>NC_050573.1:273979550-275195383 GCF_011100635.1 Trichosurus vulpecula | reverse complement strand
GCCTACATTTTAAGGTTTTTTAAATATCTGCTTTAACTCTCCTAATTTGTATGTGATTACTCATTTGGAAATGAGGCAATTGTCTTTCTATTGCTGAAGATGGAATGAATCTTCAAGCTGAGTTCTTTCAAAACACAAGCCTCTTGCTGGAACCCTGTAGAGCTTTAGCTATTGAACAAAACTCAGGAAGAAAATTCCTAGAGATGCCATGAAGGCCCTGATCTGCCTGAATTAGTTCCATTGGGCCTGGTTCATTCCCAGAATAACTCTATAGGATAATTCCTTTGATAAGCTTTAATTGCTTTAGAGTTATACTTGAATTCATTTAGCCTCAATGGGAATTTTTTGTGGAATTACATTAGAATCTGGCCCAATGGGATTTTTTTTACATGCAGATCAAAGTCAGTATATTAAAAAGAAGAGATTTTCTCTTAGTCGAATAAAATTTTATAAAATGCAAGAAACTTCTAATCTTATCATAGCATGAGACTAGTACCAAATGTGACTCCTTGAAATTGCAGTCATGTCTAATAACTGTCCTTTAAGATACTTTGTGAGTAAGAATATGTTTCTAAAATGAGTCATTGGGCAACTATATTAGCCTGCGTAATGTCCTTTTCCTTCTGCCTCATCTGCTATAGAAAGTGTATTTATTTTAAAAAGAGTGTAGCACTTTAAATGAATGTGCCACATTAGGCCATCACTTTCCCCACCCCCCAAATTTACTGTATGGATTGAATGACCTTGTAAAAGATACTTAGTCTCTCTGGACTCCATATTCTTCATTTTTAAAGTAAGAGTATTGGACTAGCTCACCTCTAAATTTCCTATCAGTTCTAAATCTATGATCCTAAGAAAACATTGTGCATTTAGTGGAAATTCTCTTATACTAGTTGCACAGGATAAGAACCAGTTCATTAATAGTTCATTAATAAGCCTTACTTGATATCACAGCCAAAATCAATGTAGTCCTCTATGGGCATCCACGCATACTCAAGCAGAATACATAGACAAAAATTAGACAAATGACTGAATCATATGAATTTGTTTATGAAAGACGAGGTGATTACAATAATATTTCAGGATCAGGTCATTGTTATCAGCAGTTACAGAAAGGTTGTTCTTAAGAAGCCTGTACTTAATGAACAGGGCAGATTATTCAAAGAAATGGTAGAAACTGTGCAACATATCTGTGTAAGTTGCAAAAAATTTAGCATTATCAAACATCTAGAAAAACACAATTTGATTCAAGTAGTTAGAGGGATGTATCAGAAACTAATCATCTTTCATAAACTAACAGACAATATCCCTATACAACAAATATAGACCTTACTATATCATTAAGAATTCAGTCAACAATCTGTCACACTAGAGTATTATCAGACAAAACTAGCCCATCACCTGGCCATAACATTGATATATAAAAATTGAAGAACAATATTTTTAATAGATATAACCATATCACAGAGTAATAATCACCCACTATGGGCAATGAAAAGCTTTCAAACTATAGAGACCTGGTCGAAGAAATCAAAAATATGTGAGCACAAGATAACTACATATCAAATCAGCAAGCATTTAGTAAGAGCTCACTATATGCCAGCTAAGCACTGGAAATATAAATATAAGCAAAAAGAAAGACAGCTCTTGACTTCAAGGCATTTATAGTCTGATGGGGGAAAACAACACACAAAAGAAAGCTGAAAAGGTCAGGGGGAGGAAGAAGGCATTTGTGTAGAGGCATGGAGGAGAAAGAAGTCCAAAGAATCAGGGAACAGAGTTTGGAGAGGGATAAAGGAGTGAACATCACTGACCTGGGCAAGTTACTTAAAATGGAGGTTCTGGGTGGAACTCAGCAATCATAGGAAGGGGCCAGAAGGGCGGAGTGATTTTTCAAGGTGAAAACATAGCTGGGGAAGAATGAAATCCCAGGGTGCAACAGTCATGAGGTAGAGGTGCCTGTTGTCCTGTCTGCCTCTGGACTTGTGTAGTGTTAATGGAATATGAAGATCTACCCCACTCAGTAATAGGCCTATGTGCCAAGCTGTGATACATCCTGAGTCACATAGAGCCCATTGGCAAAGGACTTTCCTAAGGAAGAGCTTGCTTAGGGGAGGCTTGCTTGTAGGAAAGCTTTCACACCTTTTGGTACTAAGTTAATTAGGCACTGAGTCAAGAGGGTTGTGATGCCTTTTATCTCTGAGCCTATTAGCCAAAAGTGTAGATATATTCTGAGGTTAGTAGTTTGCTTTGGGGGTTTGCTTATGAGAAGGATCTTTTGATTTCCTGGTCGAGATTCTGAGTAGCGTTATGTTCAGAGCTTCCTGACTACTCATATGTAAAGTCTCTCTCGATCTAGTGATGAACGTAAAGTGTATATCGACATTACTTTGTTCAGTCAGTTAGAGCCCTGTTTGGTGGTCTTCGTGCTAATTTCTCTGCTTGTATTTTCTCTGCTTGTGTTTTCTCTGCTTGTATGTTCTCTGATGTTCAGGGGGCTAACTTTTCCCCCCGAACTAGTGAATATAATTAAAGAAGATTGTTTACCTCTTTAAAGTTGCTTTCCTTTAAAAGCAGATCAAAGAAACTGTGCTAGCAGGCCGTCCTGGGTGTGCTAGGGCGCTTGCTGCTACAACTTGTTCTGAAGATGTTTTCAATGAGTCTATAGAGGATGAACTTTTATCCCAATGCTTTCGTTAAATTGCTAATAGTAGCTATTCTATCTACCTGCTCAATAATCCATAGAAAATTAAATGCGAAAGAATAATAGCAGGATAGTAACTTGTCCTAGGACTTTTTCCTCTCTGAACTACATTACATTTAGAAGTGGGAGAGTAATCATAATAACAGTGTTATAACATAATCATAATAATATATTAATTTCATATTTATATAGTTATTGGAAATTTGCAAAGTGATTTATATACATCATCATTTGTTTTTCACAACAATTTTAACATACAAATCGAGTGTGGGAAGCACTTTGGAGTAAAGCAGGTAATGGGTCAAAACCTCTTAAATCCACATCTAATATTTTTTTGTTGTTGTTTTTAGTAACAGAAAAGTTATTTTTTAAACCCTGGAAGGGGCAAGGTCAATTCCTTTCTCTTAGAGAATAACTAGCTTACCTCATGGAGTTAAATTAATGTTTTCAGTGTTGCAAGGGAATCTCCAGCTCATCTATAGTAGTAAATGAGAGGAAGTGTTTTAAGTGGTGTTCATGTACAGGAGGAGTAGGGGTATAGGTGTGAGGGGGTGGTGGCAAGGAGCAGGATAAGTAACAGTCTCCAAAAAGCAGGGCATGTGGCTTGCATAGGATTAGGACCATTATCATTATTTATCCTTGGATAAAACACTACATTTTCAAAGCATTTTTATGGATTTGTTTTAAATTTTGTAGACATTGCAAAAAACTTTTGTTGACCCAGGCTTCCCCCAGCTGGTAGGTGACCCAGTTTTGGAATTTTCCTTGATTCTTTTGGGATGCTACAGAATTGTCTATTAAATTTGTGGAAGGAGCAGAGCACCATGAGTGGTGTACTTTGAGACAAGAAGATCTGAATTCAAATGTTCAGTGCTCCCTCAGACCCATACTAGCTGTGTGACTGTACTGGCAAGCAAAGTGGGACTTTTTGTTGTCTTTTGTTTTGGAGTGCTTCTCAGCACTAAGAAAATCAAGTATCTTTGAGTCTTGCCTTTGTTTCAATCAAGAGTCTTTGATTGACTCAAGAGTCTTTGTTTACCCGCTTAAGTCACAAGAAAGCCCCAGGCCTACACCCTTTACTTACTAAGAGCTATGCCCAAGCCTGACACTTTCACTGATTGGGTGTGGACCCCTCAGGACCATAAAGAGTGTGTGTGTGTGTTAGCATTGGGGGCTTACTCATGGGAAGAGTGTTCATATGATTTGGCCAGATGAGACTTCCCCCCAGCTTTGAAAAACCCAGATGTTGGTGCTTCTCTCTATGCTAACTATGTATGTAATGTCTTGGTCAGTCAGCTAGAAGCCCTGTCTGCTGATTTGTGTTTATTTGCTCTCTCTATATAATATCTGCTTGTAATTTCTGCTTATGTTTTCTCTGAAATTCAGGGTGCTGACTTTCCCCCCTGAACTAAGCGAATGATATATGTATGTTTAATTAAAGCGAAATTGTAAACCCCTTAAATTTGCTTTCCTTAGAAAAGCAAATCAAAGAACTTGTGCTAGCAGTCCTCCTATGTGCTGGTGTTATTGGCCTTGCACAGCCACAGTACCTGCAAGTGACGTTGTTGCCACAGTGACATTGGACAGATCACTTCATCTCTCTGAGCCTCAGTCTCCTCATCTAGAACCCACCTCACAGATTGTTGTGAGGATCAAATAAGATTGTGTACCTACCATATTTTGCACACTGCATATGTCTGTTATTACTATCCAGTCACTTCATTCATGGTACTCTAAGGACCCCAAAGTACAGTGAAATATTGATGATGATAACAGAAACCGTAAATACGTTTTGCTTAATAAATGAGGGAAAATGAGCTCTTTTTGGAAAAGAAATGAAATTCTTGCTCTTAAGAGCTTACCAAGCACTGTGACATAAAAGGAATGAAACCTGGCCCAGCAGTACAGCTGTTAGCTGAGCTGTCCCACCAGCCAGTGGCTGCTGAGCAAGCTCAAAACAGAAAGAGAAACAAAATGCAAAAGCTGATTCTAGTAGAAGGACAGAGATGAAAGCAGCCATAAGAAAAATTCATGAGAGGAAGAAAAGGAGACGATAAGACCTGCTGTGCAGGTGGAAAAGGGCAACAGGGAATCATACAGGTAAGTAACCTAGGTGAGTCTATATTGTGTACATGTACTGGAAAATTTCCAATTTTTCCATCTTCAAAATATTAGAAAGGAACACTTTGCTAGGTCTTCCTCCATCTCTAGACATTAGTTTGGAGTTCAAAACAACACCTAAAGATAAATCGAATTATTAAAACTTGAAGGATTCTACTCAGTCATTCCCAATTTCACTCAGGATTATAGCCCCTTATTTTGAATCCACTTAAGAGTCAGCATTTAGACCCTATCTGAGGTCTGTTCCTCCCCCACACTAATGAGGCATCCCTTATGACCAGATGAGTGATGAAAGCAGGCTCCTAAATTGCCCATCTTACATTTACTAATCAGACAGTTTTATAATGACAGAGCAGTGAATGTGGCAGAACTCAGTGCTTGAATTCATTCCCTTCATCTTAGTGTGTGGTAGAGACAAAAACCACTTAATCTTCCACAGAGGTAAACTCATTGATGCCCCTAGGCTGCTAAATAAATATACAACCATAACAGAGCTGTCCATAGTGCCTCTCATGGAAACATCCGAGGGAAGAATCTAAAACAGATGAAATGCATCAGATCTGCACTCTTGTGAATAGGTTTTGGGGGTAGCTGTAGCAAGCCATAGAATTTGATATGGTACGTCAAAATTGGGCTTGTGGTAAACTGAATTTAAACAGGGCTCTTTCATTCATAGGCAACGTCTACTGGTTTTGGGTTGCATAATTAGGAAATGGGTGTGCCTCTTTCTGAAGAACAAATTTAATACAGAGTTAATTCAGGAGTGGACTAGGAGGTCACTAGGGACTTTAAAATCTTCATTAACTTACATAATGAGCCATTTCCTTCTTGGACAGGATGCTGTTGTATGGGAGGGGATTTAGTATAGGGTGGGTGTTAACCTTAGCATTTTGAATCCTGGACAATCAGGCCCCCTGGCCAAAAGTCCCTAATGTTCCCTGATTAGTCCTGACCACTCCCTTATTTTGCATGCCTTTAGTATTAATTAATATAATTCTTATTACAGTGAAAATCTAATTTACTGTATCACAATTTAGTCTATCTGTTTCAAGGCCCTGCCATACTACCACCCCCAGACCAAACCACATTGAAGATTCGTGACCTTCGTTGGATTTCTTGAAATGTACCCTCAAAACTCAAAAACGCTTGGTAAATACCCTCTCCTCTTTTAATGCTGTGAAATTAATCCTTTGCAAGATGGAATTAAATGCTAAATAGACCATTTAAAGGTGCATAGCTCCCCTGTAAAATGATCCCATAAACAGAGGTCCCTATATAAAGTGTTGTTATTGTTCAGTCATGTCCAACTCTTTATGACCCTGGGGATTGTAGTGTTCATGGGATTTTCTTGGCATAAATATTGGAGTGGTTTATCATTTCCTTCTTCAGTGGATTAAGGCAAACAGAGAATAAGTGACTTGCACAGGGCCACACAGCTAAGTGGCCGAGGCCAGATTTGATCTCAGGTCTTGCTGAATCTAGGCTCAGTGCTCTACTCACCAAGACACCTAGCTGCATAGAAAGTGTTAGGGAGTGCTTACTGTTTTTTAAAAAAAGTACCTCTTGGGCTGATGGCCTAACTCATACCTACAATAAAACTAATAACATTTTGCTTTGAGAGGGTCTATTGGCTCAATAGCATGAAGAAAGTTTACAGTCACTCAGTTCTCAGAATATGTTTTGCTAACCAATCAATCAAAAAACATTTATTAATTACACACCATATCCCAGGCACATTCTATTAATACTTTGGTCCAGTACTATGAGGAAATTTTGTATCTTTCTATCTTGGTAGTTAATATCTCATATTCCTTACTAGAGAAAGTGTTACATGGTAGGGAGGAGTGATGCTAAGGGAAAAAATTGTGGGTCCAGCCAGGGACTCACCTTGTCAGCTCTTCCCTTCCTTTTTGTTGTTGTTCAGTGTTTTTCAGTCATGTCTGACTCTTTACAATTCCATTTGGGGCTTTCTTGGCAAAGATACTGGAGTGGTTTGCCATTTCCTTCTCCAGCTCATTTTACAAAAGAAGAAACTGAGACATACAGGGTTAAGTGACTTGCCCTGGGTCATATAGTCATTAAGTATCTGAGGCCAGGGTCGAACTCATGAAGATGAGTCTCTCTGGTTCTTGGCTTGGCACTCTATCCACTGCACCACCTAGCTGCCCCATTCCAATTGCTATGACCTAAATATCTCTGTTGCCTCTGTAACCTCTTCTTCAGTTCCTATCCTTGGTGGGGATGAATCTGGGGCTACATTTTGCCATCGGCAAGTCATTCATTTGAGGGGGAGCATGGGATAGCAGTTTAGAGAGCTCATCTTGGAGTCAGGAAAACTTGGATTTAATTTCTACTTCTAATATACATTGACTTTATATACTGACACTTGGCAAGTCGCTAAACCTCTCAGTGCCCTAGATAACTCTCAAAGACCATGAGTTTTGTCTCAGAGACATATCTCTATTGATAGGAGTTTCCCCATTGACAGTTTCCTATATGATGATAAAATCACAAGTACATACAAAAACAACAAAATTCATTCATTTAACAAATATGAACAAGCTCCTGCTGCGTACAAGGCACTATGATAGGTGTTGTGGGAGATTTAAAAACGTGTAATTTATTAGACATGGTTCCTGCCTTAAAACTTCTGAAACTATAGGGGGAGAGAAGAGAAGGGGTCATGAAGAGTTTGACATGACTGAATAATAACAACACTTTATATAGGGACCTCTGTTTATGGGGTCAATTTACAGGGGAGCTATGCTCCTTTATATTTAGCATTTACTTTCATCTTGTAAAGGATTAATTTACAGCATTAAAAGGTGAGGGGGTATTTTACCAAGCGTTTCTGAGTTTTGAGGGTATATTTCAGGAAATAAGATGAAGGTTACAAATCTTCAATGTGGTTTGGTCTGGCATGGTAGTATGGCAGGAAGTTGAAACAGGTAGAATGTATATTGTGATGTAGTAAATTGGATTTTCGCTGTAATGAGAATTATATTAATTAATACTAAAGACAGGTAAAATAAGAGAGTGGTTAGGGTAAAGTAGGGCTAATAAGGGAACATTAGGGACTAATTAAGACAAACATGGTGGTTTGTAAGTATCACATAGATGGGATGGACAATAAGTTTATAGGAAAGAAACCTCACTTCCATAGGGGATGGACAAAAATCCTAAAGCAATGCAGTAGCACTGGATCTGGGTTGGAAGGATGGGTGAAATTTTGATCAGTGGAGGTAAGTGAAGGGCATTTCATGTGGAGGGGGTAACATCAACACTAGCTTCAGATTTTGGGGGATGATGAATGGACCAGCTAGCCTGGAGATGAGAGTATAAAACAATAGTTCTCAAAGAATAGTCCAAGAACCCCTGGGGTTCTATCATGTCAAAACTGTTTTCACAATGCTGCTGATGCAATTTGGTTCTTAAATTATCACTCCTTTTTTAACTACACATCTTTGTGAGAACAGATGTTTTTAATGTACTTCGAATAAACAAAAAATTCACAAGAGCCTGAATATAGCAGCAGATATGAGAATTCAGCTACCTTCTCTTAAACTAGACATTAAAGAGACTTGCAAAAGGACATAAAATGATGCTACTCTTACTATAATTTTGGTTTTTTATTTTTTGTAAGACTATATTATTTATGCTAGTATATAATAGGCTTATTATTGATATTTTCAGATGAATAAAAATATTTTTTAAAATTTCCATTTTTATTTCTAATGTGATAAATATTGATAGATATAACCCACAAAGACAGAAGTTCCTTTTGATCCTCAATAACTTTTAAGAATGTAAAAGGGTCACAAGAACAAAAAGTTTGAGAATCGCTGCTATAAGATATTAGTGACAAATAGGGAGGAGAGAAGGGCCCTGAATATCAGATTCAGAAATGTGGACTTTAGGCAAGGGGAACCTTTGGAGGTTTTTGAGCAAGTTGTCAGAAGTCTGAAGTTTCTATGCAGGGGAGCTCGAATTACTTGAACAAGCAAAAATTTTAATGTGGCTATCTTTTGTGGCAATATTTAGTTATGCGTGTGTTTCTCTTGGCACAAGTGACTCAGAATGTCTGACCATAACCAGATGAAGTCAGAATGAATTGGTTTCCTCAATTTTAGTTCATTTTTTGTCAATGCTAGATTTCAACGCACACCAACATATTTCATTGCTCCCTTTTGTTGTGTTTTTAATTCCCTGGTTATTCAGAATGGATATTATCTCAAGTAAATGTGCAAAAATTGTAGCTTTTTAAAGAGCACATTTCAATAATGGTTAAGAGGCATCACATGGTTGGTGATATAGGGAAGTCAAATATTTCGGGGAATTCAAGCCCATGGTGAAACAGGATTCACCCTCAGTAAAGGAGTAAAGCCCTTTTAGAAGGACCTGGCAGCTCCAGTCTAGCTTCTGGACTCCTGCTCGTGCTCTCTCCCCCTCTCCCCCGCCCCTCGCCCCCCCCCCCCCCCCGCCTCCCTCTCCCTCTCCCTCTCCCTCTCCCTGTTCCTCTCCCTCTCCCCCCCTCTCTCTTCCCCCATCTCCATCTCCACCTCTCTCTCTCCCCCTCTCCCTCTCTCTTCTCCCCTCTCCCCCCCCCTCCTCCCCCTCCTCAAGTTACTAACCAGCCTCCCAGTCACCCAGGCTGGAAATTTAAGTGTCATCCTTGACTTTTCATTCTCTCTATTTCCGCTTCCCTGCCCACCCCTGCACCCCCCCCCCAATCTGTTGCCAGGGCCTGTGGATTTCACCTTCATAGCATTTCTTGCCTGTGTTCCTTCTCTAACACTGCTGGTGGCACCTCAGTCCAGGTCCTCATCCCTTCATGCCTGGAGTATTGCCATTGCCTGCTGGCCGGTCTCCCTGCCACAAATCTCTCCACACTCCATTCCATCTTCCATACAGCTGTCAAAGTAATCTTTCTAAAGATTCTAAAGATCTAAAGATCACGTTACCACTCCCCTCCCTCCTCCACTTATTAAACTCCAATGTCTCCTTATTGCCACCAGGGCCAAATATGTAACCGTCTTTGGTATCCAAAGCCCTTCACAACCTGGCCCAACCTTCACTTTCCAGTCTTCTTATAACTTACATCCCCATCCCTTCCCGCTCTCCCCACCCTCATTCTGCCCTTATCTCTCTGTGATCCAGTGACACTGACTTCTTGTTGTTACATGAATAGGAAACTTCACTCCAGACTCTGGACATTTTCATTGGCAGTCTCTGGAATGCTGTATCTCCTCATCTTTACCTCCAGGTTTCCTTGGCTTCCTTCCAGCCCCAACTAAAATCTCACCTTCTGCAGGAAGCTTCTCCTGATCCGCCTTTATTATAGTGCCTTATCTCTGTTGATTATTTTTTTTATTTAATTTAATTTTTAATTTATCCTCTATACATCTTGTTTGTACATAGTTGTTTGCAAGCTATCTCCCCCAGTAGATTGTAAGCTCCCTTAGATCAGGGACTTTAAAAAAATTATGGAATAAAACAAGCATTTCCATAGCATAGTTTAATAAAAAAGATGATTGCACATGAAACTGTAAATCTATTATGTGCAACTTGTTTTTCCTTTTAAATATATAATAAAGTTATCATGTAAATTTCCTTTTTCTTTTTTTTTCTCCCCCACCAGGCTACCATTAGACACACAAAGACTCATACACACATATGTATATATGTATATACGTATACAAATACATATGTAAAATTATTCTATATATACTTCTATGTATCAGTTCTTTCTCTAGATGCAGATAGCATCTTTCTCCATATGTCGTTTACAGTTAATTTGGTATTTATAATAAATAGCCAAAATAACTTATTCTCTCAAAGTTGTTCTTAAACACTATTACTGTTACTATATAGTGTTATCTTGGTTCTGCTCACGTTGCTTTCATTATTTTGTGCAAATCTTTCCACATTTTTCTGAGATCCTTGAGCTCATCATTTCTTATAGCACAGTAGTATTCCGTCACAATGATATGCCACAATTTGTTCAGCCATTCCCCCATTGATGAGGGACTTTCCTTTGCCTTTCTTTATATCCCCAGTGCTTAGTACAGTTTTTAGAACATAGTAAGAAGGTGCTTAATAATTGTTATATTGAATGAGTGACAGACTGGAGGGGTTGTTAATGATTCCTCTTTAGTTTAGCATGGACTTCTTAAGTTGGAAGAATAAAAGAACATTTTTAAAAAAGGTGTTAGCAATTGCTAAAATGAAAAAAATATACTGGTCATAGGTATGAAAAGAGAATTACTGGAGGGGCAGCTAGGTGGTGCAGTGAATAGAGCACTGGCTCTGGAGTCAGGAGGACCTGAGTTCAAATCTGACCTCAGACACTTGACACTTACTAGCTTTGTGACCTTGGTCCAGTCATTTAACCCCAATTGCTTTGCCTCCCCCCTCCAAAGAAAAGAATTATTGGAAACTGAAATAGAATAATTTTCACTGATCCATCTGTAAGATCTGAATGTTTTCATTCTGCAAAACATCCATTCTGAAATGTTAAGGGATTTTTTTTTCCTTCTGGTAGGCCTATATGTTTGTCCCCTTGAAAGGATGATGAATTGTGATAAATGTATTGATATAGGAAGAAGAATTGTTCTTGAGTTAAATAAATTCCCAAGTGGAGATGGAATACTGCAATGTGACCTTTTATATATGACACAAAAGGCTAAGAGATGGATATGAACACACTTCCATGAACTTAGAACTCACTTGGTTTAATTACCATTGGAAATGTAATGGCTATAATCTAGGCTAGACTTGGAAAAATAAAGTGTTTGTCAAGGGTACACTTAATATCCAATTTCATAAAAGTGTGGTTTCATAGCAAAGAATTAGGTAATATCTGGCAAAATCTCATGAACTCAGTGATGAACTATATAAAACAAGTGATTACTATGAAAGGAGAGCTCATTAAAAGTTCCTTAAAGATGTAAAAATTTGTAAGATTTATTGTTTGAACCAGTACATTTAATAAATTTGGTTTGTCCCGGATAATTCACATGCTACCTTGCCTTATGATAGGGGTAGCTTTGCTATAAAGAGTATGGCATCATAGATTTAGAGCTGGCAGGAAACTTAGAGGAAAGTCCAAGTGACTTGCCTAGGGTCACATAGCCAGTAAGTGGCAGAAGCAAAATCTGAACCTAGGATCTTCCTCTCTCCAAGACCAGGGCTCTAGCCACTCCTCTAAGACACTCTGGGGCTCAAGGTCATAGGGATAGATAGGGAAGGATGTAAACAACCTTGGTCTTGTCTAGAATCATAAACACTGGTTAGCAACTTTCTCAGTTGGGATGCTCTTGGGACCAAAGGCTCCAGGAATATGGCTGAGTACAAGTAATCACGAAAGGAAAACACATGGATTCATATTTCCAATTAGTCAGCTTGCCACATAAAATATAATTAGGCTCAATCTACATTATTGGAACTACCAAGGCTAGGTCTCTATTAAGTAGCATCAAAATTCAGTCTAAGGTTGGCGATGTGAGCAAGACTGCACTCCTATGACTTTTGTAGGAAGAAGAACACTAGGTAGGAAGTCAGAAAGACCTGATTCAAGTCCCGGCTCCTCAATTACTAGTTGTGTGAACTTGGGTGAGTTAACTAACCTCTCTGAGCCTCATTTTCCTCATCTGTAAAATAGAAATGATAATACTTAACACTAACAAAACCAGAACGAGGGGATAGGCAATGTGGACCGTAACCAAGTATTCAGCCATCAAGGAAACACAACAAGGAACATTTTAAAGGTACTTTTTAGAAATATACACATTTCAATGCCAAAGAATTCCATCCTACATGGTATATATTTTTGTGGTAAGTCAAGACTCATGCTTAACCAAGAAAGCACAAAGCCTTCATTAAAAAGTAAGAGACAGAGGGCTGAATTTTCAGACCTTGCCTACGGCACACACATATTTTGGTTCTCTTTACAGTGTGGTTGTGATGATGGAATGAGTTAAACTGTGACAATTTCTTTGTCACCTATAAAGTGCTATAGGAGTGACATCTATTATCACTATTTTGTAATTTTATTATTCTCTTTTGTTTTTATATAACACCTATTTAATCTCCTGCTCCTTGCAGGTAGGGATTGTTTTTGACTTTTTTTGTACCCCCAATGTTTGTCACAGAGCCTGGCCCATAACAGGTGCTTAACAAAAACTTGTATTTATTTATGTATTTAAGTGGCATCATGTAACTCGAAGATTTTCAGTGAGGAATCAGAGACAGGCTGGGTCTCTGAACCCAGAAACATGGAGGTAACTTTCTTGAAATAGAGTAGGTGCTCTCTACAGGCAAAGTTGCACCTCGGCCTCTGGCAGCTCTTTTTTTTTTTTTTTTTTTGTATTTCCTTTACTTGAATGGGCAACTAGGTGGTACCGTGGATAGTGTATTGGGCCTGGAGCCAGGAAGACCAGAGTTTAACTCCAGTTTCAGACATTTACTAGCTGTGTGACCCCAGGCAAGTCATTTAGCCCTGTTTGCCTCAGTTTCCTCACCTGTAAAATGAACAGACGTAGATGGCAAACAATTCCATTATCTTTGCTAAGAAAACCTCAAACCAGGTCATGAAAAATTGGACATGATTGAAAAACAACAGCGCACCAACAAAATTTCCTTTACTTTAACAGGTGATTAAGCATCAACGTCCAGGTGTTTATGGAGAGTCTTGGAAATGAGCTCAGATGTTCAAGACATGTAGAGGTCCTGAATGAAGCAGACTGGTGGTTAGGAGATTTTCTCTATTGGAGAAGATGGCAACCAACAAGAGAAGGGACACCAAGCTCTTGCTCTGGCTTTCTAGAAAACATGAACTTTGAGTGAGACAATGCAGAATGCAAGTGAAATGTAAACTACCTAATGAACAGTCCCGTAAACTGCTTTTTGTGGTGTTGAGGTTTAATAATCAGCTTCCCAATAGATTGTAGGGAGTATAAATTAAGTTACTGCATCCTGTTTTAAGTCATTCTGTTAAAGTACACTTGTGTCCCATGTTTTCATGTTTCTTTTGTGTGTAAGAAATAAATACCTGTCCCATACTTGAGTGATATTGTACATTGAATACCTGCCTTTTAACCTCTTTTTCCACTCTACCTTGAGGAAAGTTGTTATGAGTCCCAGACCTACATTTTAAATAATTTTTCTCCACGGTGACAAGGGTTTAATGTGCTGTATGGAATGAGAAAAAGGATCCTATTCTCCCCTCTCATCAGAAGCTAGAATCTCAAGGACTGAAATAAGTTGGGCCATATGGTTGGATTCAGAGCAGTAGGATCACTTTGTGGAAAAGGGAGTGGATAGAGTACACCAGCCCCTTTGGGCCGACCTCTAGATCATTCATGTTAGATTAGCAAAGTTGTCAAAATGAATGCACATTGGCCTAAAGGCCTGAAATTTGTAAATAATGTTGAATTCAATATTTGAGGTAGATAATTATTAAAACAATAAGTGTGCATGCATGCATGAGTGCACGCACACACACACACACACACACACACACACACACACACACACACATGCACATACCCACTCCCATATGGTCCAATCAAAGATGATGGGAATGGAAAAAAATGGAGACTGTAGCTCCTATTATGGAAGAAGTGTTAATTTTTAAGATTTTTGTGGCATATAATTATTCTCATTTGTTTTAATCTTCTGTATATTTTCCTGGAGTGAGTTATTAGTAGTGAAAATCTTTTTAAAAATCTAAAGAAGGGTTTATTTTAATTTCAGAGACAGCTTAGAAGAGGAAAAGTAGAAATCTACACAGAATTCCATAGACAAAAAGCTGAGAGTGAAAAATTCAGTTCTGGAGAGGGAAGGGTGTTAATGACTTAGGATTCATTGTCATTAGATTAATGGGGCTACCACAACCTGAGGACAGAGCTTTCAATATGCACTTGTTGACAAATTTTCCTGGAAGATAAAATATAGAAAAGTCTATTAATAGAAACAAATGCAGGAAAAAAAACTCAGCAACTCCTATTTATAATCTCCTGCCCCAAAGAAACATTGACACATATTCCCAGCCTGATCTTTTCAAGGCAATCACTTACTTCGCCACTTATTTCATTACCAAAAAAAAATATGTTCTGGGAAAGAAATTAAGTAATCCTGATGGTCTTCTTTGTTATTCTGGGTGGATACATAGACAGCTAGATAGAGCACTTGAATGTATTTGGGGCACTGTGATAAGTCCTGGAGATACAAATACTTGCAAGAAAGAAAGTCAGCTTTCCAGAATCTCACATTCTAACTGAGGAATTCAGTTCAATAAACATAAGCACCTACTTTGTACCAGATATTATGCTAAGCGTTGGGGACTTAAAGAGGCAAAAGACAGTCTCTGACCTCAAGGAGCTTATAATTTAATTGAGAAGGCAACACTTCAGGGATTCTGGAAGGGTGGAGGGGGTGGAAGAAAGGGTACCTGTGTGCCTTTATGGTCTGAAAATGGCTGGGATGTGGTATAGAGATTTAGTTCAAGGCAAGATATGGTGAAAGCTCACATATCAGAAATTCAACAAAGAACCTTTTGGCTCTTTCACTTGTTGAAATCCCAGTTGTCTAGCTTTACACACAGGATGGGAGTGGAACAGATGTCTTATCAGCTTATAACATTATTTCTATTTCTAAAGGTTTCCTCAAGTTAGAGGCAGAGGTCATTCCTGAGACTGTGAATAATAAACTCACTGACGTTTTCAGATTATCATCAATATCCTGCAACCATTTATACCCCATTAACTCAATAGAGTCCTTGTGTACATTTCATAATAATAACAATAATAATTATAATAATGGTGATAACTGACATTTATATAGCATGTTAGCATTTACAAAACATTTTACATATATCATCCCATTTAACCCTTACAATAGCCCTGTGAGTTATATTCTATTTATATCTCAATTTTACACAAAAGGAAACTGAGGCAGAAGGTTAATGGACTTGTCCGGGGTTCCATTGTCTGAGGTAGAATTTGAACTCATCCCATTATCTTAGTTGGCAGCCACTTAGCTGCCAACTAAGTGTGATTCCCTTCTCAAGAAAATCCTGAGGTTAGTAGGACTTGGAAGATGGGATTTAGAATGCAAATGGGATGACGGTTAGGCAGATCCTTAACTGTAAGGTCAGTGTGAAGAGTCACGTTGTTGACCCATTCTCAGAGGAGTGGTGGCGGTGAGAGAGGGCTTAATAACTTTTCCATCCAGGATTAGAGTTGGTGGTTCTAGGGGCTGAGGTTAAGGGGAATTTGAATTTGGGGATAATAGAATAGAGGAATAATGCTTTCCATCTTCCCAGGACTGTCTCACTAGAACCCCTAGTCCTTAGAAAAATAGTTCTGTCTAAGAGTCCAGAAGTTCTTCTAGAGGATTTCTAGCAAATCTAAGAAAGATGTTAAAATTATACTAAGGACTAAATCTTTGGTCCTTGCATTCAGGTTCTCTACAAAATTAATATTACTCTCTTTTAGATACACATTATTCAATTCAACTAATTTTCCATTTACTATGTTAGTGCAGCCTTTTTACTTGGTGAAGGTTTATTTTCTGAATTAATTCCAGTCACTTTTTGTTTTCTTCTGATCCTCAGAATATGACACAAACATCATTATAGACTGCAAAATCCCTTTCTTTATGCATCTTTTAGAACCCATCACAAAACCTTAATGTGGAGATCGGTCTTTACTTTACTTAGTACACTGGGAAGATTGACTTTTTTGTTCTAATTTAGAAGGGAACACAAAAAATTACCTCTCCCATTCAGGTCTGAAATAGAATTCAAGCTCCCCTGATTTTGTTGTCGTTGATGTTGGCACATGTTTCAGTGGGTACCCTTTAGCCTTTAGAAAAGGAGGTCTGGTACTATTACTTTTCTCCCACTTCAAATCCACCAGAGAAAGGAGAAAGCCCCAAACAGTGTTTCAATTAGCTTAGCTTTCCTTTCCATAATTATCTCCCCTTCTGGAAGGCAGGGTGCCTGCCCACTACATCTGCAACAGCAGTTTCTGTTAATGGCCCCAGTGTTTAAATGACTTCTCCTTTTATGTCAAAATGATCAGCAAGCCTGGTTCAGGGCATGATTTTTCCATGATGTCTTTTTCTACCCAGCACAAAAATCCAGAAATTACTGTGGATTTGTAAACTCTTAAAAGGACACACTATAGTTGTGATTGATGATCCTATCATTGCAACAGTGGGCATGAGCTGCAACACACTGGATAAAACAAAAAAAAAGGTTTGTTTTTTTACCTCCCTCACTAGTTTTGTGTGACTTCTCACTTAAGCCATTAGAAACAAAGAGGTTGTTTTCTCTGTGGGAAAAATGTCCCATGATATTAATGAAAGTTACAAACTTGCTCTCTCCAGACTTTGCCAGTAGGTCTCAGTTGCCTTTTTCCTCTTCTCCTGCATCCCTCCTTTCCAGTTAGTTATTTCCTCTTTGAACCTCCATTTGGAGGAAGGGCCAAGAGCAGCCGTCCTTCACCGTCTGGCTTCATGCCACCAAACAGTTACCTCATTTCTCTTGTTTCCCTCATTAGAATGTAAGTACAAAATAATGAAGAGTGAAATGAGCAGAACCAAGAGAACATTGTATACAGTAACAGCAATATTGTTTTAAGAACTGAGTGAATAAGTCATTTTGACTGTTCTGAATACCCAAATTAACTACAAAGCACATATGAAGGAAGATGCGTTCTGCATCCAGGGAAAGACCTGAAAAATGGAAGTATATATAGAATGATGTTACACACACACACACACACACACACACACACACACACACATTTTTGTCTAACGGTAGCCATCTCTAGGGCAGGAGAGGGGAGGGAAAAAAGTAAAAAAAGAAACTTTACATGATATCTTTATTGTATATTTAAAAGGAATAGCAAGCTATACAGAATAGATTTGCAGTTTCATGTGCAATCATCTTTTATAACAAATTGTATTATATTATGGAAATGCTTGTTTTATTCCATAAATTAAAAATAAAATAAATAAAAATTAAAAAAAGAATATAGGCTCTGTGGGAGAAGTGGACAAAATTACCTTTCCTCACCCCCCTCAGATGAGCCCTAGAGACTGACTTTAACAAGTTTCCTGAAGTTGGCAGCTTCTGGTGCGCATCCTCACCTCTCTTACCTTAATATCTTTTAACACATTGCCTATGAACTTCCTTAACATGCTTATGTTAGCATGGACTCCTCCCCCTCTTCTTAGGAACAGCCCTACTTCGAGGCATGCTGAGTTGTTCTGTATCAGCCATTTTTGCTGTAAATGACCCCTAGGGAACTGAATACTAGCTGTAGCAATCAGTTTCCTTTAGTGTTTCCATTTTACCTCTTATTGGTGAAAAAAAAGGGAAGAAAAAAAGAAAAAGAAAGTAAAGGAGAAAGAAAAGGAAAGGAAAAGAAAGGAAAGGAAAGGAAAGGAAAGGAAAGGAAAGGAAGGAAAGGAAAGGAAAGGAAAGGAAAGGAAAGGAAAGGAAAGGAAAGGAAAGGAAAGGAAAGGAAAGGAAAGGAAAGGAAAGGAAAGGAAAGGAGAGGAAAGGAGAGGAAAGGAGAGGAAAGGAAAGGAGAGGAAAGGAGAGGAAAGGAGAGGAAAGGAAAGGAAAGGAAAGGAAAGGAGAGGAAAGGAAAGGGAGGGACACGGAGAGGCAAGGAAAGGAAAGGAAAGGAAAGGAAAGGAAAGGAAAGGAGAGGAAAGGAAAGGAAAGGAAAGGAAAGGAAAGGAAAGGAAAGGAAAGGAAAGGAAAGGACTTAACTGTTCAATGTGGAGGATTCTAGCATCCTGGAAAAGTTCTCCTCCCAGTATGGCCCAATGGGCAGATTTTATTGAATTAGGCAGACCAGCTATATTCAGACAATAACCTTTATCTATTTCTTATGGCTAAGAATATACATTTTCCAATAAGATTTTTTGTATAACTGCCTATGTTTTATTAATAGTCATCTTTCTTTATTGTATACAATGTTATTTTGAATAATGTTTAGCTTATGAATGTTGCCCTAAAATGTGTCTATAAGAAGACTTTTATGTCCAGCTCATTGTAGATTGTTTCTACCTTGTTATGTACCTGACCAAATAAAATGGTTACTTCATTGTTAATTGACTTCTTCCTGCTATCATCTGACCCCTACCTCAAGAACCTAGATTGATGAGTAACAACTATCTTGTGTCCCTAAAAAACTCTGCTACAGCTCTTTGAGGGCAGACTGTCTTTCTTTTTGCTTGCAATTGTATCCCCATTCAACCCCCATGGGTTGAAGTATAGTATGTGCTTAATAAAGGTCTATTTACTTGGTTTGTTGACTCTTTTTTGCATTTTTTTTTGCAGGGGGGAAAGGTAGGGAAATTGGGGTGAAGTGACTTGCCCAAGGTCACATGGCTAGTAAGTGTGTCGAGTGTCTGAGGTCAGATTTGAACTCAGGTCCTCCTGACTCCAGGGCTGGTGCTCTACTCACTGCACCACCTAGCTGCCCCTGTTTGTTGACTCTTGAAGAGAATTAAGCTGTCCTAGTCTTTTCCTATGCTTCCTGGATCACAAAGTAGTGTTTATTCTGTTCTCTTTCTTTTTCGAATGGTAAGGATTGAAATAGTGAAGTTCAAGAAGATCATGGCAGCAGTGGTATTTGTAGATATTTGGAAAATATCTTGTATTTTAAAGGTTTGAAAGAAAAAGATGCAAGATTGGAGATAGCTTGGATGTGTAGATGAAAGTGAATATATTCCCCGGTGTTTCATTATTTTCTAAAGGTTTACCTATCTAAAAAATTTTGCCAGGCAAATTCAGATTTGATGTGTCTCCACTTTCCCAAAAGTTCTGTGTTTATGGGTTACTCACTGTTTTTTCAATTTATCAAATAATGAGACCTTAAAGGGCCAGAATTTGAGATAAGGAAGAAAGATACATAGCAGATGAAATGCACTGAAAATAACAGCCTATTAGTGGTACTACTTAGCATTTAGAACAGAGGATTCTATCTTCCTTACTGATGTGAATTGCCACTGCAGTCATTTGGAGTGAGGTATATCTATGATTGAGTAAACAGAAAACTCAAAATTTTAAATATGTATGTAAAGAAAAATGAACAAACCCACCTGATCAGGTGGATGGAGAAGCAGCGATTAATAAAGTTTTCTAATAGAAAGAGAGAAGAGAAGAAGGCAATGAACATTTATATAGCATCTATTACATGGGGAATGCCATGCTAAGAACTTTTCAATAATTTCCTTGTTTTATCTTCATCATGGCCTTGCAAGGTAAACACTGTTCTTATCCCTGTTTTACATTTGAGGAAAATGAGGCAAATAGAAGTTAAGTGACTTGCCTGGGTTTCAGGGCTTTCTGATGCTATCTAGGTGCCTAGTTGGTCTTCAGACTGATACTTTTCTGATTTACTTAAAGGCAGGATGGTATAATGGACATAGCATGCTGGTCTTGGAAGACCCAAGATCAAATTCAGTTTCTGTCATTCATTAGCTACGTGATCATGAGTAAAAAAAAAACAAAACACTGAACCTCAGTTTGATCATCTGTAAATGTATCTTTCTTACAGGGTTGATACAAGGCTCAAATGGAGATAATAGGTCTTAAGTGCTTTGTAAACCTTAAAGTGCTCTATCATTCTCAGCTATAATTGTTATTTATCTCTAAGATATTCTTAGACTTTAGTTAATGGCACTCAGTGCTAGAACTAATTGGGAAGGAAAGAATAGCACTCATTAATAAAAGAAGGTTTTCAAGGCCTCCTAAAGAATCCTGCATTTATTGGGAATCTATATTTAGGTCCTAAACCTGTGACTGAGAAATCCAATCACTTTACTCAATTGGGCCAATTTTCTGGAAAAATAGAAAAGAATGAGGAACCCTTTTATTCTTCTACTCCAATTGAGTTCTGAAAGCATTTATTAAGCTCCTACCTCACAGGATTCTTGTGGGGATCAAATGAGATAATATTTGTAAAGTGCTTAGCATGGTGCCTGGCACAAAGTAGGAGCATAATACCTGTTTATTGATTGCTAGTAGTTGCTATACGAATACTTGTTTTCTTCCTTCCCTTCCCTTATTATGTTCAAGTCATCGTGCTACATGTTGGGATACAGAGACAAAAGCAAAAACATTCCCTGCTTGAATTGTGCCCTTGTATCTCCTGGGCTCTAATTTGAACTGAACCTTGTATTCTTTTTTTTTAAATGATTTTTTTATTAACAATTTCAAACACCAACAAACTAATGAAACATTCTTTACAGCCGTTTACTTTGAAAAAATGAATTTTAATGTATGAAATAGCTTAGTCATTCCTATTCTGCTCTTCAATTTTCTTTTCATCCATTTATTAGCATATATTTATGCATTTATTTTCCTTTTAAATAGTCATGATAGTAGATTGTTAAAATTGTCACAATTGTAGGATGTATGACACATGAGATGTAATATAAAGGATGCCAGAATCAGAGACATGTATGATTGGAAAAGGAGGTCCATCAGGACAAGCTCTGTTTTGATTTTGTCTTTTTGTCTCCAGGGCTTATCACCACGCCTGGAAAATTTCAGAGCTTTAATAAATGTTTGTTGAATTGAATTGAAGGAAGTTGAAATGGTAATCTAAATTTGAAGATCTTCCCATCCATTAATAGGCTCATGTGACCTGCTTAAGTCACATGGAAGCCTAAGTTTCATGAAGCCTGTGGTGGGAGGAGCTTGCTGAAAAAGTGGAACAAGAAGGGTGGAGCAGAAAGGAGGTAGTTGGTCAGAGGAGTTAGAGGTGAGGGAGAGAAAGGAAGCAGGCAGGCAAGCAGCTAGCTGTGAATTTTTGTTTGTGGGACGGCCTGAGCAGGAGTAAAGCTTTGGGATGGTGATGCTCCTGCAGTGATAATGTGTATACACTTCTTTGTTGTTGTGATAGATTCAGTTTTCCGGTGTTGGGGTTTGGTATTCTGGTGTTTGAATAAATGTTTTGGTTCTGTCTTCCATATGGAGAAGCTGTTATATTTTACAGTTCAGAACTACGCCAGCATATTCATTGTCACCACTGGGGCTGTGAATTTGCATTGGCGATACAGAAGTGGAAATAAGGTCCTATCCCCAGAGAATTTAAAATTAGTAGCTGAAGTGGGACATGGATTTGAAATGGACTGGGAATTCAGTGAGAGGTGGGTATACTACAACTGATAGATAATATTTATGTTCTGCTGTATATCCAAACAACGTCAAAAGAACTCAAAGAGGGGCCAAAGCAAGTTGGGTAGACCCATGGTTAAGGATTTCCTGGAAGACATGGACAAGAGTCAAACAAGATGAGAAATCATCCTGCATTAATATGGGGATTATCCACAATGATGAGATCAAGAATCCAACAAAGTACACATTGTAGCCATTGCATTTTATTTCATATAATTTGCATCACTCTTTCTAGATCTCTTTATTTCTTGTATTCACCAATCTTTATTATGTTACATTATTGTTATTTATTATTATCACAATAGTATTTATTAGTATACTATTTCACTATTTCTCAATTTTTGTTCTTTTTCTAGTTTTTAAAAAAAATTTATCATAAATACAATACAAATATGTCTTTCTGGCCATTAGTCTATGCATGATTTAGTTGGACTCCTCTGTCCTATTCTTGCTTTTTTCTCACAAGTTTAGCAAAGATTTGTGAAAAGATTCATATATAGCCTTCATCTCTTGAAGGAGGGATGCAAGTACACTTCTGAGTCAGAATCAGGTATCAGTTGGACCCTTTCAACTCCTTGCAACCCAAATTGAAATAATTCATAAAATCATGAACCTTTGCATCTAGGAGTGGCTTTGGAGACCAGCTAGCATTCCTTTCACCACCTTTCATTTAATTTTTTAAATTAAAGACTTACTATTTTATGGATATACTCCCTTTTTATAATACTGTTACTTCCCAGTGACTTTCCCACCTCATTTCCAGTAGAAACCTATCTCGAAACAGAGTTCCAGGAGTTAATTTGTAAATAGACTGGCCATTTCCAAGCCACATGCCATGTGCTCTGCCTCCCTATTGGCAGCTAGGTGGTGCAGTAGATAGGCTACTAGGTCTGGGGTACAGAAAGCCTGAGTTCAAATTCAGCCTCACACACTTATTATCTATGTGACCTTGGGCAAGTCACTTGACCTAGGTTTGCCTCATTTTCCTCATTTATAAATAGGGATAATAATAGCACTCACCTCCCAGGGCTGTCATGAGAATCAAATAAAATAATTTGTAAAACACTTAGCATAGTGACTGATATGTAGTGGATGCTATATAAATACTAGATATTATTACTGTTGTTATCATCTATTTTTGCCTTCAGTTTCACTTTTTGTGTTGTCTTCCCATACTAAAATATAAGGTCCTTCAGGACAGGCTCTGTTTTTATTTTGTCTTTGTGTCTCTAGTGCCTACCACAGTGCCTGGCAAATTTCAGAGCTTTAATAAATGTTTGTTGAATTGAATTGAAGGAAGTCAAAATAAGGCCCCATCCCTGGAGAATTTAAAATTAGTAGGTGAGATGGAACATGGATTACAAATAGTTATAATACAAAGTAGTATGTTTTAAGGACTTAAGAGTGGTGAAAAAAGTTTATGTCTGAATTGAGGTATAATATAAATCCTTCCAACTCTCTGTAAGAATAGGTCATATCTAAAGTGTCCCAAAAGTCTTAGTTCAATACCCTGTAGATTGCTTGAAGCTTTGTAAAGTGAACACGTAAACAAGTATTGTTATCCCCATTCTACAGATGTGGAAACAATATCAGAGATTGAGGTAAATTACCAAAGATTATACAAGGATCAAATAAAACAGAGGCAGAAATCATACCCAAGTCTCTACCAACTCCAAATCCAGATCTTTTACCACTCTAGCATAATGTGTTCCTGTAAAATCAGGGGAGTTTATGTTAAGCAAATCATTAACCTGTGCCTTCGACTCAGTCCTACCACAATACAGGTAAAATGGAAGTGAACTCTTCGAAAAGTGAGACAGCAGTGAGGAGGAAGAGGTTATCACTCTGAGCAGTAGAGCTGAGCCTCATTAGGAGTTGCATTAATGACAATGACGATGCTCATTGTAATAACAACTGACATTTGTATAGCACTTTGGAGTTTACTAAGTGCTTTGTGTACAGGATCTCATTTAAGCTTCACAACGATCATGAGAGGTTAAGTAAAACAGATATTAATCTCCATATTACTGATGGGAAAAATAAACTTAGATACCTGACTGTGGTCACAGAATTAGTAAGTGTTGGAGAGAGAGTCTGAACCCTGATCTTTCTCATTCTAAGTCTAAGACTCTAAGTCATGCTGCTGCTAAGAAATAAAATTTTGAACCTTCTGTTGTTAGCAAAATTAACATAAGTGTATGCCCTTGTGACTCCACTACCCCCCCAAATCCACTGAAGATCTACGGAATCTATAGTATTTAGATATCTTAGTTGGTGGGCTTTCTATTTACCATCAACATATGTTCTAAAGCCAGAATTCTCTTCTTTAACTCATTTTTCCATTTTTCTTTTTTTAAAAACATTTTTATTTTTTTCATTAAATACTTCCCAATTACATGTAAAATTTTTAAACATTTCTTTTTTTAAACTTGAATCCCCCTACCCCTTGAGAAGACAAGTAATATGATATTGATTATACATGAGAAGTCATGCAAAACATTTTTGTATTAGCCTTGTTGCAAAAGAAAACACACAAAAGAGCAGGAAAAATATAGTAATTTTTTAAAAAAAACTAGTATGTTTCAATCTGCTTTCAGAGTTCAGCAGTTCTCTCTCTGGAGGTGGACAGCATTTTTCAAGGGTCCTTTGGAATTGTCTTGGATTGTTGTCTTCATCAAAGTAGCTAAGTCTTTCTGTTGATCATGTTTATAATGTTGTTACTGTGTACAGTATTCTGATTCTGCTCACTTCACTTTGTATCAGTTCATAAAAGTCATCTCGGGTTTTTCTGAAACATCCTGCTCATCATTTCTTCTTCTTCTTTTTATCATGTATTTAATTTCAACATTCTTTTCTTTTTAAATTTTGAATTCCAAATCCTCTCCCTCCTCATCCCTTCCTACTGAGAAGGCAAGCAATTATATATGTGAAATCATGCAACACATATTTGTATGTTAGCCATAGAGCAAAGAGAGAGGGGAGAGAGAGAGGGAAAGAGGGAAAGAGGGGGGGGGAGAGAGAGAGAGAGAGAGAGAGAGAGAGAGAGAGAGAGAGAGAGAGAGAGAGAGAGAGAGAGAGAAACTATGCTTCAGCTTGCATTAAGAGTTCATCAGTTCTCTGGAGGTGGATAGCATTTTTTCATCATGACTCCTCTGGAATTGTCTTAGCTACTTTTCATTTCTCATAGCACAATAATATTCTATCATAGTCATATACCACAATTTGTTCAACCACTCTCCAATTGATGGGCATCCCCTCAAATTCCAATTCTTTGCTACCACTAAAAGAGCTGCTATAAATATTTTTGTACAAATAGGTCCTTTTCTCCTTTCTTTGATATCTCTAGGATGCAGACCTAGTAAAGATATTTCTGGGTCGAAGGGTAGTCATAGTTTTACAGCCTTTTGAGTGTTTCCCCACTGTTTCTTGAAGCAGCTATCTTTCTTTCATCCCTCACTTTCTTTTTTATTCCCAGCATGTCCTGTCCTTCCTTCACCACAATATGTAGTCTCATAATTTTCTAGGTCTAAAACTAAACATTGACTATAAGATTTCTTGGACTGTTCCTTCTTAATTGGGGTTCCTCTCCAATGTTCATGTTCAGGGAAGGCTACAAAAAGATGGAAAAAACTAAAGGGGAAAATCTCCAATGTTTCCTCTTATGGCAAAGACTTTTTGCATTTGTAGGGGTGCATTATACAGACAAAACTTCTTTTAAGCCATACTGCTTATGATGGCATTCATTCACAGATTGCACTTAACTAATGACTTAGAATATCTAAGAAAAAGACACCATCAGTTTTATTAAAATTAAATGGGCTGCTTAAGTGACTTTAATTTCTAATTTCTATTCATTTTATTCTTGTATTGGCTAGTCATAATTACTAGTTATATCACATGGACTAATTTTTTTTCTTGGCTTATAAATCCATCGCATTAAAATACATTTGAAAAGTCATTATTAGGGTATCCTTTATGTACTAATGATAAATTAGGTATATTTAGTATGAAAATTTCCCATCTTTTCCACATCAAAAGAAAGAAACTTGAATGCATTATACAACAACAATTATCTCCAAAAGATTGTTGCAGATATGCATGCTGTTTTGAAATTGTAGTACCAGAGAACTCTTCTTGCAAACTTAAATGTAGGTCCCCCAGAAAGGGTTATCCAAGATTTAAGGTACTCATTGAACTCACATTTATTAAAAACAATAGCTCACAAGCCCTGTTGCATCTATCTATATTTCTACTATCTATCTATCTATCTCTCCATCCATCATCTATCTATCTATCTATCTATCTATCTATCTATCTATCTATCTATCTATCCAATCCATCTAATTATTAGTTATCCAGAGACATAGGAGGAAAATTGGTGGTAAAACATTTCTCCCCATAAACCCCAGGGTCTAATATTCCACAAATGTCATAAATAGGAAAAGCAGACACATGTAGAGAATATGTGCTTAGGGCACTGAAGTGGAAACCCAATACATGGCCTGAGCACACACCTAAAGAAACAAACCATGCCTCCAATGTCATCAGAGTCCCTGGTTCTTCCCAGTGATAGTTGTGCCTGTTAGGCCTATCCCATTCTGGTCTCACATGGTATGCAACTTCTAGGGCATATTGGTATGGTATGTAATCTCTATTGGATCTTATGCATTACTGGTTTTGGGTGGCCACTACATGGCACTGATCTTCTGGCCTGTGCTTGCTGCCAAGTACAGCTCAGTTGGGCAGAAATTTAGGTTGCTCCTCTTTCCTTCTAGTTTCTGGCTTGAGCTAAAGTCCTCATTTGAGTGGCAACCTCTTCCCAATAAGAAAGTGGACCAAGAGATTTTAAAAAAATAATAATTTTAATTTCTTTCGCTTAAAATGTCTACTTTTTCTTACTCTCTCCTCCCCTTTCCCACTTAGAAAAAAACAAAAACAAAATCCTTATTAACAGATGTGTATGGTTAAGCAAAACAAATTTTCAAATTGTTTGTGTCTAAAAAAATGTATGTCTTCAGCCTAAGTCCATCCCTGCTAGAAGATAGGTAGCATGCTTCAATTTCAGTCCCTAGAATCATCATTGCTCATTGCATTGATTAGAGTTCTTTGTCTATTAAATATTATTGTCTAAATTATCCTCTTGGTTCTGTTCACTTCACTTGGTATCAGTTCATACCAGTCTTCCTAGGTTACTTTTTTATTAGAGAATTTCTGATACAGCTGTTTTTGAAAAGCAAAATATTGGAAAAGAAAAAGAAACAGACTCTGTTATTGGATTAGAGGGGAGAAAAGTTGCTAATACTTTTCTCCCCATGAGGAAGTTCATTTCTCAGTGCACTGGGCTAGAATAAGCTCTTTCTCTCCAGAGGGAAATTCCTTACCCAAGGCACCAACCTTTTCAGAACACCAAACCTTAATTCTATTTTGTGAGCTTATATTTCCTGGTCAGTGAGAACCTGGGATGGATGCAGCTGTTAGAAAGAACCTTAGAAGCCATGTAGTCCAACTTCTTCATTTTAGCATTAGAAAACTAAGCTCCATTTCCCACCCCACCCCCTTTCCCCTAACAGGAGCTAAGTGACTTTCCCAAAGTCATAAGGAACTGCTCTTTTCACTAAACAATATTGAATTATATGGAACTAAACCTTTGAAAATTTTTCATAGGCAAAATCTTCTTTGCTTCCAGAGGATTGATAGTGGCCTTTTTCTTTTTGTTTTCCCCAATTTTATTATTATGCACATGTCTTTCACCTCTATGTTCATCTGCCTACTCTTAAACCAGACTGTCTATTAACATTTACCGGTCTGGTTACTGAAAGGATGAACTCATTGCCTCCTTGTGACAGTTTTCTCAGACATGGCAAAATAAATCTGTTGGAAAAATCACAAAGAAAAATCTATTTTGAAAAATGTCAGCTATCAGGCTGATAGGAATGATTCAGATCCAGGAAGTGACAAGCAATGTATTATCATTATAGTAACAGAAATTGTCAATCTTTAACCCCTTGTCCAGCCAGACTAACACAGATAAGATTTTTTAAATTATTTCTTAAATGTAGGCAAGTAGGCTGCATTTCATATACAATGTACCTTTTTAAGTCCATATGACAGAACTTATTGTTTAATATTTTATGATACCAGTTAGATATTTTTGACAGAATGGAGGGTAACAGTAGGTAAGTTGTTAAAGGAAGGAACAGAAAAAAAATCATTGAAGAAAGCATCCTCTTGCCATCAAATCTGACTAATTTTGAAGGTCGAAATCTCAGATCCATGTAGACAACCTATGTTTCCTCTTTCAAATCAAAAGAACTGAAATCTCTTTGAATTTTTCTATTTCTTGTTATCTAGATTTTTAACAATATTCTTCATTCTTTGCTTGTGTGCTTTTGCTATAGTCCTACTCCAGCACTTCATTGGAGGGTTGAGAAAACCCTGCTCTTGAAGAGAATTCCATAGAATCAAGTTAAATCCAGTTCATGAGCAAGACAAGTCATCACCCTGAGGATGTCATTGGTTGTCTCAGAGAGTCAAGGAATCTCAGAATTGGAAGAGACCTGAGAGTGCATCTTGTCCAAATTGTTCCCGAACAAGAATCCCCTCTATGACATTTATGACAATGGGTCATCTGGACTTTGCTTGAAGGCATTCCAGTAAAGGTGATCCCATTATCTCTTAAAGCAGTCCAGTCTACTTTCGGATAGTTCATTATTGGGAAGCTT
This sequence comes from Trichosurus vulpecula, assembly GCF_011100635.1. Classification (NCBI taxonomy): domain Eukaryota; kingdom Metazoa; phylum Chordata; class Mammalia; order Diprotodontia; family Phalangeridae; genus Trichosurus; species Trichosurus vulpecula. Next base: position 275,166,630 of record NC_050573.1, on the reverse strand, counting down.
TTCCTTATATTGAGTCAAAATTTGTCTCTTTACAATTTCCATCCATCGACCCTAGATCTGCCCTCTGGGGCAAAGTAAAAGCCATTCAAGTATTTGAAAACAGGATCCTGTCTCCCTAAATGTTTTCTTATCTAAGTTAAACATTCTCAACTTCTTCAACTAATCCTTATATGATCTCAAGGTTCTTTACCATCTTTGTCTCCTTTCTCTAGTTGTCCAATTTATCAATGTCCTTCCTAAAATATAGCTGAAATGAATGTAGTACTCCATAATACTCCACATGGGGTCTTACTGGAAAAATGTATGAAAGGATTATCACTTCCCAAATCAATCATATTAATAATACCTAGCATTTAAAAAGCATTTTAAAGTTTGCAATGGACTTTACATGTCTTAATTAACCTTTGTAAGGCAGGTTCTATTATTCCCATTTTAATAGTAGGAAAATTGAGGCATAGCTATGTTAAATTAAATGACTTGCTCAGGGTAACAAAGTTAGTATCTGAAGCAAGATTTCGAACTGATCACATCAACCTCCATCCACCCCCTTATCCCCAACCTCCTTCACTACTTAATAAACTATAGTGCTTCCCTCTCGCTTCCAGGATCAAATACAAAATATTTTTTTGACATTCAAGGCTTTTCATAACCTGTCCCCCTCTACCTCTCTAGTCTTCTTACACTATAAAGTTTCTCACATATTCTTCTGTGCGGTGACACTGGCCTCTTTGCTGTTATCTGAAGAAGACACTCTTGTCTCTGGGCATTTTCTCTGACTGTCTCTCATTTCTGGAATGTTTTACCTCCTCATCTCTGCCTCTTGAACACCCTGCCTTCCTTCAAGTCCCAGCTAAAATCCCACCTTCTACAGGGAGATATTCCTAATCCCTGTTAATCAGAGTATTTTCCTCTATTGATTATTTCCTATATATATTGTACTGAACTTATTTGTAAATATTTGCATGTTTTCTCCCCCATTACATTGTGAGATCCTTAATGGCAGAGACTATCTTTTGCCTTTTTTTGTATCCCCAGGCCTTAGCATAGTGTCTAGCACATAGTCAGGACTAATAAGTGTTTATTGGCTGACTGATACCAGGTCCAGCACTCTGTACACTGCAATGATAGTTATTATTCCTCTCAATTCTGAAAAGAAATTAGCTTTTATGGCTGCCAAATCACACTGTACAGTTAAAATGAACTAAAAGTTTACTTTTTTGAATTTTATCATTTTTATTTAATATTTTAGTTTTCAACATTGATTTCCACAAGATTTTGAGTTACAAACTTTCTCCCCATTTCTACCCTCCCCCCATTCCAAGATGGCAAATATTCTGATTGCCTCATTCCCCAGTCAGCCCTCACTTCTGTCACCACACTCCCAGCCCCATCCCTTTTCTCCTTACTTTCTTGTAGGGCACGATAGATTTCTGTGCCCCATCCCCTATGTATCTTGTTTCCCAGCTGCATGCAAAAAACAACTTTTTTTTGAGCATCTTCTTTTAAGACTTTGAGTTCCAAATTCTCTCCCCTCTTCCCTTCCCACCCACCCTCCCTAGGAAGGCAAGCAATTCAACATAAATCACACCTGCATCATTATGTAAAACACTTCCACAATGCTCATGTTGTGAAAGGCTAACTATATTTCCTTCCATACTATCCTGTCCCCCCTTATTCAATTTTCTCCCTTGACCCTGTCCCTTTTCAAAAGTGTTTGCTTTTGATTGTCTCCTCTCCCTATATTCCCTCCCTTCTATCATCCCCCCTTTTCTATCCCCATCCCCTTATTTTCCATTTTTATGTGTGTTATTCCCTCCTCAGGTTGAATCCAATGAGAGCAAGATTCGCTCACTCCCCCTCACCAACCCCCTCTTCCCTTCCAACAGAACTGCTTTTTCTTTCCACTTTTACATGAGATAATTTACCCCATTCTATCTCTCCCTTTCTCCCTCTCTCAATATATTTCTCTCTCACCCCTTAAATTTATTTCATTTTTTAGATATCATCCCTTCATATTCAACTCACCCTGTGCCCTCTGTATTCCCTTCAACTCCCCTGATACTGAGAAAGTTCTCATGAATTACACACATCATCTTTCCATGCAGGAATGTAAACAAAGTAGTCCAGCTTTAAACTAAGTCCCTTATGATTTTTCTTTCTTGTTTACATTTTCATTCTTCTCTTGATTCTTGTATTTGAAAGTCAAATTGTCTATTCAGCTCTGGTCTTTTCACTGAGAAAGCTTGAAAGTCCTCTATTTTATTGAAAATCCATATTTTGCCTTGGAGCATTATACTCAGTTTTGCTGGGTAGGTGATTCTCGGTTTTAATTCTAGCTCTTTTGACCTTCAGAATATCATATTCCAAGCCCTTCGATCCCTTAATGTAGAAGCTGCTAGATCTTGTATTATCCTGATTGTGTTTCCACAATATTCAAATTGTTTCTTTCTGGCCGCTTGCAATATTTTCTCCTTAACCTGGAAACTCTGGAATTTGGTGACAATATTCCTAGAAGTTTTCTTTTTGAGATCTTTTTCAAGAGGTGATTGGTAGATTCTTTCAACTGCTATTTTACCCTCTGGTTCTAGAATATCAGGGCAGTTTTCCTTGATAATTTCTTGAAAGATGATGTCTAGGCTCTTTTTATGATCATGGCTTTCAGGTAGTCCAATAATTTTTAAATTATCTCTCCTGGATCTATTCTCCAGGTCATTGGTTTTTCCAATGAGATATTTCACATTATCTTCCATTTTTTTCATTCCTTTGTTTCTGTTTTATAATATCTTGATTTCTTATAAAGTCACTAGCTTCCACTTGCTCCAATCTAATTTTTAAGGTGGTATTTTCTTCAGTGGTCTTTTGGACCTCCTTTTCCATTTGGCTAATTCTGCCTTTCAAGGCATTCTTCTCCTTATTGGCTTTTTGGAGCTCTTTTGACATTTGGGTTAGTCTATTCTTTAAGGTGTTATTTTCTTCAGTATGTTTTTGGGTCTCGTTTAGCAAGTCCTTGACTTGTTTTTCATGGTTTTCTTGCATCACTGTCATTTCTCTTCCCAATTTTTCCTCTACTTCTCTTATTTGCTTTTCCAAATCCTTTTTGAGCTCTTCCATATTTTTCTTGGAGGCTTTTGATGTAGGCTCTTTGACTTTGACTTCTTCTGGCTGTATGTTTTGATCTTCTTTGTCATCAAAAAAGGAATCTAGAGTTTTAGTTTGAGTCTGAGTTCATTTTTGCTGCCTGTTCATGTTCCCAACCAACTGCTTCACCCTTGAGCTTTTTGTCAGGGTATGACTGCTTGTAGAGTAGAGAGTACTTTGTCCCAAGCTTTGGGTTCCAAGCACTGCTGTTTTCAGAGCTACTTCTACTCCACCATCAGCCCAGGTTCTCTCACAGCAGCACTCCTCCTCCCCCCAAGAACCACCAACCAGGACTGCAATGCAAATTCAAGCAGGGCACAGCAAGAGAAGCTGCTTTCGTATCCACAAAGTGCTCCTTGCACTCCTGCTCTGATCCACTGCTAGATTCCTCCCACTGTGTCAGCCAGGGCTCGGGAAGCAGCTGATACTTGAATTCTCTAAGCAGCCTCAGGAATTTCCTGCTGCTTCCACCTACACCACTGCACCACCTCCGCCACCCCCAGGGCTGGTGGCCTGACTGCTCTGAACTCGATCCTGCAGTTTCCCACTAACCTGCTCTTTGGCGTTTGTAGGTTGAGAAGTCTGGTAACTGCCACAGCTCAATGATTCATGGCCTTAAGGCCTGTTTTGGCTGGCTGACTCTGGGTCTGGTCTGTCCTGGAATGGCCCACTCTGTGCTGTGCTCCGCTCCCAGCACTGTGTGATAGACTCTTCCTGGCAACCATCCAGGCTCTCCTGGGCTGGACACCTGTTTTCCCCTGCTGTTTTGTGGGTTCCACAACTCTAGAATTTGTTCAGAGCCATTTTTACAGGTGTTTGGAGGGATTTGGGGGAGACCTTAAGCAAATCCCTGCTTTCCTGCTGCCATCTTGGCTCCGCCCCCCCAAAAGTTTACTTTTTGAAATGAAATCCTGTGTAGCTATGTTCCTCCAAACCGCACATTGTGATTCTGAAATTTATTTTAAAAAGAGAAATATAAAACTTTACAGTATCATATGAAATTTCAACTTATTACATTCGGTCCAAAATTCTAGGCTGTCATTAGTATTCAAATCCTAACTCATTCATTGTGTAAGCTATCCCTTCTAGCATCTGTCAGCCACAAGCTTGATAATAAGCATGCCATCTATAGCTTTACACAAGTCATTGATAAAAATCTTAAATGACATAGGGCCAGGGAGAGCTACCTGGGGTTTTTGATTACGGCCCTCTTTCCATGTTGACGTTGGACCAATAATGACTACTCTTTGGTTCAGCTCAATATCCAATCTCGTTAGTAGAGTAGAAACTTTGGCAGGTTCAACCAAGCTGTGATGATTTCAAGTATAGCCAGGAGATGGATTACATTTTGGTGGTAAGACAACTAACCTACCTAAATTTAGAGACTTATCACCAAAGGCTTGATCACACTATCTAGTGAGGCTTGATGGAACTCATGATCCACACCTATGGAGGAAAGACCTTCTTACTGTAATCACTCATCTTTTGAATAATTGAAATATTTTTACCTGTGTGATAAAAATAATTGAATGCTCTCCAGGAAGCAGTGGCCTTTGCTTAAGAATATTATGCATCAGGTTCAACTTTTATGAGGAAAAAACATATTTCCCAAAGAAATATTCCATTTGTTTTGACCACTGATAACTCTAAATATTCATGTCAATGAGGATAAAATAGAAAATTAAAATCACAGATCTTTTCTAAACCTCACTATATAAACTATTGTCAATAATTTTGATTCCTTCCTTTCTTCCTTCTTTCATTCTTTCCTCCCTTCCTCCCTCTCCTCTTCTCCTTAACCCCTTTCCCTCTTCCCCTTCTTCTCCTCACCTCTCCTTTCTTCTACTCTCCTCATCCTCCCCATCCCTTCTCCTCTTCTTCACTTCCCTTTCTTCTTCTTTTCTTTTACTAGAGCTCCTAACAAAATAATGAGATGCTAATTTTTGTTTTATCCAGGAACTTAGCCATCATATGGGGAGCCACACCTGAATTTTCTCTTTGTAATTACCATGAATTATTCAGACAGTGTAAGTCTGAAGGTAAAGGTTTTGCCTATCCACCAACCCTAAGTTCATTTTCTTTTTCAGTGGCACTCAGACTCTCTCTAGTATTACACTATGAGGTGGGAGGCCTTTAGGTATCCTTGGGGTGAAAATGAGACTCAGCTGATTGTCAGGATTTCTCTGTCTCTCTCTCTCTGTCTGTCTGCCTGTCTCTCTGTTCATGTGTATGGATGTAGGAGCCTCAAAATGCTATATCTTTCCAGAGAGTACAAAGTTAGCTATGAGTATGGGTGAATGTATAAGGTACTGGGGAAAATATGGAATTGATCAGAGTATGGAGAATTTTATCAGTTGATCATGGGCCATTTTTCATCCATTATGTTTTTGCTGCATTTTTCTTCAGGGCCAAAGTCTGTCCTTTAACTTGTTTGCATTGTTACCTTGAGTGAGCATGGTAGCTGAGAATTGTTTTATCTGCATCTGTGGAGATCTAGGCAAGGGCTGCATTGAAGTGATTTCCAGGGGGAACTCAGGTTAGAGGCAAAGCAATCCTAAAACAATTATTTTAGGGGCTAGACACAAAATTAGACTCTTTCTAAACCTATAATGTTGGATCCTAAACCACAGGTTATACACAGTTTGTCAAAATATTCTCTAATTCTTGGAAACATATTTTGTCTCTGTGTTTTTGTCTCTTTTGTGTTAACACAAATAATGCCAATAAGAATTGTTTTTTTTGCATAAATTTGTCTTTTATTTCTGTCAGTAACCCATATAAGCTGTCATTTTCATAGTAGAATCTCTGAGTCAAAGTGCATGAAAAATTTAGTTACTTTTCTTGCATGATTCCAGATTGTTTTCCAGAACAGTTGAACCAATTCACAGTTCCACTAGCAGCAAATTAGCATTCTGCCTTCTCTCTACTATGTGTTATCATCCTAACCCAAAGAGGGCTCCTAGCCCATCTTTGATCCTCCTCTTGCCCCTCAAGAAGTCAGTTTTTTTGCGTTGTCAGCCAGCCTCAGCAACTCCTTGAAAACATTTTGTATTATTTTGTATGTACTTTACATTTACTTATTTACTGTATATGTTATATTCTCACTTCCCACAATTGCCTGCTCCTCCCTCCCCCACCCATAGGCTTTTGAATCCAAGGATTGTTTAACTTATTTTTATGGTTATATAGCCAGTTCCCAGAACAATTAGTCAATAAGCATTTATTAAGGATCTACTATATGCCAGACGCTGTGCCAAGAAAAGGCAAAAGACAGCTCCTGCTTCCCAAAAGCTTTAATAAAAAAGACAGCATGAGAACAACCATATACAAACAGGATATTTACAGGATAAGTTGGAGATAATCAATAGAGCACAGTGCCTTGTGTTTTGGGGATCATGTTTTATAGTCAAAACCACTAATTTAGAATAGTTAGTAGATGTTTTTTGAATGTTCATTCAAAATGTTCATTACAAATCTCTTCCCTAATCCCAAAGTCCCAGATATAGACAATATACCTCTTATCTATGATTCTCTGACAAAGTGCATTCTACACAGCATCTTTTTGAGTAATAGAGCTCACATACCATTTTACATTTTCTAAATGAGGAAACAGAATCAGAGAATTTATAAAATCCTCTTTTTGGCTTTTAAAGTTTATTACTCGAGGGACAGCTAGGTAGAGCAGTGAGTAGAGCACTGGCCCTCGAATCAGGAGGACCTGAGTTCAAATCTGGTCTCAGACACTTGACACTTATTAGCTGTGTGACTTTGGGCAAGTGACTTTTAACCCAATTGCCTCACCTCCTTCCTCCAAGAAAAGGTTCATTACCTGACACTATCCTACATTTTCAGTCTTGCGTCTTACTCCCCTCTTGATCCAATGACACTGACCTCCTTGCTATATTTTCCTCAATACACTTTATCTCATAACTTTGGGCCTTTTCATTGGCTGTCCCCATGCCAGAAATTCTCTTTCTCTCCTCTATCTCCTGACTTCCATGATTTCTTTCGAGCCTCAGCTAAAATCTCACCTTTATAAGAAGTTTTTCCCAGGCTTCCTTAAGGCTAGTGCTTTCCCTCTGGGATAATCTCTAGTTTATACTTCATATATGTTGTTTGTATGTTGCCTCTCCCCATTTGTATGACCTCTTTGAGGGTAGGGACTGTTTTTGCCTTTCTTTATATACCTCAACTCTTATCATAGTATCTGGCACACAGTGAGAACTTAATGCTCATTGACTTAACTTTTCTATGGTTGCATAGCAAGTGATAGAAGTAGGAACTGCATCTAGGAGTCTCATGACTCCAATTTTTGTACTCTTCCACTAAGTCAGGGTGTAAGTTTATCATATTCAAATAGTTCAGATAACAGAACATTGTCAATAAAAGGACTAAGAGATCTCTTTTCATGAATAAATAGGAATTAATTTTAATTACTATTTAGTAAGATGCTGGGCATACAATTAGCACTCAATTAAAACTGCTTTTTGATTGATATAATTGTAATATAAGCAAAGAGACATGATTGAAATAGTGTTGAGTAGTTTGTTGATTTCTGAAGTTAATTAAATATCTCTCCTGTAACCACACTTATATGTGTTACTTGCTTAACAGAATCTTTTTTTCAAGTGGTTGACAAGAATATACTTTAGCCAGATTCAATGTGAATTATTACAAATGTTAAATCCTAGATTGACAAACTCACTAGGTCTTACTTTGTTTTAAAGAAAATAACATGCTTGGAGTTAAGTCCAAAGTTGAAATGAGAAACATGCAACAGAGAATGTGTCTTGAACTTAAAATCAGAAGACCTTCTTTCTCCTTCATAACAAAAACTAGCTATGTGAGTCAGAAAGACCTCAGTTCAAATCCAGCCTTAGACACTTATTATCTGTATGACCCTTGGCAAGTCATTTAGCCTCTGTCTGCTTCAATTTCCTCATCTGTTAAACAGGTAATGATAACACCTATCTCTCAGAATTGTGAGGATCCAGTGAGATAACAACTGACCAGTGCTTAGCAAAGTGCCTAGAAACAGTAGGGATTATTGAATACTTATAGCCTCTCCATATCCTGTGTAATTTTTACTATATTATTTCATTTTTTTTGCAAAAAACTTTTAGGTGTTATGTAATCAAAATTTTCTATTTTATCTTGTGAGCCTCTCTATCACTTGTTTAGTCAGGAACTATACCATTATCCATAGATGTAAGGGGTAATTTCATCCTTGGGGTTTATCTTGCTGTATGGTATGAGGTGCTAGTATAATCCTAAATTTTGTCTAATACGCTATCCAGTTTTCCCAGTAGTTTTTGTCAAATAGTGACAAAATTTGTCAAATAGTGGGGTCTTTGGGTTTACCAAACTTTTTCTACTATGTTTATTTGCTTCTGTATATTATGAAATTAATCTATTCTGCTGCTCAATCACTCTCCATTTTAATCAGCATGAAATTCTTTCAATGACTATGGAGCACAGGTATTGCTAGACCTCTTCCTTCCTGCTTTTTTTTCATTATTACCCTTGAGATAGATTCCTGACTGTTACTCTGTATGATTTTCATTTTTTTCTATTCTGACTCCATAAAATATTCATTTGAAAGTTTGATTGATATAGCATCCCTGTTTTGGAGGGAGATCCCTTGTGGTGTAGTGCAGGGCTGTCCAACCTTAGGTTTTCATTGAAGCAATAGACAAAATATTTTGATTTGCCATTTTAGTGAGATCTTTGTGGTAGCTCGGCTTCCTTTACTAAATCATTTACGTAAATTTCTATGCTTGTAAGCAGGCCACATAAATCCCACTTTGGGTTGCATGCAGCCTGTGGGCAGGGCCTCATTTTGGACAGCTCTGATATAGTGTAAAGAGCATAACATTTGGCTGTTGAGGGTGTTCTCAGGAGAAGTCTGATCAACGATAACTCATGGACAATCAGGTTAACAAGAAAAAAGGATAAAGCCTTTGTTCTGACGGTGAAGATGCCTCCCTATGCCTTGGTAAACATTCTCATTTATGACATATTTAGGGCCTTCTACAGGTATTAATGATATCTCCTTGATGGGGTGTAACCATCATTAATATGAATATTCATAGGCCCCTTGTCCTTACATTAAGGAAGATTGATTCAGGACTCATTTCAGAGTACCTAGGCTATACTCTTGAACTAAGCCTTCAAAGAGTAAAGGTAGCGTGCCTGAGACAGAGATGAGAGAATCAGGGAGGTGGAGGGTTGTAAAGACTCATGCTATCCCAGAAGGATAAAAATTACACATCTCTGGAGTTCCATCAGGGGAACATGGCCACAATAATTATAGTAGCCGAGAACTGGAGAAGTTCCGGATTTCATGGATGAATTGTTGGACGAGGTCTAGGGAAAAGAAAGACTTGTCAGTACTTGGTCTTAAGACCAAATAAGTGAGTTTCTGAACCAAACAGGAGATAGTGAAGGACAGAGCCACAGTGTGGAGGAAGAAGCATGGAAGCTGATGACCATTTTATCTTTTTGATTGAGACGCAGATGTTAGCTCTGATCTAATGTTACCAGGAAGACTTGAGGGAGGGGCACAAACAAAAGAATGGTTTAGGAGATATCTTCAAGGATTAAAGTTAGTCTATGTAAATGAAGAGCTTCAGTTTTTGAACTGAGAGTTACAGAATCAAAGACTTAACAGACTTGGAAGGGATTTTTAAAAAATTATTAATTCATTTTTAGTTTACAACATTCAGTTTCACAGGCATTTGAGTTCCAAATTTTTCTCCCCTCCCCAAGATGGCATGCAATTTGATATAAATTCTACATGTACATTCACGTTAAATATATTTTCATATTAGTCATATTGCAAAGAAGAATTACAACCAGTAGAATGAACCACGAGAAAGAAGAAACAAAACAAAACAAAAAAGAGAGAGAACAAATAGTATGCTTCGATTTGCATTCAGACTCCGTAATTCTTTCTCTGGATGTGGATAACATTTTCCAACATGAGCCTTTTGGAATTTTCTTAGAACCTTACATTGCTGAGAAGAGCCAAGTCTATCAGTTAATCATCACACAATGTGGCTGTAATAGTGTACAATGTTCTCCTGGTTCTGCTCCCCTCACTCAGCATCAGTTCATATAAGTCTTTCCAGGTTTTTTCTGAAGTGTACCTACTCATCATTTCTTTTCTTTTCTTTCTTTTTGTTTTTTGGAGGGGGGAAGGCAGGGCAATTTGGGTTAAGTGGCTTGCCCAAGGTCACATAGCTAATAAGTGTCAAGTGTCTGAGGTCAAATTTGAACTCAGGTCCTCCTGACTCCAGGGCCAGTGCTCAACTCACTGCACCACCTATCTGCCCCCTGCTCATCGTTTCTTATAGCACAATAGCATTCCATTACATTCATATACCACAAGTTATTCAGCCATTCAACAGTTGATGGGCATCCCCTCAATTTTCAGTTCTTTGTCACCACAAAAAGAACTGCTATAAATATTTTTGTATATGTGGGTTCTTTTCCCATTTGTATGATCTCTTTGGGATATAGCCCTAGAAGTGATATTGCAGGGTCAAGGAGTATGCACATTTTTATAGCCCTGTGGGAATAGTTCCAAATTGCTCTCCAGCATGATTGGATCAGTTCACAACTCCACCAGCAATGCATTAATTAGTGTTCCAATTTTCCCACATCTTCTCCAGCATTTATCATTTTCCTGTTTTGTCATGTTAGCCAATCTGACAGGAGAGATGTAGTACCTAAGAGTTGTTTTGATTTGCATTTCTCTAATAAATAGCAATTTGGATCATTTTCTTATATGACTATAGATATCTTTAATTTCTTGGTTTGAAGGGATCTTGGAGAACGTCTGCCCAAACTGTATCACTTTAGTGGCAAGAGAAATGAGACTCAGAGATTTTAAGTGACTTGACAAAGGCCATATAGCTAATAATTTGCAAACCTGAGACTTGAACATAGATCTAGTATTTTTTTTTTTTGCAGGAGAATTCTCATACTTAGTAACTCAGTGAGATTAATCAAATCATATCACCTCTCTGAGTCTCAGTTTTCTCCTCTGTAAAATAGAGGTAATACTTAAACTACTTCAGGGCTATTGTCAGGAAAAGGCATTGTAAATTATAAAGCTGTATAAATGTGACCTTGAGTACATCCCTTCTTTTTTGATTAATGCTAGTTTTAGAATGGGTGCCTACATGACACAGTGGATAGAGCACTGGGCTTATTGTCAGAAAAACTCATCTCCTGGCCTCAGAAACTTACTAGCCATGTGACTCTGGTCAGGTCATGGTTCTTTATCTGTAAAATAATCTAGAGGAGGAAATGGCAAACCCCTCTAGTATCCTTGCCAAGGAAACACCAAATGGGGTCATAGAGTCAGACATGACTGAAATAACTCAACAACAAAGATTTAGCATGATAAGTCCCAATGACTCTTTTTGGGAGACTAATCTGAAAATTGTTATGAGTAAGATTTTACCCCTAAGTGTTTGCCATGCCTTCCATACCTTTCCACATAAGTTCCTAACTAGATTAGAAAGCAGAATTAAAGTATTTCCACAGAAGAAATAACACCTTTTGTAACTGATACTATGGAAATCTCACAATGTAATTTGCCCAACAGGCACTTCTCATCATGCAGCAGATTTTCAGTCTGTGATATTTCTAAAACAGAGATAGGAGTCCTCAGACTGCACCCAAAATACTACATTTCTGGAGTTCATAAGAGCCCATAGATAAAACAAATGCATTTCAAAAGTTACTTTGAAGATGTTTATATGTGTTAATTGTAGCTATCAGGGATCATCAAGCATATAATCTCATATGTATTCAAAAAGTCCACAGATAATTGAGCTTCCTTGAATCTAATCTTTATTCTAACAAAACTTTGTGAAGCTATAGCCCCAAAGATGCCCCACTCAGTCCCCACACTTTGTTGTCAATCTTATTTAGTTACTCAGGAAGATTCCTCTTCTCCATTCATAATGTCTTCAAGGGAAATTTAGCTTCGGATTACTTGATTTTGAAGGAGAATCTAAAAATGAGAGAATTAAAAGGATTTAAAAATCCCTATTACCTCTCTATTCTAATCCTCTTTCTCTTTATTTTCACTGTTTTGTGGCCCTCCATGACAAGTACATAAAGAAGCAAATGCCATGTCACAACATTCATTCATTTGAAAAAGATTTATTAAATTCCTACTGTGCTCAAGACTGTGCTGCTGATGGAGATCTGAAGTTTAGTTATCCAGTCTATTACAAGGTTAAGACACAAACATATATAACACCACATTAACAATCACTCAAAAGTGATGAGAACTATGTCCTTCTCTATTTCTTACATAAACTCATCTTTGTTTATGATCAAACTTTGATTAGCAAGTCACGTAATTTTCCTGAAACTATTTGTATGTGTATTGAATTGAAATTGTTATAACTCATCTAAATGTTTCCCAGATTTTTTAAAAGATTCACGAAGTTTTATATTTCTATAAATCTTGGACCCCATGAGAATTGGGAGAAGGGAAAACCACAAAGATGGGTCAATTTTTTAGTTCCTTTTGGTTAAAACTCTCTCAGCATTGTGTTACTGCAGACACTGCCAACCCAATGGACAACAGTAGGCTCTCAAGCTCCAGTGACTATTAAATTTTCATAGTAAACGCTCAAGGTGGAATGAAAACTTGGGTGTTGAGATGAATGGAAGGGCCTAGTTTGAATCCAATAGTCATAGAGATTACATGAATAGAATCCAGAACTGGGAAGGATCTGAGAGGTAATTTAATCTTGCCTTCCATGCATTAGGTACTTTATATATTTATTGAAATGAGTTGAATAGCTTGGTTTTCTTATTTGCAGATGTGGAAACTAAGACTCAGAGTAATTAAGAAATCACTAAAGTCTCAAAAAGTTTGAATAGAGCAGATAGAATGCTAGAGTTAGAGATATAAAGACCTCAGTGTTGAACCCTGGGCTAAGATTTTAAAATTTGTGTCTCTGGCTATTCCCTAAGACTTATCTATTAAGTCATAAATGAGTTGGTGGATACAAAATCACAACTTTTAATATATATGTATTCTAGTTAACCACATAGAGAATGAGTGGCAGAGCTGAGAACCCTAATCCCAAACAGAAATTCAGCTATCATGGCCAAGATCTGTTATTGATAACTGAAAACCAACCAACCAACCAACCAACAAACAAAAAAACCTATGCAATTTAAATCTCATGAATCTTCTGAGGATGAGTGAAATAAAATCCTTATGACCCTGTGAGTACCTTTTTACTTGTTTAAGAAGTAAATAGAAGTTTGTATAGAAATAGGCAAATCTTATATTTTGTATGTCGATCAACTAAAATATAAAATATCTTTAAAAAATTTTAATTTATGGGATAAAACAAGCATTTCCATGACATAGAACAAAAAAGATGACTGCACATGAAAAAAAATCTCTGCACTATTTATCTCTTTATATGGAGAATATAGACAGCATTTCCTTAATTCTTTATTTTTACTTATTCCAGGGTATGTATGTCAATGTCTATTGAACATAACAAGTCCGCAAACATCATGAAAGCTTCCAATACATCCTGTGGCTTTAATCTCCTTTCCCTGTCAGCAAAATAAAGCATTTCAATTTAATCTCCTAAAACTTATCTCATTCATTTTACCTTTTGCATACCTTGTTCTTAATGCAATTGTAATGCTTTATTATCTCTACTTGGACCTCATAGTCTGGGTAAAGATTTTGTTGTAAATATAGGTGAGAAATAATCAGTGGTTCATAGTCACCTAAGCAACACTTTTGCAAATGATCAAAATTATATTAGAAAATAAACTATAGTTAAGGAATTGAAGTAGATAACATTATGGGATTTGCAAAGTACTTGGTCAATCAGTCAACAAAGATTTATTAAGAGTTTACTGTGTATCAGACAGTGTACTAATACTGCCAATGTCACAAAAATCAAAATTAGTCCCTGATCTTAAATGAGCTTACATTCTACTAAGGGTTTATTGAGCAGAAAGTATGTTTGTGAGAGGGTCAGACCTATTTTTAAGGGGGAAATTTACTTTGGAAACTGAATGGATGATGGATTAGAATAGTGACAGAGAATCAAAGCTGATTGCCTGGTTAAAAGTATTAGCCCAGGCAAGAGGGGATGAGAGACAGAGCTAGGATGGCAGCTGTGTGAGTGAAGAAAAGTGGATCTATATAAGAGATGTTGTAATGGTAGAAGTGAAAAGAGATTAGATATGTGGAATGAGTGAGAATGAGGTGTGAGAATGACATTAAGACTGTAAGCCTGGTTGATTGGGAAGATAGTGGCTGCCCTTACAGTAATAGGGAAGTTCAGGAGAAGAGAGAGGTGGAGTAGGGACAGATAAGGAGTTCTGTTTTAGACATGTTGAGCTTCAGATCAAAGTATTAGGTACATTCAAGTTGAGATATCCAAAGACACAGAAGTAGAGCTCAAAATGTGACTAGGGTTGGACACACAGATCTGAGAAGTATTTGTGGAGACAGTAATTGAATTCATCAGAACTGACAAGATCAGATGAGAAAGTATAGAAGAAGGATTCTTAACCAGATATGTACTGACCCCCAGTGAGTCTGTGGATAGATTTCAGGAGGTCCATGAACTTGCATGGGAAAAATAATACATCTTTATTTTCAGTGATCTCTTATTTGAAATTTAGAATCTTCTTCAATGATTAAAAAAATACTATTCTGAGAAAGGAATAAATAGGGAGGCTACACCAGACCACCAAAGGGTTAATAATAAAATAATAATAATTAAAAAATAAAATAATAATATAAATAATATTAAAAGTCAGGGAACTCTATTATAAAGGGAAAATAGGGACCAGACTATAGCTTTTGGAGGCACCCATAGTAAATGAACATGACCTGGATGAAGCAGCAGCAAAAAAGACTGAAAAACAAGTGGTCAAACAGGCAGAAGGAGAACCATATGAGAGTGGTTTCATAAAAACCCATAAAGAAGAGTTCTGATACTATTGAGAGTTGTTAGCTGACAACCATTTGTTGAACCCTTATTGTATATAGATCAATGTGCTTGGTTCTGTGTGGTGAAGGAGGAGGCATTGGTGAATGCCCAAGGAATAAATAATATGGTCCCTATCCCTAAGGACCTTACAATTGGGTTCTGGATAGGTGAATTTTGGCTTGGAGATTTGAGTAAGCTATATAAAATTTATTGCTTTTGGAGAAAGTAATCTCCTCTCACATTATATTCATTAATATTATCACATAATAAGCAACACAGAAAACAAACAAGAAAAAATGTTGCACATATTGCAATTATAATAGTATAATTTTGCAATCACATCTAATGACCAACATTAAGTACAGTGTATTAAATTATTCAAATTGCTCTCCTCTCCAAATGATGTCATTGATTAGATTTATGGAGGTAGCTATGAGATGTAAACCAAATATTGTGACACCCGCTAATTGAAATAAATGCTTGTATTTCAATTAATGGTAATTTTTTAGTTCATTAACTCCAGAAATGTGTTCTTATGGTCTATTCAAAATACTGCAAGTCAGATTTACTGAGCTATAAACAGAACGAGTTTATTAAGAAGAAATCAATGTCAGTTGAACCTGATAACTTTTTTTCTGATATTATAACAAGTTAGAAGTCAAAGGAAATGTAGTAATGGAATAGAAAATGGTCTGTTTGGAACTGTTCTTAGAACTGGAAGGAAGGGAGACAGTGTTGTATAAAGGATAGAGTATAGGACTCAGAGTCAGGAAGAACTGAGCTGACCCCTTGGACATTTCCTACCTAGGTGATTATGGAAAAGCCACAACCTTCTTGAGTCTTTGTTTTCTCATCTGTAACATAAAAAGGGAGTGTGGTATAGTGGAGAGGGGGTTGGCCTTGAACCTAAGACCAACTTTGATATATACTGCCTGTGTGACCCTAGATAACTCACTTTAGCTCTCAGTGCTCTAGGAAACTCACTAACAGTATAAGTTGCTGAGAAGTTTGATAAAAACCTTCATCGGTAGAGGGAGTTTCCTTACCTGGAGGTTCTTCACACCAGCAAAGTCATCAGTCCATTCCATCTCCCCATTACTAACATGGGGATAATGATAATTCTTACAGTACTTACAGTGCTTATGGTTAGGCCAAAGAGCTAATGGACATAAGTCACCAAAATAAAGTCAGGTGTTATTATTATCACTGTATTCCCTACCCTTAGCATATAGTGAGTGCTTAATAAATGCTTGTGAGGAAAAATTGAATTAAGAGTTTTTTGTTTCTATACTGAGATCCAAAAATAATGAAAATTATTTGTTCAGGTGATATAACTAGTTGGGCATCTCATAAATGATCTATGACTTTAAATTGGACACCTCCTGCTTACCACAAGATATTACTATACCTAATGATTGGGGTGAATGTCAGCCAAATAATGCAAAGTATGTTTTGTTTAAAAATTGTATTAACCTTGAGTGTTATGGTTGAGAATTCTCAGGCCAAATGAGAGCATCAGACTATTCTTCTGGTGTTGGCTGGTGATAGTACAGTGATGTAATACTGAATGTAGTGTCCTGGATGTGTTGAGAAGGAATGGAACATGGGGGTAATACTGAGAGCATGTGGCGTGAGTGTCAAGTACTGGAGAGTGAAAGAAAAGGGCTTCCAAGTGCTGACCCTCAGAAATGATTTGTTGTGGGATTTATGAGAAGCAGTTCCTAGGGTTAGACTGAGGCAGGCACCGCTTGTCTGGTAGTTGGACAGATATGTTATGGACCTGGGTTCTAGTATCAATACCCAAAAGTGATATTAGGACTTTTGGAGCCATAATTATCAAACTTTGATGGACGTAAATATCAAATTGACCCAGATCTGGTGCCACAGTTTCTCTATGGGGAAATGAGAGTGCCTTGAGAGAAGTTCCATGGAATGGAATAGAAAGGAATCTATTTAGAATTATAGAGTTGGAACAGTGGGAGTCAGTGTGGCTTATGTGGGACTCTGAATTAGGAAGACTGGGTTTATTAAATGCTATCTCTGACACTTTCTAGTTGTGTGTCCCTGGATAATGTGAATATAATTATGGACAAACAAGAAGTGTGTGTGTGTGTGTGTGTGTGTGTGTGTGTGTGTGTGTGTAGGAGTGTCCATAATATTGTGAAAAGCCCAGAATTTCAAGTCACTCAGGTTTATTGATTGAAAGAGGTAAACAAAGAAGCCAAATTGGACATTGATGTACCACAATTCAAAAACCAAGGTCAAGGTCAAATGTAAAATATAGCCAATTATTAGTATCAAAGTGGTTGGTCACAAGTACGGTGGCTTTGATCTAGTATTTCAGAAAATGATACCCAAACTCATTGTAATTGGCTCTGAGTTGAGCCATGCTTTATGGAATTTTCACTACATTTTTTATTCTTCCACTCTATTGTGGTATGGAGGTGATTGTGGATTCTTAAAGGATGTGGCAGTAGACTAAGCAGACTACAAGCTCTGGTAGGTTCAATCAAGCTGGAAAGATCTTAAGTATGACTCCTGGTGACATTCTCTCTCTCTCTCTCTCTCTCTCTCTCTCTCTCTCTCTCTCTCTCTCTCTCTCTCTCTCTGTCTCTCTCTCTGTCTCTGTCTCTCTCTCTCTGTCTCTGTCTCTCTCTCTCTCTCTGACCAGGCTTGCTGAGTTTTAAAAACTATCCACTAAATAATAGCGAGGTTGGAATTTGCATGAGTGGAGAGAGCTCCCACCCCATCAAAATCACAGACCTTGAAGTTGTGAAGGACTGTGGTGTGAGGACTGAATAATGATGAAATACAGTGAATAAAGGTAAAAAGCAGGTCTGGTTACATGGAATGTTCAAAGACTACAGCTTAATGGTTTCATTACTGATTTTTAAGAGGGAATAAAATTGATAACAGTTCTCAGTTAGTGAGTTTAATATACTACATATTGCCAATGATCTGAATATAAGGATTATGAGATGCTATCTTACACTTTTAGAGGAGGATATGAAATTACATAAATTAAAAAATATTGATATATTTGGTTTTTTATATCACATTCATTTCAAGTTTTATTCTTCTTTCACCTCCACCACTTAGTGATCATTCCCTTATAACAAAATTTTTTAAATTTTATGGAAAACCGTCTGGCACAGAAATAACATCTAAAAACGTATACTATGTTCTGTACCCATAGTTCCCCATATTTTCAATAAAAGGAGGAAGAAGCATTTTCTTATCTCTTCTATGAGAGAGAGATTAGTCATTCCAATTATGCAGTGTTCAGTTACATTTTAATATTCTTTTCATTTGCTTAACTGTAGTCTTTTTATATATTCTTTCCTTATATATATATATATTTCCTTATATATATTCTTTCAACTTACTTCATTCTATATCATTTCACATGTTATCCATTGTTTCTCTGAATTCATCATATTCGTAGGTTTTTAGTAGTATAACAAAATTCCATTAAAATCACTTACCACAATTTATTCAACCATTCCCCAGTATACTGGGCACCAACTTTGTATCCAGTTTGGATTTTTTTTTTTTGCTATCACAAAAAGTGATGCTATGGATATTCTTATCCTTACTAGGTTATATCCTCAGTTCAGTCAGCCAAATTTCATAAGGCCTTTATTTCTACTTTTTATCTCCTTGAGACATATGCTCAGTAATGGGATCTCTACAGATGCTTTAAGAATACAAGACAACTGTTTTTCTGAGATGAGAAACAAGAGTATCGTCAAAGACAAATTACCTGATAATATATATAAAATTATATTCATGCCTTCTAAGTGCTTACATGCAAATTATGTTTTGTGTAGTTTATCTGTGTCCACTTCAGTTCCCTTTGTCCAATACCTAGATAATATCCCATCATTTTCTCACTGTGTAACTTAATGCCATAAATACATTTCACATATATGTGCCACCAACCTGCTTCTACTTTGTAAAAAAGTGCTAGGCTTGGTGCTGAGATCATAGAGACAAAAATGAAAACAGTTCTTGTACTCCAGGAGGGTATGTTCTACTGGTGATAGAGCATATAGAAAGATAAATAAACAGAACATAAATTGAAGAGGAAAAGAGTATTTCAACTAGTGGGAATAGGGGAAAAACTTTGTATAGGAAATAGTACCTAAAGTAAGCATTGATGGAAGAAAATCCAATCCATTTATCACATAATAACCCTTCTAATCCATGAAGATGGTACCATATCCTCCACTTTTCTTTGTCCCTAGTAGCTTATATCCCTAGTTCATTCAACCAAATTTCATGTAGGATGAAACACGTGTCCTTCATAAATTATTATGCCCAAAACTAAACATTATATTCCAGATGTGATCTGACCAGAGACATGTATAATCAAGACTATCACCTCCCCATGCACTTCTTACCTCAGCCCAATTGGCTTTTTAGCTATCCTATGACATTGACTCATATTGAGCTTGCTGTCCACTAAACCTTCCTCCTTGATATTTTTCAGACTAAATGTTGACTAGCCACACCGTCCTCATTTTGTACTTAGGAAGCTAATGTTTTGGATCCAGGTATTTGCCTCATCCCCTTTAACTTTCATCTAATTTTATTTGTCCCAGTGTTCTAGTCTTTTGGGATTGTTTTGGAACCTGACTTTGTGAGCACAAATGCTATCAGTCAGTCCCAATTGGCCATCATTTACAAATTTGTTAAGCATACTACTTATGAATGTTTTTATCCAAATATTAACCAACCCAGGACTGTTCCTAGCTCAATTTAAAGATACAAATCTATCAACAGTGACATCTTTGTAACAGCATCCTTAACACTAATCTTAAATAGGTCAAAGAAATATTTCTGAAAAGTAGATGGTGATGGATTACTAACTGATGCTTGTCCTACGCTTATAGAGCCTGTCATGTGGTCACCCGAGAAGGTGACCTTGGCCCAAGAAAAGAGGAGAAGAAAATGTGAGTGTGTGTGTGTGTGTGTGTGTGTGTGTGTGTGAGAGAGAGAGAGAGAGAGAGAGAGTGAGAGAGAGAGAGAGAGAGAGAGAGAAGGGCAATGGCATAGAGGGACAGAGACAGACAGAGAGAAAACAAGTCTTTCCTCTCCACCCCCAAGGACAATTCCTTCTCAAGAATCTTTTACCACTAGATTAGATCATCACTTGACTGGCTGGTTTTCTGTTTTTACACATTGACCAAAGCCGTGTTGGATTCTTTTTACCCAATAATAGGACATTTCTAGCCCTGTGGAAAACCTGGGCCTAGAGTCAGGAAGACCTGAGTTCAAATTCAACTTTGGATACTTGAAGCTGTATGAGGCTGGGGAAGTCTTAACCTCTGCCTGTCTCAGTTTCTTCAATTGTAAAATGAAATAATAATAGTGTCTACTTCCCAGGGTTGTTGTAAAGAGAACAGAGTCAAAAATCTTCAATTCTCTTGGCCACCTGGTCAAGAAGAGTGTGTGGTCAAGAGATGCAAGAGGCTATTTCTTTCATGGTTAACTAGAAGGAAAGAAAACAAGGTCAAAATAGAGAGATTAGCAGCAAAACCCAGCTTCTGTTCTCTTTTTCAAACGGAGGAGGAGAAAAGAGAGGTCAAAGTCAATAAAGAAAACCCAGAAAACGTTAGCCTTAGAGCCCTGCCTGTTACTTCTGCATCAAGTCATGTCAAGTGCTACGATTCTTACCTCTTCTTCTGACATTGAAATAGTATTTTATCATCTACATTGCAAGCTCTGGCAGCTCTAAAGACCAGTTAATTTGGTTTTTCTTTTCCAGGAAATGAGATAGTTTTAAATTGAGGTGGTCTTCAAGGTGCAGAATTTAAGAATACTTCAAAGAACTAAGCGAATTTTTCATCAATTGATGTGCTTCTTACTTCTAGTCTTATTTGAAAGCCAAAAAACAACTACTCAATCTAGGTCATGTGACACTTTGAAGAAAACAATTTTGAATCAAAAGACTTCTCCCTTACTTATAATAGAAAGCCATCCTCTCAATCTATGACTCATAGGAGCCACTCTTTTCATAAACCTATCATACTATTCTGAGCTGATGAGGGAGGGTGATGTATTCTATTCCTGCCTCACCTATCCCATATGGTTAGAGGGTATTTTGGGGGTCAAATGTTAGTTCAGATATAACCAAATATGTCTAAGAAGGCTTATAATAATCAATAGTCAATGAATTGGTGGCTTTGAAGAGATATGTAACATGTCAGTGATTCAGGAGACATGATTTGTACCCTGTCATCGCTAGAGTGAGTAATCCCAGAAAAGCGTAACCCTACTTCCTTCCCATCATCATTATTACTATATTTCTATTATTTTTGTTTCAACCAATGCTGGCATATGTGTTGCCCTACTATAGGAACTAACATATTTTCATATTCACCTAATTTTAAACATACTGAAGATTTTGAAAAATGATCACTTTTGTAAAGAGAGGAGAAGCACTGAGGTAGATTTAAGTACCTTGTCAAAATCCTTTATTATTTCAAAACCATGAATAAGAATGTTACCAAATTTATATTGTAAAAACTATGAATAGTAACTATTAAGACATTCAGACTCAGTAACCAATGGATATAACATGTATGTTATAGGTAAATAATGTCTGTAAAAAAAATTCACCTTAGTTATTGACTCTCCTTTGATAATTTCTGCCTGGTGGGATGAAACCTATTGCAGCCAAGTGACCTATAAAATGTTGGCATTACCTTGACATTCACTAGATAGTTATACAGCCCATCTTCTAAGCCCTACATTAATCAAAATCATCAAAGAAATCAGTACCATAAGTCAGCCTCATTAGTATTAATTCATTCTATGATGCATAACAAGACACAATGAACGAGTACCCTATTTCTGGAGGCAGGTTATTTCCAATAACGTGGCAGAGACATTCAGTAAGTGCCAATTTAAAATGAATGCTGTTTCACACCTAATTCACAGTTTTTGATTTCCACATAAGCTTAATTAATTCATAATTGCCACCTTAGCCCTCCCATTCCCCACAATACTGTTACCGTTGTTGGCTGATTTCTAGCACTGACTCTGGGAAGCTACCTGTGCTGTGGGCTGACAGCTCCAAGGAAAGCCCTTAATACCACAATAAGCAGGTGAGGGACTGCCACTTTCCAGACAGAAATACTCACACCATCATAATTAGGAAGATTTTGTGAAAATTCCTGGCCTCCTTAATAAAGAAAAATAAAAAGCATTCATAAAAGGCATGGCGTCCATCAGGGGATATACATCAAGAACTCTTGCTAGAGACTTTGTTTTCATACAAACCTCCCCTGATCTCAACCCTTCTTTATTTTCTTGAGTCACATGACTACTCCCAGGCTGGGCAGACCTGGCTAACCCCAGTGTCAGAGGGTTAAGTCACACTCGTGGTGTGACAGTGCCATCAGCTGTCTTGAGCCTTTATAGCAAAATCACTTCAATAAAGGCCTGTGGCAAGGCATTGTGGCTCTTTTCTCGGGCTGTGAGCATTCTTAGGGAAATGTCTGCCATAGAAAGCTCCGAGCTCTGCAAACAGGAGGGGGTGATGTCTCCTGCAAGCGCATACTGGGTTATCAGGAGCTCCAGCAAGCTCTGCTTGGGCTGACATTGCGGACTATGGCCACCAGAGGACGGGCTCTGCCCGCTTTTTGTCAGAGCAGTCCCACTGTCTCCAACCTCGGAGCCCTAAAGATGTGGAAAAACTCAGGGTGAACTACAGTAGCGCTTTATGTGTTCCAAGAAGTCCGAGACGGTTAGCCCAACTGTTCCTGATTCATGACCCTGACCCCATGAGGCCCAGACCTTTCTGAGGTTCTGTCAACCTGAGGCTTCAGCTCACACTTTGAACAGAGTGAAGGGCCAGTCTCCCCACAGAACAATTCCTCTCACCGATCCTGGCAAGTGAAGCAGCCATTTTGCCTGTTGGGCTGTTACTGCTGTGATTTTTGTGACAAAACTGGAAAGAGGAAGGACAGGGAGGGGGAAAAGGAGGTTCTAAAAGTCAACTTGGTATTATCACCTTCCCTGCATTGGGGAACAGGGGAAAGAGGAGAGGGGTGAGCTGCACAGAATGCTAGGGGAAATGAGTTATATCATGAGAAGAAAATATCACGAGAAGAGAGTTAAGAATATCTGTGGTAGATAAGAGCTTTCTAGACTGGTATCTTGGAGCAAGTCCTGCTGCTATCAGAACTGTTGTCAGAGATGTCTTAATGGTCAAATCCTGTGTCAGCTCAAGAGGATATGCATTTTTAGCAGAAAAGACACTTATTTCTCCACATTTTTCTGCATTAAATAGATTAGACTTGTTTTTAGCTCATTATAAGAGTGCTTGAGATTATGCCCCATGGAATAAAATGTACATGTATAATACAATATACTCTTGTGTATAATACAATCTCAAGGGTCCATCTCCTATTCTCAACGTGTATTCACTTTTTCTTCTCCTATTTTGAGTCAGATGGGGATATATTTACTAAGAACCAATCTTTTCCAAGGTTAAATTGGCAAAATGGCCTACATCTTGAAATAACACACAAGTAGGAATGGTTTTCTGTGTTTTGAGAGGTAGGGTTAGCTATTTCTTCATATGGAGTCATGGCAACAGAAATGAATAGATTTATAGAAATTGTCATAATACCAACAAATTCAATTTCCAGAGTAAAAGTAGCTAATTAGCTTATACGAAGGCTACAGATCCCAACCAGCAGAACTAGACTTAAAGGTAGAATAGATGGCTTCTTGCCTAGTGTAATTCAGTAGTAGTGTGATATAGTGGAAAGCATATTGACTCTGGAGTCAGAAGACCTGGGTCCAAATCCTGTCTGTGGTGCTTTCTAGCTGTGTCACTTTAAATGAGTCACTTAGCCTCCCTGGGCCTCATTTTCATGAGGTTGGAATGCATGACCTCTGAGGTCCTTTTGAATTCCAGATTTATGCTCACCCAACAAGCATTTATTAAGCATTTACTATTTGCCAGGGACTGTGTTAAGTACTCGGGATCCTTACCTCCCCGCAAAAAAGGCAAGCAGTTTCAGCCTTCATGGAACCTGCATTCCAACGGGATAGGCAATATGTATATATAAAAATAAAACATTGTTGAAAGGTAAGAGGGCAACTGGAAGCGCTGGGAAAAATGATATCTGAGCTGAGTCTTGAACAAATCCAGGGATAATAAGAGCTGGAGAAGAACCTAAAGATAATCTAGGCAAAAAATTTTCATTTTATAAATGAAGAAACTAAGTCCCAGGGAAATGAAGTAACTTGCCTGTATCACACATGTAGCGTAAATAGTAGCATAAGGGTTTAAACCAAGTCTTCTGACTCCAAATCTAAAGTTTTTGTTATCATGACACGCAGTACAAATTCCATCCTGCTTAAAAATTTGACCCCATTGGCCTACTCTAGGCATACCCCTCCCTTCTTTTCCCCTCCATCTTCAAGTAATACCTAACCCCAAAATGGCCTCATTCAGAGACATTTTGAATTAACAACAGAGGCAGGTGATTATATCCAGAGGGTCTTGATCCAAATACAAGTTACTTGGATTATGATAAGAAAACATGGGGTTACAGTGGGTGAGATGGATTTCCTTATGTTTTACCTCATTCATATATTATCATAGATTCATTTTTCAAATTAGCTCTTAGAAGGTATAGATAACTTGGATCTTGAGAACATGAGCTAACAGCATAGGATCTTACACTGATTAAGCTCTGTAACCCATGTTAAATCACCCTCTAAATTCTACCTTCTTGTCTGAAAAATGAGATTAATAGTACTGATGTAACCTATTGTTTTGGGTTAACATAAGGAAATTACTTTGTAAGCCTTAAAGTGCTATATGAATATGAACCATAATAATAATTATTATTGTAAGTTCTATTCTGATACCTCATTGTGGCATGGAGTTGACCCATGGCTCTGGAAAACTATTCCAGCAAAGCTCATACTGCCAGGGCCTGCCTACCAAACTGGAAAGACTTTGAGTCTGGGCCTGATGATATAACATGTTTGTCATCGGTAGTCTACCAATGCTGTGATAAGAGATCTCTGTAACCAAGTTGGCTAGCGGGTAATTTTTCAGGCCCAGCAATAATTAAGGACTATCTCAAAGATAGGATGTGATCTGTGATGATAAAGAGAGGACCAATACTGATGAATTCATAGGTCCTTATAGCAATAAAGAAATATTATTTTAGCGAGGAAGACGAGACTTATAGTAGGAATAAGGCTAGGTTTTTTGGGAGGAGTGTATGGGAGTCCAGGAAGTTAATGGACCTTGGTAAGCCGGGGCAAATCATGATGTTAGACAGGTCCCAAGAGGTAGAGTGAAGAGTGAGGTAGAATCAAAGTGAAGGGGATGCTAAATGGAAGTTAAAGCAAACTATGTTTATAACTGTGACTAGGCCTGGGCCTAGTACCATAACAAGGCTGTGCTGCCAGTATTTCCTTCCATTAAACAGCCCTCTTTTCCACAAGGTTTTATTTTAATAATATTTCCCTCCTTCCTCCCCCTCTTTCCACCCTTTTCTTTCAATAGAACAGTCTGGGCAAAAATCCCAGAACTTTTCACTATTTAGCCGATATGGATAAATTTTGCAGGTCTTTAATTTAATCCATGAAAATATCATAGTCCTAGAAGTATCATCAATGATAGCTAAGACTCAACAGAACTATATATAGCTAAAGGAATTGTTTTCCTCTGTGAATGGTTAGATGGAATTTGAGTCCTAAATTGGGCACACTTAAAAGAAGAATCTGGCCTATTGAGTTATGTTCTGGGAACAACATAAACTTAAAATATGATTCTGAATATAAACAAATACAAATATGGAGGAAAACTGAATACCTAGCAGATAGAAAGTGTCTTAAATGGTAAGGTATCTCTAGCTAGTTAGAAGTAATTGGTGCTATGGGACTGGGACATTTAGCCAAGCACCTATGTAAATATGACTATTTAAAGAGCTTATTACCTGCTGTGTCTATTGAATATTAAATTAATTTTAGTTTAATTTATAAAAATAATATTTTCTAGTAATTTTTGGATTGACTGTTAATATGGGGCATATGTAATCATGCAGCCATCTCTATTGCAAATGCAATGTGTCACTATCTTTGTCACTACTCTTAATGACAGATACTTCCAAATGAAAGGAAAATTCCTGGGCTTCAATCTGGTCTGTGTATGTTTTAATATGGACATATCATAATCTATTTTTATTTACTAATGCCAATAAGCTATCAGTTCTGATGTTGACAAGGCCAGGCTTAGGCAAAACTGTGAAATAAAGAAAAGCTTTGGCAAGCTTCAGGTGCTTTGTTACCATACTTTCTAGGCCTCTAGTTCCCACTCCCTTAAATCGTGAGGCACCAGTGTCTTCTTGGGACATCCAAGATATGCACTGTACCAGCAGGATATCCACTGTATCCATTTGTACCACCCAGGTCTGCCCTCCAAAGGCAGCTTCCCCTCTTCTTCTGCAGCAAAACTTAATAGTTATGGATGTCCCTCCACAAGGTGATAGTGAACTAACCTGATAATAATGATCATTCAAATTTATATAGCTTTTTAACATATAGATGACTCTTTCTTCACAAAACCTTGCAAAAACAACACTAAAAGGCAACTGAATGTGGATGAATTGCAATAGTCTGTGTTTGTTGCAGAGAACAGTTGATGGCATACTCTTCTCTTCTTGGTAGAGAATGGAGGACCTATGGGTGAATAATGTTGAATATAATATCAGATGAGATCAATTTTGGATTGATTTTGCTTAAGTTTTTCTTTGTCATAAGAGACGGTTCAGTGAGCAGTGAAGTGTATAATGAGAAGTCAAGTGGGAGGGGTTCTCTATCATTAATCTTAGAAATACTAATGAACACTTTATTTTTTTTGTCGTGGCAATTGGGGTTAAGTGACTTGAGCAGGGTCGCACAGCTAGTAAATGTTTGAGGCCAGTTTTGAATTCAGGTTCTCTTGACTCCAGGAATGGTTCTTTATCCATTGTGCCACCCAACTGCACCCAAAAACTTTATTTTTAAATTTCACAAGTTAGTTGGAGTATTATTTATTAGAATAAGTTCATACTCTTACATGGATAACAGAAAAGTGTTTCCAATGTGGATTGTCATATTTCTTATTAGATAGTATCATTACTATTGTTAATAAAATATCTTACAATTTACATAGTGCATTTACATAGTACAAAACCCTTTCCTAGAAATACCCTTGTGACATAGAAAGAACAAGTGTTACTATCTCCATTCTGTACGGGAACAGAGACTAACAGGGCTTAAATGACTGTTTCATGGTCACACAAGTAATAAGTGTTTGAGTTTGGATTCAAACGATCTTTTGACTGCTGGTCCAGCACTCTTTCTTCCACTCCAACTTCATGATTTTATAGTTCTAGTAAAAAAAAATGTCATCTGATATATTAGGAGGAATGAAGGTTTATAAATTTTGGTAAGAATGAATTAGTTCATAAGGCTCCATCTAGCCTCCTTCTTTTTGCTCCTGGAGCAGATCTATAATCAAAAGAAAGGCTAGTAATTTATACATGTCCATCGCTACTGTTTACAAAAGCCTCAGGTTGGACATTTCGCTTTTTTTAACTAACAACTCTTCTAAATCATAGATTAGTTTAATTGCTTTTTGTCTTTTTACTCTGTTTCACTGGCTTTCACATTGGTGTCAGTTACTAGATAAAGGATTTACACTCTGGGTTATCAGAGATGTTGGTTTCTGTAGCTTTCAGTTTGGGGATGTGCTAGACTATGCAACCTTTTCTGTAGCTTCGATTTTATTGCATTATCTCTTCTCACTGCCAGCCTCCTTCCCCTCTCTCCACTGATTCTGAAGTAAATATGAGCAGAAATTATTGCAAGGAGAAGTGGATAGGGATGTGTTTGTGCCTATGTGGGGAGTAAAGGGGTTGGTGTAGATAGGTTAATTTAAGGAATAATTTCCTTACAGTATTAGTCATCATAAAAAAATCTATATAATAATATTTTACAATGGTGCTTGTGCAACTTTCTCAAATCAGTGACACTAGTCTCCTGGCTGTTCCACGAACAAGACACTCCATCTCTTAGCTCTGGGCATTTTCTTTGGCTGTTCCCCATGCTTGGAATGGTCTCCTTCATCTTTGTCTCGTGGCTTCCCTGAATTCCTTCAAGTTCCCAATAAAATCCCACCTTCTACAGGATGCCTTTACCAATCCCACTTAATTCTAACACCTCCCTTCTGTTAATCATTTCCTACTTATTCTACACATAGCTTGTTTGTTTATGTGTTTGTTATCTCCCCCATTAAGTTATGAGCTCCTGGGGACAGGCCCTGTCTTTTGCCTCTTTTTACATCCCTAGCACTAAGCACAGTGCCTGACACATAATGGACATTTGATAACTGTTAATTGATGGATTGATTTTAAGACAATGTTAGATGACTATGTGTAAAAGACATCTTGGTGGAAGATAGAGCTGTAGATTAACTTTTTGATAGTTATGATTTTATGTAAGGATTTGTATCTCGTATGGTAAGGAATAAAGCAGTATAATATAGTAGGTAGAAGGCCAGCCCTGAAGTCAGGAAGATCTGATTTCAAGTTCTGTTTTTGTCAACATACCAACTATGTGACCATGGGCAAATCACTTTTCCTTCATATAGCATTGAAAACTTCAGAAAGAATGTATTTTGCTAATAAGTCGCTGAAGGAGTTCCCATATCTAGAGTTCCCAACATTGATGAAATCATTGGGTCAGAATGAAATTTATAAGTGAGGAACAGGGCATTCTGGTTAATCAGATATGCTTATTAATGGAGGAGGGTTACCATATATGCCACACATGACTGATTTTCAAAGAATATGAATAACATACATTTAACAATCAAACTTGACCTCCTTGTCTGCAAGTCTTCTTTTTTATCTTTACTTTTCTGAATCATATCCATCCTTTAAGGCTCATCTCAAGTGCCGCCTTTATTTGTAAAGTTGATTTTTAGAACTCGAGTACAGACATTTGTTCTTATAAAGTTTCATTTTATTTCCCCCCAGTTCCTTGTTCTAGACTGTTAAGATCTTTTTGGATGCAGACCCTTACATCCAAAGTATTAATTGTCCTCTCCAAGCTTTGTATGATTGCATATTTGGCAAGCATCTTGTAATCAAAGTCATAGACATTGAAGTGGCCAGGGACAGATCCCTGGGGCACTCCACTGGAATCTTCTTTCCAAATCAGTAATAGAATGTAAGCTCTTTTAGAATAGTAATTGTCTTCTTTTTGTCTTTGCATTTCTACAACTCCTATCAACACAATACCTTATATATAGTGGCCATATTAAAAATGTTTGTTGAATTTGATACTGAATTAAATTAACTGATTACTGTTTTGGTGTGGTTAAACAAAACATTTCCAAATCAGTTGAACTCTACCACATAGCCCACATTTCCATGTTGAATCTATAAACATAGCATGAAAAACATTAAATGTTTTACTCAAATATAAATATACCCTGCCCATAGCACTCACTTGATATACATATCTAGTTACCCTATCCATAAAGGAAACATATTTAGCTTAGACTTATCTGTTCTTTTTTTTGGATGGGGGGAAGGCAGGGCAATTGGGATTAAGTGACTTGCCCAAAGTCACACAGCTAGTAAGTGTGTCAAGTGTCTGAGGTCACATTTGAACTCAGGTCCTCAGGTCCTGACTCCAGGGCTGGTGCTCTACTCGCTGCACCACCTAACTGCCCCATGCTTATCTGTTCTTTATGCTTGCTTTCAGTGGTCATTGCTCCCATTTCTAAGGGCTCACAAATTATTCTCTTAAACATGAATTCTAGAATTTTTTCAGGAATCAATCAAATTCACTGATTAATAATTTGAAGAGTTTAGCCTTTTTCGTTTCTGAAAATTGTGATATTTTCCCTGCAGCACAGCCCCTGTTTTTCAAGACTTTTTGTAGATCAGTGGACATTTGTCAATTCTTTCCATATTCTATTATGTGGCTCTTCTGATCCTGGTGACTTGGTTCATAGAAGGAACCTGAGTGCTCCTTAGCTCACTTATCCTGGATTTCTACTACCTGATAACAATTTGTGTTCTATTGTTCTCATATGAAGATTATTTTCCTTTGAGAAGAAAACAAGAGAAATTAGATTTTAACAGTTCATAGTCTAGACTTTTAAAATATCATCTGCTATTATCATCTCATTCACCCTTTGCAATGGTCCTATTCTTCCATATTATAACACCTGAACTCCAGTCATAATCCTCATTTTACCTCCCAACTTTGGACACTGCCTATGGAACCACTTGGACTCTGATAGATGAGCTGATGCCTTATCTTTTCCAGAAAAAGGACTCCACAAAACTTCCCAGACACTATTTCTAAACCTTGTTGTCGTATGCATATACTACCCACTCAATCTGTCTCCTCTCCATGTGTTGTCTTTTTCCATTAGGATGTAAATTCCTTGAGGTAAGAGAGACTCTCTTACTTTCTATTATTTACTTTCCTAATACTTAACATGATACCTGACACACAGTAAACATTTAATAAATCTCCATGTATATTAATAATAATAGCTAACATTTATATATAGTGCTTACCATGTGCTAAGCTTGTGTTTGTCCTTCATTCTTGAAGAGGACCATGACATGACTTGCAGTTGACTTTGATTTGAGTGAGGGAGGACTGTGCAAGGTCACCAGCCTGACTTTCTCCTCCAGAGCCATCTGGGTCCAGTGACCAGATATTCATCAGGATGACTGGAGATGACCCAGGATGCAATGGGAGATCCTGGCCCTTTCAGGCTAACACCTTTTCAGGTTCTCACTTTGAGTGAGGTAATGCCCATCCAGTGAATAGGCCTCTTTAATAAGTGAGTCAAGGGATGGCCCATTTAATTAGAAAAAAAGATTAATAAAAAATCAAGCTGGAAGGGGAAGACCCTCAGGGTTGCTGTTTCAAAGAGAAACAGTTACCATTGACATTCACTCTATGGCAGAAGGGCCCAAAATACAGCCATTAAAAGCACTTTATAATATATTATTTGATCCTCACAACAACCCTGGGAGTTAGATGCTATTATTATCCCCATTTTACAGTTGAAGAAACTGAGGTAAACAAGTTAAATAACTTGCCCAGGGCGACACAGCTCTTCTGTCTGAGGCTAGATTTAAACTCAGGTCTTCTTGACTCTAGGACCAGTTTTTTATCCAATGCACCACCTAGCTACAGTCTATCTTTCTTTTTACTTATCTTTCTTTTTCCTCCCTCCCTTCCTCTCTTCCTTCCTTCCTTCCTCCTGTCCTTCCTTCTTTCCTTCCTTCCTTCTTTCCTTCCTTCCTTCTTTCCTTCCTTCCTTCTTTCCTTCCTTCCTTCCCTCCTTCCTTCCTTCCTTCCTTCCTTCCTTCCTTCCTCCCTTCCTTCCTTCCTTCCTTCCTTCCTTCCTTCCTTCCTTCCTTCCTTCCTTCCTTCCTTCCTTCCTTCTCATCATCATAAGTTTTAGTGTGCTGTAGATTTTAGCATTCTTGGCATTCTCACAGAGCCAATCGACTCTTTGTACTCATCTTCACTTACTTGCCCTTGGTTCCATCTCTACCTATGTCATCAAAATCTGAGTTTATTAATGGGTTCCCTGTATGGTAATATCAGTTTCTGTAGGATGTTCTCCTTTTTTCCCTGATCACAATCAGTTTTATTTGTGCCTCAGAATCCAAATCCTGAGACTTTCCTATATCTTTTGTGATAACTTCTCTTCCAAAATATTAGGCAAGATATTCATATCTTACTTATCCTTTTTCTGAACCCTTCAGAATTAGTTTTCCAAAAATTTAGGTGTATATCTGGCTATGTCTGGATTTCTTCTCCCTTCCTAATATGAACTCTATAATGGAATGGTCCTTTAACTTCAAGATTATTGCTATTTTTCCTTCATAACAAATTTGTCTGTATTAGAATCAGGTTCAGAAGATCATTTTCATTTGTAGTTCTTTTGCTTTTGAAGGATGAAATTATCATTAAGGCAAGTCACATATTCCTCACATGCTCTGCTATTGGTATAGTAACAGTGCTATCAGATGTCTTGGAAATACTCCTTCCCTAAAATATTATGCTTATGTGTCCAGTTGGTGTGCTGAACCTCAAAATTCCCATCCAATTTTTTTTTCTATAATACCCTTAGAACTATATTGTTTCTATTTTTACCTTCATTCTGTCTCATTAAATCACTGTCTCCTATTACTTGCCACAGGTTCCCGAATTTTTTCACTCAAGTATAGATTCTTAATACTATCACCTCTTTTATTTTGTTCTTCTTTAATCAGGTAGGTCCTTCAAGAGTACATTTCTAGTCACAAGGCTCATCCCAATAAGTCTCAGTGGTGCTTATAAGGTCAAATTTATTTCCTTATACTAATATCTCTACTTTACCCTTTTTATTTCCTATACTTTGTATATATCTGTGTATAAATATCTGAGGCCACAAGTTTTATTGTAAGATCATTTTTTTTAGATATGGTCTCCTATGAACTATTGATCTTTTTGGCTATCCATGGTATAAGGCTTATCAGGCAGCTTTTTCACTCATCTTCCCTCCCTTCTCAGTTTAAAACCCCCAGGATTAGATCCAGAAAGTTTCAGATAAATATGTTATTACTGGTCCTTGATAACTGTTTTCCATTCTTGGCCAGGGCCCCACTGTTCCTGTATTATTAAGCCACAGTCCAGAAATTCCTATTACGCAGCATTTTCTCAGCCAATTACTTACCTTTAAAGTCTTCCTTTGCTTCCTTATTTCCTACCTTAATTAGTAGGAGGAACAAAAATGCCACTGATACCCCAAGTCATGAGTTTATTTCACCAATTCATAATCCTTAGCAATGCCTACTTGGTCCCTTTTGGTGATAGTTTCTTTCCACAGGTATCACTAGAAGTGAGTAGTGATTATCAACTATGAAATGTCTTGGGTTCTCTAGGAAGACCGAAGAACTTCATATTTATGTAAGATTCTCAAATAATTGCTTTGGTATTCCTCAGCTGAGACAACCACTGGCCCACTGCTTTTATTCATCTTATGCATGCAATATCTTTATCTCATATGACTCTACCTGTGCAATCATGTTGTTATTCCTTGGAGTAATAGAAATTATTTCCTTTGGAAAAGATCCAGCTCCTCCTCTACCAGAAAAGGCTAATACCTCATACTCATTGAGTTTTCTTTCCTTTCCTATTCTGTGTCATGTTCCTTCATTCCGCAACTGTTGTCATTGTCCTCATAACCTGTCATTCTTGGTAATGTAGTGAACATGATGATGGATACCATCAAAGCACCAATGGAGGGAAGTATTACCAGATGTTCCTAGTCTGGTAATTTTATAATTAATAACTTATACCTAACAACTATGTGATCAGCTCCCCACATTCATAAGGCTGGCATGATTGATCTCTGGCATCTTCTGGTTATTTGAATGGAGATAAAGGCAATAGATTGGAGATTAGGCCTCTTTCTCACCTAGGATGAGGTAGCACAGAAATGATGCTTAATGGGCTATAGGATTGAAAAAGAGATTTCCTAACATGGAAATGGGCAGGACTGTATTGATTCAATACTGTGGCACCTGAGTAAGGTGATAAAGCTCTGTTCACTTAATGGAGGACAGACCCCCACCCTTTCAAATTGACTTTTTTCCTACCAAAGCTTTCAATGTAGATAGGAATGGCATCATCTAAAAATGAAGTAAAGCTAAGGGGAGCTTGGCCTCACACATATATGTTATCAGAAAAGGAAGGAGTATTTTAATTGGCAAATAATGTCTTAATACTATTATGAAGACATGAATGAGTCTTGGGAACCCCTAGGGTAGAGCAGACCATACTTTGAAAACTGCTGACCAAAAGAGATCTAAACTTTGCTGCTGCTCTCTAGATACTCCTTTTTACTTTCCTGGATTCTTAGAGACTCTGTGTAGCAATAATTTTAGTGTGCTTTGGAAGGATGACAGCTATCATTCTTCAGAAGGAGGAATAGCACTACTGCACAAGAACTGTCTAAATATGGAGATAACATTGCAGGACTGGAGAAAATTTTGAAAGCCCATTCACAGAGGATGGCATTGGATATAACTTCTTTGGGAGAATTATTACCTCCTCGGGAAAATTTGTGGCTGGTGTTGGTCTTGCAATCATGCAATCACTTATAGAAAATTCTCAAGCTTACTAAGAGACATTAGTTATTATCTGATGACCCTTTGCTGATCCCTAAGCCAAAGCTACTATCATCACTATGTACAACTCCATTAAATGATAAGCTTCTTAAGGGCAGAGTCCATTAGTACATCTTTGTATCTCTCACAGAACACAGCATAGAGGAGTACTATAGTGGAATTTTTAGTGACCCAAGAGGGTCATCACTCACCAATCTTGGTTCTTGAGGTCAGGCTTGCATAATAGCAGTAAGGAGTCAATTAAGAGTGAAGCAAGTAGCCATTTATTCTAGAAGGTGGAGACAGATTGCAAAATGGATGGCAATCTATCCTGAGCATGACATGAATCTCCTTACATACAAATTTTTTCAACATTCATGAGCTAAACATTATTGAGAACAACTGTGAAACAAGGAAGAGGAAGATAGTTATAAAATAGAAATGGCAATACAAAAAGAATACTATACTTGTTAGAGAAAATGTGTATTCTTAGCTATAGGAGATAAAGGAGTTATTGTCTGAGAATTACTGGTCTCACTTAAATCAAAGAAATCTATGTGTTGGAACAAACAGGGAGAAGAATTTTTCCAGAGCTCTGGAATCCTTGACTGAATAGCTAAGGAGAGGATGAGAATGAGACATTGAAAGACACTAGTTGCCATGGATCTTTGTCTACTTTACCCACTATACTCAATAAATATTTGATGAATGAAAGAATATAGCCACAACCACCAACATAGCAACAACTTACATATATGTGGAGCTCTACAATTGATAAAATATTTTGCGTATGTTATTCATCTTGTCTTTACAATAACTTCTTAAGGTAGGAAGGCTTAGTTGTACTTCCATTTTATATATGAGGCAACAGGTCTATGATTTTCTCAATGATATGCAATTGTTTGGGACCAAGACATTAATGGAGCTGGAGGAGGCTGAGTTAATCTCCGCATTCCCACACCACCAACTGGAGCTGTTATGAGCTAAGAAATTATAAAGTGACTCAAGTCATTTGGAGTTAACTTTGCCCCAAACAGGTTGATCTGAGACCTAATTAGGAAAGGAGCCCCTAAAGCTGCTGGTAAGGAGTTCTTGAGACCACAAGGAACTTCCTTATAGATTGGTTTTATATGATTTTACCACCTTGTTGAATGCCTTTCTTATCTTAATCCACATATCCTGAATGTTTCATGTTCATTGTATTTGATAAAGAACCATAACCAAAACAGCAATTAGGCAAGGGAGTCAGTACTTATGTCTAGGTCTTTTGATTATAAAGTCCAGTGCTTTCCCCTACACAAAACAAAAAAGAAATTCAAATATTATCTGAAATACTCAATGCCACCATATTGAATCTTGACAAGCAAATCGTTGTGGGAGATGTAAATATAAGCATTATCATTGATGTTGCTGAAATGAAAGAAGACCTTTGAAAGTATAGGATTGCTGAAAATTCATATATAATTCTCCGGTTCCATATTCTACTATTCAAACAAGAGAAAAGCATCATAAATACCTTGATTATATTATTGTTTGACAACAAATTCTAGAAAATAATAGCTATTTTATCACTGTCCATAATTGTGAGACAATTACCCAATTGATTCAACCCAAACATTGTTTAGCAGTGAAATTATTGCTATAGTGAAGTTACATAAATGTCTAAATATTAGGCTGCTAGAGGAGGAAGATCTCTCTCTGGAGCAAGGTAACATTTCAGCAGTTAGATGAGAGTAGAACACTTGAATCTGCAATTGCCAACTATAAATAGACAAAAAAATGTGATTTCACAATTTTGTTGACAAGCTGTCAACTCCAAGGGCCTACTAGATTATGCCACCTAAGACTGCTCTATGAGAATGAAATACTCACATGTGCCTTACAAATCACTAGGGTCTTATTACTTACTCAAGTGACTTACGATTATGTGTATATTAGATCTAACTTCAATGCCTTTATCCACATGGTAGGTCTGGAGATAACTAGACCTCAGAGAAGGGGATGAATGAAATCTGTTATCTGCTAAGCTGAAGAAGTTTTCAATTTGGGACTTGACAACAGATGAGTTTGGGAAAATAAACATTTTTTTTTTCCAAATGGTTTGAGTTCGATGGAGTCCCAAATGAATTTGGCCTGAAGCACTTTTTTTCCCCTTAATTTATTTTCTCCTGTATATTTCAAGGGAAATTTAATCTGCATGTTTCTGATTTATTTACACTTGACTCATCAAAATGTTGTCTTTAAAAAAAGCTCTTTGATCTCCAAGGAGCCTTATGAGCTTTTTCTAAGCCTTTGTAAAAACATTTAAATCAGGAAATTGTATTTGGTCAGCACAAACTAGAACATGAATAAGCCCATCTGAAGTGTCCCGATTCCAGACTACATGATCGTTTTCTTGTATATACACAGTAGTGTCTGTACAGACTAGCTCACTTAGATAAAGTGCTGGGTGGGTAACATCAGAAGACCTGTATTCTATTCTTGGTTCTCTCGCTAAATGTAGGATCCAACATTATTTTTAAAACAGCATATTCTATTGCAGTGAAACCCAGACAACTGTTTTCTTAAGAGGAGACAAAGCCTTTCTAGCAGTCATAGGATCATACAACCAGAGGAGGTACTACCTTCTTCTTTTATACATGAGGAGATTGAGGCCCAGTTTCACTGCTTCTGATTAAAAATAATTTGACAGACTTAAGAGTTTCAAACAGTGTGATTTTTTCATTTTGTTGTTGAAAATAAGTATGTCTTTCCTGCAAAGTTGTATCATCTTAGGAGTACTACTTAAGAGTACTACTTAACTTTTCTGATCTTATTTAGTTTAAAGTATTGCTAACTGGACTAGTAAAAGGTCAAGAGATATTACAAGGAAAATTTATATAATGTACATTATGTTATCCTTTGCATATAAAGATGAAGGATGACCAAAAACTGATAGGGCACATATTATGAGTGGTGCTGATTAGTTTTTGTGTTTTGACCATGTTTTCCCCATAATCATCATTAGCTTTTATAGAAAGCTATGCAGCTAGGGAGTACAGCCTATAGCCACATAAAAGAGCCAAGATAATTGATCCGTATAGGAATGCAACCCAGAAACTTGGCTTTGCTAGTGTTGTGTTTGAATCAACTAAGCCTATGGGTCATACCAAAGATAAGGGTTGAAAAGAGTGGAGATGGAAGATTGGAAAGGCAAGGAGAAGTGAATGCTATAGAGAGGGCTAACTATAGAAGAAAGAAAATAGCAATCCAAGTGAACAATGATAAAAATTTTATCATTCTAGCTTTACTTCATTAATTGTCAGATTTCATTAATTTGCTTTTATAAGCACAGGCAGATACAGTTTGGTTTAGAGAAGGGAAGAAGGGGACAAGCTAAACACTTAGAAACCACTGGAAGAGCAGAGAACAGATACCTTTGCAAGAAATTTAGGGCAACCTTATCATCCTTCCTTGAGAGCCAAGATTTTCTTAAAGTAGCCCAAAGGACTTTAATAACTTTGTCAAGTCATTGACAAGTCTTTAAATACTCTCTTAATGGAATCCTTTTGAATGTGTTGTAATTAAACAAGTTAATTTCCGCTGTTGCACTGCACTGATATCTGTATATTCATTCTGTCTCCCCACTGTAGGATCATTTAGGTAGAATCACAAAATAAAGGAAGTCAGGGGTAAGATAACTATTTTCAAGCATCTCAAGGATTGGGTGGAAGGTTTATACCTACCTAAAAACAGTTAGTAGAAATTTCAGAGAGGCAGATTTAGGCTTCATAGAAGAAAAAAAATTCCTTAAAATTTGAGATATTCAAAAATCCACTGGAATACATTGGGAGGTAGTGGGTTCTCTTTGACAGAAAATCTTCAAAGACTAAATTGTTAAGATCTTCAGAAGGGATTTGGATTTAGATAATCACTGAGGTTTCTTTTCTCTCTGAATTCTATGAGTTTATGACATTCAGCCCAAAGGGAGAAATCAACATTTTAACATGCAAGAAAAAACAGTGTCACCCCAAAAATTGGCATTTAAAGGAAAATAGCATCTGGTATCTCAGCAAAGCCATTTGAATGGTTAAAAGACAAGAACCACTTCTCTGCATGGATAAACCGTGAAATATATTTGACAATAAAAATTTCAATTAACGTGGGAATATTTACTCTGAATTTCATGGCTCTTGTGGGCTTAAATCACAGCCAAATATTAAAAATCCTTTTTATTTCATTAAATGTAAATACATTTCAGTCTGTAGGACTCCTGAGAAGCCTAAAACTTTCATTTTGAGGGTCTTGAATAGGGTTAATCTAGCTGAGTTGAATGGATTGGAATACCTAAATGTGTAATGACATTTAAAAAAGCAGACTTTTTCTTTTCCACAAAGTGACTATGTTAGTGAAATGGGAAGTTTTTTTTTTTTCTCTTTATAAAACATTTTATATTCAACAATGTGGCAATGTGGACAGGATGCTGGGCTTGGAGTAAGAAAGACATGAGTTCAAATCCTGCCCTTGAAACTTAGTAGCTATGTAACCTCGGGCAACTCAATTTATTTCTCTGCAATCTAAGACTTATCTACTTATCTACATGGTCACATTTCAATTTGTTTTAAAAGGAGCAGTTCTCCACTCTACGATAAATGACAGATCCTTTTGTAACAAAACTGTCAGATGAATCTGGTACTCATTTTCCTCTAGGGAAAGTTCTTTTCACATTCAGTGGAAGTTGTACACAGAGAAGTAAAAGAGACTTGGGGCCAAAGGCCCAGTACTGGATTTCAAATCTAGAATATTCCCACTAAAAATTGCACATTTAAAATTATGTGGCTCTTTATTATGTAGAAAAGTGTACATTTTGACACCGGCTGATGTATAGACTGACCTAGTACAACCACCTTATTTTAAAATTTAATAATCCATGTGAGTGGTGCTTCCGTTGAGGAAAATCACAAACCATCCATACCTTAGTAGACAGAGTTTTTTTTTTTTTTACCAAAAAGTATTAATTACTCAATGGTCCATTCTTTGGCAATGAATCTGTCAACCAATTAGGATGATCCTCAGATAACGCATGCTATGTCAGTTAACTAGGCTTTATGTTAAGCCTTCTCAGAATGATAGGATCTTCCAGAGAATGCACTGAGCAGGTAGAATCATCATGAATCCAGTGTCAGCTCCACACTATGAAGAGGAACCAAAGCAAGATGGGTCATCTTAAATTATCCTATCAATTGGCAAACAATTGAGCTAAGCTCATCTTTGTTTTTAGGGCAGCTTAAATTTCTTCTTTTAATGGTTTGGAGTTTAACTCTTTTGACCTAGCTAAAACTGGGTGAGGTTAGAAATAATTTAGTCCAGCTGTCTAATTTTTGCAGATTTGGAAACAGCCTTCAAACAACTGAAGTGCTTACTTTATGTTCCACAGCTAGTTAGTAGCAAGCCTGGGACTATAACACAGGTCTTTTATTTCCTAGTTCTTGAAATAATAAATCATCATCATAATAATAGCAATAACGGATTTTAATTGCTTTTTAGAATAGATATAGGGACTGGAGATTTGATTTTATTGGTATAGGAAACTCCTAGAGGAGGAAACTTTTTCCACCAATGCAGATTGCCACCTTCTCTGAAACTCTGCCAAGAACACTGAGAGGCTAAGTGACTTAGCTATTATCACATAGCTAGTATATATTGGCAGTGGGACTTGAATCCAAGTTTTCCTTACTTCAGGGCCCTTTCTCTATTCACCCCTTCAAAACGACTCTTAATACTGCATTGAAACCCCAAAGAGCAACTTTGACTAAGACTTGACAATTGGTGGTAATCATACATGCAGTTAGTTTTGTTTACTTTTAAGAGGATCATTATACCCTTTGGGCATAGTTCCAAATTGCTCTTCAGAATGGTTGAATAAGTTCACAACTACACCAATAATGCATTAGTGTCCCAATTTCCCCATATTCTCTCTAACATTTATAATTTTTTTTGTCATATTAGCCAATCTTATAGGTGTGAGATAGTACTTCAGAGGTATTTTAATTTGTATTTCTCTAATCAAAAGTGATTTAGAGCACTTCTTCATATGCCTATAGATAGCTTTTATTTCTTCATCTGAAGACTACTTATTCATATCCTTTGATCATTCATCAATTGGGCAATGGATCATATTTTTATAAATTAAGTTTTATATATATTTGAGAAATGAGGCCTTTATCAGAGACATGTGCTACAAAGATTGTTTCCCTGCTTTCTACTTTCCTTCTATTCTTAGTTGCATTTGTTTTATTTATGCAAAAGCTTCTTAATTTAATACAATAATATTTATCTATTTTACATTTGGTCATGGACCTGTAACTCACTTAACTTCTTTAAGAATTTGGAAGCTATACCACTTGGTACATATATATTTGCATTGATATTACTTCATTATCTATGGTTCCTTTTAGAAAGATGAAATTTCCTTCCTCATCTCTCTTAATTACATCTAATTTTGCTTTTACATTGTCTGAGATCAGGATTGCTACTCTTGCTTTTTTTTTAAATTTTTAAATTCAGCTGAAGCATCATAGATTCTGCTCCAGATCCTTACCTTTACTCTCTCTGTGTCTCTCTGCTTCAAGTGTGTTTCTTGTAAACAACATATGGTAGGATTGTGGCTTTTAATCTACTTTGCTATCCACTTCCATTTTATGGACAGTTCACCTCATTCACATTCACAGTTATTCTTATTAACTGTGTATTTCCCTCCACACTATTTTTCCTCCTGTTTGTCCTCTCTCTCTTTTCACTCTTTCCTATCTCACCAGGATTTTGCTTCTGTTTATCACCTCCTGGAATCTTCCCTCCCTTCTGTCTCCTCCCCGCCTCTCTTTTATTTATTCTCCTCTCTTTCTGCTTCCCTATTGGGTAAAACAAATTTTTATATTCAGCTGATTGTGTATATTATTCCCTCTTTGAGCCAATACTAATGAGAGTAAGGTTCAAGTGATGCCCTTTGACCACCCTACCAACTTCCCTCCACTGTAATAGGTTTTTCATGACTCTTCACATGAAATAATCTACCTCTCCCTTCCTTCTGCACCCAGTGTACTTCTCTTTCTCATCTCTTTGTTATTTTTTATGTCTTTACCTCAAATTCACCTTGTACTTGTACCCTCTGTCTATGTATATTCCTTCTAGCTGTATTATTAGTGGTATAATTTTTAAGAATTACAAGAATCATCTTCCCACATAGGAATGTCAACAATTCAGCTCCATTGAATCTCTTATATTTTCTTTTCCTTTTCCCCCTATTTATACTTCTCTTGTGTCTTGATATTGGAGATCAATTTTTTTTGTTTAATTCTGGTCTTCTCCTTATGAAAACTTGAAATCCTACTATTTTATCAAATTTTGTCCCCTTGAAGTATTATGCTTAATTTCCCCAGGTAGGTGATTCTTGGTTGTAATCCTAGCTCCTTTACCTTCTGGAATGTTATGTTCCATAACCTTCAGTCCTTTAATGTTACAGCTGCTAAGTCATGTGTAATCTTGACTGTGGCTCTCTGATATTTGAATTATGTCTTTCTGGTCACTTGTAGTATTTTTTTTCTTGACCTGATGCTTCTGTAATTTGGCTACAGTGTTCCTTGGCGTTTTTATTTTGGGATCTCTTGCCTGAGGTGATCAGTGGATTTTTTCAATATCTATTTTGCCTTTCTGATTCCAGGATATCAGGGCACTTTTTCTTGATAATTTCTTGAAAGATGCTGCCCAGGTCCTTTTTCATTTGGCCAATTCTACTTTTTAAGCAGTAGTTTTCTTTTCCCAAGCTGTTGACTCTTTTTTCATAATTCTCCTGCATCACTCTCCTTCTTCCCCACCCCCCACCCCAATTTTCTTCTACCTCTCTTATATGATTTTTTTTTTTTTTTTGCTTTTTGGCAGGGCAATTGTGGTTAAATGACTTGCCCAAGGTTACACATGTGTTAAGTGTCTGAGGCCGGATTTGAACTCAGGTCCTCCTGACTCCAGGGCCGGTGCTCTACTCACTGTGCCACCTAGCTGCCCCTCTTATATGATTTTAAGCTCCTTTTTGAGTTCTTTCATAAGTTCTTTCTGGGCTTGAGACCAATTCTCATTTTACTTTGGGGTTTTTTCATAGGTGTTTTAACATTGTCATCCTCTTCTGGTTTGTGTCTTGATCTTCCCTGTCACCATATAATAACTTTCTATGGTCAGATTTTTTTTGTTGTTGCCTTTTTATGCATCTTTTTTAGCCTTTTCCCCCTTTCTTTTAAATTTGAGCTCTGCTCCTTGGGTGGAAGGAGGACCACCTGTCTGGTGCTTCACTGAGGGGGTGAGGAGGAAGGTGGCTGGTGCTGCTGGAGGCCAAAGGGGTCTGGCAGCTTACCTGATGCTGAGCTGAGGTCCTAGAGCTGGTGTCTGGCATGTGCTAAGGCTGATGGGATGTTTCCGCATTTCCCTGGGGCTACATTGAAGCCCAAGGCTATCTGGCTGCTCATTGCTTCTTGTTTGCCCAGGCTATGCTGAAGCATGCAGGTGGTTCTTGGAGCTGGAGTTGGCCTGTTCCCCTGGCTATTCTGAGGTATGAGGGGGGTCCTGGTGTAGGGGTCTGTCTGCTCCACAACACTGGGCCTCAGGATCTTCCACTACTTTGCTGAGGTGGGACTTGTTGCTGCCTTAATGATACACTTCCTGTCCTGGCCTGTGTTCCTCTTTTGCCTAAGTGAGACAGAGCTTTCTTGGTGATCTTCTAAGTTTCTTGGCCTAAAAGATTGTTTCGTTCCACCTTTTTGCTGGTTCTGCTGTTTTGGGATTTGTTTAAGGGTGCTATTTTATGGTCATTAGAACATGAATAAGGAACAGTTATAATGATTTACTGCTTACTCCCCATCTGGAAAGTTTGTACCAATATCTGTGTTATTTCTGGATATGAATTATTTAAGTACCTTCAGCTCTTGTGGCATTCTCTCCCTGGAATGGCCCTCTGCCCTATTGATCTCTTTCTCTCATTGATGAGTTCTTACTAGAATCTCCATTTTGAGGAAAGAAACAACATCAGCCCTCCCCGAAATCTGTTTCTGACTCTCTAGATGCCCTTGTCTTTCCCCTTCCCCTTAATTTTCAACCCCTTTTTATGTATTGTCTTTCCTCAGGTAGTTTTTAGGAATTCCCCAGGTAGTTTTAGTGGATTAAGTGCTAGCCTGGAATCAGGAAGACTTGAGTTCAAGTCTTACCTCAGACCCTTTCTAGTTGTATGACCCCCGGCTAGTCACTTAATAGCTGCTTGCCTCAGTTTCCTCAGCTGTAAAATGATAACAGAAATAT
The DNA here is from genome assembly GCF_011100635.1 of Trichosurus vulpecula. Classification (NCBI taxonomy): domain Eukaryota; kingdom Metazoa; phylum Chordata; class Mammalia; order Diprotodontia; family Phalangeridae; genus Trichosurus; species Trichosurus vulpecula. The sequence goes on along the minus strand of NC_050573.1, from coordinate 275,122,952 downwards.
GTAACTCACAGGGTTGTTGTGAAGATCAGGTGAGATATTTTCAAAGGCTTAACTCAGTGCCCTGGCCTTTAGAAGGTGCTTAATAAACACTTATTCGCTTCTCTTCTCCTTCCCCATTAAAATGTAAACTCCCTGAGGTGAAAAAAAATCTTTCCTTTTGCTCTTATTTGTATACCTAGAGTTTAATATCATGCCTTGTGCATAATAAGCTCTTAATAAATGAGTTGTTCACATGACTTGACATCATGGACTAATTTTTGTGCTGTTGAAGTTCATCCCTTATTTGAGAATTTTGATGATGATGGAGATGCTAACCACTGCTCAGATAGAGTTCTTCGATGAAAGAGCTGTATTTTCAACTATATCATATTTTTTTCCACAACAACTTTTTTTTTCAGGGATGAAACTGTCGTGATCTTAGAATGATCTCTTAAAAACATTTATTTGGTAAGGACTGCAAGTTTCAGGGCCCAAACATAATGGCTAAATAATTGCCAAGTCACTGTAAAGGCATTGCTCTAGTTAATGTGTGCAATCTTACGTTCAGTCAAACTGATGCTACAAGCCGAGCAGAACTAATCAAAATATTGAAGGTAGGTGCTCGCTGCCAGCACTTCTCCGACATTTACCAGTCAAGCTGTTTACAAGACCAAAAATATTACTTTCTATATTGTGAGCGAATTGGATTTTTGTAATAAGCTATAGCTGAAATCAAGCAATAATTCCTTCTAAAGAGACCTATTAGATTGTGATGTTTTTAGCTATTAAGGCCTTGCTGTACCTGCAACCAGTCCATCAGGGATAGCATTAGTCATGGGCCTAAGGAGCCCAACAATTTTGTAACCTCTGTTTAACATGAATACTCTGTCTCCACAAAGGACAGAGTGCAGATTCTAGAGACTTTAAACCACCAAAAGTCTATATCCAAGTTCCCATCTGCACACTCCAAATTTGGATCAGCCCTTAAGTCCCGGGGTCAGCCTGATGCAAAATTGTGATGTGGGAAGTTTGTCTTCTGTGCTGCTCTATCATTTTTGTGTAGCCTGAGTACATGAGGCACTCATTGGGTATAAAAGGGGACCCTTTAGTTTTTGTAATACTCCCACTCCTATTACTGGCCTACCTAAGTTGTCTCTGTACAGTACTACATACTTTTGAATTCTCCTTTCCTTCCTTTTCATCAAAGCTGATTTGTCCTGTGCTCTATTCTCTCAGGACCCTGATCCTTGCAAGTGGAGAACTAATTTGTTGATTAATCTAGTTAAAGGCTCATCATGCTGGAGTGAACAGAGTCCTGGGCTCAGAGTAAGAAGGTTTGAGGTTCAAATCCTGTTTCTGACATATCTTGCAGTGTGACCATAGGCAAATCTTTTAACTCCTCAGTGCAGTATGAAACTTACTAAAACTATGTTATAGATCAGTGCCAAATTTGTATTATTGGAGGGAATCACCATATTCCATACCTGAACTTTCCTACATTGATGAAATTATAGGTCTAGACTAAACAACAAAAACAACAACCAAAAATCTGGGATAATGTATTCACAGATTAGATTTGGAGCTGAAAAGGAACTAAAGTCTTCTAATCTAATTCTCTAATTTTCAAAATGATGAAAATTAAGTCACAGAATAGATAAATAACTTGACCAAGGTCACACAGGTAATCAAGTAAAAGAGCCAATATTCAAATCCAGGTCCATTGACTCTGAAGTCGTCCTTTCCCCCACCAAACCATCAATCTTCCTGGTTATTACGTGTTGATGTGTTACTTTTCTCAGGTAATGTATTTCTATTTTTATAATTCTCTTTTTAGATGTTTTCATCCCAAAGAAGTTGCTTAAATAACAACATTATTGATGATGATAGCTGACATAAAGCATGAACTATGTGCCAGACACTGTGCTATATGCTTTACAATTATTATCTCATTTGATTTTCACAATAACCCTGAGAGGTAAGTTCTAGTATTATTCTCATTTTACAAATGAGTTAACAGAGGCAAGTGGAGATTAAGTGACTTGCCCAGGGTCACTGTAACCACAATTTGGCTAGCAGTAGCTGTTGAGGTGTAAGATCCAACAAGACCAGCAACAAAAGCTGCCAGCACAGGTTCTTTGATCTGCTTTACAAAGGAAAGCAACTTTAAGGGGTTAATAATCTCACTTTAATCACACATACATATATCATTCACTTAGTTCAGGGTAAAAAGCCAGCACCCTGAATTTCAGAGCAAATACAAATTACAAACATACATTATGTAAACAGAGCAAATAAACATGGATCAACAGACAGGCCTCTTATCTGTCTGTCCAAATCACAATAGTTACCAGAGAAGAACCAATGGGTCTGGGTTAGCAAAGCCAAGGGGGCAGTTACAACAGCTTGCCCAGAGTCTCAACACTCCTTCCATGAGTGAGCCCCAAAGGCATAACACCAACCTCTGAGTTTATATACCCTGTTCAGGGTCAAAGGGTGTCACAACATGCAACTCAAACTCATGTGACCTAAAAGCTTCTGGTGTCACAAACACGCAACTCAAACCCACGTAAACTAGGCTTTCCCTTGAGGTAAGGAGGTCATCAAAGACTCCTGACTTAATAAAAAACAAATGAACAAACAAACAAACAAAGGCCAGACTCATCAAAGGCACTTGATTAAATAAGTGCTCCAAAAGAGAAAACAGTAAAAAGTCCCACCGTAATTATTGTAACACTCACACAGCTAGTAAATGTCTGAGTTCAGATCTGAACTGAGGTCTTTCTCATTTCAGCCCTGACATTCTATATACTTTGCCACCTAGCTGGAAAGAATGTCTTATGTCCTTGCAGACTAATAGGGTGGAGAATAGTGAGAGGTATTTTTAGGCACCCAGAGTCTTATAATCTGTTCAACTAATAAACTTAGGGATTGCGTATTCTACTGTTTGTGGTATTTTATAAGTTACTGGACCTGGAAAGTGAGGGGGTGTAACAAGAATGTTGCTATCAGCAACAGGGTATAAGACCAATAACACCAGCACACAAGAGGGCTGCTAGCACAGATTCTTTGATCTGCTTTTCTAAGGAAACCAACTTTAAGGGGTTTACAATCTCACTTTAATTATACATACATACATCATTCACTTAGTTCAGGGGGAAACAGTCAGCACCCTGAACTTCAGAGAAAACACATACCAATTACAAGCAGAAATTATATAAACAGAAAAATAACACAAATCAGCAGGCAGGCTTCTAGCTGTCTGACCAAGACATTACATACATAATTACCAGAGAGAGAAGCACCAACAAGGGGGGCTCCTTAAAGGCTACATAGAGTCTTGTCTGATCAAATCGCCCTAACACTCTACCTATGAGTAAGCCCCCCAAAGGAAAATGCTAACCTCAGAGCATATATACCCTATTTAGGGCCCTGGGGATTAGTAACTACTTAGCAAAAGGGTGTGGGAAAGAGCTAATCATGACTTGCACCAAATCATATATATTGTTTCCAATCAATGACTCCATTCAAACAAAGGCAAGACTCAAAGGCACTTGATTGCCTTAGTGCTGAGAAGCATTCCAAAACAAAAAATCCCAGTTTGCTTGCCATTACAGGGGATTAATAACAGAGGCAGAGTACACTGAGTAGGGAAGGGATTCACTGTGGTAGAACTATAGTTAGTCATCGAGATCCAAGCCACTGGGCTAAGAGAATGACGGATGTTGGCAATAGTTAATGAGACTTATTTGGGACCAAGGCCTTCTAGGCAAAGCTCATAAAAAGAGTAGGTCGGAACTGAGAATTTCAAACTGTAGAGTAAAGCACAGGTGAGAACAAAGATTCAGGGAGGTAGAGTGGAAATAATATATCTTTACCATAAATTTCCCTTCCTCATAGGCTTGCCTAGGCTCTATACTTTTAATCTTTGGCCCCAGCTGTGTGTTACTAGACATTTAGGTATACTAAACATAACTTACCCTATTATTCTTATATACAATAATGCTCCACTTAAATTAACCAATCAATTTATCAATCAGCAAGTGTTCATTAAGCATTTACAATATGTCAGGAAATATGCTATTATATGAAGAAACAAACAGACAAAAATAAAGCAGACCCTGCCTTCAATGGACTTACATTCTGTTTTGATAGGAGCAACACATGTGTAGTTACAAAATATATATGAAATGAAAAAATTCATTTTAGGGGTAGGGGGGCACTAGTGGTTCAGGACAGCCTCATGTAGGAGGCAGCACGTAAGTTCTGCTTTGAAAGAAGATAAAGATCCAAAGACAAGGAAGTTGTCAGTCAACAAGCATTTATTAAGTATTTACTATGTACCAGACACTGTGCTAAGGATTAAAAATGAAGAAAGGCTAAAAAAGCCCCCATCTCATCTCAAGGAACATGCATTCTAATGAAGGAGACAACATGTAAATAAGTAGGTATATACATATATGTATGGAAGAGATGAAGATAATCTCAGAAGGGAAGGCTCTAGCATTTGGAGGGTTGTATGGGGAGGAAAGGACAGCTACATGGCCCAGTGAATAAAGCACCAGGCCTGGAGTCAGGAAGACCTGAGTTCAAATCTGGCCTTAAACACTTATTAGCTGTGTGACTCTGGTCAAGTTGCTTAACTGTTTAATTCTGTTTACTCATCTGTAAAATGAGATGGAGAAGGAAATGGCAAAGTATTCCAATATCTTTGTTAAGAAACCCGTCAAAAAGAGTCATGAAGAGTTGGATACAACAGAAAATGACTGAACATATGGGAAGGAAAAGTCCTCCTACAGAAGATGTGATGGTCCTCAAGGCATAGGGGGTGCCAGTGAAAAAGCACAGGGGTCAGGTCATGAAGTGTTATTTTTTTAAGGAACTGCAAACAGGTCAGTATAGTCATACTATACAGGGCATATAGGTAATAAAGTATAAGAGAGTTTATAAAGAATTTTAAATATGAGAGGACTTTTTAATTGACCCCGGAGGCAACTGAGGCCTGCTGGAACACATTGGGCAGAAAAGCGACGTGATCAGACTTACGCTTTACAAAAATTACCTTGGCAGAAGAGTGGCGTATGAATTGGGGAGACACTTGAAGCAGAGAAAACAATTAGAAAGTTATCTTACAAGAAGAGTAGCCAAAAGGATGGTAGAGGAGGAAGCAGCATAGTCAAGTTTTACCCCACGATTACTCCAACAAAGATTGAAGAAGAGCACTGGACTGGGTAGTGAATGGAGAAATGAAGGAGAAAACATAGTGAGTCACTTTTCCAGTCCATGTCAGCATAAGAATATTGCCAAAGGCGTATGGATATTGGTGAGATGATATAGGCAGGAAGACCCTAGGAAGAGCAATCAAATACAGGAATTGAAGCAGGCTGGGAGGCTGTGTACCATGGCAAGTAGTAATGCCTGATAAAGCAGGATTTGAGATTGTCTCTGTGGTGTTAGTCGTAGGGAGCAGAAATTGGAGCCAGCTAGAGATGTGTCACTCTGACCCCAGAGGGGAGTTGCTAAGAGTGGACTAAAGTAGGGAAGTGGGGCTGTGTAGACCAGCTGTGTTTGGGGAAAAAAAGTTGTGGATCCAGCTCAACTTGTTCTGAGGTTGTGCTCTGAGTCAGGAGTAGGAATAGAAGCAAGTAGTTGCTGTGTAGAACTGACTCTGGAATAGAGTCAGTACTCAAACTTGGGCTGCTGTCTGCAGCTGAGTGACCAAGGTGGTGAACTCAGACAATGGAAGAACATAGAACTCTGTCACTTTGAATCTGCAGAGACTTCTGGGTGAGCAACCATCTGATGACTCTTCAAGCAGGTGTAATGGTGAGCAAAGTGGGACTGTTTGCTTTTTTTTTTTTTTTGGAGTGCTTCTCACCATAAGGCAATCAAGTGCCTTTGATTGAGTCTTTGATCGAATCAAGAGTCTTTGATGACCTACTTATATCACAAAAAAGTCTAAGTAACATGAGTTTGAGTCACATAGTTGTGACACCCTCTGTGGGCTGACCCTGAAGAAGTGTATATATACTCTGAGGTTAGCCCTTTTGCTCACTCATTGGAAGAACACTCATGTGATTTGGCTAGACAAGACTCTGATTCCATTAAGGAGCCCCCTGGCTTTGAAAACTCAGATGTTGGTGCTTCTCTCTCTGGTAACTATGTATGTATTGCTATGGACAGACAGAAGCCCTGTCTACTGATTTATGTTATTTACTCTGTTTACATAATTTCTGCTTGTAATTTCTGTTTGAGTTTTCTCTAAAGTTCAGGATGCTGACTTTTCCCCCTGAACTAAGTGAATGATATATGTAAGTTTAATTAAAATGAGATTGTAGGGGGCGGAGCCAAGATGGCAGCTGGAAAGCAGGGACTAGCATGAGCTTCCCGCCAAGTCCCTCCACAAACCTATAAAAAATGGCTCTGAACCAATTCTAGAACTGCAGAACCCACAAAACAGCAGAGGGAAGCAGGGCTCCAGCCCAGGACACTCTGGATGGTTGCTGGGTGAGGACTTTTGTGGATGGAGGAGCTGGGAATGGAGCAAAGCAGAGCAGAGCCCAGCATGGGCCGCGTGCACCAACCAGATCAGGAGCCAGGCGGAGCGGGCCCTAGCGCCCTGAATCAGTGAGCTGTGGCAGTTGCCAGACTTCTCAACCCACAAACACCAAAGACAACAGAGAAGAAATGCAGAACCCACAAAATAGCGGAGGGAAGCAGGGCTCTAGCCCAGGATAGCCCGGATGGTCTCTGGGTAAGGTCTATCCTGCACGGAGCTAGGAGCAGAGCAGAGCGGAGCGGGGCAGAGCCCAGTGTGGGCGGCATGGACCAACCAGACCAGGAGCTGGGCGAAGCATGCCCTAGTGCCCTGAATCAGTGAGCTGCAGCAACTACCAGACTTCTCAACCCACAAACACCAAAGACAACAGAGAAGGTTAGTGGGAAAAGCTGCTGGGGACAGAGTAAAAGAAGGAGTTCGTGGTTTGGCCACCACCGTGGGGGCAGTGGAGGTGGAGCAGCTACAGAACTACAGCTGCAGTCGCTTCAGGCCCCAGGCCCACCTGGTGGGAGGAATTAAGTGGCATATCAGAGCAGGAGTGAAGAGCCTGCTGAAGATCTAAGTCCAATCCGGGTTGGGGGTTCTTAGGGAAGGTGGAGTGCTGGTGTGGCAGAGCTGGCGCATCCTCCCAAACTTGGAACACAGTACTCCTTACTCTACAAGCAGTCATACCCCGCTGAAAAACTCAAGGGTCAAGTAGGTTGGCTGGGAACATGGCCAGGCAGCGAAAACACACCCAGATTCAGTCTCAGACTTTGGAATCTTTCTTTGGTGACAAAGAAGACCAAAACATACAGCCAGAAGAAGTCAACAAAGTCAAAGAACCTACAACAAAAGCCTCCAAGAAAAACATGAACTGGTCTCAGGTCATGGAAGAGCTCAAAAAGAACTTGGAAAAGCAAGTTAGAGAAGTAGAGGAAAAATTGGGAAGAGAAATGAAAAGGATGCGAGAAAACCATGAAAAAGAAGTCAATGACGTGCTAAAGGAGACCCAAAAAAATACTGAAAAATATACTGAAGAAAACAACACCTTAAAAAACAGACTAACTCAAATGGCAAAAGAGCTCCAAAAAGCCAATGAGGAGAAGAATGCCTTGAAAGGCAGAATTAGCCAAATGGAAAAGGAGGTCCAAAAGACCACTGAAGAAAATACTACCTTAAAAATTAGATTGGAGCAAGTGGAAGCTAGTGACTTGATGAGAAATCAAGATATTATAAAACAGAACCAAAGGAATGAAAAAAATGGAAGACAATGTGAAATATCTCATTGGAAAAACCACTGACCTGGAAAATAGATCCAGGAGAGATAATTTAAAAATTACCGGACTACCTGAAAGCCATGATCATAAAAAGAGCCTAGATATCATCTTTCAAGAAATTATCAAGGAGAACTCCCCTGATATTCTAGAGCCAGAGGGTAAAATAGAAATTGAAAGAATCCATTGATCGTCTCCTCAAATAGATCCCAAAAAGAAACCTCCTAGGAATATTGTCATCAAATTCCAGAGCTCCCAGATCAAGGAGAAAATATTGCAAGCGGCCAGAAAGAAACAATTTCAGTATTGTGGAAACACAATCAGAATAACCTAAAATCTAGCAGCTTCTACATTAAGAGATCGAAGGGCTTGGAATACGATATTCTGGAGGTCAATGGAGCTAGGATTAAAACAAGAATCATCTGCCCAGCAAAACTGAGTATCATGCTCCAAGGCAAAATATGGATTTTCAATAAAATAGAGGATTTTCAAGCTTTCTCAGTGAAAAGACCAGAGTTGAATAGAAAATTTGACTTTCAAACACAAGAATCAAGAGAAGCATGAAAAGATAAACAAGAAAGAGAAATCATAAGAGACTGAAGTTGAACTGTTTTGTTTACATTCCTACATGGAAAGATGATATGTATGATTCATGAGACCTCAGTATTAGGGTAGCTGAAGGGAATATGTATATATAGATATATAAATATATGTATATATATGTTTATGCATATATATGTATATGTGAGTGTGTATGTATGTGTATATATATATATATATATATATATATATATATATATATATAGAGAGAGAGAGAGAGAGAGAGAGAGAGAGAGAGAGAGCGGGCACAGGGTGAATTGAAGATGAAAGGAAGATATTTAAAGAAATAAAATCAAATTAAGGGATGAGAGGGGAATATATTGAAAGAAGGAGATAGGGAGAGATAGAATGGGGTAAATTATCTCGCATAAAAGTGGCAAGACAAAGCAGTTCTGTAGGAAGAGAAGAGAAGGCAGGTCAGAGGGAATGAGTAAATCTTGCTCTCATCAGATTTGACCTGAGGAGGGAATACCATACATGCTCAATTGGGTATCTTGCCCCACAGGAAAGAAGGAGGAAGAAGATAAAAAAAGAGGGGATGATAGAAGGGAGGGCAGATGGGAGTAGAGGTAATCAAAAACAAACACTTTCGAAAAGGGACAGGGTCAAGGGAGAAAATTCAATAAAGGGGGATAGGTTAGGAAGGAGCAAAATATAGTTAGTCTTTCACAACATGAGTATTGTGGAAGGGTTACACATAAAGATACACATGTGGCCTATGTTGAATTGCTTGACTTCTTAGGGAGGGTGGGTGGGGAGGGAAGAGGGGAGAGAATTTGAAACTCAAAGTTTTAAAAACAGATGTTCAAAAACAAAAAAAAAAAGTTTTTGCATGCAACTAGAAAATAAGATACACAGGCAATGGAGCATAGAAATTTATCTTGCCCTACAAGAAAGGAAGGGAAAAGGGGATGGGAAGGGAGTGGGGTGACAGAAGGGAGGGCTGACTTGGGAACAGGGCTACCAGAATATACACCATCTTGGAGTGGGGGGAGAGTAGAAATGGGGAGAAAATTTGTAATTCAAACTCTTGTGAAAATCAATGCTGAAAACTAAATATATTAAATAAAAATTTAAAAAATAAAATAAAATGAGATTGTAAACCCGTTTAAGTTGCTTTCTTTCAGAAAAGCAGATCAAAGAACCTGTACTAGCAGCCCTCCTGTGTGCTGGTGTTATTGATCTTACCCCCCTACAGCAGTTGCTAGTAACATTGTTGTTATAGCTGGGATAAACCTACAACTTGTCAAACTGGGGTTGGAAGATTGCAAACTCAGACTTTTTAATGGCAGCAATTAAGCTTCATCCTAGATCAAATCACTTGGGTGGAATGAAAGCTAACAGATTACCAGTATAGTTTGCCCCCAAGATCTTGGAGGAATAATCCCTAATAATCTAAGAAAGTAGGAACAGGATCCCAGAGAATATAAATCTTGATGAAACAAGATTTCCATCCAGAAGTGCCTAGAGAATATTTCAAAGACAGAGTTCCAATTAAGGAAATAATATGGAAGAATGAGTAGATTTTAAAAAAATTCTACCATGAAGAAGTATTATTGGTATGGTATTATGCCAATGATTCAAAGTAAACATATTAAAAAGAGAATGATTATAAAACATCTACAAGTGGAGCGTTAAATTAAGGCACAGACCGTAAGAATAGTTTTGTTAAGTTTTAATAGTTTTGAAAGAAGAAAGGAAAGGAATGGAAAAAAGGAAGGAAGGGAAAGAATCATGGCAGAATTTATTATCTCACATAATTGGAGTGCAGAAATAGAAAACTATACAAAACAGGAAGTGGCAAGTGGAGTTCATGTCACTTGAAGCTCACTGAACACTCATCTGAACACTCATGTTAAATGGTCAAAGGACAATAGAACACACACATGCACACATACACATGCACATGCACAAAGTATAGAAATACATTCAAATAAGCAAGGAAATAGGAGAGAATAAGGAAAAGAGAGGGGCTGGGAATAAGACAGAGGTAAGATTCAGGGAGGGTTCATTCATAAGCAAAAAACCTCTAAGCTCAAAGGGCATATAATGATGGGGATTGATTAAAAGGAAGGAAAGAAACAGGTAAGAACTTTTGGTTGTGGGCAGGGTTATTACAAGAAAAGAGGGAGACAAGAACAGAAGATTGCCTGATGTATAAAGTACCAGTATTGAGCACACTCCTTTCTCATCACCCTTTTCTTCTTTATTAAAAGAAAAATGTACAAAAGTACAGGATGAAAGGAAATATAAAATTAATGATAATAACTGTGAATGTGAATGGGATAAACACACACAAAACAGAAGATGATAACAGAATGAAATAAAAAGTAAAATCTAAAAATAAGTTGTTTACAAGTAATACATTTGAAATGTAAAGATTCACAGAGTTAAGATCGGGAACTGGAACAAAATCTTGAACTCTGAAAATCATTATCTCAGCAAGGTAAAAGCAAAAATAGATGATTAAAAGAGATAAACAGGAAAACTATATTATGTTGAAATATACCTTAGATAATGAATTGATATGGATATTTAACAATGGTATAGCATCTAAATATTTAAAGGAAAAGAAAAAGGAGTTACAAGAAAAAGAAAATAAAAGTATAATAATGAGAGACCTTTTAATATATAGGCAAATAGGACTAGAAGTGGAAAGTGTAACCAAAATAGAGGAGTAAGGCAGGAATTTGCCTAAACCCTTCCAAATTCACTTTCAAACAATTATAAAATAATAACTTAAAAAATTCTGGAGTAGCAGGACCAATAAAAAGATGGGATAAAGGAATTTTCCAGCCCAAGAAAGCTTAGAAAGTTGGGAAGAAAGGTCTGTATCACTCAAGTGAAAGGAGAGTCCAATGCAGGTGGTGACTAGGAAAGCCAGCAGTCTTTTATGTAACAGCAAATTAGTGAGCGGCCCCTAGCCCCAGCACAGGTCAGTGGTGAGGCCCTGTGGCCCCAGCATAGCAGATCAGAGGCTAGACCCTGGTCTTTGGTGCAAGAATCTTGGGACAGTACTCCCTCCAATGGAAGAGTAAAGCCCAACTTTAAAACTCATGAAATAGACTGAAAAAAATGAGTGAAGCACAAAAAAAGAATCTGACCATAGAAAGTTACTACAATGACGGGGAAGATCAAAATAAAAACTCAGAAGAGGATAACAATGTCAAAATGATTACATGTTGAAGCCTCAAAGAAAATTGTGACTTGGTCTCAGGCATAAAAAGAACTCCTGGAAGAGCTCAAAAAGGGTTTTAAAAATCAAAGAAGTGAGGTAGAAGAAAAATTGGGAAAAATAAGTGATGGAAAAGAATTATGAAAATAGAGTCAACATCTTGGTAGAGGAAGTACAAAAAAATGGAAAAAATATGTGCAAAAGTTTACTGAAGAAAACAATTCCTCAAAAAGTAGAACTGGCAAATTGGAAAAAAAATGTACAAAAGTTCACCGAAGAAAATAATTACTTAAAAATTAGAATTGAGCAAGTGGAGAGAAATAGGATGAAGAGAAATACAAGTAATCATAACTGTGAATATGAATGGGATGAACTCTCCCATGAAATGGGAGCAAATAGCAGAGTGGATCAAAAGCCAGAATACTACAATATGTTGTTTACAAAAAACACATTTGAAGCAGACAGACAGATGGACCTACGGACAGATATGCACACACACAGAGTAAAGCAGAATCTATTATGCTTCAGCTGAAGTAAAAAAAAAAATCAGGGATAGCAAGTATGATCTCAGACAGAGAAAAAGTGAAAATAGATATAATTAAAAGATACAAGGAAGAAAACTGTATCTTCCTAAAAGGTACTATAGACAATGAAGCAATATCAGTACTAAACATGTTTGCACCAAGTGGTATAGCATCCAAATTCTTAAAGAAGTTAAATTAGTTACAGGAGGAAATTAACAGTAAAACTATACTAGTGGAAGACCTCAACTTTCCCCTCTCAGAACTAGATATATCTAAACAAAAATAAACAAGAAAGAATTTAAGGAGGTGAATAGAATTTTAGAAAAGTTCATTATGATTTACCTTGGGAGAAAACTGAATGGGAATAGAAAGGAATAATACCTTTTTCTCGGTGATACAAGGCACCTACACAAAAATTGACCAGGTATTAGGGCATAGAAACCTCCCAATCAAATGTGGAAAGGCAGAAATAGTAAATTCATCTTTTCCAGATCATAATGCAATAAAAATTACATTCAGTAAAAGGCAGTGGAAAGATAGATTAAAAATTAATTGGAAACTAAAGAATCTAATCCTAAAGAATTAGTGGATCAAAGAACAAGTCATAGAAACAATCAAAAATTTCATTAAAGAGAGAGACAAAAATGAGACCACATACCAAAATTTATGGGATGTAGCCAAAGTAGTACTTAGGAGAAATTTTATGTCTCTATATGCTTACATCAATAAAATAGAGAAAGAGCAGCTGATCGGTGAATTGCTCACACAATAAAAACAGCTACAAAAAGGATAAATTAAAAATCCCCAATTAAACAACAAATTTGAAACCCTAAGGAGAGATTAATAAAAACAAAGTAAAAAATTCACTGATAAATAAAACTAAGATCTGGTTTTATGAAAAAAAAATAAAATAGATAAACCATTGTTTGACTTGATTTAAAAAAAGAAAACCAAATTATCAGAATTAAAAATGAAAAGGGTAAATTTTTCACTAATGAAAAGGAAATAAGAAATTAAAACAATTAGGACCTACTTTGCCCAATTATGTGCCAATAAATCTGACAATCTAAGTGAAATGGATGAATATTTAAAAAGATATAAATTGCCCAGATTAACAGAAGAGGAAATAAAATACTTAAATAAACTCATCTTAGAAAAAGATATTGAAAATCTATCAATGAACGTCCTAAGAAAAAATTCCCAGGGTTAGCTGGATTCATAAATGAATTCTACCAAACATTTAAAGAACAATTAATTCCAATACTATATAAACTATTTGGAAGATAAGCAAAGAAAGAATCCTACCAAGTTCCTTTTATCACACAAATATGGTGCTGAAACCTAAACCAGGAAGAGTAAAAACAGAGACAGAAAATGATAGACTGATTTCCCTAGTGAATGCTGATGCATAAAATTTAAATAAAATACTAGCAAGGAGATTACAGCAATGTACCAGAAAGATCAGACATTATGACCAGGTAGGATTTGCATGAGGAATGCAGGGCTGGTTCAATATTAGAAAAACTATCAGCATAATTGACCATTTCAATAACAAAACCAACAGAAATCACATATGATTACCTCAGTAGAGGCAGAAAATGCTTTTGACAAAATATAGCACCCATTCCTATTAAAAACACTAGAAAGAATAGGAATAAATGGAGCTTTCCTTCAAATGATTAATAGTATCTATCTAAAACCATCAGCAAGTATTATCTGTAATGGGGATAAGCCAGAAGCCTTCCCAGTAAGATCAGGAGTGAAGCAAGGATGCCCATTATCACCACTATTATTCAATATTGCACCAGAAACGTTAGCAATAGTAATAAGAGAAGAAAAAGAAATTGAGGGAATTAGAATAAGCAATGGAGACACAAAACCATCACTCTTTGCAGATGATGGTATACATAGAGAATAAAGAGAATCAACTAAAAAGCAACTTCAGCAAAGTTGCAGGATACAAAATCCCCCCACACAAATCATCAGCGTTTTTATATATTACCAACAAAGTTCAGCAGCAAGAGATAGAAAAGTTTTATTTCAAATAACTATAGACAATATAAAATACTTTATAATCTATTTGTTAAGACAAACTCAGGAACTATATGAATACAAACACAAGCCACTTTTCACACAAATAAACACAGATCGTAACAATTGGAAAAATATAAATTGCTCATGGGTAGGCTGAGCCAATATAACAAAAATGACAACTCTACCTAAATTAATTTACTTAATCAGTGTCATTCCAATAAAACTACCAAAATTATTTTATAGAGCTAGAAAAAATAACAAAATTCATCTGGAAGAACAAAAGAAAACTGTTAAGGAAAGTGCCTTAACTGTCCCAGATCATCAAAACAACCTGGTAATACGATAGAGGGGTAGATCATTGTAATAGATTAGCTATATAATACCCTGTAGTAAATGACCATAGTAATGCAGTGTTTGGTAAATCAAAAAACCCCAAGATTTTGGGGCAAGAATACACTATTTGACAAAAAGTGCTAGGAAACTAGGAAACAGTATGGTAGAAACTAAGTATAGACCAATATCTTACACTGTATACCAAGATAAGGTCAAAATGCATACAACATTTAGACAAAAAGCGTGATGCCATGAACAAATTAGAAGAGCAAGGAATGTGTTACCTTTTATATCTATGGAAAAGGAAAGAATTTGTGACCAAGCAAGATATAAAGAACATTAAAGGATGTGAAATTTATGATTTTGATCATATTAAACAGGTTTTTCATAAACAAAAATAATGCAGCCAAGATTAGAAGGAAAGCAGAAAGCTGAGAAACAATTTTTACAGGAAGTGTCTCTGATAAAAGCCTCATTTCTCAAATATATTGAGAATTGAGTCAAATTTATTAAAAAAACAAGTCATTTTCCAATTGACAAATGGTAAATTATGAACAGATGGAGAAATCAAAGCTTTCAATATTTATATAAAATGCTCTGTCATTATTGATTAGATAAATGCAAATTAAGACAACTCTGAAGTGCCACCTCACACCTATAAGATTGGCTAATATGAGAAAAAAAGAGAAAATGATAAATGTTGGAGAAGATATGGGAAAATTGGGACACTAATGCACTATTGGCAGAGTTGTGAAGTGATCCAACCATACTAGAGAACAATTTGGAACTCTGTCCAAAGAACAATCAAACTGTGCATGCATTATGAAAAAGGTAAAGGGATCTTCATAACAGCTCTTTCTGTGGTGGCAAAGAACTGGAAATTGAGGGTATACCCATCAACTGGGGAATGGCTGAACAAGTTGTGGTATATGATTGTGATGGAATACTATTGTGCTATAAACATGACAAGCAGAAAAATATCAGAAAAACCTGGAAAGACCCATATCAACTGATGCAAAGTGAAGTGAGCAGAACCTGGAGAACATTGTACACAGTAACAACAATGTTGTATGATGATCAACTGTGAATGACTTAGCTATTCTCAGCAATACAACGATCTAAGACAATCCCAAAAGGATGAAAGATGCTATCCATCTCCAGAGAAAGAATTGATTGAGTCTGAATGCAGATCAAAGCATACTATTTATCACTTTAGTTATTTTTTCATTTTTTGGGTCTGTGTCTTCTTTCACAACATGACTAATATGGAAATGTGTTTTGCATTATTGCATGTGTATAATCTTTATCAAACTGCTTACTGTTTCAGGGAGCAGGGTTGAGGGGAGATCAATGAAGAGGATTTGGAACTCAAAGTTTTAAAAATTGAATGTTAAAATTGTCTTTCTATGTAATTAGGGAAATATTATTAAAAATATAGACAAACAGAACAAAAAAAGAAGTTAAAGTCCTGGCCTGAATTAAATTTTAGAAAAGTTAGAATTGATAGATATCTGGTGATTGTTGAATGAGAATTGAAATAAGTTTACTGATTTCTGAAATGTGCATGGCACATTGAAAAAATTGACTATATTAAGGCAAACAAAACAAAAGAAATATTAAACATATCCTTTATTGACTGCAATGTAATAAAAATTATATTCAATAAATGGCCTTTGAAGAAAGATTAAAATTAACTAGAGACTAAAAAACCTAAACCTAAAGAATTGTTTCATCAAAGAACAAATAGAAACAATAATTTCATGAAAGGCAATCACAACAGTGAGACATATGATACAATATCTGGGATGCTGCCAAATCATGTCTTGCTGGGAAATTTATGTCTCCAAACATTTTCATCAACAAAAGAAAGAATAGATCAACAAATTGGGCATGCAACTAAAAAAGCTCCTAGAAAACCAACAAATTAAAATATTTCAATTAAAAATCATAGTATAAATTTTAAAAATCAGAGAATAGACTTTTTAAATGCAAGACAAAATAATTTCCCTTAAATTTCTAAAGAAAAACAAGAGCTGATTTTTAGGGAAAGAAATAATAAAACAGATAAACCATTAGCTAGCCTAATTTTTAAAAAGAGGAAACAAATTACTAGCACCAAAAATTTAAAAAGGAGAAATCACAACAAATGAAGAAATAAAGGATATTATTAGAAACTATTTTGCTCAACTATATATCAAAAAACTGACAATTTAATTAAAATGGAGAAAAGTTTATAAAAATATAAGATGTCTCAATTATCAGAACAAAAAAAAATTGAGAATTTAAATAGCTCAATATAAAAAAAAATTTAGACCAGTCCAAAAGTGGACTCCCAAATGGGAGTATGAGAACCATACACCAGCTGTATTCATACATGAATTCTATCAAATATTCAAGGAATAATTAATTTTAACATTATTTAATTTTTTAAAAATAGGAAAAGAAGTTATAAGTGTCAGAGGTAGGACTTAAACTGAGATCTTTCTGGCTCCAAGACAAGCTTTTTATTATTCCCTACATCAGGTTACCTTGCACTGGAAGTACACTGATGTTAAAAAGATGGACTTTTGTTTCAGGAAGATACTTTGGGTGAAATAAAGCACTGCACAAGTGTATTCCAGACCTCTTTCCTCCTGCTACTCAATTTTCAGCTCAGTTTATTTTACATTGCATCGTCTTTTTAAGAGATTAGTGGGCCAGCCCTGGAAAACAGGCATTTTAAAAAATCCATTCTATTTTGTTTTTAATGGATAGGTAGACAGATTTTCTGAGTGAATATGAATCTCATTTATAAGGTTCTGCAGTGTTCTGGGGCTTCTTACAGTCACTACAATATCATCCACAAATTGAGTAACCTGGAAGATTGAACCATTTTGTTGTCATTCGTCAATCGTTTCAGTCATGTCCAACACTTCATTCCCCCTTTTGGGGTTTTCTTAGCAGAAATACTGGAGTGGTTTGCTATTTTTTTCCTCTAGCTCATTTTACTGATGAGGAACCTGAGATAAACAGTGATAAGTGACTTTCCCAGGGTCATACAGCTAGTGGGTGTCTGAGGTCTAATTTGAACTCAGGAAAATAGATAAGTCTTCCTGACTTCAGGCCCAGTGCTCTATCCACTGCATGACCTGGCTGCCCATTTTAGAGAATCTCTTTTCTATTTTGACTCTTTGCTAGACCTTGTCTATGTCAGTGTCAAACACTACCGTTGAGTATGTGTCTGATCTATGCTTCTCATGACAATTGTCATCAGGATAGTTGACCAAGGTTGTCCCAGTTTCCTCTGTTCCATATGTCAAGGGATCCTGTATCCTACTGATGTATGCATGGGGAGGTGACATTTTGTGCAGCTGAACCAAATACTTTTGAATGGTCAAAAAACTAGAAGCATAGTGGACTTTTGTATTCTCTACAGCTTTCCATCAATTGTGTAAACAGTGTCTGCTACAGGATGTGAAAGCCTTCCTTTTTCCTTCATGCACATTTATCAAGGATGGACTCAGAAAAGAAAGGAAAATGAAGAAAAGAAAAGAAAAGTAAAGAAAAGAAAGAAAAGAAAAGAAAAAGAAAACATCAGTAACTATGGACTCATCTGCTTACTTTGCCTTTCTCTTAAAACTTTCCTAGAAATGGCAAATAGATGAGTCCATAGTTTCTGATATTTTCTCAGTCACTTTTTCATTGTAATAATTAAGTTTAAAATTTTCCCCAAACATCTGGTATCCTATCTTCTTTCAAAGATCTTGAGACTTAATCCTACAACACTCCCACAATTGTGTGGTTTCTAGCATCAGTCTCTGATCATCCTCTCTTGTCAGCTTTGCTTTCTTTTCCTCATGTCTGCATTGGGGACTGCGGTGTTAGTGTCCAAATGTAGTAGTTACACTATAACTGATAGAAGAAAGTGTTTGTTATGAAAAGCTTAACAAAACTTTTTTGATTTTTCATGTTTGTTGTCTCCTTGCCAGTTTCTTCCTTAAATGCCTTAGGACAATCTGACTTCAGTTGGTCCCCAGTTGAGCTATCCATAAACTTGTTTTTTCTCCCACTGCTTTTTGTTGTTTTGTAAACTAATATTACAGCTAATTGAAGCATGGTAGGAGAGAGCACAGATGCCCACTCACATTGAGGTCTTTGAGCCAGTGCTGGTTTGCCATTTTCATATCTGTTATAGACGGCAGCTCAGTGGCACAGTGTGTAGAGCATTAGACTTAGAGGGTTAGGAAGACCTGATTTTGAATCCTGTTTCAGATACATGCAGTTATGTGACCCTGGGCCAATCACTTAAATTTTCTAAGCTAATGGGGATAACAATAGTACCTACCTCACATGGTTGTTGTGAAGATCAAAAAAGATACTATAAAGCACTATATAAATACTAATTATTATAATTGCTATTATTATTATCATTTATCTATGTGTTGGACTAGATGACACCTGAAGTTTATTCCCATTCTGTGATAAAGATTTCTATTGACATTTCCAGAAGGAATGTTGTTTCTCTTTTTCATTCTTCACAATTCTCTTCCACTTTTTAACAATCTCCAAGTTGACCTGAACATCTTTAATGTGTCAGCTCTACTGCAATACACTGAGCGCAAAATGACCAACTTTATCTTCTAAAATGAGCAGGCTGGCTTAAAAAGGAAAGAAAAAGAAAACCAGGTGATAGGAAGAAAAATAGAGGTTACCTGGGAGGCTTGAGTTAGACCATTTGGGGCAGCTCAGTCTTTCACAAACTTGAAATAATACAACCTGACACTTAATCCTTAAAATCCTACCTGAGCCTCCAATCTACATTGCCACCTGTTTTTGCTGTTGGGACCAGCATACTCCTCTCTTCCTTGCCCTGTTTCCATATGCAAGCCAACTGGCGGGTTGTTTTGCCTGTGTGGGCCCAGATGTGCCAGTGGAACTATTACTGCAAGTAATGATGGCTCCATTCCATTGAAAAAAATGTGGGCTGGCTCAAGCAGCACTATCAGCCAGCTGGCCTATGGATGCAGTGAGGGTAGGGGTGTTAAGCAGCCACAGTGGCAAAGGCAGGTGGCAGTGGCATTCGAATTCAGTGATGGGTTTATGGAAGCAGAGGAAGGAAATGGTGCTTTCATCATGTGTATGTAAATGTATACATGTATGTATGTACATATATGAGAATTACATATATATTATGGACACACATCTTTCTATTATCTATCTCTATATCTATCTATCTATCTATCTATCTATCTATCTATCTATCTATCTATCTGTCTGTCTGTCTGTCTGTCTTTCTATCTAATCTTTTCTCCCCCAAGGCAGAAAATATCATTTACACTATTAGTAAAGTATAAATTAAAAGTTAACTTAGAACATGGACCATGACTAAGAAACCTTACAGTAAGATTAATATCATTTTTAAGCCAGGCACAAACAAACACTTTTAATTACAAACTGTTCAGAAAATTGCTGCAATAATTTTAAACAAGAGAATCATCTTGGAAATTATTGTATGTTTCTTTTCTCAAAGTTCAACTTGATTTGAAATGGCTTAATCACATAGATGTAGTGCTATATTTATTCCTTTTAATTATTGTGAAATATTCAAAAATTGAAATTACAGTTTTTAAAAGGGTCCCCAAATTTCATTTTTCCCATTCTACTGATTCAATTGATACCCTGAGGGAGCAAGACCTTCTATTTCTCATAGTCTGATGTATAAATTTGTGTCTTTTTATAAACTTGGGCAGAGAGGTGGTGCAATGCATAGACTGCCTGGCATGCAGTCAGGAAGACTCATGTTCATGAATTCAAATATGGACTCAGATACTGACTAGCTGTGTGACCCTAGGCAAGTCACTTAACCCTATTTGTCTCAGTTTCCTCATCTGTAAAATGAGCTGGAGAAGGAAATGGAAAACCACTCCAGTATCTTTGCCAAGAAAACCCCAAATGTGATCACAATCAGATATGACTAAAACAAATGAACACCAATAACAAAAAACTTAGACTTGGACTATCAGGTAGAATGAATGGATGCCACTGTTTATTAGTTAGAATTAGTTAGTTTGGGGAATGTACTGGTTTCTTACCCCTGAAAAACGGATTCTTGCTAAATTCTGGTAATTGCCTTATTTCCAGTATTGTTTCCTCTCTCTCTTCCCCACAGAAATCATGTTGTTAATTGAATTTTCCTTTGTTTTCAAGTTTTCTTGTAACTAAAATCCCAAAACAAAAGCCCCTTGGCAGTAGTTCTTATATTGGACTCGTTAATTTAAAGTCCTTGTAATATCAATTAAGTTGGGACTTTCTTACTGTTTTAAAATGATTAATTAAGCATTTTTGAGTCTTACTAGGTGCTAAGCCCCAGGCCCAAATCCCAATCAGGTACTAAACCTATGTGGGTGTGAAGCTTCCAGGGTCCTAAGGGGAGGTGCTAACTCCAGAGCCAGTCATAGCAGCCTAAGTTCTGGTCATTCAGATGACATTTGATGACGTTTGAAATGGTATAAGAAGAGAAGACAGAGCTATTTGCTCAGGTATCTCACTCTTGGTGGTGTGCTGATGCCGAGACTCTGGACAGCTGTAGTTAAGAGCCATCCAGCTCGTAACTTGGATGTTGTGACTTTGTTAAACTCTGGTAACTATGTATTGGGATTTGAATCAGTCAAGGTCTGTCTGTCAATGTTTGTAATTTGTTTGTATTTTGCTCTGAAGTTCAGGGTGCTGGCTTTTTCCCCTGAACTAAGTGAATAGTATTTGTATGCCAGATTAAAGTGAGCTTGTTAACCCCTTAACGTTGCTTTCCTTAGTAAAGCAGATCAAAAGAACTAGGCCTTTTGCAGTGTGCTGGTAGCATGCTTGTTGTTGGGCTTGTGTTGGTCTTTCACCTCCACAACAGCTGCTAGCAGGATTGTTGAAACAGTCCTGAACAATCAAAATTGAACCAAGTTTTCTGGAATTCTTATACATTACTTCTACAAATACACTCTGTTGTTCAGCCTTACTGGCCTTCTTGCTTCTCACAGATAACACTCAGTATCTTGTCTCCATGCTTTTGTATTTGGCTTTGATAACCTCCTCCTCACCCTGGCTTCTTTGACTCAAAGTTTAGCTAAAATGCCACCTTCTACATGAAACTTTTTTTAAAATCCCAGCAGATTCTGGTGCACATATCCCCTCTTCGTACCCCAATACATTGTATTTTTTTATACGCTTACATGCATAAATCTTGTCTCTTTTGAGAGAAAGTAAGCTCCTTGAGGGCAAGCTTCTATTTTGTTTTTGTATTTGTATTGCTCATACCTAATATTATCAACCAGTTCAGTGTCTGGAACTTAGCAGATAATTAATAAATATTTGTTAATTTAATACTTTTATTAATTTACACATGGAAACCACCATGTTCTGAACTTCTCAAGTGAACAAGTATACCTTATCTTCAAAAATATCAGCATCCACATGAAAAATCATTATTGCAGTGTCCAATGAATGCCATGAAATTATCCCCACTGGTTGGTTACATGTGTGTTTTTTTCTTTAGGTCAGACATTCCCAGTTGGCCTTGTCAGTGTCATCCATCTTCCACACACATCAATCTCAACTGAGATGAGCTGCAGATGATTTGATAACCAGGAATAATGGTATTCCAGGTGATTTTTATCTTGCCACTTGATATTGGATAGGGGCTGTAGGTGACATTGGTGAAATTGCTCAAGAATCTGGATCTGTTTTTAATAGTGACTTACAACCACAGGACCGACTGGATGTTGCTAGCACTTAGTAAACTGTCATCTTGACTTTGAATTTTATGGGGTTGCCAGGCTATAAGTTAGTCTCCTAAACAACAGCTAATCTTTCTATAATGCTTTATGTTTTATAAGGCACTTGAAACACATCATTATCACCTCAAAACAACCTTATGAAATAAGCATTTCCAGCCCAATTTTATAAATGATGGAACTGAGTCTCAGAGCGATTAACTAGCCCGTGATCACATATCTAGTGTCAGAGGCTGGCTTAAAACCTAGCCTTCTCCTGACTATAAGTCCAAAACTCTTTCCATGGTACCCCAAAGGGGTTCTATCCCCAAAGGATGTTCTACTCATCTTCATAACATTTTCTATCGTTTTTTTCAGGGATGGGCTATTTTTGAATTTGGTATTACTGAGATAGAAATCAACAACTGTAAATGTATGCATCTGGATGTACCAAAACTGAACTGATCACCTTTCCCATCAAATTAGTTTCCTTTCCAGTTATCCCATTTTTATCATTAGTTTCATTATTGCTTCCATGGTCCAGGAGAGAACATTTAGAGTCATTTTTTAATCATTTTTATTTCTTCCTTTATATCTAATATATCATGTGGTACTAGTTATTTTTCCTTTTCTGGACCATGCACTGCCTATCATTTCATTCTTATTCTCCTTACCTCCCTCTCACCAATGCCTCATACTCTGTCCCAGTGCTTAGCACAATGCCTGGCACATAGTAGGTGCTTAATAAATGTTTACTGATTGATTGATTGATTGGGATTCAGCATTATGATAGCTTTCACTTTATCTTGCTGACAACTGTAGCTCCATGTCACTTTCCAGCCATTACCAAACCACGTCTGGCATAGCCTCCCATCCTTTTCTAGCTCCCCTTTACTTGCTGTCTTCCTCCATTAAAACATAAATTTGTTGAGGACAGAGACTATCTTGCTTACTTTTGTGTTCCTAGCACTAGCACAATGCCTGGCACACAATAAGCACTTAATAAATGCTTTTTTCTTCATTCATTCATTAATCAATAATGTCCCTTGGATTTTTATCCTCATAATATTTCAAAACTGCAAAACAAAATTGGACATTATCTACTCTAACATTTTTATTTTATGGACATGAAATTAAGGCCCAAATGTCTTGCCCAAAGTCAGAGATGGTTAGCAGCACACCTAGGACTCAAGCCCAGATCTTCTGAATCTCATTCAACACTATTGTCATTATGCCACATTTCCTCTCTTTTCTTCCCATTGCCAGTGCCATCACTATAATCCAGGATTTGTCAAATCACATTTGGACTGGTAAATGGCTTCCTAGTGTATTTTGTACTTCCAGGTTGTCATTCTTCTAGATCATCCAGTAAGTCAGCCAGACTGATTTTCCTAAAAGATTGTTTATATCATTTCACCCTTGTCAATAACCTACAGTGGTTTCATCTATGTTATCACACTAATTCCATGTGTCTCTGCATGCCTTTAAAGATCTTCCCTAATCTTATTCTACTTTAACTACACAAATCTTTTCCCCCCATTACACACCAACATACATACTCTGTTCAAGTTGGTCTTCTCACTGACTCCCAGATATACTATTCACCTTTCTGCCTCTATGCTTTTGTTTATGATGTTCTATCTTCTTTTCTGGGTTATCTATATATTATTCAACCTTCCAGATCCAGCTCAAGACCCATCTTCTTAATGAAGCCTTCTTTGACCACTGTAGCCCACTCTGATCCCTTTATCCTAGCTTCTATCATAACTATAATAAGGGATAGTCCTTAATTATACTCTAAATGTCTCAAATATTTAGTATTGCTTCCCACTTATGGTTTAAACTCCTTGAGGGCAGGAACTATGTTTCATCCCTGAGGCAGCTAAGTGGTCTGAGGCTTTATATTTGAATTTAGCAGACAGGAATTAAAATCCTGCTTCAAATACCTAGTAGCCATGTGATTATGATTAAATCACTATGATGTCCCTGAGCCTTAGTTTCCTTATTAATAAGAGGGGGGGAATAACACTCACCCTACTTCATAGGATTATTGTGGGAAAACTGTTTTTCAAATCCCAAAGTTCTATAAAAATGAGAGATATTAATAGGAGTGATTCATTATATAACCTGGACCTCAGGAGCATCATATTCTCTGAGCTACTCAAGTATGAACAACAAGGCATGCGAATTCAGAATCAAAATGTATGCTATTTCTATGAGTGATGATGAATACAATCCATTCCAGGGGCAAATTTGGCTTGATACATGGCAAATTCAACTTCTTGTTTGTCCTTCATTCTCAAAGAGGACCCATGACATCAGGAGGGTATATACAAACATTTAAAGTACAGCTTCCTCTCAAAATCTTTAAAAAAGAAAAGCTTGAAGATATTTATAGTGTTTTCAAACCCAAGTTTTCTTCATGGCAAGTGGGCTGAACAGATTAAGAAAGCTTCATTTTCAACATTTTTTGTGAACAGAAATTCCAGTCCAAAAATGTTAATTGGAGTTGCTTCCCCACAGACAAGACCACATTTTATCTACATGATGCTATACGATTCGTCTTGACATTCTTTTTTAGCTCCAGTCTCTGTCTTCTTACCCTTTTCTGTTAAGGGTATATATGTTATAATATTGTAATCCCCAGTTGGCTCCTTGTCAACAACAGTAACTCTTTTGGACTAGCCAGAACTGCTGGGAATGTCAAACAAATTTGATATAAGGATTACATATTTCAGGTATTATTGGTGAGTTTCCACATATGACATAAAATAGGCAATGGAAATATGATCAGAATACATAGATGTGGAACTGTATGTGCATCATTTTTCAAATAGAAGAATGTACACTCATACAGTTGGAATTACTTGCTCTCATGTACCCTATTAACAATACTCCATTCCTGAAAAATACAGTGCAAAGGGCTCTGCAGCTACATCTGTAATCCTAATTTCTGAATGGACTATTTGTCTTGATTACTATTTACTAATCTGATAACCAGGGCCGACCTAGAATATCATCTTTTTGTTCGTTTTATTTGAGCCCAGGGTAAATCTTAAGCAGCCAGTTCCCTGTTTCTTCCCTAATTCTTTCTAATTCTCCAGAGTCAAAGAAGTCAAAATGCTTTCCCCTGATCTCAAGGTCCCAGCTTTAGCCCTTATTCTTCCTCCCCACCCCAGCTTTTCTGATTGCTTTATCTCTTCATTCTTTACAAAAGTTCTACTTCCAAGTATGTACACACACACGCACACACACACACACACACACATGTTCTACCCCCTAGCCTTGTGATTTACATATATTAAATGTTTTGTACATATGTGTATATGTGTAATACATGCAGTATGTTTGTATTGTGCACATGTATATTGCACAATATATACACACATGCAATACATTTATGTATGTAAATCACAATGCTGGAGTGGAACATGTAACACATATCCGTACACGCATACATACCTATAATACATTATATATACACAAACACATACACATACACATATATATATATATACCAGAGAGAAAAGGAAAGTATATATACATATTTGTGTGTGTTTGTGTGTGTGTGTATGTGTGCATGCATTTTAAAAAATTGTCCCTGTGATTCCAATAATGTGGGGCACATGCTGTAAGGAATTGTGGAATGTAAACTACCTCTGCCCAAGCAGATCCCACTGGTGCAGAGGAGCAGCTCATTCAGAACTTAGAATCTTAGAAAGCAATAGATTTCTCAGGAACATACATTGGTTGTCACTAATTATAGCAATAATTAAAATATATTAATTGGATGATTTTTATCTAAGCAAATAGTCATCATCGAGTCTCAATTATTCAGGAATGGCCTCTTAATTTGCAGGTTATCCAAGGCTTGTATTTCTCCTCCTCCTTCTCCTCCCTCTGTCTGCCTCCATTTTCAACATGTCATTGCTCATTAGCAACTCTGTCAGATGATGGACAGGGCAAATAAAAGAAGCCGAAAATCAGATGTGGTAATTTTGTTTCTTGTCAGCAGGTTTGGTAGGGAAGAGCATTGTAATTATTATATAGTCCTAACCACCCTGTGGGTGTTCAATAACCTGGTTGACTGAATATCGGCTAAAATGATGTATGGGGGATGTCTATAGATTTCAATTATTCATGCTATCACTGACCATTAATTTTTTCAGCTAACTGAGAGTTTTCTATGTTAAGACATAGCTTTTAGATTTTTAACAAAGTAGTCTTTGAATGCGGCGGGGTGGTGGTTTATATACAAAACCCTTGATGCATCTAGGTAAAATCCTGCTGCCTCCTTCCCCATGTTTTTACTTTGTGTCCTGCTCATGCTGATTTCCTGACCATGCTATATCTCTGCCTCTCTCTAGAAACCCATGTCTGTCACCGGTTTAGAACCTGAAAGGTCCTTAGGGGTAATTTAGTACAATCTCTTTGTCTTATAGAGGACGAAGCTCAGGTCCAGAGATTGAGTGACTTGCCCATGGTGAGACTGGTGATAATTATCAGAGTCAGGATTTAACTGAGCTCTTTTATTTAATTCCGGTTCTAACACTCTTTCCATTTTACCATGCCTTCTTTAGATGATTTCATTTGGCACTCAGGTCAAGGTTTAAGAAATAGCACTATGCAGTGGATAGAGAGGGTGCTATATTTGGAATTAAAGAACCAGAGGGCAAATTCTGGCCCTGTCGCTGACTAGCTGTGTGACCTTAGGCGAGTCACTAAGTCTTTAGTTGAGTCACTAAGTCTTTGGGCCTCAGTTTCCTGGACTAGATGACCTCTGAGTGTCTTCCATTTATTATCCTGTGGTGTGCCCCATCAGCAATCCTTTCTCAAGACATCTCCAAGTTGATTACTTCTCACTTAGAATTTTTTTAGGATCTTTAATGCAATTTGTATGAAATTCTCTTCCACTCACTTTGTTCTCTAATAACTCTCAGCAAGTATATTCTTGGCTAGATTGTGAATTCTGCAATGACAGTTTCTATGTCTCCCTCTTTATTGATCCATAACAGGATCTAGTAACATGTACTGAGCACATACAAATGTTCAGTGGTTGTTATTTAGTTATGAATAATTCCATGGACCCATTTGGAGTTTTCTTTTGATATATTTATTATCTCATCAGTGTGAGTCCTCTCTTCAGAAGCACAGAATGAAATCCTTCCAAGTTTCAGTCTTGGGAGATTCTTCTCCCTACTCCCTACCTTCCCATAAGTCCTCTACAGCAGATCCACACAAAACGCTATCTCCTTCCCCCATCCTCCACCCTGTTGGCAGGTGTGACATTGTATGGGTAGCAGTGGAGTATGTGAGCTGACTACCAATTACCCTTTATTCTTCGTGGTTCATCCATCTTTGTTTCCAGGTCATACATCTGTTTGATGACAACCTTTATCCTGTTTCTTTTGGGCAATTCTATGATATACTTGTGCCTGCCACTTACCTTTCAATTGTGCTTTGCTTGACTTTTAACTTTAAAAACAACTGTGGCATTCAATTACTTTCAGCCACAAAGCTAGAAGACTGAATGAATAATAGTGAATAGTGAACTAGAGTAATGATTGAATAAATTGAAGCATTTATTAAATATTATTATTGTCTCAAAAATGGGTCATTATTTCAGGAGAAGCCTGGGATCACTAAGGAACCTACAAATATCCCAAAGGCCAGTTTTCTTATTTACTTTTAGATGCAAGTCATTGTCCATTTATGATGTCAATTTAATATATGTATTTACTGATAGATTAGCTCTATGGATGTCCATATAATTGCATATAGTAATCTGGGCAGAAGGCAGTGTTCATCCATTAGGAGTTTTCCATGTACACAGTTAACAAAGAACTCTTTCTAACAATAGATCTCACTTAGGAGACTCAGTAATTTTCTGGATCTTGAGACAATCATTGCAACATCATCAGAAAATAGAAGTATCTGGAAGCCCTCACAATTCTACAGGAAATTACTTTTTCATTTGAAGTCTGTACAGGACAACTTCTTTGACAATGGTAAACATTACCTTCCTTGGTACTGATAATCAGAGGATAATCAAAGTTCTCTCTGTTCTTGTATCTCTCAAAGAATCATATGCATATGATTCACCTAATTGGAAAAGAATATTTAATATGGCATTTTGCTACACCAAATCAAATTTTTTAATAGTAAAAAATAAGATTACTAGGATCTTGTGTGTATATATATGTCTATCTAATCATCTATCTATCCATCTATCGATGTAACTAAAGATGTAGTCTATTATTTAATATCATTTTGAATGTCTTTCTGTTACCTTCTCCAACTTTCATTAATAATAATCTCAATGTATGGGCAGATTATTCTCATATAGATGGGAAAGTAGATGCATAATTCAGTAGTTACAGATATTCTCTGCTTTCTGATTTTGGTAATAGAAAGATCCAATTTTTTCTGAGCCTATAATATATCCTTCTCTTTCAGACACCTTGGGAATTGATCTCTCAGGGGCCTCAGAAATCACATCACTTTCAACACAGACTTCCTTTGTGCTTGCTTTATTTATTTTTCCTGCTCTTGCCATCTTTTTTTCCCTTTTCTTCTTCTTACTTCTACTTACTTATGCAACACATTTGGGATTATGATGTCAGCATCCAAATATGTTATCTTCTCTGTCATTGATGCTGAAGTGATTTTATTATAAAAAGTTTTACAGCCTTTTCTATTTTTCATTAATTTGATGGCCCTAGAGTTTTATTCATCAATAGTTTGAGAATGACTTTGCTTTGTTGGGTTACTTTCTAAGCTTTCTGTCAACTTGGTTTCTCATCCACTGCTTATCACTACTTTATAAGGTGACACTATTTATGATCTTCCACCATACTCCTCTATACAATTTTACAAATGAGTTTATTCCTAAACCTGTGTTATGTTTGACTTCTATATTGATCCATTTGGCAAGAAAATAATGTTTCTTGACTCAGGTGCTTTCTAGTCTTTTTGTTTCCTGTTATGATGATTTAGTTACATCGGTTAATATGGTGAATAATTCTTTGTTTGCTCTATCTATACTTTCCATTTTAAAAAATAACTTTTATTACAGTTTTGATATAAAGAACAGTATACTACAGCAGCCAAAATGGCTATCAAATTTGAAGCTACTTTAAAGAAAGCATAGGTTTATTCCCAATGCATTCTGTTCTGGTACACTATGTTCAGTCCTAGATACTGTGCTTTAACAAGGACATTGATTAGTTGGAAAGTATGCAGAGGAGGGCACCAAGGATGCTAAATGGCCTCCAGATCATATCATATGAATATTACTTGAAGTAAATGCATGTGTTTAGACTAGAGAAAAGAAGACTTAATGGGGTATGATAGAGTTGGAACAACTTCAAGTACTGTCATATGGAAGCCTCCTTGTTCTTCTCGGAGCCAATAGAAGAATTAGGAGCAATAGGTTGGAGTTGCAATGAGGGAAATATAGGCTTGAAGAAAGGAAAATCTTCCAATTAATTTAAATTAACCTCAAGTGGAATAGATTGTCTTGGTAAATAAAGGGTTCCCCTTCACTGAAGGTCTTCAAGCAAAGACTGGGATGGACACTTGATTTTTATGCAGGTATGGCTTGGAATAGATGGTCTCTGAGATCTCTTTTAACTCTGACTCTGTGATTCTGAATTCTCATATCCTCCCAACCTTTTTCTTTCCAAATTAAAGAGCCCTAATTTGTTTATTCTCTCCTAATGGAGTTGTCTCTCTTTCAGTATCATTCTGTTGCCCTTCTATGGATCCATTATAGTTTTATTATGATGCAGGGATGAGATTTCCTAGTATTCCAGGTAAGGGCAAGTATCTTGGGATAATGATTTATTTTTCATTTGTTTCCAAACGAGACTAGCAGCTTTTGGGCCTATTTGCCCTGACCAGAACTTTGGGCCAATAATACTGATGGTAATCACATTTGCATAGCTTTTTAATGAACTTAAGTGTTGATAAACACTCAAACAATTTTCCTCGCAATAATCCAATGAGGTAGATTTTATGTTATTAATTACTCAAAAGGTGAGGAAATTGAGGTTCACAGGGATTTATTGACTTTCCTTTGGTCACAGAGTTAGTGAGTATCAGAACTAGGATGCCTTCCAAAAACAGATTACAATGTTCTTTTGTAACATGGAGTACATCTTATACATATAAAGTATGTGCTTCCCCATCCCCCCTACCAAATATTTTCTGTTACTTATACCTACATCTAAATTGATCTCTTATTTCTCACTAAAACAGACTTGTGAGGGTTTTGTTTTTTTAATTCATTCTTGTCAATTTGGTATTTCACTATCCAGAGGAATTTAGTTTTAGTTGCAAAACTTGAGAATTGACTCTATATAATCGCTCAGGTCATATACAAAAATATTAAATAAGCCCAGACTTTCTGTAAGAATTTCTCCATCTACAGAAATGTCTGCCCATCTTAGAACTTTGTTTCCTATTTCTAAGCTACACTCCTGCCCACGACAAAACATTCCCCCCTATCCTGTGCTAACTGGTTTTGAAAAACAGAATTTGGTATGGCATTTTTTCAAAGACTGCTTGAAAGTCTAAATAAATTATGATCATAAATTATTCTTTGCCCACAGTTAATAATCAGGCATGATTTACTTTTTTAGAAACCATGTTGCTTTTCCCCCAATAGGTTATGATTGCATCATTATCATTATAGTCCTTCATACTTTTCAAAGTGCTTTCACATACATTATCTCAGGAAGCATTCAGTATTGCTATCCTTCTCAGTTTCTATTTCATTGCCATGTAAGGTATGGGTGCTCAATAAATGTTGTTGAATGAATGAATGATTATCTTCATAACGTTATCATGACTATCACAGGATCATTGGATTTTCAAATTGGTCCTATTGAACCGTGTATGATCTCTTTAAGACAAGCATCTGTATGAAGCTTGTCTGTTTTCTACAGCTGTTTCTATCATACCACATTATAGCTTATTTGTGTATGGAAATTACATTGAAAATCAATTATTTTGCAGAATATTTATTTTAGAATTTTGCATATGATGGCCATTTATGAATAGACGGGGAATAAATGAAAATGGAATAAAGTAAAAAAAATCCCATTAGCCTCACAACAATTTTCATTCAAATTTCAGCATTTCAGTAACCATTTTGTCTCAATACAATTTACTTTGTTCTTGCTAACTCTATGGTTCTCAGAATCTCCATTAATTCAGAAGATGCAACTCTCAATTGCTTTTTCCCCCAAAGTTATCAAGATTACTTCCCACTCTAAGTCATAACTGGGCATAGTATGGATTCTTTCCTAATCTGTTTCTGTCTCAGTTGGCTGCATTGACTGCTCTCTGAATTACCTTTTCATTTGAAATGACTATTGCTGCAGGATCCCTTTAGCAAGAGCACATGACACATCATTCCACACTGTTGGGGCTCCTGCCCTCCTGCTGTGTGGATGTTCATCCTCAGAGCCTGAGAGCTCAGACCACAGACTAGACCACAGTTGTGCTTCCTCTGAACTGTACAACCCATGAACTGCTCTTTGGGTCTTTGCTCTCTCATTCAGCTCTTGGCAGACTATTCCAAAAGCCCAAAACAGAAACAATGGTCCATTTAGCTAATGAACCTTAACCCTAGTAGCTGCAAATGAGAACAAGTAATTGAAATGCTTTTTCACTTGGTATTTTCTGATTGGACTCCTACGTAGCTATAGTTGTCTAGATTGTATTGTTTAGGTCTATAAATACTTGACTCCAATGGATTATCTGATTGAAGTATAGTTCTTAATGATTGTAACATTTGCTTTTCTGATTCCTTATGCTTGATATTTTCTTTCTTCAGTGTTTCTCTTCATTTCTCCATACTCACCCTAACTGAAGGATAGAACAACAACAGCAACAACCACAAAAACCCAACAAAAAAACCCTGAATTTAAATACATTCATATTGTCTTTATCTTGAAAAAAAACAGGCTATATAAAGCATGTGTGCCCAAATGATTGTCTATCCAAGAATACAAGCTTACCAAGGATAATACCACAATTTCCAAATTCTATTAATGCTCCTTCTACTTCCCCCCCACCTTAGTATTATGGATCTACCTATTATTCATCTACACTGAGAGATTAAAATGTCATGGGAAACTGATCCACTGACAACAAATCATGAGAACTTTGCCTATAAAAATCCCGTCAAAAGGGAAGAAATGGACATTTAAAAAAGAGACATAACCTCGTATAGGAGGGCACTATGGAAATTAGGAAAACACACTGGACTGAGAGCTAGAAGCTCTGGCTTCCAATATTGTCTCTGTCATTCCTTCCTTATGTGTTCTTGGGTAAGCCATTTCAATCTATAGTCTTCTTTGAGGTGCTCTCTACTGAGCTTGTCTATAAAATACTGGAGAAAGAATTTGGACAATATGACATTCTCCCTGAATGTGTGATTCTTGTGAGCTATCATATGGGAGGATCACGTAATTCTCCCATAAATCAAAATCCCACATAGAAATTCTACTCATGTTGCTAGAGGCCTTCCTTTTAGTCTTTTGACATTTCTTGGGTTCCATTGCAGTATGTGGGAAGTCAAGACTTAATCAGTTCCCTTCCCTTTCAGGTCATACATGTCCTTGATAATATATCTTTTACTCCACTTCTTGCGTACAAGTCATTTTACTAATATGCTACAACCTACTTAACCCCATCATGCATGTCTCCATTGCCCTTTCTATCACCCATAATTTTGATCATTTGGAGACAATGGCATTCTGTGATTCATAGTCATATAATATCACCTAGAAAATTGTTTTTTAAGAAAGATTTGTTTTTTGAGTCAGGGAGCAGCTTTAGATCATTTAAAGAATTGCACATTGACCCAAATACAGTTTAGTATACATCTTTCCTTCTAGTCAATTGGGGACACAACTCATTGTGCATCATCAGCAGGGCTTGCCCTAGACATTTGTATTGATGGACTTACTCATCCAAATACACATCATAGTTAGAGTCTGGGCAATAAGAAATATGCAATATACCTTCTCAATAGCTGTTTAAGCCTTGTTGAATTACATAGAAAGAGTTGTGTAAAGCTATTTCTACTTTAGTCTTTCTTTTTCCTTTTTTTAAAAAAATTACTGCTACAAAAATCTAGGAAAAATGGAGAGACCCTTTTCTTAATTGTTGAATTCAATTTTATAACCCTGTAATTTTTTTTCTAAAGCTAGTTTTCCTCCTCTATGGGTTTTCTTACTGCAGGTATTTACTTCTCACATTTCTATTCTCTTCCTCAATTATTCTTGATGTACATTTAGGTTACTAGGAAATAATCTTATGCTTGTCCTCTTTATTTTCTCATGTGTGTAATTTAGAAAGCATTTCCAGAAGATTTCACTTCTGCTATCCATATTGGTTACCATTTCACTTTATACAGATATAATTTTCAGAATGAATCCTTTATCTTCAATTGCCAAGATAATAGTCTTGGCACATCTGTGAATTCACACATATATTCTTGCACCTGTTTTTAATAAGCAAAGGTTTGCACCTGTTTTTAATAAGCAAAAGTTTGCCAAAGCACAGGCAGTTTTAGATAGCCCTTACCTTCGCCCAATTAAGGATCTTACGATTCATGTACTACCAGAAAATCACATTTTATTTCTAAAGATTCTATTTGATAGAACTGATTCTCAGAGGATTTTTCAGTTGAAGCAAATGTATGATAGTGTTGTCTTAAAGGGTGCCCAGGGCTTTCTAGAATGCTTGGAGAGTAAGTGAAGGTTTCAATTTGACCATCATTGTCTTCCCAGTCAATAGGCAACGAGGAATTTAGCATTTGGATCACTTCTTCACAGGCATAGTGAAATAGAACATTTATAAAACCACCACCAGATATATAGCACCTTCTAAATATCAGTGATTGACTTCTCAAAAATTGCCTTCTCTTGGATGACTATAAAAGACTGCCATTATCAGATTAATCTAATGACAACAGCCAAATTGCCTTCAACAAATTGGCTTGGATGAACAGGCCTGGCACCACTTTTCAGTGTATTACATCCTGGCCATATTGTGTCCTGGCCATACAGAGGGCCAACCATATTGCTGCTAGCTAATTTAGATCTCGAGGATGACCATGGGAGGCATGTCTTGAAATCCCACAGTGCACCCTCTCTCAATGATTGTTTCAATAAACGAGGGCAATATTCCTCCTTTTTACAAATGGAAGTAGAGAGTGCTTCATTGCTATTTGATGATGACTGCTGGTCTAACATAACTGTCTAGAAAGACTGTGGTCTACTGAACTAAACATGGAGCTAGGAGTCAATAGGCCTGAGTTCATTCTTATTTTTATTCTGTTTCTGTTTTTATTCTGATATTGAACAAAATACTTACCCTCTTCAGACCTTACTTTCCTCATATGTAAAATGGGGGTAATAGAACTTTTCCTGCTATACCTTCAGGAAATGTGAAAGCACTTTGATAGTAAAAAGGATATGTAAGTGTAAACTCCTCTTTCAGTTTTGTTTTTGTATTTCAGATGATTCTGATATTTGACTATTATAAGGACAATGAAGTGTAGCAGAAATAATAACACTGAATTTGGGAATCAGAGAACTTGAATCTGAATCCCAAGTCCCTTAGACAAGTTGCTTAACTACTCTGACTCAATTTCCTGATCTGTATAATGCAAGGGTTGTAGTAATTGATCTCCAAAATTGTTTCCAATTTCAATTTCTATGATTCTATGAGATCTTATCCAGTGAGACAGCTTTTAAAAATAAATCTGATAACAAAGGCTTTAAACTGAAAATGGAAGGCTGCGGAGGAAATTGTTCACATATGGATGCCAAACCAGAAACCACAGAGTAACAGGTACAAAATAGGATCAAGGTCGTCAGTAATTAAGGAGACAGTAAAAAAGAAGAGCCAGCAGTAAGCTTAAGGCCTTGGATGTCTACGCAAAAAAAGGTACACTGGTATGAATCAAACATGACAACAAAGAGAGCAAACTCTAGATCTTAAATCAAGGAGGCAAATTTAGCTTCCTTGGCTTCTCTAATACTTGATGAGACAAAGTTCATGATGAGAATATGACTATGGAAGAATATATTTTATTCCAAAGACACAGGTAAGGAATAAAAGGAATGATGGAGTAGCCTTGAATATTAAAAAAATATGTTTGCATGAAGAAATTAAGTAATCAGGGGTTGGGAAGATGCCTGGTGGAGAGCATTTGGGTGAAGATCAATGGAAGGAGAAATAGAAATCATATTTGTGGAAGTCAACTACAAACAGGATAGAGGGAAGAAGGAAATTAATGAGAGATATTGGACTCATCCCAAACACAGCATGGAATTATAATGTAGTAATTATGGGGGACTGTAACTCAGATACTAAAGCTCTTTCTCTACCAAAATCAAAGTAGTTGATAAACTTCTGGATTTGACTTAAAGATATTTTTTATTCCTTCAAAAGTAAAGGAAATAATAAAAGTAACTGCTATTCTGGACATGGTTTAGGTGGTGGCAAGAAAAAGTGCTGAATTTAGAGTCTAAGGAACTAGCTTAGATTTCCAATGTTTCCATTTATGACGTCTGACCTTGGGCAAATCTTCTTAACTTTCCTGGGCCTCAGTTTCCTCAGCTATAAAATGAGAGTAGTAGGTGAGATAACTTCTAAGTTCTAGTCATTAATTCTATTTCTTTAAGTCTCATTATTCATTTCATGCCCCTAATCTGAGAGTGTTTCCCAATGTTTGGTACTGGACCCATGTCTGTTCTCCATTTAGACTGTCTTTTTTGAACTTCATCAGTTCTTAGGGATTTTATTATGACCTTGATGCAGATGACTCCCCTATCTATTAATCCAACATGTTTTTCTCCTGCTGTTTTGTGGTATATCACTACTTATCTATTAGACATTTCAAACTGAATGTCCCAAGGACATTTTAAATTCACAGTGTCTAAATTTGAACACATTATCTTCCCCACAAACCCTAATCTTTTAGAAACTTCTCGCTATCACTTCTACATTTTCAGCATCTGAGTTCATTATCTTGGCACTATCCCTCATCTCACATAGTAATTAACTGCCAAATCTTGTCTTTTCTACTTTTCAAACATCTCTTTCTTTTTTTCTTGCACTTAATAGTATTTAATTCTTCCCAATTACATGTAAACATAGTTTTCAACATTCACTTTTACAAGATTTTGAATTCCAAATTTTTTTCTGCCTCCCTCCTTCCCCTCCCCCTCCCCAAGACAGTAAGCAATCTGATATAGGCTATACATGTACAATCATATTAACCATTTCCACATTAGTCATGTTATGAAAGAAGAATCAGAACAAAAGGGAAAAACCACAAGAAAGAAACAACAAGAAAGACAAACTGGTATGCTTCAATCTGCACTCAAACTCCATAGTTCTTTCTCGGGATGTAAACAGCATTTTCTGTCCTGAGACTTTTGGAATTGTATTAGATCACTGTATTGCTGAGAAGAGCGATCAAAGTTTTGTCTATCAAAGTTGATCATTGCATAATGTCTAACATCTCTTTCAATCCACCATTTCGATCTACTCACACAATTATCACCTTTAGTTCAGGCCTTCATCACCTCAAACAGAATATTCTCACTACTGTCTAATTGATCTCCCACTTCAAATCT
This sequence comes from Trichosurus vulpecula, assembly GCF_011100635.1. Classification (NCBI taxonomy): domain Eukaryota; kingdom Metazoa; phylum Chordata; class Mammalia; order Diprotodontia; family Phalangeridae; genus Trichosurus; species Trichosurus vulpecula. The sequence continues at coordinate 275,086,093 of NC_050573.1, read as the reverse complement.
TCCCCCACTCAAGTGCAATCTCCATATTGCTGCTAAAGTAATTTTTCTTCGGCACAGGTATGACCATATGACTCCCCAATATCAGTTCTTGTGGCTTCTTTTTGTTGTAGGATAAAATATAAACTATTTACTCTTAAAGTCCTATACAACCTGGCCTTAACCTAACTTTCTAGCCTTATTGCATATTATTTCTCCTCCTGAACTTTATGATCTATAAATTCACCTTATTTCTATTCCTCCCATGTAGCATTCCATCTCCCATCTCTATGCCTTTGAAATGTGACTCCCATCTCATCCTCGGAATGGACTTACTCTTTACCTATGCACCAAAAAGACCCTCTCTTCTTTTAAGATGCAGCTTTGGCACCATCTTCTGGCTGAAACCTTTCCTGATGACCTCAACTGTTAGTGTCCACCCAAAATGCCTTGCACTGAGCTATTTCATAAATATATATATAGTTATGTATTTATTCATTTTTATTTATGATGTGTGTTTATGTATGCATATGTTGTCTCCTCAATTAGATTATAAGCTCCTTGCTCAAATACCCAGCGTCTTACACAGCATATAGCACATCATACGTGCTTAACAAATAATTGTTGATTGATTAGGATAGACAAAGAGAAGGCAAGACTACGAAACATAGTTTGTCTTATTTTTTTCTGCCAAGCTGAATGATCTTTGGTTTGGGAAGTCTAGACTAAAAAGGAAGTGCATAGCATAGCTTTATTTTAGAGAAGTGATGATATGGTAAGAGAGTACCCAGCTGTTCTCAATAAGTTCAAGTACCAGGCATGAGTCAATGACATCTCAGGGTTCTGAAAGAAGCTAGTTGCTTAGCCATTTCAGTCGTGTCTAACTTTTCTTGGCTTAATTTTGAGTTTTGCACTTTTCTGGATTGTTTTGACATTTCCTCTTCCTGACTCATTTTTATAGATGAGGTAACTGAGGCAAACAAGTTTTAAGAGACTTGCCCAGGGTCACACAGGTAGTAAGTGTCTGAGGCCAGATTTGAACTCCTGTCTTCCTCACTCCAGGCCTGGTGCTCTATCCACTGTGCCACCTAGGTGCCCCCTCTGAAAGAATTAGTGGACATGATTGTTGAACAACACCCAGAGATTTCTGAGGAATCATAAAAATGAGAGAGGTGCAATCAGTACTGGAGAAGGATGAATGTCCTGAATTGTAAATTATAAAGGATGGAGAAATCTGTAATCTATAACAAAGTAAACCTGTTTACAATTTAAAACCAAATTTTAGAATGTTTCATTAAAATGATGGTCTGCGATCATGTAGATTAAAAAAAAACAGTAATCATTAAGCGATCCCAGCTTCATCAAGAAGAAGTCATGCCAGACTAATTTGCTTTTGTTCTTGTTTTGACAGTTCTACTAGACTGGTAGGTAAAGGGAATGCTATTGATAGAGTTTACCCTAGATTTTAGAAAATCATTTGACAGTGTTTCATGCTGTTTTTGTTAACAGGGTAGAGAGATGTAGCCCCAATAATTGTATCTCAGAATCACAGAATCTCAGAGTGGTAATTGACTTCAGAGGTCATTTATTCCAGCACATATGTGAGAAAGCATCCCTTCTATGATATACCTGACAAATAATCATCTAGTCTTTGCTTTGAACACCCCAAGTGCAGGAGAAACCTCTACCCATTTCATATTTGTATAACTCTAATTGTTAGCATGTTTTTCCTTATATAAAGTCTAAACTTATCTTTTTTTGGTAACTTCCATTCATTGTTCCTAGTTTGGTTTTCCCTCATCTATATGATGATCCTTCAGGCGTTTGAAGGCAGTTTTCATAGCCTACTTCCATTATTTATTTTTTCCCAGGCTGAACACACTGGGTTCCTTCATCTGATTCTCCTATGACATAAGCTCAAAGCCTTTAGCTATATAGATTATACTCATTTAGACACAGCAGAATAACAATACCCTTTCTAAAATATAGTTCCCAGAATTCAACACAATGCTTTGAATGGGATTTGATCAGACCAGAGTAATACAACCAAGTCCTGGATAAAACCTGTCTTAATGCAGTGTAAAATTGTATTTGTTTTCTTGACTGTCTTATAACACAGTTAACTCATCTTGAGTTAGTAGTTTACTAAAACTCCTATATTATTTCCCCCACCCACCACAGATGATTGGCTTTTGTTATTTGTGTGATTCTAATCTTGAATTTATGAAGATTTTTTTTAAATCAAGGGTAAAACTTCACATTCATTCCTGTTCATTTTCTTCTTTTCCTATTTGGTCCAATGCTCTATCCTATCCTGTCAAGAACTTTCTGAACATTGATTCAAGTATCCTATATGTTAGCTTTCCCTCTCATCTTTATTTCACCAGGAACTTTAATAGTGATATCATCTATGATTTAATATGCTATTGACGCTTAAAATTTTTCTTAACGATTGGGAGCTGAACGAGTTGGCATGTTTACTAGTTTTACAGATGACAAACTGTTGGGATGGATACCTACTCTACTGGATTCAGAAATAGGATCCAGGGGGTGGAGCCAAGATGGTGGCTGGAAAGCAGGGACTTGTGTGAGCTCCCTGCCAGGTCCCTCCAAAAACCTATAAAAAATGGCTCTGAACAAATGCTAGAACTGTAGAATCCATGAAATAGCAGAGGGAAGCAGGGATCCAGCCCAGGAGAGCCTGGATGGTCGCTGGAGGAGGTCTATTGCACAAGGAGCAGAGGGGAGCAGAGCCCAGTGTGGGCAGCAGCAGGACCAACCAGACTGGGAGCCGGCCTGAACAGGCCCTAACAACCTGAATCAGTGAGCTGTGGCAGTTACCAGACTTCTCAACCCAGAAACTCCAAAGACAACAGAGAAGGTTGGTGGTAAAAGCTGCGGGGGGACAGAGCAAAACGAGTTCGCACTTAGGTCACTGCCCCAGGGGCAGCGGGGGTAGTGCAGCTACAGAACAACAGCTGCAGTTACTTCCGGCCCCAGGCCCACCTGGTGGGAGGAATTAAGTGTCAGATCAGAGCAGGAGTGCAGAGTCTGCTTAAGATTTGTGTCAGGTCTGGGTTGGCGGTTCTTGGGGAAGGAGGACTGCTGGTGTGGCAGAGCTGGCTGTATAGAAATAGCTCTGAAATCAACAGTGCATGCCCTCAAGCTTGGAACAAAGTACTCTTTGCTCTACAAGCAGTCATACCCCGATGAAAAACTCAAGGGTCAAGTAAGTTGGCTGGGAACATGGCCAGGCACCATAAACGGACTCAGATTCAGTCTCAGACATTGGAATCTTTCTTTGGTGACAAAGAAGACCAAAACATACAGCCAGAAGAGGTCAACAAAGTCAAAGAGCCTACATCAAAAGCCTCCAAGAAAAATATGAACTGGTCTCAGGCCATGGAAGAGCTCAAAAAGGATTTGGAAAAGCAAGTTAGAGAAGTAGAGGAAAAATTGGGATGAGAAATGAGAATGATGCAAGAAAACCATGAAAAACAAGTCAATGACTTCCTAAAGGAGACCCAAAAAAATACTGAAAAATACACTGAAGAAAACAATACCTTAAAAAGTAGACTAACTCAAATGGCAAAAGAGCTCCAAAAAGTCAATAAGGAGAAGAATGTCTTGAAAGGCAGAATTAGCCAAATGGAAAAGGAGGTCCAAAAGACCACTGAAGAAAATACTACCTTAAAAATTAGATTGGAGCAAGTGGAAGTTAGTGACTTGATGAGAAATCAAGATGTTATAAAACAGAACCAAAGGAATGAAAAAGTGGAAGACAACGTGAAATATGTCATTGGAAAAACCACTGACCTGGAAAATAGATCCAGGAGAGAGAATTTAAAAATTATTGGACTACCTGAAAGCCATGATCAAAAAAAGAGCCTAGATATCATCTTTCAAGAAATTATTAAGGAGAACTGCCCTGATATTCTAGAGCCACAGGGCAAAATAGAAATTGAAAGAATCCATCGATCACCTCCTCAAACAGATCCCAAAAAGAAAACTCCTAGGAACATTGTCACCAAATTCCAGAGCTCCCAGGTCAAGGAGAAAATATTGCAAGCTTCCAGAAAGAAACAATTTGAGTATTGTGGAAAAAACAATCAGGATAATACAGGATCTAGCAGCTTCCACATTAAGGGACCAAAGGGCTTGGAATACAATATTCTGGAGTTCAATGGAGCTAGGATTAAAACCAAGAATCACCTGCCCAGCAAAACTGAGTATTATGCTCCAAGGCAAAATATGGATTTTCAATAAAATAGAAGACTTTCAAGCTTTCTCAGTGAAAAGACCAGAGCTGAATAGAAAATTTGACTTTCAAATACAAGAATCAAGAGAAGCATAAAAAGGTAACCAAGAAAGAGAAATCCTAAGGAACTTACTAAAGCTGAACTGTTTTGTTTACATTCCTACATGGAAAGATGATGTGTATGATTCATGAGACCTCAGTATCATAGTAGCTGAAAGGAATATGCATATATATATATGTGTGTGTATGCATATATGTACATGTATGTGTGTCTATGTATATATGTAGGTATATACAATATACATATATATATACATATATATATAGACAGAGGGCACAGGATGAGTTGAATATGAAGGGATGATATCTAAAAAATAAAATCAAATTAAGGGATAAGAGAGGAATATATTGAGAGAGGGAGAAAGGGAGAGATAGAATGGGGTAAGTTATCTCACATAAAAGTGGGAAGAAAAAGCAGTTCTCTAGGAAGGGAAGAGGGGGCAGGTGAGGAGGAATGAGTAAATCTTGCTCTCATCAGATTTGACCTGAGGAGGGAATAACATACACATTCAATGGGGTATCTTACCCCACAGGAAAGAAGGAGGAAGAAGATAAAAAAGGGGGGATGATAGAAGGGGGAGCAGACAGGGGGAGGAGGTAATCAAAAGCAAACACTTTCGAAAAGGGACAGGGTCAAGGGAGAAAATTCAATAAAGGGGGATAGGTTTGGAAGGAGCAAAACATAGTTAATCTTTCACAACATGAGTATTGTGGAAGGGTTTTACATAATGATATGCATGTGGCCTATGTTGCATTGCTTGTCTTATTAGGGAGGGTGGGTGGGGAGGGAAGAGGGGAGAGAATTTGGAACTCAAAGTTTTAAAAACAGATGTTCAAAAACAACAACAAAAAAAGTTTTTGCATGCAACCAGGAAATAAGATACACAGGCAATGGGGCATAAAAATTTATCTTGCCCTACAAGAGAAGAAGGGAAAGGGGGATGGAAGGGGAGTGGGGTGACAGATGGGAGGGCTAACTGGGGAACGGAACAACCAGAATATACACCATCTTGTAGTGGGCAGGAGGGTAGAGATGGGGAGAAAATTTGTAATTCAAACTCTTGTGAAAATCAATGCTGAAAACTAAATATATTAAATAAGTTAAATATAAAAAAAAGAAATAGGATCCAGAATGATATTGACATAATGGGCCCAATCTGGGGAGAGATAACTATGATCCATTGGTACAGGGACCTTCTGGGTGAGGAAATTCTGATTGGCACCTTCATTTGAACATATACTTGCCTAAAGAAGTGAGAGATGAAATGATTTGCCCAGGAACACACTATGCTATGATACCTTTCCCATGAAATTTAATAATCATAAATCTAAAATTCTACAGTGGTTGAAAAAATCAATGTCTTAAATAAAGAATGAGAGAAAGATGAATAGGCAATAGCTTATGTGAAGGAGATCTCTTAGGTTACAATGGATTGCATGCTTTTCTTAAGTCAGTAGTATGATTACTATGGTTAAAAAAAAATTAATGATACCTTAGGAGGTCAATGAGAGGTAGTGTCCTGAATGAGGAAGATGATAGTACCATTGTACTTAGCCCTCGTCAGATCACATCTGAAGTATTATCTTCACTGCCAGCTATTTATCACTATCACAGTATTAGCAAGGTGCTGAGTAGAATGGAAGTCATAGTATATAAGACGGTTAAAAGATCTGGGAATGTTTATCCCAGAGAAGGGAAAGAAGGAGTAAACAGACATTTATTAACCACTTGCTACAGGCAGTATACGAAGCATTTTCCCAACATTATCTAATTTGATATCATAACCTACCCGACAACCCTCTACTTTCTTACATCTCACTCACTTCCACATACATGTCAATCCAGTGACACTGGTCTCCTTGCTGCAACAAGATAGTTTATTTCTCAATTACAAGCATTTTCACTATCTCTCATTCTTCATCTCTGCTTATTGGCTTCTCCTCTGGTTTCCTTTAAATCCCTCCTTCCACTGTAGAAAGGAGTAAAGAAGGAAGTCTTTCCTCTCTAAATTATTTCCTATTTGGTTTTTATGTACCTTGTTTGTATGTATTTTTTTGTGTGCTTCTTGTTTCCCTCATTAGATTGTAAACTCCTTGAAGGCAAGGACTTTCTTCTGTCTTTTTTTTTATATTTATATTGCTTGTCTTATATCCTGCAACTTTGCTAAAGTTATTAATTATTTCAAGTAGTTTTTAGTTGATTCTCTAGGGTTCTCTAAGTATACCATCATATCTTCTGCAAAGAGTGATAGTTTTGTGTCCTTGTTGCCTATTCTAACTCCTTCAATTTCTTTTCTTTTCTCTTATTATTATAGCTAACACTTCTAGTTCTCTATTGAATAATAGTGGTAATAACAGTCATCCTTGCTTCACCCCTGATCTTATTGGGAAAGCCTCTAGCTTATGTCCATTGCAGAAAATGCTTGCTGATGGCTTTAGACAGATAATGCTTATCATTTTAAGGAATGTTCCCTTTATTCCTATCTTCTCTAGTGTCTTTAATAGGAAGGAATGGTATCTTTTGTCAAAAGTCTTTTTTCAGCGTGTATTGAGATAATCATATTATTCCTGTCAGTTTTGTTATTAATATGGTCAATTATGTTGATAGTTTTCCTAACATTGAACCAGCCCTGCATTCTTGGTATAAATCCCACATGATCATAGGGTATAATCCTTGTGATACATTATTGTAATCACCTTGCTAGTATTTTGTTAAAAATTTTTGCATCAATATTCATTAAGGAAATTGGTCTATAATTTTCTTCCTCTGTTTTAACTCTTCTTGGTTTAGGTATCAGTGCCATACATGTGTCATAAATGGGATTTGGTAGGACTCCTGTTTTGTCTATTTTTCCAAATGTTTTATATAGTATTGGAATTAATTGTTCTTTAAATGTTTGGTAGAATTCACTCCTGAATCCATCTAGCCTTGGGGATTTTTTTGCTAGGGAGTTCACTAATGACTTGTTCAATTTCTTATTCTAAGATGGGGTTCTTCAGGCATTCTATTTCCTGATTTGTTAATCTAGGTAACTTACATGTTTTCAAAATATTCATCAATTTTACTCAGATTGTCAGATTTATTGGCATATGGTTGGGCAAAATATTTCCTAATAATTCCTTTAATTTCTTCTTCATTTCACCCTTTTCAGTTTTGATACTGAATATGTTTTCTTTCTTTCTTTAAATCAAATTAGCAGATGACTAATCTATCTTATTGTTTTTTTCATAAAACCAGCTCCTAGATTTATTTATTAGCTCAATAGTTTTTTTTTTAACTTTCAACCTTATTAATCTCACTTTTGATTTTCTGGATTTCAAATTTGGTGCTCAACTGGGGATTTTTAATTTGTTCTTTTTCTAGTTTTTTTAGTTGCATGCCCAGTTCATTGATCTGTTCTTTTTCCATTTTGCTGATGTTAAGAATTTAGAGATATAAATTTCTCCCTAAGTACTGCTTTGGCTGCATTCCATAAATATTGGGGTGTTGTCTCATTGTCACTCTCTTTAATGAAATTATTGATTGCTTCTATGATTATCTTTGGGATAAGATTGAGTTTCCAATAAAGTTTTAATCCATCTTTCCATTGCCCCTTGTTGAATGCAATTTTTATTGCATTATGATCTGAAAAGAATACATTTACTATTTCTGCCTCTCTACATTTGATTTTTGAGGTTTTTAATGCCTTATTACATGATCAATTTCTGTGTAGGTGCTATGTACTGCTGAGAAAAAGATATATTCATTCTGTTCCCGTTCAGTTTTTTCTAAAGGTCTGTCATATCTAACTTTTCTAATATTCTACTTACCTCCTTGGTTTCTTTCTTGTTTATTTGTTTTATTGGATTTATCGAGTTCTGAGACAGGACAGTTGAAGGCCCCCATTGGTATAGTTGTGCTGTCTATTTCTTCCAGTAATTCACTTAACTTCATAGCTCTTGGTGCATTCATGTTTAGTATTGATATTGTTTCATCATCTATGGTACCTTTTAGCAAGATGTAGTTTCCTTCCTTATCTCTTTTAGTTAGGTCTAGTTTTGCTTTTTCATTGTCTGGAATCAGGATTTCTACTCCTGCTTTTTTTTTTTTTTTACTTCAGCTGAAGCATAATAGATTCTGCTCCAGACCCTTACCTTTACTCTGTGTGTGTCTCTCTGCTTCAAGTGTATTTCTTGTAAACAACATTGTAGGATTCTGGTTTTTGATCCACTCAGCTATACACTTCCATTTTACAGGGAGATTTCATCCCATTCACATTCACAGTTATGATTACTACTTGTGTATTTCCCTCCATCCTATTCTTCATCCTGTTTTTCCTCTCTCTCCTTTCATTCTTTCCCTCCTCACCAGTTTTTGCTTTTATCATCAACTCTGATCTGCCTTCCCTTCTGTCAATCCCCCCCACCCCTTACTTAATTTGCTTCCCTCCTACTTCCATATTGAGTAAAGTAGATTTTTATATTCAATTGATTGTGTATATTATTCCCTCTTTGAGACAATACTGATGAGATTAAGATTTAAGCAATGCTCATCACCCACCCTCCCATCTTCCCCTCCATTGTAATAGGTCTTTTGTGCCTCTTCATGTGAAATAATTTACCCCATTCTACTTCTCCCTTCCTTCTGCACCCAGTGTACTCCTCTTTCTCATCCCTTTATTTCATTCCATCAAATTCACCTCATACGTGTATATATGTTCCTTCAAGCTGTACTATTAGTGAAACACTTTTAAAAAAAATTCCAAGTATCATCTTCCCATGTAAGGATGTAAACAGTTTAGTTCTATTGAATACCTTATGGCTTCTTTTGTCTTTATACCTGTTTATGCTTCTCTTGCATCTTGATATTGGAGATTAAAGTTTTGATACATTTCTAGCTTTCTCTTATGAAACTTGAAATTCTTCTATTTCATTGAATGTCTTTTTTCCATCCTGATATGTAATGCTAATTTTGCCAGGTAAGTGATTCTTGGTTGTACTCCTAGCTCCTTTGCCTTCTGGAATATCATGTTCTATGACCTCCAGTCCTTTAAAGTTGCAGCTGCTAAGTCCTGTGTAATCCTGATTGTGGCTCCCCAATATTTGAATTGTTTCTTTATGACCACTTGCAGTATTTTTCCTTGATCTGATAGTTCTAAAATTTGGCTATAATGTTCCTTGGAGTTTTTCTTTTGGGCTCACTTTCCTGAGGTGATCAGTGGATTCTTTCAATGCCAATTTTGCCCTCTGATTCCAGGATGTCAGAGCAGTTTTCCTTGATAATTTCTTGAAAGATGCTGTCCAAGTCCTCCCTTATATTGTGGCTTTCCTGTAGTCCAATGATTCTGATATTGTCTCTCCTAGGTCTATTTTCTAGGTCAGTTGTTTCCCATGAGGTACTTTACATTTTCTTCCATTTTTTCATCCATTTGAATATGTTTGGTTGATTCTTGATGTCTCATGGAGTCATTAGCTTCTGCTTGCCCAATTCTAACTTTTAAGGTATTGTTTTCCTCAATTAACTAACTTTTGTACTTTCTTTTCCATTTTGTCAATTGTACTCTTTAAGGAGTTGTTTTCTTTAGTGGATTTTTGTATCTCCTTTTCCATTTGGCCAATTCTACTTTTTAAGCAGTTCTTTTCTTTTTCCAAATGGTTGACTCTTTTTTTTCATAATTCTTTTGCATCACTCTCATTTCTTTTCCCATTTTTTCTTCTATCTCTCATAGGATTTTTAAGCTCCCTATTGAGCTCTTCCATGAGTTTCTTCTGGGATTGAGACCACTTTCATTTTTCTTTTGGGCTTTGCCCATAGGTGTTTTGGCATTGACATCCTCTTCTAATTTGTGTCTTGATGTTTCCTGTCACTATATTAACTTTCTATAATCAGATTCTTTGTTGTCATTTTTTGCTCATCTTTTTTGGCCTTTCCCCTTTCTTTCAAATTTGAGCTTTGCTTCTGGGGTGGAAGGGGCACTGTCTCAGGCTTCTTGAAACAGTGGCTGCAGGCCCTGGCTGTTTACCTGGTGCTCCAATGATGTTGCCCTGAGGCCCATGGGGGACCCTTCTGTCTGGTGCTGTACTGAGAGGTTATGATAGAGGGTGGCTGGCACTGCTGTAAGCTGTAGGGGTCTGGGAATTTACTTGGTGTTAAGCTAGGTTCCTCTTGGTGGTGTCTGGTGTGTGCTGAGGCTGGTGGAGAGTTTCTGCATTTCCTCACAGGCTACACTGAGGCACTGGTGGTCTGGCTGCTAGAGGCTGACTGTTTGGCCAGGGCCATGCTGAAACATGGTGGCAGGGATCCAGTGCTAGCAGCTGCTTGTTTTCTTAGGCACCCATAGGGTTGGCATTTATCTGTTTGTCCTGCAATACACTGAAGCACTCTGAGGTCTGGCTGCTGGAAGTTTCCTCTTTCCTGGGGCTATGCTGAAGCATAAGGACTCTGGCCACTGGAGGTTGCCTCTTTGCCCAGAATATGCTGCAGCATTTGCAAGTTCTCAGAGGTGGATTCTGCCCATTCCCCTGGCTATGCTGAGGCACTGCCAGGCTGAGGCACAAGAGGTTCCTGGCGTTGGTGTTTGCTTGTTCCTATGAACTGGGGCTCAGCAACTACCACTGGTTTGCTGAGGTGGGGCTTGCTGCTGGCTTGCTTCTTGTCCTGGACTGCACTCTCCTTTTACCTGAGTGAAGCAGACCTTTCTTGCCAATCTTCCAAGTTTCTTGGGCTCAAAGATTGTTCTGCCCTGCCCCCATCTTTTTGCTGGTTCTGCTGTTCCAGATTTTATTTTGGGGCACCATTTTATGGTTGTTTGGAGGTGAGTATGGGACAATTATTGCTTACTCCACCATCTTGGCTTCTGGAAGTTGAGAGAGACATTTTGAAAAGGTTATAGTACAAAAACAAAAATATATCAATACGAATTTTAAAAACAATAAAAACTTAAATATTTTTCACCCCTATAATTCTATTAATCTATGGATTAAAGCTTCTTATGTGAATTTCAGGCTAAATTAGAGACTAGAGGATTCCATGCTAGCCCAATAAAGAGATTCCTTTGGGATGCTGGGCCTTGGGGTAGACCCCAAATCAGGTGTCAGAAAATGTGAAATACTCTTACAAATGTGTGAGATTAGCCCCCAAATGGACTAATTCTATGGTGAGAAGATTAATGTATTTAAGGGCAGGTATCAAATCTGTGAATTGAATTACCTTTCTCTAGATCTTATGAAATCTAACCAAACTTAATTAAAGGTCTTCAGTGCATTTTAATCAGGATGGTATCTTATGTGTTCACCTCCTACTCCCTGAACTTTCCACTCAACTGCAATCACTTATTAATTAGTTCAAGACATCTTTCCATGCAGACACAGAAATTATAGTCTAAAAGAGTCACCTGTATTTCAAAGTTTAAGTGAATGCTGTATACACATAGCTAGTAAGTGGCAAGGCAACATAAGGTGAGGCAATGAGCATTATTAGGGGCTTAAGTGCTTATTTTATGCTAGGCATTGTGGACAATCAAGGAGCTTGCAATCTAATGTGGAAGACAACTCATAAAAATGGATTTGGGTAATTGAAGAAGAAAGTTGGAGATGAAATCCAGAAAGTCAGAAACATAGCTGGGAAGTGAATCAAATTTAGCTGGCATGGATCCCTCCATAAAATGAGGTTTCAAGAGGAACTCACCAATGGAGAAGGGAGCCAGCATAACAGAGGCTGAGAAGACTTCAGGAGATGACTGATGTTCCTGGATGAGACTGCAGATGAGGCATGTTGCTGAAGTCCAGAAAGTCAAAAATAGAGCTTGAGGGATATGAAGATTGACTGGCCAGGACCCAGGGGCGTGCTGGAGCCTCCTCAAATTGTCTCTTGAGAGGCAATTGTTAAATTTTTGATGTGAATATTCTATCTCCAAATCAATAAAAGATTGTTTTTTTGATTGTCCTGACTTAAGAAAATGATGGAGAAAATGTTAATAATGCAGTTCAAACTAAATTATGTTTTTTTTTTTTCCTTTTTTTTGGAAGAGGGAGATTTGGTTGTTAAACAATTACCAATACACAGCTGCCAGGGCCCCTGGAGGCTCCAGGAGGAAATTAACAATTGGGAGAATGGATGTTCCAGAGTGAGAGTGCTAGAGGGGATGATGGATATTCAGGGGTAAAACTGCAGATAGGACATGGTGGTGAAGTCTGGAAAGTCATTTTTATGACTTCAAGATTGGCATTTTGTCCACTATATGACTATAGGACACATCTTCTCTTTACCTATGGTTTACCACGAGAAAAACTTAGTGGTACCGAGTAACTTCTTGCTCAGGAAGTAATACTTTGATATTTTTTACTTGACTAAGTAATTTTTGTTTTTCTTCCTTTCCTCTCTTTCCTTCCTTCCTTCCATCCTTCCTTCCTTCCTTCCTTCCTTCCTTCCTTCCTTCCTTCCTTCCTTCCTTCCTTCTTTCCTTTCTTCCTTCCTCCCCCATCTGCTTTCCCCTTTCCTTTTCTCTTTCTCCTCTTCTTCCTCTTTTTTAAAATCAAGAACCCATCTGACATATTCTTAAATATACTCTTCATGTTTCATTACTTCAACTACGTATAACTCTACTTCCTCTGGGGAACAATTTGGATCCTTGTTATGAGCTTCTGGCTCTCAGTGTCTGCACTATTTCAATTTCATTTTCAGTTTCAATTTCAATAACTTTATTGGCATGACAACGTACAAAAGTTTTGCCAAAGTCAATACAGTAGATCTGTATGTCTAGCACTTCAGGTTTCTCCCCAGTAATAAGGTTTTATGCTTACAGTCTCTATTCTCTATTGCTTTCCTATAAAGCTTTGGCAAGAGACCACTACATAGTGTGAATCTCTTTAATTCCTTGCTTAATCCCCCTCCACCCAAAAGTCTATAATACTTTGGACTTACACCTTTTTTGAAACAAGTTATACTCTTTCTAAGGCCTTGAACTACTTCATATATATATATATATATATATATATATATATATATATATATATATATATATATATATATATATATTTCATAGAGTATTTTTGTCACTTGAGAAGTTAATGACATTTTATTCCTCTCCTGTCACAATTTTTACAAAGTTGGTCATTATATATTTCTAGGAGTCTCATGTTTCTAAGTTTCATTTCCAATTGGTGAGCATGGCATTTATAGCTGCCCTGCATTTTCCACATTTGACAGGCAGCACTAAGGAAGTCTGCTCTTATAAAAGGTTTCTTTACAAGCAGCAACCCTTCTGGCTCAATTTTCTTTTTATAGGAGTCAGTCTTGGTGCTAACTCTATGGAATCTGGAACACTACTGATTTCCAAATAGGTAAAGGAATCAGCGTACTAGTGAAGTTAAATGAATAAATGAATATTTCTTATGATTATAACTAAGCTCAAGATTTGATTAGGAGTTTTATTCTTGCTAAGTAGAATGTAAATGGTTTATCTACAAAAGACCTCACATCATCTAGTTTTCTGCCTGTTTCTTCCATTTTGGGGAGTGAAGAAACAAGCCTTTGATTTGTTAGGTGTAGGTAACTCCTGGAGTTGAAATGCCCTTGCCTGATGCAGATATAACTAAGAAAGTTGCCTGAGGCACTGAGCAGTTAAGTGACTTGCCTGTAGTAACATAACTGGAATTTTTCAGAGGCAGTATTAGAATTTAAGTCCTCCTGATGCTAAGATTAGCCCTCCAGCCACAATATTAATTTGCCTCTCAAGCTCTGCATGAGAGCTTACCTGAAATGTTTTATCATTTTACAAGCCCTTGTTAAGGGCCTTTGATATAGGCCTTGGAAATACATAGATAGATGATCATGTCAAGAGGCTTACAATAAAGTAGGTAAGATAAGACAGTGATACAAATAGTTATACTGCAAAATAGAATAACAATAAGAGCAGAAAGAGGTATGGGAGAAGGTAATAAGCATTTGTATAGGACCTACTATGTGCCAGGCACTGTGCTAAGTTACACACACACACACACACACACACACACACACACACACACACACACACGTGTATAACTTTTTAAAAAGTCTATGTTCAGCTTCAGATAAAGCTAGTGTTGATAACTACAGATTGGGGGGTGGAGTAGAGTGGAGAGTATTGAAGGTGTGGGCATGAGCAATTAAAATGAAGATAGAAAGTGTACTATAAGTGCAAGAAGTGACGAGTAGGCAATGCAGTTTGGCAGCAGCATACAGTATGTGAAGGAGTGTACTATGAGCTAAGACTAGAAATGTATGTTGAGGCAGCTAGGTGACCCAGTGGATAGAGCTCTGAATATGGAGTCAGGAAAATCTGAGCTCAAACCCAATCTCTTGTTAACTGTGTGACCTTGGGCAAATCACTTGACTTGTGACTGCCTCAGTTTCTTCATCTGTAAAACTGAGACAATTAACACTTACCTCCCAGGGTTGTTGTGAGGATTAAATATTTGTAAAGTGGTTTGCAAACCTTAAAACACTATATAAATGCTATATAAAGCACTATATAAAGAGTAAGTTCTTAGGGAGAACATACTTTGATCAGTAGGCAATAATATTAATAGTTCAATTTTCTATGATAATTTAAGTTTTACAAAGTGCTATCCTCACAACAACCCTGGGAGGTCGGTAGTCCCATATTACAAATGAGGAAACTGAGTCTCAAAAAAGTAAAGCAAATTGTCTATAATTTTATAGCTGGTAAGCATTACAGTTGGAAACCAAATACAGGTCTCTCCTGATTATAAATCCAATGGTCTTTGTATTATATCACACTACCTGCCATATGCAATAAGTAGTTCAAGTTTTTTGAAAATGGTAGTAATGTTACTAGAGTTATATGTTAGCAATATTGTTATCTAAATTGAGTGGTAGAATAGACTGGAGAGAGAGAGAGAGAGAATACTTGAGACTGCTATATGAGGAAGGCAGAATTTATGATTTCAAAGAGAATCTCATATGTGCCTAAAAGGTTCGGAACCGCAGGATATAAGGAATTCTGTAGGCAGAAGGCAGGAGAACTAAAGCATGTATTTACACTCCACAGTAACAGGCTCACAAACCAGCATTCCCATTTTGATATTTTCATCAAAAGCTTCCAGGCCCAATAAGTCCACCTCACAAGGGTAACCAGGAGGCCACAGAGAAGTGAGATAGTATAAGGCAAAATCGTGTACATGCTTCCCTCTACGGTAAGAAGATTACCCACTGGCCTCCAGTCCTCACTCAGCACTCCTCGCTCCATGTGGGTCAGCTCTGCTACTGGCAGCTCAGCTTCCACTGTAGGCATCTCTGGCTCCAACTGGAAAAGGAAAAAGGGCTCTTCAAGCTGTCCTCTCCCCTCTTATAGAGTTTTTGACATCATCAAGCGCCACTGAATGACCAGAGCCAATTGGTTCTTGAGCTGGCCCCTCCCCCTAGCGCAGACTAGGTTAACACCCAACAGGGCATGGCTCTGGAGTTAACACCTCCCCCCAGCCAGCCTCATGACTCATCACACAGGAAGTTCTCTGCTCCCAGGTGTAGCCCAGCGAGGCTCAATGAGGTAAGCTGAGTCACTCAAAGAAAACAAAGGCCACTCTGGCTACAACTGCTCTCATAGTTTGGAAGAGAGGTCACGAGGACTTGAATGAGGGTGGTGACACTGTGAATTGGAAAGAGGGGATGGTTTCAAGAGGGATTGTGAAGAGATGCTCAACAGGAGCTATTGACAATTGAAAATAAGGGGTGAGGATGAGAAAAAAAATCAAAGATGCTTCCATTGTTTTGAGCTTCAGTGATTAGAAGAATAATGGTGCCATCCATAAGAAACAAGATCATAGGATCATGGGCTTAAGGAACTCAGGAACAATGTAGAGTTCTTAAAGAAATGGGAAATGGTCTAGGGCTGTATCCCAAAGAGATCATAAAAATGGGAAAAGGACCCACATGTACAAAAATATTTATAGCAACTCTTTTTGTGGTGGCCAAGAACTGGAAATCAAAGGGATGCCTATCAATTGGGGAATGGCTGAACAAGTTGTGGTATATAAATGTAATGGAGTACTATTGTGCTATTTCTTAATGATGAGCTGGCAGACATCAGGAAAACCTGAAAAGACTTATATGAACTGATGCTGAGTGAAGTGAGCAGAACCAGAAGAACACTGTGCAGTAACAGCCACAGTATACGAGGATTGAATTTGACAGACTTAGCCCTTCTCAGCAAAGGACTCATGATGGAATGTGTCATCCACATCCAGAGAAGAACTATGGAGTTGAAATGCAGAATGAAGCAGACTCTTCTCTTCTGTTTTGTTTTGTTTCTCATGGTTCCTCTCATTCATTACAATTCTTCTGCACAACATGACTAATGAGAAAAATGTATTTAATAGGAATGTCTGTGTAGAGACTATATTGGATTGCATGCTGTCTTGGAGAGGGAGAGGGACAAAATATAAAACTTATGGAAGTGCATGTTGAAAACTGAACATAAATAAATTAAATTAAAAAAATAAATGGGAAATGGGGCCTTCCTTTAATTTGGAAAAACGCACCTGGAGGATGAATAGTAAAATAATGTCCAAAAGAGGAGAGAGGGGAAAAGAATCTCTGAATATTTAGTGCTGGGAAACAAATTTATCTCTTTCTGAAGAGTGATCTGGGTACTCTGAGAAGAGATCAATCAATCAATAAGAATTTGTTAAGCATTTTCTGTATCATTGTGATAAGAGTTAGTGATACAGAGAAAAAACAAAAAACAGTCCCTGTCCTCCAGGCCCTCACATTCTAGTGGAAGAAATAATATGCAATCGTAAGGTATGTGTGTGTTGTCCATGTAGCTTATATCTATGTCCAGGTATATTTATCAAAATTCATATCACCGGGAAGTATGAATAGGTATCTCTATAATCTTGACAACCCCTCTGCAAGGGAAACTGCCAGGAGGGGAGCAAGAGATTGCAGCTATGAGACTGACCACTCTGTTTTCTTCATAGAGGAGATACCAGAATAGAAGCTGTCCATTTAATATTATTGTAGTCTATGGGAAATGATTTTTATGTTCCAGTTCCATTAAAGGATGCATCTCTCAAGCTATATTCAAAGGCTTGACTCCCTTCTCAATAAATTCTAGTTACATAAGGACCATCACCCTTATTGTATAGCAAACAGACATGTTTATCCAATCCAATAACAAACAAAAATCATAGAAGTTATACAAATTAAAATAAGCCAGACAATACATGGAATGCATGATATTTCCCATGGGAGTAAGATATTGTAATTCAGCCTAGAGGGCGCTTGATCTCACCCAAGGGGACATTCCCCCAAATCTTTAGTTTGGCAAGCTGGAACTAGGGACCTACTAGAAATACTGAATGTTCTACATGATGGCTTCTTCTCAAAATCTTACTCTTCCTTCAGGGACTTCATGAAGAGAACCTGGAACCATAAGTGTCTCTATTAAAGTTGGGATTAAGATGAATAGAAAAAATGAAATATTCCTTGACCTGAAGGAGCTTATATTCTATTATATGTAACTTAAAATTCATACATATATACATATAATTATAAAATAAATACAATACTATTTTGTTTTTTTTACAGTGTTGTTGTTATTGAATAAATCATTCTTTTGGTTTTCCTCATTTCATTCTTCATCAGTTTATAAAAGTTCTCCAAATTGTTCATTTTTATAATGTTGATGGTATAATAAAAATCATTCTTCTGTTTGCAGGTGCTTTCAGATCAGGTCACTGTATCATTGGGAAACTTTATTGTTTTACTTGAAAAGTTTGTATTGTAAAACCAAAATTCATAAATAAGTTGTGCTCTTTCCATTAAAAAAATGAATATAAGGTGATGGGGAGGGGGAGGATTGCTAGAGAGATCCTTAAAGGTGTCATATAGAAGGTGGTGCTTGAGCTGAATCTTGAAGGAAAGAAGGGATTCTAAGAGGGAGAGGTAAGGAGGTAGTGCATTACAGGCACTGAGGATAGTCAATACAAAGGGATGGAGACCCGAGAGGGAGTGCTGTGTGGGATATTAAGGACATCATTTTGGCTAGACCATAGAATTCAAGAAGGGAATAACATATAATAAGGCTAGGAAGGCAGTCTGGGATGTTGAAATGCCAAGTAGAATTTATAATTAATCCTAGATTATAGAGAGCACCTGGAGTTCATGGACTAGAGGAACGATATGGTCAGAAAAGTTCTTCAGGAAAATCATTTTTGGAAGCTGTGTGGAGGATAGTTTTGAAAAAGGAGAAACTTAACACAGGTAGACCAGTTAAGAGACTATTGAAGTAGTCCATGGGAGAGGTGATGAGGTTCTGAATTAGAATTGTAGCAGTAAGAGTAGAGAGAATGGGTCAGTTATGAGAGCAAAATTTGGCAACTGATTTGAATAAAGGGGGACAGGGAAGCTGGAGAGTCAAGGGTAGCAGAAAAGTTGTGAAATTGGGAGACTCAAAGGATTTTGGTGGTAACCTTGACAGAAAGAGGGAAGTGGTCTTGTGATGAATTGTAATTATTTCTGTTCTAGATGTGTTGAATTTAGGATGTCTCCAGGACATTCAATTTGAAATGTTTAATTAGAAGTTGGAGATGGGAGACTGGAGCTCAAGAAAAAAGATTAGGGCTAGATTTGAGAACTACCTGCATAGAGATGATAATTACATTCAAGAGAGGTGCTGAGATCACCACATAAGAGGATATAGAGAGTAAAAGAAGATCCCAGGGAGCACAATATGTATGATGAACCAGAAAGACATGGAAAAAGAGTCAGGTAGATGGAAGGAAAACCAAGAGAAATGATTGCACCTCTCTCTCTCTCTCTCTCTCTCTCTCTCTCTCTCTCTCTCACACACACACACACGCACACGCACGCGCGCACACACACACACACACACACACACACACACAATGTGGTCAACAGTGTTAGATGAAGCAGAGAGGTCAAGAAGGATAAGAGCTGAAGAAAGGTTTTTGGATTTGGTAATTAAGAGATCATTGCTTAATTTTGGAGATAGTTTCAGTTGAGTGATAAAGCTGGAATCCAGATTATAAAGGACTGAGAAATGAGTATGAGAAAGTGGTTGTAACAGTAGTAGAGAGCTTTTTCTAGGAGTCTGGCAATGAAAGGGAGGAGAGATATGGGGGGAGAGGGAGCAGATGGAAATAGGGAGAGATATGATAGGAAAGGGATAATCTACTGGAGAAGATTAGAAAGGATGAGACTAAGGGTACATGCAATGTGTTTGGCCTTGGCAGAGAGAAAAAGCTCTCCCTTTATTAGAAACTGGTATATCAGAAGAAAAAATGGGAGATGATGTCATGAAATTTGGGTTGTGGAGAGGGGAAAAGAGAAAGTTCACCATGAATGATCTCCATTTTCACATTAAAATATGAGGTATGGTCATCGATTAAGACAGTGAGCAGAAGGTGTGGGGTGGAAGGCTGGTAGAGAAAAAAATAATATATTGAATAACCTCTGGGACAGGAAATCAATTACAGAAAAGTAAAAAAAAATGCCCTTTATGAAATGAAGGCCCAGTTGAGATTAGATAATAAATGTGCAGTGTCAGTTACGTTGCATGACTTTTCCCAGCTTCATCTAGTGACACGTGAGTAGGAACTGGTGAGGCCAATGGTGAGATAATCTAGAGTTGGGGTTTGGCAAGGCATGAGGAAAAAGGGCAATGGACTGTAGAGTAGAGAAACATATAGAGTTTAACTGATTGACTGTAGGTTTAAGATAGGCAAAGGGAAGAAAATTAAGAGCTGGGTTGATGGCTTGAGAAAGTACTGAAGGGTATAGGGACTGAAAAATAAAAATAGGTTTGTGAGGGGTAGATTATAGAGAGAGACTGAAGGATGGGAGATTGTGATCAGACAAGTTAATTTCAGATTCTTCGAACATATAAGCTCTGGTTTGATCATGTTTCAGTTAGATTCTTGCACATTTTCTACCATTTCTTTTTTATTCCTCTTTTCTTCTTCCCCAATTTCTTTTACTTTATGTCTCTCTTTAAGAATCTGTCCTATATCATCTCTTATTCTTACTTCAGTATCACTTTCATATATTTCCTTGAGAAATTTTAGTTCCTTTTAATTTAATTCAATTAATTCAACAAATAGTGAGTACTTGTTTTGTTGTTGTTTCTATGTTAGCTAGTATTTAATGGTGAATTTGGCAACAAAGAGCAATTTAAACCACCATAGTTTTAGTTCTGACTTAAAGGATTAGTTTGTATTTCCTAGTTTCTCCCTATGTCCTTTGTTATTCTCTCTTCTCTTCCTCGTTTATGTCCATCTTTTCTTTTTTTCTATTTTCTGTTTTCTTCTTTCTTTTTGGAATGAATGGTTGAAAAACATTTATTAAGCACTTGCTAGGTTCCAGAAATAGTGCTAAATACTGGGGATGCAAGACAGTCCCTACCTGTCTTCAAGAAGCTTACATTATACTTGAGGGAGACAACAAATATAGGGATATGTGGTATTTTGGACAGTGATGTGAGAGGGATGATGACTGGAATCAGAAGACATCGATGGGATCATCCTTTACAGGAATGTTACCATTCATTTCCTCTTCTTTTCTCTTCTTTCTTTGCTGTAACTAGATATCTTCTTTCTAAATAACTCATCTCAGCTTCATTGAGATTGTAACTTGGTACTTTATGTTAGAAACATTTTTCTAAGCAGAGCAGGAGATAAGAGAGAAACTAAGTTTGCATAAGATCTGATCCCTGATCCCATGGAGTTTACAATTAAGAATGAGGAGTATTTCATATACACATAACTATAATTCAAAATAATAGATGATAAGTATATTAGGGATATATAATGTGCTATGTGTATTGCCAGGAATAAAGGTCATTTTGGCTCTTACATTTTATAGGATACAAAATTCTTTCACAAAAATTATCTCTATTTTTCTTTTGGAGGTTCATTACCCTATCTTAGACAGCCTGGAAACGACATCAACCACTCATTTACCTGATCCCACTATCAATTGGTGCCAGAACTTTGGTCTGGTACATTTCTGACCCGGGCTGGCAGTCTGGTTTGTAAGGGTTTACCATATTGCTACTGGACTTAGTGTAGACCATTAGCTTAGCCTACTGCACCTCAGAACTCCTAAACTCAATCAGTCCACCACCCTCAACTTCCCCAAGAGCAGGGATTACAGTCATTCTCCACTATTGACAACATCTTCCATGATTTTCACAGTAACTCTGTGAAGTAGGCAGAGTAAATACTATCCTTGTTATATAGAGGAGAAAGCTAACACCTAGTAAAGTAGAATGACAGCTAATTCATTGTTGTCCTGGGCCTTGACCCAAGTCTGTCTCCAAGCTAAGGGCTTTATTTTTCTGTGCTTTCCCTCACATTACTATTTCTATTCCTGCACAGTCATATCCCTTTAGTTCCTCAAGAATTGGCCTGTTCTAGGCCAAGTGAGGAGTGGTCAGCCTGAGAATTGCCACTTTTTATTTCTTCACAAAGGTTGAGATCCTTCCTTCCTCTGAAACTCTTTATACTTTTCTTATGATATTTATCATACCTCCCCTTTTACTATAAATGTTTATGTGGGAGTAGTAGGTAGAATACTGGGCTTAGAGTCAGGAATACCTGGGTACAAATTCCTTGTTTAATTCACACAAACTATTAGTCCCTAGAAAAATCACAAAATATTCCTCCTCACTTGGCCTAAAACAGTACATTACACATAGTAAGTGCTCCATATGTGTTTGTCAACTTGTTTTGAACAGAAGGCAATTTTGCCATGTTTATTCTCTAACTCTTATCTGGAAAGGTGCTGTTTTCTGAAAGGTAGACATTGTAGCTCAGAAAGAGTACATTTCTATTGTTGCTTTATATTCTCTCATATAAATTTGCAACTATTGTTGGGCCCAGGTTATTGTCCTATGTAGAAAGATGAAGTGAGTTATTCTGTTGAATAGAATCAACACTAGCTTTATCTGAAGCTGAACATAGACTTTTTAAAAAGTTATGCTTAGAGTAAGATCCTCTCCCTCCCCAGTCCTTTCCCCCCAAAGAAAAACTCATCTGAAGTTCTTTTATTCACTTATTGTGAAGTCCAGGTAGGGAGGAGAGATATAGAATTTAGGTTACTACATAGTTTATTTCATCTAAAAAATAAATGAAGAATTCACTAGACTCTAATTTTCTTTGGTCAAACGATGTAAAAATCAATCTTAGAAGAAATAATTTTGGGGGGGTCAAAGGCAGATGAGAATATTAAAAGTTCAATGGTTAACTAATTCAGTACCATACCTCAAAGATTGACTTGAAATAATATAGAGTAAGGAGAGAGAATTTTTAGATTACCATAGGATATAGAACGAGGTTCATTCTAATTTGGAAATCAAACAATATAAATTCTACACTTGTGTGCTACTGTACATTGATGATCAAAGAGTTAAACTTATACAATGATGTATTTTAAAATAAAGTGATGTACAGTAAAATTTAATTCCACTTGTAATTTTTTTTAAAAAAATTTAATGGTTAACTTTCTTTCACAATGTTGAATTATTGACCTCTTTTTTTCTTTGTGCTTTTCCTCCTTTCTCCCCATCTCTCTCCATGTCCACTCTAGAATACACTTCTTTCACCTTTCTGCCTACCAAAGACAGATTTGATCTAAGAGTCATTTTGTTGTGATGGCTGGGTGACATTGGTTCTGAGCATATGGTTTGTGGTTTTGAATAGCTGCTACACCTACATGTAGTTTCAGGGAGCCAGACTGAGCCAGGTCATACAAGACTGTAACATGTGGATTCTACTATATACAATTTTTTATCTGTTTCGGAACAAGTGACTCATAAAATATAATAACAATAAGGAAATAATCTTAGATATCTACAGGAGTTGGGAACCTATAGCCTCAATTCATGACATTCCAACTGAGATCTTCGGGACTTAGTACTGGTTGTTCTTCATGTCTGGAATGTCTTCCTCTTTACCTCTATTTCTTGGAATCCCTAGTTTTCTCAAAAATTTAATTTCAATGCCTCCCTCTTCCATGAAGCCTTTCTCTGCCTTTCAAGCTATTGATATCTCTACCCTCCTCCTCAGCCCTCAAAATCTTGTTTTCATTTTTTATATATTTCACATCTACTTCAGAAGTATGCCGGAGCCAGCTCTAACCCTTGTGAGATCATAGCAATTACACCTCAGGACAATCATACAAGCCAAGGCTTGATTTATTGCTTTGTTGATTGTTTAGACTTAAGAAAATGTTAAGAATGCAGATTAAATATAAAAGTGTATATACAGATATTTTTTTTTCCTGAAGAGCTTTGTTGTTCAAACAATTACCAGCAATTATCAGGAGCTAGCCAAAGGAACAGGAGATGAAGGCATCCCCAGACTGGAGACCTGGAAACCGAAACCTAACGTCAATAACAATAGCAGCAGCAGCACCAAGGACAGCAACAACAACAACAGGCATTTATATAGTGTTTTAAAGTTTGCAAAGCGCTTTATATCCATTATCTCAACGGAGCCTCCCAATAGCCTTGGTCTACTTGCTATATGCGTGTGTGTGTATTATATATCTGTATGTGTGTATATATTATGAATGTGTATATTATATATGTGCGTGGGTGCATATATACATATACATGCATGCATGCATGTATATACACATGTATATGTGTATGTTTATATATCTATATACATATATACATACATGCACATACATACACACATACATGTATATGTTTGTGTGTGTGTATACGTATATGTACATGTACATATATGCATTTGTGGTTTCTCCTGATTTCTCTCTTAAGGGCTAAAGCATGGCACATGGCACAAGCTTACTGGGATGAAGCCTGTTGCCTTTTGATTGATTAAAGTTCTTGTGACCTTTAGTGAGACTTTTTGCTCATTTCCAAGTAAACAAGATGTGATTTTAGTAACATAGATGTTGGATCTGTGGCTTGATGGGAAATCCTTCGAATGTTTTCTGGCCTTCTAAAGGGAAAAAGTCCTCTATTAGTGGGGCTATCTGACTTTATAGTTGAAGAAATATAGATAGAGCATTTCTCTATAAACTACTCACTTTATTGTTTGCAAAACTCTTTCTTCACTACAACCCTGTGAGTGAGATAGGATAAATATTATTGTACGCATTTTCTAGAAGCTCAGAAACAAGAAATGGCCTATTCAAGGTCACAGAGATGGGTCATGAACCTATGTGATTTGACTCTAAGAAAAGTGTTCTCTCTACTGTTCTATGTTAGGACTGAGTTAATTTCAGCCTTACGGGCGGGTGCTTTATTTCCAGAATACTTGTTTCTCTACCAGAATTAGATTTAATTAAAATAATATTAATAATTATATTAGTATCAGAGTGGATGCTAGAGTATGTGCTGGAATATGGTTTTTATTTTTTTCTGAATTTATGATTTTGATAATATAGGGATTTTTTCTACCAATGCCAATCTCTACTGAATCAGCAACTTAAACTCTCTGAGAGTTGCGTAGATGGCTTACTCAAGGTTACTCAGCCTGTATGTGCCCAGAGCAAGACTTGAACCCAGGTGTCCTTGGTATGGAAGCTAGCTATCTACCCATTTTATCACTCTGCCTGTCATAGGAATAACTAGCCTTTAGTAATACCATAACAGAAATTTGAGAAATACCCCATGGCCTACTTCAATGCTCAGACTGGTCATTGATTTTCTTGTAAAGGATAATGTGGCCCTTCTTTTTCAATTCTACAATTTTTCAATTATTTATTTTGAAGATAAATAAGTCCATTGGTTCCTGGGGATTGTGATATGGATGATATAGGCTTAGGTACAGGAAATGCTTTAAAAAAATCTTTGTAAGATATACTGCCTACTCTACAAATTTGCTTAGGGCTGTATGTGATCTGCAGGGATTTTTTTTTTGGTACTTTCTCATTTCTTACATGTGTAGGATTTATTGTTTTTATGTGTCACACAGTTTACAAAATTCCATTCTGACTGGGCCTAAGACCAGCTAGCCCCTCATTCACCATCACACAAGTAGCCATCTGCTCTGCCCTGCCTTTTTATGTAAATAATCCCTTTCGTTTACTCATTCCAGATAGCTTACCACAACTGAGTGTCTAGCTTCTACTTAAATATTCTTAATGGTGAGAAACTGAACACTGCACAAGATATTTTATTGTATTTTAGAACAGCCTCAAATGTTAGAAAGCAATGCCTTATATTGAAATGAAACCTCTCTCCTGTAACTTTTATTTATACATACCCATTGTGCCTTATCTTGAGGGAGCATAATTCAGTGGGAACAGTTTTGGATTTAGGAGCAAGAGTCTTGAGTTCAAATCCCAGTTTTGCCACCTCTGTGACTTTGGGCAACTCACTTAACTCCCCTAATGCCGAGTCTCTCCTATATAAAATTAAGGGGTTGGTCTAGATGACATCCAAAGTCACTTCTAGATCTACATCAATTGAGATCCTATTGTAAGGGGGGGGGTGTCCCACACTCAACTACACTTAATACTTCTAACAAGATGCTTTATGCCTTTATACCATTATCAAGTGAATGCCTCTCTGAGTTACAGAATCAGTCAGTCAAGAGTATGGAGTAGGTGCAAATAATTCCTCCAATCTATATTGACTCACTCCATCACAAGTGTAAACTAGATATTAATTGAATGAAAGCAGATGGCACCACACAGGAAATGTCTTGTGGTTGGCTGAAGAGAATCAGTCATGCCCAGTGGGGCTTGGATAAAACGGCAAGTCAGTTCAACATCGGAAAATTCCAGTACCAGGCCAGCCTAGTAGTGGAAGAACTCCAACAAAGCCTTTGAGAGAGAATTGCTTAATGGAGGAGAGGGTGGGTGGGGGGAGAAGAAAGTCTTTGTCCCACCTTAATGAGAGGATGACCTTGTGAACCTGAAAAGGTTAGGAGTGCTGGAATTCCTCTCTGATTAGAGAGCAGCCTCCCCATAATAGCATAGGCCAATGGCTGTGTCTGCATCAGACCTGAGAGATAGAATGATGACTGACAACACACTGAGGAAAGGCAATTCTCCAAGGCCGTTGAGCCTTAGAGGCCAGCAGAGAACATACAATAGGGGAGAGCTTCCCAAACACTTCACGAAACTTTCAAAAACCAGGAGATATGAGTTACACCTTCACCTCATGTCCTCTCTAAGTCTGAGCCCTTTCCCCCCGGACTCTTTAGGTACTTGTGGAAGAGTGTGTCCCAGACTTTTTTGGGGGGGGAGAGATGTTTTTGTACCAACTGTTCTTACTTTATTACATTAATAAATACCCCCTTGTGAAAGCTAAATAATCCTGGCTGGCTGATAATAAATGGCTAGTGAATGATAGTATTAGTAATGCCAAACTCTCAAAGTTACCCCTAGAACACTGAAAGGAGAAGTAATCAGCTGTCCTTTGATGACCCAACCCACCAGTGTAACTGGGGTGGTGGTGAGAGAATGAGCCCAAAAGGAATGCTACTTTCATGCTTCTTGAAATGAACCAGTATAATCCCTCTTTTACATTAATTCATTTAACAAGGACTTTAACTGGTTCTGGGTATGGGGGAGGAGGGAGAGACTGGGAAAAGCCCCATGTAGGAGAAAGCATTTGAACTGAGCTTTGAAGGAAACTAAGAACTTCTTATAACTTATTAATGCTTAATGAAAATTTTAGAGCCTATTTTAGGGGAATTTTTAGTTCAATACAAAATTAAAAATCAAACATAAAAATATACAAATATAAATAATACAGATAAATATAAATGGAGGCTGGATATATATATATATATATATATATATATTAATGTATATGTACATATACATATATGTTTATAGATTCCCCAGCCCACAGTATGCCATGCCTGACACTATGAGTAACTTTCAGAAAAAAGGGATGATTGCAGGACCAAAAATTGAAAGGAGCTTTTTTTTAATGAACTTCTTGCAATCCCTAGCATTTATAGATTATACAAAGAAGGACTAAAGAAGTCAAATGAGGACGTGTCACACAACATTTGTGAATCCATATTTGAATTTTTTTCATCTGATTCTGAATTCTTTCCTCTCTCCTGAGCTGTGATGCCCCTCATACCTGAGTGCTTCTTAACTAGCTCTCCTTTCTGCAGTATGGCTTTTCTTTCTAGGCCAACAACACTGCTGGGTGGGGTCTGTTTCCATAGGCTCTAAGCAAACTGTCATTTTTAGTAGTGACAGAGTGGTTTTGGTGTATTCCTTAGGAGTGAATCAGATAGTCATATTAGCTCTCTGTCAACACTGACAGCAACTCATGAAATATTTTAAAATAGTTTTAGAGCTGTTAAGGAGGCTAATTATACACTGTTCAAGAGAGCATAAAAATGGAAAAAAACAACAAAGTGAACTGATCAGAGAGGAAAAAATACACCTGCAGAATTTATCCTCTCTCTCTCCGACTCAGTGTTAGAATTACATAGCGAGGGAAGTGGGCTCATGATATTTAGAGAGAGTTTTCTACTCCCTCTGTGCTCACAGGTGTTCCTAACTAGCTCTACTCATCCTGGAGAAAATCAGAAAATTAAGATTAGACATATAAGCAAATGAGCTAATGGCATTCATAATAATCATTTAAAAACTCATCAGACATAGCAAGCAAACCAAAAAGATTAAAAAAAAAACTTGACAAGCTGTCTTGCAAAATACTGCCTTCCATTTTATGTTGTGCATTTTTAAGACTCTCATAACCAACTTTTGCTTGCTCTGAGGCTTGTCTGTTGAGGCAGTGTGTTATAATTGAAGAGTGACTGTTTTTCAATTCTGTCTGACTTTTTATGATCCCATTTGGGGTTTTCTTGGCTCATTTTACAAATGAGGAAACTGAGGCAAACAGGGTTAAGTGATTTTCCCAGGGTCACAGAGCTGGTAAGTGTCTGAGGCCAAAAATAAAAGTCTTCTTAACTTCAGACCCAGAGCTCTATCTGTTGTGCTACTTAGCAGCCCCAAGAGTGATAGATCATGGATTCTATTTCCTGCTCTTCTGCTGACATATTTAATGACTCTGGGCAAGTCACTTTGGAGGGTGGGGTGCGCTGACTTTCTTTGTCTTGAAAATCATAATGATATTTTTAAATGAAGCTCAGCTTAAGCACCACTTTCTAAGGAAAGCTGTTCTTGATCCATGCTTTGTGTTTCCTTGAATATATTCTGTATTTACTTATCTTTGTGTAAGGATGAGTCTTCAGTCAAGAAGCATTCTTCCTAACAAAGATACCTTTCTTACATTAAGGACTTTGTTCACTGAGGACTGAATTGGATTTCATTTTTAGGAAGCCTGAAGATTCACAGTTTTTAGGGTGGAAGAGACCTTTTTGATCATCTGATCCCACCAATGTACTTGCTTCTGGGTATGGTAATTAGAGCAGTGGTCTCGGAGTCAGGAAAATTGGAGTTTTCTAGAAGCTACTAGATATGTGATCACGGGTAAATTATTTTCCCTATCTCAACCTCAGTTTTCTCATCTTGATACTGAGGCTCATTCCTACAGTACCTCCCTCACTATTAGGACATCTAAATGTGATTATATGTACAAGGTGCTTTATTTAATACATATCCTTTGCTTTGAAAATCCTCACAACACGGACTTGACCAACCTGTTAGTATGTTTCATTGTTTTATAGGTGAGAGAGAAGTACTGGAAATAATAGAATGAAATTGTAGCATAGCTGCCCAAGTTTCTACATTAAGGACTGAATTGGATGGATAACAAAAGTGCCTTTGTTAGGTAAGAACACTTATTGATTAGATCAATCCATCAGAACCCAGTGTGAGAATTAATCCAATGCATTGCGTGAGAGACTTGGTCACCAGGAATTGGTATAAAAGGAAGGAAGGAAGGATCTATTTCAGAATCAGACAGAAATTCTGAGGGCCTAGAAGCAAAGAGGAAAGGGAAGAAAGACCAATGTTATTCAGAGCTGAGTCACAAACAGCCCCAGGGCAACCAGTAAAGGGAGAAAGAGAAGACAAGACTCAGCTATAGATGCACAGGAAGCTATCAAAGAAAGCCAGTGGTTCCACAGGTTTCTGGAGCTGGAGCTGGAGCCTGACACTATCAGAACATACTCAAGGATGGAGGGAAGCCCTGAGAAAGGCTCTGCTCTTTTCCGAACTACCCCTGCTGGTGCCTTTGTCCACAGACACCATAATACGATCTGATTCCAGTAAACTTAGTATTTGCCCCAACCACAAAGAGGTAAATTGTTACTTTGACACAGATATAAATTTAAAATTAGATAGAGAACCCAACTTCTACCTAAATATTAGGAATTTTCACAATTTGGGGATCAGAATATATTAGATTGAACTCACAATTTGTTTATCTAAAATACACTTCATAAAACCAGAGGAGGGAATTATGTTGACCTCAACAGACCAGTATATTGTCCTTAGGCTTAAAACGAGCTATTATAATAGAAGTTACATGTTACATGTATAAACATTATTTCCCAGTAAAAGGTAAGTTCTTTGAGGACCTCCTTCTTTTCCTCCTTCCTCCTTCCTTCCCTCCCTTTCTTCTTCCCTTCCTTCCTCTATTCTTTCCTCCCTTTCCTTTCTCCTTTTTTCTTTCCTCTCTCTTTTCTTTTCTCCCCTCCTCCTCCCTTCCTCCTTCCTTTCCCTCCTTCCTTCTTTCCATCATTTCCTCTCTCCTTCATGCTTTCTGTTGCAACAATTTGGCTAGCAGCTGCTGTGGGGGTGAAAAACCAACACAAGCCCAACAACAAGAACACTGAAAGCACAGGTTCTTTTGATTTGCTTTACTAAAGAAAGTAGCATTAAGGGGTTAACAATCTTATTTCAATCCAACATAACAAATGTATCATTCACTTAGTTCAGGGGAAAAAGCCAACACCCTGAACTTCAGAGCAAATACAAACAAATTACAAACATCAACAGACACACCTTGTCTGATTCAAATCTCAATGCACAGTTACCAGGGTTTAACAAAGTCTGAACATCCAGGTTTACAAGCTGGGGGGCTCTTAACTACAGCTGCCCTCAGTCTCCACATCAGCACTCCACCAAGAGTGAGAGCCCCCAGCAAATAGTTCTGTCCTCTCTTTAGCCGTCATCAAGCATTATCTGAGTGACCAGAACTCAGGGTCCTACTATTGGCTCTGGTCTTAGCAACTCCCCTTAGGACCCTGAGGGCTTCACGCCCACATAGGCTTAGCTCCTAGTAGATAGGGGTTTGGGCCTGGGACTTTGCACCTAGTAAGGTTCAAAGACACTTAATTAATCATCTTAAAACAGTGAGAAAGTCCCAACTTAATTGATATTACACCTTCCCTCCTTTCTTCACCTCTTCCCTTTCTCCTTCTCTCCCTTCCTCTCTCCTGCCTTCTCTCTTTCCTTCCTTTCTTCTTTCTTTCTTTCCTTGTTTCCTTTCCTCTTCCTTCCTTTCTTCTTTCCTTTCATTCATCCTTCATTCCTACAGTTCTTCCTTCTTTGCTTGCTTGCATGTTTCCTTCCTTCCTTCCTTCTTTCCTCCCACCTTCTCCTTTGTATCCACAATGTCTAGCACATCTAGGCACTTACTAAATTCCTTTTAAATTCAAATGGATTCATATAGCACTTTAAAATTTGCAAATCACTTTGCACATATTACCTCACTTGAATATCACAGTAATGAAATAGGCGCTTTAGGAATTACCCCCATTTTCAAGAAAAGAAAGCTGAGGCAGAGAGAAAAGTGACTTGCTTATGATCAGCTAGCTATTATCTATAAGAGATCCTCTTTGAATCCAAGTTTTCCTGACTCCAAATCCAATACTATATCTTCTATTCCAAGCTGCAAATATATTGGTTGGATTAGATGACCTTAAACTATTCTTTAGCCCTAAAAGTCTGTGAATCTTTGGACTTCCTAAAGATGAAATCAAATTCATTCCTTAATTTATTAACTTAGCCAGCTATGCTACCACTTCATTCCCCTAGTTCATGTGCTTCTCTCTCACCATAGAACAATGAGACCACTTAACAGGTTGGTCAAGACTCTGTTGCGAGAATTTTCAAAGCAAAGAGTATATTAAAAATGAAGAATCTATAATTCAGTTGGAGAGAATGAATTTCACAGCTATAAAAAAATCCTTTTATGATATGACTTTGGGTCATGCTGGCAATTATATTCATCAGATGTGTTTGTGACAGATCGCAGGTATCTATGTATACCTGAAATCCCTGGCAGTTTAGTTGGCAAAATAAATATAGTTAACAGTGGTGTCTGTGAAACATCTCACAGAATCTTCGGCATAGATGTAATTTTTACATTTTCAAGGTAAGTATAAGAATGTGATTGTGTTGAAATAGGCTGATAAAGAAGAAAATTGAAATAAATAAGATTAAAGATCACGACAGGGCTGAGATTCATATTTCGCTATACCAGATAATTATGATCTGCCTCAGTTTAAATTGGACTCCTCAAAAGAGATTTTATAATAGTTGCCTGGACAAAACATATCTCTATTCAGGGGATTTATGAATTTTTCTGTTGTATCTTCACAGATGTACTAATTGGATGGAGATAAAACCTAACATTTTATATATGTATATCAGCTCTTGCTTTATGCAACAAATTAAATGTTCTTTTAGTAGTTTTTTTTTTTTTTTTGCTTTTTGGCAGGGCAATTGGGGTGCCAAAGGTCACACAGCTAGTACAAGTGTCAAGCGTCTGAGACCAAATTTGAACTCAGGTCCTCCTGACTCCAGGGCCGGTGCTCTACTCACTGCACCATCTAGCTGCCCCTGTTCTTTTAGTAGTTTAAAGTCAGGCTGTGTCTATGTGAGACTGCATTCTAGACTTTGACCATTCCTTCAGTCAAAGGATCAAATTCTTAATTTGTTTGGCTGGTGTTATTGGTGTTTTGAATGGACTGTCAGTCAAAAATCAGAAGAGTTGACCTATCTGTCTACAAAGCCTTAGATTCAGTGCCCTCAAAGAACATTATAAAGTCTTTTAGTTGGTGTTTTGCTACCCAGTCTGAAGATTATAATGCCAAAGGTTAGAAAGTGACTATGCAAATGATGAAGGATATGGAATGAAGAAAGGATGCTGGAAGAATAAGGAAGAGTGGCAATAGTCAGGTAGATTTTCTGCTGCCTGACTCTGGACCACATTGGTTATAGAAGGTCTTAAGCACTCAGTCTTCCTAATAAATGTGGGACTTCAGTGATAGATAAGTGCTTGAGCCAAGAATTTTCAAGATAAAAGTGAGAGTGATCTCATTGCTGTAGGCTGGTCTCACCTTCATCATCAGTAAATCTCCTCTTCTGTGATATCTTAGCGGGCAGCACCAAGTCAAGGGACCTGAACTGATTTCACCAGCGGTACAAAGGTTCTTCTGGAACCATTTTTCATATGGATTATTTGTGCCAAACCCACAGTAGAGTTTCCTGAGCTCGTATTGGCCTGATCAGCCACAGTCAAACACACTGTACATTGACTCTGACACTGTGGTGTCATTTTGGTCCTTTGAGAATAAAGGACAATAAATGAACTTTTTGAGTTTAGACTATCTCCTCATACCCCAGGCTATAGCTGGGAGGCAGAAATTTTGTAGCCAGATGCTGATTCATTTAGTCCCAATGTTCTTAACTCTCTCTCTCTCTCTCTCTCTCTCTCTCTCTCTCTCTCTCTCTCTCTGTCTCTCTCTCTGTCTCACTCTCTCTCTTTCAGATTTCTTTGTCTTGTCTGGTGGAGACTATGGTCCCTTTCTCAGAATAATATTTCTAAATGCATAAGTAAAAAACAGAATTAAAAAGGAAACAACTTAGATTGAAATATTTATCAAAATATTTTTGTCGGTCAATAAGCATTTATTAAGTGCCTACTATGTTCCAGAACTGTGCTAAGTGCTGGGTATACAAAGAGAGGAAAAAGATAATCCCTGCCCTCAAGGAGCTCATAATCTAACAAAAGGTTTGCAAGGGTTTTATATATATTAACTTATTCAATCTCTAGAACAACCCTTTGAACCGAGACCCAGGAAAAGTAAGAGACAATTAATTGCCTAGGATCACACAGTTAGGAAATGTCTGAGGCAAAATTTGAACTCAGATTTTCCTGGCTCTAAGTCCTCTTCTCTCCTCTGCACCACATAGCCTTCTACATAGTGCATTGACCCAACCTCTGATCCAATCTGACCCTTGCTCTGATTAAGGATGCTGTTGCTGTTGGTAGGCCGGGGGCCAATGAAAGGGAATGATATTAAACTGATTTTTTTTCCTGTCTCAGGGGTTAGACCTGGGATTTAATAGATTGTACAGTCTTGGTTACATTTGAATAATGTTTTTGCATTGATTTGCCTTTTTTCTAATCCCATTCTACTGCTTACTAAAGTAATGATCCTTTGTGCAGAAGCTATTGATTGACAACATGGAAGGAATAGAGGAAATGATCAGTGAGGGAGCAGAGCATAAACAGCTATTTAATTAGTCACCACCGATATTTCCAAAGTCTAGAGAGCAGAGCCGGTGAGTGACAATTAGTTGGCCTTAAGGTTTTCATTAAAAGATACAGGAAGCTTAGATACTATTCATAGTGCCCCCTTGTGGTGAAACTACTTTGAGACTAGAGTAGTCATACACAAATCTACAAATAATCCAAGTAATGGGCCATAAAGGTTTCCATGACAACATCAAAGAGCAAAAATTTGGAGAGATTTATTTTCCCCTTTAAAATATAGTACCTTTCAGGACTGGTTTTTTCCATTTTATTTTCTTTACTAGAAGTACTCTGACATTCTACTCTGTTGACCATAGTCTAGCACATATGATTTGTTTTACAATACAAGCAAATTTTCCTACAGTGTAATGTCCTTCATTTTGGAGTACAAACGATGTACAATCATGGTAAAATAAAAATACAACTTGACATATCTAAGATAATTTGGTACAATTTTAACCATCAAATGTTTTCTTTCAGATGCTTCTCATTGTTGTTCTTCCTTTTTAGCCCACAGGTCCTTTCTTCTGAGCCATAAGCCCACAAAAATGTTTGGATTTATAGTTCTTTCCATCTTCTTCCATAGTCCAGGTCCGTAGTTCCCAAATGACAGCATCCCTGGGGTGAACAAAGGCTTTATATGTTTGAACCCTATGCTCATCCTTTTTTTTTTAGGTCAAAACTGATGTTCATATAGTTTCTTTAACATCTGGTTTTTGCCTCTAACAATCCTATGTTTTTCTCTGTCCCTACTCTCCAATTACCCAAGGCTCAACATTCTTAATCAGTGAATCACAGCTTCCACATATAGCTGCTTCTCCGTCAGCTGGTCAACAACCATTTATGAAGCAATCACTTTGTGCTAGGTACGGGGCTAAGCAATGGGAATACAAATACAAGCAGAAAGAAATGAAGTACCCTGCCCTCAAGAAGCTTACATTCTAACGGGAGAAGGCAAAACATGAAAAGAAGCTGAAAAGGAATGGGGGGGGCAGGGAGGGAGACAATGGTATCAGGCCTAGGGAATTTGGTAGTGAAAGTGTGGAGTGCAGCTGGGAGAGGAATGAGAAGTTCTGGGAAGATCCATATAATCAGGCGTAGAGGCCTCAGGGCTGAAAGGTGCTTGCAATATATGAATTCCAGGACTGATGTGAGCTTCCAGGATGGAGAGGTTTCTGGGGGCTTGATAGAGGAATCTGGAGTGCAGCAATGAATTTAGTCTATGTGATGAGATAAAGGATGTTTTCTAACTGAATCTCACCCCTTGTGGCCTCTTTATGATCATTAAGCACAAATTTCTTTCAGGTGGAAGTGACTCCCTTTTCACCCATTCCTGTTCAGGATGTTGATGGCTGTACTGCAGGCTGATTCTTCGTACACCCAGCCATCATGCACTGTCTTTGCCTTTTGTCATCCATGGTCACAAATAGGCTTCCCGCTCTTCCTCATTTGTAATATTTTTTATTCCATCATCATTGCATGGGGATCAATGTCTGGGCTCACTTCCTCATGGGCAGAAAGATGACTGAAACATGATCTTCAAAAAGGTTCTGTCAGTAACTCACAACTCTGCTTGCCTGGGATCATGTAATCTGCTAGGTAGCTGAAAGAGATCCCTTCTAATCTTGACTTCCAGCATGGGCCAACAGGAGTCTGTCAGAGGTCCTGTCAATCCACAATAAAAATTTTTTTTCATAATAAGGGCATTTCACCAGAAGAATAAATAAGAAAATGATTTTACATAAGAGACTATCAAAAAAAAAACAAGATAACCAAGCAGAAGAGTGAATAATCTGGTGGTGTTGAGCATTAACCCTTTATTTAGCTCAAGGTTTCTTAACCTGCAGTTCATGAATGTAGTTTTAGTATATTTTGATGGCTGCATTTCAGTACAATTGGTTTCCTTTGTAATATTATGTATCTTATTTTATTCATTTAAAAACATTATTCTGAGAAGGGATCCATAGATTTCACCACCTGCCAAAGGGGTCCATGACACAAAAAAGAGTAAGAATCTTTGACTTAGTTGAAGTGATGAAATTATGTTCCATGTCATTTCCTACATGAGTGACTTTATGGATGAGATCCTTAAAACCTATGACCTTGAACTTTAATAAAAACACACTACCTTTGGCTGAGTGGTGGCTGAAAAGCACTTTTTTTACACCCACCTGAGAATTCAAAGCCATGTTTATCCTTCCAGGGGGAAGCCTACTTTTTCCTCTAGGATGGTAAAATCTTTTTTTTTTAAGTTTTATTTTAGACTCAAAGGCCAGAATACAAATACAGAATAGAGAAAAGGACAAAAAATCATAAACTTAAATATTGGAAACTTAAATACAAAGTAAGAAAAAAAAGCATATCATGTGCACAGCAGAACATAAGAGAGGATTCAAAACATGTAACAACAAATTTTCATTTCAAGAAAGCCTGTATGGTAAATAATACATACTGTGTTGAAAACTGTCCATCTTTTCTTTGCTTCCTTGTAAGTTTTCTGTTGTTCTCTGCTGTGTACTTTTTTACTTTGTTCTTCTCCCACTCAGGCTACAATTAAGTTTGGATATGCTTCTCTATAGCTATAGATACATACATACACATATACATATACACATACATATATAGACATATACTTTCCCATATTCTACTCCTGATCTTTGTTTTTATGTTTGTGCATATCTCATTTCCTATCCCTCCTGCCTCCTCTACTTTACTTCTACCTGCTACCTTGCCCTCCTATTACTTGCTTATCCTCCCCTGCAAGGATTCCTTCCCTATCCTCCCATTCCCATAAATCTAAGCACACTTCTATATCTCCCCCCTTTACCTATATGAGAAACATGCTTAGTGAAAAAAAAAACCAATACTCATTGTGAAGCCAGGAAAGTTCTCATTTTATTTTATCCAATTATTCTGCTTTCCTAGTGATTGGGTACCTCCTGTATGGAGAGTATGCTTGCTCAGACAAATGCAATGCTTTTAACGCTGTTCCCAATTCAAATTTCCCTCCCTTGCTCTCCATTGGCTAGATGCAAGCTCCTGAACTGCCCACTGCATGCCTCCCTCAAACAGCTTATTAAGCATACATACAAGCTTCTAACCTTTTACCTGATCAGAAACCTGGTTTCTAGGTCACAGCTCTGATTAGAAACAGTCATCTCTGATTTACATTCTTTTATCACTTCTATTAATACCCCTACAAAAGTGGGAGGAGTTTTAATCCTGTGGAAACAGAATTCCTCCTTTTGTTTCCCACACTTATTCCCTTACCTGCCCCATCTAAAAATCCCCTTGTCCTCTACCCCCGCCATGCCCCTACCATTTTATTTCTTCTGAATTTAGTAGACTTTTATACTCTTGTAAATATATATGTATTGTTCCCTCTTAAACCCATTCCCAATGAACCTAGGTTACCAGAACTACCAGCCCCTGGCCCCACCTAATTTCTCTGTATTGATTTTGCCCTTGCACCTCATTTGTATCAAATAATTACTTTTTAGCTGTTCCTGAATGGTTTTACTTTTTAAATTTATGTAATACTCAGGTGCACTCCAATCTTTCTTATGAGCTACCCAATTATTAATAAGAATCTTAGACACAGGTTTTGCCTTTTACATATATAAAAAGTAAACAAAAATGTCCTCATGAATTCCTTATAATCAGTCTTTGGTATGTACTTTATGTTTCTCTTGGCTCTTGTATGTCAGATCTTCTATCAAGTTCAGGTTTTTTTTTTTTTTAACAAAGCCTTGAAAGTCTGACAGTTGATCAAATGTCCATTTTTTTTTCATTCAGGATTATGCTTAACTTTGCTGGGTATGATATTTTTGGCCAGAGTCCCAGTTCTTTTGTTCTTCGATATATAGTGTTCCAAGACCTGTGGTCCTTTAATGTCTCCACTGCTAGGTCTTGTGTTATTCTAATTATGGAACCATCATATTTAAATTGTTTTAATCTTAATGCTTTCAATATTTTGTCCTTGAGCTGGGGGTTTCAGAATTTGACTATGATATTCCTATGAGTTTTCCACATGGGGTCTCTTTTAAGCGGTGATTGATGGATTTTTTTCTATTTCTGCTCCCCCCACTCCCTCCATCTGCCCTGTTCTAATGTTTCAGGACAAATTTCTTTAATTTTTTCTTGTATTATTGTATCAACATTCTTTTTTTGATTATGGCTTTCAGTTAATTCAATTATTTTGTTTTCTCTTCTTGATCTGCTCTCTAAATCTGTTGTTTTTCTTATAAGATGTTTCACTTTCGCTTCTATTTTTTCATTCATATTTTAATTATTTCTTGATCTGTTACTATTTTTCTGGCTTCACCTAGGCCAATTCCAATTTTCAACGTGTAATTTTCTTCCTTAAGATTCTGGATCTCCTTTTCTAATTTGTTGAATGTCCCTTCATAATATTCTTATTTTTCTTGGATTATTCTTAATCTTTTTTTTAGTTTTTCTTCCATCTCTGTCATTTGACTTTAAAAGTCTTTTTAAAGATCTTCTATGAATTCTTTTTGGGCAGGTGACCATTTGATATAACTCTTTGGGGGTTTCTTTGCTTCAATATCCTCCTCTGAAGATGAACCCTGTTCTTCGCTATTCCCACAATAGCTTTCTATGGTTGGATTCTTTCTCCTTGCTTGTGTGTTTTTTTTGCAGTAATAGCTTAATTTTTACTCTCACCTCTAGCCCTGGGGTATGGGAGATGGTGCCTCTTGCCCCAGATCTTCAGTTCTCCCCTGCAGCCTGGAACCAAAGCCAAACCTCCAACCTCCTGTAATTGCCCATAGTCAGGGGCTTTCTGTCCCACTGCTTCTGCACTCATCAGGCATGTGTTGGTTTCTTCTTGCCCCCACTGCTCCTCCCAGCACAGCTGCATCTGACATTCCTTGTCAGCAGAGGTTGCCTCAATTCATGCTCAACTCCGCTCACTATCACTATGGGGGAAGGGGGGCAGGTTGTAAAAGTTCCTTTAGCTGGGACTTTGGCAGGCTCTCAAACTGACTAACCCTAGGAATTGCCAGTTGTTGTTTTTTTTTTTTTTTTGAAATTTTCAACATTTTATTTAATTGGGATATTAAAAAAAAACATCTTCAATATGACTTCTATCATTTGTGATGCAAAGGCTGATGTGCTTTGAACTTGATGCAATAACTCCACATTGCCATCAATTTTAGCACATTCACTCTTTATGTGTTTAATCAAATGTGTTGCATCTGTGATTTTCTTTTTTTTCCCCCATTAATTATTTATTTAATATTTTTAGTTTTCAGCATTAATGTTCACAAGAGTTTGAATTACAAATTTTCTCCCACTTCCACCCTCACCCGCACTCCAAGATGGAAAATATTCTGATTGCCCCATTCCCCAGTCAGCCCTCCCATCTGTCACCCCAATCACCCCCATCCCCTTTTCCCTTACTTTCTTGTAGGGCAAAATTGATTTCTATTCCCAATTGCCTGTATATCTTATATCCTAGTTACATGCAAAAACTTTTTTTTTGAACATCTTCTTTTAAAACTTTGAGTTCCAAATTCTCTTCCACTTTCCCTCCCCACCCACCCTCCCTAAGAAGGCAAGCAATTCAACATAGGCCACATGTGTATCGTTATGCAAAACCCTTCCACAATACTCATGTTGTGAAAGACTAACTATATTTTGCTCCTTCCTGTCCAATCCCCCTTTATCCAGTTTTCTCCCTTGACCCTTTCCCTTTTCAAAGTGTTTGCTTTTGATTACCTCCTCGCCCTATCTGCCCTACCTTCTATCATCCCCCCTTTTTTATCTCCTTCCTCCTTCTTTCCTGTGGGGTAAGATACCCAATTGAGTGTGTATGTTATTCCTTCCTCAGGTCAAATTTGATGAGAGCAAGATGCACTCATTCCCCCTCGCCTGCCCCTTCTTCCCTCCCAACAGAACTGCTATTTCTTGCCACTTTTATGCAAGATAATTTACCCCATTCTATCTCTCCCTTTCTCCCTCTCTCAATATATTCCTCTCTCATCCCTTAACTTTATTTTATTTTGTAGATATCATCCCTTCATATTCAACTCACCCTGTTCCCTTTGTCTCTCTCTCTCTCTCTCTCTCTCTCTCGCTCTATATATATATATATATATATATATATATATATATATATATATGCATATATTCCCTTTAGCTACCCTGATACTGAGGTCTCATGAATTATATACATCATCTTTCCATGTAGGAATGTAAACAAAACAGTTCAACTTTAATAAGTCCCTCGTGATTTCTCTTTCTTGTTTACCCTTTCATGCTTCTCTTGATTCTTGTGTTTGAAAGCCAAATTTTCTATTCAGCTCTGGTCTTTTCACTGAGAAAGCTTGAAAGTCTTCTATTTTATTGAATATCTATATTTTGCCTTAGAGTATGATACTCAGCTTTGCCGGGTAGGTGATTCTTGGTTTTAATCTTAGCTCCATTGACCTCCAGAATATGATATTCCAAGCCCTTTGATCCCTTAATGTAGAAGCTGCTAGATCTTGTGCTATCCTGATTGTGTTTCCACAATACTCAAATTGTTTCTTTCTGGCAGCTTGCAGTATTTTCTCCTTGATCTGGGAGCTCTGGAATTTGGCAACAATATGCCTAGGAGTTTTCTTTTTGGGATCTTTTTTAGGAGGCAATTGGTGGATTCCTTCAATTTCTATTTTACCCTCTGGTTCTAGAATATCAGGGCAGTTCTCCTTGATAGTTTCTTGAAAGATGATATCTAAGCTCTTTTGTTGGTCATGGCTTTCAGGTAGTCCAATAATTTTTAAATGATCTCTCCTGGATCTATTTTCCAGGTCAGTGGTTTTTCCAATGAGATATTTCACATTGTCTTTCATATTTTCATTCCTTTGATTCTGTTTTATAACAGATTTGTTTTCTCATTAAGTTACTAGCTTCCACTTGCTCCAATCTAATTTTTAAGGGTAGTATTTTCTTCAGTGGTCTTTTGGACCTCCTTTTCCATTTGGCTAATTCTGCCTTTCAAGGCATTCTTCTCCTCATTGGCTTTTTGGAGCTCTTTTGCCATTTGAGTTAGTCTATTTTTTAAGGTGTTGTTTTCTTCATTATTTTTTGGAGTCTCCTTTAGCAAGTCATTGACTTGTTTTTCATGGTTTTCTCACATCCTTCTCATTTCTCTTCCCAATTTTTCCTCTACTTCTCTAACTTGCTTTTCCAAATCCTTTTTGAGCTCTTCCATGGCCTGAGACCAGTTCGTGTTTTTCTTGGAGGCTTTTGATGTATGCTCTTTGACTTTGTTGACTTCTTCTGGCTGTATGTTTTGGTCTTCTTTGTCACCAAAGAAAGATTCCAAAGTCTGAGTCTGAATCTGAGTCCATTTCCACTGCCTGGCCATGTTTCCAGGCAACTACTTGACCCTTGAGTTTTTTGTCAGGGTATGACTGCTTGGAGAGTAGACAGTACTTTGTTCCAAGCTTGAGGGGATGTACTGTTGTTTGCAGAGCTATTTCTCACAGCAAGCTCTGCCACTCCAGTGCTTCTCCTCCCCCAAGAATGGCCAACCTGGACCTGACTCCAATGTTAAGCAGGCTCTGCACTCCTGCTCTGATCTGCCACTTAATTCCTCCCACTAGGTGGGCCTGGGGCCAGAAGCAACTGCAGCTGTTGTTCTGTAGATGCACCACCTCTGCTGCCCCCGGGGTGGTGGCTGAACTGAGAACTCCTTTCACTCTGTCCCTGTGGCTTTTCCCACTAAACATTTCTGTTATCTTTGGTGCTTGTGGGTTGAGAAGTCTTGTAGCTGCCATCGCTCACTGATTCAGGGCGCTAGGCCCTGTTCTGCCCCGCTCCCAGTCTGGTTGGTCCAGGAGCAGCCCACTGGGCTCTGCTCTGCTACACTCCCAGCTTCCTGTGATAGACCATACCCAGCAACAATCCAGGCTCTCCTGGGCTGGGGCCCTGCTTCCCTCTGCTATTTTGTCGGTTCTGCAGTTCTAGAATTTGTTCAGAGCCATTTTTTATTGGTGTTTGGAAGGTCCTGGGGGAGAGCCCTAGGCAAGTCCCTGCTTTCCAGCCTCCATCTTGGCTCCACCCCCCCCCCCAGCTGTCACTTGCCGCTTGTTGTTAAATCAGACCCTAGCCTGGAGGTCTTTACTCTTCACAAGGACCAAACCTCATCCTGGGATTTTTCTTCTCAAATTGTCCCAGGAAGGCCCATATTGTGTGACTATTCTTATTTGTTTTTACCTGTACTTTGTTCTCCCTAAGGTGGGGGAATCTCTTTTGTGGGGGAACATCTTGAGAGGCTGGAATTTTCTGACCTACTCCCCCATCTTCCCAGAATCATCTCTTCTGATAGTAAAATCTTACGTTTAAACCTTTTGATACACAATGAGATTGGTGATACATTAGTCCTGTTTTCCCTTTATTCAGGTGAAACTAATAGCTGGACCTGCAGCTAGCTGTTTCCTAGAGCGAAAACTTAATCTGCAAAAATGTTGACTGCATTGAAAGACAACTTAAAACTGTGCTTTTACATTTTTATATGAGTTCTTTTAAATTGCATCCTCTTTGCCTTTTTCAGCTGTAGTGTTGAATATTGAATCTCTAGCAACACAACAAACTGATTTAGAAATGTATCTGAAATACTGTTATTTTGAATTGATACAGATACTTCTGCCAATGTGCAAAAAGGAGTATGTGTATAGATACATGTGTATGCATGTGTGTATATCCTCCAATACTTTCTGATGAGGCTGCAAAGAGACATATCACCATGCAACTTGGCATTTCTAAAATTTAAATCCCACCCCATCTGTGGCTAGTGCCTTGTAGAATACCTTCTCATATGATTAAATCAAATTGATGGGTATCCTTTTTCAGCAAATTTACAGAAGATTTTGTGTCACAAAAATAACCCCAACTGGGTTTAGTTTGGTTTTGCACAAGATTTTCACAGGCACTTATGCTGGCCACTTATGAAAACAATTTTTATCTGAGGCCTGCCACAGCATCTGGTGAAGCATACCACAGACATCACTGTTCATCTCAAGATAGACACATTGCCCATCTTTGACATCAACAGATGTAGCATTTTCATATTGTACAGAAAGTAATGGTGCCTGACGTTTCTAGGTTGAAAGCTCTTTTGTGTGTTGGTTTTTTTTTTTTTTTTTGCATTGATGGAAACAGACTTTGTAGTTTCCTTGTAAGCTTGAAGATTGTATGTAAATGTTCCTGTAGAAAATAGTGAGTTGCTTTTCATGGAAGCTGGGAAATAGAGGTAGAGGAATGAAACTGCAAGGCTTCCTTGGAGAAGATTGAAAAAATAGTTTAAATTCCAAGTATCAACTTGAATTGAGATCCAAGTAGAGATATTTATTTTCTATCGGTGGCAAATTTGCATGCTATCTCCATACATTACCAAAGACAGCATATTTCTAAGTAAAGGTAGATCCTAAAAAAGCTTCATGAGAGTAATACTCCAGGACAATTTCCTGCTTTGAGAGGTTATTCAAATGTCCATGAACAGGTAAAATCCCAATTATTTTGCAAGTGAAATCCAGAGTTCTCAAGAAAATGTTCACATCATGTCAATGGAGCTGGGTTGGTACTCAACATTTGCCATGAATCCCCTCCAGTCAGTTTCAATTTAAAAACCATCCATTTGTCAGCAAAGCCCCAGAAATATAGAAAACACACAAAGACAGGGAAACAAGGTGATCTGCAATTTCCATTACCTGAATTTTTGATAAGCAGGAGGATTTTTTCCTCCTTTGCAAAATAATGGCCATAATAAGGCTATATGAGTAAGACTAGTAACATTTATAATTAAGTAGGAGAGGAAGAAGGCATATTTTGTCTTTGAAATATCATTGTTGGTGGTATGATTGAAAATAATGAATAATTGTAATGATTACAAAATAAATATTTCAAGGAATTCATTATTTTTCAGAAATATCACTGCTAATTAATTCCTCTGGATGTCTGAGGTATGACTACAAACTGATGAGATGTTCAGGCAGAAGTGTTTATTTAGAGCCATTCTCATAGAGGTAGTGGTTGAAGCAGTGAAAGAGAAAAAAACCAACTAATCCTTGTTTTCAAGGAGCTTCCAATCTAAAAGGATGACAACATGCACATAAATATTTAAGTTCAGAATAAATACAAAATAGATGTAAAGTATTGAGAGAGGGACAGCAATAGTAGTTGGGATGATCAGGATGGCCTTACCATTGATAGTGTTATTTGACCTACCTCTTGAAAGATGGCCCTATTTTTCACACATAGCATTCCATCACAATCCCTATCTCTCAAATCCTATCTCCCATCTCTGTGACTTTCAACTGGGCATCTTCAGTGCCTAGCATGGGAAATTGCTTCCTCACCTTCTCATAATTGTATGACCATTGGCAAGTACCTTAACCTTTCTGGGACTCAATTTCCTCATCTGCAAAGTAAAAGATTTAGATTTTACTATCTTCAAGGTTCTTTTTAATATCTAAATCTATGGTCCTATGGTAATTTTAAATGCAGTTTTCCCAATAAGAGAGAGAAATTTTTTGAAACTTAATATTGTTTAGTTATTATTATCCTAAAGAAACAAATTTTCCAATGATTATACTCAAAATTCTTTATTAAAGTGATAATTCTTTTCTTTAAAAACAGAAACCTTTGCAATCTTGTAAAAGTTCAATCTTCATGGTATTCATGTTTATGAGGAATAGAAATTCAGTCCTTCCCTCTCTACTGGCTCCTTCCCTGTTGGCTACAAATATTC
Source organism: Trichosurus vulpecula (assembly GCF_011100635.1). NCBI lineage: Eukaryota > Metazoa > Chordata > Mammalia > Diprotodontia > Phalangeridae > Trichosurus > Trichosurus vulpecula. Next base: position 275,041,581 of record NC_050573.1, on the reverse strand, counting down.
CCATAATTCCCCAATTCTTAAAAAAATAACCCTTTCATTTGATCCAGCCATACCCTCTAGATATTGTCTAATATCTCTCATTCATTTCTCAAATAGATTCCTTGGACAAAGCCTTTTATATTAAGTGCCTCCACTCCATCTACTCTCACTTCTAAACCCTCCGAAATCTGCCTTCTGACCTAATTATTTAACTGAAACTGCCCTTTCCAAAATTATTTATAACCTCTTAATTGGAAGAGCCAATGACATTTTGTTAATCCACATTCTTCTGTGCTTGTTGTCAATAGTTCTTGACACTATTCATTAATACTTCTTCCTGGAATCTTTCTTCTCTTTATTTCATTCATCTATCAATCAATCAATCTATCTATCTATCTTATCTATGTATTTCTTTATTTCTTTATTTTTGGTGCCATTGTTTTTTCCTGGTTCTCCTATTTGTCTTATTGCTCATTTTCCTTCTCCTTTGCTAGATCTTTATCCATGTCATACCCACTAAGCGTAAGTGTCTCCCAAAGCTCTGTCTTGGGCCCTCTTTTAGTCTCTATATTATTTCCCTTGATGCTCTCAACATTTCCCATAGATTCTATTATCATCACCATGTAATTATTATTACTATGCACTATTATTACTATACTTCCCAGGGATCTACGTATCTTGCCTCTGTCTCTCTCCTGAGCTCCAGTTCTATATTACCAACTGTTTTTCAGTCTTCTTGAACTGAATCATCTGAAATGGAATATATCCAAAGCAAAAGTAAGTATCCTTGCCCTCAAATCTCCCCTTCTTCCCAATCTTCACATTACTGTTAAAAACACACAATCATTCCAGGCATCAGGCTCATCCAGGGCTCATTGTCATCCTCAGCTCCTCCCTCTTATTAATCCTACATATCTAATATACTACCAAATCTTTTAACTTCTATCTTTACATTTCTTATGGGTGTAAACCGCCTTCTTCCTATTCACAGGGCCACCACTGTAGTTGAGTCCCTTATTCCCTAGACTATTATATTAGACTTCTGATTTCTTCAAGTCTCCTCCCATTCCAATCCATTCTCTACTTCGTTGACAATGATCTTCCTAAAGTATAAGTCTAATTTAACTCTAACTTTAACTCTAGTAGAACTCTATTAAATTAGCATTTATATAATGTTTTAACATTTGCAAAGAATTATAAATATCCTCATTTGATCAATGTGGATCTGAGAAGAGAGGTAAAGACTAGAGATATGGATAAAATGAATAAAATAGAGGTGGTAAGTGAAGATCAGAGAAGGGTTGATATTGACAAGGGAAATAGTGCTGAGAAGAGAAGATGGCTAAGTATAAACCCCCGGGGAATATTCATATTAAGGGAGAGGACATAAAAAGAATGTGGGGCTAAGTAAGCAGGTGTGTGTGTGTGTGTGTGTGTGTGTGTGTGTGTGTGTGAGAGAGAGAGAGAGAGAGAGAGAGAGAGAGAGAAGAACATGGCAAAAGATGAATTAGAGACATAGGAAGAAAATTGGTATACTATGGTATCTCTGAAGCCAAGGGGGATTTCAGTAAAAGGAGGATGTTGCAAAATGAACCAAGTGCCAGTGAGGTCAAGGAGTATGGGAAACAAGAATGTGATCCTATTTTGTCAGACAGAAGAGGGAAAAGACTGTAGGAAGTTACTGAACACATGAGGTAGAGTGAGAGGATAGCAGTGTGGGAGGGGAAGAAAAGACAGAAAAAAGAGGAAGTTAAGAATTCAAAAGACGGACTTGGAATACTTTCCAATTCTATGTTCAGTTGGCCCTGTTTGTCTTTGACTGGGCATGGTAAATAGAAGCTGTGCGCTGAAATATTTTCGTCATGCTTGACTAGGAATACATGCAGCTCTGCTTTGCATGTGATTTGTTGTTTTTTTAAACATGGACTTTATAATCCAGGTTCCCAAAGGATTTGTTAATTGAGGTATTACTGCATATCATTTGGGTGAATATGTATTTTATCTTTGCCCAAATGCATTTATTAAGTGCCTAATTGCCTATGAATGGAAAGCAAGGAATTACAGGAATAAAAATAAAAATAATTGGTTGGATTGGTTCAGACCTTTTTAAAGGGTTTTGTGTTCTAAATCTAAGGAAAATGTGGCTATCTGGAGAGGACCTAAAGTAGAAGAACACAAGATGATTAAGGAGTTAGAAATTAGGCCCTTAGAAGAAGAGCTACAGAACTGCATTATTTAGCTGTTTGAAATGATGATGGAAAACAGCTGGTTTCCCGCGCTGCACACCACCCCCCACCCCTCCCACACCCCCCATCCCGCCTGCTTCTGCCATGTTACAAAAGGCAACAGATTTGGACAGCAACAAGTTGTTGTGAAGACAAAATAAGATTAGAGATAGGATGTCCTTTGTAAAGTTTAAGCATTATTTTTTTGTTGTTTTTATTTCTCAGATATGTCTGGCAAAATCTGATTGCAGCAACCCTGGGTTTATCCAAGTAGATTACAGAGATTAGCATTGAAAATAAAAATATATCAGTTAAATGTCAAATATTACTCATAATTCTCAATCATGATTTTGCAACCCCCTCCAGAGTGTCTGTAGCTATTTTAAGAGGCTATTATAGCATTAGCAAAGCAAGTATTTCAATTTTTCTTAGTTTTTAAATGAGTATATACCATATGCCAATTTTAAGAGAAACAGAGATTGTGTCACAAAACCATATAAGCATGCTAGTATTGTGATTATATAAAATTTGAGAATCTAGAAGCTCTACTTTCTGAATTGCTACAATAATGATCGCTTTCTACTTCAATGAAATATCTAAGAATATATGAATGAACCAACCTACTTGCTATCCCCTCATCACCTCCTGCCTCCATTGCACAAGCTATCCCCCTGCTTTGGAAAGCTTTCTCTTCTCACCTCCACCTCATGGAATCTCTGGTCTCCTTCAAAGCCCAGCTCAGATGTCACATTCTACAAGAAGTGTTTCCTGATTCCTTCAGTTAATGCTTCCCCTGCTACTCAACCAGTACCTTTGCATTTCTTTGCTTGTGTGTATGCATTCACATATAATTATTTCTGTATACATTGTGTCCCCCTGACCCATCCTGGGAATGTAAAATCCTTGAAGACAAGGATTTCTTTGTTTTTATTTTTGATTGTGCTTGGCAGATATGATAGAAATTGTTTATATTGGATGGCTTTAGTACCTTATTTCAATAAAATATTCTAATAATCTCCTTGTTTCCTGCCATTGGATCCCAAAATCAGAACTTGCTCTCTGACTTCAGAGTCCCACTAGCGATAGATTTTGGAAACAGAAAAAATGACCAGACTTATTGATCTATGTCAGAGACAGTTTTCTACTTAAAAGAGTAACATTGGAAAACCATTTTGGTGCTATCATTCTATGATCTAGACCCACATGTTGCACTTAACAGGTGTTTCATCACTGGATGGTGTGTAGAACTTGGGAAAAAAGTGTTCTTAAGGATAGCACTGAGAGGATCAGTAGCCATGCACTTAGACTATCTGTGATTTAGCCATTTGAAACTAAAATATTCTTCAATAAATATAGGTCAATATATATAATTCTTCAATATAGCTCTTCAATAAATATAGTCTGAGAGACACATATTCTTTGCATGGATCTCTTTTCATTTTCCTGATATAGCTACTTGGTTACCACAAAATGATCCATTTAGAAAGCACTTACTGCTAAATGGTAGGGAAAATGAACAGGAGAGGCTAATTACCCCTCTTTCTCCAACAAGGCCTCAATTTAAGTTATATGCCTACATTCACCTCCATAAAAGTTTTATTAAAATGATTTAAGTGTATGTCAAGGCAAACCTTAATGAAAATATTGTAAGCATTTCAAGGGAGGAAGCACTTGTATTGTTTTTACTTTTATCTACCTACAGCAAAGAACCATGTATATAGTCGATTCTAAATAAATTTTTGTCACATTGAATAATTGATTTTAAATTACTCTTTTCCTTTCCATCTCCCCCACCCACATACACATTTACCAATTTTTCTTTTATTAATCTTTGCTCATACCTTTCCTTATGCATGGAATGTAGCACCACCAGGAAAAATCATTCTTTAAATCCAACTCATATGTCATCTTCCCCTTGCAAGCTTTCCTAATCATTCTAGTTAGTAATGATCTTTACACCATAGATTTCACATAGCACTTTATTCATTTTTATGTACTTATCCTATATTATGCTTATTTGTACACATTGTTCATGACTATTATACCTTTAATATTTTGAGAGTAGTATTTCCATTTTTAAAATAGCAGCCAACATAGCACCTTACTCCCTGAATTCCACTAAATAAACATACAATTTTGCTTAACAAAATAGAGACATAAGTAATGGAGACTACCAAGGACATGAATGATCAGGAAATCCCCAGCTCATTATAAAGCTACAACAATTTTTAAAATTCTTCGTATATGACTAAAGTTAGAAACATTAAAAATAATTCCAAAAACATGAAGCATAGAATCATTGCTATAAGGAAGATGGCAGGGTTCATTTCCCATGGGTCCACATGGGCCTACCTGGACCTGAGGCCACAGAGACTTACAATTCCTAGAAGAGAAAGGGGGGAAGGGAAAGTACTGGATTTGAAATTAGGAAGAATTGATTTGAAACCTAGCCTCAGATGCTTACTAGCTCTGTAACCCTGGGCAAGTTACTTGGCCTCAGTTTCTTCCCTTGTAAAAATGGAGATAATAATATCATTGACCTTCCAGGTTGTTGTGAGAGTAAAATGAGATATCATTTGCAATGCACTTTTCAAATCTTAAAGCATTCTAGCTATCATTGTCATCATTATTAGGTTGTCTGAAAGTTGTCTTCTATCCATTCCTGATTAGTAAAAGGGTCCAAAGACATAATGTTCCATCTTCCAGAAGACCACAAAGGGAAGATAGAGAGAGCAAAATAAAAGAACCTCTGTTCTCCTCTCTTCCAGGTAGAAAACAGAGTTAAAGTAGCCAGTGGGAAGCTTCATAGCTTATAACAAGAAAGGGAGAGTTAGGTCTTCTACCCTGTGCAAAAAGCATCATGCTGGCTAGCTAGCTAGACACTGAAAGGTATACAAAGATAAAAGAGATGCAGTTGCTGACTTCAAGGGCTTACAATTTAATAGGAGAGATAAAATGGGAGAGTAGTCCAGAGTGCAATGGGCCTTCTCATTCCATATTTTCTCTGCCATGGGTATTTTCCTTTTATAGGTGGTAAAGATTATATATACTATTGATCTTGGGTTGTTTCTATATGATAGTTCAAAAATGAAATAAATGGGAGATGAAGAGATTTTTATACCCATGACAAGTTTCTTTTTAGTTCTTAAGCCCCTACCCTAAGCTTCTAGGATCCCAAACTTGCTACCTCATTGGATAATAGTTGGGAATGATTGAAAACCCAGGTCTTTCTAAGGTAATTGATGGCTGGAAAAATACACTGAATAACCTTTGGTAAGTCTAAGTGCCAAGTCATTAAACTTAAATTTACAGGCTGGTCCCAGAGGATTTACAATTTAGAATGGAGCCCAGGAAGACTTTCCCGTTGATGGAAGAATTTTCATGACCTTAAAACTATTTTTCTTGCTGTTGCAAAGACAGAAAGCAAAACAATTCATTTTGTTGACAAAAATATTAGTTAGTGATACAAAAATATTAGTTAGTGATTCCATGCAGTCAAAACTTATACTTGATCAGATATAAATACCCCTGCCTTTATTTAAAAGAAAGTTGTGATATCATAAAAACCACAAATGAACCTTATTTTAGTTCCTTATCGCAGTGAATGGTTCTTCTTATCCCAAATTCTGAAGCAAGTTGGGGCCTAATACTTGGAAAATATTAATTACTTCTTTGCTGTAGTAGCTCTTGTTCAATTCTCATATCAGTTTTTTTAGAGCAAATTAAAACAATCTTCAGTTTTTCTTTACTCAATTTAGAATAAAACACTTACTCCTTTTCTTTGAATTCAAGGCCTTCTATAATCTTGGTTCCATCTATTTCCATTCTTGTTTCTTATTATATCCCTTTACAAATTTATCTTCCAAGTGAGCTATTGTTTCTCCATAGGGTTCTTTTTTTTTTTCCTTTTTTACATTTAATAGTATTTTTGTTTTTTCCAATTGCATGTAAAGATAATTTTCAACATCCATTTTTTTGAGATTTTGAGTTCCAATTTTTTCTCCTTCCTAACTCTCTCCCCTCCCCAAGATAGTAAGCAATCTGGTATAGGTTATACATGTACAATCATGTTGAACATTTCCACATTAGCCACATTGTGAAAGAAGAATCAGTACCAAAGGGAAAACCCATGAGAAAGAAAAAAAAGCAAAAAAATAAAGAAAGGGAGAATAGTATGCTTTGATCTACATTCAGATTCCATAGTTCTTTCTCTGGATATGGATAGCATTTTCCATCACAAGTCTTTTAGAATTGTCTTGGATCATAATATTGCTGAGAAGAGTTAAGTCAATCATAGCTGATCATTGCACAATGTTGCTGTTACTATGTACAATGTTCTCCTGGTTCTGCTCACTTCACTCAGCATCAGTTCTTGTAAATTTTTCTAGGTTTTTCTGAAATCTGCCTGCTTGTCTTTTCTTACAGCACAATATCATTCTGACACATTCATATACCATGATTTGTTAAGCCATTCCCCAGTTGATGGCCATGACCTCAATTTCCATTTCTTTGCTGCCATTAAAAGAGCTGCTATAATTTTTTTTTGTAAGTTTAGGTCCTTTTTCCCTTTTTTATGATGTCTTTGAGATACAGACCTAGTATTCATATTGCTGGATCAAAGAGTACACACAGTTTGATTGTCATTTGAACATAGTTCCAAATTGCTCCCCAGAATGGCTGGATGAGTTCACATTTCCACCAACAATGCATTAGTGTTCCAATTTTACCACATCTTCTCCAACATTTATCATTTTCTGTTTTTGTCATATTAGCCAATCTGATAGGTACAATGTGGTACCTCAGAATTGTTTTAATTTTCATTTCTCTAATCAATAGTGATTTGGAGCATTTTCACATGACTATAGATAGCTTCAATTTCTTCATCTGAAATCTGCCTATTCATATCCTTTGTCCATTTGTCAATTGTGGACTGACTTGTATTCTTATAAATTTGACTCAGTTCTCTATATATTTTAGAAATGAGATCTTTATCAGAGACACTGACTGTAAAAATTGTTTCCCAGCTTTCTGCTTCCCTTCTGATCTTGGTTGCATTGACTTTGTTTATGCAAAGATTTTTTAATTTAATGTAATCAAAATTATCCATTTTGCATTTCCTAATGTTCTCTATCTCTTGTTTGGTCATAAATTCTTCCCTTCTCCATAGATCTTACAGGTAAATTATTCTTTGCTCTCCTAATTTGCTTATGGTATCACCCTTTATGTCTAAATCATCTTCCCATTTCAACCTTATCTTTGTATAGAGTATGAGATGTTGGTCTATGTCTAGTTTCTGCTATACTATTTTCCAGTTTTCCCAGCAGTTTTTGTCAAATAGTGAGTCCTTATCCCAGAAGCTGGAGTCTTTGGTTATATCAAAAAGTAGATTACTATAGTCCTTTACTACTGTGTCTTGTGTACCCAATCTATTCCACTGACCCACGACTCCATTTCTTAGCCAGTACTAAATAGTTTTGATTATTGCTGCTTTTTAAATATAGTTTTAGATCTAGTAGGACTAGGCCACATATCGTTGCATATTTTTTCATTAATTCGCTTGATATTCTTGACCTTTTCTTCTTCCAGATGATTTCTTTTTATTATTTAAAGGTATATAAAATGATTTTTGGTAGTTTGATTGGCATGACACTGAATAAGTAATTTAATATAGGTAGTATTGCCATTTTTATTATGTTAATTCAGTCTACCCATGAGCAATTAATATTTTTCTGGTTGTTTAGATCTGACTTTATTTGTGTGAAAAGTGTTATTTAATTGTGTTCATATATTTCTTGCATTTGTCCTTGGCAGGTAGACTCCCAAATATTTTACATTGCCTATAGTTAGTTTAAATGGAATTTCTCTTTCTAACTCTTACTGATGGGCTGTGTTGGTAATATATAGAAATGCTGATCATTTATGTGGATTTATTTTAAATACCACAAGTTTGCTAAAGTTGTTAATTGCTTTAAGTAGTTTTTTCATTGATTCTCTGGGATTATCTAAGTATACCATCATATTATTTGCAAAGAGTAATGATTTTGTTTCCTCATTGCCTATTCTAATTCTTTCCATTTCTTTTTCTTCTCTTATTGCTAAAGCTAATGTTTCTAGTACAATATTAAATGATAGTGGTGATAATAGGCACCTTTGTTTCACCCCTGATCTTATTGTGATTCCTTCTAGCTTATCCCCATTACATATCGTGCTTGTTGCTGGTTTTAGCTAGACTCTGCTTATCATTTTAAGGAAAATTCCATTTATTCCTATACTCCCTAGTGTTTTTTAATAGGAATGGGTGTTGTATATTGTCAAACACCTTTTTTGCATCCATTGAGATAATCATATGATTTTTCTTAGTTTTGTTATTGATATGGTCAATTATGCTGGTATTTTTCCTAATACTGAACAAGAATTTCTAAATGGTATTTATTTGGTGATTTTTAAATTTATTCTTTTTCTAGCTTCTTTTTAGTTGCATCCTCAGTTCATTGATCTCCTCTTTCTCTGTTTTATTCATGTAAGCACTTAGAAATATAAAATTTCCACTAAAAACTGCTTTGGCTGCACCCCATAAGTTTTGGTATCTTGCCTCATTATTGTCATTCTCTTTGATGAAACTATTGACTGCTTCTATGATCCTTTGTTTGTCCCACTCATTCTTTAGGATTAGATTATTTAGTTTCCAATTAAATTTTAGTCTGTCTCTGTGGCCCTTTGTTACACATAATTTTTATTGCATCATGATCTGAAAGGGATGCATTTAATATTTCTGCCTTTCTGCATTTGATTGTGCAGTTTTTATGCCTTAATACATGGTCAATTATTGTGTAGATGTCATATATCACTGAGAAAAAGGTATATTCTTTTGTATATCCTTTCAATTTTCTCCAAAAGTCTATCATATCTAACTTTTCTGAAATTCTTTTCACCTCTTTAACTTCTTTCTTGTTTATTTTGTGATTAGGTTTATCTAGTTCTGAGAGGAGGTCAAAGTCCCCTATTTGTATAATTTTCCTGTCTATTTCTTCCTGTAACTTACTTAACTTCTCCTCTAAGAATTTGGTTGCTATACCACTTGGTTCATATATATTTAGCATTGTTATTGCTTCTTTGTGTATGGTACTTTTTAGCAAGATGCAGTTTCCTTTCTCGTGTCTTTTAATTAGATCTATTTTTGCTTTTAATTTGTCTGAGATGGCTACCCCTGCTTTATTTTTTACTTCTCTTGAAGCATCATAGATTCTACTCCAGCTTTTTACCCTTACTCATTGTGCATCTCTCTATTTCAAATGTGTTCCTTGTAAACCTCATGTTGCAGGATTCTGGTTTTTCATCCACTCTGCTACATACTTCTATTTTGTGGGAAAATTTATTTCCATTTACATTCACAATTATGATTAGTAACTGTGTATTTTCCTCCATTCCATTTCCCCCCCCATTTATACTTTTCTCTCTCCTTTAACCCTGTCCCTCTTCACCAGTGTTTTGCTTCTGACCACCACCTCCCTCAATCTGCCTTCCCTTTTATCCACCCCACTCCTTTTTCTTCCCCTTTTCCCTCCTACTTCCTTAATAGAGTAAGATAAATTTCTATACCCAATGAGGTATGTATGTTATTCCCTGTTTGAGCCAAATCCAATGAGAGTAAGGTTAAAAAAATTCTCACCCTCTCCCTTCTTTCCCTCTACTGTATTAGATTTTTTTGCGCCTTTTCATGTGATGTAATTTACCCTATTCTGCCTCCCCCTTTCCTCTTCTCCCAGTACAATCCTTTTTTTTCACTCCTTTTTTTATATCATCACATCAAAGTCAACTTATAGCCACACCCTCTGTCTATGTATACTCCTCTAATTGCCATAATAGAGATACAGTTCTTAAGAGTTACCAGTATCATCTTCCTGTATATGGATGTAAACAGTTTAATCTTATTGAATAACATGTTTTTTTGTCTTTCTGTTTACCTTATTATACATCTCTTGAGTCTTATATTTGAAGATCATATTTTCTGTTCAGGTCTGTTTTTTTTCCACCAGGTAAGTTTGAAAGTCCTATATTTTACTGAATATTTATCTTTTCCCCAGAAAGATTATGTTCAATTTGGCTGGGTACTTGATTCTTGGTTATAATCTATCCAGAATATCATATTCAAAGCTCTCTGATCCTTTAATGTTGAAGCTGCTAAATCCTGTGTAATACTGACTGTGGCTCCTTGATATTTGAATTGTTTCTTTCTGGCTGCTTGTAGCATTTTCTCTTTGACCTCATCATACTGGAATTTGGCTACAACATTGCTTGGAGTTTTTGTTTTTGGATCTCTTTCAGGAAGTGATCAGTGGATTCTTTCAATAATATTTTACCCTCTGGTTCTAGGATATCAGGGCAGTTTTCCTTGATAATTTCTTGTAAGATGCTGTCCAGGCTCCTTTGTTGTTCATGGCTTTTGGGTAGTCCAATACTTCTTAAATTATTCTATTCTGTATCTATTTTCCAGGTCATTTATTTTTCCAATGAGATATTTTACATATTCTTCAATTTTTTTTCATTTTTTTAGTTTTGTTGGACTGATTCTTGATGTCTCATACAGTCATTAGCTTCCACTTACCCAATTCTAATTTTTAAGGAATTATTTTGTTCAGTTAGCTTTGGAACCTCCTTTTCTATTTGGCCAATTCTACTTTTTAAGAAGCTGTTTTCTTCAGCCAATTTTACTCTTTTTTCATGATTCTCTTGTATCACTCTCATTTCTTTTCCCAATTTTCCTTCTACTTGTCTTACTTGATTAAAAAAAAAACTTTTTGAGTTCTTCCAAGAGGATGTTTTGGGCTTCAGATGAATTCTTCTCCCCTTTGAGGCTTCACATGTAGGCACTTTAGCATTGAAGTCCTCTTCTGAGTTTGTGTTTTGGTCTTCCCTATTGCCATGGTAGCTTTCTATGGTCAGGGCTCTTTTTTGGTTTTTGCTTATTTTAAAATTTTGAGCTCTGCTCCTGGGGCACATGGGGCATTGTTCCAAGCTTCTAGTGCTGGGGGCCAGAGATCTGGTCACTGGCTTTCCACACTGGGGCCTCAGATGCTTGTGTATTGCCCACTACACTGTGGTGGTCCAATGTATTCACACCTGTTGTGCTGGTGTTCCAAGGCTAGCAATTTGCCTTCTGTGCTAGCGCTGGAGGTTTCACAGCTGACCTGATGTGCCACTAGCCTGATGAGGCAGTAATGAGGGGCTATGATTGTTGATGTGTACTGAGGCAAAGAGGCTCCCACTGGCTTGCCCCAACACTGCATGTGTTGGTCTGTGCCTCCCTTTTGCCCAACTGAGATAGACCTTTTCTGAAGTCCTCGTAAGTTATCTTAAGTTGTAAAATTGTTTCACTCCATCTTTTCATGGATTCTTTCATTCTACAATCTATTTAGAGTTTTGATTTAATGTTTTTTTCTGAGATAAACTGGGGAGAGCTCAAACAACTTCCTTGCTTCTTTCTGCCATCTTTCCTGGGTTCCTTTCCTCATAACATTTTGCAAATTTCCAAACACTTGCCATTTGCCATCATCTCTAAACCTCTGTAATCAGTTTTGTACACATCAATTTTTTTTTGTTAAGCCCTCTATATCATTTTGGATGCATTTAAAAAAATTATTGTTATTTTTTTGTATCAACACCTATAATTTTCACTGTGTGTTCCCTCATCCCCTACTAGAAAAACATATCTTGTAATAAAACTTTTTTTAAGGAGGAAGAAAAAAAAACAATCAGCAAAACATCTAAGAAGTCTGATATTATGTGTGATATCCCATACCTCCAGTCCCCCACCTCTATAAAAAGGTAGAAAGAGAGAGCTTTTCATATCCCTTATTTTTGGTCAACCTTGATCATTAAAGTTTCTCAGAATTCAGATTTTCTTTTCTCTTTCTTTTCATGTAAATTGCTTAATCACCTACCATGATTTTCTGAATTTTTACTTTATTAAACATGAAAAACAACATGGGAATGTAACTGCTTTGACATGAAATATCATCTTTGGTCTAAAAAGACTTTCCCTATATGTGAAATTCCAGTTAAAAGTAATTATTTACTAACCTTGCCCCAAATTGCTTAAAATATCCTTCCTTCCTACAAAATACCACCTTCATTATAGATTCATGGCAAAAGTAATGCACGCAGGTCTTATTCCTGTGTGACTAAGAAAGTAGTGAGCAGGCAGCAATAGGCATTTTCTGTCAATCTGCTTTTCACCTCTCTCTGTTCTATGTATAGTATTTAGCTTTCATTGCTTTGTTATTTTTTCCATCTACATTGTAGTCATTATATGTGTGTGTGTGTGTGTGTGTGTGTGTAGACACATGTATATATTTTTCTGCTTTTACTTCATTTTGCATCAGTTTCTATGTCTTCCTATGCTGCTCTATATTTATCATATTCATTATTGTTTACAATGCAGCAATATTTCACTTAATCCTATTAGTCAATAGTAAATGAACATTTCTTAAGCACCTAGGCCAGGCATTGTGGTAAGTACTTAAGTACTAGGGATAAGAAGATAGGCAAACGATAGTGCCTGGCTTCCAGGAGTTCTCATGCTAATGGGGGAGATAATATGTAAAGCAGCTATGTAGAAATAAGCTAAGTATAGAATAAATAGAGATAATTAATGGAGAGAAGACCAAGAATTTGAATTGAGTTTATTAGAATTAAGAGGCATTGGTAAATGTTTTGTGTAGAAAGTGGAATTTTAATTAGGACTTGAAGGAAGCCAGGAAAGCTAGGGGATAGAGATGAGGAGGGAGAACATTTCAGGCATGTGGGACAACCAGTGATAGTGCCTGGAGTTTGGAGATAGAGTGTCTTGTTTGAGGAACAGCAAAGAGGCCAGTGACATTGAATCAATGAGTATGTGGAAGAGTATAAGGTTTAAGAAGAATGGAAAGGTATGTGTTTGGGGTGGGGTGGGGTTAGGGCTAGGTTATGAGTGACTTTGAATGCCAAACAGATTATCTTATATTCTATGCCAACAATGAAAAGGAGGCATTGGAATTTATTGAATTAAGGGATATCATCTGAAGTGGATAGGAAAATCACTATAGCAGCTGATTAGAGGATAGACTGGAGTAGTAAGAGACTCCTGTCAGGCAGACCAACACCAGGGTATTATAGTAGTCCAGGCATGAGGAGAGGAGTGCCTGCATCAAAAAAATGGCAGCAGTAGAGGAGAGAGTTGTACAGTTTACTTTAGCCATTTCCCCAATTGAATGGTTATCTACCTTTTCCTCAGTACCACAAAAAGTGGAAACATATATTTTCATATTATAGTTCCTACAAGCTTTCTTTAGTTTTTCCTAAATTTTTCACAATCATTCATAGTATGCAGGAAAACTTGGTTTTCATGTGTAAATTATTTCTTATTTTTATATTTCTATTCTTTTTCCAGTAACCAGTCTTAAAAATCTGGAAGCCCAAAGACTTTTCTCTCTCCTTAATTGCTCACATTCAGTAGTTGCAAAATTCTTTATCTTATCAACAGAAGAGATTAGGCATCTTTTCTCCCTCCTCCCAAGGCCTCATTACCTGTCAGTAGCCTCTTAATTGTCCTTTGTGGTTTTTGTTTTGATTTCTCCAATTCATCTGCACAACTGCCAGATTAATTTTCCTAATGCACAGTTATGATCATTTCACTGCCTTGTTAAAACAATCTTCAGTTTTTCCTGTTGCCATTAGAATAAAATGCAAACTCCTTTTCTTTGTATTCAAGGCCTTCTATAATCTTGGTCCCACCTATTTCCATTCTTATTTCTTACTATGTCCCCTCACTTATATATGTTCCAGGTAAATTGAACTTCTAGCTATTTTTCTATCTCATCCTTAAAACCTGTGCCTATTGATACACCTTAGATTTCCTTTGAAAACTTCCTGTTCCTATTCTTTAGCAAATCATTGTTGTTGCTATAAATTTTATTTACTCTTGTTATAAATTGAATTCAATTCTTAATATAGGTTTTATGTGGGAGAATCTTGCACAAAGATTTTCCACAGTTACTTATTCTCTCTAATTTTAACAATATTAGGGGCTTTTCTGGTGCAAATGTTTTTTAATTTCATATAATCAAAAGTATACATTTTATTTTCTGTGATCCTCTTTAACTCTCTTTTGATCAGGAACTTTTCCCTTATCTGCAGTTGTGATGAGTATAAGGACATTGGGGGTGAGGTACAGAGAAGGAACACAAGTACTCAAAGATTACAAGTTGAAGAGTTGATTATTCACCAACATGCAAGTATGGAGCTCCCCAGTTTCACTGTCTCTTAGGCAAGCATGGATGTGGTGGGATCTATACCATGGTTGAGCATTCAGAACTCTGGGTCTCTGTCCTTATATCTGGTTGCTTTTTCTGGGCAGATTACAAGAACCAAGTACGTAGAAATCACGGGGCAGTTATGTGATCCTACTTCCTCCCTTATTGACCTCAAAGGCATTATGATTTAAAAAAAGTTTCCTAAACTTTATGATTAGGAGAACTGTGGGGATTTTGCCTAAATGAATCTGGTGTGAACCAACTATGTTCTATGTGGGAACTTCTCAGTCCACAATGTTGTGGAATAAATATCTCCTCTCTGAGTTCATGGGGTATGTAATTGCTGCCAAATATGTGTGTGTGTAGATATATATCTATATATCTATATATATATATATATCTATATATAGATATATATATGTATATGTATGTGTATGTGTATGTGTATGTGTATATGTAGATATGTGTATATACATATATACATATATACACACATACATACATATATATACATATATATGTGTGCATATATATATATATATATATATATATATATATATATATATATATATATATATACATATATGTGTGAGTGTGTGTTTACCACAACTCAGAAATTATTGAGGTAAAAACCTAGATTTTATTATTATGCTCAAGCATAGGCTCAGGCCACAGAGAAAACCCAAACCCTGATTAGTATTCTAACAGGGATTCTTATAGGACAACAGAGTGAAAGAGAAATAATTCTTTTACATATTACAAATTTGTACATTCTTCTTACAGCATAAAAGTAAAGAAAACATAAATTCATAATAGCATACTTCCTTCAATGTCATAAAAGTTAAACAAACTTAGTTAAACAAAATCACAACTTCATACATCTCTTACATATGGGCTATGTAACTTAGGGAAACAAACTTCGTCAAACAAACTTTATGGTAAACTAAGTCAAGTAACAGATTAAACTACTTTTAGAGAGTTTGCAGGTAGACTGAGGGGGAAGATTTACATGTCATCATAGAGTTGGGGATAGCTGAGAATCTTCCTCAGGCTTCTTATCTCAGTTATGTTTAAGCCTGGGGCTTTAAGTAAAATTTCACATTCCATCAGAGAGGTTTTGATAGTGAAGTCAATATTAACAGAAGACAGCTTTTCAGTTAATTAAAAGTTGTAGGAAGAACAAAAGGAAATAAAAATAATTCCCATTACAGTAGCAAACAGGTAGTCCCTTCTGTCATTCCTCACAATAAATCATTTCTTCCTAATTTCTCTGATTATATTTGGTATAACCTTTTGTGTTTAAGTCATGTACACATTTTGATCTTTTCTTGATAGGCAATATCAAATGCTGATTTTTTCCTAATTTTTGTCATTTCCTTCCAGTTTTCCCAGCAATTTCTGTTGTATAATAACTTATCTCATCACCTGGGGTCACTGAGTTTTGGGGCATTAAGGTACTAGGTTTGTTTCCTTCTCTATGTCATCTACCTAATCTGTTTCAGTGAAATATTTTCTAACCAGTACTGAATCATTTTGAAAATTATCTATAATTTTGATAATTTTTTAAAAAAATTCTCTTTACAATTTTGAACTTTTGTTCTTCCAGATGAATTTATGATTTTATGGTGATAATAACAACTAACATTTCTATAGCACTTACTATGTACCAGGCACTGTGCTGAGTTCTTGATAATCATTATCACATTTGATCCTCACAATAACTCTAAAAGATAAGTGCTATTATTATCCTCATTTTGTATATGAAGAAACTGAGACAAACAGAGATTAAGTGACAGGTCCAGGGCCACACAGCTAGTAAGTGTTTGTGGCTGGGATTTGAACTTAGGTCTTCCTGATCCAGGTTTGGTGATCAGTGGGCCACGTAACTATTTCATTATAAAATAATCCTTTGGAAGTTTGGCATGACAATGAATAAACAAACATTTTGATAGTATTTTTTATTATGTAAACATGGCCTACTCATGAACAATTAATATTTCTCCATTTTATTTGTCATTACTTCCATAAAGACTTTTGTAGTTCTATTTATGTAGTTCCTATGTATATGTTGGTAGATAGATTCTAACATATTTTATGCATATTTTCATTAGAATTTCTTTTTCTGTCATTTTGGGGTTTTGTTCTTAATATGTAGAAACACTATTGTTTGTTTTTTACCCTTCCTTCTTGAAGAGGACCAGTGACATCAGGAGGGTAATGTCTTAATTTGCAAGTGAATTGGATTTGAGTGAGACAGAGCTGTGCAAAGTCATCAGCTTCACAATGATTGTATGTGAATTTATTTTATAAACTGCAAATTTGCTGAAGGTATTGTTTCATTTAGTATTTACCTGTCTCTTTAGAGTTTTATAGATAACCTATCATATAATCAGCAAAAAGTTATTGTTTTGTTTCCTATTTCTGCATATGATTGTATCCTCAGTTTCTTTTTCTTTCCTTATGACTATAGCTAGCACTTCTACAGTATGTTAAGCACTAGTGATGATTATGGGTATCCTTTTTTTTTTTTAACTTCAGTGTTACTAGAAAGGTCTGTGGTTTGGTAATGCTGGCTCAGGTAGATCCTACTTACCATATTAAGGAAAAGTCCATTTATTTTTAGGTTTTCTGGTATTTTGTTTCACAACAAAAACGTCTGTTGCATTTTGTAAAACAATTTTTCTGTTATCTATTGATGTAATCATATGACTTTATTGTTCTTTTTATTAATATCATCTATTATGTTTATAGTTTTCCTTTTATTAAACCAAGTCTGAATTCCTGGTATAAATCCAACATAGTCATGATGTATAATCTTTTGTTGTGTTTTTGTGACCCATTTTACTAATATTTCATAGGCAAGAGATCATATGGAGGTCAAAACAAACAATACCCAGAACAGTCTCAAGGTCTTTCTGAAGAACTTTGGAATTAATTGTGAGACTTGGGGTGGTATGGCACAAGACTGCCTAGTATGGTGTATACATGTCAAAGAAGGCACTGTACTCTAGGAGCAAAGCAGTAGCTCAAAAGAACTATGAAATGCACAAATTTAGAAACATCACCACTCCAAATGTTTATACGAACTATTTGTGTCTGACTTGTGGTAAAGCCTCCTGAGCTTCTGATCAGCCACAGTCAGACATGCTGTACTTTGACTCCAACGTAGTGATATCATTTTGGTCCTCTTTGAGGAGGAAGGACAACAACCAACCAACTAATATTTTGTTTATTTTTTCTTGCATCAATGTTTATTAGACATATTAGCCTATAATTTTTGTCCTTTATTTTGTTTTGTCTTTCTTAGGTTTAGGTGTTAGTACCATATTTGTGTCATAGAAACAAATTGGAAAAGTTCCTTATTTTCCTATTTTTGAGAAGCATTTCTATAATGTCGGAAGTACATTTTTTTGAATATTTAATAGAATTCACTTGTAATTCATACTGATCCTAGAGTTTTTAATTTCAGAATTCATGTATGGCTTGTTCAACTTCATTTTTGTTTTTTTAGGTTATGCAATTAATCCATTTTTCTTATCTTTTTTTCTTAAGTTTTTATCCATTTAATCTAAGTTATCCATTTCATTGTTATAAAAAAACAGGCAAAATCATTCTAATAGTTATGTTATTTACTCTTCAACTTTGATGAACTCTGTATTTATATGAACAGTTTGGCTTTCCTCTATCTTTTTTTTTTAATTGGGCTAGCTATTTTTGTTTCAGACTTTTTAAAAAAAAAACTTCTTGTTTTTCATTACCCAGTTCATTTTTTTCTTTCAATTTTATTATCCTCTTCTTTGATTTTAGAGTGTATACTTTGGTATTTAGTTCCTTTTTCAATTGTTGCCTTTCTAATTTTTAGTTGTATATCCAATTCATTGATTTATATTTTCTCTTTTTAGTTTATGAAAGTGTTTAAATACACACATTTTCCTCTAAGGGTTGATTTAGATGATCCCTTAAGTTTGGTATAAATTTGTTCTCTGATTGCTGTCATTTCTTTTGATGAAACTTTCTATTGCTTCTATCATTTGTTTTTTGAGCCACCAATCCTTTAAGATTCATCTCTAACTAATTTTTAATTCTTTCTCAATGAATCTTTATTGGCTTTATTGTGAAGGTTTTCTGATTTTCTGTTTGTTTGGGAGATTTTTATTACCTAACACACTGGGTGTTGACCAGCATCCAAAAGGCAATCTTACCCATTCTTGTAAATTTTTTCTCAATTACCTGTCTAGCTCATTTTACACACACACACACACACACACACACACACACACAATGTATTACATAAAACTACAAGTAAAATGTGTAATATTCAGCATGTTTTTATTTTGCTCTCTATATACTTACATATGTGTAGAGACAGACACATATACCCACATATATGTACATATGTGTATGTGAGTATATGATCATGAAGGCTATAATCCACCATTTGAAATAAACTTTCTGTCCTCAGATGGTCACTTAATAAATACTTAAATTAAAAAAAAAACATAAACAAACAACAGATATTGTGTGTTTTTGCATTCTTTACATCTCTCAGCCAATTGTATAATGGTAAAGATGCTGCCTACTATGGGATATCATTTACAAAAGCCTTCCTATTCCTTTCTGATACTCTCATCAAGGATACCAAGTATGTGTGATAGATAATCTGCAAACCTGCTATTCCATAAAATAGCAATATTTAATACACCCAAGTTGTAAAAGCCTAAACTTAATTCTTTTCAAGAGAAGTGTCATGTTTTGAAAATATTTGAGGCATTCTCTTGCAGGAGATTTGATACTTCAGTCTGTAAGTTGGAAGGTCTGTTCAGTTTTTGGATGAATTAAGATGGTAAACAAGCTCATTAAGTGTGCTTAAGTTATTAAAAGATGATCTGAAGACAGGAAGGATATTTTCAATTGTGTAATACCACCTTCATGGTCTTCTACCTTATCAAGCTGATTTTGACCTCTAGAATATAAATTGTTAATTTCATATTCTTTATTTAATTCCCAAGTTTTTAGTGGGTTCAACACACAAACGAGCTAAGTTCTCTTTGCTGAGGTTAGATTTGGATATATCTTTAAATTTGACATTTAGAATTGATGTTGATCTTTTACATTTGTTAAGCAAGGATAGCAATTTTTCAGATGGACATGTCATACCCTCAGAAAGATAAGAATCACAAAGAGTATTTGATTAGGTCCTTGTATTTATTCAGTTATAATCTAAAATCAATAACATAATGTAAGTGAAAGGCCCAATCCTTATCCTGACCACTTACGATACAACCAAAAGTCACTTCATGTATATTATTAACAATGAACAAAATTTAGTCTCAAATGAAAACATTAGCTTAGTACACACCTGACAATTATGATTCAAATGATTTACACATTTATGAGGCATAGTGAGAATTTACATAATGCATATCAACATCTAGAGAGTAAAAAACACTTGAGAAAAGTAGACTGGCAACAATAATGATGTTTTCTAGAAGGTACCTGACACAAAGTTGACAGATGGTCTGCTAATTATTGAAAGTTTCACTCAAAGAGATTTCTAATCTCATGTATTTGAGAGAAACCTCCCTAGATGAAGATTTCCACCCATCCATATATCTCCATCTTGTTCCATTCTCATCCATATCCTACTGAAACTTTCTCAGCAAGAGTCAACCCAATGTGTAGGAGGTCTTCTTCTCTCCAAACATAGTATTCCCAATGGCATACTTTGGATATTCTTCTGCCAACCCTTAACATATGTACAGCCCATCTTTTCTTTCTCTCATGCAATTCAGCATTTTGTACTGGGTAGTTTACTAGACATGGAATCAGGAAGACTTAGGTTCAAATCTGGCTTAAGATGAGCAAGTCATCTCTGTATCACAGCTTCCTCATCTGTAAAATAGGAAGGTTGCATTTGATAACTTCCAAGTTCCCTTTCTGTTTTAAATCAATATTCTTTGATTCCTGACCATATCCTATATAATTTCTTCAGAGTCCCTTACTGGTTATCTATTAAAGTATTAATACATCTACCATAGGCCTTCACATTAATCATTGTATTGCTCATTGCAGTGGTGTTCCAGGTACACCAGAGGTAGCAGAGTCTGCATTGCTGCCAGATTAAAATGTAATTGGGGAAAATGTACCAAAATAAATAAAAATATATTGAACATAGACAATGTTCATGTGCTTTTTAAATCAATATGTGGCATGAAGTGTTCCTTATGTATGGTTTAGTGTCCCCCAGTTGAGTTTGAGTTTGACATCACTGCTATACATGAACACTAATAAAATGTTTGTTTTGAAAAGATGGGCCTTTCCTATTATATGAAGCACAAGATCAGTAAAGGTGATCTCCAATTTCCCAAAAGGAATGCTGCCTGCTCTCCTCCTCCTTTCAACTTTGGACCTAGCTCTTTGTCCATCTGTGTGATCTGACCCACATATAATGATATTGAACAACATCCATGCAGTATCCATTCAGAAGCACATTGAAATATGAGCCACTGACATTTTTCATCCATTTGATTTTTCCTGCGTGAATGGACAAACCAAACTACTTTGAGTGATTAGAGATATCTTCCAGGAGGCTCCGCAATATCTTGAAGCTTGAAAGTATCAACATAACATGACCTACAAGCAGTCAGTTCTGGAAATCTTCAATGTCTACATTGTATTCCTTCCTTGAACTTAACTCTGATGCATCTCTCTCATCTCAATAATGAATAATTCTGGCAAGCATACATCACCATGTTTTATGTCTCACCTCATGTTCGCTGTCAGAAAGTTATTGAGCATAGTTATCCTCCTTGTTGTCATGTCTTTGAGGCAATTTTAAATGACCCTAATATGCGGGTGAAAAACACCTTGTGGCAAAAAAAGCCAGTAAGGCAGTTTTTGTTATACTAGGATGAATACTTTTCTTTTTCTTTTTTAATCAATGAGTCAGCATAATGAGATCCTACAATTTCTTTACATTTTAGTCAACTATAAAATAATAAAGATGTGCTACACTGTTGAATTTTATTCATGGAAACCTGCTTCTTCCCTATTTATAGCATTATAATCCTCAATTCATGAATAGATAACTCTCACAGCAATTTTATGTAGATAGGAGAATTGGTATATAAATTATGCTGTGTTGATATCTTCCAGTCTGAAGATATTACAGAGCCTCCTGGAAGATATCTATAACCACTCCAAGTAGTTCAGTATGTTCTTCTACACAGAAGTAGAGTAATTAATAATTTGGGGTTTTTTCAATATTAGGGGAGATAGTAACAAAGTTTGAGATTTTTTCCCCATGTGTTTTGTATCTTCCTCTTTCTCAAATATTCATATATTGGTTTCTTGATGTTCTCACAATTATAGTGATTCCTCAGTGTCCTTGATGGTAAAATTTTATTGAAGTAGGTTTTTCTTTTGCAAATCTTTTCTGTTTTCTCCTGTTTATAGACTCCTTTCCATTTTCATTCTTGAACGCTCTTTGAATAATTTCCCTTAGTTGGATATCTTGCCAAACTTTATTCAGATTGATTTTATCCTCCACTACTCTCAGCTTTATGAGACGATATTGTTTATAATTGTCCATCATCTTTCTTTGTATAATTTTTTACATATGAGTTTACATTCTAACCCAGTGTTACTTTTGGCAGCCCTTTCTCTTTTCTTGGCAAGAAAGTCAAATGTTTGTTAGCTAAGGCATTTTCTGGCATCTTTTGGTCTCCTTCATTTAATAATTCATTTATATCAGTTTAATTTTTGAAATAAATTATTATAGGAAATATCAATGTAATTTCTACTGTTCATTTTCCATGTTAAAATTTTCAATAGATTGTTAAAATACCTCAGGATTAATTCTTTTTAGTTATATGCCATCTTTTTCTTATTTATATTCTTATTTATTATAAATTATGATCCAAGCTTTGATAACCAATGGTCTAGTTGTGGATAATCTTAAGGATTATTAGGCATAATTCATACTTTCATAACAAATATTTTCCTTTCTGTCAACATGTAGTCAGTTTCATTCTTTGTAATATTATTTGGTGTTCCACAGGGTCAGTGACTACCACATTTTTGGGGGGGAAGAGTTCATGTATAGAGGCTACATGCTTCTATAAAAGCTACAAATCTTTGGCCTCTCTCATTTTTTCCTCCTAAGCCATACTTTCCCATATGTTTCTCCCAACACCCACATTTTCCCACCTTTGCACTAAAGCCTCCAAGTATTAGAGTAAATATTGGCTTGATTCAGATAGTCTCATCAAGTTATTCATGGAATTTCTCTACCACTTTGCTCTCAGCAACGAATCTTGGTCCGTAAGTTACAAAATGTTTTTATGGCATTCAAAAGGCAAAGACAAGATAGCAGAGAAAAGACAAGGAATGACCTGATTTCTCCCAAATTCTCTTCCAAATAACTTTAAATAATGCCTCAAAATGAACTCTAGAGCTACAGAACCCACAAAGGGATGGGGTAAAACAATTTTATATCCCAAGACAACTTAGAAGGCAAAATATATTAGATTGGGATGAGAGTAGAGTGCATTGCAATACAGGGAATGCCCTAGCAAGACAGCAGCAGCTGTACCTTGGCAAGCCAGCATCAGGCTTTGGGGGCAACTGAATCACTAGCAGCAACTTTCAGAACTCTCAGCTCACAGATGGGAAGGGGGTCTGACCATTGATAAGAAGGAGATTATAGGCATCCCTTTGCTGGTAATGGTGCAGGGCTCTGTATACTGTCCATATGCACATCTGTGTCATGATCCTGAGTTGTTGTCCCAGGATAAGGAGGAGCACTAGCACACCAAAGCTTGCTGTCAGGTGTGTGGGGACCATGGTCATAGTTACAGAGAAGAAAAGAGTGGTTGGGGTCACTCACAGATCAAAGCACAAACATGGAAAGTAGTAAACATATATATATCAGATCATAAATACTTTTTTTAAGAAGTGAAAACTTACAGACTTCTCCTCCAGATCTAGTTCTGAAAACAGCAGTGCAAAAAATCTGAAGCTTGGGATAGCATCCTATTGACCTTGGAACAGAACCTAGTTTTAATATAATGTTAAAAGTCAAGAAATAGGTTGGAAAAAATTGCAAACAACAATAACAACAACTGAACCTGACCATAGAAATGTACTCTAGTGACAGGGAACATCAAAACACAAACTTGGAAGACAATAAAGTCAAAACTGCTACATCCAAAGCCTCAAAGAAAAATGAAATTTGGTTTCAGGTACAAAAAGAATTCCAAGAAGAACCCTCAAAAAAGACTTTAAAAAGAAATAAAAGAGATAGAGGAAAAACTGGGAAGAGAAATGAGAGTAATATAAGAAAATCATGAAAAAGAGTTAACAGCTTGGTAAAAGAGGTACAAAAATACTGAAGAAAATAACACCTTGAGAAACAGAATAGGCCAAATGCTACAAGAGACATAGAAATCCAGTGAAGAGAAAAGCTCCTTTAAAGCATAATTTCCCAAGTGGAAAAAAAAAAGATAAACAAAAAAATTACTGAGAACTTTTTAAAAAGCAGAATTGGCCACATGGATAAAGATGTACAAAATTCACTCAAGAAAACAACTCTTTAAAAAGTAGAATTGGCCAAATGGAAAAGGAGACACAAAAGCTCACTCAAGAAAATAATTCTTTAAAATTTAGAATTGGGCAAGTGAAAAGTAATGACTCCATGAGACATCAAAAAACAACAAAACAAAATCAAAAAATGAAAAATAGAAGAAAATGTGAAATATTTCATTGGAAAAACAACTGACTTGGAAAATAGATTGAGGAGAGATAATTTGCAAATTATTGGACTGCCACCATGATCAAAAAAGAGCCTAGATATCATATTTCAAGAAATCACCAAGGAAAACTGCCATGATATTAGAAATTGAAAGAATCTACCAATCACCTCCTGAAAGAAGTCTTAAAAAGAAAACTTCTTGGAACATCACAGCCAAATTCCAGTGAAGGAGGAATATTGCAAGCAGCCTGAAAGAAACAATCCAAATATCATGGAGTCACAATCAGAATGACACAAAAATTAGCAGCTTCTATACTACAGGATCAGAAAGCATGGGATATGATATTCCAGAGAGCAAAGGAGCAAGAATAATAACCAAGGATCACTTACCTAGCAAAACTGAGTTTAATCCTTCAGGAGAAAAATGTATTATCAATGAAATAGAGAACTTTCAAGCATTTCTGTTCAGAAAAAAAAGCTGAATAGAAAATTTAACTTTCAAATACAAGCTCAAGTAAGCATAAAAAATTAATTAGGAAAAAAAACATAAGGGATTCAATAAGTTTAACTTCTTGTATTACTACATGGGAAGATGATACTTGTAACTCCTTATTAGGTCATTTGGAAAGAATATACATAGAGATCATAGGTATGAGTTGATATCTAAAAAAATAAAATTAAGGTGTGTTAAAGTGCAATGTATTAGGAGAAGGCAAAAGGGAGAGGTAGTATGGGATAAATTTTCTCACATAAAAGAGTCATGAAAGAGCTTTTACAGTAGAGAGGAAGATGAAGGAAGTAAAAGGAGACGTGCTTTAACTTTACTCTCATCAGAATTGACTCAAAGAGGGAATAACATACACACTCAGTTGGGTATAGAAATCTATCTTACCCCACAGGAAAGTAAAGAGGGAAGAGGGTGGGTAGGCACTTTCAAAGACAATTTGGGAAAAGAAAAGGAACCTATATGTTCTTAAGGAAAAGAACCTATATGTTTTTGTGGTGGCAAAGAACTGGAAATTGCAGAGATGCCTATCAATTGGGGAATGACTGAATAAATTGTGGTATATGATTGTGATAGAATATTACTGTGCTATAAGAAATAATGAGCTCAATGATTTTAGAAAAATTTGGAATGACTTGCAGGAAATAACAAAGAGTGAAATGAACATAACCTAAAGAACATTGCATGCAGTAACAACAATATTGTTTAAGAACAACTTTGAACAATATGTTATTTTGAATATTATAACTGCCTAAATTAATGATAAAGCACATATTAAGTAAGATGCTATCAGCATCCAGAGAAAACGCTGATAAATAGGAGTATGTATAGAATAATTTTACATATATATGTCTTTTTGGATCTAATAGTAGCCATCCCTTGTGTGGGGTTAGGAGAGTGAAGAAAAAAAGAAATTTAAATAATAATTTTGTTGTATATGAAAGTAATAGCAAGTTGTACATAGTAGATGTACAGTTTCACATGCAATCATATTTTTATTGTACTATGTTATTAAAATACTTGTTTTATTCCATAAATTGAAAATATTTAAAAAAATAAAAGGGGGCTAATAGAAGGAAGAGTGGATTGGGAGAGGCACTAGTAAAAAGCAAAACAGTTTTGAGGATGGACACAGTAAAAGGAAAAAGAGTAAGATAAACGGGGAAAACAGGATGAAGAGAAATACACACTTAGTAACTATAATTGTGAAAATAAAATTACAGTAAGTTTCTCTGATACAGGCCTCAATTCTCAAATATATAGAGAAATGAGTTAAATCTATAAAAATAAGTGCCACTCTCCAATTAATAAATGGTCAAATGATAAGAACAGGCTATTTTTAGGTAAAGTAATCAAAGCTGTCTATAGTCATATGAAAAAATGTTCTAAATCACTACTGATTGGGGAAATGCAAATTAGTGCCTACTATGTGCCAAACATTGTGCCAAGTGTTGGGGTTGGTGGGATACAAATAGGAAAAAAGAAAGATAGTCCCTATTCTTAAGGAGCTTACATTGGGATGGGGGAAGACAGCATACAAAAGGAAGCCGAAAAATGGGAGCATGGAGAAGGTACCTACTGTAGGGGATTGGTAGAGAAGTTCCAAAGTAGTGCAGCCAGGTGGGAAATGAGATATCTGTGCTGAGACCTCTCCTTAGAGGTTTTAGAGTTTGGGGTCCATCCTTCAACCAGAGGGGCAGAGGATAGTGATGAGATGTTAGAGCCAAGGCTAATTAGCTCTTGCAGGATGATGAGGTTTTCTCACTGATTAGCTTATTAGAACATGGTGCAGAAGTCAGCAAGGTCCCAAGGTAAAGCATCTAGGTAAGAATTGAGGGCCTAAGGACTGCTGGAGTTTCCATCTATTCCACAACTGAATTCAACTATATTTCTTATCTAGCCCTATTACAATGTGAGCTGTTTGAGGTTAGGGACTCTTGCTTTTCAATTTTTATCATAAGGCTTAGCATAGTGATTGGCCCATAATAAGAATTTATTAAGTGCTATTCTATTCCACTCCATATGTCAATCAAACTCTACTATTCATCACTTGATACTGAAAATTTTGCATTATAGTTCATGTCTCTTAATAACAGTGGGTGATAGAAAAAATATGTTTTCATTTTTTAATTTGACCAATCAATAAAGATTTACTAAATATTTGTTTTCTGCTAGGCACTGTGCTAAGCCCTGGAGACACAAAGAAAAAAAACAACAATAACAGCCCCTGCCTTTAATGAGCTTATAGTCTAATGAGAAAAACAATGAGTAAATAAATTCATACATATAATAACAGAGTAGATGGGAAGTAGTATTAGAGAAGAAAGTACTAGTAGCTAGGGGAAGTCAGAAAGGTTTCTTTTTTTGAGAAGGTGGCACTTTAATTGAATTTGAAAGGAGATCAGTAATTCTAAACCAGACATTAAGAGAAAAAAAATATTGAAAGCATGGGGAAGAGCCAATGCAAGCATAAAGAGAAAGGAGATGAAATGTTGTGTGTGAAGGGCAGCAGATAAGCCAGTATCAGAGTGTGCTGATGTTTTTCTAAAAAAAAAAATGCCTCACATACTTTAAATGTTAATCTGCATTATTAAAATTTCCTCCATCACTTTCTTAAGCCAAGAAATAAACAAAACAATAAATCAAGCCATGATTTGCAGTATTTGCTCATTTCTGAAGTGTAAATGCTTACACTAAAAATTTAACAAACTGCAGAGCTTGTATGAGTTGGCTTCAGTACACCCCCACCAGTATAACTGTATGATAGTGTTTGTAGAAGGAAGGAATGTGTTAAGAAATCAAAATGTAGGAAGAGAACAGCCCATAAACCCCTTTAAATGCCAAAATGAGTTAATATTTGATCCTAAAAGTAATAGGGAGCCATGGGAGTTTGCTGAGTGGTGTGTGTGTGTGTGTGTGTGTGTATGTGTGTGTGTGTATGTGTGTGTGACATGGTCTGCTTTATACTTTATGAAAACCACATTGACAATTGTGTGGAAGATGGATTACAGTGGGGAGAGACCTCAGTGATTCAGTAAGAATTAGTGTTAAATGTGAAGAAATCCAAAATCAGCAGACCAGCTAAAAATAAAGGCTTGATGTTTTCAACAAGTTAAGAAATATCAAGAGTTTAATTGTGAAGTTGTTCAGCAACCTTCATTGTTGAAGGCAATGCCAACTTCCATGAAGGCATGGATCTTTCAAACTATTGAAGCATCAAAGAGATTGTCCAAAATTGTATCACTCAGATAGGAAGTAGAATAATACGACATTGATGAGTTGTATGGTTCGTACATCTTTAAGAAATTCTGATAATTTTTTAGTCTAATGTAGACTTTGAAATAAGAATGTAATTAATAGTATACTTTGACCTTTGTGATCAACGCTTTTGCTGATTAACCTAAAGCTAACCTAGAAATGAGGCTGCATAACAACAATGTGGCTAGCAGCTGCTGCTGACCTGTGAGACTCAACAAGACCAGCAACAAGAGCTGCCAGCACAGGTTCTTTGATCTGCTTTTCTAAGGAAAGCAATTTCAAAGGATTAACAATCTCACTTTAATCAAACATACATATATCATTCACTTAGTTCAGGAAGAAAAGCCAGCACCCTGAACTTCAGAGCATATACAAACAGAAATTACAAACATACATTATATAAACAGAGCAAATAACACAAACCAGTCTATCTATAGCAATACATTATTACCAAAGAAGAGAAGCACCAACATCTGGGTTTTCTTCAAAGCCGGGGGGCTCCAACAGCTACCCAGAGTCTCCACACCAACATTCTTCCAGTGAGTGAGAGCCCCAAACAAAATGCTAACCTCTGAGTTTATATACCCTTCTTAGGCCCCGAAGGCTTTACAGCAAAAGGTTGTAGGCCTGGGGCTTAGCACCTAGCAAGACTTAATCAGAGGCACTTGATTACTTTAGTATTCTAAATGAGAAAACAGTAAAACAAAAAGTCCCACCTTAATTATCAATACAGGGAGTTTCAAGTTTTGACTCTGATCACATATGGCCTGCATAATCCTGGGCAAATCACTTTATCTTTCAATATCCAAGGTACTTTAAAAGAACTATACTTTGCAGAATAGTGGTAGATCTGAATTAGTTGAAGGAATTTTCTTATAGGGAGTTTTCTACACTATTTTAATAATAATCATTAAAAAAACTTCTATTTGTCATCATTAACTTATCTATTATATTCCCAGTTTCTGAAACATCCTATAACGGTGCTTCATGTTAATGAGAGGCATTCTGGATGTTCACCTAAACTAGGTTGGTTTATTATCCATCTTCATTCTAGGTGAGCTCAAAGTCTGAATCAAAAAAAAAAACATAATAAAGGAGATTTGGATTATTGGACACATCCTTCTCCTCCTCACCCCCTTCCCATTCACTTCAAACTAATGCTTTTCATCTGAAAGAGAACATGAATATGTAAGTGTAAGTGCTGCTTATTGTGAACTCAGAACAAAGACTGGAGGAGAGGATTTCTATGCTTCTGGGCTATAATGTGTTGCTTTCTTGATAATGGGCTCTCTTGGCATTGTAATGAAAAGCAAACATATCATTAAGAAGGAGCTCCATAAAAACTGTCTGTCATATATCTTAAGCTTCATTAGTTTAGATTAATGACTTACTTGATATACATGACAATAGGTGAAGCAAATCTTTGTTTATTTATTGACAATTAAATGTAGCTGTGGCATGCATAAATAGGCTTCCTTCTGATAAGTTCCATGTTTTGAAGTAACTGTGTTATCAAACTTGTTAACTACAGTATCATTTTATTGAACTCTGATTGGGGTATGATGTGATCGACACTGAAAGGCATCAATATTGCAGCCATTCCTGGCAGCCACTGGGGCATTATGCACACTGATTGGAGTTGATATCTCATTGTCCAAAACCAGGGACCCAGAAAATGTCCAGTTATTGAGCTTCTGCCCTTCAAGGACAATTGTTCTATTCATGGGTTCTGTGGTGCAAGGTCAGAGAATGAAACTTGAACTAAGTGTAAGGTTCAAATTAGTTTCATCATTTCTTGGAGGACCTCCTGGAAATTTAGGGACTTGAAAGCACCTAAGCTTTTCCCAGAGTATCCCTGTCCCCAAAGATCTCTCTTAACATTATTCATAATTCAGGGCAAAATAACATAAATTCATGCAGTATGTTCCAATTAGGAGGCTGAAATTCAAGTAAGAAAATACTGATATGACTGAGACCTTTTTGTTGTAAATGACATAAGAAAGCTCCCAGAAACACCTTCTAACAGAAGGACCAGTTTAGAACAGATGGGCAGGGCGGAAAGAAGTGGGGGAGCAGAAGAGACAGAGAGGGAGGCAGTACAATGTGGCCTACTATATACATATATATATACATATATATATATATGTATACACACACACATACATATGTGTATATGTATATATATATGATGTTAGGCTGACCGAAATATTTGTGGTTTGCTTTTCCATGAATTTAAAAGTTGGAAGCTGTCAGTGCTAATCAGCCCTTACCATCACAGACACCCTGTGGTTCCCCTTAATAGCTCCCTTTTATGTGCCGTCAGTATTTAGAAAGGTCTTCTTTTAAAAGGAGGCATAAAACGAAATCCATGTTGTGGTGGAGTATTACAAAGGATTTCTGGTCTTCCCTCAGTGCCATTAGACTCTCGGTAAAATTATCATACAAAGTGGAAAATAAACTCCATCAGAGACAGCTTGGAAGTACTCAGCTTGACAAAAGAGCCCAGCCCACTGTCCAATACCACCCACAACACTGGGTAAAGACAGAAGTTTTTGGGTTGTTGGAGACAAGTGGAGTCACTGGGCTTTGCATAGTACTGTACTTAAGATGTGCAAGTGGGAAACACAAATGTTTATCATGGTGACCTCTTCTATGTTGGAATCTCCTGAGGCAGAATTTGAGTGATGAGATGAGGTTGAGATTCTTGATCCACAGAGGTTAATCTAAATCTCTGATCATCACATTTACAGTGCCTGTGGCCGCTGAATCAAATATTATATCCTTTGCAGAAAGCTTCTGAATAGATTTCCCCAATAATTCTTTTTAATACCATATTTACTTAGCCTGAAAAGCCAATTCCAACGAGGAAAAGGAAGAAATTAAATCTTTCTTCATAATTGCCTATAATTCAATTTTTTTAAAATAGAAATTCTCCTTCCTCCCTTATATTAGTTGAGTGTAGTGGTGCATCACAAACAAATAAACAATCAACAAGGTTCTATAGATGTTCAGTGTAATGTGAACACTAGCCTGTAAAGATTAGGCTGATGCCTTCAAACTTTGAGGACAGGATCTTTCAGATCACAACATGGATAGAACAATAAATAACTCGATGAGCTTTCCTTATTTCATATCTATCGTAAAATGCTAAACACTTTAGATACCTCTAATGCTTCTCAGTGGAATTCTGCAAAACTGCTTATAGTTCTTGGGATATTGTCCCATAAGAAGAGTGCTATTCATGAGTCAGTAAATGATGTGTTTTTTTTTAATCACTTCAGTTCTTGTAAAGTGATTTTCTCTAAGGAAATAAAGACACTTTTGCACTTTTCTGTTAGGAGCACAAATTTGCCAGAGCTTACTAAATCATTGGCTTGGTGACTTTTTTACTCCACCAGCAGATTTGATTTTTCCAATGCCCATCACTTTCTCTAGCTCACTTGCCATGGCTGACTTGTGACAAGGGGGGATCACTACCCCTATCTAACAACTGACATACTTTAATGACCTCCCTGTCCATTCCAGTTGATTATCATTCTCAAGTTATGTAACTGAGAAAAAAAATCCAACTCATACAAACATTTCTTTATGATGGATTATTTTCAAGAGTAGAAAGAAATGACTAATTATAATTAGAATGTAGAACTATATGTTGGCAGCCATGGGCAAGCACCACATCAGGGGCAAGTGAAATGATATGTGCCCTCAGTTGGGGTGTTGGAGTGGACACTGGCCCATGGTAAGGAAGATAAAAACCCAGGAACAACTACACAAATGTTGCCTCTAGAGAAGCCGTGGTTGGGGTAAGTGGAAAGGGCTTATCTGGTAGCTTTCCGTATACTCTGTATATATCTCATAAGTGTGTAACTATTTATATGTATATTGTGTAATAGAAAGTAAGCACCTTAGGCAGGGATTGCTTTTTTTTTTTTTTTTGCCTTTCATTGAATCCCAACCTTTAGCACAGTGCCAGTCTTGTTGTAAGGCTTGTTGGTTGATTCATTCACTGTTTCTAAATTGCTGAAGACTTCACATAGAGTCAGCTGTTTCTGAATTTGGTTCCCTGGAATGAAGCCCTAACCACTTCACATTAAATACATGCCTCTATTAGAAAGAATGGGAGGATTTTTCTTCAACTAAGGAAGTTCTTCCCTAGTAGAAAATTCTTGTTTCCTAATTTATTTCATCCACATAGGAGATGAATGTTTACCTCTTGTTTGGTTTTGGAGACATGATTTGTATGTTGGTTTTGTGGCATGATTCACTTTCAGAGAAATAGCAATTGGCATTCATCTAATTCCTCAGTGTTTACCAAAATGAAATATTTTAGGGTGATGGGAATTGTACCCTACAATTAGCAATCAGGAATGTGGTCTATATCTTACTATTGGGACCAATATAATGAATCTGTGTAAAACAGAAATGGAATGGGGAATGTTTTAATATTGACCAGTGGAACCAGAGAGGGCACTAATGTACTGAGATTCGTTCAATATTAGGTTAGCCAACTCAGAGGCAAGGCTAAGAAGATCCTCCCAAATCCCAAAACTAAGTGTAAAAAATATCCATGATTTCAGATTTGAAAGACAATTTTCCCAATAAATCTATATGGGCACGTTTAGTTTAACTAGACTTTTCCTAATGCTAAAATAGATTGAAGCCTGGGGAGCGCCTCATTTTTCTATTGAGCCAGTTGCTATATTATTCCACATGACCCTACCTGCCTCATTAGAGCTGATTTACTTTTTTAGAAGGAAATTTTCATAATCTAATCAGGAGCTTTTAAAATCACCAATTCTTTCCTTAAAATGTTTTGTCTGATGCTTTTCTTTGTTCCTAAGACCTCAGATTCTCTTCCCAAATAGCACCCTTCTTTACTCTCTTCTGATGTTCTGAGGATTAAAACACAAATGATCATTTACAAATTGAAGGTTAACACTCAAATGCATTGTACTTGTGATTTGATCAGTAGAAACAAATCACAAAATAAGAACAAATGGCAGTATTATCTCATGGGAAAAAATCTTCGGTATTGATCTATTATTTCCCAGCTTGAAATGTGCCACTATTGTAGTTTTACTTTATTATAAGTGTTATTATCACTTCCCCTGGTTGATTCAACTTGAGTGCCTCTGACATTTGCAAAGTTCTTCCCATAGTCTGCTAAACAGAAGGGGAAATGTTGTTAATGAAGAAAATAACAAGCTGGAGATTTGAATAAATATTTAGGTGGTGGAAAGGAGGTACAGTTAATTTTTTTAGTGCCAATAACTGAGAAAACCCCATAATATACTTTTGGTCATCTTCACTAAAAATGGGTTCTAATGTATTTTTTTTAGCTGTGCCATGGGGCACTTTCATTTCCTGATTCTATTATAAACTAAGTGGCCACCTGAACCTGCCAATGAACTTGTTCTATTGTGTTTTTCTATTTTTAATCCTGAAAGAGTAAACACATTTCTCATCAGATGTGTTACAGCCTGCCATACATTGGGGAGATTTATGAAGGTGCCACTGAGTTATTACAGAGCCATTCATTTATAAATAAGTGTCCGTTCTGAAGGGAAACCATAAATGATAGCAGGGTTTTCATCATTTCACAAATCTGTATTACAAAAAATGTGTACAGCATGTGTGTGTGTATTACAATGACAGAAAAAATTTAGATTAAAAATGTATTTCTGGTTCTAACATATGATTAAAGTTCTGGTCTGATTACCAAGGTAATATTTTATGTGACTAACAATAGAACCCATGAGAAGGAACATTATGACTCTTTTATGAATTGAGTGCCCTGATATGTTCTAATAGCCAGAATATCGTTAACAGTGCTCACTGATTGTGAGTTTAGGCCAGCTGTTCAGGGAATAATCTCTGGTGGTCCTGGAAACCAAGGAAAAATTAGTAAGTTATCACCCATGGTATCCAGGTAATCTTCAGGAGGAATTTCTGTCCTCTGGGAGACAGCTCCATGTGTGTTTTTCTATCCATCGTGGTTGTGCTTTTAGATATTTATCAATGAATTTATTTCAATATCTTGGTGCCTTGTATTAGAAGCACTTAGAGGAATCTTCCAAAGAGCAATGCAAACACTGAACATTATTTAAAGGAAGCTTCTCCTCTCTTCACAGGGAATGTGGTACTTAGTAAAGTTGGGGGAGGAGCATCTTACTACATTTCATCGCAGATAATATTTGGAAGGAAATGACATTTGGTTTGAATCCTGACCTTATAATTTACTACTTGTGTGATTTTAGGAAAATCCCTTTACCTCTGATGACTTCGGTCTTCTCATCTGTAAAATGAGGAGGTTTGATTAGATGATTCTTAAGGTCTCTTTTTAGTTCTAGATCTCATAATCCTATGAACTCTAGTACTTATGACAGCTGAGTAAAGCCCGTGCAACTTAATTCAAAAGCCTTAGATTGGGCATTATGGGAAATGCAAAGGAAGCAGAGCTTTTTCCTCATCTCTGTCTTCTAAAATCGTTAACTTTCTACAAGGTTCAACTCGAACGGGTTATTCTGATCCCCTGCATCTCATTCCCCAGGTTATACACTATATTTACCTTGCATGTATTTTGCATTTAATTTTCTGTGTGCATATTGTTTCCCTACAATAGAATTGTCTAACACTCCATAAGGAAACCGACCATTTATATTTAAGCTAACAACATTCCATTGAATATCAGATATTCTTTTGAATAGTATCCATTTGAATATTAGATGAATGGAATATTAGACATTAGACATATTATGAGACATTATAAACCTCTAACTCATAGTACTGAAAGGGATATCTGACCAATATTTGCTAATCAAAATGATCTCAAGAACATTATTTGTTTAGACAATTATAAAACAAATTGATTTCGCTTTTTTTCATTTCTTGAGCCTTGCATTTTCCTGTTAGCTCTTGAGTGAAAATATTCTTTTGGCATTTGTCTTTGTGTCTCCGTTGTCTAGCAAGGTACTTGGCACATAGTAGGTGCTTAAAAGATGTTTATTGGAAGAATCGATGGATGATTGTATGGATAGATGAATGGATGGACAAATTGAAGGATGGAATGGAGGACCTTAAATTTTCTTAGGGGAAAAAAACATGAAACAGAGAGTAGTAGAAGACAGTTTATATTATCAGTTGTTAAGCTGTGTTATAATTTTTTAGAGAAAGGTTAATCAACATAATCTAAAATCAATGAAAATGATTTCACGCAAGAGATTACTCTCCTTAAAATAGGTTTTGTTGCCTTAGATTGGGCAGGTGTTAATTAAGGGAAGGGACATTCCAGAGAAAACAGAATATACAAAGACATAGAAGATATGTGGAATAGTTTGATGACCAATCTATTGGAACAGAGTGCATATGTTAGTATACAATGAGAGAAGAAAGATGAGACCAAATTATGTGGAGATTACTGGGGGATATAGGGAGAGAATTAATGAAAAGAGAGCAAGACTGGAATTAGTAAGTTTGGTTTCAAATTTTGGCTACAACATGTACCATTGGTGTCATTTGGGGCAGTTGCTTCAATTTTCTAAGCTTCAGTTTTCTGTGAAATTTGAATCATAATATTTATACTAGCTACCTCATAGTGTTGTCGGGAAAGTACTGTTTAACCTTAAAGTGCTATAGTAAGGTGAATTGTTATTTTTATTAACAGATAATGGTGAATCATTAAATAATCTTGACTAAGGGAGTGGTTACACTAAAAGTGATGTTTTAGGAAAATCCCTTTTGAAGCATTGTTCCATATGGACTGGTACAAGAGATCAGAGAATTGGCTCACCACTTATGAAATTATTATAGTAATCTATACATGAAGATATGAGAGAAGACATTGTAATTTGGTGGGCTATATGAGGTGATGTGTAAACCAAAGATGACTCCAACTTTTCAAGCTTAGGAAACTGTGGATATAAAGTTGATATTGACAGAAAAACAAAAGTTGGGAAAGTCAGCCAATTTAGGTGTTGGGGAGGAAGATGACAAGTTCAGTTTTGAATATGTTGAATTTATAGTGACAGATGAACATCCAAAGGAAATTGTCCTATAGGACATACAAAGAAACATTAAGATTTGAGAAAGCAAAAAGCAAAATCAATTTGTTTTGTAACCGATTGAATCATTTTCTTGAGATGACCTTGGATTGCAGAAACTGGCCAGATATCCTTTTTAGTACTATGAGTTAGATGTTTATAATGTCTCATAATACATCTAATGCCTCATGTTCTATTTGTCTAGGAAACTATTTAAAAGGATATCTGATATTCAATGGAATATTTCTTGCTTAAATGAATGATCTGTTTCCTTATGAAGTAATAGACAATTGTCCTTTGTTGTAATATTTCTTTTCCAAGATCTCATGAAATACCTTAGATAAAACAGAATAAAAGAGGTGAAATTTTGCCACAAAACAACAATAATATCCTAATCTTATAACAGCCAAATCATGTAAATTGGATGTGGCCAACACAGGCTGTTAAGCTCTAGTAGAGAAACATTAGGCCACTGTTCATATCACAGCAGGTGCATTCAGCCCAGTTTCAGGCAATGTATCTTTGTCATCTTAATGTCCAATCAAAAACCCAAACTCATATTGTAGAGTCAAGACAAATGCATTTTTCCTTCTTTTGCCTCTAGTTCACTCAAAAGGTCAGGAAAAAACACTAGCCTCTTCAGTTATCTCTACTGAGATGATCAAATTTCCATACAAAAAAGAGTATAATAGGCTGCCTCAGAGGATTTGGGACTTTGCTATTTAATTTTCATTTGATGTGAGGACATAAGTTTGGAATAGCTGATGTGTATAGTTCTGAGGTTCAGTCATTGGCAGATGCCAGCCTGACTACAGAAGCATTAGTTGATTATGGTAACTTCTTAGGATGGAGATTATCCAATTAGAAATGAAAATGTACTCATTATTGAATCAACCTTATGAGCCAACAGTGATTTCTATGTCATAATAAGAATGAATATTATCTTAAAATGAAAATGTATGTGAATATGCAATGGAGAAAGGTTTCAGGAGAGAGTAAAGATTCTGATTTCCCCTATTTTAAAGGCTCATGGGCAATGTGGTATAGAGAAAATAGATCTGGTCTAGAAGTAAGGAGAGCATGACTCTGGTTCTAGCTCTGATGTTAACTAGAATGTGATCTTGGGCAAATAATTTCTCCTTTGCAGGTCTCAGTTTTCTCATTTGCAAAACTAAGGGATTAGATTAGATGATCTTTGAGGTCTCTTCCAGATCTAAAATAACATAATTGCTTGGAAGATAAAATAATGGCTACATTTTTTTGTATTTCCAATGGAAAAAGGAGTGTGAGATTTTCTTGTTTTTATTCTCTTAGCAACATAAAAATTTAAATGTTGGTATATCATATCATGTAGTGCTACACTATCTATATAGCTATAGGTGAAGTACATAGACATGTAACTGGCCCTGAAATTTTATTGGCAAGGAACCTTCTCTAATAATTCAGGTCAGCATCATCCCTGCAATTTAAAGTCTTAAAGAGTTGCTTAGGTAACTTAGAGAATAAATGACATACCCAGGGTGATATAGCCAGTATATATCACAGGAAGGATTTGAACCTCTGTGTTCCAGACTTAAGGTCATCTCTCTATTCTCCTTACCACAGTTGTCAAAATTCATGAGTTTCTTAAGTTTTGTTTAGCAGAAATCAAGACAGTCAATCAGAAGACTTAGATTCAGACTCTATGATACTTCCTTGCTATGTGAAACCTTGGGCAAGTCACACATGGACCTTAGTTTCTTCATCTCTAAATTAAAGAAATTGCATTAAATAGCCTATAAGATCTCTTCTACCTCTAGGTTTTTCATCTACTATCATTTGAGTCATATTTGTTTTAGAAAATAATCCTAATAATACCTGTCTGAAGCCACATGAACCCATTGTTTTTATTTGACAGCTATAAAAGGGAATGACATCTTACTGCCACCTTGTGGTGAAAGTTCAAATTGTGTTCTTTTGTAAACAACGCTTGTAGCACGAGTTCCAAAGCTTATTATAAAGCTCGTAGTACTAGTCTTTGAAAATTTTAAAATTTGGGGAGAGTTACATATATGTATATATATGCATATATACATAAACATATACATACATATATATGAGTGTATATATACACATGTATGTGTGTACGTATGTATAAACACACATATATGTATGCATTTATACTACACACTTATATGTATGTATATATGTACACACACACACACAGTATCATTTAAATGAGAGTTTTCATAGCATTAAACTTTAGGTAGTGCTGAATAAACTTAAACACATACAAAGGGAGTTTACTTCCTTTTAGAACAGTTCCTTTCACCTCATATAGGCTCTACTTTGTTGTAGGCCACCATGGAACTAAATTACGTGGAAACCTAAGCTGTATTTTACATAGAGCTGGGGCAAAAATCCTGGAGTAGTGTAAAGGATCATTTTCTTTATGTATGCCCTCATTAATTAGTATAAAGTTCCTACGTGTTCTTCATCAGTTATGGTGAGTTTTTTTAATCCTTCCTGATATGGGTAGAGAGAAAACTTAGCGAGTGGGGTGGAGAGTGCAGTAAGTGAAAAATGGGAAAAATTGCTGTTGCTTTATTAATATTTTAATCCCCAGCTTGCACTTATCAGCTGGGAGCTGTCTCATCAATTTTTAAAAATAAAGGTGGGAGAAAAATCATCCTATTGACTGCTTGGGGGAAATGAAATGAAAAGAGCCATAGATTTGTAATTAGAGGAACTGAATTCAAATCCTTGCTCTTGTATTTATTAATTGTTTGACCTCAGGTGAGTAGCCTCAGCTCTCTGAGACTCATTTTCCTGAGCTATAAAATAAAAGGACTCAGCTAGATGATCTCAGCTCTAAATCCAGGACCTACTGAAAGCATGAAACTGCAGATGTGTATGGACACACACACGTGCTGTTCTGTAACAACTTGCTCTTGGATGGAATGGCTCAGGTATGAGAAATCCCACCCCAACACATACTTACCTCCTAGGAAGCTAAAGGAGTGATTATAGGCCATAGATTCTAAACTAACACAAACATCTTTTCTGTAGGTAATTTGTAGAAAAAAAAACAATAGTTTTACCATTGCTTCAGTAGTTGTAGCTTTGTCCCCAAGAAAATGTTTAGATGCCATAAGAATACCCTTGTATACTCCAATATAACTCCTATGGAAGAGAAGAGTGACTGTACCTTTTATTTACCTGGGTTTCAGAAAGAGAGAAAAAGGACAGTTTCTTCAAAGAAAAATGATCCTGGTCAGAGGAGGATGTTGAAGGAGATATGATTCTTATTCTGTCCCCTGAAGTTGAAGTAAATTTCTCTTAATATAATATATGTTTCCATAATATCATCTAGTTAAGATTTCATTATGACATTTCAGCCTAACATAATGTACAATTCTTCCCGTGTTTTCATAAAACATTACTCCATAGGAGATATTCACATTAACTACAATTGCTGAAATGACGGATGTTTAAATCTAACGACAATTTCTGTCATTATTAAACTTCATTATAAAATAAAGTACGTGGGTAGAATTGTGGCTTGATGCTTTTGTAATTTGCTCTACCTTTTCAATGCACTTTTCAGTTACATCAACTGAATCATTTCATCTTATAGATGCAAAGATGAAGGGAGAGAACAAAAACATGGCCATTAACTGAAGCAGAGCAAATGTGCATAGTTAATGGAAACCATTTTGACATTTTGTATTTGATTCCATGGTGTAGCTACTCAAACAATTTCAATGGCATATTAGAACAAAATGCTACATTGTACTCCTCACTAAGAATGCGAGTAATAGACTTCAAAAATTACCTTTTCACTGAAAGTATTATCTGTTGGAAATGAAGAAATGTTTTACATTATGAGAGGCTAACATCGCTAAGGGGAAGCAATGGGCTGGAATGATAGCTCAGGCAAGGGAGGGGGACTTGACTCTTTATTTCCCAAAATGGAACCTGTCATTTAAAAAAAAGCCAATAACCAGATGGAACATCTGATTCTTGAGTTCAATGTCCATTTTTACTTCTGATGACATTACAACTAATGATGCTGAAGCAGATGATTATGCAATAATTTAATTGCATATAGCTTAAAGCACATCTCTACCCTGGTCAGACTACATCTGGAATATTGTGTTCCATTCGGGACACCACAACTTAGGAAGGACATAGATTATCTAGGTGGAGTCCAGAAGAGGGCAACCAGGATGCCTAAAGGCCTTTGCTCCATGCTATATGAGCATCAATTATAAGAACTGGAGATGTTTATCATGGAGAAGAGAAAACTTGGAGAGGACACAATGATTCTCTTCAAGTATTTGAAGGGCTCTCTCACATAAGACTTGTTTGGTCCCAGAGGAAAGACTAGGAAGACCCCATGGACTTCTATTTTCAGTTTTCTGAAGCAGAAGCAATAGATGGCAGCTGTGAAGAAGCATAATTAGACTTCTGTCAATAAAAACTTGTGCAAACTTAAAGTTATCCATTAGTGAATGGCTTGCCTTGGGAAGTATGAAATGGGTTTGCCCCTCCTGGGAAGTCATAAAGCAGAGGTTACATGATCATGTGTAAAATATCTGTAGCGAGAATTCTTTTTTCAGATGTGGATTGGACTACATAGCCAATGAGATTCATTTCCATTTTCAAATTCTATGAATCTCTTATTCTTTGATATCTATTATCTCCTTTTATCCTCCCAATAACCTTGTAACATAGGTAAAGAAGGCCAGTATTATTATCCCCACTTTATACATGAGGAAACAGCTTCAAAGAGTTTAAGTGACTTGGGAACATAAGCCCATACATTTAAAATTTAAAGGAATCTTTGAGGTCATCTTTTATCTAAATGTTCAGTTTATAGGTGATGAGTATCAGATCTAGGGAGTTTAAGTGACTTTCCCCATGCCATTAAAGAGGCAGAGCTGGGATTCAACCCCTGTTTCACATATGACCCCAAACTTAGTACTCTTTCCACTATAGTTGGCTCCTTTCCTTCTCCAAGGATAAATAGCTACCCACAGTCAATGACTCACAAGAGTTGCATAGGATGACAATACTTAAATGTGCTGCCATTTCTACCATTGGAGGGAGTAATCACAAGTAAGAAATCACTGTGTTTGTATCAGAGTACAGGATGTCCTAAAAGTCTTAGTGCAATTTTAAGTTTTAATAGCTTTGAAGCATAGAATATTAGAACTGGAAGGGATCTTAAAGATAATCTAGTATAAGAGAACTGAAACCCAGAAAGGAGGAGTGATTTTTTCAAGGTCACACAATAAGTCAGTCACAAAGCGAGGATTCGGTCTCCTGGTTTTTACTATGCCTTATCATGGGATCATAGAATTAGAAGAAAACTTAGATACCATCCAATCAAACCCCTTCATTTTATAGGTGAGGAAAATGAAACACAGAGAGGCTGACTTGCCCAGGGTCACACAGCTTATAAATGTCTAAGGTAGAATTTGAACCCTGGTCTTCCAGATTCCATGTCTTGTCTACTAAACCACGCTACTTCTCATTGTCTTAATGTCAAGCTTTTACAGTTTAGTCCTATATTCACCCAAATAAAATTTTGATGTATAAAAACAAGTGAACACATACATAACACACACACAAAATACATACATGATAAAACCAGAATTTGAACCTCAGTCTTCTGTCTCTAAATATATTTTAAAAATACATACATAAGTAATTGTGTTTATAACAATGTATAATATACATACATGTCCCCAGTAAAATAAAAGTTCCCTGGAGACAGGAAATTTCTTCATTTTGTACTTCATGTCCTCTGCACCCTAATACAGGGTGGCAGGGTGCCTTGTAGAGAGTAGCCACTTAATAAACACTTGCTAGTTTGGATGAATTGGGTCACTATTTACCATATATCCAAGGTTACAACTAATAGTGATTGTTTTCTTTAAAATTCATTAAAAATTTTGCAACTGACTCTTAAAATTAAATTTTATTAATATTTTCTGCCAGCAATAGTAATTACTTTTCATACTTCGATGGATATACAAGGAGCTAAAAAAAGTCCCCTTAGGGTAGTGTCGAGTAGAATTTATTTGGAAGTTTGTGAAAAGTCTGATGGACTCTACCAAAGAAACAACATATCAAAAGTTTTCTGTTTGTTCGTTTTTATTTATTTTTGTTTTTGAGTAGAGACAGGAAGAATGAAAATGATGCGATTTCTGATTAGCACATATAAAATGCAAAATTAAAATTGGCTGTATAAGGCAAGGTGGCAAAACAAGCAAGAAGAAACAGTTGAAATAAAGAA
The DNA here is from genome assembly GCF_011100635.1 of Trichosurus vulpecula. Classification (NCBI taxonomy): domain Eukaryota; kingdom Metazoa; phylum Chordata; class Mammalia; order Diprotodontia; family Phalangeridae; genus Trichosurus; species Trichosurus vulpecula. The sequence goes on along the minus strand of NC_050573.1, from coordinate 274,999,251 downwards.
AATGAAGGTAGGATACAGAATCATATCAGGCTACAGTATAAAGAGTCAACATATTTAGGTTAGAGTCTCTTTTCTCCTACTTAAATAGCTGTGGGACCATGAACAAGTGACTTAACTTCTCTGAGTTTCAGTTCCCTCATCTCTAAAAAAAGTGAAGACAACAATAATTGTGCTGCTTATCCTGTTGGGTAAATGCTACATGTATGCAATTTGTGGTTGTTGTTTGAGAATGGTGGAGATGGTATATCTTGATGTGGAGTGGCATTCCAGGGATTTTCAATGAGGTCCAAAAAGTCTAATGGGAAGACAAGCTTTGGTAGAAACATTCTGCCTGGAAGGAAAGGATAGTAAGTGCTTTGGTGTCTTATGATAAAACTTCAGCAGAAAAGAAGGAGCAAAAGCTTGGCACATGCAAATATAATCATACTGACCCGATACCACTTATAGGGGAAAGGAGGCACATCTTACAGTGTTGTATGCTATGAATCCTTTAAGAAATTCCCAAAAGTTAGAGAGTATTTGGGACAGAATGGCAGGGATTGTGAAGAGATGTGCCAGTAAAGAGGTTTTAGGTAGGATTTTTTCAGAATAGAAGGGAAAATGTTATGAGACTTCTAAATGGTGCCTCATGTGAAACTTGGTGGAAACTTAGTTTTTCTCACAGCAAATGTGTAAGCCAAAAGTTCCGGTCTACTTGCTGAGCTTCTCTTACCAGAGTAAAAACATCAACAGACATCCTTCTCTGCCCAAAGCCAAGTGTTCCCTATATTCCAGCGGAAGTTATTGGGGTACTAGGTTTATCTGGCTGTTACACCAACCTGGGTTATATCTTTCAATCAATCAATAAAGATTTATTAAGTGCCCACTATGTTAGGCACTGTACTAAGCACCAAGGATACAAATATTAAAAAAATGACAGTCCTTGCCCTCATAGAGTTTACAATATAATGAGGAGGGTGTGTGTGTGTAGAGAGAACACATTAGGAAGTTTAAAGAGGTAGGGGAAGGTGCTCAACCATGAGGACCTCGAATGGAGGTTTTGGAGTTCATGGCCTTGACCTTCAATCAGAGGAGCAGATGAGATCTTGCAGAGTGATCTTGCTTTTCTAACGATGAGCTTCCTGAGGCATATTAGAGAAGTCAAACAGATCCCCAAGTAGTGCAGCCAAGTGAAAAATCTGAGCTGAGTTCTCCCTTGACGTGGAGGTTTGGGAGTTTATGGCTCCACCCTTCAATGAGGGGCAGAGGGTAGTAATGAACTTCTCCAATGTAAAGCTGGCTGAACAGAATATCCTGCCTCAAAAACAAGGGGCTCACAGTAATTCTATCCTTGAATCATTTTAAATATCTCAGTGTTTCACAGTAGAAAGAGGAGAGCTTGTGTGTGTGTATGGGCGTGTGTGTGTGTGTGTGTGTGTGTGTGTGTGTGTGTGTGCATGTGTGGTGTGCTGCAAGATCTCAAAAAACTCACTCCTTTCTTAGAGCAGTATTGCAGTTTACAGCAGAAGTATGACCATCTGTTGGAAGACAGCTGACAATGACAAAAATTTATGTCACTAAGTGAACATCAACTAGTGAGATTTTATCATTTTAGATTTTCATCTTAGATTAAATACACTGAAGGCTCAGAAGGGTTCTACCAACTTGAAGAAGCTATACAGACCTGGCAATGGACTATACATCTGTCATCTGAGGACCAGCCTGGACAAATCGATAGAGACCCATCACCAGATTGGCCACAGGGTGATGACTTTTTTTGGCCACAACAACTTTGGAAGAACTTTACTAAGGCACCAAGGAACAACTACTTGAACAAGTGGACAGAGTGTCCAGCCAGGAACACTGAGCCCTCAAGGCCACATGTGGCCTCCAAGGTCCTGGAGTGTAGCTGAGTCCAAGAGTTACAAGTTTTGTTAAAGAAATTTGTTCTGTGAAGTTTGGATTCAGTCAAAGGGCTACACTTGAGGACCTAGAGGACCACATGTGGTCTCAAGGCCACAGATTCCCCACCCCTGGTCTAGGAATGAAGAAGAGCAAAGCTTAATGCATATCCAATGACTGGATCTTATGAGTTGACCAGACTGAAGCTGAATTTATCTTTTGATTGGACATTTAAAAATCATTTTAATAGAGAATATATCTATGAAAAAGAGGCAGCAAGGTGATATAGCAGATAAAGCAATGGGTCTGGGATCAGAAAGATCTGGGTTCAAATGTAGTTTCAGACACTGGCACTGTCACCCTGGACAATACACTTAAGTTCTTTTTGCCTCAGTTTCCTCATCTGTATTATGTGGTTAATATAAGAACTTGTCTCTCAAGATTATTGTGAGGATGCAAAATGAATATCTATAATACACTTTGAAAACCTTAAAATCTAAATCTTATTTATTGTTACTATTATTAATTGGAGGAACCTCCCTGCCCCCTTTCTATTTGAACGTGTCAGTTTTAGATATCAACCCCTAGGTGTGAAGCCTAAGAAATTATTATTCATCTCTACACAGTTTTTTACCCTGGTATCCTCTAGGGAGGCCCGTGGGTATATTTTAGGGGGGTCTGTGAACTTGGATGGGAACAAAAATAAATCTTCACTTCAAAATAATTGGTATCCACTACATTTTATTTTATATATTTTCAAACATTATTCTCAGAAGGGGTTCATACGCTTTACCAGATTGAAAAGGGGGCCAAGTTAAGAACCACTTATCTATGAGCATCTACTAAAATTTTTGAATAAAAAAGCAACATAGGGGCAGCTAGGTGGCTCAGTGAGCAGAGTGGAGTCAGGAGAACCTGAGTTCAAATACAGCTTCAGACACTTGTCACATGTACTAGCTGTGTGACTTTGGGCTAGTCACTTAACCCCAGTTGCCCTGCCAAAAAAAAAAGCAACATAATTGTCATTTCCTTTAAAAAATATGTGTGTGTATGTGTGCACATGGGTGGGAGAGAGGAGAGGTTCTTGATTAAAATATTTTAAAGGAACTTCACACTTTCATAACACTTAGAGATATATGGCTTGACTATTGACAGTGTCCTTGGCTATTGATGGTGGCTACTTCAATTTAATTCACCTAGCATTTATGAAACATCTATTAAGTGCAAAGCAATGCTGAGGCTGTTAGATTTATAAGAGGTTAGAGCAAATTGGGGCTATGGAGCTCCAAAAGGAATCCCTGGACCACAGAATGGCTTTCCCTAGTATCCCTTTCCAGTTTACAACCTAGATATGTATTGCTGTTCACCTTTGAACTATACAAATTTGAAAACTATGTATACTGGATGAGAGGTAATCGGAATAAAGATACATTATTTCTTGTTTTGTGAGAATATATTGTGTTTTAAGATGTAGAATTAGAAAGCACCTTGGAGATAATTTAGTCAATACATCCCTCACTCTCTATATGATGAAACTAAGGCCCTCTATGTATTTTTTCCTGATCATTTATTTGTTTGTTTGTTTGTTTTTGTGAACAGGTAATCTAGACTCTTTATGCATTTTTATTGATGCACCTGTTACTTGCATTTGGTCACTTACTTTATTGGGAGCAGAATCATATTACAGACCTTGATGTGTTTTTGTAAATGGAAAACATGATTGTTTTTTAATGGAAACTTGAGGAAATAGATAAAATAGAAAATGTTGTCATTATATTGCAAGGGAGATTTCATTCTAAAATGTGACTCCCTTGTCTCTTCCCCCAATAGGCCTTTAAAGTAAAGTAAAGTAGGAAAGAGAAATAATCTCTAAAGATCCAGGTATACACCTTGGCAAATACATACACTGAAGAGATGCTAGCTAATAGAATAAGCCCCTGATATGCCAGTAGTTTAGATAGACAATGATGCCAGATGGTATATCAGTGCATAATCAAAAGAACATTATGTCAAAGCATAGTAATCAATACCAAAGAAAAATCAAAACACATTCAACACTGTCCTCATAGTGTTAAACTGATTATCCACTTCAAGTAATTGAAGCAGGAGAGATGAATGGCTAGAACAGCCTTCATTATTCCTTCTGGAACACAGAACTAGGTAGAAAGGTGAATATTAAACTCAACTCCCCATCTCATATCAATTGCAGAGCAACATAGCAAACGTAAGGAGAAAGCTCTCTTTGCATGACTGGGCAACCTGTAACACAATATCTGTAAATCATTGAAGCTTGCTATCAATATTAAGTCATTATTTTCATAATTTTTCTCAATTTATAAAAACAGAGAAACATTTAATGATTGAAAGTCTCAGGTACAAGTATGGGATTTCACCAAAGGAGAGCATTAAAAGATTCTCTTCAGTAAGTATATGATCAAGTCCTCAATACAACAATGGGGGTCATGTTATTATGGACAGAAAATGCTCAATACCCAAATGCTTGGGACCAAAAGTGGACTTACATAAAGCCATACTAGAAATTCGTAAAAAGAGTGAACAAAAAATGTAAATAGAAATAACAACAGCTCATATTTATATTGTTTTGACATTTATAAAGTACTACTATTGGCTAAAAACTGGGGGGTGGAGCCAAGATGATGGCTGGAAAGCAGTGACTTGCGTGAGCTCCCACCCAGGTCCCTCTAAACACCCATAAAAAACAGCTCTGAAGAAATTCTAGAACTTCAGAGCCCACTTCAAACCATCCTACTAAGCATTCTGCCAGGTAGTTGTAATGGGAATACCATTTTTCTCTAAGGCCCCTTCCTGACTCCATTTAAATGATCTTCGTATGTACTCAGGTAGCAAGAGGATTGCAATGGTTCCCTCTGAGCCAAGAAGTCCCTCTTCCCACTTCGTCTTCAAGCCTCCCACCTCTCAGGCCCAGGTTTCTCAAGCTAGTACAAGATGGAAAGCAGGGACTTGCCTAGGGCTCTCCCCCAGGACCCTCCAAACACCGATAAAAAATGGCTCTGAACAAATTCTAGAACTGCAGAACCCACAAAATAGCAGAGGGAAGCAGGACTCCAGCCCAAGACAGCCTGGATGGTTGCTGGGTAAGGTCTATGGCACATGGAACTGGGAGCGGAGGGGAGCAGAGCCCAGCGTGGGCTACGGCACGACCAGCCACACCAGGAGCCAAGCAGAACAGCCCCTAGTGCCCTGAATCAGTGAGCTGTGGCAGTTGCCGGACTTCTCAAAACACAAACACCAAAGACAACAGAGAAGGTTAGTGGGTAAGGCTGCTGAGACAGAGTGAGGGTAGTTCCCAGTTAGTCCACCACCCTGGGGGCAGCTGAGATGGTGCAGCTATAGAACAACAGCTGCAGTTGCTTCCTGCCCCAGGCCTACCTGGTGGGAGGAATTAAGTGGTGGATCTGAGCAGGAGTACAGAGGCAGCTTAGATCTGAGTCTGTGCAGGTTGGCCGTTCTTGGAGGAGGAGTAGCGCTGGTGTGGCAGAGTTTACTGTGTACCTCTGAAAACAACAGCACATCCCCTCAGGCTTGGGACAAAGTACTCTATACTCTACAAGCAGTCATACCCCAATAAAAAAAAAAAACTCAAGGGTCAAGCAAGTTGTCTGGGAACATGGCCAGGCAGCGAAAATGGACTCAGATTCAGATTCATACTTTGGAATCATTTTTTGGTGACAAAGAAGACCAAAGCATACAGCCAGAAGAAGTCAACAAAGTCAAAGAGCCTACATCAAAAGCCTCCAAGAAAAATATGAACTGGTCTCAGGCCATTGAAGAGCTCAAAAAGGATTTGGAAAAGCAAGTTAGAGAAGTAGAGGAAAAATTGGTACAAGAAATGAGAGTGATGTGGGAAAACCATGAAAAACAAGTCATGGACTGGCTAAAGGAGACCCAAAAAATTAGTGAAGAAAATAACACCTTAAAAAATAGACTAACGCAAATGGCAAAAGAGCCAATGAGGAGAAGAATGCCTTGAAAGGCAGAATTAGCCAAATGGAAAAGGAGGTCCAAAAGACCACTGAAGAAAATATCACCTTAAATATTAGACTGGAGCAAGTGGAAGCTAGTGACTTGATGAGAAATCAAGATATTAAATAACAGTACCAAAGGAATGAAAAATTGGAAGACAATGTGAAATATCTTATTGGAAAAGCCACTGACCTGGAAAATAGATCCAGGAGAAATCATTTAAAAATCATTGGACTACCTGAAAGCCATGATCAAAAAAAGAGCCTAGATATCATCTTTCAAGAAGTTATCAAGGAGAACTGCCCTGATATTCTAGAGCCACAGGGCAAAATAGAAATTGAAAGAATCTACAGATCGCCTCCTGACAAAGATCCCAAAAAGAAAACTCCTACTGCAAGCAGCCAGAAACAAACAATTTGAGTATTGTGGAAAAACAACCAGGATAACACAAGATCTAGCAGCTTCTACATTAAGGGATCTAAGGGCTTGGAATATGATATTCTGGAGGTCAATGGAGCTAGGATTAAAACCAAGAATTGACTACCCAGCAAAACTGAGCATCATGCTCCAAGGCAAAATATGGATTTTCAATAAAACAGGGGACTTTCAAGCTTTCTCAGTGAAAAGAACAGAGCTGAATAGAAAATTTGATTTTCAAACACAAGAATCAAGAGAAGCATGAAAAGGTAAACAAGAAAGAGAAATCATAAGGGACTTACTAATAAGGGACTTACTAAAGTTGAACTATTTTGTTTACATTCCTACATGGAAAGGTGATGTATATAATTCATGAGATCTCAGTATTAGGTTAGCTGAAGGGAATATACATATATAGAGGGATAGAGGGCACAGGGTGAGTTGAATATGAAGGGATGGTATCTAAAAAAAAATCAAATTAAGGGATAAGAGAGGAATATATTGAGAGAGGGAGAAAGGGAGAGATAGAATGGGGTAAATTATCTCACATAAAAGTGGCAAGAAATAGCAGTTCTGTAGGAAGGGAAGAGGGGGCAGGTGAGGGAGAATGAGTGAATCTTGCCATCATCGGAATTGACCTGAGGAGGGAATAACATACACACTCAATTGGGTATCTTACCCCACTGGAAAGAAAGAGGAAGGAGATAAAAAGGGGGGGGGGATAGAAGGGAGGACAGATGGGGGAGGAGGTAATCAAAAACAAACACTTTCGAAAAGGGACAGGGTCAAGAGAGAAAATTGAATAAATGGGGACAGGATAGGAGGGAGCAAAATTTAGTTAGTCTTTCACAACATGAGTATTGTGGAAGGGTTTTACTTAATGATACACATGTGGCCTATGTGGAATTGCTTGCCTTCTTAGGGAGGGTGGGTGGTGAGGGAACAGGGGAGAGAATTTGGAACTTAAAGTTTTAAAAATGGATGTTCAAAAAAAAGTTTTTGCATGCAACTAGGAAATAGGATGTATAGGCAACGGGGCATAAAAATCTATCTTGCCCTACAAGAAAGTGAGGGAAAAGGGGATGGGGGGGAGTGGGGTGACAGAAGGGAGAGCTGACTGGGGAATGGGGTAATCAGAATATATGTCATCTTGGAGTGGGGGGGAGGGTAGAAATGGGGAGAAAATTTGTAATTCAAACTTGTGAAAATCAATGCTGAAAACTAAAAATAATAAGTAAATAAATAAAAGAATTTAAAAGAAAAAAAACTGAGATGGTTCTGTCATCTTTCATGCTTTTTTTCTCTACCCCCCCACCCTTCTTCTCATACCTTTATTTTCCAAGTAATTCACTGGTTTTTATCTCCAAGATGGCTACTTTTTAGCAGGATATATTAACCTCTTTTTGTGTTATGACCCTTTTGGCTCACTAAACCATTAACAGACTGATTAAACCCATAGATCTCTTCTCAGAATAAGGTTTATTGCCTACATTTGTAACAGAAGGAAATGCTAAATTTCAATTAGAGGTGAGTGAAAATAAAAATGTACTTTTCCCATCAAAATACATTGCCCTTCTGAAATCTGTCCATGGACCCACCCCATTAAGTTTGATTTACAGGAATAATTTAGAATGTTCTCTTCTTTCTCCAAGAAGTTAGCTGGATCAGGAGATCTTTGATCTCCCGAAGGTCAGGTGCTCAAGTTTTCAAATTAAAGATCTTTTGAACGTTCCACCTTCAGGAATGCTTATTGATTATTCAAGTCCATAGTGACTTCTCCTCAGTCTGAACTCTTACAGCATCAGTCATAATAATATTTGTCACGTTTCATATTCTGATTTATAGTTTAGTTCTTTTTCATGTTTATATGTCTTTCTCTCTATTTATAAGTGCCTCAAGTGCAAGGACCATGTATTGTATTTCTTTATATTCTCCATGAAAGGTAGTATGGTATTGCAGATAGAGAGCTGGTCTCAGAGCTAAGAAAACCCAGGTTTAAATTCCTCCTCTGACACATAGGCTTTGTGACCTTGGGCAAATAACTTAATTTTTCCATGATCCAGATAGCTCTCTAAGACTGCAAGTTGTAGAGAAGATTTTGATGTACATTGGTAGAGAGTTTACTCATCTAGGAGTTCCCTCTATCAGTGAAATGAGACTTCCCTATCCCTATATTTTCCATAATGGCTTTTAAACAATATATTCTCAATTAACATCTGTTGATTGATTTTTTTAAAGTGCCATTCAGTACTATGGGTACCATTACGGTAAGTAATTGTCTGATTATAATGAAACTGTTATCTTTTGGTGAAAGCTCATAATTCATTATCATTCTCCATCACTCCTCTTATCTCTAAAAATACAGTCAAGGGGAACTGAAACTGTTTTTCACCATTAGTCTGCTTCACCCCACCCCCAGCTCAATGAAACAAATTGTGGATGTTGAATCACATGAAAAAAATCTAAATCTCCAGGGTACCTAGGGATTGGAACAGACCCATAAAACCAGATTTGGCCCTGTTTCACTTTGCTGTTTTCTAGAAATAACTGGGATATACTATTCATTATTAATTAGGCTAACCAGGCAATGGCTTCTGAAACAAGAACATTAATTTACTTCACTGGTAATGCTCCACCTTACCAGTGGCCTCCTGGGTCCTGTTGTACTGTGATTGACTGAAGCTATTCAAAGAGAAATTTAGGAATTGATGTTTTGAGCAGAGTTGAAGGAGATAAAATAAGGTAGACATAAGAGGAAAGTATATTTGAGATAGGAAAAAGTCAACTTGATCTTAGGATGGCTAAGATAAACATGAAAGAAACAAGGATGACCACCACAAAGAAAGAGGTAGAAAGATTAAAAATAAATCAAGACACCTTTTTACTCAAACAAGCAAGAACAGCAAGACGGATTAATAGTGACCTATAGAGAGTATGCTATATTTGTGTTTCTCTCAATGCTAAATAAAACCTCTGTGTACACAGGAGAATGTAGATCTTAATCCTAGGAAAGGGGAAAGGTCAGGAGGACTTTATTTCTATTACCCCAGTTATTCGGGAGAATAAAGTGTTCCTTGAAACACCAGACAGCATGCTTCTAGAAGGAAATAAAGGCAAATGATATGAAAAGATAGAGAGGAAGTCTCATGTCTTTTAGGTAGCTGGTTAGGACAAAGTGACCCAGAGAATAAAGGGAAAAGGGGCCATGGAACATTTGGAATTGACATTAACTAACTTTTATATTATCCTTTATATGTATATAAATAACACTATAAAGTACTTGGTAAAATATTTTTAATCTTCGTTTCACAGATGAATAAATTGTGGCTCAGACAAATTTTACCTAGCCGTTGTCACACAGAGTAAGTGTTGGAAGTGAAATTTGAGCCCAGCTCTTTCTGACTACAGGTGTAACATTTTCTGCATTATACCACAATCCTCCTATGAAGGGGAGTAGGAACAGACCATCTCACAAAATCACCACATCACAAAATGTGAGTAGAATCCTGCAAGGTCATTAGCTAAACCAAAGTAGAAATTCAAGAGACGTCAAGAGACGATGCACTGATAGCTGTTGAGTGGTCGTCTAGCCTGAAGACTCTGAGTGAAGGATGACTGACTACCTCTCAGAAAGACTATTCTTCCCCCCCCTCCCAATTTGCCCTTTTTTATTGGAAGCACAAAGAATAAGAAGAATAAAATCAATAATTTATTACCATAACTTTTTTGTTTTTTTCTAACATTTATTTTTTCCCTAAATACATGTCAAAAATTTTTTAACATTTGGTTTTTTTCCAAGTTTTGAGTTCCAAATTCTTTCCCTCCCTCATTCCCTCCTCTCCCCCCTCCATAAGATGGTAAGCAATCAGATATAAGTTATACATGTGCAATCATGTAAAACATTTCCATAGTAGTCATTTTTTTACAAGACAAATAAAAGAAAAATAACAAAAGAAAGTAAAAAAAATAGCATGCTCCAGTCTATATTCCAACATCAGTTTTTTCTCTGAAGGCAGATAGTATCCTTCATCATTAGTCCTTTGGGTCTTGGATCATCGTAGAGCTGAGAATAGCCAAGTCATTAACAATTCTTCATGATACAATATTGCTGTTACTGTGTATAATGTTCTCTTGGTTCTGCTCATTTCACTTTGCATCAGTTCATGTAAATCTTTCCAGGTTTTGGAAAAAACTATTCTAATACTAATTAGTCCTAATAATAACTAGGAAGGTTGTACTTAAATCAAGCACAGCCCTGTCATTATTACTATGTCTGCCCTCTGGGGCCAAACAGAACAAACTGAATTCTTCTTCCACATGGCAACCCTTAAAATACTGGAAGAAAGTGGTCTTATTACCACCATATCTTTTTTCAGTCTAGAAACAACCCAATTTTATTCAAATTTTTCTTATATGACATGATTTTGAGTGTTATCATTATCCTGATTGTTCTCTCTGGATTCTTTTTAAGTAATGGATATCCTTTCTAAAATATAGTGTCCAGAACTGATGGATTTGGCAAGAGTAAAGTGGAACTATCACTTCCCTGGCCCTGGATATTATACTTCTCTTAATACATTCTTGGATCACATTAATTTTCTTGGCTACAATATCACGATGTTGACATACAGATAAATACTCCCCCTCTGACCCACCCCCTGCCATACACACACACACACACACACACACACACACATACAAGGGAGTTCAATACAAAGCAGTTTGAGAGGGAAAACATTAGAAGTTGGGGGAATCAAAAAAGCTTAATTTAGAAGGTGATTCTTTTGCTGAATCTTGAGGGAAGTGTGGGATTCTGTGTTGAAGATCTGAAGAGGGAGTTCATTCTAGGTATGGGGTGTGGCCAGTACCAAGAGACAAAGACCCAAGTTTTTTTCCTTCAAGGAAAAATAAGGCAGAACCACAGGTTCCATTAGGAGGAAAGTTGCCCAGCAATGGCTAGGAAGAAGAGCCTGGTAACTGTGATTAATGAATCCCTTCTGAGAAGTACCAGAACAGCTTTTTTATTGACCTAGTAAAAGTAGAAGTTTTCTATCTTCTAAAAGTATGTATCCTGAAATTTGACAAGTCTGATGATCATAACCAGCTCTGGTTGATTCATGGGTGAATAAATGACACAATTACATGAAACCTACAAAGTATCACTGAGGATTATGAAGATGTAAGCAAAAAATGAAAAACCTTAGGGACATGGACAATATGTTAAACACTCCTCCTGACTGGACGTAGGCAGATATGTGAAATTGACACTGGGCTAAGAAGATTGGGTTTGAAAATGAGAATTGTATATTTGGACCACAGATTTGGATATTGTGAGTGTGGGACTTTGGATAGTGTCAGAACATACCAAACAAGGTCCAGTAAAACACATATTAAGAGTTTGTGAATCAGATCAAGGGTTAAAACTGAAAAGACGTTCATAGATTTAGGTCTGGAAGAGAACCTAAATTATGCTTTAGTTTAAATCTATCATTTTGTAAATGAGGAAATTGAGTAATTGAGAGGCACGTGACTTGTCTGGTGTTATATGATCAAGTAAATGTTTGAAGTGGGATTTGAACTCAAATTTTCCTCATTCCAAGTTCATTGCTCTGTCCACTGTGTGACCTTGCTGGAAGATATGGGAAGAAAACTTTCAATATAGATCTGCCAAACCTGTTATAGTGTAGGTGGCATAATAGTAGAAAACAGGAACAATAACTCACATGTGACAATATCCAACAGGAGAACCAGTAAGAAAACCATTAGCCTTGGGTGTATATTGTTCAAATAAATTTGTATTTGAGCTCCCAAATATCCAGGTAACTGAGAAGAGCTGTATGAGGACTGGTTGTATTAACTAAGACACAGAGTGAGTGGTCTGACATACCAAAAATACTTTTCAGTGACCTAACTGGAAGCTCATATGAGCTTTGAAGCAGACCCTGAGCCATTTGGTGCTTTATGGACCTTCAAGAGACATCCCTATCTTCAAAGCCTTTACTGACTGTAGGTTACACATCCTGTTTTATGGTTTTTGGAGACAACCATATCTCCAGAGACTCCCCTAACTTTGGTTATGGGATTCTTGGAATATCCTTGGAATATCTCCTTATCAAGCTTTGAACTGTGTACTACTTATCACCAAGAATGCCTTCTGATTTGTGTATCACAGGGCCACAGTTCTGACACTTGGAATTCCTCATTCTCCCCCTCCTCTTGGGATGGGGCTCACTGACTCATTCCTTTCTAAACCCACCTTTTCCCCAAATTCCTTACCTTCCTTTGTTTAAAAGGTATATAAACTCTTCCCATCCATTACCTGACATCCTGTTCATCATAGGCTGGATAGTACCCATGCACATATTTTTTTTCTTCCCTGCTTTGTGAAATTTCACAGGTATCTTCTTCCTCTGGTTTTCTTCCCTCTAGGAAAAAGGAGGATTTAAATCTTGAGAAACTGGCCTTTGTACTGTTTGGGAATTTTCTCCTTTGGTAGAAAGAGAGATCTAAATTCCCTCAAGAGAGTGTCTGCCTTAGTTTAACACACACACGTACACACACACACACACACACACACACACACACACAAATACACACACACATACATATATACATGCAAGCACACACATTGAGTGTGTTTGCATGAATATACGTATATATTTGTATGTGTATTATACCATGTATGCATAATAAACATGTTGAACTTGAAACAATGTAACAAATTTGATCTAATATGCATCACTGAGATTTGGTAAAAGACTTTGCCTTCATTATTTTCTTTACTAGGTATTCACAAACCACACCTTTAATAATAATAATTTCTATAATTTTGTCAGGAATGGAAGTAAAATTCAAAAGATAGGTTTGTTTTCAGGGATTGTATTGGTTGGTTGCCTGGGTGTGCCTGTTCATCTGACTCACAAAAGAGATTAAATAACCCTGAGGCTAGGGGTTAGACACATCAAAAGAGCAGTGGCTGCAGCAGCTATACTTCTAAGACAATCAGAGAGATGGCAGCAGGGCTGTGGAGAACCAGCAAATGACTGCTCAGTTGAAGAAACAACCAAACAATTTAAACTAAAACTTGCACCTCAGGAGGGTAAGCAGCCCAGTAGATGACAACACCAGATCATCAAGTGACATTAGTGGCAGCAGCTTTGGATGTAAAAAGGGATCCCATCTGGGATGAAGTGTATTCTCTCTTCAAACTCCCATCCCTGGGAGAGGGTATACCTAAGTCAATGGGAGGATTTTACATGTTATTTATCTTGCTATTCTGTTTGCATATGTCTTTTGCTATTAATTTAGCTATTTACTATTAATATAGCTAATTATATAGCTAATTTGCTATTAATTTAACAAAAAAAACATATGAGTAGGGGCTTGAAAACTATGGTTTTCAATAGATACTGACCCAAAGCATACCTTCAATCTCAGGTAGTTTTCAGAGGCCCTTGTTTGAGAGACACTGGAGTCACAGTATAATAATATTATAGATTTGGTTTGTCTAATTGCTATAAATAATTTGCATTGGTTAAGTGTGAGTCTATTTGGAAGTTGCATGGTGGTCAGGGGGAGGGGTCTCAATATATCATTGTTGAATTCAGGTTAAAGAAAAATCAAGTAATTGAAATAAAACTGAGTTAAGCATGCATAATTGTGAGATTTAACTCCAGGTCTCAATCATTGTTACTTTGTTATGTTTCCACTCATTTGTGAAAAGTAACTCTGTCTATATAATGGATAGAAAAAAATAATGAAAAGAATTTTCCAAGTGTCACTTGGGAGGTGGGAAGAGGGAGGGAATATTCAGAATTTGCAATTTCTACCCTGTCAATGACTTGCTGTGTGATTTACACTATCTCTTTGTGCCTCAGTTTCTTCATTTGCAAAAACATGTTAATGAAAAAGTCCTGGCTGAGCATTTTTGGCAACAGAAATGAAAAGGACTTAGATCAACTCCAGGACTCCACCCCATTCCAAACAATATACCTATTTGGCATGCAAAAATCTGTGGGTGAAATCTATTAAATCCAGACAATAAAGTGAAGTGAGGAGAGGGGGAGGAGAAGTGGGGAGGGAGAATGAATCATTTCCACTCTTATGGGGCAGAGTAGTTAAAGATAAGTAAAAGATAGTCTCTGAAGAAAAGAAATAAAGTAAATCAAGATAAAAACACTGAGCTTTTCCATCTTCTCTGTAGCACACATTATTTGAGCCTCTATCCACAGATGCTTCAGAAATGCTATGAGATAGGAGACAAGAATATGAACAATAAACTAGTTTTTTTTTTCACCTCCTGGCACTCCTAAAATTGGTCTTCAGCAAAGGCAAAAGGATTGATTGCTTAAATCAGAACAGTTCTCCAGAATTCAAACCAAACCCCAGTTTCCCACGATCAAAACTACTCTTTTAAAAGCAATGGTCATCTATGACTTTAATATAGCTCTCCAAATACATTGCCCCTGTCCACCTTTATATAATTGAATTCCAGATTAATAAAGTGTTAGCCTTGTAGAATGTTAGGGGAAGCTTTCATTGTAAATAGGGAGCAAATCACTGGAAATTTTGTATGTCTATTGGAATTTGACCCCCCCAAATGCTAGATGTCCACAAGATTCTAATAGTGGGAATGCCTACAGAGTTTGCTTTGGAGATTTGTGGTTCGGTTGCTATGACAACCAAACTTTAGGGCATTGTTGCCTACATGGGATCACAAAATGACAGATGGCCTGTTACAGAATCATACATATTTGGAGATGAAAAGAAAATACATTATTATAAAGTCCATCCATCCTGCTGTTGCAAGAGAGTTGAAGATTCCATATGAGAGTTGTGGACTGGGGGTGGGGAAGATGAGGAAAGGGAGAAAAGAAGACGTTAACCCCAAACTTTCTGAAACTTGGTACCATACAGCTGGCTGGGGCATTAGATAATATGCCCATTTCCCAAGCAGGTTCATCCTTTCAGGTATTTGTTGGAATCAACAGTTTTGTGGAGATTTCAAGGTCACCCATCAGAGACTGTAGGAAGTCAAAACATACTTTATTAAATGAAAGAAAAAGAAAAAAAATCTGATAAAAGTAGGCAGTGGTCAGATTTAACTCTCTTTTTTGTCTTTTGGGGTCATTTTTACTTGATGGAAATGAAGGAAGTTTGTATCCAGAGGATAAGTAAAATATGTTCCATTTCCGGTGCCTGGAAGTGTTTATCAGGACCTCGAACAGTAGGACTCCTGCCTTCTTTAGTCCCAGTTTTCTCTTAAGTAGGACCAATCACACACTTGCAAATGGAATAATTTTAGTGAGAATGAAGACTTTTTCAGGACTTGGTGAGGGTTACTCAATTTATTCTTTTTGTCAGCTACTGGGTATATTTTTAACCTTGACCTATTAGGATATAAAGTCATTACATTAACTCCTGGTGATGCTACATTAGTTTCAGAAGTTTCTGATTTAATTAATGGAAACATAAGACTTGTCAAAATTCGGAACTGAGTTTGTCTCTCCTTCTTAAAGAACCCTTGCAGTAAATCAAAATTCAATTGGTAAAAAAATAAAGAAATAAACTTTCCCACAATTCAACAGTATAACATTTGTAGAGAAATATTTTCACTGGTTAGAATTTTTGTGGAATACCACAAACTATTACAAAACAGCATCTTTAATCTTGGGGGATATCTGGATGCTGTATTACTAAGATGCATGTAAACTTGTAAGTGCTATTCATTTTTCACATGTTGGCATGTTGTAAAATTCTATTTTCTTTTCATTTCTGGATGTTGTAAATAAACTGGACCTGTACAGTAGGTTTTTGTCAGACTCCCAGAAAGACAATTTTATTTTATAGCACATCCTAGACTGACAGCCAGAAACTGTTCTGCACCACCTCAGTACAAACAAAATTAGCTTCTCACAATATTTTTGCAGATGTTAAAGGTCATTAATAGAATGAAACCAGATGACTAAAGCAATACATTTGGAATGATTGGGTTTTATTTTTCTCCCTAGCTTAAAGACACAGAGTCTCTTTTTCTTGACTACTTGGCTGTGTTTCAATTTTTTTTCTTAGCTACTTAATGGCTTCCAAAATCATAAAAGTAAAAGTAGTGGGATATGTATTTTTTGGCTTATGTCATCTTGCTTGTGTGATGGAGGTGGAATTTTTACTGGGATGAACATAGTATTAACTGTTGAAAAAACATGCTGCATTTACAATTACCTCCAACTTTGTTTTTGTTTTTTTTTTTCCCCCTGAGGTCAAATTTCTGTTAGGATTGAATGAAGTGCTTCTTATCAATTAAAAAATAATACTATTAGATTTTTCTTTCAAAATTAAAAGGTAGTAAATCCTTTTAAAGTGGGCAGTCTCTTTTTAAATGTATAGGGTATGATCTTCGAGAGCAGAACTAAAGTTAGAGAACAAGCAGTTCTCCTGGGTCTCTCTTTTTAAAATGTGGGAGTAGGCCTGGAGGTGATGAGGCAGCGATCATGACCTATTTGTGGATAGATGCTTGTTCTTGGTGTTACTTACAGATCTGCTCAGTAGCAGGGTTTTTTTTTTAGAACACCCCTACATTTAATACTCAATTAGCTATCTATTTAGAAAACAATTTACATATATATGCTTCAAAAACCAGAGATTTGCTCTATTTCTTAGAAATAATAAAATAACATTTAGTTATCTTTCCTCTGATATTTTACTAACTTGATTTCTAGAAACATGGTACCCATTTTGGAGAGTGTTGTGTTGCCCTCCCACCAGGAATGAAACAGCTTTTTCATAGGTGTACTTTGGGTTGTTTGTTTTCCTCACCCGAATGACTCTTGACAAGTGGGTAAGAATGGAAGGATTTTTTATCTTCTTAGCTTATTCAAATGAGTGACATGAAAACTTCTTTAATTGGGAGGGAAGTAACTTCTTTGGTGCTGGAATATATCATTGTTTTCCACTTTTATCCCCTCCATGTGAAGGAGTTAGGTCTCTCAGCTGACCATAGATGGTACTAAAGATAGTGGTGCAGTAGATAAGAGTACTGTACTTAGAACCTAGAAGACCTGAGTTCAAATCTTGCCTCACGGTAGCTATGTGATGCTGGACGAGTCGCTTAACCTCTTCTGCAAAAATGGGGATAATAATGGCAACTACCTCTTTGGGTTGGGAAGATCAATGGAGATGACATATTGTGTTTTGCAAATCTTAAAGTGCCATTAAAATGGTGGCTATTATTGTTGTTATAGTATAATTGTGAAAAATTAAGGAAAAGAAATGTCTTCTGAAAGTAAAATGATAAAAATTGGAGAATAACTTTTGTCTATCACTCTAGACTGTGAGCCACCTTATATTTATCTAGGTCAAAGGTATCAAAAAGTTCTCCCAAGTGTGGTCTGAACCAGATTAAAATGCAATTGGGAAAATGTTTTAAAAAATTACAATATAGCATAGCTTATGTTAATTTGTGGTTAGAGGGATCTGTTTCCATTTGAGTTTGACACTACTAATCTAGGGCACTGAGTGATTATGTCTTCAAATAGTTTCCTGTGTATTTAGTTTGGTATTTTTGTATTTCTTTATCTAAATGCATTGCATCCATTTATAGATGAACTTTGGTTTCAAAATTTAAAAAAAAATCACTATCAAATACAAAATGGAAAAGTTGGAAAGATGTGAGTGGGGAGATAGTATAGGTTAATGAATTAACACCTAGTTTCATGGCCTGGACTTAAAGAATAGTCATCATTGTTTCCACGCCATCTTGGAAGGAGGTATGTAATGGAATAGTTCTTGGATTGGTGCTTGCTTCTGCGTTATTTAAAAGTTCTATCAATGACTTGGATAAAACCCTAGAAGACATGTTTGTCATACTCTTTGATGACACAAATCTGTTAGCAATAGTTAGCCCATTTGGAAAGGCAAAGTCATGATAGGAAACACATTGAGAGGCTAGAACATAGGACAGAATCTTTTGGATCATAGAATCACATAGCCAAAGTGGAAAAGAATCTCAGGAGCCATCTAGTCCAATCATTTCACTAACATTTTTTGAATAATATTTTATTTTATTTGCCCTCTCCCCCTGTCAAACTGTCTCATCTTACTAATGAAGAAACTGAACTCTGAGAAATTGAAATGGTTTACACAAGGTCACAAAGATAATAATCATCATAGGGGGAATTTGAACCTATTTCTTCTCACTTGAGTCAATGTTCTTTTCACTGCCTCTTCTAAATCAGTTATGATAAAATTCAAAGAACATGTATGGAAAATCTTATATTTAGTCATCTCAAAATCAACATTACAACTATAAAAAGGGGAAGTGTGGCTGGAAAGTACATCATCTGAAAAAAAGGTCTAGGGTTTTGAGTAGACTTCAAGCTCTTAGAATAGTTTTCTTTAAAGCCTAGCACAAATGGCACCTTGTACATGAGGCCTTAACTTAGCCCCTTCCCACTACTTCCCCACCATCCTCCAAATTACTTACCATTAACTCTGCAAATATTTTTTATTTACTTATTTCCGGACATGTGATTTCTCTGGATAGGCTGGAAGCTCCCTGAGAGCAGAGATTATTTCATTTTTGTCTTTGTATTTGTAGTATGTAGAATATAGATACTTTAAAAATGCTGGTTGATTGAACATTCAGTGTAGTTTCAGGGTCTATATTTTTAAAAGGATGTTGATAAACTGAAATGTATCTAGAGAAGCACAACCAGGTAAAAGGCTTTGATTAACAGTTGCCAAACTTTTTAGTCTCAGGACAGTCAAAGAGCTTTTGTCTACATAGGTTATATCTATCAATATTAACCATCCTAGAAATCAAAATGACAGTATGGTTACAAAAATAGTTTTGATCTTGTGGGCCCCTTGAAGGGTCTCAGGGATCCCCAGGGTTCTCTGGACCACGCTTAAACATTCATTGCTTCTGGAGTACAGGGATTGCCTTTCATTCCTCAGCATTTCAATGATCTTTAAAACACTAGAGCAGAGGTCTCAGACACACCACTCAGACTACAAAACTCCCCAGCATGGGCAGAATCATCTTTAAATGTAATTGGGAACTGTTTAACAAGATAAATGAAAATACAATACATTTGTTGTTGTTGTTCAGTCATTCTTCAGTCATGTTGGACTCTTTGTGACCCCATTTGGGGTTTTTTTTTGGCAAAGATACTAGAGTGGTTGGCCATTTCCTTCTCTGGTTTATTTTATAGATGAAGAAACTGAGGCAACAGGGTTAAGTGACTTGTTCAGGGTCACATTGCTAGTAAGTGTCTGAAGCTGGATTTGAATTCAGATCCTTATGACTCTAGGCCTGGTGTTCTATCCATTGTGTCACCTAGTTGCTCCTGTTGAATAAAACATAGATAATGTTAACTTATGGTTTGTTTTTTTCTAAGTCAACATACAGACCATAAGGTTCTCTGTCATTGAAACCGCTGTTATAGATAATAGAAGCGATGCTAAAGGATTGAACAAAGGCAAATATGTCTTTTTTTTAAGATAAGAGGTTGATATTTACAAATGGAAGGCCAATGAGTTTGACTTTGATTTCTGGCAGAATTCTAGACTGAGTTATGAGGAGGTGGTCATAGTACATCTAGACATGAAAGCAATGATCACTAAAAGCCAGTTGGTCTTCAGAAGAAGGATTCATGCCAACTAACCACAATTGCCTTTTGAGTAAAGTTACCTAAATGGTATTTGAATGGAGCACTATTGATAGAGTTTACCCAGATTTCAGTGACATATTTGACAAAGTCTTTGATGTTGTTCTGGCAGAAAGGATGGAAAGATGTGGAAGAAAGGGTTAAAAAGTGATTGACCATCTTGACTGAAAGAATAATAATCATTTGGTGCCATCTTGGAAGATCTCTAATCGAATACCACCTCAAGGACTGTATCTATTTGATTGAACATTTTTATTAGTAACTTAAATGCATAGATAGTATACTTACTAGAGGAGAAAATAAAATTAATCTATGTGGTGGGGGGGAAGGAAGGGAGGGAAGGAACAATGAAATTTGGATAATGGACTCACGATTTAAAAATATATTGATAGGTTAGAATACTGAACTGAATAGAATGTGAAATTTAATAGTGACAAATATGGAATCAAAAAAAGGGTTAGAAATCAGCTTCATAAGTACAAGATGGAGTAATTGTGACTAGAAAACAGTTTTTTGAAATGGATTTGGGAATCTTAGTTGCCTGCAAATTCAATATTATTTGACAGTATAATATATCAGCCAATGAATCTAATACAATTTTAAATTGCATTAAAAGAGAGATAGTGTCCAGAACTAGGAGGATTATTCCTCTGCTATATTCTGCCCTGTTGTGACTGTCTTTGGTATATTATATTCAGCTCTGGACACCATTTCTAAAAAGAAATTGATAATCCAGAAAGCTTCCAGTGGAGGGCAACCAGGATGGTGAAGAGCCTTTAGATCATGATGTTAAAGAATTTGTGAAACACTGTTTAGCCTAAAGTAGAGTTGGAGTGGTTGGGAAGAGAGTGGGGAAGGAATACTTGCTTTCTTGCTGTTTCCAAATATTTGAATGTTTTTTCATGTGGAAGAGATATTAGACTTCTTTGCTCGTCCCCAAAAGGCAGAACTAGAAGTAGTGGGCAGAAGATACAAAGAACTAGAACATCATATCAATTAAAGCTGTCTCAAATGGGGATGGCTGCCTTGAGAGATAGTGGCTAACCCCTTGCTGCTCTTCAAGTGAACACTGGATGACCACCCAAGAGCTATATTTAGGGGATGTTCTTATTCTAGAATATGACTTTATGGCTTCCAATGTCCTTTCTAACTCTGAGCTTCTGTAATTATGAAATTCTTTGAATAAAAGAACATCCCTCTCTTAAACACTTCCCAGGTATTCTGAATTGAGGAACAAAGAACAGCAAGTAACCTTCCCTGATCCTTGTTACATGTGAGAATCATTATAAATCCACCTGTGCCTGAGATTTCATATCTGAGAACTTCCTTCCCTCCTGGTATATATTTTCTCAATGTGAATGTTATTTTCTCTCTTTTGTGAAATGTGGAAGTGAATTATTGTGATTTGTAATATTCAGTGGTAGAGGGTAGATGGAAAAGAGAGAACTGATGCTAGAATCAGGTATGTAATTATGGTGGAAACAAGGCAAGAAAAAGAAAAGATCACTGGGATAAATCAAAAGGTCTTTGAATCCTAGGTGTCAAGTGGGCTAATGGACCCAGAAGGTTCAGGAGTTTTTGTACATTGAATTGTAGTTTAAACATCAATGAAGTTTTGAAATTATTTAAGGGAAAAAAAGCCTGGACCCATGGACAAGTCTCCTTGCAGTTTTCCAAGGAGAAGTTGGAATTCCTAATGTTATTTAAATTCAGCAAAGCCTAAGGCCTGAGGCTGATCCTTGAAGTCTCTCCTTCTCCTTCTCCAGCCATCTCTTCAATTTTTTCTCTTCATTTGTCATTAAAAAAAGTGAAATGGAGATTCAGGAGACAAGATTTTTCCCATTGTCTTCACGAGAATTTGTCACTGAACCATTTCGGAGCTACTAGGTATTGTGTCTCATAAAATGGGGATGCTTATGTGGAATCTTCTTTAAGCTTTGATGGGAAGGGGGATGGAATGGAATAAGCATTTATTTAATGTCTACTATGTGCTAAGTATTTTACAAAATTATATAATTTGATGCTTACAACAAACCTGGGAGGTAGCTGCTGTCATGATCACCATTTTAGAGCCGAGGAAATTCGGCAGAGTAAGCAACTTGCCCAGGGTTCTATAAGTAGCAAGTATCTGAGGTCAGATTTGAACTCAGGTCTTCCTGATGCCAGGCCTAGTGCTCTATCCTCTGTACCATTTAGCTGCTTCTCTGGACCAATTAGCTGGCTCCCTGGGGGAGAGAGCTAAAGTGACATCTGTTTTTGCTTTATGTTGTTGTAAGCATTGAAAGGAATTGTGTTTGGGAAACTCTTAGAATAATACAAAATATTGCAAATCTAACACAGTCTACCAATTCTATCTCTAATCTGCCCTCAAGTTATGCAGGGTTCCTTGCTCCAGGGTTGTCTGCCTTATCATTAAAGGAACTAGTCTCCAAAGTGCAGCAGTTCTAACCAGGCCACAGATTCCTAAGTGACAATGCTATTTTGGGTTCTAGTTAAAGGGGTCCTCCCCAGCAAGGTTGAGGTAAAGACATAGAGTCATCTAGAGTTACAAAGATGAAACAGGTGTGGAATAGCCAGCTTCACTTCCAGTCATAGAAATGGAGATGTCCACCAATAAAGAATCATAATGATTGAGAAGCTTGATGGCAAGCCTCCCTGGGATATCTGTAACAGGGCTACTCATTAGCTATTTAACATTACATCTCCACTGATTGCAATCTGATCAATGCCAAATGGGCTCTTTACTTTGTGGTGGTTCCTCTGTGGCCATCTCTTTTCTTCTCTGATTATCTGCCACTGAATATTACAACTATAACTGCTTGGGTTGCCAAAACCTTACTGTTTGGGTACCCAGGAAGCAGAGACACCATCTGCCTTTTGAGATAGCACAAGAGTTGTTTTGAGAGTCTAGTATATCAGATAGCTGTATGACCCTGAGCAAGTCATTTAACCCTGTTACCTAAGTTTTCTCATCTGTAAAATGAGCTGGAGAAGGAAATGGTAAACCACTCTAGTATCTTTGTCAAGAAAATCCCACATGGAATAATAAAGTGTTGAATATGACTGAAACAACAAAGAATCCCCACTCCCAACCCTCTCCCCCAATTCTCTGCTTTGTAATGAGGACTTTAAAGTTTGGAGGTGTGGCCTTGCAATGATTACCAAAGAAACTAATGGGAGAAACAAGATTAGAAGCCCAAGTTCCTGAAGGCCAGCCTAATCCTCTCTTCCTTTCAAACTAAGAAGTGAAGGAATATAGACAATTGGCAATTTGCCCTCCTTTTTTTCTTCTAATTCCAAATTTCCTTGTGCATCTCCTCTTTACATCCCTATTCATGTTTGGATCTTCATATACAACAACAATGCCTTTTCTTTATATGTGACAGATCCATGCACCACAACCACTCCAACTTTAGAGCAAGGGCAGATAAGCAGATATCCTCTAATGGCTTCCTATCAGCCATAATGAAACTTTTAATTAGCTGCTGAGTTACATGCTGGACACATGAAAGGAGCAATTCAAGTTCTCCCCCAATTCTCCATAGCTCAGTGTCATCTTTTTTCCTCTAGGTCAGGAGGAAGGGGAGGCCTGAGGAAAATGGATTTCTTTTTTTGTGTGTCCATGGTATTATCTGTATTGTCCCAAATTGCCAATTGTCTATGTTTCTTCTGTTTCCTACTTTGAATGGAAGAGAGGACTGGGCTGGTCTTCAGGAACTTGGGCTTCTAATCTTGTTTCTCCCATTAGTTTCTTCTATAATCATTGTATATTTCCAAATTTTAGATTCCTCACTTACAAAATGGTTGAAGAATTATGTGAATATTTTACTTAGACAAGATATTGTATCAATCATTAACAAAGTTTCTTTTTATAAAACAGTGGATTTTTATTACTGCATTATTTTTACTACTACTATCTAATTTAATCATCAAAAAGCTTATTTTACTGAATGTATTTAGCATTTTTTCACTGACAGGCAGTATGGCATAAGAATTAGAGAATGGGGCTTGGAATGAGCAAGAACTGGGTTCAAAACCCGCTTCCTACACTAGCTAATTGTATGAGTCTGGGCAAGTCACTTGTGTAATCTTGTTTCCTCATCTACAAAATTCTTATAATAATAGCCCATACTTTTCATGATTATTATATCAAATACGATATGTGAAATGCTTTAAAAGCTCATATGTTTTGTATAAATTTAAGCTATTGTTAATATTTAATGTAAGTTCATGACACTAAGGCCTATGCTTGAACACATATGGAAAAATCACAGCTTTGGAAAAGTCCGCGGCTGTGTTTGACATCTGCAGTAATACACCCCATTCACCTGAGTACAGGCTCAGTTTCTTAATACTCAGGCACTATAAAAGTTGGGTCAAGTTTTTCTTTTCCAAGTGAGAATTAGCACTTCTTTACTCAGACATCATTTGCTGCCAGATGGGGTTTGGCTGGAAATATGTTTCCCTTCATTTTAAAAGATTACAGGAGCCAGATTTTCAGAATATTAAATTATAATCTTTCAAATGCAGATAAAATACCAAACTGGTTAAATGTGAGTCCGTTGTTGTTTCTTCTTTCTTGGGTGGAATGGTAAGTTTAATTCTACATTATTCTCCTTCCTTTTAAGGTACAGCAAATTATTTCAGTTCTGTCCAATTTAATTGACAGAGAAACTTGATATGTATTTATTATTAGTATATTGCCAAATGTACTGGTCAAAAGGATAAACTCACATTATATCCCATAGCCAAACCTTTTCTCCTTCTCAACTTCATAATTTCTTTTCATATTTATTCTGATTCTTACTGTTTCTACAGCTAGAAATCCTGCAGTTGTCTTTAATTCTTCCTTTTCAATCATTTGCTACATTTAATTTAGAGTTTTAGAGCTGGACAACTCTTAAAAATTCATTTGTTTAATCCCTTTGTCTTTTTGTTTCCCTTTCTAAAAGTCTCTTATATTTACACTTTCCTTACTATTTTCCTTTCCATGACCATCTTATTACTTCCATATCCACAAAGCTAGCATGGTCCATGTAAGCTCCAAGGCATCCTCATCCCCAGATCTATTCTTACAAATGAGTTTTAAGCTCCAGAGCAAGGCTTTGTTTTCTTTGTTGTTTCAGTCATGTTCAACACTTTATTATTCCATCTGGGTTTTTTTTTTTTGGCAAAGATACTGGAATGGTTTACTATTTCCTTCTCCAGCTCATTTTACAGGTGAGGTGACTAAAGCAACAGGGTTGAATGACTTGCTCAGGGTCACACAGCTAGTAAGTGTCTGAGGCTGGATTTGAATTCATGAAAATGAGTCTTTCTGATTCCAAGCTCAAGGCTCTACATCTTCACTTCAGTTTGTTAGGGGGTTACCAGTGAGGGGTCAGGATTGGCTCTCTAGAATCTTTTTCTTTGTGAAATTTGGCCTATTGCTAGATCCTAGATGACAGAAATAACTCCAAGTTAGACTACTGATTGACTCACTTATGTATCAGGAAGCTCTTATGGACCCAATAACTGGTTTAGTCAGCTTCATTTAGGCAAAGAATGCAAAGCTCTCCTCATAATCAGTTTAGCAAACTTAATTAATCCAAGTATACAAGGTTAGCAAACTTTCCTAATCATAATACCCTTGTGATACATAATGGGAGAGAGTCACAGTCTAGGCTAGCTGCTGACTGATTCCCTCTAAGGTCTGTTTCTCATTCAGTCTCTGTGAATCTTCAAAGCAACAACACAAGGGCTCTTGATTGGATACACATACTCCTCTACACCCTCATTGCCACTACCCATACTTGCACTTAGAGTTGGGATGCCATACACTCGGACGTCTATTAGTAATATGCTGCCTGACTTGTGATCCTTTGAGCATTTTTGTTCTTTCTTGGTACCTCACCCAGGGTCTCCTCGTAGTCTTGATCCCCTACCTGTATGCTTCCCTCTACCCCACTCAACCTAGATTATCAATTAAGAATCAATTCAGTGAGCCAGCCTTAAGTAGCTTTTAGTAAGAAGTGTTTACCTACTTGGGGCAGGCAGATGATTCAGTGAATAGAGTGCTGGGCCTGTTCATGAGTTCAAATTTAGCCTTAGACTGTGTGACCCTGGGCAAGTCATTTAACCCTGTTTACCTCAGTTTCCTTATTTATAAAATGAGCTGAAGAAAGAAATGGCAAACCACTTCAAGAAAACCCGAATGGGGTCATGAATAGTTGTTCATGACTGAAAAACAAATCTTCTCTTAAAAGACACACTTATTCTTTATAATTTTACAACATTTATTTTTGATTTTTTTGTAGTTGTTATTTCCATTTACATTGTTGAAGTCACTGTGTATATTGTTTACTTGACATTGCTTGCTTTACTACAGATCAGTTCCTATAGATCTTTCCATGATTCTCTTGATCATCACATTCACCTTTTCCCATACCACTATAATGCTCCATTATTTTCATTTGCCATAATTTGTTTAGCCATTCTCCAAATTCTTTGTTATTATAAAACATATTGCTATAAATATGTTTGTGTATATGGAGACTTTCTTCTTATCAATGACCTCCTTGGGGTATGCACCTAATAATGGAATTTCTGGGGCAAAGGTTATGGCCATTTTGGGCGCTGGGAAAATTTGGTTGTAATGATCCACAGCTATTTTCCCACAACCTCTCCAGCATAGACAATTTCTGTCTTTTGTCATCTTTTCCAATTTGCAGAGTATGACAGGAAACCTTAGGGTTGTTTTGCTTTACATTTTTCTTATCATTATTCATTTGGAACTTTCTTTCCTGTGTTTGTTAATGCTTTACAGATTTTTTGACAACTGTTTGTTCATTTCCTTTGACCACTTACCTATTGGGAAATGGCTTATGGTTATACATACACACATATATGTGCACATACACATATGCACACATAAACATACATATACATGTGTGTATACATGCATATAACATCTATGCTAATTGTTTATATATCTGAAATACCAAGCATTTAACAGAAAAATTTGAAACAAGGATTTTTTCCCCCATTCATCTGCTTCCCTTCTCATCCTAGATGTATTCATCTTACTTGTACAAGAGGATTTCAGTTTCATATAATTAAAGGTATCTAATTTATGTTTTGTAATTGCCTCTATTCCTCATTCGATTAGAATACATCTCCTACCTATAGCTGTGAGATGTATATTATCTGTGTCTTGTCTAGTGTTTTAGAATAGTTTGATCTTTGAAATTAAATTCATGTATCTACTTAGATTATATTGGGGAGGATAGTGCAGGAATCTTACTCTCTTCAGGAATGGGTTAAAGAGGGAGCAACACATATTTCTAGAAGGGTATAAAAGTCTTCTAAATTCAGAAAGAAATGAGATCAAGGGGATAGGGTGGGGGGACAGGAAAAGGGAGGGACTTCTAGAGGGGTGGGTTGGTTAAGGAACAGGGGGTCAAGGTAGTGGGTAGAGGTAAAGCAGAGGAGTGAGAAGGTTTAGAGTAAATAGAGTGAGAAGGATACTAAGGAAAAATAGGAAGGAGGAAAATATGCTACAGTAATTATAGCTTAGAATATGAATGACATGAATTTACCTATAAAATAGAAATGGATACCAGATTAAAACTTTTATTTCAACAATATGTTGCTTTCAGGAAACATTATAAAAATGAGAGACATTCATAAAGATAAAAGAAAGGGCAAGAGTAGAATTTAGTATGCAAAAAAAAGCTGGGATAGTAATCATGATCTCAGACTAAGTTAAAATAGATTTAATCAAAAGTGGAAAGCAGACAAACTATACTACATATCATCAATATTATTCAATATTGTTTTAGATCATTTAAAATACCTAGACAGTATAAAATACCTCAGTGTACATATGCCAAAACAGACACAGGCACTATATGAACATAAACATAAACCACTTTTTATACAAATAAACTCAGATCTAAATAATTGAAATAATATTTATTGTTCATGGGTAGATAAAGCCAATATGATTTTAAAATTGAATTTTACCTATCTAATCTATTTACTCAATGTCACCCCAATCAAATTAATAAAAAAATTTCCTGAGTAAGAAGAAATAAAAAGAAAGTTCATTTGGACAGGAACTTCAAAGAAATCAGGGAAAAAAGACATAAAGGAAGTTGCTTCATCACTATCAGTCCTTAAATGATATTATAAGGTGAGAGCATTGTCAAAGTGTAAAAAGGATAATTTCAATTAATTTAAATTAAAAATTTCTTGTATAAATAAATCCTATGAAGCCAAGAATAGAAGGAATGCAGAAAATTAGGGAAAACTTTCATAGACAATCTCTCAGATAGGATGTGGTTGGGTAAGGATATTGCTGTGGTGTAGGAAAGGATGAGCTAGTTTATTTAGAAAAGCATGGAAAGACTTGGACTTATGAAGGAAGATGCCATCCACTTTCAAAGAAACAGATGACAAATGGTAATAAGCATGCTACAATTTAACATATATGTGTATGTTTATACATATATATATACACACACACATATATATATGTTTATATATATGTTTAATTGTAGCCTTCTTTAGGGTGCTGGGGGGAGAGAGGAGAAAAAATAAAGTAAAAAGTGCATCACAGAGAACAAAAGAAAACAAACAAGGAAGCAAAGAAAAGCTAGGCAGCTTTGAAAACAATGTGTAGTATTTATTGTGTAGGTTTTCTTGAAAGTGAAATTTATTGTTTTATATTGAGTCCTCCCTTATGGTCTGCTGTATGCATGATTTTTTTTCCTTCTCTCATTTTGAATTTAAGTTTAAAATAAAAAAATACAATTTTTTTAAAAAGAAGATTGCATTAGGGAATATGATGTAAGGTATTAGTCTGAGCCTAGTTACTGACAGTTTGCTTTCCAGTTTCCCTAGTAGTTTTTATTGAATTTAAATAGGACTTCTTAAATATGATTAGGAGTTCTTTCCCAAGTAATTTGAGTTTTCCAGTTTATCAAACAATGGATTTTTGAGTTGCATTGTTTCTGATTCTCCCTTGTCTAGTCTGTTTTATTCATCTACCTCTCTGTTTTTTAACCAATACCATATGACTTTGATGGCTGTTGCTTTAGTATACAGTTTGAATTCTGAAAATGCTATTTCCCTTCCAAGCGTACTTCTTTTCATCATTTCCCTACTTATTCTAGGCCTTTTATTTTTAAATAAATTTTGGCATTATGTTTTCAAGTTCTATATGGTATCTCCATTAAATTTGATTGGCACAGCAATAAAAGTATGATTTAACTTTGGTAGTATTGTAATTTTCATTACATTGGCATGATCTAGCCATAAGCTTTGGAAATTCCTTCAGCTATTTGAGTTATTCTCTATGGGATACTTAATTGAATCTATACAGCTTTTCTGCATTTTGATAAATTGATTTCCAAACTTATCATGAACTTTGTAGTTATTTGGAGTGGGATTTTCCTTTCTATTATTGCCTCTTGGATTTTCTTATAATTATATAAAAAACATGGTGATTTTTGTGGCTTTACTTAGTAACTTGCAACTTTGCTAAAACTATTATCTCAGTATCTGTTGATTTCCTGGAATTTTCCCAAGCAAACCATCATATCATCAGCAAATAGGGAGAGTTTTATCTCTACTTTACTTATATTTATGCCCCTTAATTTCTTTCTCTTGTCTTATGGCTAGCATTTCCACATGTAAGATAATAGAAGGGAGACTGGTCATCCTTACTTTATTCTCATATTTACTGGGAAAGATTCTAGTGTACACCTTTTGGACAAAGGTGAGCTGCTGAATCTTTTATGAATGGATGCCCCAAAATAAATGTATGCACAACATACTTTCAAGTTTAAACCTTGTTATTTCCATTTTCTCTATCATTTTCTTAAGTCTAGACAATCAACAAAACAATAAAGAGAGCCTTGATTGGTAGCTGTTGCTTATTTCCAATATATAGATGCTCATACTGAAAATTTAACAATCAACTCCCATTAGCTGGTTTGAGCTGGTTCCAGCACATCCTCTCCCATTTCACATAATGCCTGATTTTGGTTTTAGGTAGACAATTTAAATGACATTTGCTAAAAGGGTCTCTCTATACTGTGAAATGTCTTTAGCATAAATTAATATTGTAATACGCGAAACATTTTTTCCTTAAATTTATTGGACGATTTTGTTTTCTTTAATGTGATTAATAATGCTGATAGTTTTTCAAATATTGAATTATTCTTGCTGCATCAATATAAATTAAACTTGGTCACAATGAATTATTTATTGGATAAATTACTCTGACAGGATTTCATTTTAAATATTGGTCTGCAGTACTCTTTAGTGCTTTATCCTTCTCTGGTTAATGTATGAGGGCTATATTTGTCTCATAAAAGGAATATATTAGGGTGCCTTTCTTCTCAGTTTTTGAGGATAATTTGTGTAATGTAGGTACTAATTTTTTCGACTAAATTTTGATAGAATTATTCTTTGAATCTATCAGGGCCAGGAGCTATTTTCTATGGTAATTCCTTTACCACTAGTTCTATTTCCTTTTCTGAGATTGCGTTATTTAAGACATCTATTTGGTCTACTGTTACTTTGAGTATCTTATATCTTTGAAGATAATCTTTTATTTATTTTGTGCTCTCAGTTTTATAAGCATATAAGTGTGCATAGTAGGATCTAATTTTTTTAAAAAAATTTTCTTATCATTTTGTTATGAGTTCACCTTGCTCATTTGCTATTTTGTTGATTTAATTTTCTTTCCCCTTCTTTTTAATCAGATTAAAATCATTAATCTTCTTTTTAATCAGATTTGATTTTCTTCCCTTTTTAAAAATCAGATTGGGTAACCATTTATCAATTTCATTAGACTTTTTAATGAACCCACTTTTACTTTTAGTTATCATTTCTATAGTCATTTTTGTTTCCAGTTTATTTCTTCTATAATTTTTATTCTTTTCATATGTCTTTTAGTTTTGTTTATTTTTAACTTTCTAGTTTTTTTAAAATGCATATTCAGTTAATTAATCCTCTCTTTTCCTATTTTGTTAATGTATGTTTGAAGGGTCATAATTTTCTCCTAGAGTATTACTTCAGCTGCATTTCAAAAAATTTAATGTTATTTCATTATTATCATTTTTATGTATTAATTGTTTCTATAACATTACTTAACTCACTCGTTATTAAGTATTTCATTACTCTCTCTATTTTGCCCTATGTCCTTTGTATGTAATCCTTGAAATGACTTCTAATTTTATTGTTATTTTTCTGTAAAGCATGTATCTATTCTTTTTGCCTTTTTATATTAATTCAATATCTTTTGATCTAAGACATAGACAATTTTTGTAAAAGCTCCATATGGTTCTGAGAAATATGTGTATTCTTTAGCAGTCCTATTTAGAAGATAACATTAGAATTTTAGCTCTATTTTTATTAACAATTTGTTCATTTGTATATTTTCCACTTTATTTATGTTTCTATTAGATTTATCCAAAACTGAGAGAGATGATGACATCTCTAGTTTCTACTATGTTACTGCCTGTGGTTAATGTTTCCCTTATGAATTTGAAAGCTAAGGCAGGACTGGGGAACCTGTGGCCTGGAGGCCACATGTGGTCCTCTAGGTCCTCAAGTGTGGCTTTTTGAGTGAATCCAAACTTCCCAGAACAAATCCCTTAATAAAAGTATTTGTTTTGTGAAGTTTGGATTCAGTCAAAGGGCCACACTTGAGGACCTAGAAGGCCACGTGTGGCCTCCAGGCCACAGGTTCCCCACCTCTGTGCTAAGGCATTTGGAGCACCTATATTTAGTATTAATATTAATTTGTTGTTTATGGTTTCTTTCATTATGATGTAATTTCTTTATTCCTTTCTACATTTTGAATCTTTTTTTGGCCTTGCCTGGTACTGTGGCTGCAATTCACCTGATACCAACTAATTTTTCTAATCATTTTAAACTTTTTCCTTCTTTACTTAACAACCTACAGTGGGTCCCTATTACATATTCTGTCAAATGCAAATTTTTCAGCTCATTATTCCAAATATTCCACAAAGTTATTCCACATAAACTACTTGCTCGTCATATGATCAGGTAGCTACAATCTGATGAAGTCATGTAACGCTTCTTGTCCTCATTACATAACACACTTATTTTTGCCTATATGTTTTTTTGCTCACGCCACTATTTCTTGAAAAGCTTTTCCTTCTCCTCTCAATTTATATAAATCTTATTCACCCTTTGAAAGATAATTTAAGTTCCATTGGTATCTCTTGGTAACATATAGGAAGGATAGTGATTTCTTTTATATCTTGCTATTTTACTGAAATTATTATTTCAAGTTTTCATTGTTGAATCCCTAAGATTCTCTAGATAATCCATTGTATCATTTGTAAAAGGACAATTTTGTTTCTTCTTTGTGCTTATTTTCTTGATTTCTTTTTTTTTGCTATAATTAACATTTCAGAAACTACATCAGTAATATTTGGGCCATGAGCATCCTTGTTTTACTTTGATACAAGTTTTATGTTTAGGCTTTGTCCCTTTTCTCATCAAATACCAAGTATAAAATGAACACACAGTGAGTAGCAAAGAAAACCGTTTATTTAAATTGTAGCAAAACAAGAGTCAGAGAAGGAATACAAAGGAAAATAATATATACCAGATAATTCAGAGTGAAGGAACTTTCATTGGGAGTGAAGTTCCTCAACTGGAGGAAAAGAGAGAGAGAGAGAGAGAGAGAGAGAGAGAGAGAGAGAGAGAGAGAGAGCAGACACTAAATCTCATCAGAGATGAAGTTCCCTGAAAGCTCAAGTGTAGCAAGCTGACAGACACAGGACCATACAGAAGAAAGTTTCTCTTATTCCTGTTTTTAAATATTTTGACATTAATGGGTATTGTATTTTGTCAAGAAGAATTTATGGTTATAATCACATGAGTATTTTTTGTTATTAATATTGTATATGATGTTTATAGATTTGCTAATATTGAACCAACCCTACCTTTCTAGAGTAGATGCAAGTTGGGCACTGAATCTATATTTTTGTTATTGTTGAAGGTCTTGATGCTAAGCTGAATTGTTTAAACTTTACTTGATATGCAATAGGAATCCCCTAAGCTTTTCTTAGTCAAGAGTGACATAATAAATTGTGCTAATGGGAGAAATTGTTCTTTTCAGTGGTTAAAAGGATGAAATAGGGTTGTTGTTTTTGTTGTTGTTCAGTCATTTGGTCATGTCTGATTCTACGTGACCCCATGAACTCTGTCCAGGGAATTTTCTTGGAAAAAATACTAGAAAGGTTTACTATTTCCTTCTCAGAGTGTCCCCATTTTACAGATGAGGAGCTGAGGCAAATAGGGGTTAAATAACTTGCCTTGGGTCACACAGCTAGTTAGTGTCTGAGGTCAGATTTTGAACTTAGATCTTCCTTACTCCAGACCTAGTGATCTATTTACTGTATCACCTGGTTACCACTAAATTAAGGGTATGGGAAGAATAAAAGATGAAAGACTTTTTTTAAGTGGGCTAATGCAGTGGTTCAAGCTGTTGGCAAGGAAGACCTAAATTAGGGTGGTGGCTAAGAGAATAGAGAGGAAGGCATGTTTGGATGGTAGAATTAATAGAGCTTGTGAACTGATTACACACGAGAAATGAGGAATAAAGAGGGTCCAAAATAACCTCAAGGTTCCTAACATGGGAGATTAGGTGAATGGTGAATAGTGGAATTAGAAAGAAGATTGAGGAGAAAACATAATGATTTTGTTTATGCCCACATTAAGTTGGTGTGATATCAGGTGGAGATATTTCATGGTCACACGGAAATGTGGGTCTGAATCTTACGGAGGATATATACATTTGGGAGGCAGATACATAGAAGTAATAGATGAAGTTCTGGGAGTGAATGAGATTGTCAGGGGAGACAATGCAGAGAGAGAGAAGAGAAGAAGGCCAAGACAACTGACCTTGGAAGCCTCATCCACAACCAACAAAGATAACAGAGAAAGTAGCATTAGAGAAGCAATAGAATCAGGAAATTGTAGTATATCTTCAAGACCAAAAGAGAGAGTGTCTAGTGGGAGAAAGAGGTGAAGAGTGCCAAAAGTTGCAGCGTGGGCAAGAAGAGAGAAAACTGGAGAATAAAAATAAAAATAAAAAAGGCCTTTGAATTGTGCATGCCCCAATCTTGTCTCAGACTTATGGGCCAGGGAATCAAGGTCTCTGGGTGGAGAAAGAGTCCTATAACTCTGGAAAAGTCAGTAGTGAATGGGTTCATGCAGATAGAGATCATCCTCCATTTTATCACATTATTCTGGGGAGCATATAGAGTGTCTTCTTAAGCAAAATTT
This sequence comes from Trichosurus vulpecula, assembly GCF_011100635.1. NCBI lineage: Eukaryota > Metazoa > Chordata > Mammalia > Diprotodontia > Phalangeridae > Trichosurus > Trichosurus vulpecula. Next base: position 274,964,968 of record NC_050573.1, on the reverse strand, counting down.
TTGCAAAATTGTGTTCATGGGGACCCTGTCTTCAGCCCTCACAACCCCAGTTCTGCCTGGATTTCCCTGCACATTTTCTTACACACTCGTCCACAAGAGGGATGTTCCTCCATGCGGTTGTGAAGTTATAATCCCAACATGCTGTGCATCATTTTAATCAGGCCTGTTTCTCCTTATTCAGTTGAGGAGCTATAGATGGAATCCATCTAAATATCTTGTTCCATCTTCAAATGATAAATCATGTAACGATATGAAAGTCATTTTAAACCTTACGAGTGAAAAGAGCAGGTGATTTAAAATGTCATGCTTTGAAGGTACTGCATGAGCAAAATTCCTATAATCAATCATCCAAAGCAAACTATTATTTAGGAACTATTTGAAAGTAGATAAGCTGAAAATATTTTATTTTAAGAACTGCACAGAAAGGTGATAGTATATCAAAATTACTTTTTTATATTAACATACTAGGTTTTGGTTCAAATTTAGTGTTATTTACTTTAAAGAATCACTGACTGCAATGAGCTAGCACTGCAGAGCACCCTAGAAAGTGAAGATATATTTACCAGTAAGAGCCCATTTTCATTTGAATACTTCTCTTACTTAATATGTTGTCACTTTACAATGAAACAAGGGTTTTTTAAAAGTTCTTAGATTGTCCCCCCCCTCCACTTTGACCAAATGCAATCCTTGGTCTCAACACCCCAACACCAATGCACACACATAATAAAGAACAAAGCCAGGCAACAATTCATAGTTTGATGTAAGTTTAAGATTGACAAAGAGGTTTTGTCACAACACAGTGAGGTAGTTAATAGAAGTCACATTTTGTTGGGTTCTTTTTATGGATGAGGAAACTGAGGGTCTGAGAAGTCAGGTGATTTTATCCTAGAGCTTGTATAGACTTATGGAAAATTCAGACATAGGTCCTCTGACTCCAAAAACAGTGATCTTTCATTTCTGTCACATTGTAGAGTAAGTAGTCAGTTATTCTCCCTACTTTCCCTTGGAATGGGACAGAACTATGAGAAAGGGGAGGGTAGGAACATGTAAGTAAGTCTGGGTGAAACTATTACCTGTTCAAGTTTCCACATATCTTTTCAGGACTGTCACCAGTTAGTGGACTGTCATCCCAAGACCTCAACTATGACTTTTCTATGGAACATCCACAGTGTGAGATTTATTTCCCCTAATGCTGGATATTTTCTGTGTCATTTGTCTTGGTAAGCACAATGAGCATTTTCAGTGTGCCCTAAGACAACCCCATTATTGGTGAAGCCAAAGTTGCTCTTTTTTGTGTGTATATTCACATATTTCTGTTCCCTATCTGCACAACACATCAGTTTAAAATTATCTTCCTTTCTTTTAAAAATGAATCTTCTCTGGAATACCAATGGGTATATTTTAAAAGGAAAAGAAAATTAACCAAGCTCAGGAAAAAAAGTTTAATAAAACTTCAAATACTTTTCCCTGCTTTTGACTTTCTATATGCAAGCAGCTTTCATATAATGAGGGTGTAAATAGCTATGTGAATGCAAAACTAAAATGATATGTTAATAATACTCAAAAACCACAAGCAGAGGAGTATGTAATACCTGCATTACTGAAAACATAAAATGTGTTGGGCGTGAAAGACGGGAGCTCTGATAAACTGCAGAGTATGTCACTCTATGTGGAGCTTCTTAGGAGTGTACACACATGGCCGTGTTTGTTATCCCAAAGGCAGAGAGCCATGAAGGTTTCTAGGTCATGCTGTATATCCCTTTGCTGCTACTGCTGCTGCTTCCTTTTGGACTTGACCTGTAGCTTCTCTGTTGTTGGGAACTCCTGATAAGAATAATTCAGTTATTCTGCAACTTACAGTATTAAGGAGTTGCCTAGATCATTAAGAAATTACATAATTTGCTCAGGGTCACGTAGCCATTAAGTATCAGAGACAGGACTGGAACTCATTCTGACTGAGGCCAGCTCTCTCTTCATGATGACACACTGCCTCTGTGTTTAAACTATTCAAAATGGAGAAAATAACCACAGAATCTCTTAGCCTGGAGTCCCTGTACCAAAAATTATATGGATAGATTACAGAGGGACTAAGAACTTGGATAGGGGAAAATAAATCTTAATTTTTATTCATTTTAATTGAAATGTAGCATTTCCTTCAAACACAAAAATATTATTCTTAGAACGGGTACATAGGCTTCACCAGATTGCCAGATGGGGTTCATGACAACGAAACTTAAGAACTCCTGATCTAAGAAGTATGTAGAGAAAGAGACTATAGATTCATTCAGTGACTTTTTCTAACCCTAATGATTCATCATCAATCTGTTCTTACTCATTTTCATGATCTTTGAAGTGTCCTTTGGTAGAACAAGGGTTTGAGTAGATTATGAAAAGAACACTAGACAGAGATTCTAGAAACTAGAATTTGAGCCATGATTCAAGATTTATTAGTTGGGTGACCCTATGTAAGTCACTGAACATTTCTAAACTTCAGTTTCCTTCTCTATAAAATGTGAATACCAGCTACCTAACAAAGGTGTAGTCAGCAACATGCTTTATAAACCATTAGTTGCTGTAGAAATGAAGGTTTTTCTTTCCAACATAAATGTAATCGATTTTCTTCCTTTTTACCTCAATTTATCTTCTCAATGACTCTGAAGAACAGCTAAAATCATCATCTTTATTGTTTCTTTATGCAGAGTGTATGTTTGGTATATTAATATAATATTCTTAAGAAGCATTTCACTTATCAGAATTTTTTTTGGGGGGGGCGGAGTGGTAATCCAGTGAATAGAGATGTCATTACTTCACAGTGCAAAGGAGTAGATTGTCTGTGCATTTGTTGTTTGGTGGTTGTTCAGCTGTTTTCAGTCAAGTCCAACTCTTCATGACCCCATTTGGGGTTTTCTTGGAGTGGTTTGCCATTTCCTTCTCCAGATCATTTTGCTGATGAGAAAACTGAAGCAAACAGGTTTAAATGACTTGCCTAGAGTCACATAGCTAGTAGGTGTCTGAGGCTGAATTTGAACTCATTAAAATGAGTCTTCCTCACTTTAGGTCTGGCACTCTATCCACTGTGCCACCTAGCTACCCTAGCTATGCACAAACATAGAATTTCTAATATGAGAAGGGATTTTGGAGATCATTTAATTCAAACTGCTTATTCTATAAATGAGGAAATTGAAGCCCACAGAGTTAAAATGATTTGTCTAAGGTCATGCAACTGATTCATGGGAAAGCCTGGGTTAGAACCTGTGTGTCCTACTGGATAATAAAGTGCCCTTGTTCAATGCATGACATTGTCATCTCTTAACTTAGACAAAAGCAGGGCTTTAAAGAATTGTCTAGGTGATTTGAAGATAGTTTGCTTCATTCTGTAATGGTTAAGCTTAACTTGGTTCAACTATCTTTGCCTTAATGAGATTTCTGTATAACAAATCAAATAAAATATATCTCCTGTACTTGCCAAGGGGTTATGATACCATCAGGCAAAGGCCTATCCAAAATTATGATGGTGTCCATGATTTACATTTGCATGAGATGTATAATTTTATTGTACTACATATTGTTCATGTCACCTCTGGGATGATTTAGAATAATAACAACATTGGGCTGAAATTGCTGTGTGTAACCTTTCTTTCCCTGATGATTGTATATGTATGTGTGCACACCATGTGTTTGTACATGTATGCATGTGTACGTGTATAAGGAGCTAGAAAGAACATGAAAAGAATAAGGAGAGTGATTGGATGGCAGTTGCATTAGCAACTTGTCCTAGAGATTTGTGTAACTCAAAGATTTTGTGATCCATCACTTTGATTCATACTTTAATTAAGGGAGTCTAAATACTTTGCAGTCTGTCAACAAAGGATGATGTGTACAGCAAAAGTTACAACCTTCCCTAATCTTTCTGCAACTTGTGTAAATGAGCAAATTAATGGTGGAAATGGGCATACTGGGAATGGGAAGTTGAGTGGGGAGGAGGAATGTAAGGGGTAATACCAGCTGCCTCTTGTCCTATGATCCAATTAGCATTGATAACATGAATATATTTCTACCCTATTCTCATCTCTGCTATCACTATCACCACAGTTCCACCTGGATTGTCTCCCTGTGTCTTAAAAGTGACCCTGTATTCTCAAAGACTATGATAATGGAATTCAGACTCTGATAAGTTCTAACTTGTTAGTCAGGCTTCAAATATAGGCCCAAAAATGTATTTCTATATCTGTTGTCTGAGGTCCAGTCTAGTTACCTTCAGATATACTCATTGCCCCATTACATGATGAAAGCTTTTGGTCCAAAGAAACTTCTGCAGAAAGGGTAGTAGTAGCCTGTGTCAATGGCAGTAGGAGTATTCGTGCTGATGAAAGCATGGATCAGGAGTAACTGTAGGGCAGCAACTGTTATGTTCGTAGGCAATTATGGTAATGCTATGCCTGAATCATTGTTTTTTCATTGGGAACTTTTGGTAGCTGTGACACTCTCAGAGTGACTTCAGGATTTTCCAGAAACTCTATCTTATTCCTACCTTAAGTGTGGCTATCAGTTCACAAGTTGGGAAATCAGACAAAATGATTACAAAGTATTCACTTACATAGCATGATTCAGGAACATAGCAGGTTGAGTACAGTCTTCCAAAGTCTGTCTTCTAATGATACCTTTGAGACCTTGTCAAACATTGTGATTATCATGTCCCTGAAACTATGTATAATGCCCCACTGGTTCTACACTTCCCTTGAGAATGATTGACATCAACTCAAATATTTAATACTTTAAATTAATGTCTACAGCAGAAAAATGAAGCTACTTTTAGAGTATAAATTCCAAGATGGAAAAGCCTATGTTGGTTTAATTTGCTTTTGCCAAGTTGCTGTTGGAAAATGTGCAAGTGGAGTGCTAGGGGACAATGATAATAAAAGAGTCCTTTTTGTGACTGTATTCAACCTTGTATTGAAGATGCTATTCCATACATGAAAGGAGAGGGAAAAAGGGATGACACTTGCTTTTGTTAACTTATGATGATCTTGAATTATTATTTTTAATGGAGTCTCAGAAGAAGCACTTCTTCTTTGGAAAAGTGAATGTGAACTGAGTGCACAATGGCTGTTCAAACAGGAGGCTGGACAAACATTTGATGCTAGAGAATCAAATAAGCTACCCAGCAACAACTCTACTTTTTCCTGATATGGTTGTTATAGAAATACAGATGTGAAGAATCCTTCCCTAACTCTCCCCTCCTTCCTGTAAAACACTGAAGGATTAGTAAACAAAAGAAAGGTCCCTGTAGCACATATACATTAAAGGCATTAAAAAATGAGTCTATGTTGTGGGCAGTTTTCTGTATGAATCTACTAAGGAGCAATTAACATTTTGGAGGGTTGCATGTTCACAGGCTACCAGGGAACTAGTGCAGTGGTTTGAAAATGAAAATGCTCAATAAAATTTTGCTTAATGAATGAATGATGTGAAATAAACAATGAATGGTTACACTTCTCTCAGGCCACAAATAAGGGAGAGAGTTTACAAAAACAACACAAAAGAATTCAATCCAAATAATTAAAGGGATAGAAAGGTGATCTATAAAGAAATTTTGATTAAGACTATCTTAGAGGAAGAAAGTACTGAGAGATAGTTTAATAACTACCTTCAGTCATAGTATTAGAAGAAAGATAGCAACTACGTCACCCAGTTTGATAAGAGAAAATGTCCTTATCAGGCAGAAGAAAGGATTCAGATTAAGCCAAAAGGAGAGGTTTAAGATTGTAAAGAATACTAAACTGATTGTGTCTTGTACTGTGATCTTTTTACAAGAATACTTCAAAGATCGGTGATTTTGAAGTAGAAGGTACAGTCCACTCTGCCTGATGTACTTACTTTATGTCTTAGTTGATTATCTTCTAAAATTGCTGTGGATACAAAGTTATCACCCCATGACCAGCCCTTACAAACTTAGCTAGGCTGTTTATCAGACAGCAGAAAAATCATTTGTAACCAGGATTTTAACTGATGCCTTTCTAGCTTGGTATGATAGTATCGGAGTTTACCTTCTACTTGCATAGCCTTTGAGTGTTTGAGACCAAATATATGCTACATTAAGCCATAGAGAATATTAGCTCTGTAACATTGGGGTTCCATCTTGGCTGACACTGTCTTGTGCTTTGTAAACCATTAAGGAAAAGGATACTGACACAATCTAAATTCCCAAGTGCTTTTTATAGCTGTTGGAATACAAAGTACAATGGAAAGAAACATTTAATTCTTCTGGAGTTTCTATTCTGCCTGCCTTGTCATCACTTGTTATTTTGGGGTACCCATAATCTTCATAAATATCTTTGGTCTTTATCACTAAAATAACATTAAGTCTACAAATGGTGCTTATTTTTAATGTTTTTGAATTAATAAAAAATAGCATTTATATAATACTTTATATGAGTCATTACTTTTCAGTATCTTCATCTATATATCAATTGGCCTCATGTGGCATATATCTATGTTACATTTCCAGTGTATCACTATTTATGTTTTTTTTTTATTTTATAAAAACAAAAACATCTTGAAGTTTCAGGCTGGATAGAATAACTACTAAAGCAAAGGAATTTGCTTTTGGGTTACACACACAGAAACACACACACATATATGTATACATATGTGTGTATATACATGCATACACATATATGTATATGTATATGTGTATATGTATGTATGTACATACATAAATAGGGAGGAATGCAGGCAAGAGGATCACTGGCAATGCCTTTGGCTAGCTTTTGTTCTTTCTCAAAGTCATTTGCATGACAATCAAAGAGGATTTGGGGAGCTAATTAGGAATCTTAATGTCGGCTTCCACATAGTTCTATGCATTTTGATGTCCTGAAAGGGACTGAGTACCTAGAATGGGTTTTGGAGAAAAGAATCCCTATTAGGAATAAAATATGTGTTCATAAGAATTTTCTAACCTTAAGTAAAAAATAAAAATTGACTAGGACTATGGTCTCCTAATCACCATCAGACATAGGAAATCAAAAGAATAGACTTAATCTGCTCCTTAGGGGGCTAGCTTTCATTGGCTACCTTGCTAAGCATAATGCTTGATAGTGCTAATGGCTGTATCCTAAAAGGGAGAGGATTTATGGCTACCACACTTTAGTATTTGGAAACATAGCCAGGTCTGAAGAACTGAAACTTTATAGATGATAACAGAAAACTTCTTAGTGATCAGAGATACCTAACAAAGAACATAGTCTTGACAGAGATAATTTGTCCAGATTAGAGCTGAGATCTGATACCTAGAAGAGAGCCACAAAAGTAGTATGATGACATCATCATAAGACATTAGAAGCTCTGCAGTTTTATAGCTATGAATTATGCTGACCGTGTTTGTGTACTGGCCATGTGTGTACATTCAGTATGAGTACCCTGGCTACACTGTTCTTGGAATTCACCCCTTCACACGTTTCCTTCTGTATGCCCACCACGTTTGTTTTTAGCTTCCACATTTGCTGTGTATAGAGAAAGGCATTACTATATTTGTATATTAAAGGATCTTTTCTTGCTACTTTACTTATATGCTATTTGATAAAAAATAATTTGTATTAACCATTAAATGTATGTTCTGGCTAGGTTAACTGGTAAAAGGAAAAAAAAAACAAGCAGGCACTCACGTTGACTATGGTTTTCAGTGGCTTTTTACCATATCAAATCTGGTATAGCTTTTCTGGAGTCCAACTTGTCCTATATAGAAATAAATCTGAAAGTTGTGTTCATTTTGTATGAAATAACAATTTGTAGTCACTTCATTTTACATGGTAATATAGAAATTGGGAGAGGCAGTAAGGTATAGTAGATAGAGGACTGGCCTTGCAGTCTAGAAGATGATACATACCAGATATGTGATCTTGGACAAGTGACCTAATCTCTCAGTGTAATCTGCAACTTTTTAAATTACAATTTGCAAAATAGTACAAACTACATTAAAAGAGAATGTTCTTCACTGTAATTTTCCTACACCAACAAAACCATAGGTCTAGTACAAACAAAGAAAACAAAGCTAATTGGGCTTATATAGTATCTAATTATTTTAAAGTTCTGGTGTAACAATTTAAAAAATGCTCAACTCAGATGCTGCTTCTGGTGGGGAAAAGTTTTGAGAAAGAATAGAATGTGGTGTTTTAGAGCATTTTTCATACTGAAAGCATTTCTTTTAGTATCCAAGACCAGCACTGAGACAAAGTATTTAGGCATATGTGACACATTGTATAATCCTTAATGCATGGCAAGCAGTTCTAGACATGAGAATCCATTTTATTGACAGAGCTGTACAGCTAATAGTTAGCCTATTAACTTATGGACTTTAACACACAGTACAATACTATATTTTCAACAGATAAAATCATCGTGGGTAATCCTTACTTTTCAATTTGTATTTATTTTTTGTCAAAAGATCTTTAACTTTTCCACAAAAACTGTTTGATATGTTATCTGAAGGAAAACCTGTGCCAATTATTGTGAAAAACAAGACTGATGCCGCTAGTTATGAGCAAAAGGTTGTTTATTTTATTTTAAAAGAGAATTCTTAGCTGGGAGACATAGGCTTAAACAAGAGACATTCAGACTGGATCCTAATTCCTACACATTTAAGTTAAGTCTAGCTTTTAAAAAAAAAAACTCATTGGGTGAAAGGGAAAAGTACTGAAGAAATGTATCCCACATGGCAATGAAGGAAGAAAGCCATATTACAAAATGTTAGTGTCTGAGAATAATCAAAATCTGTATGAGGAGTTTGAATAAAGGCAAATAAATCATGTTTCAACTCATTCACACTTTCATAAAACATAGAAAATATGGAGGAACAAGACTGCTTTTAGTTATACTAGAAAGCAAAACTCTCAAAGAGCCCTGGAAATTATAATGTGAAACTCTAACATAGGAAACATAAGGGGCTCATTTTGGATGATTTAGATAAGATACAAAAATTGCCCAGGTTTGATGGTCAGGCCATGAATTCTGAAAAGTTCCTAAAAACTTTTTTTTAAAAAACTTGTTAAAATAGTACCTACTTTCACACGGGGTTTCATATGGAAATACTCACAAAATTTCTCATTCTTATTTCTATTGTTATTTATATGTTGTACTTAGCAAACAAAGCTCACTGTTTCTTTGTCAGATTTTTTTTTAAGATTTGATTTTAGAAAATACCTATATATAGAATGTTCCCCAACGTCAGCCAAGAAAAATGGCTCATAAATCTGAGAAAATGGTTGTGAAAGTGAACCACCTCTTCTCCTTTTCTTTTATTATTTCTTTATTAGCCCTTTATTTTCCTCTTGCCTCAGTTCCTTCTATATTTCCTTAAAAAATTATCTAAATAGAGGCATAAACCTCTATTTTAGAATGATAATGTAAAATCATATAGATTTTTAATGTTATTGGTGAAATTAAGGGTCTAGTTTACATTTCTCCCAATCCCCCACTAAGTACAAAACTCTAGATATTGAATAATGGTGATTGACATTTTTTTTTGTTCAACAAGAGTTATTCTAGGATTTGTTGTTCCAGACTCCTCAGTTCGTTGCTTGTTTCTTTTTTCTTTCTTTCTTATTCTTTCTTTTCTCTCTCTCTCTCTCTCTCTCTCTCTCTCTCTCTCTCTCTCTCTCTCTCTCTCTCTCTCTCTCTCTCTCTTTCTCTCCTTTCCCTCCTTCCTCTTCCTTCCTTCCTTCCTTTACTGGATCTGCAATTTTTCAGTTTGGGGAAATCTCTGGTGTGGAAATTTCTGCTGCCATGCAGATCTTTAATGCCCTTGCACTTTGTAGTCTTAGAAAGTTGTCTCAGAACACTGATGGGTTAAGCTAGGTTAAGGTATCATGATCAGTTCCTGAATCCAGATCTTCCTTGCTCTAAGTCTGGACTTCTATTCCCTATACAACCTTTCTAGAACAAAAGTATATGGAATATTATAAGGAAAACTTGTAGAGCAAATTCAATGAGATTAACCTGTCTTTCAGAAGACCAAAAAATTGTATAGGATTATTCAATATTTTGGTCATTGCTACCTCTGTGTCTCCTTCTATCTGTCTGTATGTCTCTCTTTCCCACTTACAGTGTACCAGAAAGCAGCAAATTTTAGCTAAGAGAAACAGAAAAATCAGTAGAAGAAAGATTTAGGCAGAAGAAGGCAGCTGACTGAAACATCACTTGAAACAAAAGTCAATTTCCTGAGAAGTCTCTATTGAATTCTACCCCATACACTCAGTGTCTACAACATTTGAAAGTAGGATAAGTCACATAGATGGTGCCCTTGCATTTTTGTAGCACAATCTCATGAGCATTTTCTTGTCCTCCATCTGAATGAGCTTCTTGGTTTTGATGAGACAGCATTAGAAGGCAGTTGATCCAAAGGTTAGTTAGACTATTTTCACATTGCAAGGTAGGAGTTTACAAAGTCTGATGAGTCAGCTGGCCTTCTGCTAGGACTGTTGCTGGTTTAGCATTATTTAAATATATTTTTAGCAATTTATCATCTGTTTCTGGTATTATGGACTAAGATGCCTTACCAAAAATCACCTGGGAACATGGACAATGCCCAGTTCAGAGTATCTGAACATATGCAGAGAAAGGCATTACAATTTCAAAGTCTCAGTAGACTCTACTATTTTTCTGTCCATGGTTCTCCTCAGTGTGGATATTTTATATGTACTTAATTTTTTGTTGAAAGCAATGTCGTCGGGATTTAGAGTTATAGCTTTAGGCTCAAGTACTTCTGTTTTCTGACTTCCTTTCTTGCTAGTTTAAGGCTTTTGAAATGACATTCTTGATTTGTCCATGATTTTAAATCTAATTCAACATTTCATATAATTGTTATTATTGAGCTTCTCTATAATAATTTTCCTTGGAAAAATATTGTGTAACCAGGGAGTTTGAAATGGTTAAATATGTTGTTTGCTAATAAAAGTGACATTTATTGTTTTCAGGAAAGGAAGCAGGTAGGGACTTTTAATTTGGAAGCTTATATTTAGAAATACAAAAATCTTACTGATCATCACAATTAGAAAATAGTTTTTTCTACCTAGATTAATAGAATTCCGTTATGTATAATTTCCTTGCTCTCATATACAGCATTTATTCATCTGAATTTTGGGAATTTATTCAAAAAGGCCCTAACTGAAGAAAAGAATAGAAGCAATTGTAAACTCATAGACAGAAGTACTCTGACAATTTTCATGAAGTTGGTATATGGAAGAAAATAATTTATTACCTTTGTAAGAGTGGATCATTCATTAATCATTCATTTAACATGGCTGTGGTGGCAAAGTAAGAATACTCTTTGTTCCCCATTGCCTGTTTCAGTCTGTCACTGCCATTACCATTCAGCAATTTCTCCTTTGAGGTTCACCATATCCAGCTTTATCACCTAATACAAACACTAGTGGCTTTTATCTCTTGGCCCCCAGCACATTGTCCATCCTTCCTCAATGAGTTCAGTGCCTTGTTTATAGTCTTTCTCTTCCCCCAACCTTTGCACTCATACTAGGGGGATTCATCATAAGTATTAATGTTCTCTTGAATACCATAATCTGCCAGTTATTTGAGCTACTCAATTTCTATGACCTATTCCTCCATTGTATCTTAAATCCACAACAGAGATGGCCATTGATTTTGTCCTCACTCACCAATGTTCATCTGCCACATTTATAAACTCTGAAAATTCTCCATCTCTTCACAATCTTTTATCATTCCAACTGTATGAGGCCTTGGAGATAGAGATAAAACCAAAGAAGTTCTTGCCTGAAAAGACCACACATTCTACTAAAAGACATATAACAACATGTATACAAGTAAAGAAATACAAGAAAAGGGAGAGGGAGAACTTTTTTAGTGTTTTAGTTGGGGGAGTAGTGTGGAGGCAAGAGGGACTTCATGGTGGCAATTTATATGGGTTTTGAAAAATCAGTAGTATATTAATAGTTGGCATTGGCGGTGGTAGGGAGGTGACAGGAGCAATGTGCAAAGATGTGGTGATGGTAAAAGGTGAAAAATATCTGGCCATTCCCTAAATGTAATTAATTGTAAAGTTTGCCTGTTGCCTTGTTTATCCTACCTCCACAACATCTGTCACATCTGTCACCTTCTCTCTATTCACATGGCTACTACCCTAGTTTAGGAATTCATCATCCCTCACCCTTCCTATTGTCATAGTCTCTAAATTGGTGTCTCTGCCTCAGGTCTTTGGCCTTTTTAATCCAAATGCCTTCCAAATTGATATTCCTAAAGCACGGGTCTGACCATGTTCCTTTCCTGCTCCAAAAGCACTATCTACTTCCATTAGAAATTTTTAAAAAGAATTTGTTTGATATTCCTTACCCTTTACAAACTGGCTCCAGACTCTTTCCCAGTATTACTGTATAACAGTCTCTTACACAAACTCTAAGTCTCTGCCCAAGTGGCCTAATTGCTCTTCATTTTATCTGGCATTCCATTTCCCATGTCGGTAGCTTTGCACAGACTGTCCCCCATGCACAGAAAGGTATTCATAGCTCACTTTACCTCTCTTAAATTACTGGCTTCTTGCAAGACTCAGCTGAGGTCCTATCTCCTAGAAGCGATGTTTCATGAGCCACCTGATTGTCAGTGCTCCTCCCCCCAATTGCTTCATATTTATTTTGTACATGTCTTACCTGTACTAGTCTTTGTGCATGTTGTTCCTAACCATAAGATGATAAGCTCCTTGAGGGTAAGAATTGTTTCATTTTTTTCTTTGTATACTCTGGGCTTAGTAAGTCCCTGGGACTTACTTACATTTAATAATTTCTCGTTGATGGAAAAATTCAGTTTGATAGAAAGCTAAGATAAGTGAGGCAGTGTGGGAAGGGAAGGGCAGGGCAGAGAAGGGCAGGGCAGGGAAGGGGAGAGAGGGGAGGGGAGAGGAAGAGAGAAGACAAGAGGGGAGAGGAGGGTAGTAGTATGAGATAAGCTGTAAGACTTAGTGAAGATGGACGGAGGGGGAGTCCTTGAATGCTACTTTACATATGACTACTCATTTCCTACTTTCTATAGGTGCTTAGGGCAGCTAGGTGGCACAGTGTATAGAGTGCCAGGCCTAGTATAAGGAAGATTCATCTTCCTGAATTCAAATCTGTCCTCGGATACTAGCTGCATGACCCTGGGCAAGTCACTTAACCCTGTTTGCCTCAGTTTCTTCATCTGGAGAAGGAAATGGCAAGCCACTCTAATATCTTTGCTAAGAAAAGTCCAGCTGGGGTCACAAAGAGTCAGACATCACTGAAATGACTGAACAACAATAGATAGTTAAGGGCTCATGCATTCTCCTGGGGGCCAAGGCTAGACTGACATCTTACAAAATTATTCTCCTGTTATGTGAGGCCTTCCAACTATAAGTGCAGTGTTTCTTTCCTTTATTTGGGCATCTTTTCATAGAGATTTTGACTATAGGGAAGAATATCAGAAAGGGCAGAGCCAGTATTCCTTTTCCCATCCTTTCAAAGAATTGTTCTGTTTGTTGGAGCATAGGGGAGATTCAGGCTTTTATTAAGTCCCTATTCCAGGCACTACACTAAGCACCGGGAATACAAAGGAAGGCAAAAACAATCCTTGCCCTCCAGTAAGCCTTTTGGTGCTATTCTTCTGAAATTCTACATTGCTTTCTTTAAATAGAGATCGCTTTGTTGACACACATTAGCCATATGGAAGTAATTCAGATCATACTGTTGACAGCCATGTTTACATTGCTGTTTATGGTTTTCTTCCTACTTCCCAACCAATTCTAGCTGCTTGCTCCTCTCCCCAGCACATTAAGCATATTCTGCCCCGTCCTTCGACACAAAGTGTTTGTTGCCTTTTTGTGTGAGCAGGCAAATCACTGAGGTATGCAGCAGAACTGATGATGATGAGCATGTTTCAGAACACAGTTTGAAGGGAAATGTGCAATTAAGTTTCCACTGATAACAACTGGAAAAAAAACAAATGAGACAAATGGCTTAATAAGATGAGTCAAAGGGAAAGCTACTTGAAAACTTAAATAATAGAGTTTTGAAAATGTATGAATCACACTGTGGACAAAATGATCTAAATCTTTTTTTGCAAAAAATATGTTTGTGGGGGGAGGGGAGAAATGTGAGGATCAAAAGAGTCTTAAGATTTTTTTATAGCATTAAAAATGAAAGAAAGGGGAAAAACGTACTTTCTGTGAATCTGTGAATGATATTTTCACAGATTTTATCTGCTTACTAAAAATCTTCTCTGGGTGAGAATTGGAAATTTAGATGGATTTTTCTCAAAGTGAAAAGAGAAGGGTGAGTCTCCAATTTATGTTAAGAATTTGCTGATGACTGAGTAGAGCTTCAGAAAATAATTACTACCAAATATCTTTATAATGAAAGCTACATTTCATTACACAAATGACTACTGTCTCTAAAGAGATTTTAAGTACATATATGGATTGGTGGAATAGTACTTACTTTTTAATTGCTTTCTCATCCCTAAACCAGAATGAATGTATGTTGTGAATACAAATATACAAATGGTTTATACACGTAGATCCAGAGCATCCTTGATGAAAACATGAGAAGACAATGGGAAGGCTTTTGCAGACAGGGTTTTATAACAAGCCACATCTTCACAGCCAGAAGTTCATAAAAGTATTGAGAATATATGATCCATTTGTGTCTTTTGGTTTTTGATTATATACACAAAAAATGAGCAAAATGCTACCTTATAAGGTGTACTATATATCATATTTTCCCCTTCCTTTAACGTCCAGGGATGTTGTATACATGAATGGATATGCTCATCAAGAATATTGCTGGGTGAAATTCCAGATGCCCTGCCAAGTCCAAAAAAGTGAATGGCAGTGTTTTACAATGGAAAGGGCACTAGTTTTGAGATTAGAGTTCTTGTGTTTAAATTCTGGATCTGCTGTTTACTATCTGTGTGACTTTGGACTTGACTTGCACCTAACCTCACATGGCCTCATCTTTAAATGAAGGGGTTTGGACCAAGTGATCTGTAACATCACTTTCCCTAATTCTGAATCTATGATTGTATGTGAAAGGGATTCTCTAATAACAGACAAGTTCTTGACTTCCTTAATGTAGATGGTACTACATTGATTCTGGACCAGTATAGATAGTATAGATCCTTCTCAGTGAAATCCATGGTCACTCAAAAGAGAACAATCTAGTATCTACACAGGAGGAACAATGAGGATTAAGAATTTGTATTGCTTAGATGATTACATGCAGTTAGAGAAAGAAACACATTGAATGTACACCCTATTGTGTGTAGATTTTGGCTGGTATTATAGATGAACAATGAGCTAAATCCAGAATTGAATAGATACATAAATATCATCTTGGGAATTTGTATTATTGATGAGGTCATGCTGTGCACCCCTTCAACATTCCATATTTTTAATACCATAAACTTGGTGATGATTTATATGGTTTCAAATCATGGTATATTGCAATCTCAGAAGAATTGCAGTTTTGAGTAGCCCAAAATTCAATGGACAGATGCATGGCGATGTAAGCAGGTTGAAGCATATTACCAATGATGGCTTGCATTTGAGAAGTAGTATAAAAGACTTCAAAATATGCGTAACTGCAAAGGAAAATAGACTAGGCAGTTGTCAATAGTCAGATATAATAGTGGTCAGCTCAAGTGTTGTATTGGTATCTGTGGAATATCACAGAAGAAAGCCTTCAGTGCACTGATTTCATCTTTTGTGAAAGATTTTATGCAAAAAAAAAAACACAAAAAAGAATTACACAGGATATATGGTTATGATTGAGTTGCTGTCAGAACTGGTAAGGAGAATATATGCATGTCGAAGAAAACACGGTTCCATTGAATGATGAAAGTGTTGAATTGATCAAAGAAGAATTGGTGGAAAATATCTTATGACTAAGTGAAATAACACTTTTGTGGGGGGAGATGAAAGAAAAAACCAATGAGCTAAAATACATGCACAGTTAGGCAATGGCATACTTTGAGAAGAACATTTTGACCAAGCTTTCCATGAGTATATAAAGTCTCCCTTTCTTTGTCATTTCTTCACATCAGAAAGGGTGCATTTATTCTGTACCTTGAGTACATTAATTCTCTGTTAGGAAGAGTAACATGTTTGATTACCAGACTTTTAAAATTATAGTTGGTCATGATCAGAATTCTTAAGTCTTTCAAAATTATTTCTTTACAATATCTTTATCAGTGTATAATTTTTTTTCTGAGTTCAGAATCAACCCATACAATTGCTCCTAGGTTTCTCTGAAAAATTTTTAATCATTTCTCATAGTGCAATAATACTCCATTACATTCAAATGCTATAATTTGGTCAGCTGCACCACAATTAATGAGCACCCTTATTTTCCAGTTCTCTGCTATTATGAAATTACTTTGGATATGTGTACTTTTCTTTCTTTCTTTAAACTTTTGTTTGGGATATAGATCAACATGTATGCATAATTATTGACTTTTTAGGTATTTTTTAAAATACTTTCCAGAATGGCAGAACAAATTCAAAGCTCTACCAACAGTGCTTTAGGGTTCCTGTTTTCATGCAGCTCCTCTAAGAGGTGACAGTTTCCATTTTTGTAATTATTGCCAATCTGATAGTGTGAGATGAAGCTTCAAAGTTGCTTTAATTTACATTTCTCTGACCATTAACGATTTGGAACTTAAAAAAAATAATTGTTGGGTAATATCTCACATACACGTATATTTAAACCACATATTTGATCTATATTTTTCTTTGTTTTATCTCTTATTACTGTGAATATCAAGACCATATTTGTATCATAGAAAGAATTTGGTAGGATCTCTTCCTATTTTTGAAAATAATTTATCTAATATTGTAATTAATTATCCTTTGAATGATTAACATCATATAGTTTTCAATCCATTGTGTTCAATTAAGGATGTTCTTAATTTTTTTGCTTTTTGCATTTAAGTTTTTTATACTTTATCTAGTACCTGGCCAATATTTGTAAAAGTGTCATGTTCATTTTAGAAGTATATATACTCCTTTATTTTTCCATTCAGTAACTGTCAAAAATTCATCATATCTAAACCTTTTACAATTTTTATTCAGGTCCTTGACTTCTTCTTACTTTTGTTTGATTTGTCTAGGAAGGGCCCAAGGTTCCCAAGTCTTATAGTTTTACTATTTATTTCTCCTAGAAGCTTGTAACTACTCTTTTAAATATTTAGATTCTGTGTCAGTTTGCTGTGCATATGTTAAAAATAGATAGTAATTAATTGATTATGGTGCCTCTAAGTCTAATTTTCCAATTTTTTAAGCAAGTCTATTGCTATTGTCCTATTTGGGATGATGATTGCTACCCCTGCTTTTTAAAATTCATCTTAAGCATAAAATATTTTTCTCTGAGCCTTTATCTATATGAATATTTATTTTCAAATGTATTTCTTATAAACATCATATTTTGGGATTTTGCTTTCTAATCAACATTTTCTAATTTATAAGTTAGTTCATTCCATTCACATTCATGTTCATGAACACGAATTATATATTTCTCACCCTCCAGCCTATCCTCTCATATTTGTTCCTATATTTGATTTCCTTTCATTTTTGCAAATAAGAAGGTGGTAAGAAAAGGGTGCACTCAGCACTCACATTTTGTGTTTGTCTTTTGTCTTTGAAGAGGATCACTACATCAAGGAAACGATGACATGACTTGCCATTGATTTTGATCTGAGTGAGGGTGGGCTGTGCAAGGTCACCAGCCTCATTTTCTCCTCCAGAACCATCTGGGTCCAGTGGTCAGATATTCATCAGGACAACTGGAGATGGCCCAGGATGCAATGAGAGACCTTGGCCCTTTTAGGTTAAGGCCTTTTCAGGTTCTCACTTTGAGTGAGATAATGCCCATTCAGTGAAGAGGCCTCTTAAAGAGGTGAGTGAAAGGATAGATTCTTTAACTTAAAAAAAATCAAACTGGGAGGGGAAGACCCTCAGGGTTGCTGGTCAAAAGAGAAACAGTTACTATTGACATTCACTCTGAGCCAGGAAGGCCCAAAATATAGTCATTAAGTGGTGCTTGGACAGGGACCTATTGTGGTCCAATCTATGAGCCCCAGAGTGAAATGTGAACCTGTAATAGTAATTAAGGTGGGACTTCTTGCTGTTGACCTTTAATGATTCTGGCCTTTGTTTGAATGGGGCAGATAAAGTGGGATGTTTTTGTATTTCTCAGCACTGAGACAATTGGGAGCCATTGATTTGTGTCTGGTGTGATATTGGGTGTGGAGAACTTTTCCACACCCAGCCTGGGTGAGGTTTTAGGGGGCCCTGAACAGGTTATATAAGCGCTGAGGTTAGCCTTCTTACTCTGAGCTCTGAGCCACAGAAGGAGTGGTGCGTGACTCTGGGCCAGACATTATAATAAGCTCCCAGGCTGTACACCCAGATGTCGATAACTAAGAATTGTATTTGGTCTATAATTTAGGGTGCTGGTTTTTTCCCCTGAACTAAGTAAATGACATTTGTATGCTGGAATAAAGTATGACTGTTAACCCCTTAACGTTGCTTTCCTTAGTAAAGCAGATGGAAAGGACCTGGGCTTGCAGTGTTGTGTGAATTGGTTGTTGTTGGTTCACACCCTCACAGCAGCTACTAGCCAGATTGTTGATACAGAACCCCAATTTAACTGGGCAGTTTCCCGCCACTCAGCACTAGTGATCTGTTTGAGGCAATCTCCTTCTGCTTCCATGCTTCTCTTCCCTTTCCTAGATCCTGATACAAGTTTCTGGTCTTTTATTATTTTTTCCTTTGAATTGCTCCTCTCCTATAATTCATTCTTTTGTATTGACATTTATTTTGCTTATAAGCAATATCTTCATTCATCCCTCCACCTCCTCTTCTTGTCCCTGCTTTACTCAGTCGCCAAGTCATATCTTTATAGCAGGATCTTGCCCATTTCACTCTCCTGCTCAAAATCTTCAAGCAACACTTATTTCCTCTAGGAACAAATACAAACACTCCTTCTTTGGTATTTAAAGCATTTTTTTTTACCATTGTAGTCCTGATTTACCTTTCCTACAAGTTTTTATTAAATAGTATTCTCCTTCTCATGATCTACAGTTTATCTATCCTAACTGGTCTTCCAATTACTTATGCATAACACCACATCTCCCATCTCTGTGCTGATGTATAGGCTGCCCCTCAGGTGTAAAATTCATTTCTTCCTCACTTCTGCCTCTTTCAATTTTAAGAAAAAGTCAGTCATTTGAATAATTCCTACCATAATTTTATTTTTCTGCTTCAGATATTTGACCATACCATGCCATAGGACAGTACTTGCTTAATGAGTGACAATTAAAATAAATATTTTAAAGTCCTTTATTTTAAAGGATATTATGCTCATTTTATAGCAAAAATGCCTCAAAATTTTCATATATTTGATATCTAGAGAGCTGAAGGAAAATAATAACCAATGTATGAAACTTACTTACATATTTTTCAATAAGAATGGTTACCTTCAGGAAAGTTCCTTACTTTGATTACATTTCTCAATAGAGAAAAAAGTTGACTGAGTCTGTTTCTGTAGTAAAATACAAAATGTGTGCATTCAAATATATTTTCAAAATTTTAAAATGACATTAGTTTGGTAGGTGTGGTTATGACTAGAATAAGGGTATAACTTAGTTTTTTTTTCATTTTTTTAAAAATTTCTTTGTAGTGTAACTTAAGTATGACTTTTTTTGGGTCCTAGACTTAGGATTTCATTGAAATTGGGAACTCTCAGCAATGAAATTCTCTCTACCATTGCAAATGGGTACTTGCTCTATAACTCATAGTCTTTGAGAATTGATTCTCAAATAGTAGTAAGGAATAGGATATGGATATTTATTAATTCCTATGATGCCAGAACCATTATTCATTCCATTGTTCACAAGACACATGAATTGGGAATAGGACTTGAACTACTGAATTTTGTAATTATAATTCCTCAGTATAGCTATCTAAAATTTCTTATATAAGCCACTTGCTACACACTTTCTGTCTTAAATTCTTCATTATCTTCACCATCTAAAGCACATAATTCCATCATCCTGTGATAGATATTGTATAGCAGAGGTATCAATCACATTGCCATGCCTGCAACACTATTAAGTGAAGCCTGAACCAGATTAAAATGTAATTGAGCAGTATTTAATAAAACAAATAAAATAACCATAAAATATAGATAATGTTAATATGTGCTTGTCTTTCTTTCTTCCTTTCCTGGCAATCTGGATTAAATGACTTGGGTCACACAGCTAGCAAGTGTCTGAGGAAAGATTTAAACACAGGTCCTCCTGACTTTAGGGTCAGTGTTCTATCCACTGTGCCACCTAGCTGTCCCTCCCCCTATTTTGGAGGCAATCTGGGTTAACCTTTTTGGGGTGTTTTTGAGGCAATTTGGGTTAAGGATATGTAGTTTTCTAAATCAATATGGAGCTCATAGGGATTCTTAAGTATGATTCAATGGTCCTGTTTCTATTTGAATTTGACAACACATCTATACAAGATTACACAGGCAAGACATTTGCCTTCTGGGAATTTACAGGCTAGAATAGCCTAGAATGCTCTTTAAATTTATATGCTTTGTTGTTTATTTAAGTATATAGTTGCTTGATGTGTAAAATGTGCCTCTTTCATTGTTGAGGAACTAAATGCTTAGTTTTTCACATCAGCAGTGAGTAAATTAGGATTGTATAGAAAATAGGTCACCAAAAAGAAATGTGCCTATAGTGCCCAAGAGGTATATTTTGTCCTAAAAATATATCAGAATTGTAACTGAGCTGCCTGGGGAAAATTTTACTGAAAATTATTATTGCAATGGAGGGACAGCTGGAGACCAAGATTGAAACTTTGGCCTGTGGTTTGGAAAGCTAGTAACTTCATTGGACTCCTTGTAAGATTCTAGCTGCTTTGAATTGTAATTCCCACAAACCAACTTCACTAGCAACCTCATTCATTTGCAATTGCACTTACAGAAGCAAATACTATTCTTGGTTATCAAAGAACCATTTCCCCCTTAATATGTTTCCTTTTTCCTTTAGCCATGTCCACATTTGAAAGCTTTAATGCAGACAGGTTATAAAGTGGGACATGTGCATTGATGTCAGCAAGGTACAGAGAACCCTCCCTTCCCAATTACCTGGAGTATTCTAATAATGGCCCCAGCATTATTAAATTATAATTTTATGTATGTCATTAAATATTTCCCAATTACATGTTAAAACTATTATATATATATGTATATATATATATATATATATATATATATATATATATATATATATTTTAAATGTTAAGTTTCACATGCTCTCTCACCCTCCTGCTCCTCCCATATTGAAAAGGTAAGCATTTTGATTTTCATTATACATGTGAGGTCATGCAAACCAAATTTCCATATTATCCATGTTGCAAAAGAAAATCCAAACAAAATTAAACAATAAATATATAGGAATTTTAAAAAAATGCTCCAATCTGCTTTCAGAATTCATCACTTCTTTCTCTGGATTTGGATAGGATTTTTTTTCATCAGAAGTCCTTTGGACTTGTCTTGGATCATTGTCTTGGTCAGAGTAGTAAGTCACAATTGATCATCCTTAAAATATTATTATTATTGTATATGTACAACGTTTTCCTGGTTCTGCTCATTTCATTTTATGTGAGTTCATATAAGTCTTCCCAAGTTTTTCTGAAACCATCCTACTCATTATTTCTTATAGCACAATATTATTGCATCAAAATCATACACCGTAATTTATTCAGTCATTCCCCAATTGATGGGCATCCCTTCAATTTCCAATTCTTTGCCATCATGAAAAGCTGCTATAAATGTTTTTTGTATGGATAGGTCCTTTTCCCTTTTCTTTGATCTCTTTTGGACATAGACCTAGTAATGGTATTGCTGGGTCAAAGGATAGGTACAGTTTGATAATGCTTTCTGTGCAATTACAAATTGTTCTTCAGAATGGTTGGGCTAGTTTACAACTCCACCAACAATGCATTAGTTTCTCAATTTTTTTCATATCTCCTCCATCATTTAGCATTTCCCTTTTGCATCATGTTAGGCAATCTGATAAATGTGGGATAATATCTCAGGGTTGTTTTAATTTGCATTTCTTTAATTAGTAGTGATTTGGAACATTTTTTTTCATGTGTCTACTGATAACTTTGATTTTTTTTCTTCTGAAAACTTTCTGTACAAATACTTTAACCACTTATCAACTGGGGAATAGCTCTTACTTTTATAAATTTAGCTCAGTTCCCTACACATTTGAGGGATGAAACCTTTATTAAAGAAACTTGTTGCAAATTTTTCCCATTTTCCTGCTTTCCTTCTAATTTTGACTGCATTAGTTTTGTTTGTAGAAAACTTTTCATATTCCATGTAATCAAAATTATCTTCTTTTGTTCCTGTGATCCTCTTTATCCCTTGTTTGGTCATAAACTCTTCCCTTATCTGTAGATCTGACAGGTACATTTTTTTGTGCTCTCCTAATTTACTTACAATATCACTATGTCTCCCCTTCATTTTGAACCTTATTTTCACGTATGATGTGAATGCCTATTTTCTGCCAAACTGATTTTCAATTCTTCTGTCAACTTTTGTCAAATTTTGAGTTTGAATTCTAAAAGCTTAGATCCATGGGCTTATCAAGCAATACATTCTTATGATTATTTACTACTCTATCTTATGTACCTAATATATTCTACTGATCTACCATTCTATTTCTTAGCCATTACCAAATTGTTTTGATGATTGTCATATTTTTTAAAACTGAAACTGCTAAATGACCTTTCTTAACATGTTTTCATTGATTCCCTTGATATTCCTGACCTTTGTTCTTCCAGATGAATTTTGTTACTATTTTTTCTATCTCTATGAAATAATTCTTTGGAGACTTGACTGATATGGCATTGAACAAGTAAACTAACTAGGAGAATTATCATTTTAACTGCATTGGCTCAGCCTATTATGATCAATTAATATTTCTCCCATTGTTTAGATCTGGTTTTATTTGTCTGAGAAGTGTTTTCTCATTGTGTACATATATTCCCCGAGTTTTTCATGGCAAGTAGACTCTCAAGTATTTTATATTGTCTGTCATTATTTTAAATGAAATTTCTCTTTCTAGCTCTTGCTGCTGGGTTTTGTTTGTAGTATATAAAAATACTGATGATTTATTTGGATTTATTTTATTATACCTTGCAATATTGCTCAAGTAGTTAATTGTTTCAACTAGGTTTTTTTATTCAATTCTTTAGGGTTCTCTAAGTGTGCCATCATATCATCTGCAAAGAGAGATAGTTTTGTTTCCTCACTGTTTATTTTTATTTCTTCAATTTCTTTTTCTTGTTTTATTGCTATAGCTAGTACTTCTAGTACAACATTCAGTAGTAGTGGTGATAATGGATATCTTTGCTTAAGCCCTGATCTATTGGGAAGATGTCAAGTTCATCTCTATTACAGAAAATGCTTGCTCTTGGGTCTAGATAGATACTACCTATCATTTTAAGAAAGACTCCATTGATTCCTGTGCTTTCTAATATTTTTAATAGAAATGAGTATTGCATTTTTCAAAGGCTCTTTCTGCATCTATTGATACAATCATACAATTTTTGTTATTGTTGTTGAAATGGTCGATTATGCCGATAGTTTTTCTAATATTGAACTAGTCCTCCATTCTTGGTAAAAATCCCACCTTGTCATAGTATATGATCTTTGTAATATATTGCTGTAATCTACTTGCTAGTATTTTATTTCAAATTTTTGCATTGATTTTCATTAAGAAAATTGGTCTATAGGTTCCTTTCTCTGTCTCTACTCTCCCTGGTTTAGGTATCAAAACCATATTTGTGTCATAAAGGGAATTAGGTAGGACTTTACCTATATTTTCAAGTAGTTTATATAGTATTGGGATTCATTGTTCCTTAAATGCTTGGTAGAATTCACTTTTGAATCCATCTGATCTTAGGTAATGTCTTCAGTATTGAGGGAAATTTTAAAAAAGCATCTTAAATGAGCATTTTATAGACGTTTAATTCAAATCCAAGTACTATGATTTAGGAACACCTATATTTTTATTATAAAAATACAAATCAATACACATATAAATAGACTCATAACTATATGCACTTTTGTTTGTAGTTATAGTTTTCTTTTTAAAAAAAATTTTTGAGGATCATATTCAGAACTATAACATATATGTGCCTAGAGGCAGTTTTTGCATTAGCAAGACTATTGCGAAAAAAAGAGATAACACTAAAAATATGTCACAGATTACAAAGATGTGCCATATTTTATAAATTATTAGTAAGGAGACCTGGGTTCAAATTCTAACTCAGCCACTTAGTATATGTGTGACCTTGTACCAATCACTTAACTTCACTGAGACTCAGTTTCCTCATCTGTAAAATGAGAGAGTTGGTCTATATGGCTTCTATACTCACTCAATTCTAAATTTCTGATCTCATAATCCCATTGTTCAGTAATTTCTGACTCTTTCTGACCACTTTTGGGATTTTCTTTGCAAAGTGGAGTAGAGTGGTGTGTCATTTCCTTCTCTAGCTCATTTTACACATGAGGAAACTGATGCAAATGAGTTAATTGCCTTGCTCAAGGCCACACAACTAGGACATGTCTGAGGCCAGATTTGAACTCAAGAAAATGAATCTTCCTGACTCCAGATCCAGCATTCTATCCACTCAGCCACCCAACTGCCTTTCTTAGGAGTCTATTCTTCACTCTATGTCTAAATGAAACTAAGAAAATAATAGTTTCTATAAGGAACTACTACCATTAGCCGGTTCTACAGCTTCCCACCTGTCTGATGTTCTAATATTACATTTGTGCTTTGCTGCTTCCACTATTGTCATTGTTTTCTTACTGCAGGAAAAGAATCAGATTGTCATCATCTTATGATTCAAAATATGCAGTGTTTAATAAATCATTGAAGGGAGGGCAGGGAGAAGGCTTGAAGCCAATCATATTATTAGCAGGAGCCAAGAGACCTGAACAATTCTACTGTATTTACTTTTTATCCAAACAGAAACAACATGCAAAACAAATGACAGCAGTGAGTCAGAAAATTAACTACATGCTAGTTGTAAATAGCCAAAACACTTTTTAGTTCAATGACTAGGTATGGCAGGATCAGTTTATCTGGGATTTAAAAATATAGCTCTCTTTGGTTAAAGAGATTTTACTTGGGTACCGTTCTATTTTCTATAACATACAGTGTATTTGGCTGAATTTGTGTGTGTGTGTGTGTGTGTGTGTGTGTGTGTGTGCGCGCATGTGTGTGCAATAAAATTTGTGGAATCTTTACAAAAATTGAGATTTGCTATACAACTCTTAGAAGAAAAGGGCTTTGTTGAAATTAACTTGAGCTAATGAGAAATTTTTAAATGAAAGATCAATACAACTAAATCTATAACATTATCTGAAAGAGAACAAGTATCAAAGGCAGAAAGACCTGGGTCCAAGTTCTGGCTCTGGCACATACTGACTGTATAATTTTGGGAAAGTCCCTTAAATTTCTCTGACCCAGAAGTTTCAGAGAAGATGCTAACCTATATTTTTTTAGAGAAAATTTCCTTGCATAGGACTTCCCTATACTAATTAAATTATAGGTCCATCCTTATTCTTGTTTGATTGTTTTCACTATTATATGACTATACCAGCCATAATTAGTACAAAAATTAATCATAACCTTTCACTTTTGTAAGAGCACAATTTCAGGAAGGGTCATTCTTAGGGGCTAGAATTATCAGGCCACCAGATTTGCAGGGCTCCTCTGGTCTAATGCTTTAAAAACAGTTCTGGGTGGATGGCTCAGTATGTTAAGTCTGAGGCCATTTCTTTATGTTGGCTTCATTAGTTTCACAGTCTTTAGGATTTAATTCTGCTAAGGGAAACACTTATTGGAGGTGGAGGTGAAAAGATTTTTGGAATAGTTTTACACTAGAGCTGCCTCTCTCCCCACTTTAATCCCAACTGTGGCCAGGACACTGACAGGGGAAGGTGAAGCAATATTGCCTTTCACAGGTTTGCCCAAAGCTATCTCTAGCAGCACAGTTCAAAACCAGCATCCTTTGACGGCCTAATCTTGTGAGCTTTTATTATTGTTTTTTTATGATTGCCATACCCATCCACTAAAGAAAGGAATAAAGCTGATGACCCTCTTGGAATTATAGCCTCTTTTTCCTATTTAGGATGATACTTGCTGTTTGCTGGTTCAGAAGCTGTTAGTCCATCCATGTTGAAGGGTGGTGACTTCTGGGGTTGGACAGTGAATCAGTTATTCCCATACTAGTGGACAATCACCAAGCAATCAGTTAGTCACTAAAAACAGATTTTATAGAATAGAATCAGAGAATGCAAGTGCTGGAATTCTATTTAGTTCAATTCAATTCAATGAGCATTTATAAGTATCTACTATGAGCCAGGTGCTATGATAGGCACAGGGAATACAAATACCAGAGACAGAAAGGGGGAGGGGGAGGGGGAGAAGAAAAGAAGGCAGGAAGGCAGGAAGAAGGGAAAGAAGGAAGGAAGGAAGGAAGGAAGGAAGGAAGGAAGGGAGGAAGGAAGGAAGGAAGGAAGGAAGGGAGGAAGAGGGAAGGAAGGAAGGAAGGAAGGAAGGAAGGGAGGAAGGAAGGAAGGAAGGGAGGAAGGAAGGAAGGGAGGAAGGAAGGAAGAAAGGAAGGAAGGAAGGGAGGAAGGAAGGAAGGAAGGAAGGAAGGGAGGAAGGAAGGAAGGGAGGAAGGAAGGAAGGGAGGAAGGAAGGAAGGAAGGAGGGAAAGAAGGAAGGAAGGAAGAAAGGAAGGAAGGAAGGAAGGAAGGGAGGAAGGAAGGAAGGAAGGAGGGAAAGAAGGAAGGAAGGAAGAAAGGAAGGAAGGAAGGAAGGGAGGAAGGAAGGAAGGGAGGAAGGAAGGAAGGAAGAGGGAAGGAAGGAGTAGAAGGAAGGTAGGAAGGAACAGAGGGACGGAGGGAGAGAGGGAAGGAGGGAGGAAGAGGAAGAGGAAGAAAAGAAGGAAGGAAATCTCTCTTAAAAGATCTGCATTTTGCTGAGGGGGAAATGACATGTACCCAAAAAATACAAAATGATACAAGAAAATTTTTGGAGGAGAACATTAACCACTGGAAGAGTCAGGAAAAAAAAGGATTTTTGGAGGTGGCAGCTGAACTAAGATCTGTAGGGAAACAGGCTTCAGTGACAGGGAGATCATTTCAGGGAAGAAGTCATTTTATACATGAGAACACTGCTCCATAATTTGAAACTTCATTTTAAAACTCTTCCTTTCTCATTCTTTCCATCTTCTAGCCTTCGTTGATACATGATTCCCTCCAGATACCACTAGTGGTCCTAGCTACCCTTTTCAGTTCTGGGGACACTTACTTTCATGTCTCCTGACTCCTTGTTTGTAGTAGGGAGTAGGGTCAGAATACTCCTAGCTTCCCATTACCACTTAAAAATTTTCCCTCTACCACCCTTGCTTGGCACTTCTCTTTTAAGGTTCCCACTCTCCGAATGTATCACAAAGTACAAATCTGGATATTGACCTCCAGGATATTCTCTTCCCATCATCAATGAGTTCACTGTGTGGCTTATAGTGTTTTTCTTTTCTTTTCAAATTAAGGGACTTCAATATGCATATCACCCTCCCTCAAACAGCCTAACCTAACTCCTTACTTCCTCAGTGTACTCAGTTCTAATGGTCTTCTCTACATCACTTCAACTATGGACAGGTTGTTATATATGCCACTTTCATGTTCACGAACTATGCAATTCTTTTACCTGAATGTAGTCTTTTATCATTCTATCTTTCCTTTGACCTTACAACCCTGAAATCTATCATCACCAAGATGACCAATCCCTCCATCTCTTGGTTCTTCTCCAGTCCATTACCCCTGCACTAGTCACACTCTTCTCTTTTCCTCCTCTCAGTTCCTTGGTAAAACAACTCAACTTTGCACTATCCTCCACTCTAGAGTCCATTGCCCATTGTTCTATCACCAATTATGCCTTGCCAAGCCCCAACCCTCCTTTAATCCCACCATCTTCCCCCCACTTTTCTATTAACATGCTGCTGAACAAAGCTGGAAGAAATCAAGGAAATGTGCTGACTGATTCCACTACAAATTTGTATTATCTAATCCCAACTGGGCTCTCACAGAAGTTAGACAAACAATGTAATCCTTCTAACTGATTCATTATCCCACTCACTACAGTTGCTATTCCAAATCTCATTTCTCCTCAAGCTTCCTGTGGCATACTCCACTGCCACTCTATCAGCTGAGGACACCTTGCTTCACTGAAAAAAAAATTGAGAACATTTACTGAGATCATACCTTTCTCTTCTTTACCTATGAAAGGAAGACCCCAGGTGTAGAGAGGGCTTGTCTATGACAAGGAGACCCTGCATATAGCATGAGGGTCATCATTAAGTGGCTTGAAGGGAAGCGGAATAGATGTTTCTAACCTCTTCTACCCTAGTCCTTCCTTAGGGAAAACTTTAATTTCTATCAGGAGGGGAAGCAGGAGTTTGGGTAGAGCTCACTCTGCTCTCCTCAGATAGGTGCAGTAGTGGGCTAGAATATCTATTTACTCTCTTAGATATTATTATTCTAGGGGATATGGCCAGGTTTGTTCTAACTTCTGATCACTTTGTCAATATTATTGGGGGAGGGAGGGCCTCAATCTTTTTATATAAGATTTGACCCCTGAAGATGGTGGCTGGAAACCAGGGACTTGCTTAAGCTCTCCCCCAGGTCCCTCCAAATACCTGTAAAAAATGGCTCTGAACAAATTCGAGAGCTGCAGAGCTCATGAAATAACAAAGGGAAGCAGGGCTCCAGCCCAGGACAGCCCGGATGGTCTCTGGGAAGGGTCTATCACAAAGAGCTGGAAGTGGAGCAGAATGCAGTCCAGAGTGGGGCACCAGGACCAACCAGACTGGGAGCCGGGCAAACAGGCTGTAGGGCCCTGAATCATTGAGCTGTGGCAGTTACCAGACTTCTCAACCCCCAAACATCAAAGACAACAGAGCAGGTTAGTGGAAAAACTGCTGGATCAGAGTGAGAGGAGTGCACAGTCAGCCCCAGCCCCAGGAGTGGCGAGGTGGTGCAGTGCTGCTGCTGCTTCCAGAGCTCCAGCTGTGGTTGCTTCTGGCCCCAGGCCCACCCAGTGGAAGGAATTAAGAGGCAGATCATAGTGGGAGTGCAAAGCCTGCTTTGCCCTGCTTGGGTCTGGGGTCGGAGTACTGGCTGGCTGTTCTTGGGGGAGAAGGAGCACTGGTGTGGCAGAGCTTGCTGTGTAGAAGTAGCAGTGCAAACAGCAGCACAGACCCTAAAGCTTGGGACACAGGACTCTCTGCTGTACAAGCAGTGATACCCTCACAAAAAGCTCAAAGGTCAAGTAATTGTCTGGGAACATGGCCAGGCAGTGAAAAAGGAGGAAGACTCAGATTCAGACTCAGACTCTAGAATCTTTTTTTGGTGACAAAGAAGATCAAAACATACAGCCAGAAGAAGTCAACAAAGTCAAAGAGCCTACCTCAAAAGCTTCCAAGAAAAATATGCATTGGTCTCAGGCCATGTAAGAACTCAAAAAGGATCTGGAAAATCAAGTAAGAGAAGTAGAGGAAAAATTGGGAAGAGAAATGAGAGTGATGCAAGAAAATCATTAAAAACAAGTCAATGACTTGCTAAAGGAGACCCAAAAACATACTGAAGAAAATAACACCTTAAAATAGACTAACCCAAATGGCAAAAGAGCTCCAAAAAGCCAATGAGGAGAAGAATGCTTTGAAAGGCAGAATTAGCCAAATGGAAAAAGAGGTCCAAAAGACCACTGAAGAAAATACCACCTTAAAAATTAGATTGGAGCAAAAGGGCAGCTAGTGACTTTATGAGAAATCAAGATATTATAAAACAAAACCAAAGGAATGAAAAATGGAAGACAGTGTGAAATATCTCACTGGAAAAACCGCTGACCTAGAAAATAGATCCAGGAGAGATAATTTAAAAATTATTGGACTACCTGAAAGCCATGATCAAAAAAAGAGCCTAGATATCATCTTTCC
This sequence comes from Trichosurus vulpecula, assembly GCF_011100635.1. Lineage (NCBI taxonomy): Eukaryota > Metazoa > Chordata > Mammalia > Diprotodontia > Phalangeridae > Trichosurus > Trichosurus vulpecula. The sequence goes on along the minus strand of NC_050573.1, from coordinate 274,934,850 downwards.
AGAAATTATCAAGGAAAACTGCCCTGATATTCTAGAACCAGAGGGTGAAATAGAAATTGAAAGGATCCACTGATCACCTCTTGAAAAAGATCCCAAAAAGAAGACTCCTAGGAATATTGTTGCCAGATTCCAGAGTTTCCAGGTCAAGGAGAAAATACTGCAAACAGCCAGAAAGAAACCATTTGAGTACTGTGGAAACACCATCAGGATAATACCAGATCTAGCAGTTTCTACATTAAGAGATCAAAGGGCTTGGAATGTGATACTCTGGAGGTCAAAGGAGCTAGGATTAAAACCAAGAATCACCTACCCAGCAAAACTAAGTATAATGCTCCAAGGCAAAATATGGATTTTCAATAAAATAGAGGATTTTCAAGCTTTCTCAATGAAAAGACCAGAGCTGAATAGAAAATTTGACTTTCAAATACAAGAATCAAGAGAAGCATGAAAAGGTAAACAAGAAAGAGAAATCATAAGGGACTTAACTAAAGTTGAACTGTTTTGTTTACATTCCTACATGGAAAGATGATGTGTGTAATTCATGAGACCCTTCTCAGCATTAGAGTAGCTGGAGGGAATATATATACATATACATATACATATACATATACATATGCATAAACATATACATATACAGACAGAGGGCACAGAGTAAGTTGAATATGAAGGGATGATATCTAAAAAAATAAAATCAAATTAAGGGGTGGTAGAGGGATATATTGAGAGAGGGAGAAAGGGAGAGACAGAATGGGGTAAATTATCTCATATAAAAGTGGCAAGAAAAAGCTGTTCTGTTGGAAGGGAAGAGGGGGTAGATGAGGGGGAATGAGTGAATCTTGCTCTAATCATATTTGACTTGAGGAGGGAATTACATACACACTCAGTTGGGTATCTTACCCCATAGGAAAGTAAGGGGAAGGGGATAAAAAAGGTGGGGGTGATAGAAGGGAGGGCAGATGGGGGAGGAGGTAATCAAAAGTAAACACTTTTGAAAAGGGAGAGGGTCAAGGGAGAAAATTGAATAAAGGAGGACAGGATAGGGTGGAGGGAAATATAGTTAGTCTTTGACAATATGACTGTTATGGAAGTGTTTTGTATACTGATACATGTGTGGCCCATGTTGAACTGCTTGCCTTCTTAGGGAGGGTGGGTGGGGAGGGAAGAGGGGAGAGAATTTGGAACTCAAAGTTTTAAAAGAAAATGCTCAAAAAAAAGTTGTTTTTGCATGCAACTGGGAAATAAGATATACAGGCAATGGGGCATAGAAATCTATCTTGCCCTACAAGAAAGTAAGGGTAAAGGGGATGGGGGGATTGGGGTGACAGAAGGGAGGGATGACTGGGGAGTGGGGCTGTCAGAATATATGCCATCTTGGAGTGGAGGTAGGGTAGAAATGGGGAGACAATTTGTAACTCAAAATCCTTTGGAATCAATGCTGAAAAGTAAAAAGTATTAAATAATAAAATATGGAATTCAAAATAAATAAATAAATGCAGGATGTGGAAAAAAAAAAGATTTGACCCCTTTCCCAACAAATACCAGGTTCACAATGAGCACAGACAGTGAATAGCAAAGAAACTCATTTATTTAAATCAGTAGCAAAACAGAAATCAGAGAAGGTATACACAGGAGAATATATACCAGTTAAAACAGAATGAAGGAGCTCTCTTATGGGGAGTGAGATAACTTAGTTCAACAAAGAGAGATTGTTCTTGATCTCACCCAAGGGGAAATTTCTCAGTTTCTAAATCAGCAAATGGGGAATATGGACATGATGAAAACTTGCCAGTTCCTCTCTTGTTTTCCTGGAGTTTTAGCTTCAGTGACCTGAAGTGGGGTTGGTGTTAGGCCAATCAGTAAGTGAAAGATCTTTCCCATTGGATAGGCCTCAGGTGGGGCCAACAAAAGGATGCCTGATTAGAGGCAGGCCCATACCCTTTCACTAACTAGGTGCGAGACCCCAGGCCCACACCCTTTTGCTAGTTAAACTGATGTAGGGGTGAAGCCCTCAGAGCCCTAAGGGGCGTTGCTAAGACCAGAGCCACTGGTATGTGCACTGAGTTCTAGTCAATCAGATGCTGGCAGGATGGCTTGGCTCTTTGCTATAATACTTTGTTATAATCTCCTTGTTGCTACATCAAGGTGGGCTTACTGGTTTTGGAATATAATTGCTACAGTATGGAACTGGAATTATTGATCCTGGGATTGGATTGTCTCATGTCTAAATAAAGGTTATACTTCCTTTGCCGTCTACTTAGATGGTTTCTTATACTTTGAGATCCAAACCATTTAGGCATGTTCACGGTCATTCTCAAGGTCATGAATCTTGCCTTACTGATATAGTTGGCCTCTTCCATTTTTCCTCTTGAAGCTGAAAACCAGAAGTGCCTGAAGCAACTCAAAGTCTCTCTCCACTATAATCTGACTTCCCCTCAGTTGTCAAAGTGATTTTTCCTAACGTATAGGTCTGATCATGTTACCTTCTTATTTAAGAACTTCAGTGATTCCCTACTATCTCCTGGCTCAAATGTTAAAAGTTCTCTGTTTGCCATTTAAAGCTCTTTGGAACCTGGGCCTCTCCTATGTGTCCAGTTTCCTTAAACTTTAACCCTCTCCACAAACTCAGTGATACAGCTATACTGGCCTACTTACCACTTCTCACACGTGACATTCGGTCTTTTATCTCTGTCCTTTTGTATTGGCTGTTCCCCATGCCTGGAATGGTCTGCCTTATCACCACTACCTCTTGGTTTCTGATTCATGATCCAGCTCAGTCTCCATCTTCTGCAGGAGGCCTTCCCCAGTCCCCAAGTTTCTAGTACCTTCTCTCAGATTACCTTCCACCTACCCTGTATAAATCTTGAATGTACTCAGTTATTTACTTGCTGTCTTCTCCATTAGATCAGGACCCCTTTGAAGGCAGACTGTTCTTGGCCTTTCTTTGTTTTCCCAGTGCTTAAAAGAGTACCTCACTCATAATAAGTTCTTAATAAATGCTTGCTGTTTTACTGAATGACTTCCAGGATGCCAATCCATTTAAGTAACAGAGTTAGGATCAGACCCTAAGTGTCTTGGTCATGCTCCTGTAGCATAATTATTTAATCATTCAAGCAATCACAAAACATCTACCATTCTTGATTGCTTTAGGATCAGACTGACATTGCTTGATCTGTACAATCATATAGGCTTAGCCTTAGTTATTGCTTCCCACTTTCAGCAGAGGTGCTGGTGAGCATGTGAGTTAGCATACACTTCTCTGACATATGGCCAACATGTGCCTTATGTAAAATATTCTTGTTCTTTGCCTCTATATCCAAGCCCACCTAGCATAATGTCACCATCAGTGTTATTATTTGATTACCAACAGTCCTCTCTAATTCAGTTCTCTGCAAACGTTCCTATAGAACTATGTTATTGTTTTAAAGACATACACTTGAAGATGACGTCTTATGTTTCATGAAGGACAGTTACGCCTGTTTTTCTTAGTAATCATGTAAATGGTATTTCTACTTTTCTGATCAAAGTAGATCCTTGGTGACAGACAGCTCAGTCAAGAGTGGACATACATAGAGAAAATTAGCCTCAAGAGAATTCTTACTGTCTGGCAAATTAAAGATTGCCCTAAAGCTATTTGGGCTCTAGAGCTGACTTTATCCTGTCCAAGGAAAGGAATTGTTGGATGCTCATTTGTTATCAAAGATTTCTTTCCAAGAATTCAGCATCAGACGGAAAATGTCCCTTTAAGATGTTGTCTTCATATGTAAATGTTCAGTATCATGTAGGGAACAGATAGAGGAGTTTAGATCAAAGCAAACCATCTGTAGTCAGCTGAATAAGGTTTATGAATGTGCTCAAATACAAACAGAATGATTATAACATTGAGAATTTCTAAGTAATTCTGCTATGCTCCAGAAAATAGAATAGAATATGTTCCAGTTGCTAACACACTAGATGGGAATAGAAGAGAAGCCTCTGACAGAATTCTGGCTCAATCTATAGGATATTGACTGATCGCAGGTCCACTATGACACCCTTTCAAGAAACTATGCTATTTCTCTGTTATAGTTTTTTCTTCAATTATACACTTCCTCCCTTCAAGAAATTATTCAATATTTTCTTGTTGCCTTCTATTTATTTTTTTAGCTATTCTAGATATTTTAATGAGTTCTCTGCATGGCATTTAAAACACCAGTTTGTGAGGATGAAAAGAATATGGAATGCAGGTAGCTACGGATCTGAGAAATTTTCTTGATTTGGGGCAGGATCTGAGAGTCCACTGTTTTCTGATGAGAATTAGGATGCTCTGTAATCTTATATTTCTCTTTTCTTTGTGTGTCAAAAATCTTTCCTTCTTGGTGTCTAGGTTTATGGAGCCTCTTCTTGAAGTAAACATCAGTAAGATGATTTGGAATTTTTACACCCAAAAGGTTGACCCTGGTAGAGGTGACAATGACAAATTACTGATGGGGTCCTTCTCAGAGAAAATTGATGGTCAGAGGTCTAGTCCCCAGTAGTAAGCCACTAGCCAGCTACTTCAGAAAAATCACTCGCTTACCCATGTGGCAGCCAGTGGGCCTTATGGTGCCTGGGGTGATGCAAGCTCAAAGTCTCTTCACATGCTGGCTGAAGGGCTTTTTGCCACAACTTAGGAGCTTTCTAGGCACAACATCAGTAGGGTAATACCTAGGCATTTTGTGAATCTTTACCACACAGGTTCCTCCATTCTTATCACCACCTACTGGCTTTGAGTTAGTAGCAGGTACCTTCTCTTTCTTTTTCCTTCCAATCTGGGTTTTTGGTGCAGCACATTTCTGCTTGTACATGGCTCACCAGGAATACATTGCAGACCTGGAGTATCTATCAATCCCTCGGGCCAGGACTAGGTTCCAACTGCAGTGCTTTCAAGGCTTTTTTTGCCACCTTTTCAGCCACATCTTCCTTTTTGTTCTTCTCCTTTTTTTCCTGTCTGACCTTTGTTTCCTTTGGTTCCTTTGGGGGCTTTTTGTCTGCCATCTTGAGAGAAGGGAAAGAGTATTGCCTTTTATTTCATAGACGTGTAGGAAGCATCACAATACAGTAGGAAGATCACAGAATTTGGAGTCAAAGGACCAGGGTTTAAGTACTGGCTGTGTGATCTTGGTTAGTCACCTGACTTCTCTAGGCTTCAGTTTTCTCATTCCTCTCCAGCTCTAAATTTGTGATGCTATGATCATAGAATGACAGAGCTAGCAGGCACTTTAGAGATCATTTAGTTCAGCCCCTTGACTTTATAAAGCAGCAAACTGGGGGAGATAAAGTGACTTGCTTAAGGTTACACACGTGATAAGAATCCCAGGCAAATCTGTAACTCTTAAAAAGGCCACTAATTTCATATTCAATGTTCTCTTCACTAATTTTTTAAAATATATTTTTGACTTTTAATGGGGGTGAGGGGGACAATCCATTCTCACCTTGCTGTGGAGTCTTCAGTAACATTCTCTGGCCCAAATGGCTTCTCATCTTTGATATCCTTGAAGTCAACTTCCTATTTCACTGAATGATGTCAAGCTTTTGACACTTTCAGCTAGTCCTATGAATCCATACCCAAATGATTCTTTTACCAAGTTACTTTGACCACTAAGGCATCCTACTAAGGCCATACTTGAATTCTTCATCATGGCACAGAGGTGACCCTGGGTTTGCATAGGCCATGTCAGGGAAGCACAAACTCTGTGAAGTTTTTACCGAGCTTTCATCAGATGAAGACTTCATCTCTCCATACTTATTTAACTACTCTGTAAAATCAAGGAGTTGAACTAGATGATCTCTAAAGAATCTTCTAGCTCTAACATTCTATGATCATAATATCACAATTTCAAATGTCTGAGCCCAAAGCCTATGGGCATGGGCATGGGCATCTCTCTTCATGGGGCTTTGTAGATGAGGAACAGGGTGGGGTTGTTGATAGTAAGAGAACTCTTTGGTTTTTTCTTCAAGTCTTTGAATTCACCTTGGGCTTGGTGGCTCTGGCTTCCAGTTTAAAGAAAGAAGCTTCAGGCAGCTGAAGGAAAAGGGTCTTGCAAGAAGCCAACATGAGAGTATTGAAATTTATTTAGCAACTCATATTGTTTCCAGTCTGGCTTGTCTTCTGAGTAATGTTAATCAGTCTGTTAGGAGGGGCATCAACAAATCTGCTGCATAAAATTTGACGCCATCCCCTACCTGTCAGTAGTCACACTGTCACATGCATTTAAATCCCATCCCCTTTACCTCTAATCTTATTTTCCTATGATGTGACAATGAGGGGAGAGCTGAGATGCAATGGTCTGTTCCCTTTCAGGGATATAGACTTATCAGGATTGTCTTCTCTTCTTAAATGTTCGCCTTCAAAAGAAGTCCTCAAAAGAAGCTCAGGGCCTAGCCCACAACCTGTTTGCCTTGTATGTTATAAATTCCTTTTCTGCCTTATTTTCCTGAACTTGCCTGATTTATTAGGATGATGCCCTAATCAAGATTTTTCTTTCAACAAGAGGAGCTGACAATCTTCATCTTATCCCCACCCCCAAATTGCTACAGTATAGAGACTTTGAAGAATTACCCCAAGGGTGAGATCTAGGATTCACTCTTTTGGTTGAGCTGAGTATAATGCTCCCAATGAGAGAGTTCCTTCACTCTGTATTGTCTGGTATATAATCTCCTTTGTATGCCTTTTCTGATTTCCCTTATTCTATAGAATTGAATTAATGTTTTTCGTAGCTAACTGCAATTTATGTATTCATTGTGGATCTAGTATTTGGTGGAAAAGGCTTTGGTTATAAGCCTTAGATATAAAGCTTTGGATCTTCCTCCCTCCAGTAATGAAACAGCAATTAGAAGTAAGAATGAACCCGAAAACCTCACATCCTAGACAAATATATAAGGGTGCGGATAGATATAATTTTAACCTGATACCTTCTCTCTCTGAGGAGAGCTGAGCAGTAACCGCTGGCCCCAACTTCCTGCTTTCCCTCTTGGAAGGAATGAAAGGGTAGAGATGTTTATCTTGCCTCCCTGTGAGCCATATAATGAATGACACCCCCACACTACATGTTGAAGATAGCCTTCATTACATGTGTGAACTCTGTCTTTAGGAATATAGTATCTACATGCTTATTTTTGAGTGATACTGTGGTGGTTTCTTTTTAGCCAGTTATTTTTTCCTAAAAGATGGGACAATTTTCTGCCTTACCCTTTTTCAATATTTTATTTACTCAGGAGCAGCCATTGTACTCTAAATGGGGCTACTTTTAACCAAAATTGCCTTAGAGTTTTTTCAAAAGGTCAATAAAATCCCTAGTCTGCAATTCTATAAGGCCCAATGTTTTAGGTGTGTTTCTACTTTTTGCTGGATTGGAATGAATATAAATAGGAATTGTTTTCTACCAATCTGATTTACTGCTTGAATGCTAACAAAATTTCATGAGAAAAGTTGGAGGATTCTTTTTTCAAAATGGGGTGTGTGTATGTGTGTGCGTGTGTGAAAGAGAGAGAGAAACAGACAGACAGACAGACAGACAGAGACAGAGAGACAGAGAGAATCCTGAAGCCAATCAGTTGTCTCATTTTTACTTACGTAGACATTTGAAATTGAACAGGTATCCTCCATTCCTCATTTTGGCACAGAGGTGACCTTGAGTTCTCATAGACCATGTCAGAGGGGCACATATTCTCTGAAGATTTTCCTGAGCTGATGAAACCTTCCAATGTCTAAGATCAGACATGTGAGAAGTAATAGAACCAAGGCTAGAACCCAGATCTTCTGACTCCAAATCCAGTGTCATTTTAAAGATATCACGTTGCCTCTCATTTTATTATTTTTTTCTCTCTCAATTCCTGGACTCTTCTATCCCTATACAAAGAGAAACATTTTCCTATAAATTCTTTCATGGGTTGCCATGGGCAAAATTTGAATTCAGCTGTTAGCTTCTGTAAAAGTCCGTATTCTTCCTATCATGTATGTGACTGAAAAATCATGGAATGCAATGAATCTGGGATAATAACCCAAAGAACACTGGAAAGACATACAGTGTGAGTAAGTAGGGTGTAGCATGCCATCAATCAGATGTCTTATACAATGAGATTGGCATAGAAGATATTACAAAAGACATATGTAAGCAAAAAAGGAAATGGGTGGGGGCGGAGCCAAGATGTCAGCTGGAAAGCAGGGACTAGCATGAGCTCCCCACCAAGTCCCTCCAAAAACCTATAAAAAATGGCTCTGAACCAATTCTAGAACTGCAGAACCCACATAATAGCAGAGGGAAGCAGGGCTCCAGCCCAGGACAGCCTGGATGGTCACTGGGTAAGGTCTATCCCACACGGAGCTGGGAGTGGAGCAGAGCTGAGCAGAGCCCAGCGTGGGGGGCGGGGAACAACCAGAGCAGGAGCTAGGTGGAGCGGGCCCTAGCACCTTGAATCAGTGAGCTGCGGCAGTTACTAGACTTCTCAACCCACAAACACCAAAGACAACAGAGAAGGTTAGTGAGAAAAGCTGCTGGAGTAGCAGGAGTTCCGGTTCGGCTACCGCCCGGGGAAGCAGAGGTGGGGCAGCTACGGAACTACAGCTGCAGTTGCTACTGGGCCCAGGCCCACCTGGTGAGAGGAATTAAGTGGCAGATCAGAGCAGGAGTGAAGAGCCTGCTGAAGATCTAAGTCCAATCTGGGTTGGGGGTTCTTGGGGAAGGAGCAGTGCTGGTGTGGCAGAGCTGGCACATCCCCCCAAGCTTGGAACACAGTTCTCTTAACTCAACAAGCAGTCATACCCCCCTGAAAAACTCAAGGGTCAAGTAAGTTGGCTGGGAACATGGCCAGGCAGCAAAAATGCACCCAGATTCAGTCTCAGACTTTGGAATCTTTCTTTGGTGACAAAGAATACAAAAACATACAGCCAGAAGAAGTCAACAAAGTCAAAGAGCCTACAACAAAAAGCCTCCAAGAAAAAACATAAACTGGTCTCAGGTCATGGAAGAGCTCAAAAAGGATTTGGAAAAGCAAGTTAGTGAAGTGGAGGAAAAATTGGGAAGAGAAATGAGAAGGATGCAAGAAAAACATGAAAAAGAAGTCAATGACTTGCTAAAGGAGACCAAAAAATATACTGAAGAAAACAACACCTTAAAAAAATAGACTAACTCAAATGGCAAAAGAGCTCCAAAAAGCCAATGAGGAGAAGAATGCCTTGAAAGGCAGAATTAGCCAAATGGAAAAGGAGGTCCAAAAGACCACTGAAGAAAATACTACCTTAAAAATGAGATTGGAGCAAGTGGAAGCTAGTGACTTGATAAGAAATCAAGATCTTATAAAACAGAACCAAAGGAATAAAAAAATGGAAGACAATATGAAATATCTCATTGGAAAAATCACTGACCTGGAAAATAGATCCAAGAGAGATATTGGACTACCTGAAAGCTATGATCAGAAAAAGAGCCTAGATATCATCTTTCAAGAACTTATTAAGGAGAACTGCCCTGATATTCTAGAGCCACAGGGCAAAATAGAAATTGAAAGAATCCACAAATCGCCTCCTCAAATAGATCCCCAAAAGAAATCTCCTAGGAATATTGTCACCAAATTCCAGAGCTCCCAGATCAAGGAGAAAATATTTCAAGCAGCCAGAAAGAAACAATTTGAGTATTGTGGAAACACAATCAGAATAATCCAAGATCTAGCAGCTTCTACATTAATAGATCAAAGGGCTTGGAATACAATATTCCGGAGATCAATGGAGCTAGGATTAAAACCAAGAATCCTCTAGCCAGCAAAACTGAGTATCATGCTCCAAGGCAAAATATGGATTTTCAATAAAATAGAGGACTTTCAAGCTTTCTCAGTGAAAAGACCAGAGCTGAATAGAAAATTTGACTTTCAAACACAAGAATTAAGAGAGGCATGAAACGGTAATCAAGAAAAAGAACAAGAAAAAGAAATTGCAAGGGACTTACTAAAGTTGAACCATTTTGTTTACATTCCTACATGGAAAGATGATGTGTATGATTCATGAAACCTCAGTATTAGGGTAGCTGAAGGGAATATGCATATACATACATACATATATATATATATATATATATATATATGTGTGTGTGTGTGTGTGTGTGTGTGTTTATGTATATATATATATATGTGAGTGTGTATGTATGCACATATGTATGTGTGTGTATATATATATATATATATATATATATGTATGGAGAGAGAGAGAGAGAGAGAGAGAGAGAGAGGGCACAGGGTGAGTTGAAGTTGAAGGGAAGATATCTAAAAGAAATAAATTCAAATTAAGGGATGAGAGGGGAATATCTTGAGAGAGGGAAATAGGGAGAGATAGAATGGGGTAAATTATCTGACATAAAAGTGGCAAGAAAAAGCAGTTCTGTAGGAAGAGAAGAGAAGGCAGGTGAGGGGGAATGAGTGAATCTTGCTCTCATCAGATTTGACCTGAGGAAGGAATACCATACATACTCAATTGGGTATCTTACCCCACAGGAAAAAAAGGAGGAAAAAGATAAAAAAAGGGGGGATGATAGAAGGGAGGGCAGATGGGGGTGGAGGAAATCAAAGACAAACACTTTTGAAAGGGGACAGGGTCAACGGAGAAAATTCAATAAAGGGGGATAGGTTAGGAAGGAGCAAAATATAGTTAGTCTTTCACAACACGAGTATTGTGGAAGGGTTATACATAATGATATGCATGTGGCCTATGTTGAATTGCTTGACTTCTTAGGGAGGGTGGGTGGGGAGGGAAGAGGGGAGAGAATTTGCAACTCAAAGTTTTAAAAACAGATGTTCAAAAACAAAAAAAAGTTTTTGCATGCAACTAGAAAATAAGATACACAGGCAATGGGGTGTAGAAATTTATGTTGCCCTAAAAGAAAGGAAGGGGAAAGGGGATGGGAGGGGAGTGGGGTGACAGAAGGGGGTGCTGACTGGGGAACAGGGCAACCAGAATATATGCCATCTTGGAGTGGGGGGGGAGGGTAGAAATGGAGTGAAAATTTGTATTTCAAACTCTTGTGAAAATCAATGCTTAAAACTAAATATATTAAATAAATACATAAATAAAAAAGGAAACTGGCCAGTCATGTATGGTGAATGAAAGTTATCAACCTGAAATAAAGAAGACTGGCAAAACAATAAAAACTAGGGTCTTTTAACCATGGCAAGGGAATTGCAATTCAGGGCCACCAAGAAGCACAAGGGTGCAGGAGTGCCCAAGAGAGGCAGAAAGGGGCAGGGTTAAATACATTTCAGCAGGCAGGGAGTTTCTTGGGAGGCACAGCCTGGAGAAGGTGTTATAACTGAAAGCCTATAGGGAGGGCTGGGGAAAGCTCTGGTTTTGATCATCCTCAGGCAATTCACAGCCCGGGGATCAGGCAAGGTCAGCTGCATTCAACAAATGTAATAGATGGAAAATCCATATGGTACTTTGGTCATCCTAAGAAATGAAAAGAACCCAGAGGAAATCCTCAGAGAATTTTTGAAAAGAAAATATGGATAAGAATCACATAGAATGGGATGGCATAGGAAAATTTTCACGTGCATGGATGGCAAACATACCTACAAAGATAATACCATGGATCCACTATGGTGCCAAACACTCCAAACAACTGTATACAAATGCCTTTAGTTACAATTAATAAACCTCTTCTCCTCTCCCCCCATAGAGTCTTTCCTGAATGTCTTTAAATTATAAAATAACTCACATGAATAACTAAACTGAATTTTGGTAGTCCTAATATGCACATTTATGCACACATAATGCATACAGGTATACTTGTATATACATTTATATAAGTTGCACCTTAGTTTATTGTGCCTCCATCCTCCAACAAAGAGTTATGTAATAGGGGTGAAAGGGTGAGAAGATGGTGGATCCTGGATTGTGTCACAAACCTTCCATATAACCTCGTGTAATATCTTAAATTCAGAGTATGGAAATGATATTACTTATTTTACTGATAATGGTTACAATCTTCAGTATAATTTGGAATCCTTTTGAATCTTACCTCCCACTAGAGTTTGAGGGTATATAAAAAGGGAAATTTAAATAAAGTATTAAAGTAGCAAAGGCTCTGAACTTGAACTCTACCCATCAGCCAACACAGCTGTGGTGAGTGAAACAGGGACAGTGAGGGGAAAGGGTACTATAGTATTGGTTTTTTTAAAGTCTGATTCGTTTTGATAGATTCATAACATTTTGGGCTTGGAGGGAACTGAAAGACTATCTAGTCCAACCCTATCATGCTATAATGGAACAAACAAAGACCCAGAAAGTACATAGGATTTGACAAAGGTCATATAAGCTGGGCCAGGACTGGAAACCATGTGTCATGATTTCCAGTCAGTGCTCTTTGTACTCCACTATCTTGTCTCCATCTTCCGAGGGAAATCTTTGTTAGACATTCTGTAGCTTCTTTCTGCCTTTCTATAACATTTGGGGTTTTGCTCAGGGGGAAACCAGGGGCTCTCCCTGTCAGCAGAGTTGAAGCATATGTGTATTAAGGTGTTAGGGGAGGGAACAGGAGTTGGAAACAGAGGCAAAAAACATGTACTTCTTGCCTAAACCTTTCCTTATTTTGAAAGAATAAAAAGGCACTAGCAAATTTTAATGTTTTTAGACACTTATCCACTTGAACTACCCTGGATTAGGTAAGAGAATGACAAAATGAAATGCTTATTTTCTCAGCAGTATTTCTAGCCAGAATATACCTAAATAACACAGTGGCAGATATTTTAGAAGTAGATACCAATCTAGATCAATTATTTAGGATTTACAAAGAATCATCTTCATCCCCATTCCTCTAACTCTTAAAATTCAAACCACAAATTTGTTATTAAAGCCCCAATCATGGGATTATCTCTGAATCTAAATTTACATTTCTTTCTCTCAATATTTTAAAAATGTTTTCTGAATCCATTTGGCATAGTATCTGAGAGAGGGTTACTTCTGCCCACTTGGCAACAGAACTAGCCTAGGACTGCAACTCTCAGTTGGGCTTACTAGTCTTTGTCCATTTACACACAGACAGATACAGTTGTAGGGTCCAAGATGTATAGGCTATTCCACATGTCATTAACTTATAAGTGGATTGGAGTTAATAGATTTGAGTGAAAATCATGGATGGAATTGTTCCACCATTATTATAAAACCTTCCATTGCCATATTACCCCTAACTGCCTTATCCAGTGGCTCTCTGATTCCCTGTCCTCCAATATTCTCACTTTTGTTGTTGTCTAAGATATATAGTTCCTAGTCCCTCCCTTCATTGGACCATCTCATTTAAAATGTCATTTGTAAGTTCACAGTATCTTAGGGTCATAGATTTAGAGTTAGAAGGGATTTCAGAGGTCATTTACAATCTATCTCACTACTTTATAAATGAAGAAAATAAGGCCCAGGGAGATTAGGTAACTTAAATAAGGTCATAGATAGTAAGTAACAAGAGATGATATTAGAACTCATTTCTTCTGGATCCAGATTCAGACCTGTTTGCATTATATCCCATCTGCCTGTATAATAGTGTTGAACTCCAGAATAATACAGTTCTCTCTTCCACATCATGGGTGGGCACAGTGTTCCTTCCCACAAGAAAAAGGAGAATCCACATAAAATTCTTTGGCCCTTCCTTCATACCAGAGAATAAGTCTGAATTATAAATATGTTGGTATTATATAATACTATACATATGTATATATATTATGCATTTCTGAGTTTCTAAACCTTTTCTGTGTTGTTTGCTGGCCTTTGTGTGTTGTCTGTGTCTTCCAAAAAACTCCCCCCAAATTCCCATTTAATTTCTTATGCTGACCTGTGATATATTGAAACTGTGATGGAGAAAGTTGCAATGTGGAAGGGATGACTGTAGTACTGAACTCTAGTAAACCATTATCCTTCATATCTTCTCTGTTATTAGGCTGCAAACAGTCTTAATGAACTTAAAAAAATTAATAAATTAATTAAACTTTGGCCTCTTTCAGTTTCATTTTTTTTATTGAGTAAGAGTTAGAGAATTGACCGGTATCCATTAATTTTGATTGGGTAGGGATAGTCAACCATAATCAGATACACTGAAGAATGAGTTTGGAACTCAGAATTATATGGACCTAAAATGAAAGGAATATATATTTATTAAGTAATTACTATGTACCAAGCATTCTAGTAAGTGCTAAGGATACAAATAGCAAATTGAAATAGTCTCTGATATCAAGGAGTTCACATTCTAATTGGGAGATAGAATACATAATGGAATAAGTAAATAGATTAATTGCTTTCTCCTCATTTGTTTTGTATGAACTCAATATTTAACTAGCAAATAAGATTGGTGGTGGGGTGGGGGAGAGCAATGCTTTTGGGGAAAATCATTGAGCATAATTTTTATAGTAATATTTAGATTATCATCTTGTTGTAACAATGATTTTATAAGAATTAAATTCTGACACTAGATGACAAATATACAACAGGTGATTTAGGGACAAATGTGTGCCTCATTCCCTCCCAAAGAGGGAATACACTACCTCATGCCTATCAGATTGGCTAATATGACAAACAAAAGGAAAACAATAAATGTTGGAGATCTGGGAAAATTGAGACCTTAATGCACTGTTCGTGGAGTTTTGAACTGATCCAACCAATTCTAGAAAGTAGTTTGGAATTATGCCCAAAGGACAACCCAACTGTGCATACCCTTTAATCCAGCAATACCATTACTAGGTCTGTATCCCAAAAAGATCATAAAAAATGGAAAAGGACTTACATGTGCAAACATGTTTATAGCAGCCCTTTTCATGGTGGCAAAATATGGGAAATTGAGGGGATGCCCATATATGCATACATATATATATGTATATATGTGTATATATATGTATGTATGTATGTATGTACGTGACATGCAATGTCCCCTGATAAAAAAGTGTAAGCTTGAGAGCAGAAATTTTTGTCTTTGTGTCACCCATACCCATCACACAGTAGATATTTATTATATATTTTTATTTAGATTTATTTAGATGTCACTATCTAAAATTATCAATAAAATTTATTTTTAGAAACTTGTAGATAAAGCTTTTGAGCAGCATCAAAGAGTAGGATAATAGTTTTGACAAAAAAGGAAACATCCATGATGTATGTTCTTTGTCTCAGAAGAAAAAGAAAGGGAATGAGAAACATGAAATGGTTATAAGCATTTTAATCCTAAATTACCAATTTTTTCATATTGTATAGTCAATATGCTTTTATGTTATCAGACTACATATTGGACCTTCCCCTTTTTCATCATCTTTCCCTCTTGCTTGGCCTAGTTCAAGCTAAACATTATTGAAGTTAAAATATACGTGGCAGCTGATTGACATCGCTTGTGGTCTCTCGACCATTCGGCATACATGTGGTGGCTTAGTAGGAAGGAATTGAGGACAGCAGTAATGACACTGAAAGGTGGAATCTGGTTCTGAGTAATGAGGATGTGGTTGCTGAAGTCATCCAATCTCTCTAACAAGACCTGATTTTTTTTTTTTTTTTGCTTCTGGTTATCAAGTTGATGGGGGAAAAAAGCCAAGCCTCAAAGTACTCAATAGTTTTCTTCATTTAATGCCCTTATTTTTTTTAGAATAGGTGACTGCATTAGTACTTGTTCCTACTATTCTCTTACACTTCTTTCTTAGAAATTTCATCCATAAACCCCTTTTTCTAAATTTATGAGGAAAATGAATTTATTTCCCTTCTAACTGTGTATACTACTAAATTATCAATGGATTTCACTGTCTTTCTGACAGAAAGATTCTGTTTATATTTATAGCAGCCCCCTTTTTTGTAGTGGCAGAATATTGGGGGAAAAAGTAGATGTCCACAAATTGGGGAATGCTTAAGCAAATTGGTATACATGAATGTAATGGAATAATTAAGAAATGAAGGTTATGATGAATACAAAAAAGCATAGGAGGACATGAACAAACTCATGCAAAGTGAAGTAAGCAGACACAAAATCAAAATATACAAACACAAACAATGTAAATCTAAAGAATGACAAGAAAACAATAAAAACCAAATGCTATGAAGTTATACTGAGAAAATATGGCTCTAAAGAAGACATGAAAAGGCAGTGCTCTCTCTTCTTTGCAGTGGTAGGGGATTATAGATGTTGAATTCTACATGTAATGTTGCTTTTCTTTAATATGATTTTTTTTGCCAAACTAATTATCTCTTTTGAATTATTTGTCAAAAGGAATAACTCACTTGTAAGAAGAAAGGAGAGGAAACTATTAGAGAATGTAGGTGATGTAGAAACAAAAATTATCAATAAAATTTATTTTAAAAAAGAAAAATATAGACCTCTATTTCATAAAGGTGACGAGGCAGAAAAAAACAAATGGAAGATTCTATTTAACTCTGAAGGTAGGGGTGTGTGTGTGTGTGTGTGTGTCTGTGTGTGTGTGTGTGTGTGTGTAAAGTGTCTGCTGAGGTGGGGCATTATATCAAATGAAAAGAATATTGACATTTCCAAAATAGTGTAAGAAGGGAACTATATTAAATTTTAAAATTTGCCATAACTTTGCTCTGTACTTTCTCCTAGATTTGCTCGAAAGGAAGATCTGCCATTGGTAAACACAATATCTTCGTCCCTCTCACAGATACTAACAAAGACACATACACTCACACACGGCTTCATTATCAAATTCTGAACTTTTAATTCTTTCAGCAAACAAAAAAAGAGTACAAGATTATTGCTTGGAAATCTGGAATTTGATCAAATGGGTGCATCAACCCACATGGCATAAATGAGCTATGGGGTAATCTCTATCACTGATCTCACTGCCTGCGTTGCCAAGTTTAAGATTACATAAATATGCTCTCTTTCATTTAATCTCGTCAAAGCTTGTCTCTTTGAATCAAAATTCACATTGGCAACTCCAAATTACTAAGACACAACTTATCTATAAGAGACTGCCTTAAAAGATTACTAACAAATTATAAGCAATTTCAGCTGCCTGTAAATGTTTCCTGTGGATTATTTTGACTGACCTTGAGATCAACCTTAAGCAATCTGGGTATTTGTCTTTCATATATTTCCCTGGTGTGTATGAATATCACTTGAATTAAAAATGATGGATGTCAGCAATTTCCTATTAATTGGCACAAGGGGGAAAGGAGTCTTAACACTTCTGATGGGTAGTACTGACCAGAGAGAAAGAGTGACTGCATTTCAGGTGAATGTTTTTTCTGGCAATTTTTGGGTAAACAAGGTTTGAATGATGCCTTTGAATAGTTGAGAAAATGTGTTGTTGGCAATTGTCCTAGAACTACAAAAAGTGCAAGAAAATGGTGAAGTCACCTATTCAGCTAAAGTAATTGCCAGAAACAAGAAGGAAAATAGGCCATTTCTTCACTCTTTTCCTCTCCTTGGTTTGTCTCTTTGGATCTACTGCTGCAGAACTGAATCTCAGCAGGTTCTAAAAACTATGGGATTTGTGCTTATTCTTACTTATTCCCAAGAGAACTTTTCTCCCATAATAGACATAAGCATTTATCACTTTATAATGTGCACTCCTTTCCCAATACTGTGTGTTGAAAATTAATTAGCGAAACTTCAAAAAGTATTTTAAGAACTCTGAATAAATGTTGACTATTCTAATGTGCTCCAGTGTGAAAATTGGGCCCATTTTAAACCTTTTCTTTATGTAAGCGTGTTCTAGATGAGGTATTAAATAAAACCAGACACTATTTAACTCTGGCACTTATTAATATATGATATCAAACATTTATCACTTTTGACAAATTTATTAAGGACAAATTGTATTTTGTTATACTCAATCATGGTATTTATCATTTTATTACAAGTTCTTATACTAATAGATTAACCTTTCCTTCTTCTCAGGGTTGGTTTACAACCCGTTCTCTGTTTTTCTGAGATCCACTAAAGTTAAATGTCTACCTCTTGTGAGAATCATGATGACTACACAGTTTAAGGTACTGAAACATCAGATCTGAATTAAATAATGAGCCAATCTTTATCACTTAAGTAGATAGGACACTATTAAAATATTTGCTCTGTATGTTATGCCTCATGTGTACACACAACTGGGAAATAGATGAAATTGCCCTGAAAAAGTTACTAAGCACCAGCCTGAGAGTTTACTGACTAAAAGCATAAACACTCAAAGGAAATAAAAGCATCAATATTGTGCACCTGGCTGACAAAAAAAGGTTCAGGCAGATGGCTTTTCAGCATTTTTGAAAGATAAGTATTTTTCAGGTACAGGAAACAAAAATTACTATATGTACTAAGAATTTGAATTCACGTGTTGAGTGGCTGAAGTTGTTTAATGGGCTGACTTTGGATCTGATTTAGAACCTTTCCTGTCTCTGTTGTTCATACTGCTGTATATTTGTGGGGAGTCAGAACCTCCAAATCTTGGGTTGAGCTAGTTTCATTGCCATGTTTGCAAATCCACAAAAATTGGAGACTCAAGGGAAAGCCAGGTTATATAATGATGACCATTTCTATACCAAACTCACAATTTAAAAATGACTGGTCCATTGTTTTCAGTCACCTTAATAATACAGTCTGGGTACCTCATTGAAGGAGAATGCACAGAGAAGAGGTATCAGGATGTTGAGAGAACCGTACATTAGCTGAAGGAATTAGGAATGTTTTCTTTGGAAAAGAAAAGGCTTAGGAGAAAAGAGAGACATCAGTTAACTATTCAAATGAGTATCATAGGCAAGGGCAGAGCTGGGAGTAATTCACAGTAGTTTCAGAGAGGCAGATTTATCTAGGCTTTATATGAAAATAAAAACTTAAAAAAAACCTTCTTAACAATTAGAAATATTACTCTTTGAGTAAAATTGAACCAATGTTCGAATACTGGAATTTAACTATTGTATCCTGCCTTGGTCTTCTCCATAATAAAGATTCCTGGTTCCTTTAATTGGTCCTCATTCAGCATTATCTTGATCTCCCTCATCCCTAAATACATCTGATGTTTTTGGGTTTTTTTTAGTCATCACTTAATATTGTCAACTACCCTCCTCTTGGGCTCTAGCTCTTTCATCGGCTTCCATTATACTATATTCTCTTGGTTCTCTTTCCTTTCTTATCATTTTTTCCCATTGTCCTTTGCTGTACCATCATCTTCTTCCTGCCCTCAGAGTATATTTGTCCATCAGTGCTGGGCCATATAATAAGACATGTTATAACATGACGTGATATGGCATGACATGATACAACATGATATGATGTGACATAAGAAGGTCTATGGTAATGCAATATAATGTAATATGACATAATGTAATGTAATATAATATAATATAACGTAATATAATTTATTAATATTCCAGCTATGCAGTCTTGGAAGATAGCAGGCCTCTCCATTGCTCATTTTAACTTGGTAAATTACAGGTTTAGTATTCCTCAGCAGGAAATCCCCAATTACCACTACTTGAACATTCTTCTGACCGTTGGTTTGGTACTGTTGTGGCTGCCATCTATTTGAAGCCATCCCTCAAACCCCGACTGATATATCTCTATGCCAGACCCAACATAGAAGGAAAGGGATACAACCAATCGAATCATCAATAAGCATTTATTAAGCATCCACAATGTTCTAGGAGCTTGGGAATCAAGGACAAAAATTCCATCTTCCCTATCTTTGTCTAGTTTATATTGAATAGGCAACATGTATAAGCACATATATTATATACACATATATTATGTATACATATATGTGTATATAAGAGATACAAAAAAAATCCAGGTTTTTTATTGGGAGGCACTAGGAATTGGATGGTATGAGAGCAAACTTTTACCCCCAATGTTGAAACATAGAGGTTGAAGGTACCAATCAATAAGCTTCTATTAAGAACTTACTATTTTCTAGGCACTGGACTAAGTGCTGGGAATACAAGAAAGATTTTTTTAAGTTCTTCTGATTTCAGGAAGCTTATATTCAAATGGGGAAAACTGTGCATCTAAGTAGGTATATTTAAGATAAATTTAAAGTAGATAACAGGTATTTTAAGAGTTGCTCTAATTGGAAAAGGCTAGGGGATGTTAATTTCTTAATGCTAGATAAACAATGAAGTACTTCACCTCAAGGTCTTGCACTTATCATCATGGCCTAGGTTCAATGCTAGACTTTGGATCTAGATCTATGCTGCTTGCCTTTTCTATATACCTTACCCTTCTTTTGTCCTTATCTTCATTGTCACCCTTGTGATGCTTGTGCCTCTGCCTCTTGTGCCAGACCCTCAGTGATTTTTAGAGCCTCTTCTGCTGCAGTGTCTCTACAGTCTATCTGAATGCATTTTGAGTAATGTCACTCTGCTACAAGTTTAGGCACAGCCTACATGGAATTTTCCGTCAGTGAGAAGGTCCTTCTACACCAATTCTTTTGACCAGTAGAATCCATAGACATATCCTCCATATAACCATTACAGGATGGGTTCTCTTTCATGGCATCTTTGGAACCATAGTATCATTGTTTGGAGCCAGAGAAGTGATTCTCAAGTATTGGTCTCTATGGCAGGGATTTTTAACCCGGGGTCCATAAACTTTACAAAATTTTAAAGCTATATCTCAATATTGTTGGTTTCTTTTGTAATCTTACCTACTTTATTTTATGCATTAAAAATATTATTCTAAGAAAGGGTTCATTGATTCCACCAGACCATCAAAGAGGTCTACAACAGGAAAAAGGTTAAAAAGTCCTGTTCTATAGGAAAAGCCTAATACTTGTTGTATATACTATACATAATGGAGGTTTGAGAACTGAATGCATTTGTAGTTCGAGGGAATTTGTAATTCAGAGGGACAAATATTCTTTCTTAGCCCTGAGAGAAATTTGAGATCATAGCAATGGCCTCTGAGCCCAGAAGCATACTTGAGTCATGCCTGGGAGTTGTTTTTTTTTTTTTTAAGGGACACACAATCGGAGACATTAGCTAAGAGGAAGAGTGGGAACTTGAAGAGCAGCAGAAGTAGCAGTGGGGGGCAGGGGGAATAGTCCCTCGGCCACAGCTTTACCCAAGCCTTAACAAGTTTAGCTGGAAAGAATTGGTAGCACAAAGACAACAGGCAGAGGGAGAAATGAAAAGGAGAAATGAAAAGGAATGCTTCTGAGCTGCAGCAGAGAAGGGAGAGAGCCCCTAGAGGATTCTTGGAACAAGAGACCCAGGCTTAAGCTACCAGTTGCTTCTACCTCTTCAAGGACTAAGAGAAGTTTGAAAAAAAAAAAGGCTATCATTTCCTTCACTTCTCATGCCCATGCCTACCCTACTGACACTATTTATCTCAGTACTTCCTGTATCTGAATTTTTGCCTCAGACCTAAAGAGGTCAGGGATTAGACAGAGATAAAAATAAATTTAAATTAGAACAAAGAGCAAGATCTTTACCTGAATGTTAGTAATTTCCCTGATTGGAGGTTCTAACTTTTTGTGACTAGGCTACTAATTTTTTCTTTGATCTATAAACTTGATTTAAAAAAAGCAGGTGAATGGAACATATGAGTCTTAGGGTAATTATATTGCCCCTAGGCTAAAAAGCTAGTTAATTGTTGTAGGAGAGTGTGACTGATCAAATCTTTAGAGAGAAAGGGGGTAGAGAACACAGAGTGGAGACAGAAAGAATGATCATACCCTAAACCACCCTCCATGGAAAAAAGTAGGAAAGACCTGGAAAGGGTTCATCTATTCCCCAGCTCAGTAAGGGGAAGGGAGCAGAAGGGATGACAAATAGGCATGCCAACTTTACATCCCACAGCAACATCCACCATGTTATACACAGATCCAAATATTCAATGCTCCTTCTTCCTTTCCATCTCTCTAACACATTCTTTCATGCTCCAATATTCTTCCTCTGCCTCTTCACATCCTTTCTCTTTTTCATTTCCTCCCTGAATGATTTCTTTCATTCTCTCCAGTCAAACAATCTCAACTCAGTTCCCATAAACTCAACAATATTGAGGCATTCTTTGAGCCCTTTTAGTACTCACTTTAGGATTCACTTACCCATGCTTCATGCAGTTACTTGGTATGGACAGATAAAAAATTAATGTTCTCTGCAGGTCACTGCAAGTTTCTTAATCTGCCATAGTTAATGGAAATGTGATCTTCCCTCATCGAATATTCCTGTTTCAAGCTCCCCTAGCAAATTTTCTTGGTGAGCTCCTGTAACAAACTTCCTCTTCGATGCATCTGTTTTGGATTCTGTAGGCTCAGTCACTTAGTGTAACAGATTTTAATGATGGATAGGTTTCATAAA
The DNA here is from genome assembly GCF_011100635.1 of Trichosurus vulpecula. Taxonomy (NCBI): domain Eukaryota; kingdom Metazoa; phylum Chordata; class Mammalia; order Diprotodontia; family Phalangeridae; genus Trichosurus; species Trichosurus vulpecula. The sequence goes on along the minus strand of NC_050573.1, from coordinate 274,912,589 downwards.
TGTAATCAGAATTTCACCATAATTTGAATAAACAAAAATTTAAGATTCACATATACACCATTGGAAATAAATCTGATGCTTCTCAAAATAAAATAATTGTATTAGATTAGGTTGATTTATAAATCATAGAATTATAGAATACTAGAGTGGTGACTCAGAGGTCATCTGGTTTGACTCTTACCAAAGCGTGAATCTAATTTGCAATAATCCTCATAAGTAGTCATTCTGCTTCTGCTTGAAGACCCCTCTATGACAGAAATATCACTGCCTTATGAGGCAGCATATTCTATTTTTGACTCACTATCCAGATTCCATTATCTCTCTGCTGTCTTCTTTGCCTTTGTAGATGATCTGTCTCTACTATAACTTTATCACCATTTTCAACTTTATAACTTCAAGCATCATGTCTAGCAGAATAACAGTGGACTCCTTAATTAGTGTTTATGAGTATAACTACTTATATATTGTGTTACTATCCTGGGCTTAAATTGTAGTGGTTGCCCACACAAATCTGGATATTGCTTTTGTGGTTCTGAATGCCTGATCACTTTTTCTTTGATGCTTTCCTTTCTGAAGTCTAATAACAATAATAACTACATAATGCTACTGATAACTAACATTTATGTAATGCCTACTCTATACCAGGCTCTGTGCTAAATCCTTTACACTTAGTCTCTCATTTGGTCCTCACAATAACTCTGTGAGGTGGATGCTATTATGATCCACATTTTACAGATGAGAAAACTGAGGTAGACACAGGTTAAATGACTTTCCCAGGATCCCATAGCTACTAGAAGTCTGAGAAACTGGATTTAAATTTGGGTCTTTCTGACTCCAGGCCGAGCACGCTATCTACTATACCACCTAGCTGCCCTAAATTAAAGCATATGTTTAATTCAATTTAGCAAACATAAATTAATCATCAACTAAATGTAAGGTACTCTGTGTGCTTGGAAAAATATAGTGATTGCACAAGTTGTTTTAAATACTTGTTGTGGTAATTAGGGTGGGACTTTTTTTTTTTACTGTTTTCTCTTTTGGAATACTGAGGTAATCAAGTACCTTTAATGAGTTTTGCTTTTCAAATGTAATGGCAAGCAAAGTGAACTTTTTGTTGTGTTTTGTTTCTTTGACTGTATCAAGAGTCTTTGACCTGCTTAAGAAACAAGAAAGCCTATTTCACATAGGTTTGAGTAGCTTGGTTGTGAAGCCCTCTGACCCTGAGAAAGGTATATAAGATCTGAGTCTGGCATTTTGTTTTGCGGCTCTCACCCACTGGAAGAGTGTTGTGTGATTTGACCAGGGGAGACTGTGGGTAGTCATTGTTAAGAGCCCCCCAGCTTTGAAAACCCAGATGTTGGTGCTTCTCTTTTTGGTAACTATGTATGTGATGTCTTGATCAGACAAGGCCTGTCTGTTGATCTGTTCGCAGTTTCTGTTTGTATTTTCTCTGAAATTCAGGGAGCTAACTTTTCCCCCTGAACTAGGTGAATGATATATGTATGTTTAATTAAACTGAGATTGTTAACCCCTTAAAGTTGCTTTGCTTAGAAAAGCAGATCAAAGAACTTTCACTAGCAGCCTTCCCATGTGCTCTTGTTGTTGGTCTTTCACCTCTATAGTAGCTGCTAGCAACATTGTTGTTATAATATTTTGACTTATGTTCAATTGGTTCCATGTAATCTTTCCCTATAGGTCATATCTAAATATGTATGAATGAATGTGGAAGCTCTCAAAAAGTCTACCCAGGATCTTAGATTTAGAACTTAAAGACCTCAGGATAAATCTAGTCCAACATTTTACAGAAGAGGAAACTGATCAATTAACCAGGTAATGTCTATGACAGCTGTAAAGGGGAACATCAAAAGAATGAAGATGTCATTTTCACCATGTATGGAAGATGGGGAATTTTGCAGTGACCTGCAGAGAATGACCTATGTTTGTGTTTCTGTCAATGCAACACAATTGCACAAAGTATGGTTTGATCTCCTGTAAAGGATAAAATAATATTTCAATATTGTTCACTTTATCATGGAATGTGTAGCGTAAGAGGAAAGAATGAAAGAAGTAACTTAAAGAGGAAATTAAGAAGAAAAAAGGATGGCAAGAGGGGGAAAGAGAGAAAACACTGAAACCTGGAAGAATCTGAGAGAGGGATGGAAAGAAGAAGAATCACTGAGTATTTAGCTCTATGCATGGCATTATTAGTTTTTTTTTTCCCCACACTTTGGTTTTTATTTATTTATTTTTCATTTTCAACATTCATTCTATATAAAATTTTGAGTTCAAAATTTTACCCCTCTCTCCCCTTTCCCCTCTCCAAGATGGCATGCAATCTAATATAGGCTATACGTGTACAATCATATTAAACATATTTCCACATTAGTCATATTGTGAAAGAATCAGAAGAAAAGGGAAAAACCACAAGAAAGAAAAAAAAAGAGAGAAAATAATATGCTTCAATCTGCATTCACACTCCATAGTTCTTCCTCTGTATGTGGATAGTATTCTCCATCATAAGTATTTTGGAATTTTCTTAGATCATTTTATTCCTGAGAAGAGCTAAGTCTATCAAAGTTTGTCTTTGCACAACATTGTTGTTGCGGTATACAACGTTCTCCTACATATTTTGTAATTGTAATTCAAAGTAATATGTAATTATTTTATTTAAAATAGCCTATTATCTTAAGGATACTTCGATTCATGGTTAATACAAGAAAATTCAATCAATAGAATTTAATAAAAATAACACTTTAGGGGAACCAGATAAATCTTGCCTGATTATTTCTGTATATACTACAATTGGTACATTGATTTCTTAAAAATAAATGGAACTTTAATGCAACTGAAAATTGAAATTCATAGTGCACTGTGGTAGGTATGACTTACATATCCATATCCATATATGTATTAATGCATATTAAAGTATATATACATTGTATATATACATATATATAAATGTACATGTAGTATATATTATATTAAATAACATGTATATAAAAGAAAATTTACTTTGTATGAAAAAATTGTACAAGTACATGTTTTATATCATTCATAATATTCATTTTTAAAAAAATGATTCAAAGCAAAATATTACAGTTCTCAATTTAAGTATTACTCTAAGTACAAAAAATGATAAATTAGGTATTTAAATCTTTTAGTTAAATAGTATTTCCATTCAGTAATACTGCTGCCTTAATATTTATAGTGGGAATCCTCACAGGGCATCTCCAAATATAGTCCATATTAGTATATTTGGCAAAGAATATGAGCAATTTAACACTTTCAATTCTATTATTATGGATAGAAAAGTTAGGGGGAAAATAGACTATTTTTAGCATAGTAGCATAAAACAATAAATGTACTTAGTTTTAATATAACATTTTCAGTGATTTCAATGGTTTGGTGAGTTCCTTGTGAAGAAATGTTCTCTAGTGGTGCAGACTTTCAACTGTTCTTAAAATTTATATTTTTAGATGGCTCTCTTTGGCCCTGAAGATTAAATGGTTGACTGGCTCAGGATTCCACTTACAGTATTTTTGTAAAGGCTGGACTTGAACTGAGGTTGTACTGACACTGAGGCTGATCTTCTGTACCTGCTAGTCCATGACACTTCTCCCTATAAGTCATAAGCTTTTCATGCTTCTCTTGATTCTTGTGTTTGAAAGTCAAATTTTCTATTCAGCTCTGGTCTTTTCACTGAGAAAGCTTGAAAGTCCTCTACTTTGTTGAAAATCCATATTTCGCCTTGGAGTATGATACTCAGTTTTGCTGGGTAGGTGATTCTTGGTTTTAATCCTAGCTCCATTGACCTCCAGAATATCATATTCCAAGCCCTTCGGTCCCTTAATGTGGAAGCTGCTAGATCCTGTGTTATCCTGATTGTTTTTCCACAATTCTCAAATTGTTTCTTTCTGGCTGCTTGCTGTATTTTCTGCTTGATCTAGGAGCTCTGGAATTTGTCTACAATATGCCTAGGAGTTTTCTTTTTGGGATCTTTTTGAGGAGGCAATTGGTAGATTCTTTTAATTTCTATTTTACCCTCTGGTTCTGGAATATCAGGGCAGCTCTCCTTGATAATTTCTTGAAAGAGGATATCTAGGCTCTTTTTTTGATGATAGCTTTCAGGTAGTCCAATGATTTTTAAATTATCTCTCCTCAATCTATTCTCCAGGTCAGTGGTTTTTCCAATGAGATATTTCACATTGTCTTCCATTTTTTTCATTCCTTTGGTTCTGTTTTATAATATCTTGATTTCTCATAAAGTCACTAGCTTCCACTTGCTCCAATCCAATTTTTAAGGTAGTATTTTCTTCAGTGGTCTTTTGGACCTCCTTTTCCATTTGGCTAATTCTGCCTTTCAAGGAATTCTTCTCCTCATTGTCTTTTTGGAGCTCTTTTGCCATTTGAGTTAGTCTATTTTCTAAGGTGTTGTTTTCTTCAATATTTTTTTCAGTATTTTTTGGGTCTCCTTTAGCAAGTCATTGACTTGTTTTTCATGATTTTCCCACATCACTCTCATTTCTTGTACCAATTTTTCCTCTACTTCTCTAACTTGCTTTTCCAAGTCCTTTTTGAGCTCTTCCATGGTCTGAGACCAGTTCATGTTTTTCTTGTAGGCTTTTGATGTAGGCTCTTTGACTTTGTTGACTTCTTTAGGCTATATGTTTTGGTCTTTTTCATCACCAAAGAAAGAATGCAAAGTCTGAGACTGAATCTGAGTGCGTTTTTGCTGCCTGGCCATGTTCCCAGCCAACTTATTTGACCCTTGAGTTTTTCAGCAGGGTATGACTGCTTGTAGAGTAGAGAGTACTTTGTTCCAAGCTTGAGTGGATGCGCTATTGATTTCAGAGCTATTTCTATACAGCCAGCTCTGCCACATCAGCACTCCTCCTTCCCCAAGAACCCCCAACCCAGACCTGATGCAAATCCTAAGCAGGCTCTGCACTCCTGCTCTGATCTGCCACTTAATTCCTCCCACCAGGTGGGCCTGGGACAGGAAGCAACTGCAGCTGTAGTTCTGTAGCTGCACCACCCCTGCTGCCCCAGGGCAGTGGCCGAACTACGAACTCTTTTCACTCTGTCCCAGCAGCTTTTCCCACTAACCTTCTCTGTTGTCTTTGGGGTTTGTGGGTTGAGAAGTCTGGTAACTGCCACAGATCACTGATTCAGGGTGCTAGGACCTGTTCTGCCTGGCTCCTGGTCTGGTTGGTCCTGCCACTGCCCACGCTGGGCTCTGCTCCCCTCTGTTCCCTATGCAATAGACCTCATCCAGAGACCATCGAGGCTGTCCTGGGCTGGATCCCTGCTTCCCTCTGCTATTTTGTGGGTTCTGCAGTTCTAGAATTTGTTCAGAGTCATTTTTTATAGGTTTTTGGAGGGACCTGGCAGGGAGCTCACACAAGTCCCTGCTTTCCAGCAGCCATCTTTGTGTGGCATTATTAGTTAATCAATAAGCATTTATTAAGTATCTACTATGTTCCAGACACTTTGCTAAGCACTGGTGATGAAAAGAATATTTTAAAAAATATGTTCCTGACCCCCAAAGTGCTCACATTTTGATAGGGGAGACGTGTAAGTAACTCTCTCTCTCTCTCTCTCTCTCTCTCTCTCTCTCTTTCTCTCTCTCTGTATGTGTATATATATTTTATATGTTTGTATATATCATTATTTATATGTTGATATGAAATATATAAATATTATCTGTTACTTATATGTCTGTATGGAAATTGAGGGGATGCCCATCAACTGGGGAATGGCTGCACAAGTTGTGGTATATAATTTTAATGGAATGCTACTGTGCTGTAAGAAATGAAAAGCTGGTTGATTTTAGAAAAACCTAGGAAGATTTGTGTGAAATAATGAAAAGCGAATGAGCAGAACTGAGAGAATATTGTGTACAGTAACAGCAATATTGTTCAAAGAATAATTGTGAGCAACCAAGTTATTCTGAGTACTATACTCAAATCAACTATAAAATACCTATGAAGGTTATCCATATCCAGAGAAAGAATTGATGAACAGAAATACACATGGCATGGTTTTTACATATATTTATAAATTTGTGTCAAATGGTGGCCTTCTCTAGTTCAAGGTGGGGAGGGAGGGACAGAGACAGGAATTTAAAATGTATCAAAATAGATAAATTAAAAGAAATTAAAATAGATTTATAGTTATTTATATATTAATATATGAATATATAATATTTGTATTATAGTATATTAATATACACTAAAATAAATAGGTTTATATATATTGTTTATAATATTTATATAATATATTATAAATATGTATAGGTAGCATATGTAAATATATATTTAGTTATGTATAGCTATAGTTGAGGGAATTGAGGGACTTAAAACAGCAAGTGCTTAATTGTGGGAATTTGAGTGAACCACACTGACTTCATCTTGTGACTCAGTTCTGAAGTTAGCTCAGTTACCTTCTTTTTGAAGTGGGGAGCCTGGAAACCCTGGTCACATTAAAATAGACTTTCTGAATTGTATCAACACTATGTTAGAATCTAATGATTCATTCATCCAATCTATATGGACGCAGCTTAACTGCCTGGGAAAGAGACTGGATTAGTGACTAGTATAATAATTAATAATAGTCTCTTCATCAGGCCTATTTAACTTTTAACTTAGATTCTTTCTCTAAGTTCACTTGTTTTATACCAGGTAGAAATTAATTTCCTACCTTGGACTTCATGTCCTGATCCCCTGGTCCAACTTCAGGCATATATTTTTGCTTTGACAATGTCCTAAAGAGCTGAGGATTTGCAGGGATAACCTTGACAAAGAGACAGAGAAACTAATATCAGTTAGTTTATCTAGTCCTACCCAATACCAATTCTCAACTCATGGTTTTGCTCCAGTTCCTGAATTGTTTCTCCTTTGCTCTTAAAAGGACCATGACATGAGGGAGATGATGACATGACTTACAGTTGACTTTGATTTGAGTGAGGGAGGGCTGTGCAAGGTCAGCCCCACTGTCCCCTCCAGAGTCATCTGGATCCAGTGGCTAGATATTCATCAGGACAACTGGAGATGGCCCAGGACCCTTTCAGGCTAAGGTCTTTTCAGGTTCTCACTTTGAGTGAGGTAATACCCATTCAGTGAATAGGCCTCTTTAAGAAGTGAGTCAAGGGATGGCCCCTTTAATAAATTAAATGGTAGGGGAAGACCCTCAGGACTGCTGGCCAAAAGAGAAATGGTTACCATTTACATTCACGTTAAGCCAGGAGGGCCCAAAAAATAGCTGCTAAGTGGTACTTGGGTGGGGACCTATTGTTGTCCAATCTATGAAATACAGAGTTTAATGGGTTTAAGGTTTGAGAAAGAAATCTAGCCAGTAAATCCCAAGTTAACTAGGCAGCTTTTGGCCATCAAAATTTATCTTCCAAGGGAGAGGGACAGGGACAGCACAGTGAGAAGGAGAGGGAGAGCTGAGTTACCCAACTGGCTGGGTCCGTCTTCAGGCAGCTTGGACTTCTCACAGGTTGTATTCGTCCTTACTTCCTGAAGAGGACCACGACGTCAGGGAGATGATGAATTCTTGAATCACAGGTTGATGAGCATGACTATACTTCCAGTTTTCTCACACTTTGTTCCCTTTTACCATCTCTTCTCTCAACTCACAAGGCAACTACCCTGGTGCAGGCCCTCATTGCATCTTACCTGAACTATTGCATTGCCCTTCAAATCAGTTTTCCTTTCTGTGCTAAGTCATTTAGGGTCAGCCACAGACTATGTCTCTAAGGCTGGATTCAGAGACTGGATGACAAGTCAATTAATTCATGATTCTTTCAAGATGAATCTGGAATTCCTGGCATTTGAACTTGGCCTGATATTGTGGCTGATGCTGATCCTATCTGCTGAGTTTCCATGAGAAGGATCTTGAAGAGTGTGGGGGAAGCTGGTGGCTGCTGCCCTGGGGCAAGACTATAAGATTACACCTGGTTGTACCTTTGATCTTTTTTGTATATGTATGGTGGAGAAAATTTCAGTCACCAGTTGTATGGGACATCTAAAAAAGTCAGGAAATCACAAAGATATAAAATGAAAAACCCTTAGAGCTCACCTAATCCAATCAGGTCATTTGACAGATGAGGAGGCAGAAGGCCAAAAGGTCAATTGACTCCCTTGAGGTCACAGAAGTAATTAAGGTCAGAGTCATATCTGTAATCCCAGTGTCCTTGACTCCTACTGCTTTTCCCACTATACAACAGGAATAGTGAATTACTGGTGTGCCTCACTTTTTTAACTGATTTCTTTCTTGACCTAAAAAGCTTGTTGCTTTAGTGCTGTGCCGATAAAATCTGTTGTTATTTTTTTAATCAGTTAGTTATAAGGGAACAATTCATCAAGGACAGGCAATACAATTCAATGAATTGTTTTAAGAAAGAGTGATAATATTTTTTATATTCAAATTCTTTAATATTTTTAAAGCATCTGAAATTTTTAAAGTGATGCTATAGTATTTCCTTTTTCAACAAGAAAAAAGTCAGCATGTGTGTGTGTGTGTGTGTGTGTGTGTGAGAGAGAGAGAGAGAGAGAGAGAGAAAGAGAGAGAGAGACAGAGAGAGACACAGAGAGAGACACAGAGAGACACAGAGAGAGAGACACAGAGAGAGAAATTTAGCTTCTCATAATGTCCGGTTTTATGATAGTAACATGACCAGAAATAACTATCATTATTAGAAATAAAAATAACTTTTCAAGCTTCTAATGTAATCTCATTTTACCTATTTAGTAGGAGGAAAAGAAGAGGATCTCTTTGCTGGAGATATTCTTGGGGATGGGGTAGGGGTGTTATTGTGAAGGAGAGCAGTGTAGCTTCTGAGAGGGCTGGCTAGGAAAGACTGGAAGGGATACTCTCATCAAGTGCAAGACAGTATAAGGTTCGTTGGTTAGTGGGGTAGAGTAAAATTGATTCGCTATAGGTAAAGAAAATCAGACACTCTCTGAAGGAAAAGTGATGTGGCTGAGGTTGTTGGGAGTCTTGCAGGAGTTAAAATTTAGGCTTCTGGACCTTTACTAATGAAAAATCTGTTTACAAATAGACCAGTGAGAAGAAGACGGGCCTTTTCCAACCATCAACCTTGTTACAATTTCAGACAAGTACAACTAATTTAGATGAAAATAATAACCTTGGGCATTAAAAGTGTATCATTTGAGTCAGAAGGCATTGAAATTAGTTCTTTTTTTCCACTTAACTAAATCCTTTAGGAATTAATTTAGGATTTAGCCAATCTTCAGGAACCATAAAAGATACATTTATTCTTCCATTTTTCCTCTTTAAGGAGGTATGAAAGTATTTTAGAGTATTCTTATAGATTTTTTGGAACTATGATGTTGTTCTTTCTGTTACTTTTAGCAACTGGGTAAACCAGAGAGAATTCTGGGAAGATGGTGGAGTAGTTCAGAAAATTCCAAGCTCTCAAAATTTTCTCCCACAAAAGAGATTAAAATAACACCTTAGGATGAACAAAGTGGAGGTAAAAACAAATAAGAATAGGGGCACAGGTTTTCCTGGGATAATTTGAGATCAAAAGAAAAATCCCAGAACAAGGTTTGGGCCCTGTGAAGAGAAAACACTTCAAGGCTAGGGCCAAATTTAACAAGTGGCAAGTCCTGGGGTTAGTTGGATTGGGAGGCTGCCTTGGCTCCAGACACAGGAACTTTTACCCCTGGGATAGTGAAGGGAGTTGGGCATCTGAGCTGGGGAAAATCAAGGGAAACTCTGCTGCCAAGAAACGCCAGACCCAGCTGTGCTGCCGGGAGAGAGGTGGGGGCAAGAAGGAGCCAGCGCAAGCCTGATGAGTGCAGAAGCAGTGGGGCAGAATTCCCCTGGCTGTGGGCACTTACAGGAGGTTGGAAGTTTGGCTTTGGTTCCAGGCTAGAGGGGAGAACTGAAGACCTGGTGATCTGGGACAAGAGGCACCACCTCCCACACTCCAGGGCTGGAGGTATTTAAAAAATTAAGCTATTACCACAAAAAATGCACAGGCAAAGGAGAAAGAATCCAACCACAGAATGCTATTATGGTAACAGAGAAGACTGGGGTTCATCTTCAGAGGAGGATATTGAAGCAAAGAAACCTCCTTTTACCCTGAAGAGTAATGTCAAATGGTCACCTGTGTAAAAAGAATTCATAGAAGATCTTAAAAGAAGATTTAAAAATCAAATGACAGAGATGGAGGAAAAAATTAAAAAAATAAGAAGAATCCAAGAAAAACAAGAAGATTTTGAAAAGAAAGTCAATCAATTAGAAAAGGAGATCCAGAATCTTAAGGAAGAAAATGACACTTTAAAAATTAGAATTGGGCAAGGAGAAGCCAGCAAAATTATAAGAGATCAAGAAATAATTAAATAAAATATGAATAATGAAAAAAATAGAAGAGAAAGTGAAATATCTTATTATGAAAATACCAGATCTGGAGATTAGATCAAGAAGAGAAAAGATAAAAATAAACAGACTAACGAAAGCTATGGTCAAAAAAAGAATCATGTTACAATAGTACGAGAAATAATTAAAGAAAATCATCTTCAAGCAATAGAACAAGGGGAGAAAATAGAAATAGAAAAAATCCATTGATCACCACTTAAAAGGGCTCCTATGAGGAAAACTCTTAGGAATTCTGAAACCTCCAGGTAAAAGATAAAATATTAAAAGCAACAAGAATAAAACTACTTAAATATGATGGTGCCACAATTAGAATTACACAAGACCTAGTAGCAGAGACATTAAAGAACTGCAGGACTTGGAACACTATATATCAAAGAGCAAAAGAACTGGGGCTCTGGCCAAAAATATCAAACCCAGGAAAGTTAAGCATAATCCTGAATGAAAAAAATGGATATTGGATCAATTGTCAGACTTTCGAGATTTTGTTAAAAAATAAACCTGAACTTATAGAATATTTGACATACAAGAGCCAAGAGAAAGGTCCATACCAAAGACTGATTACAAGGAATTCAATAAGGACAAACCATTTACTTTTTTTATATGCAAAATGTATATCTAAGATTCTTATTAATAATTAGATAGCTCATAAAAAAGATTGAGGTAAACCTGAGTATGATATGAATTTAAAAGGTGAAACCAGTTAGGAACAGCTAAAAAGAGTAATTATTTTATACAAATGAGGTGCAAGAGGAAGAAGAGATACAGAGGAATTAGATGGGGGAGGAGGGTTGGTAGTTCTGGTAACCCGCTTGCATCAGAAATGGATGTAAGAGGGAATGATACATATATATTTAAAAGAGTATTAAAATCTTCTAAATTCAGAAGGGGATAGGGAGTGAGGAGAGGACAAGGGAGGGATCTTTACAGGGGAGAGTGAAGGAATAGGTAAAAGGGGGGTATAGAAGGGTGTTTAGATTTATGGGAATAGGAAGATAGGGGGAGATCTTTGGAGCGCGGTAGGCAAGTAATAGGGGGGCAAGGTAGCAGGTAGAAGTAGAGGAGGCAGGAAGGATAGGAAACAAGATATGTACAAACATAAAAACAAAGATCAGAAGTAGAACTTGGGAAAGTCTATGTCTATATATGTATGTGGATATGTATATGTGTATGTATATATCATAGCTATAGAGAAACGTATCCAAACTTAATCGTAGCTTGGGTGGGGGTGGGGGGAACAAAATAAAAAAGTGCACAGAGAACAAAAGAAAACTTACAAAGAGGGAAAGAAAATATGGACAGTTCTCAAGACAACTTGTAGTATTTACTATACAGGCTTTCTTGAAATAAAAGTTTATAGTCAGGTATTTTGAATCCTCTCTTATGTTCTGCTATGCATGTGATATACTTTTTTCCTTTCTTTATATTTAAGTTCCAATATTTAAGTTTATGATATGTTTTTGTTTCTTTTCTCTATTCTGTATTTGTGTTCTGGTGTTTGAGTCTAAAGCAAAATTAAAAAAAAAAGAAACTAGGTTGACCATCAGACTGGCAATGATGACAAAAGAGGGAAATGAGCAATGTTGGAGGGTGTATGGTAAAACAGATATGCTGGTATCCTGTTGGTAGAGCTGTGAATCAGTCTAGTCTTTCTGGAAAGCTATTTGGAACTATGCCTGCCAAATTATCAAACTGTGTATGCTTTGATCCAGCTATACCACCATCAGGCCTATATCACAAAAAGATCAAGCAAAAGGACCTTTATGTGTCTATGTTTATGTGTACGCATATCTATCTGTCTACATCTGCTTTTCTCAGAGTAGCTAAAGACTGGAAACTAAGAACATCCTCTTATTTGGGAATGGCTAAGCACATCAGAGCATGTGAATGTCATGACATCTTGTGTCATAAGTAATAATGAAATGAACAGTTTCAGAAGAAACTAGGAAAACCTTTATTAACTGATGTCGAATGCAGTAAGCAGAACTAAGAGAGCAATTTATATACAATGACAACATTATAGAGAAAAATAACTTTGAAAAACTTTGGCACTCTGATCAGTGCAATGATAAAGTATGTATCTAGAAGACTAAAAACAAGCCACACCATCTACATCCTGCTAGGGAGGTGATGAACTTAAAATGAGGAGAGAGACAGCCATTTTCAGTCATGATCAATCTGGGAAATTGTTTTTTCAGGACTTTGTGTTTATGAGCAGAGTCTTATTTTCTATTTTATTTTATTTTTTGTTGTTCAATAAGGGAGCAATGGGAAGGAAAGATTATAAAAACTTATAAAATAATTAAATGCATTTTTTTAAAAAAGAGACAGATTGAAACAATTGAACTCGGACTAATTGTTTTACACACGTGCATACACAGCAATGAAGTGTTTGAAGGTGATGATGATTGATAACTGAATGTTCCTTTAATTCCTTGAGTATCTGAGATTTTGTCAACATAGCAACTCTCTACATTGATATTTGATAACAATAAGAATTCATTAAGCAACTAGCATCAATCAAAATGTGTTTATTACATACTTACTATGTGCCAACCCCTGCACTAGACTCTGAAAACATAGTACAAAAAATAAAGCAATTCCTATTCATAAGAAGCTTACATTCTAATGGGGGAGGAAAAAAATAGGAGAGAAGGAGGGGAGAGAATAAGTATTAAGTGCCAAATACTGTGCTAAGTATGACGCAGCTAGGTAGCACAGTAGATAGAACACCAGGCCTGGAGTCAGAAAGACTCATCTTCCTGGGTTCAAATTCAGCCTCAAACACTTACTAGCTGTGTGACCCTGGGCAAGTCACTTAACCCTGTTTGCCTCAGTTCCTCATCTATAAAATGAGCTGGAGAAGGAAATGCAAACCACTCTAGCATCTTTGCCAGGAAAACCCCAAATGGGATCACAAAGAGTCCAACATGACTGAAAAACAGCTCAACAATGCTGTTAAGTGCTTTTACAGATATCTCATTTGATGTGCAGCATAAACGTAAAGTTAAATATTAAGCACTGAGGACATAAGGATTAAAAAAAAAGTCTCTGCCCTCAAGGAATTTATATTCAATTGAAATGACAATTGGTTGACAGTATGGTGGGAAAACCATACCACTTGTGACTAATCAAGCAATGACCCTCTGCCAAATTAGGCTCATTCTTAGATGACAGATATATTCTTCCTACCGGGCCCATGCTTGAAGCTTTTGCAGCTTTTCTAAAACCTGAGAGATTCTGTGCTCCATTGGCAGAGCCTCAGAGTACCTAGGGTCATATTCATGCCTGCATGAGATATCAGAGTAGGATTTTAGTGGAGGACACCTGAATAAGTGGTTATGTCAAATGATAAGAAAATTAGAATGAACTAACTCTTCAAGGATTCATTCCTATGTAACAACAATAATGAGAGAGACAAAAATCAAAAGATTAAATAAACTAATAAACAGATGATTTGGCATGGCATAAAACCACAGATTTACTGAGGATAGGATGAAGGAAAAAGTAGCAAAATCTTATTTAGTATATAGCTCCTGTGATCATTTCTAAAGACATTTTCAAGTAGAGTGGGCTTTTGTGTATGACCTTGTAAGTAAATTCACCCAGAGGTGAAAGAAAGAAATCCTGCACTAGAAACTATGAGGATTAGATTACCTAAGATTTCTTTACAAATTTAAGCTTCTATGAGTTAGTTATTGATCAAAATTTCTGAAGGCTGAACTAAAGAAGCAAATAGAGAGTTTGAGTATCACATACTTGACAGAAGACTAATATATTAGACTAGCTGTCCTGTCTTCTTTTCTTTAGATAGTTCTATGAAACATGTTAACCCGTCCCCAAAAGATGTATTTTAATAACTCTAATATTTCCCAAGCAATAGTTTGTGGTCCTTCCCCCCCATCTTAGGTGATTTAAATTACATGATTTCTCAGTGAATTCCAAATGAGGTTTTTAATATTTTAGTTTTAAGTAATAAAATGCCATTCAAGTGTGTAATTTATTACAAAATCCATTAATATTTATAGCAGGAAAATGATTTTCTTGAATGGTAGAAAAAACCCTCAATATTCTCTTCTTGCCTAGTGAAAAGGCAAAAATACACATATAAAACCTTTGGCAGTAAGACAACTAAGATTCATATTTTCTCTAGCCAAAAAAATCAGCTTCTTTGACTCAATCATTTATTTCTACAGGAAGCCTGTCTTGTAAAATTTTGTCCTTTTTTAGAATTTCTAGTTCAAATTTAGTTAATAGACTAATGATTTGGAGACAGCTATCTTGTAGTGTGATTAGCACTCTAAATTCTTTCTCTAATCTTTCCTCCTAAATCAACGCCTTGATATCCCAAATGAATATACAATTTATCTTTTTCATTTAACTGTTTGATAGGTCCATCATAGCTAATATATTCAATTTGATTCATCAAACATTTACAAAGTCTCTATTATGTGCCAGGCACCCTGCTATTCTCTGGGGGTTGCAGAAATAAAAACAAAACTGTATCTGTGCACATAGATAGACCTTATATTAACTTTGAGAAATCAATATGTATTCAAATAAGTGAAGAAGTAAATTTCTGTCTGTCTATCTGAATTCAAGCAAGTCATTTCACCTTTCTAGGCCTCAGTTTCCTCACTTGTTAAATAAGAAGATTGGACCAGATATTCTCTAAATTCCTTTTCTGCTATAAATGATAGACTCTGTAAGAATAACCACCATCTGACATGACTCTCAGAACTGACCCTATTTTCTGATATGATTAATTTTGCCTTATCTCTGATGTCATCCCTACTTATGATGTTAGAGATAGACACCTCCCTCCCAATGGGCTACTCCCTACCTCCCCTAGACTGACTTCACTTGCATCCCAATGCACTTCCTTTAATCACTGAAGTATGTCACCACTGAAGATGCTTCACTATGGCATAGAGGTGACTCAAGAAAGATTCTTAAAGGTTCTGGCTCTGACAAGTTTTATCGTACTGGAAAGGCTTTGGGTCTAGTCTTGGCAATCATGTGTGTCTGCTTTGTTTGGAGCAATCTGGTTAAGTGGACAGTGGCCCATCACCAGTAACCTGACCATTCAGTGATGAATTCTTTGGCTAAAAGAAAAACATAGAATGGCATTTCTGCAATGTCAGTGATAGAGTACCAAAAAAGGGGTTAGTAGATGATAAGAATCCCACAAATTTTAGACAGCTAATAAAGGTTAACATAGCTGTTGTTACTTTAAATGTGAGATCCCCTTCTTGTGACTGATTGGACGTATTACTGAAGGAAATGAATCTTATTGATATTGACCTTCTTGCTGTAAATAAAAACAGAACACTTAAAGGACACACCTGTTAAATGGAAGGGCTATTTACAGCTTTCCATCTGGAGAGCAAATACAGGTGTTGATTTTATTATGTCTTCTTAGGCAACAAAAAGTAACATTTTGTGATGCATTTGGCCATCTAAGTTTACAGTACTCAAGATACCTATTTGCCAAATTATTCTTGAAAATTGAAGCTTATGTGCCAAGAGGAAGTTGCAGAAAATGAATGAGAAAGTAAATTCTCTACAGAACTTGATTATCTCCCCTCTCCATTTCCTTTTGAGCTATATACACTGGATTGAGGAGATGGCTAGCTTGGTGTTTATTAATGGGCTCAAACTTTCTTTTTAATTTCCAAATGACTTATGCTTGGTAGAGCCTCCAATGAAGATAGGCATTGCCTTCTGCTTGGAGACTGCCAGCTGAGGAACCGGTATAATTAAAAGCATGGGACCTGAGGCAACTGGAAGATTGAAGGTGGGGTTCTGGAATTTGTAAGGTATGAGTCAGGACCTTTCTAAAATGAGTCTATCCTGGGATGACGGAGCAAGGCCTCTGAGGCCATGAACATCTCTGTGGTCAGAAGTAAAAAGAAGTCTACACTTCTGGTGAGGGAAGGAGCAATCACAAATCTCATTTCACCGTTTTGTATCTTTTTCTCTCTCCCTGACAGGACTTATAAATCCATATGATTTTATGCCCAGACAGACAACTGCATTTAGGAGAGATAACAATTACAATCCTCTTTACAAGAATAATTGTGTCTTTTATATTTATGATTATTGCTAATGATTCCTATTGCATATTGTAGGAGACATTTTTGGTAGATTGATGTGCATGTTACTAAATTAAGAAGTCCTCTGTAGTATGTCTGTTGACTATTCCATTCAAACCTCTCTAGAGGAAAATCGTGTAGTTATTTTGTGAAGTTCAACTCTGCACATGTGATGGGGGGCGGAGCCAAGTTGGCAGCTGGAAAGCAGGGACTAGCGAGAGCTCCCCACCAAGTCCCTCCAAAAACCTATAAAAAATGGCTCTGAACCAATTCTAGAACTGCAGAACCCACAAAATAGCAGAGGGAAGCAGGGCTCCAGCCCAGGACAGCCTGGATAGTCTCTGGGTGAAGTCTATCCCGCAGGGAACTGGGAGTGGAACGAAGCGGAGCAGAGCCCAGCATGAGCGGTGCAGACCAACCAGACCAGGAGCCAGGTGGAGCGGGCCCTAGCGCCCTGAGCTGCGACAGTTACCAGACTTCTCAACCCACAAACACCAAAGACAACAGGGAAGGTTAGTGGGAAAAGCTGCTGGAGTGGAAGGAGTTCTCAGTTCGGCTACTGCCCTGGGGGCAGCAGAGGTGGGGCAGCTACAGAACTACAGCTGCAGTTGCTTCCGGCCCCAGGCCCACCTGGTGGGAGGAATTAAGTGGTGGATCAGAGCAGGAGTGAAGAGCCTGCTGAAATCTAAGTCCAGTCTGGGTTGGGGGTTCTTGGGGAAGGAGGAGTGCTAGTGTGGCAGAACTGGCACATCCCCCCAAGCTTGGAACATAGTTCTCTTAACTCTATAAGCAGTCATACCCTACTGAAAAACTCAAGGGTCAGGTTAGTTGGCTGGAAACATGGCCAGGCAGTGAAAATGCACCCAAATTCAGTCTCAGACTTTGGAATCTTTCTTTGGTGACAAAGAATACAAAAACATACAGGCAGAAGAAGTCAACAAAGTCAAAGAGTCTACAACAAAAGCCTCCAAGAAAAACATGAACTGGTCTCAGGCCATGGAAGAGCTCAAAAAGGATTTGGAAAAGCAAGTTAGAGAAGTAGAGGAAAAATTGGTACAAGAAATGAGAAGGATGGGAGAAAAACATGAAAAACAAGTCAATGACTTGCTAAAGGAGAGCCAAAAAAATACTGAAGAAAACAACACCTTAAAAAATAGACTAACTCAAATGGCAAAAGAGCTCCAAAAAGCCAATAAGGAGAAGAATGCCTTGAAAGGCAGAATTAGCCAAATGGAAAAAAGAGGTCCAAAATACCACTGAAGAAAATACTACCTTAAAAATTAAGTTGGAGCAAGTGGAAGCTAGTGACTTTATGAGAAATCAAGATCTTATAAAACAGAACCAATAGAACAAAGAAGTGGAAGACAGTGTGAAATATCTCATTGGAAAAACCACTGACCTGGAAAATAGAGCCAGGAGAGATAATTTAAAAATTACTGGACTACCTGAAAACCATGATCAAAAAAAGAGCCTAGATATCCTCTTTGAAGTAATTATCAAGGAGAAATGCCCTGATATTCTAGAGTCACAGGGCAAAATAGAAATTGAAAGAATCCACTGATCACCTCCTCAAATAGATCCCCCCCCCAAAAATCTCCTAGGAATATTGTTGCCAAATTCCAGAGCTCCCAGGTCAAGGAGAAAATACTGCAAGCAGCCAGAAAGAAACAATTTGAGTATTGTGGAAACACAATCAAAATAATCCCAGATCTAGCAGCTTCTACATTAAGAGATCAAAGGGCTTGGAATACGACATTCCGGAGGTCAATGGAGCTAGGATTAAAACCAAGAATCACCTACCCAGCAAAACTGAGTATCATGCTCCAAGGCAAAATATGGACTTTTAATAAAAAAGAGGACTTTCAAGCTTTCTCAGTGAAAAGACCAGAGCTGAATAGAAAATTTGACTTTCAAACACAAGAATCAAGAGAAGCATGAAAAGGTAATCAAGAAAAAGAACAAGAAAAAGAAATTGCAAGGGACTTACTAAAGTTGAACTGTTTTGTTTACATTTCTACATAGAAAGATGATTTGTATGATTCATGAGACCTCAGTATTAGGGTAGCTGAAGGGAATATGCATATATATATATGTATATACATATACATATATGTATATACATATATGTGTGTGTTTGTGTATATATATGTATATTTGAGTGTGTATGTATGCATATATGTATGTGTACAGAGAGAGAGAGAGAGAGAGAGAGAGAGAGGGCACAGGGTGAGTTGAACTTGAAGGGAAGATATCTAAAAGAAATAAAATCAAATTAAGGGATGAGAGAGGAATATATTGAGAGAGGGAGAAAGGGAAAGATAGAATGAGGTAAATTATCTCGCATAAAAGTGGCAAGAAAAAGCAGTTCTGTAAGAAGAGAAGGCAGGTGAGGGGGAATGAGTGAATCTTGCTCTCATCGGATTTGACCTGAGGAGGGAATACCATAACTACTCATTTGGGTATCTTACCCCACAGGAAAAAAGGAGGAAGAAGATAAAAAGGGCAGGGGGATGATAGATGGGAGGGCAGATGGGGGTGGAGGAAATCAAAAACAAACACTTTCGAAAGGGGATGGGGTCAAGGGAAAAAATTCAATAAAGAGGGATAGGTTAGGAAGGAGCAAAATATAGTTAGTCTTTCACAACATGAGTATTGTGGAAGGGTGATACATAATGATACACACATGGCCTATGTTGAATTGCTTGACTTCTTAGGGAAGGTGGGTGGGAAGGGAAGAAGGGAGAGAATTTGGAACTCAAAGTTTTAAAAACAGTTGTTCACAAACAAAAAAAACAAGTTTTTGCATGCAACTAGAAAATAAGATACACGGCAATGGGGCGTAGAAATTTATCTTGCCCTACAAGAAAGGAAGGGAAAAGGGGATGGGAGGGGAGTGGGGTGACAGAAGGGAGGGCTGACTGGGGGACAAGGCAGCCAGAACATACGCCATCTTGGAGTGGGGGGGGTCGAAATGGGGAGAAAATTTGTAATTCAAACTCTTGTGAAAATCAATGCTGAAAACTAAATATATTAAATAAAAAAAGAGTTAAAAAAAAAACACTGGATAGCAGAGCAGCATTGTCAGACAAGCAGCCCGTGCAAAGAAGAATTGAAGAGAACTTTGTATAGCTTTGGAGACTCTAGCATTAAAACATTCTTTAAAAAAAAAACAAAACAACTCTGCACATGTGATATCAACAAGGTCCAGAGATTCAAGTAGTTCTGCCACCTTAACAGACCTGTTGGTGCCAGTAGGGTATCAGTAGAATTTTGTAGGTTCCACTCTTTCAGTAAGCATGTTAACATATGACAGCCCCCACAAATCAATATTACATGAACTCTATCAAAATACAATCTACTTTTGGGGGGAGGGGAACTGAACCTGAGATTTTATTGATATAGGGTATATAAACATATACATATACACGTGTACACACAGATTTTAATAAGTAAATCATTTTATTTTCAATTCATGGAAACTCTACCAATGCAGATCTGCTATAATACAGTCTCTCTGAGGTACTTAGGGAACCATGAAATTAAGTGACTTGTCCAGGGTTCTACAGGGTGTTTCAGAAGTGATTTTTGAACCTGTGTTTTCCTGAGGCCAGCTCCATTATGTTAGGCTGCCTCTCCATGTGCTAGAGAAATACTTATCAAATAAAATGTTAAATGTTCTAACACCCAGTTTAGAAGACTGAATTGTGGGTTTTGTTTGTTCGTTCGTAGCTCTGGTTACCATGAGTGGATACCTTCGTGTAACCCACCCATTCCCAGTGACTTCAAACTCCCTTCTGGAACTTCCAAATATAGAATGGCACTTGAAGATAAGTAAATAAAAGGCTATTTGGGGGAGTTGGTTAGGATTCATTTTGGGGAAGGTTTTTATTTAGTCAGAAAATATCGACTTTTTCTTCCTTGACGTTATAGCTCTTTTCCGGGCTCCAAGCCCAGAAGGTGTTTTGGAGCAGTGTCCCAGAGCCCTCTCTTAGAACTATTGGCTTCTGGAGCCTCCCAGAGAGTGACTCATAAGGACTACATGCCAACTTTCCCTTCTAATTCACAAACTTAAACCTTCCCTCTGGAGGACTGAAATTGAGTTTTCTGTCTCCTCATCCATTCACCTGATTAGTTAATTTATAATTACCTTAGCTGCTTAGCATAACAAGGTTAACAGAAACAGCCTTACAGTTGGGCCATGTGGTATTGAGATGACATCAACAAAAATGAAGGAAAGACATTTTTTTCTCTCTCACCATGTGAGTTATTTCCTTGTACTTAGCAACAGGCTCAGCTATGGGATAATTACAAAGCCATTTGTACCCGTTGGAATCAAATGACATCTCCCTCAAGCTGGTTTTGATGCTATTCTTCCCAGGGTTCATCATAATTAAGTCTGTTGTCCTGAGTCTAAAATAGAGTTTTCCATGTCAGAAGATATGATCAAAAGTTTAATTACAGAGGAGCAAAAAGGAAGCATATCTCTTCTCTCAAAGAAAATTAAG
Source organism: Trichosurus vulpecula (assembly GCF_011100635.1). Taxonomy (NCBI): domain Eukaryota; kingdom Metazoa; phylum Chordata; class Mammalia; order Diprotodontia; family Phalangeridae; genus Trichosurus; species Trichosurus vulpecula. Next base: position 274,891,582 of record NC_050573.1, on the reverse strand, counting down.
GTAAATCGTTCTTTCTCCTTCAGCAAAAATGTATCTACATGTTAGAAATAAGATGAGGAAGCTAGGTTAAAGAAATCTTTCCAATCACAGAAGTAAAATAGAGATTATGGCTTGAGGTCTCTGGGTTAGATATAAGGTATGTGGGGGCATAGCTTGATGCAGGGATACAGCTGGTATGAGAATGATATTGAAATGTAAAAATAGGATATAAGAAAAATGAGATAGTCTTTTAGTTATAGTCAGTATATGTCAGGCACTAACAGAGTTCTTTATTCAGTTTAGAGCTCCAGAATTTAAAAGAGATCTAGAGAACATGAAAAAGGTTCAAATAACAATGATTTTTAAAGAATTAAAAACTAAAGCCTTTAAGGAAACACTGAAAGAAATACACTAAGCCTAAAGTTAAAACTAAGATGATTTTTACATAAAACTAACATAATTGGTTGAAATTAAGCAAAATTCAACAAAAGAATCTTTCCTCCTATGTGATAATAAATACAACTCCCTGGAGCTTACCTACTAAGTCATAGACTGGTTGGGATATGTGTATCCACATTGATGGATATAGCTTTCACACTAGGAGTTACCCCATTGCTGACAAAGTTATGGATTCTCATCTAAATTTTAATTGAAGTTTTTTTTTTACTAAGCTGACAAATTTGGCTAAATTACATTTGAATGAACAAATAAAGCATTTATTAAGTGCTTAGTATATAAAGCACTGCACTAAGACGAGGGATATAACAGAAAAGTAAGACCGTTCCTGCTCTCTCAAGGAACTGACACACACATTTGTTGAGAATGAGTGAATCAACTTCCTTAATTGCATTAGTATCATGTGGACATAGTCAGAATTGTTCACCTTTCATCCTACTATTCATCACTATATGAACACAAGTGGAGTCTGTATGGCATTAAAACAATTGGTCAATTTATCAGGAAGGAAAATTGAATCAGATTTGTTGTTTGGTATCAAGCAGATACAAAATAAAAATATGATTGAGTTTTCCTTTATTTTAAAGCTGATATATTGGTTATCATGTAGACTTAGTCTCAGTTAGAATCTTACCTAAACTAAATAATTGTTGTCAAGTAAGACAGCTAACAGAGACAATAATCGCCAAGTATTCTCTGCTTTTAGAGAGGAAAAAATGTTTATTTTGCAGCAAGATGGACATGTTTGTTTGATTGCCTTAGTGCCTGACAGTGGTTATCATGAAACATTAAGATGGAACTAATGCATGCAATGGTTTATCCTTCCATGGAGATATTTAGAGTAGAACAATTGTCCATCTGATTGGTATGATCTAAATATAGCCTTCCCTTTAGGATTCCTCTAAGCATTTCTTCAGGTCATCTGTCATTCTTGCTCTTGCTTCACTTTCTCCTCTTACTTATCTCAACCACAGAGCTAATCAATTCAACAAACCAACATCTACTTTTGAATATCCTATACCTTTGTCATATCAGTCTTCATGCCTTGACAACCCTAAACCTTCATTACTTCTACCATCAACATGTCTCATGTCTTACTTACTAAGTGTAATTAGAAGCAATCAGACAACTGAGGGGATTGTGTCTCCTGCAAATTTATGTTCTGAATTTCACATAGATCCTCACTTCAGCAAGGCTACCCTGCTACTCCACTCTGATTCTATATCCCACATCCTCAATTCTTGGATGATGCAAAATTCTCTTCTCTACTCAAGCCCCCCTTATATCTCCCTCCATCCCTCCCCAACTTTTCAGTTGAGGACCTCCTTAATACTTTATATTGAAAACAGATATCGAGTTGTATGATTTCCTTCCTCTCTCTTTATCTTCATCTTAAACATCATTTGTCACTCCTTATTCCTTTATTCTAGTCTCTGTTATAGCCTTTCTCCTTGACTAGACCAAGGTCAATTCAACTTCATGTACCCATCTCCTCTGGTCTTTTCCAGCAGATGGTCCTCTCAAGCGTGCCTCCCCCAATTTACTTCTTTTCCTCCTGTCTACAAATATGCCTGTTTCCTTCATCCATAAAAGAAAAAAATCTTTGTGAGATCTTACCATCTGCTCAAGCTATCACCCTATATCTCTCTTTCCTTTTTCAAACTCTCAGCAAACATTATCTGTACCTATTGCCTAGACTTCTTCTCCTTATTTCCGCTTGATATTTGGCTTCTGATCTCATTTATCAACTGGAATTTCTCTCGCTTAGATTGTGAGCTCCTTAAAGACAGGGCATGTCTTTTGCCTCTTTTTGTATCCTTAGCACTTTGCACAGTGCCCGGCATACAGTAGGCCCAAAATCATTAATTGATTGGTTGATCATCAATGCTAGCAGCAATCTCTTAATTATCAAATTTGATGACATCTTCAATTCTCAATCTTGTTTACCTCTCTGTGGCTTTGGCACAGTTGAACATACTTTTGTCCTGGGTAATCCTCTCTTTGCTGAATTTTTAGCAATTGGAACTCAGGTGTTCTTGACTCCAGGCCCACTGCACTATTCACTGAGCCACCTACCTGCTTCTGATGAAGAAAAAGGTCATTCTAAGCTCCTTTTACAAAAAAAGGCTGTAATCTCCTACATTCATGCCATTGAAAGAAAGAAAACATACTTTAGACAACTTGCACTCCAAAGTAATTGAATCATGACATTTCTAAGAAAGCTGCTCTGTCTCAATTTCTTCTTGGTTTTGTTTCTCTCAGTTCTTTTGGCAAGGTCCTGGCACTCGCTTTGTCAGTATTGCTCCTTTAAATCTCCACAGCCGTTGTTTTCTGGAGACTAGTTTTCTTCCATTGTTGCTTCTCCATGACATTGTGATGTATTAGAAAGAGCACTAAACTTGGATTGGAATCCTGGCCCTGCCAGTTTTTTCCTATTAACTTGGGCAAATCATAACATCTGGGCCTAAATTTACTTAGCTATAAAATGAGGGTCAGACTACATGATCTCTAAGGATATTTCTAGCTCTAATATGTACTTCTGAGTGGCAACATGATGAAGTAGATAGAGTCCTGTGCTTGGATTCAGGAAAACCTAGGGGCAAACATTGCCCCTTATACTTACCATGTGACTCTGGTGTGTTTTGGGGTGTTCAGGGAGGATGAGCACTTCTGGTGTGATGGTTTGCCAAGCCCTTTGCAGGGCTGCTTGTCCACTTTTGGTGTCCACCCTTCACCCAACTCTCACCCGTGACTCCAAGAAGCTGTAGTATGTACAGTGGCTCTATTCCAGTAAACCATCTCCACAGACAGGCTAAACTAGGTTGAGGGTAACCAACAGCCCTCCAACCTGTCCATTGGTGAGTTAAGGTGATGTCTACCCCAAATGTGTAAAGACTTCCGTCACCTGAATGAGTAGAGAAGAACAATTTTTTTTTTCCAACAGCCAGGAAAGTGGCTGAAGCAGATATTGTGCGCTGCTTAAAGCTTGGTGAGACATCAAAGACAGCCAGGTCATCCACTACATCCCAGGCGAGATGGATTGACTTTTGTCCTATCATTGGACTTCAATGACTGAAGAAGACAGAGGGAAGCTGAGGATTTTGCTCAACTGTCTCAACTTACATCCAATTCACATACAAATCAAGACATCACCCTACAATGTCATTGGTCCTCTTCAAAAATGAAGGATTTGTGTGTGGATGTGTGGGTGTGTGGTTGTGTATATGTGTACCTCTCGACCAAGCTGCTGCCACCATTTGCTGGAGCATATGTATCATCCACTGATTTACCTTCATATTTCTCCGTGAGCAGTCTCACTAATTTTTTTTGAGCTATGTCTAGCAAATCTCAACACATTATCAGCTCTTTTGTTAGAGGGATCTCACCACACCTTGGGCAAAATTAGCAGCTATCTCTCCTTTGTCCCCAAATCCCCCACCCTCAACCACCCTCAGCCAAGTGACTCCTTCAATCTTGGTGAAGCTTCATGGTAATTTACATGGCCTGGGCACTAGGCCTCAGTGACACTGTTACAGTTGAAAAGAATTCCCTTGCCCTCACTTATCTGGTAATGAGGGCTAGAGGACACATGATGTGAAAGGAATGAAGAAAAAAGAAAGTCTTGATAGGTATATGAGTTACTCTTTTGGGTGTTTCACTTCATTCACATTTATGAACCTTCAAATTAGCACTGACAGCACTGCAGTCAAAATAATGAAAAGAAATAAAGTGTGGTAGTGGAAAGATTACCAATCAGGTGGCAGGAAGCTGGGGGAAGGAGTATTAGCAGTGGTGGAAAATCAGCTGGGGGGAGGGAGGAATTTTGGGGTACTCCAGGGTTTTGTTCTTCTTCCTTTGTTTGTCCTAGTCACTCATTCACTCATTCACTCATCATTCACCGATTGCCACTTGCAAAGCATTTTGTTAAATTATGGGAAAAATACAGTGATCCCTGCCCAGGTGAAACTTACAATCTAAGCACATATGTACCCAAAAGTCAAACAATGACACTTAAATGTTTGTGAAATTTGAGATTTTGAAAATAAGATGCTGGCTTTACTTTTTCTCACCTGTACAATGAGGGAATCAGATTAAATGGTCTTAAAGGGCTCTTCTGGCTTCATGTTCTATGACCCTACATAGTGATGTTCCTCTTCTTGAAGTTGTGAATCCTCAAGCTTTGCTCAGAAGCAAACCAAGATAGCTACAGTGTAGCCAAGATCCTGAGCTACCATTCCTGGGATCCTGAGCAAATAGCTTTACAGATTCATCTAATGCTGGGCAAAGCTGCCTTTAAGATGCCAACAACATGGAGATCCAAGCAATTGGGATGCCTGTCCTCATTCTGCCACTTTCTTGGTCAGTTCAGTCGAGTACTTAGCTGCTACAGAAAGAAGCAAAGTGGGATGGGGAAAATATTAATGTTTATTGTATAATCCATCATGGGGAATGTGTCAGCAAACATACCTTTATCTTTAGCTGGCAAGGATACAAGGGTGATAGATAATTCCCACAAGAAAGAATCATATTTCTCATCCTGCCATACATATTATCAACACTTATTAGACTGTCTTACTCCAAAATGTTAATAGGCAAGACCATAAAAGGAATGTAAAATTAGATTTTTCACAATCAAATAAAAATACTTTGGCTGCATAGAATCTGCTTGTATGGTATTATGGCTTCCACAACCAGATGTCACCAACTTGAAAAATTATTATTAAAGTATTGTCCCCTTCAATATTTTTCAAATCAAGTGCTTACTGTTACAAAAAGAAGAAACCTCTACTTCACTGTAAAGATGAACACAATATTCTTGATTTAGTAATTTCTCAGAGAATCTTTGTGATAGTGTATGTTTAACATGCAGCAAAGACATTGATTCTGACATTCATTTTAGGCCTGGAAATGTAGACTACATATGGTTCAATTCAACAAACATTGATTAGGTATCTACTACATTTCAGGAACTATATTAGGTGCTAGAGAATAAAAAGGAAAAAGAGCTCTTGCCCTCAAGTAGTTTATATCCTATTGGAAGCAGATGGTAGATAGATAGGTAGATAGATACACAATGATAGAGACAGATAGATTATAGATAGATATAGATAGATGATAAATGGAGATAAATTAATAGACAGAGAGATTTAAAAATGTAACTTCTACTTTCAAGATATTGAAGACCATAATACTAATGCACTTATATAGCATTTCAGAATTTACAAAAATGTTTTCCTCACAATGAGACAAATGGTTTGAATCCTGTTAACACTCCCTTCCCCCATTTAATAGCTGAGAAATCTAAAATTTTGAATAATTTATCCATGAAGGAGGGGGGAAAGGGGAAGTTAATGGTAGATAGTGTGTGTGCATGTGTGTGTGTGTGTGTGTGTGTGTGTGTGTGTGTGTGTGTGTGTGTGTGTGTGAAAAACAGATCCTCAGGGTACTTCAACAGTGACCTTTTTTTCCAAGTTAACTTTCAACCATCAACAAAGACTTAGTTTAGACATCCATCTAAGCGATTCTGAATTCATTTAATTGTGTGTGTTGGCATGTGAGGGTTGGTGTGGAAATGTGTCTGTGGCAAGATTTGAACTCATCTTTCTTCTAACAAAAGTGCATATCCTGGGTCAGAGAGTACTTAGTCTTAGGTATCACTCAAGAGGCTTAATAAGGAACTACTTGACCAAAAATATCAGCCCCTTCCATCAAGGTTTTTCCTTCTTCAGGAATCTCCATCCACTAAAAATTATAGCAGCCATGACAGTATTAATGTGCCAATCACCAATAGACAATACAATAAAGGTTAGTTAATAGATACTTGAGAGCAGAAGAGAACTTTGGACGGGCCTCTCAGGATGTTGGAAGAGAAAAACACCAGAAGGGAGGGGGGAAAAGGATAGTAAAAGAAATGTACTAGACAACTTTGCCTACTCTACCTTTTTTTCTTTTCCCTAGGACCAGGACAGTCTTACCTGACACATAAGTTTCAGATTCTTGTCCTCGATGATATTACTAGGCTTATGAAAATCACTTCAGACTAAAACATTTGCTCCTCAAGATGAACTATGAACAAGATTGTGAATTAGGTGAAACCGATCTTCACAGTTCTTCTACTTAATTGTTAATGTACTCCTATGAACTTCTCCCTTCCCCTCCCTTAATAATAAAGCTGTATTTTTGCTCCCCAGTGTTGCCCCACTGCTAATTATAGATACAACTCCTAGCAGCTAAGTTTGCATTCAATGACTAATTGACTATTGATTCATGGACCGCTGACTAATATTAAGCTTGTAGGACACTACCTCTCTCCATGTATTTTTTCAGACAAACTTCTGTCTAACCATGTCTTTTCCTTCTTGTATTTTTGAAGTCAATTTTTAAAACCCATTTATAATTGATGTAAAGGTATTTGATATAGAATTTAAGGTTTAAATTTAAGCTTAGTTTCTATCTTTATAATGTTGAGTATATGACAAAATCTCTGTGGGCCTCATTTTCCTCATCTGGAAGAACGAAGTATTGAACTTAAATCATCTCTGAAGTCCTATCCCACTCTAGATTTATAATCCTATGACATTAAATACATATATCCCTATTCAATTTCATTTTTGTAGACTTGGCTTAATTGACTGTCAAGATCATTTTGGATCCTGAGTCTCAATGTGTTATCTCTCCAAATTTTATGTGTTCTTTGAAGTTGAAAAGCAACATGTTATCTATGTCTTTATAAAAATTACTGAAAATATGTTCATTTAAATAGCATAGAGAGAAAAATAGATCCCCAGGGCACTTCAACAGTGACCTTTTTCCGAGTTGACTTTCAACCATCAACAGTGACTTAGTTTGGACATCCATCCAACCGATTCTGAATTCATTTAATTGTAATATAACACAGACAAGTGGACATCTCTCCATCTTTTTGAGAAGAATAACATGAGGTATTTTATCAAATGTTCAGATACAATCTACCAATAGGCTGATTTACTAGTTTAGAAGCTTTGTCAAAAAAAAGATCATAATTCATACCTGATGAAACTCTAAGGACCTTTTATTATTAATGATTTCTAGGCAATTTCTTTTAAAATCTTTCTCTTTTTCATTCATCTTTAAAGATATGCTTTTCCTGTAGGCTATTGCATACTTACCTGTTTCACATTGGTTTGTTAGAATTAAGCTATCAACCAAAATCACATGATCATGTGATCATAGGAACATAGACAAATCTGGATGGGACATCAGAGGACATCATGTCCAACCAACACATTTTTATAATAGTTTTTTTATTGATTATCCTTTGTTTTGTTTTTAAAGCATTGCCTAGGTTTACCTCTGTATCTCCCTCCTACCCCTCAGTCATTCCCTTTATAACAAAGAATTTTAAAAGAAAGAAATAAAGAATGGGGGAAGGGAGTCAGTAAATACAATCATTATATAATTTTTTTTGACATTACATGAAATATTCTAAACTTGTGGAACTCCATACCTCTGTAAAGGAGAAGCACAAATTCCTTATATAGACAGTGAAATGGAGGCCCAAGGAATTTCAATGGTCTGTCCAAGGTCACATAGGTAGTTAGCATCAGAAGCCGGACTTAAATGTACCTCTTCTGTCTACAAATCCTCTTTCCTGTTTTTAAAATTCCTGAGATTGTTTTGTTTTACTGCTGCCCATCTCCCTATTTTCTCATGATGAAGCTAACAAAGTGATTAATGGTTAATATACATGAGAAATGATCATGACCAAATTATAAAAATATCAGACAAATTCAGTAACACCCAGTTAGACAGATAGACAATGAAATTACTGTACTTTCAGTTCCTTTGATTAATAAAATCAGTTTGCCCTTTTTCACAGATGTCAAAAATTGTTGGATTTTTTTTTAATTCTAGTTGATGCTAGATTCTCAGGGACCTTCCATGGTTAAATTGGGGCCATTTTGCATCTGAATTTAGCACAGAGACATTTATTGTTTCTGCTATTCTCTAGCCTGATTTTTGTAGTACTTGTATCACATAATACTGGCTATTCATTTTTTAGGTGCAAAGTGTTAGGAGGGGAGATTAATTTTCTCTGTGTACCTTGCTACATCCCTGAGGGGAAACTACGTGCTCCATGCAGATCACTATGCAATGTTGTAAAGCCCAGAGTATGCTTTTCACCTTTAACACTTTCTGGAAGGGCAAATTTAGTAGCAGAAATGAACTAATGTTCACAGTAATAGATAATGGGACTTAGTCACTGGCACAGTTAAAAATACAGATGAAATCAGACAATCACAAGAAAACCCAATTTGTTGTACTTTCTGCCAACCTGAAAAAAATAGCTAAGCAGCATTCATACAAGTTTTGTAAGATCTCAGGATTTCAGTTCCGTGGTACAGGAAACAATTCAATAAACATTTATTAATGTGCCTACTAAGTGCTAGGCACTGGAACTATCCTACTCTCAAGGAGCTTCCATTCTACTGTGAGTAAACAGTGAGCACATTAAGAAATAAACTCAAACATATTATATAAAATAAAGCATTCGGGGGTGGAGCCAAGATGTCACTGTGAAAGGAAGGAGCTTTCTCACAAATTATGTCAGATACGTCTAAAAAAGTGAATCTGAGCAGATTTGAGAGAGTTAGAAGCCACTCGTAGACTGAGAGGGGTAGCAGCACCTGGCACATGACACCAGACCAAACCAACCAGGAACAGCAGAGGAATCCAGCCAGAATGTGGGTCTGGGAGAGTGCTATGTGAGTGAAACGCCAGAGTAGGAACAGGCCCAGGGTGGAAGTACCAGCTATGGCCGAGATCAAGACCCAAGCCTCTCAACCCAGGAGTCTGTTGGAGTGCAGAGCCTGTGGCCATAAGAGCAGCTAGCCCAGAGGCCTCCCACCGGCTAAAGGTCTGAAACTCACCTTCTTCAACTTCCAGGAGCCATGATGTGCAGGTAAAATGGCTTTTATCCCTCTCTTGAATAAACCCAGAGAATAATACCTCAGGAGAAACAGAGGAGCCAGAAGGGAGGCTTCATTAGTGAGAGAAGTGCGGGAGAGGGCCCTTCCTGTGGTGGCAGAAGGAGACTAGTGCAGGAAGAAAAGTGCCCAAGCAGCCCTCACCTCAGCAGAACAACAAGAATAACTGAGCCCCAGGGGGAAGATCTAACTAACATCCATGCCAGGACCCCAGATCTGGCTTTGCACAACCAGGGTATGTGGAAGACACCAACACAGACAAGATCTGAGACCATCCATGCTGTAGAACAGTCCTGGGAAAGAAGAGACTTCCAGCAGCCAGACCACCCCTCCCCCACACCTCATGAAACCAGAGGCCATAGTACATAAATCTAGATCCCAAGACAAGAAACTTGGGACACAGCCCCCTGAGCCCCAGAAGCAGATATCCACTGCAGAAACCAGGAGAAAAAACACCATGAAAAAGAATAGTAAGAAGCTTTCAAAGATGATTGATGCATATTATGGAGACAGGGAAGATCAAAATACCGATTCAGAAGAGGACAGCATGGACACTACACCCACATCTGAAACCTTAAAAGGGAAAGTGAACTGGTCTCCAGACCAAAAAGCATTCCTGGAAGAACTCAGGGAGGACTTTATAAAATCCAAATTAGGGAGGTAAAAGAAAAAATGGAAAAAAAATTCAATGAGGAAAGCAAATCTTTAAAAGGTGGAATCGGGGAATTGGTTAAGGAAAATCAGAATAAAAATGGAGAAAATGTCTCATTGAAAAGTAAAATCAACCAAATGGCAGAGGAGATAGACAAGATAAAAGAAGAAAACAAAACATTAAAAATTAGAATTGGGCAAGTAGAAGCTAATGACTTTATGATACATCAAGAATCAATCAAACAAAATCTAAAGAATGAAAAAATAGAAGAAAACATGAAATAACTGATTGGAAAAAAACAACTGACCTGGAAAATAGATCCAGAAGAGACAATCTAACAATTATTGGTCTACCTGAAAGCTATGATGAAACAAAGAGCCTGGACAGTATCTTCCATGAAATCTTTGAGGAAAATTGCCCAGAGGTCCTAAAACCAAAGGGTAAAATTGTCATTGAAAGAATCCATCAATCAGCCCCTGAAAAAGATCCCAAATTGAAAACTCCAAGAAATATTATAGCCAAATTCCAGAACTACCAGGTCAAGGGGAAAATACTGCAAGCAGCTAGAAAGAAACAATTCAAATATCGCAGAACTACAGTCAGGATCATGCAGAATCTTTTAGCTTCTACATTAAATGACAGGAGAAATTGGAATACGATATTCTGAAAGGCAAAGGAGCTTGGACTACAACCAAGGATCAACTACCCAGCAAAATTGAGTATAATTTTCCAGGCAAGGAGAAGGACATTCAATGAAATAAGGGAATTCCAGATCTTCCTGATGAAAAAGCCAGAGCTCAATGGAAAATTTGATCTCCAAATACAAAACTCAAGAGAGACATAAAAAGGTAAATGGGGGAAAAAACCCTAGTTAATCAATAAGGCTAATTAATTACATCCTTATATAGGATTATTTTGTTTTATATATATTTTATGTATATATGTCAATCTTGAGAACAGTGTACTTCTTATGAGAATTGAAAGGGATATTCATAGACTGTGGATGTCAGTATAAAATAACCTATATAATGATGAAAAATGTAATTAAGAGATATAAAGGGATGGTTCTGGGAGAAGAGGTAAGGAGGTAGTAGAAAAGGGTAAATTACATCACATGAAGAGGCACAAAAACATATTGTAGTAGAAGGAAACAAGGGAGGGAGAAGAGCAGTATTTCAGCTTTATTCTCATCAGATTTGGTTCAAGAAGGAAATAACATACCCTGGTAAGTATAGAAATCTAACTTGTGCTACAGGCAGTAGGAAGGGAAAGGGGAAAAAAAGGGAAGGGGGTGGTCAGAAGGGAGGGAAGAAGTAGCAAGGGGAAAATGGTAGGACAAGGGAGGGGAATCAAGAGGGAGGGTAAACTGAGGAAGGCAGTGGCCAAAAGCAAATCTCTGTTGAGGAGTGGAAGGGGAAAGGGAGAGATAAAAACATAAAAGGGGTGAAATAGGATGGAGAAAAAGACACAGATGGTAATCATAACTGTGAATGTGAATGGGATGAACTCTCTCATAAAACAGAAGAGGACAGCAGAATGGATTGAAAACCACAATCCTACAATATGCTGTTTACAAGAAAGACATTTGAAACAGGGGTACACACACAGGGAAAAGGTAAAATGCTGGAGTCGAATATATTGTGCTTCACCTAAAGTAAAAATAAAGCAGGGGCAGCAATCCTTATCTCAGACAAAGCAAAAGCAAAGATACATCTAATTAAAAGAGATAAGGAAGGATACTATATCCTGCTAAAAGGCAACATAAATAATGAAGCAATATTGTTATTTAACATACATGCACCAAGTGGTACAGCATGCAGATACTTAGAGGAGAGGTTAAGGGAGTTACAGGAAGAAATACACAGCAAAGATAAAATAATGGGAGACCTCAGCCTCTGCTTCATTGAACTTGATAAATATAACCTCAGAATAAGCAAGAAAGAAGTTAAGGAGGTGAACAAAATTTTAGAAAATGCAGATATGATAGACCTCTGGAGAAAACTGAATGGAGATAAAAAGGAATATACTTTTTTTTTTCTCAGCAGTACATGGCAAAACTAGCAGAAACCATATGATCTTCTCAATAGATGCTGAAAAAGCCTTTGACAAAATACAACACCCATTCCTATTAAAAACAATAGAAAGCATAGGAATAAATGGAACCTTCCTTTAAATTATAAATAGCATCTACCTAAAACCATCGACAAGCATTATTTGTAATGGGGATAAGCTAGATGCATTCCCAATAAGATCAGGGGTGAAACAAGGATGTCCACTATCACCCCTGCTATTCAATTTGTACTAGAAATGTTAGCTGTAGCAATAAGAGAAGAAAAATAAATTGAAGGAATTAGAATAGGTAAAGAAGAAACTAAATTATCACTATTTTGCAGATGATATGATGATTTACTTAGAGAATCAAGTAAAAAACTACTTGAAATAATAAACAACTTTAGCAAAGTTGCAGGATATAAAATAAACCCACATAAATCCTTGGCATTCCTATACAGTTGTAACAAAGCCCAACAGCAAGACATAGGAAGAGAAATTCTATTTAAAGTTACTGTAGACACTATAAAATATTTGGGGGTCTATCTGCCAAGGCAAACCCAGGGCCCATATGAACATAATTACGAAACACTTTTCATGCAAATAAAGTCAGATCTAAATAAATGGAAAAATATCAGTTGCTCATGGTTAGCTGAGCTAATATAATAAAAATGACAATTTTACCTAAATTAATTTATTTATTCAGTGCCATACCAATTGAACTACCAAAAATTATTTTACAGAGCTGGATAAAATAATAACAAAATTCATCTGGAAGAACAAGAGGTCTAGAATATCTAAGGAATTAATGAAAAGAAATGCTAGGGAAGGTAGCCTAGCCATACCAGATATTAAACTGTACTATAAAGCAGCAGTCATCAAAACTACATGGTACTGGCTAAGAAACAGAGTCTTGGATCAGTGGAATAGGTTAGGTACACAAGACACAGTAGTCAACAATTACAGCAATCTATTCTTTGATAAATCCAAAGAATCCAGCTTCTGGGCTAAGAATTCACTATTTCACAAAAACTGTTGGGAAAATTGGAAAGTGGTAGGGCAGAAACTGGGCATAGACCAATATCCTACACCATATACCAAAATAAAGTCAAAATGGGTTCATGATTTAGGAATAAAGGCTGTTACTACAAGCAATTTGGGAGAGCAAACAATAGTTTACCTATCAGATTTATGGGAAAGCAAAGAATTTATGACACAACAAGAAATAGAGAGCATTACAAAATGCAAAATTGATAATTTTGATTGTGTAAAATTGAAATGTTTTTGTATTAAAAAAGCCAATGCAACAAAGATTAGGAGGGAAGCAGAAAATTGGGAGAAAATCTTTACAAGCATCTCAGATAAAGGCCTCATCTCTAAAATATACAGGGAACTGAGTTAAATTTATAGGAATACAAGTCATTCCCCAATTGAGAAATGGTCAAAGGATATGAACAGGAAGTTTTTAGAGGAAGAAATTAAAGATATCTATAGGCATATGAAAAAATGCCCTAAATCACTACTGATTAGAGAAATGCAAATCAAAACAACTCTTAGGTACCACATCTCTCCTATCAGATTGGCTAAAATGACAAAACAGGAAAATGATAAATGCTGGAGAGGATGTGGGAAAATTAGAACACTGTTACATTGCTGGTGGAGTTGTGAACTGATCCAGCCATTCTGTAGAGCAATTTGGAACTATCCCCAAAGGGCTATAAAAATGTTCATACCCCTTGACCCAGAAATACCACTTCTAGGGTTGTATCCCAAAGAAATCACACAAGCAGGAAAAGGACTCATATGCACAAAAATATTTATAGCAGCTCTTTTTGTATTAGCAAAGAATAGAAAATCAAGGGGATGCCCATCAACTGGGGAATGGCTGAACAAGTTGTGGTATATGAATGTAATGGAATACTATTGTGCTATAAGAAATGGGGAAGACATGGACTTCATAATAACATGGAAAAACCTACATGATATAAGGCTACATGAGCAGAGCAGAACCATGAGAACATTATACACAACCACAGATATATGGATTCTGTGATGACTAGCCCTGATAGACTTGGCTCTTCTCAGCAACACAAGGTACAAAGACAACTCCAAAGGACTCACAATGAAGAATGCTATCTACATGCAGAGAAAGAACTATGGAGTCTGAATGCAAATTGAGGCACACTGTTTGCTCTCCTTTTTCTTTCCCTTTTTTTTCTCTTTGTTTTGTTTTTATTTCTCCTTTCAAATGACTAATTCCATTGGAAATAATTCTTCCTTACAACTTGACTATTGTGTAAATAAGTTCAATGCGAAGTTATATGTAGAAGATGTATTGGATTCCATGCCGTCTTGTTGAGGGATGGGGGGAGGGGGGAAGAAAATCTGGAACTCAAAATCATGTGGAACTGAGTGTTGTAACAAAAAATAAAAAAAATTAATAAAAAAGAAAAAAATAAAATAAAACATTCTTCCTCCTTCCCTCCCTCCCTCCCTCTCTCCCTTCCTTCCTTCTCCTTTCCCTTCCTCCCTCCCTCCTTCTTCCTTCCTTCATTTCTCCCTTTAGTTTTCTTTCTTTCACTCATTCTTCTTTTTTCTTTTCTTTTGATAATGGGACAATATCAACTGTCAGGAAAGGTTTTGTTTAAGGACATAATACTTTAAATGAGTCTTGAAAACTAACAAGGATTCCAAGAGGTAAAGATGATGAGAAAGGGCACTCTAGGTGTGTGGAACAGCTTATATTGAGGAGAACTCTCACACATACTCCCTTCAATTGCCATTTGAATAAAGAAAAATTCCCGGCTTCCCTAAGCTGCCATTGCTTAAAAGGATCTAAATTGCCAGAAAACATTTATTTTGGTGGATGTAGTGGAATGATTTTGTATGGCTACAGTCTCCAAAGACTGTCAAACAAAGGGAAACATAGAAGTGCACAATGAGCTGGCTGACACACATTACAAATTGTGGATTATGCCTGAGAAGGGTTGGTACTCTGAGGAGGTAGGGTAGAGGAGGTTGCAATAAGGAATCAAGTGGTGGAGGTTGGGGAATAGGGTTTGGATGATGAGACCTACAGGGTTTCAGAATCATTGAGATATATAGGGTATGACTGGATATGAGAATGTTCATTGCTGATTGGAAAGCACTACTCTTCTTCCCAGAGAAGGGTAAAGACTGGGCTAGAGACAAGTACAATATGAGATAGAAGGCATATGGTCAGATAGTCAGATGGAAGGCTCTGTTTCACTACTCCTCTTTCCTCCAAAGGCTGGAGATTAGCCAGGAAATAGCACAGCAGGAGATGAAAGTCCCATTACCCATTGACTTTATTCTTTCTCTTTCTTCAAATGACAGGTACAGAAGGAGATGCAAGGCCTGAGATAAACGAGGGTGTTGCTTTTCCTCTCACCATGGGTTTTTCACATCATGATTGGGAGATCAGGCTGGCAATAAGACATGGAAATTGCCTTGTACTGGCACAGATGGAAGTTATTCCAACGTAGCCTTCCCTCAGAGGACATGTACGGTTCCTCTTCTCACTTGAAGCTGAGATTAGATGGGTGTAGTAGGAAGTATAAGTCTCCCTGTTCATGGGGAAGTCTCTGGAGCAGATGAAAGTCAGCCGGCCTGGCCCCTTGCTGTCTTCTCTCAAGGGCCAGGCATGGCAGAAAATGGAACACACTGGAGTACAAGAATATTTGAGTGTAAGGGATCTGCCAAGAGCATTTATTGAGAATGTACTATTTGCCAGGTACTGTGGTAGGAGATGAGGATGCAAATAAAAAAGTGAGACTTTCCCTTAAGGTCCTCATATTCTAATGGAATAAGACAGCAAATTCACAGAAAAGTAAAAACAGGCTATATGTGTATGTGCATGTGCGTGTATACATGTACATATATATAAACTATATATGTATAAGATATATATATATAGGAAATACACATACACAGATTATATGCACACAATACACATATACATTTTTTGGAGACATATGTTCATTCCTGGGCATGTCCAAAACATCCCATGTGTTCCCATGCTTAGTCAATAAACAATTATGTTGGTGATCATGATGCTTAGAAGAATGGTGGCACCCTTAACAACAATAGAGTAATTAGGGCAATGGGCAGGTTTAAGAGAAAAATTGATGAATTTGGTCAGGAATTCAAGGTTGAAATCAAGATGCCTAAAGGACATTTGAATGGAGCTATTCAACAAGTTTTTAGATCTAAGATCACTGAATGTGTAGATTTTTGAGATATGTTCAAAAAAGTTATAGTTGAATCCACGGGAGCTGATGAGATCAACAATGGATACTATGGAAAGTGAAGAGAAGAGGACCCAGGATAGAACTCTGGGATACACTTTATTAATGGGGGTAGGACATGGATAATGATACTGAAAAGGAGACTGAAGAGTCAGAAAGTTAGAAAGAAAATCCCAAGAAAGTAGACAAAAAACCCAATCCAGTTGGGAGAGAGTGTCCATTAGGAGTGTATGGTCCTTTGTGCCAAATGTTGCACAGTACTCAAGGATGAGGACTAAGGAAAGACCATTTAAGAATAAAGAGGTCATTGGCAAATCTGGAGAGAGCATTTCCAGCTGAGTGGTGGGATCAGAAGACAAAATGCAAATGGTGAAAAAATTAGTGGGAGATGAGAAAATGGAGGCAAGAATGTGGACAACTTTTTATAAGAGTTTGACTATGGAAGGGAGTAGAAATATAGGCTGGGAACCTAAGGGGAGAACAAGGGCGCGTGAAGGTTTTTGTTGTTTTGTTTTAGGATGGGAGAGATTTGGGCAGGTGTGACATTTTTCCTTAGGTTAATGAGGAAGGAACTAGTAGAAGAGGAGAGATTGAAAATTAATAATAAGGGTGAAGGGGTTGATCAAGATTTCTGAAGAACATAGGAAGCTGCCGGATTCAAGAGCACAAGTGGAAGGGTTTGCATAAGTAAAAAAGGAGTTCATCTAATCCTCTGAGACTTAAGCAAGGGAGAAGAAAGCAAGGGATAATGTTAAGGTGATTTCAAATGTAGAATTAAGGGAGAGAGTGATTTTTCTAGAGATGGTGTCATTTTTTTTCCGTGAAATATAGGGTGAAATCTTCTGCTGAAAGGTGCTGGTATAGGGGCTTGAGGAGATTTGGAACAGACATTGAGAGGAGTGCTATAGAAAGTGGATAAAGGAAGATGAAAAAAGATTGGCATTCAAAGATGAGGCTATAGATGACACTGGATATGCATTTGTAGTTGCCACAATCAGCATTCTTATACAGTTTCCTCCAGTGATATTCAGCTGCATGCACATAGGAGCAGAGAAGACAGATGGTGGGAATAATTCATTGTTAGGACAAGGGAGAGAACAGCGTAAAGTTGAACCTTCTAACTACTGGATGAAGAGATATCTGGGGGGAAACTATAACACATAACACAAGCAATGATGATCTTAAATGTCATGATAAGCCGTCTTTAAGTATTTGGATAGCTGTGAGTTGAAACTTGTTCTTTTTGGATCTATAGGGCAGAAGTAGGGTCAATGGGAAGAAGTTTAAAGTAGCAAATTTATAACTGATGAAATTATAGCTGGTCAAATGTAGAATGGGCTGCCTGAAAAAGCTAGATGACCACTTGTCAGGCATGATACAGTAGAGATTCCATTCATGTATTGGTTTGACTGAATGACTGCTGAGGCTCTGTCAACTCTCAAATTTTGTGATTCAGTGATTTTGTGATCATTATTTTCTGAAATAATTGTGCTACCTCATTTTTCAATCCCAAATGACTTCATATGAGATCAACAATGTTGTTCTGACCCATTTATTCTCATTATATTTGAAGTTTTGCCAGCCTTTCAACATTCATCCTGGGGGCTCCCAGTGTCCATAGGATAGTCATAAATGCCAATGAATTATTTCATCCTCAGAGTGCAGCTATATGGACTATATGACTAGGGAAGGTAGAAAAGAATACTAGTTTTGGAGTCAGAGGACAGGGGTTCAAATCAAGCTTCTGATACTACCTGTGTAAGTCACTTAACCTCCTCGGCCCTCAGTTTCCTCATCTATGAAGGGAAGGGGTTGGACTGGATGGTCCCTGAGGTTCCTTATTGCTCTAGATTTCAGATGTAGTTCCTCCCATTCTGTGAACATCACACAATATATATTCAGAAAACTTTTGCTTATCCCATAAAATCTGTGGGACTTCTGCCTGAGAGCAAAAAGAGGGGATAATTTTTTAAAGTAACAATATAATATATACCTAGGGCATATGTTTTTGTTGTTCAGTCATGTCTGATTTTTTTATGATCTCATTTGAGGTTTTCTTGGGAAAGATACTAGATGCTTTGCCATATCCTTTCCTTTTCATTTTACAAACAAGAAAACTGAGGCAAACAGGGTTAAGTAACTTTCCCAGGGTCATGCAGCTAGTGAGTGTCTGAGGTTAGATTTGAACCCATGAAGATGACTCTTCCTGATTCCAAGCCCAGCCCTCTATCCACTATTCCAAGTAGCTGCCCATATGGTATATACCAGGGCTGTCCAACCTTAGGTTTTTATTGAAACAATAGACAACATATTTTGATTTGCCATTTTAGTGAGGGCTCTGTGGTAGCTCAGCTTCATTTACTAAAGCATTTATGTCAATTTCTATGCTTGTAGGCGGGCTGCATAAATCACACTGTGGGCCGCATTTTGGACAGCCCTGGTATATACTAAGTACGATGAAGAATCTGGAAATCATATGCCTCACAACAGTATCATGGGCTAGCTGAAACAAAGAATATACTGTACATTAAATAGAAAGAACACAGAACAATTACATTGAAGGAGGGCTTCATTACTTTTCTGTGTTGTTCTAGCACCAATTCAATCCTTGCAGCGCCTATGCTGGTGTAGTTCTGAAACACAAATTATAACAGACTCTCTTTGTTGAAGGCAGAACCAAAACATTTATTCAAACATCAGAAAACCAAATCCATCATAGTAACAAAGAAATCTATACACTTTGGAAATGCAGGTGGCATTGACATTCCCAAGCCTTCCCTCTGTTAGGGCTTTCCCATAACACAAGGGCAAGATCATAGCTGCTGCTCTCTGTGCCTGCCTCTCTCTCTCTCTCCAAACTGCAACTCCCGCCATCTCTCTCCCAGTTCTGACTGTTCTGTCTTACTTCCTCTCAGATCTGCTCCACCCTTTCTGCTCCACCCCTTCCTGCTCCACCCATTTGGCAAGCTCCTCCCACCACAGGCACATGTTGACTCAGACTCACATGACTCAGGTCACTTGGGCCTATTAATGGATGGGAAAGATCTTCAAATTGTATTAACAATACAGTTGCTCAATGAAAATATTAATAAAATATCGTAACAGACCAGTCTAGCTAAGTCCATGGGTGCAAACCAAGCTGGTACAATCATTTGAGTTATAAGATGCTTATTGCAAAGTGACCTAATTGCACAGTCACTTGGCTCTCTGGTGCTTAACTCTGGGAGTTTTTCATGCTTTAAAAGGGTAGGTGAAGATTAGGATCCACTCTGTTATTATTGCTAGGAGAGTAATACTGATGCCCTGTGGTTGGCTCTAACAGATTGTGATGCATTGCACACCAGTCAGGATATCTCCTCCTAAAGATGATGAGTGACTTATGACCACTTGTCACATTGACTATATGCTCTGTCAAACAACGGTAGTCTTTTTTCTTAGTTAGGTGAAGTATCTCAGATCAAGCTTCAAGAAAATTTCTGAATGCCTCATTGCTTGCTACCTTCAAACTTTATTTTCCCTCTTCTAGTCATCCTGTATCTACAAGCACCATATAGCATAGATCCAAGTAAGATGAAATAGATTTGTCCGCAAAAATTTATCATTAGATATATTTCTTTCTGATATTACTCGATTCTTTGAGTCAACTTCTCTTAGTGACTAATTTTGGGAATTCCCTTTACTGATTGATAAATGTGTTGGACCGGCAGCTCTCAATATACCATTAAAGAGAACTCGGCACTTCTTATGACTTGAGTCACTGCCTCGTTGTTTTTCTTCCCCACAAAGTGACATGGATAGCTCTGTCATATTGAGCATCTACTGGACAAATTAATGGATTTCAAATTACCATATGCTTTCTCCTCCTGGCAATACATATCCCACTAACAAAGAAGCTGCCTGCATTTCTGTGGCAGCTAAGTGTCTCTCTTGCGATCTTTGTACACCTGCATATATAACATCCGAAGCCAGTCGACTGCAGCTTCCTCTAGGTTGTAAGCAAATGACTGCAGTTGCTACAAGCTTATTGGAGAATCACCAAAATTGTTTTAGGTAAGTACATACTACAGCAGAAAAGAAAAACTAATCAGGATATTGTTATTTTGACATATTCTGTTACCTTTTCGAAAATGCCTTCATAATTTTCATTTTGACGTGATCTCAGTATCCAGTAAAAAAGCTAAGAATTTTTCATCCCCTTGACAGGCCTCCATTAATAAAACAACAATCTTTTGTGTGTAGTAATCTTTAATCTTATTTTGTCACACACTTCTCAGTAGCATTTCCACTCGTTTTACAGTATAATTTATGGCACTGAAACAACTCCTTGCCCTGAAAAAGGTCAGTCTGTCAAGGTTTACTTGTCTTTGAAGAAAAGTAATAGAGCATTATTTATGAACCAAAGAATACACTTCAATACTTTAATCAATCAGGAAGATACTTGTATTATTGTATCCTTTGCCAAAAAAAAAGAAAGAAAAAAGAAAGAAATATCACGACCAAAGGATACATCAACCTTGCTTTTCCTTTCATGTTGAAAAGGCCTCTTACCTTTTATATCTACTTTTCCTTTTGTGTTTATGGCAGTATGGAAATAACACGCCTGATGGTGTCTGATATCAGGGAACAATTTGTAAATTATGAGCAAAGGATTGATCTTTTTTAAAGATCATAGAGTCTCTGGACAGATTAACTGGCCTCATCCAATATGCTCATCACATGAAACTCATCTGATAAAATGAAGGGGGACATGCAATTAAAACCTGGAGGATGGAGGGATAATTGAAGAGCTTTAAAGCAGTGTCTTGTGGAGAAATCAGCAAAATAAAAGCCATTCTCATATTGCTGCACAGAAGATCCCCAAACATAGCCCCAGTTGGTCCCCATATGTTTTTAGAACCTACCACAAGCACAAATTAGAGCATGCATTGTAGGGAAACAACTTAGTACTTCATTAGAGAAAACAGTCACATTTTGAATTAAGTGTCTCAAATAAGGATTTAATTTAGGTTTAGTAAGATTGTTGCATGTGAATGAAATAGCAATAGATTGCCAAGATTTCTTTTATTAAAGTCTAACAAGTGTGTAATAAGATATATATCTACTATAAAATGGTTAGACATAAGTACATATGTTTGGGGGTAATTAGTTATAAATCATGTGATTTTTTAACAAATATACAAATATTATTTAAAATTAATTGAGAATGACTAGAGCTTGAGAAAAACTCAAGAAAGTTATATAACATTGGAAAACTGTGCCAATATTGTCCAGTTTTTTTCTTAATACCACTCTAAAATCAGCATGTCATTGATTAGAAACCAAAATTTGGTAATATAGAATTAAATTGGGAAAGAACTTTGCTCTTCTTTCAGAATACTGCACTGCATTCTCATAGTTCATCTCCTAGATGATGGCTTCTTCTTAGCCTTTTTTTGCTGGTTCTTCATCCATGTCATGTCCACTAACCAGAGAGCACCCCAGTGCTATGTCCTGTTCCCTTCTCTCTTTTCATGCTATACAATCTCACTTAGTGACCTTATCAGCTCCTATGATTTCAATCATCTTCTCCATGTAGGGAATTCCTAGATCCATATACTAAACCCTACTCTGTCTTCAGAGATGTAGTCCTATATCAGCTGCTGCATTTTTGACATCTCCTACTAGATGTTCCTTAGGCATCTCAAACTCAACTTCTCCAAAACAGAAATCTTTTCTTGTAGGCCTTCCCTTTTCCCTATCTTTTTATTATTGCCAATGGTACTACTGCCTTCTGCATCATCCAGGCTCTCAAACTTGACTTCATCTTTAATCTCACTCTCATTCAACATTTCCAATCTGTTGCTAAATTATGCAATTTCTCCCTTCACAACATCTCTCAATATTATGTACAGTCACACAGGGACAACCCTAATTGAGGCCTTCCTCTCTTGCGATTATTATAATAGCCTATAACTGGTTTCCCTGCTTCAAGACTCTCCCTATTCAGCCTTGACTCAAAAGCCTTTCACAACTTGGCCTCTTCTTACCTTTCTAGTCTTCCACCTTCCTCACCTCTACATATTCTATATCGGTCTACTTACTCTTCCTTGCTTAGGAAACTCTATCAACTGCCTCCATACCTTTTTATTAGCTGTCCTCTATACCTGGAATACTCTCTCTTCTTATCCATGCCTCTGATTTTCCCTGACTTTCTTCAAGATTCATCTCAAATCCTTCTTTGTTCAAGAGTCCTTTTCCAATCCCTTCCCTCAATTGTGATCATTTTTCATCTAATCTGTATACATCTTGTATGTATCTAATGGTTTACATGTGTCAGTAAAGTGAATTTTAGTGTAAGTAAGGTGGATTTTAGTGGTTGCAAAGTGGATTTTTGTTATTATTTCTTAGAGTTCAGTTTCCCAGGATCTATGGCCATAACAACTTCAGTTTCCCAGGATCTGTGGCCATAACAATCTCTGTTTCCCAGGTATTAGATATGAGCTCCCAGGTTCATGGTTCAAAACATCTTCATCATGCTTGCGCAGCATTATATAAGGATAAATAATATAAACATGTGTGCCAAAACTGTAAATATCCACTGTGACTGTACTGTGAGATATAGGGATGAGGTGATGTAAACTTGTGAGGCTATTGCTGGCAATATGCCTTCTTTGTCTGATGCCCTATAAAACGAGTGCTCATTGGTTAGTGAGTTGGGGAACCTTTATGGCTGAATGCACAAGCTGGAATGCTGTGTGCCTTGACCTGCCCCCATCAAGGCTTGGGAGGGGGGAAACTGTGTTTGCCTCAACTGGCCCCCGTTGAGGCTTGAGGGAATTCAGGGGAACCCTTTAGGGTTGAATGCACAAATTGTGCCTGTTTCGATTGACCCTATTGAGATGTAGGAGTAGTTGCCCCCCTTCTCACCAGTCCCTGCAAGAAGGGTGATTAGGGAATGCTGTAGGAGTTTTCTGTAGTGCTTCCGTTATTGGCAACACTGTGTTAGAGAAGACTAGACTAGAATAAAGCTTATTTTTAACGCCTTTGAAGCTCCCTGTCTGACCAGATCAAGAGTGAACCTGTTACAGGTCGGAGTCTGAAACCTCCAGTGCCTCCTGTGTATTATCTGTCTAACAACATGCTGTCAACCCCATTTGAAATTGGGCTCCTTGAGGGCAAAGGATGTTTTTGCTTTTCTTTGTATATTCGTTTCACAGCATAGTGCCTGGCACATGTGAAGTTCTTAATAAATACTTGTTGACTGACAAGACTGCCTGATATAACCAACCCTTCAGAAAAAGAAGACCTGCACTCTTTACTTCAACTGTCTCACTTCACTTTCCCCTCTCCTTCACTTCCCATGCATGATGCCTTCCATTTTCACCTCTCAACCAGAATTGCTCTCATCAAGGTTACCAATACCCTTTACTGCTAAGTCCAATGACAGTAGACTTTATCCTTCTAAGAATCTCTTCAGCATTTGATACTATGGACTCCCCTTCCCTGTGGCTACCCTGTTCTCTATAGATTTCCAGACTTCATTCTGTCAGGATTCTCTGATCTTTCTTGATTTCCTTTACAGGAACATAATTCATGTACAACTCTTTATGCCAGGGTGGACCCTGGGGGCTATCATTTTCGATCTTTTCACTCTATATTCTCTCTTGCTAATTTCATCAAGTGCCAAAGGTTCAACTATCATATCTATGCATATCACTCCTGAATCTCTTTAAGTCCCAACTGAAATCCTATTTTCTACAGGAAACCTTTCTTAATCCCTCTTAATTCTAGTGATTTCCCTCTTTTAATTATTTCTTATTTATCCTATATAAACGTGTTTGTGTGTATCTGTTTCCTTGTTGTCTCCCCCATTAAACTTTAAGCTTCTTAAGGGCAAGGAACGCATTTTACCTTTTTTTTTAAGTCCCCTGTGCTTAGCACAGTTCCTGGACCATAGTAGGCATTTAACTAATGTTAATTGATAAATTGATCTGTATATCTAGCACTCATTTTTCTCCTTAACTTAAATCATATATAGAGCCACCTGTATTTTCCATAGGCATCTAAAATGCAACATGATCAAAAGTGAAGTTTATTTTCCCCCTAAACTACATCTCCTCCTACTTCTCCATTTTCTTTGAGGGGATCAACATTCATCCAGATGCCCAGAAGTAATTTGTGACTATTCACTTTCCCTCAAACCTCATCTCTAATTAATTGTTAGGTCTTATTAGTTCTACGTCCTTGTTATCTCTGTTATTTCTCCTCACTCCCTCTCTCCCCTCATAGCCTTCCCAGCCCACACCCTCATCACTTTCACGTGGACTCTATTACTATAATCTCTTAGCTGGTTTCTCCCTTTTCCAATCTGTGTTCTATACAGGTACCAAACTGATATTCTTAAGACACAAGTCAGATCATGTCACTGAAGCTCAGGAGGCTTCCTCCCTGCCTCTAGGATAAAATGCCAACTCTGTAAAGCTTTTCACAATTTGACTCTAGTCTAGCTTTCTAAGATGAATGCACATATACTCTCTGTGATCTAGACCAGAAATGTCAAATACACCACCCAAAGGCCTCATACCATCCATAATTCTCCCAAATGTGGCCTGAACTAGACTAATACGCGACTGGGAAGTATTTAACAAAATATTGCAATAAAATATAAAAAAATAAAAAAATTCAATAAAACATAGATAATGTGAGTACATTGTTTTCTAAGTCAATATGTCTACAGGGATACTTATATATAGTTTAGTGCCTCCATTTCTATTTAAGTTTGACATTTTTGATATGTACAAACTGACCTATGGATTGTTCCCTGGATGACACAGTTCATTCCTTTGTCTATAGCTTATAGTAATATACTGTTCCTTCCCCTCCAACTCTAACTCCTTTCAAAGTTCAGCTCAAGTACTTCCTCCTTCAAGAGGCATTTCTTATCCCCTAGTTATTAGAATCACCCTCCCACCAAATCACTGTGTTTATTTTGTATATTGCTTTTATTCACTTATCCACCTCTGCAGTAGAATATAAGCCTCTTGAAGGCAGGGGCTATCTCACTTTTTAAATTGTTAGAGCCAGCATGGCATCTTGCAAATAGTAGGTGCTTAATAAATGGATATTAATTGTTTGATTTCATGTGAAGGTACCATGTGAAAAGAATGAAGTTTAGTAGTCTTAGTCTATACTCACCTAACTGAAGGAGGATGTGAAGTGTATCTGTGAGAGATCTCTGTGGCATATGATTTATGCCCTGAAATTCCCTTATACTGAGATGAATTTCAGTTATGCAACAGAATTTTCCACATTTGTTTGAGTGTAGTATACAAGAAGGACGTTTTGATATATTTCACTAATCATTGGTATAATGGTCTCTTTAAATCACCTTCCTTAAATAAAGCAGAGACAGAGACAGAGAGAAAGAGGGAGACACAAAAACAATATCACAATGAAGCCTTTTTAAGTCAAACAAGCATTTATATGGAAGTCTTCTTTTTTCTATATTTACTAGTTTAGTTCCTTGACTCTTACATTTAAACTCTTCAATGATTTATTCCATTCTTTTTCTTTCAGTCCAGGACTGAACCATCCTAAGCCCAGTGTGGATCATTTTTTTTTTAAAGAATTCCAGATTAGATTCTGAAGGTTTTTTCAGTAATATGTTCCCTTATTTGACAGCATGCATCATTATTAGGTACTTTCATATGACTGTTTATGTTTAGACCTGGTTTTTCCTTGTTATTTTTCAGAGAAGAACTTACTCTCAGTATGACGTATAAAAGAATATGAATTTATCCATGACCCTCTCTACCATCGCAGATAGTGATTAGCCTAAAACTTAGTAGTCTTAGAAAACTACCTGAGATTCAGAAAGTTTAAGTGACTTGTCCATAATTACAAAGCTAGCAAATATCAGATGTGGGATTTGAATCTACATTTCTCCTAATTCTAAGCCCACTACCCTATTTTACTATGTAGTACAGCACTTGTGGGCCATAACCACATATGGGGGTCATGAAAAATTTGCCAATAGTAAACAATTTCTGAATGCAAAATGACCAAAATTACTTAAAAATTAAATGCCTAATGAATCCAAGGTGTTTCTGGCAGCGCTTGTCCATGTTGCGTAGAGCAATTTCATGGTAGCCTTGGTTCTGAACACATAGCATGGGCACTTTGCACTGAACATACTCCCCTCAGGCCTGAAATTCTAATGAACCTGGGAAAAGGAATCTCCAGTGGAAAAATTTAAGAAGCCATGGACTCTATTGTATACTTGAATATTATTATCGATGTAATTAAATTATATTTTGGCATGTTATTAAGTCAAAATAAGTGTCATTATAAGGAATCAGTATGATATTGTAGAAAAAAGATGGGCTGTGGAGTTAGGGACCTAGCTTCTCATTCCACCTCTGATGGTACATAGCTGTGCAACCATGAAAAAGTCACTCAACCTCCCCGGGTCTAAGTTTCTTTATCTTTAAAATAAGAGGATTAAACAAGAGGGCCTTTGAGGCTCCTTTCAGCTCTGGTTTCTGATCCTAAGATCCTTTAAATGCTGAGGAGGCTCTTCAGATTCTGTTCAAGATCCAGAGCTCTGGACAAAGAAGAATGTTAATAGCAGATTGTTCAGACTTCTTCTTTGCACTTATATTCTAGTTATTAATTATAGTTATCTGTATATGTCTCCTGTCCCCCACTAGAGTGAAAGCTCTTTAGTGACAAAGATTTTACCTTGCTTCATCTTTGTTAGTGTTTTGTATATACTAGGATCTTAATAAATGTTGGTTAAATGCTGTTGAATTGAAGACAAATCATAGTTAATTAAAATAGGCAATTACCTTGTAATTGCCACGTGCCGCACATTCCATGGTCTCAGGACCACCTGATTCCTGTTTACCTTGTAGTCCCTGAGGATGAGATGTTCTTTTTGTGTCCATTCCATACTGCATTCTCACTTCTAATATATTGAGTCTAGAGGCCACAAAATCTCTCTTTCTCACACATACGCACACATGCACACACACACATGTCACACATAGCTGTATGATTCAGAAGCTAAGGAACACAATTCTAAAAGAATGCATCAAATGTTTGCACCCTTTCTTAGCTAGGAAAACTGACTTGAGAATAGATGATGGGAATATATTTTAAAACCCATAAAACTGGGAGAAGGACACTGTATTCTAAGGGACAGGATAATTAAAGCTCAGGAGATTACAATGCCGCTCAGAATGGTTATATCACTCTTGTTTGTGCACAGAAATTGAAATAATGTGGCTCAAAATCCTATTGAAAATATGATTGCTAATATCAGAGCCAGCATAAATGAAGCTCAATTTTAATGAGCAAGGAAAATGGAATGACTCTCCAAGCCTGTTTAATTTGTTCAACCCGCAGCTAAAATATATTATCTAAAAATGTATAGAAATTGATATGCTCCTCATTCTCCAGTACTAAAATGTTAGAGGATTACCAGAAAAGGGTTCATTATTCCTGCTAACAAAGCATGGCCCTTGTGGCAAGAATGGAGAAGGTGGATGAAGTTTTCTTCATAAAAGGCTTGAGTTAATTTTGTGGATGGATTTCACACACGTTTGAACACTCTGAGCTATACAAATTCATGATATTCTGGAAGTGCTCTCTGTATTTGTTGAATGTAATGAACAACTGAAGGTCAGAATTTCACCAGGATTAAAATCCAGCTAATCTGCTGGGAAATGCCCTGGACATGGTAACTTCTTTCTTTTTGAAATCCATGTCCATGAATTTAATAATTAAACCACTGGGGCAAGGTGAAGAAGTTTGGTCCCTCCCTAGTGGAGTAGTTGGTGCCAGGGAGAGCTAATCTTATATAGAGACTGAGAAGACAACTGCTTGCATTTTATGGGTTCCCCCCAAAGCTTCTTGAAAAAAAAATCTGTTCCTCCCTTCACCTCCTTGTTTGAAATGACTTAATCATTCCTAACAGGTCTTCTTAAAGGGCCCTTCACTTTAATTGAGTTAATTAACATTAACCCAAGGCATCATGGTGTAGTGGATAGAGGGCCAGCCTTGAAATCAATGAGACTCACATTGAAGTCCTGATTCTATTATGTGCTATTTGATATTAGACAAGTAACATAACCTCTCAGTTCCCCAGGCGATTCTTTTAGACTGTAAGTTACAAAGCAAGTACATACTGGCATAGAAAGACAGAGTTCCCTCCAATATTATCACAGGCCTGATCAAAAATTTTTTAAGACATTTTTTAAACTGATACAGTGGGAACATAAGGGAGTAGGAGATAAATATGTTCAAAACAAGGCACCCATTACCATGTCTGAGTAATTTTCAACTGCCACCACTGTGAGGTGGAAGAAATTCCAATGTGGAATTTCCTGGTAGTCATGGCCCTTTCCCCAAAGGAGACTTTTCTATACTGATAGAATAATCCTTCTTAAAGATCTAGTCGAACCTTTCATTTTACATATATGGCACCTGAGATCCAGAAAAATGGAATAACTTGCCCAAGGTCACATAGGTCCAGGATTTAGACTTAGATGGTCTGACTGAATTCTATTTCTCTTACAACACACTTCATCACATCTATGTCTCTACTTACTCTTGCATCACAGTTCAGTTATTTTAAAGAGAATAGCTATTTTATTAACTATACCTTGATGGATGTTTGGCCTGCAGACTTTATTCAGACAAGGTAAATTATAGGCATTTTTTCACTGGAGTTATTCTGCTATCAATCTTCATTTACAATTTCATTCCCAGGGTCTTCTGATTTGAATTTTTTTAATTAGATGGCTCCTTCAGTTGTAGCACCTTTTGAATCATTGTCCTTCCTGGCTAGTTCATAGTTACATTTCACCCTCCAGGCCAAGGCCAAGATTATTCCTTTATTCTCTCCTATTTAGACCTGGAAGGAGCAAATTCCCTTTGTATCTGGGCTCCAAGCACACCTGTTAGCTTCAAGTTGAATATTCTCCTTTAAGCTATCAAAACTTTGACTTTGTTAATGTCCTCTGAATCCTATATATAGAAAACCCCTCATGAGCCTCTCTGTTCTTTGCACACAAAAACAAAGAGTGAGTCCTCAGCTCCTCTTTTGGATCAGACTTTGATTTTAGCTATCAGGGCACTCCTAGAGAAAAAACTCTATCACTGAGGTAGATCAGCCACTTCTCTGTAACTTAGACCCTTAGAGGGTTGTTTGTGGCATGAAAGTGTTGAAGAATTAATTCAGTGCTCGCCATTTTCTTGGTTTAGCCAAGGCGTTTTTATTATTTCTACATATAAGGGAAGAATCAGATCATGGACAGGCAAACAAGTCTCAGAGCTATGTTTTCCTACCAAGAAGACTATGGTTAACCAATTAAATCTGGGTTAAGAAGACAAAGGTAAATTTGAGGTGTTACAGAATTGATAGCGAGTACCTTAATGCAGTAGTGTCTGTCACAGACAGAACTTGAACGAGTATCTTTGTGATTCCAAGGCCAACCCTCTATCCACAATGCAATGCATTCCCTAAACATGTATTAAGTGTTCATTGTGTACTGTTCTAAGCCCTGGTAATACAAAGAAAGAGGAGCTTAGATGTGAATAGAAGTAATGATGTAATAAATTAGAGTGCACAATATAAATACAGGGTAAATGAAAGGTAATTTCAAAGGTGGTGATACTAGCAGCTGAGGGCTGGGGGCAGGGTGAAGGACCATGAAACACCTCTTAGAAAAGTACACATTTGCTTTGGACATGGAATGTCCTGCCAAAAAATAGCAAGTTGGTCAGTATGACTACATCAAAGAGCGAATAGAGGGGAGCAGAACCTAAGAAGATCAGAATGAGAGAATCGTGGAACTAGAAAATTGCAGAATTAGAGAATCTCAGAGTTGGAAGAAACCTCAGAGACTTAGTCCAACCTATACTTTCTATTACATTATTGACACATATTCAACCAGCTTTACTTGGTGACATCCAGTAAAACTAAACATACTACCTAATAAAGCAGCCCATTATATTTGGATTGCTCTATCTGTAAGGGGGGAAATGGAAGTCTTCCCTTATATCAAAGCTAAAACATAATCATAACTAAAATTTATATGGCACCTTACCATGCACTCTCTGCATCTTCTACCTGCTGCCCACTAACCTCCTCTGAGTTTTCTCTTTCAATGCTTCTCCTTCTTTAGTTCTTTCAATTGCTCTTTGTGTGACATAGTCTCAGCTACTTGCACCATCCTGGTCACCCTTTTCTGGATGTACTCCAATGTGGCAATAATCTTTCCCAAATATGATGACCAGGACAAAACACAGCATCACAGACATGGTTGGCTGAAAGCAGAGTAGAGGGGTTCATTAGCTACCCGGTTCTGGACACTGTCTTTTTAAAAGCAGCCTAGTATAACATTAACAATTTTGACTGCCATGTCATACTTTGACTAATATTAAATGCAGTTTGCTTAACACCCCTCTACTCCAATCTTTTCCCACCAGAAGTTTACCTATCCTTTCTTTCACCTTCTCTTATCTCTGCTTTCTCTTCCTTGCTTTAACTATAAGATCTATGTGATTGGCTTACAAATATATAACTTCAGCCTGAACATCTCTCCTGTACTTTTCCTTTTCTGATCTACTTACTAGATCTCTCTCTCTCTCTCTCTCTCTCTCTCTCTCTCTCTCTCTCTCTCTCTCTCTTTCTGTGTGTGTGTGTCTCACAACTATAAAACTGAACTAATAATTTCCCCAACCATTGACTCCACACTACCTCATCCTCCCCAGGCTCACTCATCCTCATCCTAAACTAGCTTCTTCTCTTTCATTAATACTGCCATTCTTGTACTCAGTCTCTACATGTAATTAGTCACCAAGTTCTATTGATTTTTTTCTGCAGTATCTCCTTAATTAATCAATCAGCATACATTTAGTAGATGCCTGCTACATGCCAGGTACCATACTAGGTGCTGGGGATGCAAAGACAAAAGCAAAATAGTCCTTCCCCTTAACAACCTTGTATTCTCCTGGGGAAGTCATGCAATGTAAAGGTATATACAAGGCATACAAATCAAAAATGAAGTAAAATTTCAGGGGGAGGAACAAGCAGCTGGGAGGGATGGGGAAAGGCTTCACACCATTGGTATCCCGCAGATGAGGAAAGGCTTCCCACAGATGAGTTGTGAAAGAAACCAGGGAATCTAGGAGGTAGAGTAAAGATGAGGGAATATCCCAGGTATGGGGAATTGCTAGTGAAAGGGTACAGAGATGAACAATGAGCAGAAAGTACTCCAGTATGATCATATCACAATAAAAAGCTCGATGAGGAGAAATGTCTAAGCAGACTGGAAAGGTTTGAAAAAGGGCAAAGAGCTTAAACTGGCAAATGCTGCTACCACTCAAATTCAAGTCCCTGTAACTTCTTACCCAGATTATAGGAATAGCTACTTAATAGGTCTCCCCTTTAATCCAACCTCCCTGGAGGAAAAATACAAAAACAAAAATACTTCCAGATTAATTTTAGAATGCAGCTTGATGATTCTTTGTAGTTAATATAATATGAAGAGGGCTAGACACACTTTGAGAGGACCTAAGTTTGAATCATGGTCAATCAAATCTTTAGGCTTTGGTTCCTTCATCTGTCAAATGAAGTTGGGTGTGAGAGATGCTTTCAAAGGGCTTTTCCAGCTCTAATGCATGATGCTAAGATTCATCGTCTATAGAATGAAGTATATATTTCTTAATCTGGTCTAAGCAACACTCCAAAATCTGGCTCCCCACAACCTTCTCAATCTAAAGGTGTGACATGGTGCATGGAACACCAAGATTCAAGTTGGGAAGACATGAGTTCATGTTTGGCCTCAGACATTTACTGTGACCCTGGGCAAATCACATAGACTCTATTTACCTCAATTTCCCCATCTGTAAAATGATGATAATAATGACACCTGCCTCCCAAAGTTGTTGTGAGTATCAGATGAAATATTTGTAAAGTGCTTATACAGTGCCTGGCATATGGTAGGTGCTATATAAATGTTAGCTATTAGTATTACTACTCCTCTTGGAAAACGGAATAGGTTGTCCTATGACAACCACATGGGGGTCTCTCTCTTAATCGTTGCTGAGAAGATTTTGGCCAGAGCCTCCTTAATAGCCTGATCCTTCATCTGGAAGACGGCCATCTACTGGAGAGCCAGCGTGGCTTCAGAAGGGGCCTAGGAATGATCAGTATGGCGTTTGCTGCCTGACAACTCCAGGAAAAATGCCAGGAGCCAAACAATGGTCTGTATGCAATGTTCCTTGATCTGACCAAAGCCGTTGATACCGTCATTTGTGAGGGCTTGTGGAAAATGAGGGCAAAATGTGCTTGCCCCAGAGTTTGTCAGTATTGTAAACCAGTTTCATGATGATATGCTTGCACAGGTTCTAAATAGCATGCTCCTATAAAATGCTCTTGAGCTTTCCCAGTCACTGAGAGTGAAGCAGGGCTGTGGGCTTGCTCCCATGCTTTTTAGCATGATGTTTCCAGTGATGTTGTAGGGCACTTTCAATGAGGACAAAAACAGCATCAAGGTCAGCTACTGCACTGATGGTAAATTATTCAACTTGCAAAGGCTACAAGCCAAGACTAAAGTGGAGGGAGAACCGATGCATGACTTCTTGTCCATAGATGATTGTTCATTCAATGTGGCCTCTGAGCCCGAGATGCAACAGAGTGTGGATCAATTCTCTGTAGCTTGTGCTAATTTGAGCCTGACAATTAACACCAAAAAAGCACAGCTTCTCCACCAGTCAGCACTGAACCATCCACTCATGGAACCATTGGTTACAGCAAATGAAGAAATTTTGAATGCTGTGGATAAGTTCAGTTACCTTGGACGTATACTTTCCAGGGATTGTGCAGATAGATGAAGAAATTGATTCATGCCTTGCTAAAGCTAGCTCGGTTTTTGGGAGGCTCCATAAAACATTGTGGGAGAGAAGAGATATTAGGCTGCATACCAGACTGAAGGTCTACAGAGCCATTATGCTAATCTCATTATTATATGCCTGTGAAATCTGGGTAGTCTACCAGCACCATGCCAGGAAACTGAATCACTTCCATTTGAATTATATTAAGAAGATTTTGAAGATCACCTGGCAACATAAGGCATGGAACACTGAGATCCTTTTTCAAGCTTAACTGCCAAGAATTCAAACCCTACTGCAAAGAGCACAATTCTGATGGAATGGACAATCCGATGCCAAATGTACATTTGCCTAAGAGACTATTTGATGGAGAACTCACACAAGGCAAGTGCTCACATGGAGATCAGAAGAAGCAATACAAGGACACTCTCAAGGTCACTCTGAAGAACTTTGGAAATCGTTGTGAGACATGGGAGATATCGGCACAGGATCTCCCAGCATGGTGTGCCTGCATCAAAGAAGGCTCTGTGCTCCATAAGCAAAGAAGATTTGTAGTAGCACAAAAGCAATACGAGATGTACAAATTTAGAGACATCTCCATTTCAAATGTTCATATGGACTATTTGTGCTCCACCTGTGATAGAGTCTTCTGACCTCGTAGTGGTCTGATCAGCCATAGTTGGACATGCTGTATTTTGACCCTAACATAATGATATGATTTTGGTCCCCTTGGATTACAGAGGACAATAGCTGCTACTCCTTTTACACACTTTCTAGTATAACTGCTATACTTGTAGTTTGCTGAATCTTCCATGCCTTTTTCTCACTCCTTGCTTTGGTTCACATTGTTTCCTTGTCAAGGAACTCCCTCTCCTAAAGTATATCATGAAATCCTACTCATAATTCAGGTACATACTCCATAAAATCTTCCTTGAGCCACTAAATAAATAGGCTCTCCTTGTATATTCGCCTTCTTTTGCTTATTAAACTTTAAGTTTGATGAGGGCAGGATAATTATATTTATTTTTGGATCACATTGTGCCTAACAGTGTTTTGAACTTATAAATTAGTGAATATCTGTTGAATAAAAAAACCCTGAGCTAAGCTTAAATCTTATCCAGTTTTCCTTGCTATTAATCCCTTTAAAAACCTCTGAGTTCTTCAAAAAATCCCGATTTTCTTGCTAAGCTCACCTTCAGCACAAGGAGCCTATTTCTACCAGGGACATTAGCATGACAAAAACCTTCATTCCGTGTACTCCTTTTTCTCTAGTACAGTAATTTCTTTGCAACATTAGTGTATTTAGAACTCTGCATTTACATTTATTTAATTCAACTCAACAGCTATTTGTAAGCACTGATTATATTTAAGGTCTTACATTTATGGCCTTATTATATCTGCTGCATCAAGTCTAAAGTCCTCATACAGTTTGAACTACTATAGGGTGATCAGGGCTTTGTCCCAGGACACTGGATTTAGGGGTTGCTGAAAGCACTTTCTCTTCTTTGGTAGATTAGAAATAATAGAGTTTGGCATTGTTAGGGAGAAGCATTATTAATTAAAATAGGAAGCTTCCAGGTGTCCTATTTTCTCTGAACTCACTCCCTCTACTTGATGCCACTGTGCTGGTCTCTTCCCTTGTCAGCATCTCTCCTCCATCTTCTCAGTATTGTGGTGTCTTTGAGTGCCTACAAACAGCAGGTAGTAAACACACACATACACACACACACACACAATTGTGTGTATATATAAATGTGTATGTATACATATATGTGTATTTGTATAAGTATATGTGTGTGTATTATGTGTATATTCTTGTTATTTATTATTCAGTTTTGATTCAAGACAAAGAAAGATTGTAACATGGCCAATTACTGTAACAGGGTGCTGAAGTACATATATTGGTAAATACTGGGCTGTCTGCCTAGGCAGTAAATTGTAGAGAGAAAGGAAAGGATACATGGGAAAAGAAGCCTACAGATAAACAACACCTCTCTCTCTCTCTTTCTCTCTCTCTCTCTCTCTCTCTCTCTCTCTCTCTCTCTCTCTATATATATATATATATATATATATATATATATATATGTGTGTGTGTGTGTGTGTGTGTACATATGTATATATACACAGACAAATATGTAT
The DNA here is from genome assembly GCF_011100635.1 of Trichosurus vulpecula. Classification (NCBI taxonomy): domain Eukaryota; kingdom Metazoa; phylum Chordata; class Mammalia; order Diprotodontia; family Phalangeridae; genus Trichosurus; species Trichosurus vulpecula. Next base: position 274,856,195 of record NC_050573.1, on the reverse strand, counting down.
ATACACATATACGTATATGCATATATTTATGTGTATATATGTGTGTGTATGTGTGTGTGTCTGTGTGTTCCACTTTGCTCCTCTGCCTGCTTTCAAATCCACTCAAGATGCCCTTCCCAGGATAAGCTCATCACTTCTAAATTCACCATCATACTGCTAACTCAAGTCTTGATTGACATCGCCACCCTCAGACTCACCTCCCCTCTGACTAGAGGGCTGAAGGCAGAGTACCAAACTCCTCCCGATGCCTTCCTTTATAGAGGGCAGGAGCTGGACTCTCAGATCACTTCACTTTGCATCTGATGTTCTGCCTGGTTTCAACTCCACAGAACAAGATGCTCACTGGTGTCCTCTCCCTTCCCCCAATCCTGACTCCTTTTATATGTTGTCTCCCCTTTAAATTATAAGTTCTTAGAGGGTAGAGACTTTCTTTTTATTAATTGTATCCCCAGAGCTTAGCACAGTGCCTGGCACTTAAGAAATGTTTATTAGATAGATATATACACATAGGTATACATACATACCTAGGCAGTAAATTGTAGAGGGAAGGGGAAGCATATATGGAAAAAATAAGCCTGCAAAGTCAACCAAGAAGAATTCCACTTCACAGCTTCACCTCTGGCCAACTCTGCTGCTAGGGAAGTTTAGTATTGCTGTTGAAGGTCCTCAGACCTACGATTTTTCTCCACTTTGGTCGTTATTAGTGCCTGTAAAATAGATCATTTTCATATTTTTTATATGTTAGTAATCCTCACTATGCCCTATTTGGCACATAGACATTTGACCTTCAGGTGGTAAATACCAGAAATGATATATTTTGGCATATTTTGAACTTTAATTAACAAATAGCCTCACAAATCAAGGTTCATACCTACATTGTTTTTTTTTTTTAAATGGATGATGCCAACTTATCAGGCACAAAAAAACACACACACACATAAGGAAGGATGCTAAGAGCTCTCTTACTTTCTACCAATTCCACTGATTGGCGGAGTTGTGAATTAACATCAGGTCAGACAGTGACATTTATTTGTTATACCATTAATGTCTGACCTGACATTGCTTGACAGTTCAGCTAGCCAAGGCCAAAGGAATATTGAAATGTGCATATCTTCCTCCATTCCATTGCTTTCACTGACTGAACATGAGAAGATCTCCATGGTATCCTGAGCATGCAGAATCCTCACTATTACTCTAGAAATGCCAGAAGAAACAATGGTAATATGCATTCATTAGGCTGCTGCTTGGTGTCAGTGTCTGGAATGGAGACACATAGTTGAGGGCCCTCAAGTGGGACAATTCTCACAATTTTCTCATTTGTTTAAGGTCCTGCACATACATGATCCTTTCTTATTCACTAGAGTTTAGTTCTATCTCACATCATGCATTAATTAACATCATGATGTTTACCTGTCTTATCAAATTCTTTATTTGAAAAAAAAATTTAAAAAAGGTATTTTAAACCATTACTTACATTCATGAAACACTGGTTATATAGCTTCATTCCCTAACCCCAAATGACAAATTTCAGATGGATTGACATGTTTGACTTGATGACGTTTGCTCCTTCTACTCTCTTATACTTTTTGTGATATATGATGGTATATTTTCTGTCATGACTGAGTTACCGAGATGTTAGGCTGCATTAAGAAAAAAATTAAATAGTGTTCAGAACAAAGGAAATAATGCTTCGGTGTCAGCATCTGGAGTATTGGGTCTGGTTTGGGGTACTACATTTTAGGAAGGACATCAGAAAGCTAGTTTATGTCCAGAGGAGAGTGATGAGAGTGATATAGAGATTGAAAATAATATATAAGAATCAGTTGAAAGAACTGAGAGGTATTTAGCCTGGAGAAGAGAAGATGGGAGAACACAACAGCTTTTGAAAGAATGTCCTGTGGAAGACTCATGAAACAATTCCCACAGGACTGTATCATACCTTGTATTTATCATCAGTTACCTGCCTTTTAAAGATTTAAGTTGGCCAAAGAGTTTCTTTGCATCCACACTGGTCTCTTTATCAACTCCATTCTTTCTTCTCCATAAAAATTATTTATTTTTGTGCCATCAGAATTCTGTTTCATAGTCACTTACTGATCTTCTGGCTGGTTTCTTTCTTTGTAGAATCTTAGGTCATAGGAGCCTACTCACCCTTTCACTTTGAAATCTGCTCCGCTGAAATCCAAAGTGCTTATCTGGTTTTGCCTGATTTGGGACTAGATGACCTCTGAGGTCTCTTCCCATTATATGGTTACATGATTATATAAGGTTACTTGTTAGAAGCAAAGAGCAAGCCAAACTTGCCTTTGTTGTGATCTACCAGTTTCAGTATCTTTGACCTAATAGAAGTGTGCATATGTTTGCATGTGTCTCTGGGGGCAGGGGGAGGGATTGAAAAACAACAAAATGAAAACAGACAAATGTCTATATGAAGTCCAAACAATTGGTCCACAGTGAAAAAAGAACGCACTAGTCAAATTGATGATCCGGCTTCATGCATCCTGACTCTCCTGTTTCCTCCTTCCCCTCCCCCCAGTTGTTTGAATAAAATTTTCACTTTTCAACTGATTGTGCTGGCACTGTCTAGACACAGCCTCAGAGCCTTTCTTTGTTTATGAGGACATTTGCAAAATTGCACTGGATGAAAAGACCAGCCAGCTATTATTTGAAAACTTTTCTGGGATTTCTTCATGTACCATTTTGTTAGAAGATATGTGGGGAGATCAAGAAGAAAAGCAAAAAGTATGCTGGATGCCATCAGCCTTGCTTTCAGAAAGGGCTTAAGCCAGAAGCAAGCAAGGGTCTGGTGGTTTATGCTTTTTCCCATTCTGGCGACTATCATTGTCTCAGGAATGAATTCATATTCTGTATCATTTTCGGTTACCTTTATAGTCTTTCTTACAAGAATGAGGAATGAAAATTTTAATGCCTCATATATTCTGTGAATTACTGTAGATGACTATGCTGGACTACTTTGATCTTTCCTATATTCTGTGGTTTGATTGGATCGTGATGTGAATGGAAAGCAGCACAAAACAAATCAGTTTCAGGGAGAACGACTTTAACAAGAAAGGGGGAAAAGTACCTCTGCCCACTTCAGAATATTACATAGATGATGGAGAGAGTTCAGAAAACCACTGCCTATGTGCAACTAAAAATCATCACAGTCTCTCAGGTTAACATACACTGATTTATAGCCAAACTTTGGGGTGGATATTCATTACTAAATATGGTTATCAAGGATTGGACCAAATACCCTTTCATTTGCATGGAGCAGCAGTATTCTACAACAAACAGGGGAAGATGCAGGCACCTGATAAGGGAATCATAGTAATAATAGTTTACATTTTTGTTGAGATTTACAGTTTACAAAGCACTTTCCTGAAAATAGCAGCATAAGCTAGGCAGTAAGGAATATACAGAAAAGAGAATCAAAGGGGATTTAGGAGCCTAGATCATTACATAAACACTGTTTAATGTTTACAATTTGCAAAGATTATTGTTCTAAGGGAGACAGAAAGATCAAATAAAACGTGGTATATCTGTCCTCATAAAGCTTAAAATCTAACTGGTAGGAGAGGGTGAGGACAGAAAGCAGATACCAATAACTATGATATAAAATAGGACATACATTCCTAAGTAAGTTGCCCCTATAGGAAAGTGCTATGTGAAGTCTAATGATAGAAAGGTGATTGCCAGCCAGAAGCATCCACAGAGAAGCCAACATTTGGGCTGGGACTTAAGAGCAGATAGGATTTCAAAAGGTGGAGATGGGGGGAGGGAATTTAAGACAGAGTGAGTAGCATGAGCAAAAACGTTCAGATAGGAAAATGTGTGGAACAATGAGGAATCAATTGGAGGAAACACAGTCAAAAAATGCAGGAAAATAGTTTGAAATAAGGCTGGAAAAGTACGTTGGAACTAGATTGGTTTTTTAACTGGTCTTGAATGCCTACTAAAGAATCTATAATAGGGCTGCTAGGTATCTCAGTGGATAGAGCACCAGCCCTGGAGTCACAAGGTCCTGAGTGCAAATGTGATCTCAGACACTGTTAGTGTGATTCTGGTCAAATCACTTAACCATGAATACCTGCCCTCACATATCTTCTTCCAAAGAGTCTATAATGTATGCCATAGGTAAATGGAGCTGTTGGTGGATTTTGAGAAAAGAGATGATGTGGTCAGATATTTGCATGGGAGATTACTTTGGAAAGCATGCAAAAGCAAGGGTTCTTAACCTTTTTGTGCCATGGACCGCTTTGGTGGTCTGGTGAAGCCTATGGGCCCCTTCTTTGAATGTTTTTTAAATGAATAAAACAAAATTTAAATAGACATGCAATTTTTTCCAATCCAAGTTCACAGACCCCAGGAATCTATTCATGGACACTGGGCTAAAAGCTCTGATATAAAAGATGGATTGAAAAAGAGATGGGAAGCTAGGGATGCTAATTAAAACATTATTACAAAAACCGAGGTGAGTAGCAATGATGACCTAAATTTAGTTGGTAGCAACACTTACTTGGCAAGGCCAATTTATTGAACCTTAGAACATGAAAAGTACTTAGAAACTGTCTAGCCTTATGACTCATTTTACAAATAAGGAAATTAGGGCTCAGAGGACTTAAGTGACTTGTCCCAGGATACATGGTTAGTAGGGCAGATGGAAGAAGAAGCCAGGTCTTCTCATTTTCAGTTTAGTTTTCCTTCTACTACATCAGACTGCATGCTGAAAGGCCTGACTTTAAGGTTTCATGGTTTCTCTAATATGTTCTATCAGCTTCACTACCTTTTTACATTTTATCTCTCCCATTTGTAAAACAAGAAACTTGTCAACAATTGTGTCATAATTACAAAAAATTCTATATATAACGTTGAGCAGCTATTGAAAGTTAGGTATTTAGTGGAAGGCAGATGGTACAGTGGATAGAGATTTGGTCCTAGAGCCAGGAAAACCTTATTTCAAATCTGGCCTTACACACTCATCAGCTGTTTGACCCTGGGCGCATCACTTAATCTCTGTCTGCTTCATTTTCTTCATCTGTAAAATGGGGGAAATAATAGCATATACCTCATGGGGATGTTATAATGATCAAAATTCTATCAAACATGTAAAGCATTTTGCGAAACTTAATGCAATATGTGTCTATATTTATTCATAGATATAAATATTTGCCAATATTTATTTATATGTTTCTAAATAGATGTAGATACTAGGGAGATCTATAAATAACTATAATTACATATAGATATTGCACTTAGGGCTGCCAGTTGCTTTTCATGTTTTTGTTCAGTCATTTTTCTGTTGTATCCAACTCTTTGTGACCCCATTTGGGGTTTTCTTGGCAGAGATACTAGAGTGGTTTGACATTTCCCTCCTACCTCATTTTATAGACAAAGACTGAGGCATACACAGTTAAGAGACTTGCCCAGGGTTTCATGGCTAGTTAGTACCTGAGAACAGATTTGAATTCAGGAAGATGAGTCTTTCTTACTTCAGGCCCACCACTCTATCCACCATATCACCTAGCTGCCTTTTCATGTTGTTACTCAACTCTCAGCCTCAGTAATTCCTATCCTATCCTATCCTCTCATTGTCCATTCTAATTATAAACAAAATATGTTAATATATAATGTTAATATATAAGTTAATAAAATGTTAATATAATAAGTTAATAATATATAAATACATGCTTCTATAAGGTTTTGATTGTTGTACTAGCTTGAGAAACCTGGGGCTGAGAGGTGGGAGGCTTGAGGACGAAGTGGGAAGAGGAACTTCTTGGCTCAGAGGGAACCATTGCAATGCTCTTGCTACCTGAGCATAGATGGAAATCATTTAAAATGGAGCAGGAAGGAGCCTTAGAGAAAAACGGTATTCCCATTACAACTACCTGGCAGAATGCTTAGTAAGATGGCTTAAAGTGCCAATTCCTAGCATATACCTTGCAAGTTGCCAAGCCCTGGGCTAAAGGAATTAATTCCTTACCTGTACAAAGGATCTCTCTACATTCATAGGCCTCATTCTTGTTTAGATTCATTTTCTTAAAATAGAATCCTGCAAACTATTACTTGAAGCTTTATGTTCAGTGCACTATGGAATACCTTTATTCCTAACTTTTGTCCAAACAAATGTGCTGCTTATTCAAATGATTAATTGTATGTTGTAATAAGAATATTAGAAGTAGTAGTAGTAGCAGTAGTAGTAGTAGTAGTGGTAGTAGTAGCGGCAGCAGCAGCAGCAGCAGCTAGCATTTCTATAAGTGCTTTAGGATTTATACTGGGCCTCATATATTACTTCATTAGAACCTCACAATAGCCCTCTGAAGTAAGTGCAATCATTAGGCCCATTTTACGGATGATAAAAATGGGGCTCAGAGAAGTGAAGTGACTTGCCCAGGATCACACATCTAGTGTCTTAGGCAAAATTTGAACTTAGATTTTCCTGATTTCAAGCCCAGTTCTCTATTCACAGTGCAACCTTGGCCATAGTGAAGATGGCACTGAATTTAGACTCAGAATATGTGTTTGCATTCTAATTACGTTATTAACTAACTATGGAACCTTGGGCAAACCATTTAATTATTCTAAATCTCAGTTTCTTCATCTATAAGATAAGGGAGTTGCTCTAAGTGACCTCTACAATCCCTTTCAGGTCCACTGCAAAATGGCACTGTGTCAGGTATGGAGCCAAGATGGTGGCTGGAAAGCAGGGACTTGCGTGAGCTCCCCACCACGTCCTTCCAAAAACCTATAAAAATGGCTCTGAACAAATTCTAGAACTGCAGAACCCACAAAATAGCAGAGGGAAGCAGGGATCCAGCCCAGGACAGCCCGGATGGTTGCTGGATGAGGTCTATCCCACATGGAGTGGAGGGGAGCAGAGCTCAGCGTGGGAGGCAGCAGGACCAGCCAGACCAGGAGCCGGGCAGAACAGGCCCTAGCACCCGGAATCAGTGAACTGTGGCAGTTACCAGACTTCTCAACCCACAAACACCAAAGACAACAGAGAAGGTTAATGGGAAAAGCTGCGGAGGGAAAGAGTTCACAGTTCGGCCACCCCCCAGGGGCAGCAGGGGAGGTGTAGCTACAGAACTACAGCTGCAGTTACTTCTGCCCCAGGCCCACGTGGTGGGAGGAATTAAGTGGTGGATCAGAGTAGGAGTGAAGAGCCTGCTGAAGATTTGCCTCAGGTCTGGGTTGGGGGTTCTTGAGGAAGGAGGAGTGCTGGGGTGGAAGAGCTGGCTATATAGAAATAGCTCTGACATCAACGGCCCATCCCCTCAAGCTTGGAACAAAGTACTCTTTGCTCTACAAGCAGTCATACCCTGACAAAAAACTCAAGGGTCAAGTAAGTTGGCTGGGAATATGGCCAGGCAGCGAAAACGCACCCAGATTCAGTCTCAGACTTTGGAATCTTTCTTTGGTGACAAAGAATACAAAAACATAGAGCCAGAAGAAGTCAACAAAGTGCAAGAGCCTATACCAAAAACCTCCAAGAAAAATATGAACTGGTCTCAGGCCATGGAAGAGCTCAAAAAGGAGTTGGAAAAGCAAGTTAGAGAAGTAGAGGAAAAATTGGGAGGAGAAATGAGAATGATGCAAGAAAACCATGAAAAACAAGTCAATGACTTGCTAAAGGAGACACAAAAAATATTGAAAAAAAACATTGAAGAAAACAACACTTTAAAAAATAGACTAACTCAAATGGCAAAAGAGCTCCAAAAAGCCAATGAGGAGAAGAATGCCTTGAAAGGCAGAATTAGCCAAATGGAAAAGGAGGTCCAAAAGACCACTGAAGAAAATACTACCTTAAAAATTAGATTGGAGCAAGTGGAAGTTAGTTGACTTAATGAGAAATCAAGATATTATAAAACAGAACCAAAGGAATGAAAAAATGGAAGACAATGTCAAATATCTCATTGGAAAAACCACTGACCTGGAAAATAGATCCAGGAGAGATAATTTAAAAATTATTGGACTACCTGAAAGCCATGATCAAAAAAAGAGCCTAGATATCATCTTTCAAGAAATTATCAAGGAAAATTGCCCTGATATTCTAGAGCCAGAGGGTAAAACAGAAATTGAAAGAATCCACAGATCGCCTCCTCAAATAGATCCCAAAAAAGAAAACTCCTAGGAACATTGTCGCCAAATTTCAGAGCTCCCAGGTCAAGGAGAAAATACTGCTAGCAGCCAGAAAAAAACAATTTGAATATTGTGGAAAAACAATCAGGATAATACAGGATCTGGCAGCTTCTACATTAAGGGACCAAAGGGCTTGGAATACGATATTCTGGAGGTCAATGGAGCTAGGATTAAAACCAAGAATCACCTACCCAGAACAACTGAGTATCATGCTCCAAGGCAAAATATGGATTTTCAATAAAATAGAGGACTTTCAAGCTTTCTCAGTGAAAAGACCAGAGCTGAATAGAAAATTTGACTTTCAAACACAAGCATCAAGAGAAACATGAAAAGGTAAACAAGAAAGAAAAATCATAAGGGACTTACTTAAGTTGAACTGTTTTGTTTACATTCCTACATAGAAAGATGATGTATATGATTCATGAGACCTCAATATCGTAGTGGCTGAAAAGAATATGCATATATATATATATATATATATATATGCATATATATGTGTGTGTGTGTGTTTATACATATATATACATATGTGTGTCTCTGTATATATATATATATATATATGTAGGTTTATATACATACATACATATATATATATATACACACACACACAAAGGGCACAGGGTGAGTTGAATATGAAGGGATGATATCTAAAAAAATAAAATCAATTTAAGGGATAAGAGAGGAATATATTGAGAGAGGGAGAAAGGGAGAGATAGAATGGGGTAAATTATCTCACATAAAAGTGGCAAGAAAAAGCTGTTCTCTAGGAAGGGAAGAGGGGGCAGGTGAGGGGGAATGAGTAAATCTTGCTCTCATTGGATTTGACCTGAGGAGGGAAGACCATACACACTCAATTGGGTATCTTACCCCACAGGAAAGAAGGAGGAAGAAGATAAAAAAGGGAGGATGATAGAAGGGAGGGCAGATGGGGGGAGGAGGTAATCAAAAACAAACACTTTCGAAAAGGGGCAGGGTCAAGGGAGAAAATTCAATAAAGGGGGATAGGTTAGGAAGGAGCAAAACATAGTTAATCTTTCACAACATGAGTATTGTGGAAGGGTTTTACATAATGATATGCATGTGGCATATGTTGAATTGTTTGCCTCCTTAGGGAGGGTGGGTGGGGAGGGAAGAGGGGAGAGAATTTGGAACTCAAAGTTTTTAAATCAGACGTTCAAAAACAACAAAAAAAAATTTTCATGCAACTAGGAAATAAGATACACAGGCAATGGGGCATAGAAATTTTTCTTTCCCTACAAGAGAAGAAGGGAAAGGGGGATGGGAGGAGAGTGTGGTAACAGATGGGAGGGCTAACTGGGGAACGGGACAACCAGAATATATGCCATCTTGGAGTGGGGGGAGGGTAGAAATTGGGAAAAAATTTGTAATTTAAACTTTTGTGAAAATCAATGCTGAAAACTAAATATATTAAATAAATTTAAAAAAAATAAAATATAAAAAAAATGGCACTTTGTTGGTAACCAAAAATGGGCTCCTTTGCACTTAGTTCAACAAGTGCCCTTGAATAGTTTGGCTTTTGTTCCCTTTGAGTAATTCATTGAGCCTTACTAGGTGCTAAGCCCCAGGCCCAAACCCCTATTAGGTGTAAAACCTTAGTGGGTGTGTGGATTGGCAACTAAGGTGGGGCCCAAAGTGGGGCTAACTCCAGGGAGCGCCTAGTTTACATGTCTGGGACAGCAGAGGCTTTTAGACCACGTGGGTTTAAATCTGCCTCTTTGTGATGATTCTAGGTCACGTGAGTGAGTCGCATGTGTGACTCACCCCTGATGCTGAAAAAGATATAAAAACCATGGGTTGGCTGTCTGTTCCTTGGAACTCTTTGCCAAAGCAGTGGTGGCACATGACTCTGGGCCAGCCCTTGTTTTGAGCTCCCGGGCTGAACTTAGATGTTGGTAACTATGAAATGTGTTGTGTCTGTCTGTTGATATTTGTAATTTGTTTGTATTTTGCTCTGAAGTTCAGGGTGCTGGTTTTTTCCCTTGAACTAAGTGAATGCTATCTGTGTACTGGATTAAAGTAAACTTGTCAACCGCCTCAGCTTGCTTTCCTTAGTTAAGCAGATCAAAAGAACCTGTGCTTTCCCAGGTATGCCGGCAGCTTTCTGGGTACTGGCTCCGGGTGGATCTTACACCCCCACAGAAGCTGCTAGCCAGATTGTGGAAACAGTGTTTGTCTACTTATGTGTACATTTCTGACTCACGGGTCTTGGCATATACCACATCAGCTGCTTGATGGCTATTGAGTCTTTTGTACTAAAAGAAGCAGAAATATTTAAAAAAAACCATATAGAAGCATAATAGACATAGTCTACTAGGTCCTTCAAATACTTTCAAGTGACATTTACAAGGACAACTACCGCCATTATTTATTACTTGCAGGTAGCTACAGTACAGAGGAAAGACCACTGTGTTCGAAGTCAGAAGATCTAGGCTTGAATCCTGACTCTCTTCTTTGCTCCCAGCGTGAACTTGCCCATATTACTTTATTTCTCTTTGGATAAGTTTTCTTATCAATAAAATAGGGAAAATATCACCTAGACTAGTTGCCTTACAGGGTTGCTGCAAGGCTCAAATAAGATTACATATGTACAGATCTTTGTAAAGTACAATATAAATATTAATAGAGCTATAACTAGGGTAGGATCACCAAAACTTTGCCCAAGTTTGTTTATATCTGGTAGAATGTTTTCTCCCTTCAATGGTCCCATGACTTATGGCTGTATACTATCCACGTAATAGGCAGCATCACCCCAAGACTTCTTTCACTTTCCTAGAGCATACCTTCCTTTGCCCCCATTATCACTTGCCTGCTATCTCTTTTCTATTGTATTTCCTTCTGGGAGTTGGCACTTCAGGGGTTAATTATGCCCAAGAAGCTGAGGCAGACTTTCAGGGAGAGAATTTTCCTTCTCTCCCAGTGTGATGAAATCTGACTCTGGCAGATTTTCTGAAGAATCCCCAACTTAATTTCAACAAATTTTTTTCCTTGACACCAGAATTCTAGTTATGACTCTTCACTCTTGTTATTATTACAATAATAATTATGATATGTTCTCATCTTTTTGGTGGTGTCCGTAGATACTGTTAAAAATGAGTTATTATCCTAAAAGTATTTTTATATTTAAAAATCTAGAAATGATTTCAAGGTGGATAAAAAGAAAACTTTTTTGTTGTTGAATAAAGGAATTAGGATGTAAGATCATCCTCTGTAGGCTCTCTAAAAGCATCCTTGGTAACTTCTTCTGTCATCATTGTAATCTTCATCATCATCATCATGGGTAGGGAATACAACTGAGATCCTACTGATGAAGGAATTCTGAGATGAGAAAATTCCTTTTAAAATTATTATTATTATTAATATTATTATTATATAACAATCAACTGCGTAGGTAAAATTATTTGTTTTAAGTCATCTTACAAGTGAGAAAGAGACCATGACCCATGGCCAAAGCAACAAACTGGAAATCCATCTTGGCTCTTCAAATCATAGGCCCTGCACCCCTGGGCAAACAATATTAACTCTCAGCCTTGGTTTACTGGCCTGTTTTTGAAAAAAAAGTGACAGAAGAATGAGGGAATACCGTATTCATCAAAGGGTTAATAAATCTCCATACATGATCAAAATGTTATAAAGTCAAAAAGGCAGGAGTGGGCTTCTCACTGCCAGTCATATGCTTTAGTTACTAGAAGATGCATTCTCTCTAAGAACAATGACACTTAAGTTGATTTGGGATGCTGAACACCCGAGATACTTTTGACAAATACAGTTTTAAGAACTGGAAACCTCTCTTCCATTAGAGAAGGAAATATAAAGTTCTCTGTTTCCCCCTCTTGTGACATTCAGCTCTTAGAGGCAAGAATTCTATTTTATTGGCTTCTTGTAATCAAGATGATGTGACCTTTACAGGATTAATATCTCATTCTTTTGCTAACTAATTTACTCTAATAACACAGGAAGATGCTTTATGGTATGAAAAACACCCTGGGGGACTGGGCTTGGCTATAATAGTGAGAATAAAGCCATTAGAGTTGGATATATAGTAGAGGTAAAATCTTAAATATAAATTTGTAACCATGGTATATGGAAAATTTCTTTTCTTTAATGCTGTAGTTTTTTCTTTTATTAGTTCTTTGTTAAAAAGAGATGCTGTAGTTTTGCAGTAAATTTTCACAAAGCCTCGGCAGCTACTTCTGCTTTCCTTCTTATTTTCTCTCACATTAGAAGGGGTTTGTGACTTTTCCTTTTACTTGAGAGGCAGTTTGAGGTGGTTGGTAAGGTCTGTACCCCTAGCACTCGTCGGTTTCCAGTATTAAGAAAGAACTATACATTTCCAAATCTTTTTTATTCTCTCTTTTGCACTCCGCAGCTCATATGGGTGTTGTACAAGAAAGTGCTTTTTGAATCCTAAAGTGCCATAGAAATATGAGTTGCCATTATTATTATTACTAACAGCCAATATTTGCCTATCTAGAACTAGGCTGGGCTCAATAAAACTATTGCAACAGCCCCCTGCCTAATATCTTTGCCTCAATTATCTGTCCCTCAATCTATGTGCAACTGTCCTGCTTCTCTGGTTCCCCATTTCCTACATAATTCCTTCTAGATACTACTTGGCCTCAGTGTCAGTGTTGTTCATAATTAGACCTCAATTTACCTTTCCAAGTTTACTTTCAACTTTAGACACATATTCATACTTAGAGACCATATAAGCAATATATTCTACCCTACTCATTTTGAAGACGAGAAAATGAAGCCTAAGTGACTGGCCTGAAGTCACTGTGATGGCAAATGGCATCTAGCAGATTGGGATTCAGAACCTGGTTCTCTAACTCCAAATTCCACTTCACAACATTATTTCTCTTCTATTTTCCTCTAACTAACATGATCTCCCCAAATTGTATGGTCCTTCTGGCATCCAGGTGGACACTTGTGAAGTCTGGAAGATGCATGGATGCTATATTAGTTACCTCCCCCAACTGAAACCCTCATTTCTTAAGTATTAAAGACAGCACCATAGAAGTTTATATATTCAAAATATAATTTTAATAAAATTAATATCTGGCTGTAGTCATTGGAACCTTTCGTATACTGTTAAGAGTTCACAAGAATGAAATACCCTAACCAATAAGAATAAGCAATTAATTGACTTCAAGTAATCTCACCATAACACATAATATTAGAGTGCTGTTTGAGTCCACTACAGGTTAAGTGACTTGCTTGTGATCATTTAGATAGTAAATGTCACAAGTACAATTTGAATACATTATTTCTGATTTCAAGTCCAATCCTCTATCTACTGTGTCATGCTATATGCATGTCAATGAATTTGTACAAATGCAAATATTTGTGCAAATCCAAATACACATAATAAAAACAAGGTACAGTAATGATGACAATGATGATATACATTAATATAGGGTTTTAAAGTATGCAAAGCATTATGAATATATACATACATATGTATATATAAACAATGTACATATGCATGTATGTGCTTATATATTGTCTGTATATGTGTGTGTATGTAAATATAATCTCACTTGGGCTACACAACAACCAATCCAAGTAAATAGTCACCTGGCAATGGCCAGCCTACCTTCCCTTTCCAATGCCTTAACTTCTCTCTGACTGCAGTGGATTCCCTGAGCAGCCTTAAATCCATGGTCAGTCACTTTGGTGGAGCCATTGTTAATGCTGTAGACTAACTTCCCCTCCCTAACTTTTCATTGCATTCACTGTGTCAATAGCAGATCACCTTTCACTGTTTCTTTTGTTCTTACAGGAGGAAGGATACTTTACTGTTGCTACAGAAAAATAATATGAATGATAATAATTACATGTTTATTTAGCACTCTAAGGTTTGCAAAGTGTTCTTCCCATAATAACCTCGTGATTAGGAAATACAAGTATCATTTCCTGAGTCACTGAGAAGTTAAATGATTTTCTGCAGTGACCCAGTCCCTTTAAGGTGACAAAAGACTGGCTGATAATGCCTAGGCAATAGACAAGCCTTATGCTGAACTCCACCAAGGTAAGTTTGGTAATGGGTCGTTTCCATCTTCAAGATCTGTTCAGTAGCAAAGTCCTGTGTTTCACTTAGCATGAATGAAATAATATTTATACACTTACATGCTCTTTTTTCACCTACTTTTATTGAAACCCATGAAGGTACACATTCCACAGTAAGTCAGTTCCTAGTAAGGTTGCAATATGACTGACCTTTGTTCCTAACATATATGAGTGCATAAGTTCAGTTCTCCGGCCTATAAATGATTACATACTACTATGATGGTGAAAATCAAGTCCACGACAATCTAATTGGCCTTATCTATTATTCTATATTACTTTCTCAAGTAATATCTATGAAACTTTTTACTTCATCTCTTCTTTGTACTTTCTGATGTTTTAATTCATGGAAAGATGAGAAGCTATCCCCCTTCTACTTCCCTCCCCTGAAACTGCACTTTGAAATTTTTAACCTTAGAACTCATCATGGCCTTGCTAATAGCCTAGGACTTCATGGCCTTGGTAAAGCTTGTCATCTTATGTAGGATTCCCGTTCAGGAATATATCAAGAATCTTGACAAGTAAGGAAAAGATTTACAGTTGTATTTCACCAACATATATTTAGTGATAATGGAGGTCAAGGAGGTGTATCTCCCAAACATGTTTTTCTTTCCTTAAATTGTGGGGTAGAATTAATTATATATGTATATAGGCAAATATTTAGAGGAATCCTAAAGAGGGTTTCTTGAATAGAGATACTGCCCTGTACTTATACAGGTGAGCTACTCAGTCCTTCCATGACTCAGAGATGATTCTAATACACACAGTGTTAGAACAGGGCTGAAAAGTCATTTAAATATGCAGATTTAGCCAATACAAATTCATTTTATCTAATTTCCATTAGATTTGCATAGGAATCCTTCCTAACACATTCCTCAAAATCTTCTCTATCCTTCTTGAGTCCTATCTCTCATACTCAATAAATGACCTCATCTTTTACTTACTTGGAAAAAAAGACAATCAGGCATTCTCTCCCATCATTCTTCCTCTCTATCTTGAAATATCTTTCTAAGAATCCCTTTTTTCCCCTCTAGTGTGACATAATGGCTAGACCACTTGACTTGGAGCCAGGGAGATCTAGGATCTAATGTTACCTCAAATATTTTATAACTATATAATCCTTAGCAAAAACAACTTTTCTGGGCCCCATCTATAAAATTAAACAAAAAATCCATAAAATAATACACAACACATATTTACCACTTGATTGTGCTCATAGCTGCTGTGAGATTTAGGAAACCATCAGGTCGTGGAAGGACTGTTCTGAATACAATAGTCCTAGGAACAAAAAATTTGTTTGCTTAGTTCCCACGTGACTTGCACTCTTTTGAAGCAAAGTACAGAAGGAATATGGTCCCCAAATGATATTCCATTCATGCTTCAATTAGAAGCAGTCATTTGATGAAGATTTAGAGATTCTGGACTAAAGTCTAGGCTCCTCCTTGTGTATCAGAAATAAGAACTTGGAACCTGATTTAGACTCAACCTTTTAATGGTCAGTGGTTTTTCATTTTTATGCCCTGTTGCCAGCAGAGACCTCCAGCTACTCCTTATCATGTCTAGGATAGGTCATCACTAATGGAGATGGAAGAGTGGACCTACCAGCACACCATGGACAAGAAGAGCCTATTGCAGTTCTACTTCTTGTTCTAGCTTCTCTTTTATCTTGAGACCTTGAGTCCAGATTTCCAAGGACTGAGAAGTATGCCCCATCTTCTCTGACTCTTCTTCAGAGAAGTATCTGTATATATCCTTTGACCATTTGTCAACTGGGGAATGGCTCTGATGGTTATAAGTTTGGCTCCATTCCCTATATATTCAAAAAATGAGGCCTTTATCAGAGAAACTTGCTGTAAATTTTTCCCCAGTTTCCTGTTTTCCTTATAATTTTGCTGCATTAATTTTATTTGTGCAAAAGTTTTTTTAATCTTGTGTAACCAAAATTATTAATTTAACTTCCCATGTTATCTATAAATCTAACAGGTACATTTTTCTGTGCTCTCTTAATTTTCTGATGATACCACCCATCATGTCTAAATCATTTATCCATTTCAACTTTAACTTGGTATACAATGTGAGATGTTTGTTTATGCCTAATTTATGACAAATTGTTTTCTAGTTTTCCCAGTGGTCAAATGTTGAGTTTTTATTTCTAAAATCTTGGATCTTTGAGTTTATCAAACACTAGGTTATGATGGGCATTTACTAAGTGTATGGTGTACCTAATCTATCTTATTGATCCATCACTCTACTGCTTAGCCAGTACCTTAATGTTTTGATGATTACTTCTTTGTAATATAGCCACCTTTATTCATATTTTTTCATTGATTCTCTTGATACTTCTGAACTTTTTTTGGGTTTAGATGATTTTGTTATTTTTTTTGAAGTTTTTAAAATAATTCTTTGATAGTTCAATTTGTATGGCAGCAAATAAATAAATTACCTTAGGTAGAATTGTCATTTTTATTATATTGGCTCATCCTACCCATGAGCATTTAATATTTCTCCAGTTGTTTAGATCTGTCTTTATTTGTGTAAAAAGTGTTTTGTAATTGTGTCCATATGGCCCCCAGATTTGCTTCAGCAGGTAGACACCCAACTATTTTGCATTGTGGGTTGGTATTTTAAATGGAATTTCTCTTTCTCTCTTTTCCTGCTGGGTTTTGTTGGTAGTATCTGTTTATGTGTTTATTTTATATATTGCAACTTTGCTAAAGTTGTTAATTGTTTCAACTAGTTTTTTAGTTGACTCTCCAAGTATACGATCATATCATCTGCAAAGAGTGATACTTTTGTTTCCTCGTTGCTTATTTTTATTCCTTCAATTTCTTTTTCTTGTCTTACTGCTATAGTTAATATTTCTGGTATAATATTGAATAGTAGCAGTGATAATGGGCATCCTTACTTCAGCCCTGATCTTATTTGTAAGGCTTCAAATTTATCTCCATTATAGATAATGCTTGCCCTTCATTTTAGATAAATACTACTTGTTTTAAGAAAAGCTCCAATGATTCTTATACTTTCTAGTTTATTTTTTAAATAGGAATGCGTGTTTTGTTTTGTCAAAGGCTTTTTTTCTGCATTTATTTTTACAATCCTATGATTTAGTTGTTTTTGTTATTGATATGGTTAATTATGCTGATACTTTTCCTACTATTGAACAAACCTGAATTCCTGGCATAAATCCTTAGAGGTAATGGTGTATGACCTTTATTGTTTATTGCTGTAATTTCCTAGCTGGTATTTTATTTTAAAATTTTCCATCTGTATTCATGAAGGAAATTATTCTATAGTTCTCTTTCTCTGTTTTTACTCTCCTTGGTTTAGGTATCAAAACTATATTTGTGCCATGAAAGAAATTTGGTACGACTCGTTTTTTATCTATTTTTTTCAAAGAGTTTAAATAATGTTGGAGTAATTGTTCCTTAAATTTTTGATAGAATTCACTTATAAATCCTTCTCATCCTGGGGCTTTTTTCTCAGGGAGATCATTGGTAACTTGTTCATTTTTTAAAAAAATAGAATTATTTAATTATTAATTAATTATTAATTATTCTATTTCCCTCTTCTGTTAATTTGAGCAGTTCATATTTTTTATAAATATCAATTCAATTTGCCATTTTTTCTGGTATATAATTGGGCAAAATCACTCCTAACGATTGCTCTAATTTCATCTTCATTGTAATGCATTTACCTCTTCCATTTTTTTTTATACTGGTACTTTGGTTTTCTTTTTTTTTAATCAAATTAAACAATGGTTTATCTATTTTGCTTTGGTTTTTTTTCCCATAAAAACCAGCTCCTAGTTTTTATTAGTTTAATTTTTTTCTTTCAATTTTATTAATCTCTTCTTTGATTTTCAGGATTTCTACTTTGGTGTATTACTGGTGATTTTGAATTCATTATTTTTTCAATTTTTTTTCAGTTGCATGCCCAATTCATTGATCTGCTCTTTTTCTCTTTTATTGATGTATGTATTTAGAGATACAAATTTTCTCTAGGTACTGCATTGGCTGAATCCCACAAATTTTGGAATACTATCTGATTGCTGCCATTCTGTTTAATGAAATTATTGATTGTTTTGATGATTTGTTCTTTGACCCATTCTTTAGGATTAGATTATTTAGTTTTTAATTGATTGCTAATCTATAATTCTATGACCCTTTATTGAATATAACTTATTTCATTATGGTTTGAAAAGGGTACATTTAATATTTCTGATTTTCTGCATTTAGTTGTGAGATTTTTATGCCCTAATATATGGTCAATTTTTGTGCGGATTCCGTACACAACTGGGTAAAAAGTATAATCCTTTTTATTCCAGTTCAGTTTTCTCCCAAGGTCTATCATATCTCACTTTTTAAAAATTCTATTAATCTCTTTAATTTCTTCCTTACTTATTATATGGTTAGATATATCTAGCTCTATGTGGAGAAAGCTGAGATCCCCCACTAGTACTGTTTTACTGTTTCCTCTTGTAACTCTTTTAACTTTTCCTTTAAGAATTTTGATTCTATGCTAATTGTTGCTTATATATGTTTAGTATTGATATTTTTTCATTATCTATAGTTCCTTTCAGCAAGATTTAGTTTCCCTGCCCTCTCACTTTTAATTAGGTCTACTTTTGCTTATCCTTTGTCTGTTATCATTTGCTACCCCTCTCTTTTTCACTTCAACTGAAGCATAATAGATTCTTCTCCAGAACTTTTAACTCAGTGTCTGTTTCTTTTTTTTCAAATGCAATTCTTGTGAGAACATATTTTTGAATTCTGATTTTCAATCCATTCTGCTATCCACTTCCTTTTTTATGGGTTAATTCATTCCATGCACAGTCACAGTTATGATGACTAACTGTTCATTTCCCTCAATTCTATTTTCTTCTATTTATCCTTCTTTCTGCCTTTTTGTCCTATCCTTCTAAGTCTGTTTTGCTTCTCTCTCTGCTTTTTATTTATTCTCCCTTTTATGACCTCAACCCTTTCCCTTACGTCTTTCCTCTCCTACTTCTCAGTTCAGTAAGATAGAGTTCTATTAGCAATTTACATATCTATGTATATGTATGTTTATGTATATGTATGTATACATATATGTATAGACACATATACAAATGTGTGTTCCCATATTTAAAACAATTTAGATATGAGTGATGTTCATGCATTGTCTCCCCCACCCCATTACTGTAAAAGCTCTTCATTGTGTGCCTCTTTTATATATGATATTTTTCCCCCATTCTACATCTTCCTTTCCCTTTCTCCCAGGGCATCCTTTCTCACTTATCCATTTTTTTGTATATCATCCCAAGATGAGACTCACTCCCATCATCTCTTTTGTTGTAAAATACTTCTAACTGCCCTGATAATTATAAATTTCTTAGATAAGTACATATATCATCTTCCCAAATAAAAAGATAAAGTTTAATCTTATTGAGTACCTTCTGACTTCTCTTTCATATTTATCATTTTATGTTTCTCTTGAATCTTGTATTTGAAAGTCCCATTTTCTATTCAGCTCTGGTCTTTTCATCAGAACTACTTGAAAGTCCTCTGTTTCATTAAATATCCATTTTTTACCTTTGAAGGATTATACACAGTTTTGCTGTACATATTATTCTTTGTTGTAATCCCAACTCTTTTGTTTTCTTGAATATCCCCAAAACTCTACTCCTTTAACATGGTAGTTGCTAAATCTGACTGCTTGAAGTATTTTCTTTTAGAACTGCCAAATTTGGTTTTAATATTCTTGGGGTTTTCATTTTGGAATCTCTTTCATGCTGTGATCATTGGATTATTTCAAGTTCTTTTTTACTCTCTGGATCTAAGATATTGGAGCAAATTTCCTTGGCAATTTCTTGCTTTATTTAATCTTGGCTTTCAGGCAATGCAATAATTCTTAAATTATCACTCCTTAATCTAGTTCCAGTTCATTTGTTTTTCCAATGAGATATTTCACATCTTCTTTTTTTCATTCTTTTGACTTTGTTCTATTGTTTCCCCATGTCTCATTGAGTCATTACTTTCTAGTTGTCCAATTCTAATTTTTAAGGAATAATTTTCTTCAGCAAGATTTTTTTTTACCTCTTTTCCATTTATCTAGTTCTGCTTTTTAAGAAGTTATTTCAATGAGTAAATTTTTAAACTCGTTTTCTACTTGGCCAAATCTGTTTTCTAAAATATTATTTGCTTCCATCTTTCTTGCGTCTCTTTTACCAAGCTGTTGTCTTTTCATCACTTTCTTCCTTTGCTATCATTTATTTACTTAAATCCTCCCCTACCACTCTCATTTTACTTTGAATTTTTCTTTTTAGCTCATCCATGTATTTTTGCTGGACTTTTGTTCAATTCACATTTTTGAAGCTTTGCTTGTAGCTGTTTTGACTTCTTTGTCTGTTTCTGAGTTTGTGGCTTGATCTTCCCTGTCACCATAGTAGATTTTTTTGTGGTCAGGTTTGGGTTTTTTGTTGTTGTTGTTGTTTGCTCATTTCCTCACCCCATTTTTAGTCTTTTGAACTTTATGTTAAAGCTAGGCTCTGTTCCTGGCATCGTGGGGTCGGTGGTAGTATTGCTTTAACCTTCAGGCTTTTTTGCACTGATGTTTTCAGAGTTAGTTCAGCAATTTTTGAAGTTTTAGAAACTTGTGGTGTTTCAGTGGAGTGATCTGAGGAGATGTATGGTCACTGCTATTTGGGTCTGCATTCTGGTCATTACCCAGGAAGGGCCCCTGATGCTTTGGGATTGTAATCATTTCTGCTCCCTCAGGACCAGCCCATGATCCTTGGGACCAGAAACGATATTGCTCCTCAGGAGCCTTGCTCCCTTAGAACTGAAA
Source organism: Trichosurus vulpecula (assembly GCF_011100635.1). Classification (NCBI taxonomy): domain Eukaryota; kingdom Metazoa; phylum Chordata; class Mammalia; order Diprotodontia; family Phalangeridae; genus Trichosurus; species Trichosurus vulpecula. Next base: position 274,835,138 of record NC_050573.1, on the reverse strand, counting down.
ATAGTAATGTTTCTCAGGGTCCCTGATCCATTTTGACCAAAAGAAATTGTGATGCTCAGGGCTTTTGCTCCCTTTTGACAGAAAGTGCTCTTCTCTGAACAATGACCCAGAAGTGGGTATAAGCAATGAATTTTCCAAACAGTCCCTCTTCCTGTATCCAGTGATAGAACTGAGGTTCCTTCTAATCTCTTTCTGACCAGTTGCTGGGTCCCTATACCATGTCTGTCTTGAGAGCTTCCAAAGCTCCTGCTCCTTCTGTCACCACCACTTAGTCCCACTACTGGTATTTCATTCACATGGGTTCCAGGCCAGTATCCACCCCTATGTCACAGATATCTCATTCTGACTTTCTAAGTTGTCTTGGGCTGGAAGAATATCCTAGTCTGACCTTTTGTTGTCTCTACCACTCCAGAATTTGATTTGAGGTATTTTTTAAGAAGTTGTTTGGACTGGGAATGTTAGGAGAGCTCAGCCAAGTGCTTCCTCTACTCCACCATTTTGGTTTAACCTCCAGAAGTCTCCTGGTTTCCTTAATGTAGTAACCTCTGGTGGTAAGATAAAATTGGCATTAGAGAAGAGTGGATAGAAAAATGCCACCCAGTTATCAAACTCACCCATAGAGGTCGATGCACAGGTGACAACCCTGTTCACATTCGTCATTCAGAGTAGACAGAAGCATTTTGTTCTCTCTATCATTTAACAATACTGGGAAAGTGGTATTTATCACAACGGAATGGACCATCTGGCCAGTAGCCATGCTTTCATTCTTTACCCAATGGTTAATGAGTAAGAATAATGTACTGACTGCTGGTAGAAGGTAGAATAATGCATCATAGGAAGTTTGGCAATCAAGTAATAGGCTACATGCAAAGCAGCATAAATTTATTACTATATATTAATTTACTATGCATGATCGGTGTATGTTGTATTTACAATATTGTGTATTATATACTACATATAATTTATGTGCATCTTGAAGCTCTCCATGATCTAACTCTAATCCCTCTTTCCATATTGAATTCAAATTACTTCTCACTCATTCATTTTTCTAGGCTAATGGGCCTACTTATTCCTCTTTGTACATGATATTCCCTGTCCTATTTCTGTCCCTTTGACACACTGACCACCCACCCCCACTCTCAGGCCTGGAATTCATTCCTTTTTCACCTCTATTTAGAATTCTTAAGTTCCTTCAAGGCTCAGTTCAGTTGAAATGCTACCTCAAAATCCCTTTCAGGATTTCTCTACCCAGTTGTTAATGCCCTCACCACATTCCCAATGACTCTGCATGTATTTTGTATTCCCTTTTGACTTTTATACTTTTTCTTCATATAAAGTAAGCTCCTTGAGGACAGGGATGGTTTCATTTTTGTCTTCATTTTCTGGAGTCTTGCACAGTACTTGGTCCCAATAGATGATTAATAAAGATCTATCTAATAAATAAGTAGATGAATGAATGAATCTTAGAAATACATCTATCATAAAATAAAGAAAACCCAAAACCTTGAATCAGTCACAGAAAGCCAGAGTTTCTCAAAATCATTCTTTCATCTCCAGACAGCTACAGTGTCTGGGCCTGTACTTGTAAGGAGACAATGAGGGTCACAAGGAAGTCGCAGAACAATTGAATCAAAGAATGTATATATGTGTGTATATATATATACATATATATATGTATATATATATATATATGTATATATATGTGTGTATATATATATATGTATATATATGTGTGTGTGTATATATATATATGTGTATATATATATATATATATATATATATATATATATATATATATATATATATATATATATATATATGTATATATATAAACTTAGGGCATCCCTATGCCCTAGTGGTGCTTAAGGCTGGGCAGGAGGAAGCTAGGAAATGCCCGGTGAAGGTAGAGTTTCACTGCAGCCATCACAGTTCCCCACTTGAGGGCACCAAAATGATACCTCACTTTTCAGCTGTGTGTTTCAGGGCAAGTAACATTTGATCCTAGGCAAGATAAGAAGAATTCTGATCCATTTATTCTAATTCAAGAGAGAACTGGAAAAGTTTTGTGCATGCTATCATTAGGTCACACAACATGCTTTTAATGCCTGTAATTAGGTGAAAACTGCCTGGCTTCATGAGCCAGCAGCCTGCCATTTGTGAATAAAGGAGTAGTCCTAAAGCTAAGAGACCTGGGATCTAGTTTCACTTAAACTATTTGGTTTGTTGTATGATTAGACAAAGAACTTAACAAGAGTGCTATATAATTAGAGCTCGAAGGGACTTTTAAGAGCTACTAGTCCAACTTTCTCCTTTTCCAAAGGTGGGCAATGTGATACAGTAGAAAGAACAATGGATTTGGAATCAAAAGACCTGTGTTCAAATCTTAACTGTGGCTCTTGCTATTGGTATAACCTTAGAAAAGACATTTAGCTTCTCTTTTACATCTGTAAAATGAGGGGATTGGACTAAATGGCCTCTTAAATCCTTTCTTGCTTTAAAGTCTTATGAAACTAAATCTCAGTAGTGTCCAAGGCCACAAAAGTAGAAAAGTTAGAAGTAGTACATTTAGCTATCCTTAACCTTTCTTTTTCATTGCATTAAATATAGTTTTGTTGTTGCTATTTTGTGTATGTATGTGTGCGTGTGTTATTTTTGGTGCATTATTATTCTAAGGGAATAATAGCAAGTGACCTCTTAGATATTAGAGAAAGAATGCAGCAGTAAGTCTGCAGAGATCTTTGAATGATGTAGGGAATGTCTTTGAATGATATAGAAATGTCTTTGAATGATATAGGGAAATTAAAAAATGAGATTCCTAAGGTTGAAGATTATTATTCTTATTTTATTAAAACAGATCATTCAGTGGTAGTTGAGGTTTACCTCGAGCCAACTAATCACTTAATCAATAAGCATTATAAATACTTCCTATGTTCCAGGCACTGTGCTATATGTTAAATCCAGTGTGCTAAAGGCATAAGCAGTCCCTGACATCATGTTATATACAGTGAAAACTGGAAATAATCTTCAAGGATAGACACTATCATGAGGGAGAGGAGAGGAAAAGAAAAGACTCCTTTCAGAAGGTGGGATTTGAACTGAGTCTTGAAGAAAGCCAGACCAGGAGGCAGAGGTGAGGATAGAGAGCATTCCAGGCACGGGAGACAGCCAATGAAAATAGTGTTGAGAAACAGATACAGACAGTGGGCCTGGATTTTATATTATCATTATAAATTAATGCTTCCTTGAGTATTACTTTCAGAAAGCACATTCATGCTTGACATAGATATAATTATTCCCTGCCTCCTCTTCAATATAAGTCATGGTAAATCTAGGCCTATCCAATAAAATATGATGACTTGATTTCTTTTGCTAGATTTAACTCTAAGAAATAAGTAACCTTAAAAAAACTCTCCCTCACAAACTGCTACTTCCAGCTGTACTCAGACAGCTTGATAACTTCCAGCTGAATCACACTTTGCTCCTGGGTGCGCAGAGAATTTATGATCTATCAGGGGTTGCCTTGTAAGATTTTAAAATGTCTTTCGATAATGCACATCTAAGTTGTTGTTGTTGTTTGTTATTGTTGTTGCTGTGAGTGTCTGAGTGTTTATTTCATGTGATTTTGCCTAGGACAGTCAACACTTAGATTAAAAACAGATTCATGCCAACTTGAAGTGTGAAAATGTCTACTTCCAAAGATAACTTAGTCTACTCTCATCCAGATTGTAGCTCATCTCTCCTTTCTAATTTAAAGACTGTGTATATGGATCTTGGATTCCAAATGGCATATATTAAAAAGATTAGTCATCATTATTGTAAATATACCAAAATTGAGATGCATTAATTTAGTCTGTAGAACTCACTTCCTTTTTTTCTCTGTCCATTTTCTTCCTTCACTGTTTTACTGTTTTCCCTTCTTTCCTTCCTTCCTCCCTTCCTTTCTTCTTTCTTTCCTTCCTTTCTTCCTCCTTTCCTCTCTTTCTTCCTCCTTTCCTCTCTTTCTTCCTCCTTTCCTCTCTTTCTTCCTCCTTTCCTCTCTTTCTTCCTTTGTTTCTTTCTCTGTTTCTTCTTAACAGCTATTAAGCTGACATTTATATAGACTTCTAAGGTTTGTGAATACATTGTTTTGCCTTATCTTCACAAAAACCCCATGAAGTAGGTTCTATTATTATCTCTGCTTCATAGATAAACTGAGGTTATAAAGATGTAATGATTTGTACAGGGTCACACAGAGAGTAAGTGTTGGGATCAGGACTCAAGACTTCCTAATTTCAAGTCATATGTTCTATCTATGTTGCTTCTTATAATCCACATCAACAAACATTTATTAGTCATCCACTGTGTGAGGTGTTTATCTTCTTTTCTCATTTTCCCCTTCCTTTCTCCTATCTCTGTTGGGAACAGGAGCATATCCATTTAATCTTGTCATTCATATGCTCTCCTATGTCCTATCTGCAGAAACTATTTCAGGTCAAGGGCCAGAGAAGAGATGAAGCCTATTATAATGTTAGGATTTCCCTGCCACATAGCAGAATCTATCGAATTTTTATTTACCTGAGACTATCTAGCATTTCCTGTGGGCACCCATTTTCTTAAGGCTGTTTCTATTACTGCCATGAATCATCTAGAAATGTTCAAGATACTAATATATACCCTCTATAGGGGTGTAATATTAATTGGATAATAAGATCTTCCCTGCCCATTAACAGGCCTCACATGGAACCCATTGACGAAGGAACTTGCCTAAGGAGGAGTTTGTTTAGGGTGAGGCTTGCTTGTAGGGAGGCTTTTACACCATTTGGTACTAAAGCTAATTAGGCACAACCCGTGAGGGTTGTGACACCTTCTGGCTCTTAGCCTATTAGCCAAAAGTGTATATATACTCTGAGTTGGTATTTTGCTTTGGGGGGTTTGCTTATGAGAAGGACCTTGTGATTCCCTGGTCGAGACTCTGAGTAGCCATATGTTCAGACCCCTGATGCTCAGATGTAAAGGCTTTCTTGATCCAGTGGTATATGTAAAGTGTATAGCAATATCTCTTTGATTCAGGCAGTCAGAACCCTGTCTGTTGTTCTAATTTCTCTGCTTGTATTTTCTATGTTTATATTTTCTCTGATGTTCAGAGTGCTGACTTTTCCCCTGAACTAATTAATGTAATTAAAGGAGATTGTTGACCCCTAAAAAGCTATGTTTTCTAGTAAAGCAAAGAACCTGCGCTAGCAGGCCATCCTGGGTATGCTAGGGTGCTTGCTGCTACAAGGGGCAAGTTCTGTGCTGCCACATGAGTGTGGCAATATAAGAAATGAAATGTAGTCCATGGATGTTAGCATCAGTTAATTAAAGCATCATTACTATTATAGAAGGGCATGATAGCCATTTTCTTATATGTCCCATCTTGCTTTATTCAGAGCAAAAAATTATCAATACCTTTGATCAGTTTGCTTTTGATATACACAAAGGACTAGGGAAAAAAGGTGTCAAGAGCTATGCACAAACTCATCAGCATTAGTAAAAGGAACAGCAAGAAAACCTGAATGCATGGGATGGTGGGTTATTAACGTATAAGAAGGGGTAATGTTACAAAGGGATTTAAAAGACAAATACAGGCTGTTAGATTTGATTAGTAGGTCATAGGTTAATACTAGAGTTTATGGAATGAGGGGGTGAAATTGTCACACCTGTGTTTTAGGAGCATCAAAATTTGACAGATGAGTGGATGATGGACTGGAATATAGAAATACTTGAGCCTGGGAGACAAATCTGGTCTATTGCAATAGACCAGGTATGAAATAATATCACCATCCAGGTGGTGGCAAAGGCAGAGGAGAGGAGTAGGTGTATGCCCTGTAAGTTCTCATCAAGCAGTCTGGAAACTACTGGCTTGTTTCATTTTCTATTGTTAGAAATAGTCTCTGCCTTGCCTTTTACTATATTACTGTACTATTTTCGTAGAGAAGTCATATTCACCTTTTTTTCTTTTAACGAGATTCCACTGAATTTTTTAAGAGAACAATTGGTAGGCCTTCTGTACAAAACCAAAAACAAACAAAAACAAACAATGAAACCCCTTCTATCCTTTTCCAAAAGTCTATAAAAAGCTCAGCTAACCATGACGGGTAAAAACAAAAAACTAACTTCTGAACTTTATCAGAAGCTTGTAAGTCTGTATAAAGAAAATGATTCGTAGGAGCTCTTTGATAATTTTTTCCACTAAAAAAAGTATAACCCTGCTTGTCAGCACATCTGTATTTTCCCTTCAACTAATAAACTGACTAGGCTAGAGCTGCAAAGGAACATTACAATATTGACAATGTTACTGGAGAACCTTAGAAGGAATCAACTTTTGCTGTACTGTGGAGCATACACGGTAAAATCAGATCCACCGGGAGTGGGGGGTGAGGTGGGAGTATCTATTTAGCCCCTTTGTTGCTCCCAAATCTTGATGTTGACTTAGCAGCTCTTTCAATAAAACCCTAATGGAATAGATTAGGAGCCAAAAAAGACAGTGGTAGTTTCTACCACACGGAAGAGTTATTTCTTAGCATATCTGTAGGCTGCATACATCTCAAATGCTTCAATAGATATTTGGCAATCTGTATAGTCCAGGCTTTTGAATGGCTGTTCACATTAAACTATTGTCAAAATTACAATTAAGGCCTTGTAGCACTCCGAGAGTTAGCCAAAACATATTGGTTAGAGGGCAACCAGGAAAACTCAAGAGTCACCAGTTTTTGCCTTCTGATTAGAGTTCATTTTCAGACAAAGTCTCATTGTTAGATTGTAAGCTTCTGTTGCCTATGGATCACATCTTGTTCTTGTATCTTCCTCAGTACATATCACAGTGTGTATCATAACAAATATTAGAATGTTTGTTAAATTAAGTTTCTGGGAATGTTATTATATATGGGTGTGGCATAAACATAGGGAACACATAGCAAGATGCATGAATGGGAGTGTGACTCAGAACTCCAATATTGCCAGTTGCCAATGTCTATTATTGGCACCATCACACTGCTCTGTAAAAATCTCCTTCCCTCTCTGTGCTGATTTGTTCTGGACTTGAGGTTTCTGCTTCACAACTGGGTCTTATATCTGTGCTGCGCTCATTTCCTTGATCTCCTATGCTTCTTTGCTTTCTTCTGAGGCCATTGCTCTCCTAATCTTATGGTCATTATTGGGCATTGCTTTCTGTTACCAACTACTGGGTTTCATCACTTCAGGGCTATCTAACTACCTTCTGAGTAATGGGTTGCTAAGAATGGAGTATCTTTTGATAATAAACATTATAAGATCACAGATTTAAAGCTAGAAGAGACTTGGGAGGCCAGTTAGTCCATCCCTTTCAGTTTATAGCTATGGACACTAAGGCCCATAGATGCTTACTCATTTGATTAAGGGCACACAGGTAATAGGTGATAGAGAAGAATTATTCTCATTGTAACATGTAGCCTCTTTGTCATATGTCCTCTCTAATGGTAGGCTTTTTAGTCATAGTTATAGGCAATGAACTTCCACAAAAGCTCAGATAGAGGGTCCAGGCATCTAAAACTTTTTTTGCTTCTAATCCCCATGTTTGGACATGAAATCACCATCTTTTTTCTCAGAAAACTCTTTGATTTGAGGTTAGAAATTTCCAGGATTTTTCTTTCAGACTGCATTTAAATCAATTTAAACTAGAAAAAGTTAAGTGGAAACAAGGGCATTGTTCTCGATCCACCCCACTTGAATTCCTGTGTTTATCATGTGTATCTGTCAACAACATTCCACCTTTCCTCCCCATATTTGGTACAGCATTTTTTAAAAATTGATGTATTTGGTTTTTACCTCCCATTCATTTCAGTGTCTGGCATATGATAAAAGCTGATAGATTAATTGATTGATTTCCAAGTTTGTAACATCTTATAATAATAATTAATTCATTTTAAGCCTAAGGAAACATATAAAAATCCCTAAAGTCCATGTGGTTCTTTTTTCTTGGACTTTTGAGAGTTTATTTTAGATGAAAAGTTCTGAATTTCATTACAATCGCTTGGGCCCCCAGTTAGGAAAATTTCCGACATCTAGATAGAGTTTGGTACTTTCTTCTGCTTAACTTTATATTTATATCTATCTCTAGTTAACCCCTTGCCTTTTGTGGTTGAGGCAAAATTCAATTTACTGGAAACATCTGGGTAAGAAAAAAGCAGATTTGTCATATTGTCTAAAGATAGGCATCAAGAGGGGAAGTTGTGAAAATAATAAATCTTTTCTTGGGACCTCCTTCAACCTGAGTTCTCCACTCCAAGATACCTATAGAGCCAATTTCTTTCCACAGTACATATTTTTTTTTCTCTGCCATAGTTCAGTCTTCCCTTTGTTCCTCAAAGTTCTTTTGGAAATACCATACTTTTTTCCAATCTCTCTGGTCTGGACCCTCAGAGCCTCTCCCTTTCATTCTAAAGTCAGTTCTCCTTCTCCTTTCACTTCTTCTCCTCCTCTTCCTTCTCCTTCTTTTCCTCCTCCTCCTTCTTCTTTTTTAGAGCATGACCCATTTTATCACACAATGGCTTTGATTGATTCAAAGAGATGTATAGACCTTGTTTATACTTGACTCTGGTTCAGTCAAAAATGGTCCTTCCCTAGTTAAGGTGCTAGTCTAAAATGGGATGGTTTCAATCCCACCCTTACAAATATATACCATTCCACATCTATAATCTTCTCTTTTCACATGGATTTTAAAAAACAGTTGAACAAAATCAAGCAACGCAAAATATTATCCAAGAGCACATGCAACTTTCTGCACCTAAAGTGTTCTGCCTGTCTGCTGAAGGGAGGTAGATGTATCCTCTCTTCTCTTCTCTTCACCAAACTTGGGTGATATATGAGTTTGGCCATCGTTAGGGAGGGGTGGCTGGTCCTCCTATGCATCTAAGAACTGTGGTATCCTTATATTTTTGGTGGTGTTTTTGCCATGGTTAAGTCTTTCTCCTTAATCCTGGCTCTTTGTCCAACCTCACCTGGTGCTTTACATACTGGGCATTGACTGTTGTAATATGTACTATATAGTTTTTCAAAATAGGCTGTTTAGGTACATGGGGGCTTGAAATATAAGAGGCTTAGCCTAAGGGAGAAATGGTGTCAAAAGTTATTCCTAATTCCAACTCTCTGTAGGACACCTTCCTAAGTTTCCAAGTTGGATGACTATAAAGCAAAATATGTCCTTTTAACTTTGAAGTCAGTCCTTTTAATGCCTAGTTAGTAAATATGGTTTTACTTGGATTTGCGAATACCTATTGAATTTTCCATCTCAAACCTGATTGCCTAATTTAGGCTTAACCTCCAACACTTGTTCATTATATTTATACAAAATTCAGTTTCTAATTCGGTTTTGGTTGGCAAAATAGCACTATGTCCCTACAGAAGGTATAGCTTTAGTAGGGCCCTCCAACACTTTTTCATGTCTCATTCATTGTCTGGATCTAGAAGGCTTGTGAATGTGTGGGAAAACAACAACATGTACAAGCTTTCCTGTTGAAGTTATTTCACTGCAAGTTGTGATTCTGACTGCATTATTTAAGAAGAGCTGCCCACTGAAGAGGCAATAATGGTTTTTTCAGTAACTATAGAAAAGGCATTGTATTGTAAATGATAACAATTGAACTTTCTAATTGCTGGGGTTATAATATTTAAAAGGAAATAAAAAGTAGATGAATTCTCAGCATCCATCTAAGCCATTTCAAAAATAGTGGAAAAATGTCCCTTCCCTTTATGTCCTTACATCCTTGCCACAACCTGTCAAGGTACTGAATCTACAATCCCGAGCAATTTATTTTTCTAATAACGCAATGGTTTTCTAAGTCAATGGAAACATTTCTGTGGACTTACCTATCTTCCTAAAACAATTTTTTTTCCTCCTCCCTGTTCCAGCCACATTTTTCACTTACAGATTTTCCCTGCCAGAAATTACAGTCTCAAGTCCCTAGCACTTCAGTTTGAGATCCCTTCAGACAGGTTAATTTCCTTTTTTGTACTTCAAACCACTAATTTCCTAATTTCCTCCAGTTTTAAGCGATTAATGTTCATTTAAATTGCCCTGGGAAATCTGGAGAGGATGATTTGTCGAATACCACAGAGTTAGTGCTGCTCTTTGAGCTTTGTCACATTGCCCTTTTGAGGATTCTTAAATTGTGGTTTCTATATATCAAATACTCGAAGTAGAGAAAACATCTACTAATGGGCTGTTCTCCACTTGATCTATTTTATGCTGTTAAATTTTATTCACTTAAGTAAATTAAATCAGCTGGGGGTTGGGGAGGGAGTATAAACTCATTCAGCAAAGTGAGCTGTATTATCCTAAAAGAAACTTCATTTCCACAGCATTAGAGATGAGAAAATGAAAAGCATAATACATCTCCATACATTATCTACATTCCAAAGATTCCTTTATGTTGGAAAAAATGGAACTCTGAGTTGATTCAAGGGGACCCCTTTGTGTGCCTTGTAGCTCTCTGGTTTCTGCATGTGAGTTAGGAGGGAAGCTCATCCACTCCCACTGTTTTTTAAAGCATGTCAATAAAAAAATTATAATCAGGACCCTAACAGAGCCTAAGCAACCTGATCTTTATGCATTGTTCTTTGCTAAATAGACATCACTAATAATTTTTCAGGATTTAATATCCTAGTCATTGATCTGATTGACCAAACTACAACTTAACCCATTCCCAAAGTACAGAGTCCTGTCCATATTCATGTCCATATTCCTGTCTATTCATCTGAATCTATATTCCTTGATGACATTTGGATATAGTGGCTGCCCTAGCAGCTATTATTCATGAATTAGGCGATACTCTTGAGTGAACAAACAGTCTACCATGTTTGGCTATTTTATAAACGTAGCTTACATAGTGACTAAGAATAGTTGCCTCAGAAAGACAGTCATTGGGTCATCCTCCCCACCTGGCTCCTTCTGCTTATACTGTTCTCTCTTTCATTCTTACCTCAGTGGACTGACTGGTCTAGGATGAGGCCAGAGGTGGTGAATCCACCCAAGTTATTTTGTTGTCTGACTCTGTTTTCTTGCCAAAGATACTGGAATAGCTTGCCATTTCCTTCTCCAGTTCACCGTATAGATAAGGAACTGAGGCAAACAGTAACTATATAGAAGTCATAAAGTGACTTGCCCTGGATCACATAGCTAGCAAGGGTCTGAGGCAAGATTTGAGCTTAGGAAGATGATGTTTCTTGACTCTAATCCTGGCATTTTATCCACTGTGCCGCTTACTTTTCCTCTAAAGATGAATCTTATTTTAGTCTTCTATATGTTCAAAGACCCCATTATCTTCTAGTGGAACTTTCTTTATATAAGTAAATGAATCAAAAGAAAAATACATACAGAAGAGATATAGAAGCATACATAAGCAGTGGAAGAAGTGAGTAAACTAAGCATTGGAACCTTCAGAAGAAAGGGAAAAGGGGTGACCAGGGAGCTAATCAAGTTGAGAGAAGTATCCCTTGGAATTTTAAAACATCTGGAGTCTTAGTCTGTACATCTTCCTATCCCATACTTGTAGCCTCCATTGCTCTCCTCATTTCTCGGATCACAATCTTATCTTTCACTCTACAACTGTCTCTGTTAAAACTATCGCTCTGGGCCATGTATAATATCTTCAGTAAAATAGCCTGGTGAGACTCTAGCACAACCGCAAGGGTAGGATCAAGAAGCATTTTTTTGTCTGTCAAGTGAGAATCTGGAGATCATACTATTGATACCTCAGTGCTATAGCTCAGATAAATTATAAAGTAATGACTTCAGGGTGACATGGTACCCATCCAAAGTGTTTAAATGCCTAGAAGGATTGGAGGGAGGATTTGATTTATTTTGTTTTACTTCACCTTATAGAACTATATGTAATAGGTAGAAGTTGGAGAGAAGTATATGCAGGTTTGACATATGGGGGAAAAATAAACAAACTTCCTACCAACCAGAGATAGTCAAATGTAGAACGGGCTTTCCTGAGATAGTGGGTTCCCCCTAACTGGAAATCTTTAAGTAAATGATGGATTGCCACTTGCCAGTTATATTGTAGAAGGTTATAATTTTGGTTAGGAACAGGTTGGGCTAGGACTCTGAGGTTTCTTCTCACTCAGAGATTCTCTGGTTCTATTATCAAGTTGTTTGTTTGTCGGCTAGTCTGAACTGTCACACATATCCTTGTTTCTATGAGGAAGTGGAGGTAACTGACACACTTGGAACATCCAATTGCTAGGGACTTCCTAGATAAGCAACTAGATGACTCCTGAAATTTATTTATATTCATCATGTTACACTAAGGTCTCCTTTTGTTATACAACCAATTGGATTACCTCCTCAGGTCAAAAGAGGTTTTATGTTTAATGAAGTCATCAAATGAATATATCCATTTTTGAAGTCTCTGAGACACTGTTCCAATATGATGCTAACAGATCTCCTCCCAAGATCTCATTGGTAATCTTAGTGTTCAGGAAGTACTAGGTATGATTGCCAAGGATAATGAGATTGTAACAAAGAGATTTGATTCTACATAGGAAAGACTTACTTTCATTAACTGAAAATGTGACAGGTTTAAAGTCAGATTCAATGTGACTTGGGAATAAAGTTTTTAAATGAAAATTACAGCAGAATGATATAATTTATTTATTTTGAATTTCACGAAGCATGTTAATCTCAGAAGTGTGAATTGGGAAAAATAGAAAATAATTGAATGTGACCTTACTGTTCTCATAATAGAAACTTGTTGATGCTATTGAGTGCTTTATCAGATCAATGGAAGGAGGGGAACTAGGACTCAGTTGCTTGAGAACAAAAAAAAATCATAGATTTAGAGCTGATAGAAAAATTTAGACATATTTTCCAATCCAATTCCCTACCTGCAAATGAAGAAATGAAGGTCTAGATCACTTAAATGACTTGGCTAGTCTCAGCTATAGTAAAAATTGTCAGAGGCAGTATTCAAACACAGGTCGCATTTCAAACACCAAGTCTAGTGCTCTTTCCATTACACTATGAATTTTTTTCCTCTGGGAATGACAACTTCTTGATTTGGGGAAAAGGAAAAAAATAAAGGAAAGGAAAGGGAAAAGGAAGACTAAAAGTTAAATAAAATAATGCCTCCAGATTAGACATTTTTCCTCATGCTGTTGCCAAATAAAAGTTCTGAAATCAGTTTTTAAAAAGAACTGAGAGGGAATTCCTCCCTTTTTCTGTGCCATGCTTTGTCTTCTCCAAAATAGATAGCATTTTTCTTGATAAGTAGTAAAAATATTGTTCCAGGGGCACACCAGTGAGTGAAGAACATCCAGAAGTAATACATTCTGAGTAAATCCCTGAGCCACAGGATAATAGATATAGAATGGGAAGAGACTTTAGGAGTCATCTAGTCCAATTCTTTCCCTTTACAGATGAAGAAACTGAGGCACAGAGATGTTAAATTTCTGTACAGTTTATAAGTTTCTTCAGGAAGAATGAATGCCTTGAGAGATTATGGATTCAGCATTGGAATAGACCTTATAGGCTCTCTCCAAACTTCAAATTTCAAAACTGATGAAACTGAGGCAGAGAGCAGTTAAGAAGCATGCCCAGGGTCACACAATAAGTGAGATTCTGCAGGAAGAAAGAATGCCTTTGGAGGCAGGAGAGTTTCTCCCAAAGGAAGAGAAAGACTTCACACAATGTAAGGTCCTTATTAACCATAATATGATATAACTTCTAACCCTTTACATGCCTCAGTCCAGGTCCTCACTAAAAGAGAAAAAAAATGCTCCAGGAAATACCAACCAACGTTTTACGTTCAATAAAAATAAAGAGGAAATAAGTACTTTTAGTACATAAATACACCTAATGGACTTTTCAGTGCTGACAGCTGTAAACTCAGTGTCAGCCTTTGGGATTCTGTGTTCACAGATGGGGGTGCAGAGCAGGTTGGTTTCTAGGCTGTGTGTGTATGTATGTGTTCTACCTGTGGCGTCTGCTCCTCATACAACAGCTGTAGCAGCTGCTCTTCAGGTGGCAGCCACAGAAGCTGTTCCTCATGCTTTTACCACCACCATTTCTGACAGCTGCTGGGGTCCCAGGGAATTATGTTTTTTACTCATCTAATGAAATATCAATTTGAAACAATAAATGCCAGAAGTTAAAAGTCACTGAATGGATGCAGATTGTCCTGGGCTTCCTCAATGGTGAATGATTGGACTCAGTAGCTGTTTTTTTTTTAATATCACTGGACCATTAATTCTCATAGGGTCTTGACCCTATTATTACTTGTTTTGTGCTTAGGAGGTAGGGAATTCTCAACAGAAAGCAGCTTGGAGTAAAGAGAAGAGGCAAGAAGAAATAAGCTCTCTTAGAATTCTTCTTGAATTTTCATGTTGGGTTTTAGGTTAGTTTTTTCTCAAGAGTTACTGCTTATACTAGAGGAAACCTTATTATGACCTTTTCCAGAACATTCTTACTCTTTCTTACAGGAGAGGTCCATTGGCTCATCTTTCAAGCTAATACTTTCCTACAGCTAATGATACACATGATAAACATATGTAAAACTACCTTATGAATATTAACATATTGTAAATTGGTTGCATGTGGTACATTGTCACTGAATGTCTATCAACATGTTCTAATCCCACAGATCTTTGACTGACATGGAACTCTTATCAAATTCTACTATATCATAAGACAAGCTAAAAGGGGAGAGGTAAATATATTTGTTTGTGTGGCTGTCACCACCACTTTTGCTTAATGGATAATCTTTTATATCCAATCTATCTATGAGCCAGTTTGAAACACATTGGCTTCCTGTTTCTCTAGTGAGCCTGAAGTAAGAGTCCAAGTGATGTAACTTTCCTTTTTTTTTACTCCTCTGAACTCCACCATGCTGGAACCAATCTTTGTCATGTTCATATTTACTGATTTGAATAAGCCACTAGTGTTCTCCCTCCTACTCCGCCCTCCCCATTTACCATCTATATTTTTGTGTATATTTGTATACACACTTATGTATGCATATGCTTTTGTCCTTATTGGAATATAAATTCTTTAATGAAGAATGTTTTAATTTCCCTCTTTATCCTTTCCATCTACCACAGTGTGCCTGTAACATAGCAGCTGCTTAATAAATGCTCCTTGATTGACTGGACAATGATTTGATCAATTGGAAGAGTTCTGCATTCGTAATCAGGAGATTTGGGTTCAAATTCTGGTGCTTATACTTACTGTTTATATAAAATAGGAACAACAATACCAATACTGTCTATTTCACAGTATTATTGTGAGCTGTTTGGAAACATTGAAAATGTTATATGAATGTTAGCTTGAATCATTGAGGTTTGGGCAAGTTCCATTAAAACTTCATTCTGTGAGTCATAAAAGAAACTGAATTTTCATTTACACGTATGTAGTGGTCCTTAAATCAGTAGAAAGAATTAGACCTTAATATATATTGGGATGGATTGGACTAGACTGACATGTAGATTTGAGTCTTGACTCTGTCATTAGCTAACTATGTGATTTTGTGCAAATCACCTACCTTCTTGGATCTATTATTTCCTAATTTGCAAAATGCAAAATTCTTAGATCTTTAAAAAAATTTATATTTAAAGGTAAAAAAGGTTAAGTGACTTGCCCAGGGTCATACAGCTGGCAAATGTCTGAGGCCCAATTTGAACTCATGTCTTCTTGACTCTAACCACTACACCACCAGTAGATACAAATTCCGAAAAGACCTTAAAAATTCTACAATTCTGTTGTCAAAGTCCCTTGATTCTTTCTGTCCCAAACAATTTCATTTTATGGAATTTTAATTTGGGTTGTGTGTGTATGTGTATGCACATGCACAAATATACATAATACATACATATACCTATACAATCCATTTTATAGCATTCTTTTTATAGGATGCTATGGGTTAATGGGATGAGTAGAAGACTTGAAGGAAGGAAGATCTAGGTTGGACTCCTGCCTGAGACACATGTTATGTGACCCTGAGTGAATCACTTAAGCCCCCTGAGCCTCAGTTTCTTTCTTTGTACCATGAGATTAATGATACCTCTGGTACTAACTCACAGACTTATTATGAGGATCCAATGCGATAGTATTTGGAAAACATTTTGCAAACTTTAACACGCTATCTAAATATCAGCTATTGCTATTTAATGACCTTATGAGGCAGCTAGATAGCATAATGGATAGAGCACTAGATGAGTAATTAAGGTGGGACTTTCTTTTACTGTTCTCTCTTTTAGCACTTATTTAATATCGTACCCTTGAAGAGTCTGGCCTTTGTTTCTTTGATTAAATCAGGAGTCTTTGTTGATCTCCTTGCCTCAAGGGAAAGCCTTCGGTTTAAGTCACATATTTGTGATGCCAGAAGCTTTTAGGCCACGTGGGTTTAAGTCGCATGATTGTGATGCTTTTAGGTCATGTGGGTGAGTCACATGTGATGCCCTTTGACCCTGAACAGAATATATAAACTCAAGAGGTTGGAGTTTTTCCTTGGGACTCCCACTCACTGGAAGAGTGACTGGTGACTCTGGGCAAGCTGTTGTAACTGCTCCCCAGCTTTGCTAGCCCAGATGTTGGTTTGTATTTGGTCTGTTTATAATGTATGTTTTTAATTTGTTTGTATTTGCTCTGAAGTCCAGGTTGCTGGCTTTTCCTCCTGAACTAAGTGAATGAGATTCGTATGTTGGATTAAAGTGAGATTGTTAATTCCTTAAAGTTACTTTCCTTAGTAATGCAGATCAAAAAAACCTGTGTTAGCAGCCCTTCTGTGTGCTGGTTGTTGGTTTTACACAGTCACAGTACCTGCTGGAAAGATTGTTGCTACAATCATGAATTAGGAAGACCTGCGTTCACATTCAATCTCAAGTGTTTACTATCTCATTGACCCTGAAGAAGTCACCCAGCTTTTATTTACCTCAGTTTCTTCAACTGTTAAATGGGTATAATAATAGCATGTACCTCCCAGGGCTTGTTGCAAGGATCAAATGAAATAATATTAGTAAACTGCTTTGCACAGTGCCTGCCAAATAGTAGATGCTTAATAAATGCTTATTTCCTTCTTTGTAGTGCATGACATGACTCATATATTTAACAAAATCTGCTGAGAGTGATATGGGAATCAATTTGGCTTAGTGAGTCCTTGGCATTTTGTAGATTAAATGAACATTGGTGATTGGCCTCAATACCCAAGTGATGAAGGCATTCTGCAAATGGAAAAAAAAATAAATGAATTAAGCATTTAATGGTACTGCAAGTCTATAAAGATTAATGAGAGGAAATTGATTTGTGAGTTTTCCTAATCAACTATTATTTGTCACTATTGTAAACTAGTTTCATGAAATATGCTTTTTATAAATTTCTCAAATCTTTCCAGTTAAAATGTGATGTTTAAAAAACTGTTTCTCCCAGCCATTCTAATCTGATTATTTTGCTAAACTTCTAACCTAATACCTACAAACTATATGTTGTGAACTCTCAAATGACATTTTAATCATTGAAACTCATCAATCAATTAGGATTGTTTGCTGAAAGTAATTTTTTCATAGACAAAAATGATACTGAAGCTACTTCTACATTGAAGAAAATAGGATGGATTATTTATTATTGCTTGTCATTTTGTATACACTTACAACTATAGATCTTTGGAACATTGAAGGTGTTCTGAAATGAAGTCCAGTCCCTGCTCCTACAACTAATGACATAGACAATGCAGAAACAAAATGGCATACTCCCATACATATATAATACACGACTCTTTCACCTCTCTTTTGTACAGTGAAAGGAGAGATGGCAACTAGGAAACTGAACCCAGTGTCTGAACTAGAGCTGAGAGAACTCCATTCTCTCCGATCTTGATGACTTTTGTCTGTGAGAATGTTAATGATCCCAAGCTTGATGTTTTAAATAGCATTTTGTCTGAGATTTCTGGCCTGGTGAAAGGGGAAAGTTGCTGGAGGAATGCATGACTAAAGAGATAACATGGTTAGTTTCCAGTGGTTGGCTGTGGTCATACATTCTTGTACTTGAGTGTTTTATTTAAAAGTTATTTTCCTAGTGATGAAATTTCTTTAGTGTGTGATATTATGGGTGTCCAACCACCAAATAGTTGAATATTTCATTTACTTATTATAGTATGGTGGCTTAAAATAATATAACTTGTTTGGGGGATTGCTAGGCACTTTTAAAAAGGCATTCTCCAGATTTGTTTTTACATTGTTCCTCTAATGATTTATGGAATCAAAAATCAAAAAGATAACATGCTTAGCCAATTTAAATCATTTTGAATCTCTGTTATCATCTAAGGATTTCTCATTGTACCGAAGAGAACTTTGTAAGACCTCTTTGAAACTCATTGGCTGATGCTCCAGTCTGTGGGATGAAGATAAAATTGTCATTAATCCATGGAGGAAAGCCCTGAGTAGATTTCTGAGTTATGGTGAATTTAAATGGATTGAAGTTGTGATTGCTTCAGAACCCACAGCATATATTTAAACACAGTTGAGATACCATTCGATAAGGAACAAGTTGTAAGAGAAAAAGCAACAAGGTGTTAAAATGACTAATGTACTAGATCTGGAGTCAGGAAGACCTGAGTTCACCTCCAGCCTCAGATATTTACTAGCTGTGTGACCCTGGACAAATCACTTAAACGGTCTTTACTTTTCTTATCTGTAAAATGGGGATCGTAATAGCACTTATCTCTAAGGAGTGTTGTGAGGTTCAAATGAAATGTTATTTGTAAAACACTGCAAACCTTAACATGTTCTATAAATGCTATGGAGTAGTAGTAGTAGTAGTAGTAGTAGTAGCAACAGCAGCAGCAACCGTAGTAGTAAAACCTCTATAGGATAGCTATGCATACATAAGTATATGTTCATAGAAAGGCAGACTGGTATAGTGGAAAGAAAGCTTCTCTTGAAGTCAGAAAGAAAATATTAATAAATGACCATGAATTAGCCCTATAACTTTCCAAAGACTATTTAATATATTATACAAATATATAGCTTGGGATATTTTTCTCTTAAATATGATTATGCTCATTGTTTTCCTATCTTTTAACCATCCTTGTAGGCCAGGTATAAACTATTATATTATTTTAAATAAGTAGGAGGAAGAGTGAATGTAAATGACTAATCTTTGTCCTCTGGCAATGTGCAAGTGATTTCCATTCCTGATCAGCATGACAATCTTTCAAATACTTGAAGACAACTATTCTGCAAGCCCAAGAACCCCCAGCACAACAAGCTTAACTAGGCCAGGCCACCCCAGCTCAGGGGGCAAGCCAGTAGCACCCAAGGCCTTGGCACAGAAAACCAGGAGCCTGTTCCCCAGCACAAAAAACTTGAGACTGTGTTCCCCATGCCACAGGACCAGAGCTCAACTTTAAAAGTCACAAAATAGGGTAAAATGAGTAAAAACCAGAAAAGCACCCTGAACATAGAAAGCTGCTATGGCAACAGGGAAGACCAAAACATAAACTCAGAACAGAACAATGTCAAAATGCCTACATGCAAAACATCAAAGGGAAAGATGAATTGATCTCAAGACCAAAAAGCCTTCTTGGAAGGCTCAAAAAGGATTTTAAAAATCGAATAAGAAAGGTAGAATTTTGGGAAAAGAAATAAGAGTTATGCAAGAATGAGTCAATAGCTTGGAAAAGGAAGGGCAAAGTTGACCAAAGAAAACAATTGCTTTAATAATACAGTTGGGCAAATGAAAAAAAAACCCAACTCCTTAAAAAGTAGAATTGGGTAAATGGAAAAGGAGGAAAAAGCTAACTGAAAAAAGTAATTCCTTAAAAATTAGAATTGGGCAACTAGAAACTACTGACTCTATGAGACACCAAGAATCAATCAAACAAATTCAAAAGAAGGAAAAAAATAGAAGAAAATGTAAAATACTCCTTGGAAAAGCAACTGACCTGGAAAATAGATGCAGGAGAAATAATTTAAGAATGATTGGACTACCTGAAAGCCATGATCAAAAAAAGAGCCTGGACGGCATCTTTGAAGAAATTATTAAGAAAAACTTCCCTTATATCCTAGAATCAGAGGGTAAAATTGTCATTGAAAGAATCCACTAATTACCTCCCAAAAGAGATCCCAAATGAAAACACTAAGAAATATTGTAGCCAAATTCCATAATTATTATGTCAAGGAGAAAATATTGCAAGCAACCAGAAAGAAACAAGTGTCAAGGCGCTGTAGTCAGATTGCACAGGATTTGGCAGCTTCTACATTAAAAGATCTGAGGGCTTGGACTATGATATTCCAGAAGATAAAGGCGCTTAGATTAAAACCAAGAATCAACTACCCAGCAAAACTGAGCTTAATCTTTCTGGGGAAAAGGTGGATATTGAATGAAACAAGGGACTTTCAAACTTTCCTGGTGAGAAGACCAGAGCTGAACAGAAAATTCAGTTTTCGAATACAAGACTCAAAAGAAGCATAAAACAGTAAACAGGAAGAAAAACCCATGTTATTCAATAAGAGTAAACTGTTTACATCCCTACATGAGAAGATGATACTTGTAACTCTTGAGAACTGTGTCACTATTAGGGCAGTTAGAAGGAGTGGACATAAAAAGAGGGTGTAGGTATAAGTTGACTTTGATGTGATGATATAAAAAAATCAAGGGGTTAAAAAAAAGATTGTACTGGGAGAAGAGGAAAGTGAGAGGCAGAATAGGGTATATTACATCACAGGAAGAGGTGCAAAAGACCTATTACAGTGAAGGGAAAGAAAGGAGAGATTGAGCATTTTTTGAACCTTAGTCTCATTGGATTTGGCTCAAAGTGGGAATAATATACCTATTCAGTTGAGCATAGAAATGTATCTTACCCTACAGGGAAGCAGGAGAGGAAACAGGAAAAAAGAGAGTGGAGGCTGATAGAAGGGAAGGCAGATTGAGAGAGGCAGTGGTAAAAAGCAAAATACTAGGGAGGAGTGACAGAGTGAAAGGAAAGAGGAAAGTATAAACAGGAGGAGGAAATAGAATGGAGGGAAACACACAGTTAGTAATCATAACTGTAAATGTGAAGGGGATGAACTCACCCATAAAATGGAAGTATATAGCAGAATGGATTAACAACCAGAATCCTATAATATGTTGTTTACAAGAAACACATTTGAAGCAGAGAATTACACACAGATTAAAGGTAAAAGGCTGGAGCAGAATATATTACACTTCAGCTGAAGTAAAAAAAAAAGCAGGGGTAACAATCCTGATCTCAGACAAAGCAAAAGCAAAAATAGACCTAATTAAAAGAGAGAAGGAAGGAAGCTACATCTTGCTAAAAGATACCATAGACAATCAAGTAACATCAAAACTAAACATATATGCACCAAGTGGTATAGCATCCAGATTCTTAGAGGAGAAGTTAAGTGAGTTACAGGAAGAAAAAGACAGAAAATTATACTTGTGGGAGACCTCAACCTCCCCCTCTCAGAACTAAATAAATCTAACCACAAAATAAACAAGAAAGAAGTTAAGGAGGTGAATAGAATTTTAGCAAATGTAGATGTGATAGACCTCTGGAGAAAACTTAATGGGGATAGAAAAGAATATACCTTTTCCTCAGTGGTATCTGGCACCTACACAAAAATTGACCTTATGTTAGGGCATAAAAACTTCATAATCAAATGCAGAAAGGCAGAACTATTAAATGCATCCTAATTAAATGCTCTAAATCATTTCATGAGAGAAATGCACACTAAAAGAACTCTGAGGTATCACCTCACACCTATCAGATTGTCTAATACGACAGAAAAGGAAAATGATAAATGTTGAAAAAGATGTGAAAATAGGGATGCTAATGCACTTTTGGTAGAGTTGTGAACTGATCCAAACATTTTGGGGAGCAATTTGGAGCTATGCCCAAAGGGCTATGAAACTGTGCATACCCTTTGATCTAACAATATCACTACTAGGTCTATATCCCAAAGAGATCACAAAAAAAGGAAAAGGACCCTTACAAAAATATGTATAAAATATTTATAGCAACTCTTTTTGTGATGGAAAAGTATTGGAAATGAAAAGAATGCCTATACATTGGGAAATGACTAAACAAGTTGTGGTATAGGAATGTAATGCAATAATATTGTGCTATAAGAAATGATGAGCAGGTGGATTTCACAAAAAACCTGAAAAGACTTACATAAAACAATGCTGAGTGAAGTGAGCAGGATAACATTGTATGTAGTGACAGCAACATTGATATTGATTGGTGCTCAGTTATGATAGACTTAGCTCTTCTTAACAATACAATGATAAAAGACAATTCCAAGACTCATGACAGAAAATGCTATCCATACCCAGAGAAAGAACTATGGAGTCTGAATGCTGATTGAAGCATAACATTTCCATGGGGGGGGGCGGTGTTTTATTTTCTTTCTTATGGGTATGATTCTTCTTTCACAACATGACTAATGTGGAAATATATTTAACATGTTTGTATGTATAACCTATATCAGATTACTTGCTGTCTTATGGAGGAGGGAGGAAGGGAGAAAAATTTGGAATTCAAAATCTTATAAAAATGAATGTTGAAAACTATCTTTACATGTAATTAGAAAAAAAATAAAATACTATCAAGTGGAAAAATAAAATACAATTATGAACTTTGTGAATGACAACAACAAAAAAAAGATCTTTTAATGACCCAAAGGTTCCCATAGAAACAAAGGCCAATCTTTTGAATAGCACCACTCTACTCATGTTTTTAAATGGCAATGAGATGCCATCCATCTATATCAGAAGAGTTGAAAATGAGTATTACACAAAGGGAAATAGAGAGGTGCATGATAGAGGAAAGCAGTATCCAACATCTAGCCAATGAGGGATTGTAAAGAACAGGAGTAAAAGATGCAATCTTGGAAATATATAAGAAGAGAAGATGAGTTGATCACATTGCAAGGGCGAGAAATGGCATGTAGATAGCCTTAGTGTTCTACTGGTAGGTACCTTGTCTATGTGAGGAGAAAGTAAGGAAGGCCTTTAGCATTTTGGGTGAACCCATTGTGGTGAATTTATCACAGGACATAGACCAATTTCACAAGTTGTGGCTGAGTTGTGAGCCTCATTGTCAGGAACTCCAAAATTGATGTATGCACAAAGGCATTTGAGTATCAGAGAAGTGTTTCCTTATAACCTCTGAACTTATCATCTCAGGTCACTAATTATTTTGTCCCACCCTTCCCAGTTTAAAGATTTTGGTGGCTCTCCATCATCCATGATCATATTGTCCACTCCATGTAGGGCTACTATTTCTACATTGACTTTTTATTTTTTCTTATTAGAGAAATCCTGTTTGTTTTATTTATCAACAGCCTTAGCTTAATCTGAACTTTAGTCACCTAACATTGTTATTCCTGCAGTATGTGACCATTTTTTGTTCATTCTCCATTATCTGCCCTTGCTTTTGTCTTCTAAATTCTTTGAAAGCATGGATTATCTTACTTTTGTTTTTGTATACCCAAAGGCTGGCATATTGCCTGGTACACAGTAGTTGTTTAATAAAGGCTCATTGATTGATTGGTTAATTGATATGTTTTTAAAATTTGAACTCCTGAATAAGTTTTCTGTATATCCACATTGATTATTGATCTCTTTGGACACCTCACCCATTCTCTTTCTAATCAGTATCATCTGTCTTGTCAGAATTTTGTTGTTGATACTGTTCCTTTGCTCCTGGGCCAAATTCCCTTATGTAAGATCTTGTGATAGTTTTGAAATCTGATCTCCTTAAATATAAAAAATACATTAAGCCTAAGCCTGATTTCCCCTCTTTAAAAATTATTAATGCTAAGATGGAGGACCACAAACAGTCAGCATGGCTTCATCAAGAATAAATAATTTCAAACCAATATGCCTTCCTTTTTTGACAGTATTACTAAACTAGTAGATGAGGGAAATATTGTGTACATAATTTGCTTTAATGAAGTATCTCATACTTTTTTTGTCTGGAGAAAATGGAGAGATATGGATTTGATCAGTGATATAAAACTCAAATAGGAATAGATAGATCCCTACAGATGCATACTGACTTAGAAAACCACAAGTTAACTTTATCTATGTTGTATTATATTTTTTCTTGTGAAATTTTGCTAAACATTTCCCAATTGCATTTTAATCTGGTTCTGGAGACACTGGAGTTTTGCCAAGCACTTGTGGCCAGAAGATCACAAGTTTGACACCTCTGGGGTTAATAATACAATCAGATTGATTCATAACTGGATGGCTGGTTGGACTCAAAGAGTAGTTGTTGGTAGATCATGATCATTGTGGTAGGAAATACCTGTAGTGGAATACATCAAGGAATTGGTAATTACACCCGTGCTGTTTAGCATTTTTATCTATGAATTGGACCAAGGCACAGATGGTATGCAAATAAAATTTGCAGATGACACAAAGCTGGGAAGGATAGTTTATACAATGAATGACAGAGTTGGGATCCAAAAAGATCTTAACAGCCTAGAACATTGGGCTGAATCTGACCAGATTAAATTTAATAAATGTAAACAGTTGCACTTGTTTAAAAAAAAGAGATCTCCACAAATAGAAGATATGAGAGAGAAAAATAGATAGCAATTGTTCTGAAAAGGATGCAGGGAGTGGAGGGGATCATTCTTTGGTAAGCTCAATACAAGTCAGCAATCTAATGTGACAGCCAAAAAAGCTAATGCAATCTTGGTATGCATTAGGAGGGGTATAGCTTCCAGGAATAGGGAGGTGATAGTCCCACTGTACTCTGCCCTTGTCAGACCTCATCTATAATATATTCAGTTCTGGGAACTATGGTTTAAGAAGGATATTGATAAGCTGGAGTTTCCCAAGGAAGACAACCTGGATGGTGAAGGGCCTGGAGTCCATGACATATAAAGTTTGGCTGAAGGAATTGGGCACATTTGGCCATGAGTGGAGGGTAGGGGGAGGGGACATACTTTCCAGGGACATACCTGTGCTCAAGTATTTGACTGACTGCAATGTGGGGAGGTAATAAATATGTTCCTTTTGCTTCCATGAGGCAGAACAATGAGCATTGTGTGGAAATTTCAGAGGCAAATTAAGGTTTGTCGTCAGAGAAAACAAAAACAAAACCAAAATAACTTGACCAAATTAAAGCTCTCCACAAGGGGAATACATGGCCTCAAGAGGTGGTAGGTTCCCCTTCCTTGTGTGAGAAATGGCCAACAGTGCAGCTTCCTTAGGCTTAGACTTCTCCAGATAAGGAGAGCTCTGTGTTAAGTTTCCATTTCCCCTATAAATCTTGATCCATGTCAGCATAGGCAATTCCTGGTCACTCCCCCTTCCCGGGACACGTAAGCACCTAGCTTCCAACTATGGGTGTGTTTGCTTCTATTGGGTATTAGCTTCCGTGCTTAGATTGTACACCCTGAGTACCCGGCCAATGGAGAAAAGAGTAAGGGGGGTGCGGTGTGAAGGACATGCATTATGGCTACAAAATTCTGTTAACTTCCAGCCAGTCTGGGCACTCCCTGGCTGATGCTGCTTGAGTAACGAGGGCTGTGCTCTTTCTCATGAGAAAGAATAAAAACCTTTTCTGATCTCTGACTCAGACTCCAAACTTTTGATTCTGGTGGTCATTTTTCTACACACTTCTAAGTCTTGAAGCAGAGGCTAGATGACTATTTTTAAGGTATGACACTGTGGGAGTTCCTTCATTTATGGATTGGTTTCTCAGTTCCCTTCCAACTCTCAGACTTTGGGGTTCTGAGATCCTCCCCAGGCTGTAAGCAATCAGTTCATTGTCATTAGCTCACTTGCTCTGTTGTCCCCAAAATTCTGCTCGTTGACTTTTAGGCTTTTGGCCCTAACTAGCTCATGCTTTGCACCTCTTCACTGGGGGAGCTTTTGGTAATCCTGCTTAAGCAAATTATTTTTTCTCTTCCACATTTTACCTTCACTGAACAATTCTGACCCTCATATTACTGGGCTAGTATTGGGATCTTTTCTATCTATATTACCTTCCCCCTACACAACCCAAATCACATTATGAATCCACCGTGCTCCACCTCACTCCATTTCTCATGCTCAGCTACTCAGGACTCCAGCTTGAGCTCCCAACTTTTCATGCTTTCCTAAAATGTCCTCTTTCCTCTAACAGTTCTACCCACTCTTAGCTAAGCTCATCTATATGATTGTAATAATTGTTAAGGCCACAAGCACTTTTGCTTAGAACTTTCCTTTACCACATACCTCCATCCCGTTTGAGGCTCAAACTATTGTATCCCCTCCCTTTGGGAGCAACTGTCTTAGCATATATTTTGATAACAATTTTTAAATGCACTGATTGGACATACAACTATCATATCAACATGTCCATCTCCCCACCCACCCCTCCAACAACAGGACAGAGTCTGGAACCATTTATGTGTAACATATTTTCTTCTCAGCCACAAAAAAAAAAAAAAAAATGTGTCTGATATGTAGGAAAAAATGAAATAGGAAACTATCTATTTAGGTGACAACAGAAACATTCCTGGCAGGAATAAACACATCAAGTAAAAACATGTTCCCCTTATCTGCATTCAATCAGCTCAAGGGGTACATCAGAACATGTTAATTACATTGTGAGGCAATTGATTTAGGATGACTGATATCATGAAAAAAATGTACACCTAAAGCATGACATCTGAATTAGATCTTAATTTCATTTCTAAGGAACAGAGAGATTGTTATTGTCTGACCTGGTCTTTTTCAATGTAGAGCTGAATCAGCAAACCGTGTGTTCTCAGCCAGAAGTTATAAAATAGACTAATGATGGATGATAGGAACAAATGGTAAGTAATAAAATGGCATACATTTTAGCACTGGAAAAAGTTGCAATGGTTATGAAAACACACTGGCATCAAGTATTAACAACTAGGTTAACCTTTATGACACACCATGAAGGACTATCATATCAGAGGATTTTGAATTTTAAAAACAAAAAAATGAACAAACAAAAATCAAGAATAATCTAAATCTTGGAAATTGGTGGAGAAAAAATAAACTCTTAAGTATAAGATATGATAATTCAACTGCTTAGGCCAGGATTAGATTTTTTTGTTACTTACATATTAGATTTAAATTCATTTATTACCTATAGAACAAACCTGCCATGAACCCCAAGAATTTCTTCATTTCCACTGTGAGTACAGGCTATCCTTCATGCCCCAAAAGCCCTCCATCAAGGCTCATCTTTGCCTCTTGTAATCCTTAGCTTTCTTCATGGCTTAAGTCAGATGTCTTATAAGTTACCTTTCCCTATTTACCTAAATATTAACTCTAGAACAACAAGGGGGTGGAGCCAAGAGGGCGGCTAAGAAAGCAGGGACTTGCTTAAGCTCTCCCCAAAAAATCCTTCCAAACACCTGTAAAAATGGCTCTGAACAAATTCTAAAGCTGTGGAACCCACAAAATAGCAGAGGGAAACAGGTCTCCAGCCGCCCAGGAGAGCCTGGATGGTCACCGGGAAGGGTCTCTCCCATGGTGCTGGGAGCCAAGCACAGCAATGCTTGGGCCATGCCAGGATAGACCAGACCTGCAGTCAGCCAGCAGAACAGGCCTTAGGGCCATGAATCATTGAGCTGCGGAAGTTACCAGACTTCTCAACCCACAAATGCGAAAGAGTATGTTAGTGGGAAACTGCAGGATCGAGTTCAGAGCAGTCTGACCACCAGCCTTGGGAGTGGCGTAGGTGGTGCACTGGTGGCGGTGGCAGCAGCAAGAAGTTCTTGAGGCTGCTTCCAGAGCTCCAGCATCAGCTGCTTCCTGAGTCCCTGGCTCATACGGTAGGAGGAATCTAGCTGCGGATCAGAGCAGAAGTGCAAGGAGTGCTTTGTGGGAACAGAGGCAAGTTCTCTTGCTGAGCCCTGTTTGGATCTGTATTGTGGTCCTGGTTGGTGGTTCTTGAGGGAGGAGGAATGCTGCTGTGAGAGAGCCTGGGGTGACAGTGGAGTAGAAGTAGCTTTGAAAACAGCAGTATTTGGACCCTAAAGCTTGGGACAAAGTACTTTCTATTTTATAAGCAGTCATACACTGACAAAAAGCTCAAGGGTCAAATAGTTGGCTGGGAACATGAACAGGCAGGGAAAATGAATTCAGACTCAAACTCAAGCTCTAGATTCCTTTTTTGGTGACAAAGAAGATCAAAACATACAGCCAGAAGAAATCAACAAAGTCAAAGAGCCTACATCAAAAGCCTCCAAGAAAAATATGCATTGGCTCAAGACATGGAAGGTATCAAAAATGATTTGGAGAAGCAAGTAAGAGAAGTAGAGGAAAAATTGGGAAGAGAAATGAGAATGATGCAAGAAAACCATGAAAAACAAGTCAACAACTTACCAAAGGAGATCAAAAAAATACTGAAGAAAAGAACACCTTAAAGAATAGACTAACCCAAAAGGCAAAGGAGCGCCAAAAAGCCAATGAGGAGAAGAATGCCTTGAAAGGCAGAATTAGCCAAATAGAAAAGGAGATCCAAAAGCTCACTGAAGGAAATAATTGCTTATAAATCAGAATGGAGAAAGTGGAAGCTGGTGACTTTAGGAGAAATCAAGATATTATAAAACAGAACCAAAGGAATGAAAAAATGGAAGACAATGTGAAATATCGCATTGGAAAAAAAAAAAAACACTGACCTGGAGAATAGATCCAGGAGAGATAATTTAAAAATTATTGGACTACCTGAAAGCCACGATCAAAAAAAGAGCCTAGACATTATCTTTCAAGAAATTATCAAGAAGAACTGCCCTGATGTTCTAGAACCAGAGGGTAAAATAGCAATTGAAAGAATCCACTGACCACCTCTTGAAAAAGATCCCAAAAAGAAAACTCCTAGGAGTATTGTCACCAAATTCCAGAGTTTCCAGGTCAACGAGAAAATAGTGCAAGCAGCCAGAAAGAAACAATTTGAGTATTGTGGAAACACAAATAGAATAACACAAGATCTAGCAGCTTCTATATTAAGGGATTGAAGGGCTTTGAATACGATATTCTGGAGATCAAAGGAGCTAGGATTAAAACCGAGAACCACCTACCCAGCAAAACTGAGTATAATGCTCCAAGGCAAAATATGGATTTTCAATAAAATAGAGGACTTTCAAGCTTTCTCAGTGAAAATACCAGAGCTGAATAAAAATTTTGACTTTCAAACACAAGAATCAAGAGAAGCATGAAAAGGTAAACAAGAAAGAGAAATCATAAGGGGCTTACTAAAGTTGAACTGTTTTGTTTACATTCCTACATGGAAAGATGATGTATGTAATTCATGAGACCCTTCTCAGTACTAGGATAGTTGAAGGGAATATACATATATGTATATAGACAGAGGGCACAGGGTGAGTTGAATATGAAGGGATGATATAAAAAAATAAAATAAATTTAAGGGGTGAGAGAGGAATATACTGAGAGATGGAGAAAGGGAGAGATAGAATGGGGTAAATTATCTCACAAAAAAAGTGGCAAGAAAAAGTAGTTCTGTTGGAAGGGAAGAGGGGGCAGATGAGGGGGAATAAGTGAATCTTGGTCTCATCAGATTCAACTTGAGGAGGGAATAACATATACACTCAATTGGGTATCTTACTCCACTGGAAAGTAAGGGCAAGGGGATAAAAAGGGGGGACAATAGAAGGGAGGGCAGATAGGGGGAGGAAGTAATCAAAAGCAAACACTTTTGAAAAGGGACAGGGTCAAGGGAGAAAATTGAATAAAGGGGGACAGGATAGGATGGAAGGAAATATAGTTAGCCTTTCACAACATGAGCATTGTGGAAGTGTTTTACATAATGATACATGTGTGACCTATTTTGAATTGCTTGCCTTCCTAGGGAGGGTGGGTGGGTGGAAAGGGAAGAGGGGAGAGAATTTGGAACTCAAAGTTTTAAAAGCAGATGCTCAAAAAATAGTTTTTGCATGCAGCTGGGAAACAGGATACAGGGAATGGGGCATAGAAATCTATCCTGCCCTACAAGAAAGTAAGGGGAAAGGGGGTGGGGGGGGAGTGGAGTGGGGTGACAGAAGGGAGGGCTGACTGGGGGAATGAGGTAATCAGAATATATGCTATCTTGGAATGGGGGAGGGTAAAAATGGGGAGAAAATTTGTAACTCAACATCTTGTGGAAATCAATGCTGAAAACTAAAATATTAAATAAAAATTATAAAATTCAAAAAAAAGAAAGTCAAAAAAAATATTAACTCTTTCTCTTCTCCAAAGATCTTCTATTTACTTTCCTATGCACATGTTTTGTTTCTCAGTGGAATACAAAGTCTTGGAGTACTAAGACTCTTTTATTTTAGTATTTATATCCCAAGTCATCTCCTACACGAAGTATATCTAGATTACCCCATTCACTATGTTCTAGTGTGCTCCCTGTTTGTATTTGGTATTTACTTGTCTGTTATTTCTTTCCAGTAGAATGTGAGTTCTTCAAGGGCAAAGACATTAATTTTTGTCCTTATAGACAGCACCTAGTGTGCTCACTACCTGTCACATTATTAGTGCTCAGTAAATGAATGGATGAATGAAGGAGGGCAGGGACTGTTTTTGTTTCCTTAATTTAGGTTTTGTTTTTGCCTTTGTATCCCCAGTGGTTTATGCAGGACCTTGTATATAGTAGATTCTTAATAAATATTTATAGATTTGTGTTTACTCTATCATTCTAGGGTTCTCCCTATTCCATTATCTCCTACCACTTGAAAAAGTCTAGGACAGATCCCACTATTCTTGTCAATATCACCACTATTCCATTCCCTAGTAGTCCACAAGAACCTTCTGATCCCTCTAAGACAGAAGTTCTTAATCTTTCTTATATCATGAATCCCTTCAGCAGCCTGGTTAAAGCTATGGTCCATGTCTCAGAACAAGGTTTTTGAATAGTTGGAGAAAATGCTGGCATCATTTACAGGTTATTGAAACTGAAGTTGTTTTATTTTCCCATCCAAGTTCACAGACCTCCTAAAATCATCCATGAAACTTTGGTTAGAAACCTCTACTCTAAGAGCATGTGGCCATGATAGCAGTTGATAAAGTGCATGTTAAGATCTAAGTGTTAACTGTTTGCTGTGTAAGTTACAATCTCTGTTTAAATCCTAAGATATAGCAAAGTGCAGGAAGAAAATGTGCTAAGAAAAAATCTTCAAAATCTTTATTGCAATGGGATAATACACATGGATAGCCATGTGTATTATTGGAAATTTGATCTTTTTGTGGGGAGAAGAGTACCTTATATGTGTACCTACTGAATTCCAGTATTAATTCAGTTTAAATGCAGTCCTATGTATTTCAGAAAAGTCAATACATTTGCTTTTTCACATTGATTAATAAGGACTGGGGAAAATATAAACAAAGGCCAGAATAAAGTTGGCTAGGAAAGTATTGAGTTAGTGGGATGCATGTGAATAGCTAGTGCCATGGGTAACACCTATGCTATTTCACAGCATGACATACTTCAGAATGACATAGATAAATAAATAAGCATCTTGTTAATTAAAATCACAAGTAATATTTCAATTGGAAGATGCTTCAAGCCCTGAGGAAGACAAAGAATTAATGTACAGAGACATTTTTGTTGGGAATTTGGAAGTACTAGTTTAAGAGAAGAAAGCCAAGTTCATTTTGTAGAAAAATCCCATAATTTCTCCAAGGTAATACTGTTCTGGAGAAAAGATATCTTAGGAGAGGGAGATAGCCAAGAAAAAAGAATAAGACTTCAAGGTCATATGGATAGCTGCTTCTATATAATAAGAATCTGAAATTGGATACTTCAGCAAAGTAGCTGGTAGGTCTGTGGGTTGCATTTATCACTGGCCTTCAAGAAGGGGACTGAGTGCCCTGCTGTATCTATACACAGAAACTGGTTTGGCTGAATTTGACTAGAAAAGTTAAAATCAATCAAATCACTAAGAATGGAGAGTGGTGAGTAGGGGAAGTAGGGAAGGTCTATTAGACTATGTAACTCACTAATTTTTCATTAGTCAGTCCATTATTTTAGTATGATGTAAATACAAACAGTTGGTATTATGACTTCATCAAGCAATTAATTTCACAACTGCATGCACCTCAATCTATTAGAAGTGGGGGAGTGTGTTGAAATGGGAAAAGAATCACAGTGATTAAAAGAGAATAAGACTGGTTATTCTATATATCTATATGTGTATGTATGTGTGTATATATATATGTGGGTATATATGTATGTGTGTGCATGTTTATATACATGCAAATATGCATATACAATATTTTATATATGTGTATATGTATGTGTATATGCATGCATGCATACATACATACATGCATGCATACATACAGATATACACATACCTACATACATACATACACACATACAGGGTAGACCTGGGTATCCAGAGCTTTCTAAACAGTTTTCAATTCAACAAATCAGTTTAAAAAATTAATACAGCCTTTGAATCAACTATTTCAGCTCATAGATGTAAATCCCAGTTTTATACAACTTTTACATGTAAGCAGGACAGAAGCTTCTATGTATTCTCTCATCAAAATGCAATTTAATTTGGTTAAAAAGAGCTAGGAACATGAATAAAGTCGTTAAAGATTTTTTGTTTTGTTTTGAGAGACAATGAATTTTTAAAAATTGGTTTTGTGGACTCTCACTTAGGGAATTTCTTGGCAGCATACAAACCTGACCTCACCTATGTTAATGGATATCACTACTGGGAAAATCAGCAGCTGAGTAATAGCTGATGTTACAAGATAAGCACTAGTACATGTCTTGTCTGCATATCAGAAAGCAAAATCAGATTCTCCAAAGGTGATCTAATGGAAGAGATTTCCAGGATAAGGTATTTTCAGTAGGATTAAAAAGAATTTATAGTCATTTAGCCAAAGGGACCAACACAACTTAAGGTCCACTCTTAAAAAGCATATTATTAATGGTGACTTCAAAGCACAAGATGACACATTACTGTGTATTAAAAAACTTTTCTGTATTTTGGTACATATGTGTATGTATACATATATAATATATGTGTATATATGCACATATATACATATACATACACATATTATATTTTCACAAAACAACTTCTTGTAGATGGTCAAATAAGAATATGAGTCCTGAGTTATTAATGTTCTCTCAATCAGCTTTGTGTGTGTGTATGTGTGTGCATGTGCATGTGTGTGAGAGTGTGTGTGCTTGTGTGTGTATGTTCAGTAATAAGATCTTAGATTTCTTTTTCTTGCTTTCACTATTTTTAATTCTTTCATATACTTTGAGAATTGATACCTCAATGGTCTCAAAACTGTCTAGCCTCCAGCATGGATGCTGGGTAGACAATGTAGTTCTATTGTTTATCCCATCTTTTTTTTATGGAATTTTTTTCACATCATTATAGTTTTCCCCAACATTCTGCCCCCTTCCAGACAATGATTCCATGTAACAAATAGTATTTTTAAACACAAAAAAAGAAAAGGAAAAGGAAAAAATAACTGCATAACTGAAAATTGAAAAATTCTAACAATATGTCCAATGTGTGATACTTACAGACTTCCTACCTTTTCAAAGGAATTGGTAGAGAGTATCTTCTTATATATTTTCTTCCAAGCCATGCTTATTGTTCATAATTGTGCATAATTCACTTTTTTGTAGTGGGTCTTCCCATTTATCTTGTAGTCATTGTGCATGACTATACCATGCAACTTTATGTGCTAAAATAAATGCAAGGAATTCAGGGTTTTCCGAATGTGGTGTTTTATACATTTTTTGGTCTTTATGTTATGGCAAATGACTTACCTGGAATGGGTTTCTGTAGGAAATTGTGATAGTCAGTACCAATGTCCTCAGCCCCATCCATTTACCATTTTCTGACCTCAATAATTGATTTAAATATGAAATTATGTGCTAGTTTTAAATATATATCATTACTTATTTTTCTTCTTCTTTTTAGCAATAACACCAACAATAACAGCTTACATTTATATATCATCTTAAGATTTGCAAAACACTATAAATATTATTTCATTTGAAGCTCACAATAACACTGAGAGGTAGCTGCTATTATTACCCCATTTTACTGATAAAGAAACTAAGATAAACAGTTGTTAAATGACTTGCCCAGCCTCATACAACTAATAAAGTCTAGATTTGAACTTTAGTCTTACTGACTCCAGGCCTAGCACTCTATCCACTGTGCCATGTAGCTTTGTATATTTTTATCTTTGACCTAACAAGTCAATGGTTTGATGGTTCATAGACAACTGATTTTGAAATGATTCACACATCAGTAAAAAGTTGTTTCCTGTTTGTTAAAATATCATCAATTTCCTTTTCTGAGGTAATATTCTTTGCTATTCCCTGTATCAAGTGCCTTTAGTTTCTTTTCTCAAGGAAAGGACTTGTTCATGATATTCGTGATGTGTAGCCAGCCATCTTTTGTGTTGTCTCAAAACCTTAGACTTCCATCACTCCTTACTTCTGAATGATATTTTATAATCTATTTTTCTCTATCATTACCTATGTCCATTTTCATATTAAAGGAACTAAACATTAGAATATATGCTGATTTCACTTGGAAGGTCTTATCAAGTTCTTTATGGAATGTTTTCACCTTTCTATTCTTTTGAAACAGATGTTGGTATATAAACTGTAATCACTGTCATGGTAGTCTTTTTGCAAAAACTTGCTGGAAGATGAAAAAATGCCTTATGAAATGTTTTATTGCCTTTGGGTGATGAAACCAACTCCATTAACTCCTTTATTAGCCCTGTTAAAGGAGAATCTGTGCAATATCCTTCCATTTAGATGAAGCTATCTTTTGCCTTATGGTTTGGACCATAATAGAAATATCATTATATGAATTACTTCTTCCAAAAGCACTACAGATGTCAGTTTTCTGACAAAAAAAATTATGTGAATGTTTACCAATGACCTAAACTTATTGCTTCACAGCACAATTTACCCCCTTTTCACCACTCTATCATTCTTGTTGGCTCAGTGGATAGAATGCTGGACCTGGAGTCAGGAAGACCTGAGTTTAAATCTGGCCTCAGACACTTGCTAGTTGTGTGACCCTGGTCAAATCATTTAACCTCAGTTTCCCTTAATGCACTGGAGAAGGAAAGGGCAAACCACTCTAGTATCCTTGACAAGAAAGCACCATGGACAGTATGGTCTAAAGGGTCACAAAAATTTGGACATGACTAAACACCTGAATAATATCACCCTCATTGCAGAAACAGAAGGAGGATATGTAGGACTGATGGCTATCTTATATCTTCTTGGTTTCATGAGTTACCATGACCAAAGAATTCACAGTAAAATGGCTAGCTTATTTTTTTAATAAGCCTATGCTTATTGAAGTTCATCCTTGGAAAGCCAACACAGTCTGATACAGGGAACATATTAAGAAACTTAGTATGATGGGATAACCTTCCAGAGATTTCATTCCTTTGCTAATCTTTTGAGAATTTGGGGTCATTTTTCATGCAGAATGAAGCATTAGAATAGGTCAATAAGCAAGCAAACATAATTGAATGAATGAATAAATAAATGAATTAAAATTTGTATGAAATCTAGTTATATAGTCTTTCTTGGTTTACACTGTTTTTAATCAAAAAAAGCATAGAATATGATTCTTTTCTGCTTGGGGGCTTATTTCTTCATTGATCTATCCTTTATTTTGTCTTCCTGAGAAAGAGAGTATTCTTCTAAAACCAAAATTTGGAAGCATAAATGAGTCTCTGAGGCTTTTACCATTTCAGTCTCATAGCTTAAACAAGCAAACATTTAAATGACAAGTAGCCATTAAGATATAGTATAGTTGGAGGGTATATGGAAAAGTTGGGACATTAATTCAGTGTCACTGGAAATGTGGCCTGATCCAACCATTTTGGAGAGTAATCTGGAATTATGCCCAAAGAGTTATTAAACTGCCTATGCCATTTGACCCAGTAATACCACTACTAGGTCAGTTTCCCAAGATGTTGAAGGTAAAAGGAAAAGAAGCTAAATAAAATATTTATAGCAGCTCTCTTTGTGGTGGCAATGAACTGGAAATCATGAGAATGCCCATGAACTGAGGAATAGCTGAATAAATGTTGGTATATGATTGTGATAAAATACTACTGTGCTATAAGAAATGAGCTCAATGATCTTAGAAAAACATGGATAGATTTGTATGAATTGATGAAGAGTGAAATAAGCAGAACCAAGAGAACATTGTATACAGTAACAATATTGTTTTAAGAAAAACTTTGAGTGACCAAGTTATTTAGTCACTTAAGCTCTGTTTGCCTTTGTTTCCTCATCTGTAAAATAGGGTTGTTGTGAGGATCAAATGAAATCATAATTTAAAAGTATTTAGCACAATGCCTGGCATAGAGTAAGCACTACATAAATGTTGGCTGTTATTATCATTGTTGCTTTGGATTGTTCCCATTATCACAGTCTGCACTGTCTCTAGTCCTACTACTAAGGTCTCTGGATAATGAGAGCTATGTTCTTTGGGAATCACAGGGGAGACTCAGGCCAGGGAGCTCCAAAATTTCGCCAGACTCTAAGCAATCACATTTAAGCCCTCTTGAAGTTTACAGGCCCAGTGCCACCGGATCACAGAATACATAAATAAGGAAGGACGGAAGGGTATTGATGTGTTAGAGAAATTGCAAAGACAAGTCTACACCCTGTTGTGCTTTATGAAGTATGAAAATGTTTTTCCTGAAGGAAAGGAAGGTACCCTGATGGAAATTTGTCATTGACTCTGTCATATCCCCAGTGTATATGCCAAAACCAAAGACCATCAAAGAAAGAGTTTTGGACAGATTGGTCCCTGGAAATCTAGAGGAAAATCAGCTAGGGAGGAATAATCCAGTTCTTGAGAGGAAATCACTTACTGCTTTTCTTCTTGCCTCTCTACTAGAGGGCAGCAAGCTGGGGGAGGTGATTTATTTCCTCTTACCCTCACCATCCACCATGTATTTTGAAGTACTATGAAGTGTGGCTACTCACCCAAAGTTAGATAGCACACTTAAGTCAGTAATTGTCCCAAAGAGCCAAGGAAATAGTTGGTAGAGGCAGTGACTCTTGGCAGCAGGGAAGAGAGTCTGCTATGCATTTAATAAAGTACCAGCCTTTTTAGTTAATAGTAAAGGCAGGAAAGAGCAATGTGAGGACAGCATGAAAAAAGAAAAGGCATTGGGCCTTGCAGTGCCAGATGCAAGAGTTGTCTTGGCCACGTACATTCACCTATTCCTTACTACCTGTGTAATCTAAATGTGTGCTAGTCTTCCTTTGGATACTTTGCATATTTTATGGAAGAGTACACCTCAGCTTTATAGAAAGGGTATTTCAGAGCTACTGTTCTTATCATGCCATCTTAGTATATGCTTCATTTTGAGTTAATTTTGCCACCTGGTTCATTATTAATATTAAACACTTCATTGGGACCACATGAATTCTAATTTTAGGAATGTGGTCCCAAACAGTGTGTGCAGACCTGAAGTAGTAGGATCCTTTTGGGACACCCAGCCTACATGTGTGAGTATAAGCGTGAATCAAGGGAGTAGCACCGAGAGGTGGCCCATAGGTATGTTTCTATTGTTACCTATTGTATGGTTTAATAGAGACTTTTCACATCCAATAAACTGTCCATATTGTCTGATGATTTAATCAACCTGCCTTTTCTTGTGGTGAAGGTTTATTCCCATGCATCTGCTCCTGGGCTGCTAAGCACAGCGCACCTGTCTTAGAATGTGTTACTCTTTATGCTTTCCTAACTGTTGGCAATCACCTGTCTTATTCAGGAGAGAAAGTGAAAAGCCCAAGTGATTGCGTTTCTTAGAGAGCTGCCTGAATGTTATATAATATGCAAGTTGCAGTTCTGGGACTTCATTTCTCCTGGGTTCTTCATGCTGCTCAAGCATTTTTGTCCACTTCAAACTTTTTTCCTGAGGAATGATGCCAGCCTTTTACTAATAGGTCTCTGTTGCAGACTTAGTCAATCTATGACTTGGGAGCTGCCACCAATTGTTCAAATTTTGCCAGCAGTGTTCTTAAGGAATACCAATGATACCACCTATTTTTTGGCACTGATCTCCCCGGTTTTCTTTCATAGGGCTCATGCTCCTTGATCATAAAAGATACTTCCATTTTTATTCCCTCTCAGAGATGGCATGTTTTGCACAATGTAGGGACAATAAGAGTTTCACAGCAATCACCTATTATAACTCAAATATTTGAGATCCAAGCTTCAATGGCTGTTTGGCTGTACTAAGTTCCTTCCAGCAACCAGGAGATCTCATTTGACACAGTGCTGTACAATGCCACATCTGAGCAGTGAAGGATCACCTTTATATGTTCCTTGGAACATATGCCCCTCTCTTTCCCCAGAATGGAAATGGAATATAGGTTTTGGAGATTCCCCATGGGTAGACATGGGCAGGTGGATGTAGTGTTGAACATGTCTCTGTCACCCAGTATCGAACACATCTTGATAACTATTTGAACAACAATTGAGAGGAAATCACTGCCATTTTACATGAATTCACTACATAATTCAACCAGCCAAACATACTTTCTTATTAAAGGAGTCATTTTAATGTAGTTCAACTTAAGAAGTTACATCTGTATCCTCAGAACAAAAATGCAGCTATAGATTGGTTGTCTCTTAATATGTGCCAAAGATTTTTTTTAAAGGAATGATTCACCTTTTGTGATTTAAATTTTTGCAAACATGTGGTTTGCATTTCGGCTAATCTGCTTATCCATCTGCCCTTGAGAATGGATACATTTTATAGTCAAGTTCCTGAATTTTACTTGGAAAGGTATTTTTATCCTGAAGCATCTTTAGCTAAAAGGCAACAGAAAGTGTCCCACCATTCCTCAAAAGAAACTCAGCTGAAAAAAAAAATGAACACGGACTATCAGACAGTGCCCATTAAAAGCTACCTTGCAACTTTACTTACCCTAGGCTTCTGTCTCCTCAAATTGGCTGCTACATGACACCATCACTAGGGGAAACAACCATGAAACTAACTGGTTTGACAGCAGAAAGATAAAGATTAGTAATTATCGTCACTAATGCATGCAGGATCCTGTGCTAACTCTACCAAGTTAAATAGATATGATCCTTTCCCTCAGAATGTTCAAATTCAGGTTCAGATCCTCAAATCTGGAGGGGCAGAGACTGGCTAACACAGCCATGCATGCATATATAAACACATGTATGTAGGACCTGTATACATTTAAATGTATGTAAATACACGCATTGCATGCATATATCACATGCATGTCACTTGTTCTTATCCAGTGCCATTTATCACATGTATAATAAGGCATTAATCACACATGAATAAAAAATCATTCATTGAACATGTAATGTTATTGCCCATTTACATGCATGTTAATTATGCATTGTGAAAAATTATAAAGAGTTATTCATAATAATTCGTTATGCATGGGCAACAAATGGCACATAGCACATGTGTAATACATCACTTAATGCACACACTATATGCCATTTATTGCACACATATTCTTTGCATGTTGTGTGATAGAAGTATATATAATATGGTACCTATATTAACATAAACTATAATATTAACACATTATATATCATGTGGTATGATTATAACATAATCAATAATAATTTATATTGATAATATATAATATTGGTATGTAATATTTTGACTTCTAGGTTCTCTCCCAATGACTATCACTCAGTCATTACTTCTTCTTTGAGATCCATACAATCATATCTACTATCCAATCAAAATTCTGATAGCTGTTGTAAACTTCCCTAGAGCCATATTTAGGTGAGTGAGTGGATATTCACCCAGCCCTCTAGTTGGCCTCATACTAGCTAGACCACACTCCCCATCCCCTCCAGCTGTCCATCCTGGACTGTTCACCATCTGCCCTGCTGTACCCATCTACCTACTTTCCAATATCTTCCCAAAATATAATGAATCCAAACAGTAATTGCTTCTACAAATGACATACAAAATGGCTATTCTGTGGATTAACTCACTGTCTTTATAATTCTTCTCATCAAAACTTTCTAAAATAAGTTCCTTCAGAGCAGAGACCCTTCACATTTGCATCCATATTCTCAGATACTAAAAGTTTTTTAATGAATTTTTTTTTCATTCATCCAAGTGTAAATGGCATGATTTGCATCCAGGTCCTCTTGGCTGTAGGTTCCATAATGCCATGATGCCTCTTCAAGTTCCTGTGTTTTCCTTGGCATAAATATTTCTTCTATCAACACAGATTTTACCAGCACCTTTCCCTTGCCTCCCTCCTCACCATTCTTTGCTTTAGTAGATGGTCTTTAGGA
Organism: Trichosurus vulpecula; assembly: GCF_011100635.1. Classification (NCBI taxonomy): domain Eukaryota; kingdom Metazoa; phylum Chordata; class Mammalia; order Diprotodontia; family Phalangeridae; genus Trichosurus; species Trichosurus vulpecula. Next base: position 274,794,821 of record NC_050573.1, on the reverse strand, counting down.
GTTATTAGAATCAAGCATGCATTGACCTATAGTCAGCCTGGTAATGATTCTCTCTGAAATGAGCAGGCTGGTTATGTGAAAAAAAAGATAGAGTCTTGGATCTACTAAGAACTTGTGATCCACAGCCTTGAAAAGCCCAGGGTCTCCTCCAAACAACAAGGAAGCATCAAAGTAGGACACTAGGGGCAGCTAGGTGGCACAGTGAGTAGAGCACCAGCCCTGGACTGAATTCAAATCTGGCCTCAGACCTTGAGCAAGTCACCTAACACCAATTGCCCTGCCTACCCCCCTACAAAAGAAAGCAAACAAAAAAACCCAACAAAGTAGGACACTAGTGGAGAAATCAGTGGCTTTAGAATTTTAAGGTGTCTTTGCTAAGTTTCCATACCAAGATTTAAGAAGCATCACCATGGATACCATGTATTTGCCAGAAAAAAAGCAAAGGCAAGGGGAAAAAAAAGAATATTATCTGGAAAGTGAATAAAATATATAGTGAAAATTGAACATTTCAGAAAAGTAACTTGGAAGAAGGAGTACACAGTAGAAATTCCCATGTTTGCAAATGATGATCTGCTTTTTTGTGTAGTAGAATATTGTTGTAATAGCCAACAGGTTATACAGAAGATCTGTGATTGAATTTTGGTTGTGGGAACTGGATACTCAACTTATCACTTAGGGCTGTTGATATGTCCTAACAAAGCGCCTGGGGTGCAGAGACACTAAAGGATTTGCCCATGGTCATACTAATAGCATGTTAAAACCAGGTCTTTATCTTTTTAAGCCTAACACTCTCTCCACTACAAGAGCCCATCTTTCAAGTGGTGCAACTAATTCCATTCCATTCAGCAGTCAATTATTAAGTGCCCACTAGATACAAGACATTGTGTCACTCACTGGGGATCCAAACATACAAAAAGGAAATGATCCCTGCCCTCATGGAGCTTATATTATATATGAAAAATGACTATTCATGCAGATAAATAAACACAATATAAATTTCAAGAAGGTAAGAGCACTAACAACCAAGCTGGTAGGCTAAAGATTGGGCTACCTACCATGGCTATGTCAAATGCCATTGAGAAGCTTTCTGTATCCTGGAATTCCTGAACAGAGGTTCATTTAGTCTCCTTCAGTGATATTTGCTATAACCTTGCTTGCTTTATTTCTAAATTATGTTATTATCAGTATGCTATCTAAAGATCCTAACGGAAGACAAAATGAGGAGATATAGGGTCCTTTTACCTTGGGGTTGAGACATGGGATTCATCAGGCACTAGCAGGAAGAATCACAAGCACAAGACCATAGGAATACAGACCAAGTGAAATGGATTCCAAGAAATCTACAGGATAGACCAAGTTACTGAGAAGCCAGTGCCACAAGACCATTCATTATCAAGATCACAAAGAAAAGCCCTTTTCTCAGCTGGAGCTTAGATTGAGCATATACAGGATTATGTTAATACTTGCCAATGAGGTAAATGACTATAGATGGTTGTTTGAGGCTGATGCAGGAGTGATGTTTTGGAAAGGACAAGAAAGGAGCTAAGCTTTTCAGCCTCATGACTATGGAAAGAGAGTAGGATACGGCTCACTAAATATGAAATTTTATATCCGGAGAGGAAGTTGGACTTGGGCCATTCTTGTACAAGTTCACTCTACATACCATTAGTTAGAAATATACAGGCTCCATAAAGTGCTTGGATAAATCCTCTCTGTAGTTTCCAAACCAGGTGGTCATGAGCTTAAGAGGGTTAGGAAGCAACAAATACCATTGAGTGATCTAACTTGTATGAATTTATTATGAAACTGGTTATGTGTAGGGGAAAAATAATAACCTGACAGATAAACTTCAATGTGAGAGGAAAGTAATCCAATCTCCATTTATAGGATAGTAGACCATAGACCAACCATTTGGACTCATAAAAAGAGTCTAAAAATTTCAGAAACTTTCTCAAGAACGCCTTGGTCTAATATGCTGATATGGTAAAATATTACATCACATTACTACTACTACTACTACTACGACTACTACTACAACTAATACCACCACCACTACTACTACCACTACCACTACTACTACTACTACCACCACTACCACCACTACTATTACTACTGTATAATGCTGGATATTATCAGAAAAGCTGTTTAAACAAAAAAAGGAAAATAGCATCCACCTTTGTGAAAAGCCTCAATGCATTCATATAAACCTATTACTTCTTAATTCGACACCTTAAAAATCAAAACTGAGACAAACCATACCAACCAAACAAAAGATAATAGAGCTTAAGTGGGCCAATAGGAAGAAAAATAAAATTATCTTAAGGTATGGAATCAGGAGGTGCTGTTGTGTGAGGGGAAAAAAACCTTAAACCTCAATAGATTAGTAACTTTCAGTCTGGGAAATGAAGGTAAGAGGAACAAAATATATAAAATCAGAGTGAGAAGACATAAGACAAATACTGGGCCTCCAGAGACCTTGGAGCCTGAAGGAATTCCTATTAGGGCTAAAACCACTTGACAAATAAGTTACAAACTTTTGCTACTTGTTATCCTGGATGATAGGTCATGGGGAGGAAATTTTTTATGTATGCATGTGTGTATGTATGTACATATAGATATACACATATATGTATGTCGAAGTGTTTATATATGCATGCATACACACATATATGTATGTTTGTATATATACACACATATATGTATACATTCATATATGTGTGTATGTATATATATATGTATGAAATGTTAAAGGGTTTAGATAAATTCATGGGTGATCAATATATAATGAAATCCTAAGGAAAGTTAAACCCTAACCTTTTAAGATTATGAAAGTTAAGGATAGTTGTTGACCTGCACATTATCCTATATTGCCACATTAAGAGACAAAACACAGTGGATCATTGATCTTTCCCACAAATATCATTTGCTATGGTCTTATAGGCAGTGTTATACAGGGTGTCCCTAAAATCCAGACACATAGGAAATCTAATTAACATCTCATTAACCATTTCACTGAAGACTTTGTGTTGTTCAGAGACTTCTTTTTCTGGGTATGCTAAAGGAGAAGGTGTACTCAATGAAAATCACAGATGCAACACACTTGAATGAATGCATAAAGAGTGAATGGGCTAAAATTGACAGCAATGTGGAGTTCACATGAATCTTACAAAGTGCATCAACCTTTGCATCACAAATGATGGAAATCATATTGAAGATGTTATTTGTTAACATTCCAATTAAATAAAATGTTGAAAATTTCATTCATTTCAATTTCTTGAAAATATGCATTTTTGCCTATGTGTCTAGACTTTAGGAACACCCGTATAATGGGAAAAGCATTGAACTAGGAATCAGAAGACTTTAGTCCATTTCTCACCTAACTGCATGTATTCCTTTGGGATTTATCTGACTGACTTCTCCAAGATTCAGGAAGTTCACTATTGGGATAATCTCATCATCTTGTAAAATCCCATAAGCCTTGATATTCTACCTCATCACTACCCACTTGGCTTTCTGATTAGAGGTTGGAACTGGGAACTCCAAGCAACCCATCCCCCTCATAACACTCTATAATGTTTCAAAAAATTAAAATTAATCCAGATAATGATCTATGGAATCATGGAGAGCTCCGATCATCCACTGTTCTAAGATGATACAAAGATAATAATTTTCATAATATAATCTTGGCAACAGCACTTGGAACTAGGGGTAGTTAAGGTTGGAAGCTCATTGACATGTATTTTAGGATAGCTGAATCAAGGGACACTTTTAAATATCACTATGAAAAAGTAAGATTTGATTAAAATATGCATACATTTATCATAACAGAACTCCCTATAGTTTCCATGTCAAGCACTCATTTTGTGATGTTTTCATCTGTGTTCAAGTGAAGCCCCAAACCTTATCCCACTGTAATACACAGAGGAGCAGGTTGGGAGGGAAAGGCATACTTCTAAATTCTTACCTAAGAATCCCATATGTCACAACAGTAGCTGTCAGTCTTGCATGTGAGATACCAAAAACACATTGCTTACATCCTGCTACTGCTGTACTTTGGGCTTGCATAGCAATTGGAAAGTACTTGGGGGGTTGGAAGGGGCATCTGCAAAAATTTAAAGCACCTTCAGTCTCTAAGGTCACCTCTAGCTCTAGATCTATGATCTTATGGGCTTTTTCTATTCCTGAAAACTCACATGCCCTCATACTCCCACTGGTTTCAGGAGATGAATGTCTTTTTGTCCCCCTTCCATTTGTCATAAAGTGAAGGAGTCCTATAATAAGGCTACTTTTTAAAGCATAGTTTCAGTCACTTAGGAGAAAGCACCACCCACAGCTGTAATATCCTTTCAATATCAGCAAACTCACACCAAGTTACTGTGTGAAACTAAAAAAAATGACAATGAAGTAAAACTTTATCAGTGTATGTGCGTGTGTGTGTGCGTGTGTGTTTGCTTGTGAGAGAAAGAATTTGTGAGATGTATTGTCAATTGAGTGGTATAAGTTTCCTTTAGTATAGAAATACTGGAAATTCACAGAATGATTCCAAGATAATCTAGCAAACATTCAGATAGCTAGGTTGCCCAATGAATAGAGCACCAGAATCAGGAAGATCTGAGTTCAAATGTGGCCTCAGACATTTGTCAATTATGTGACCATGGACAAGTCACTTAAACCTGTTTGCTTAACTTTCTTCAAATGTAAAGTAAACTGGAGAAGGAGATGGCAAACCACTCCAATATCTTTGCCAAGGAAACCTCAAATGGGATCAGGAAGAGCCAGATATAACTGAGAAGAAAGAACAACAACAAGGATACTTTCTTTCTATGCCCACATAAATTGAATTAATCAACATTTGAAGCAAGGCATTACCTAGCCACCTTTAGATTAACCATTTGTTGAGGCACATTCTTTATTTTATTTTGCCTTCCTCTTTTGTTTTCATGATGTTTTCTTTTGCCAGTGAAAACACATACTAAGAATAGGAATATTTCTATCAAGAATTTCTAAGCTCACTCTACAAGGATGGGCTTAAAAGCCCTAAAACACTGATTGTTCACACACTGTAATGAGGATGACTCATGCTTTTTAATGGTGCTTTGAAAATCCACAGATCTTTCTGTACTTAAAAAATTTAAATGACTTTTTTTGCCCATGGGGAGATTAATAAATTCACTAAGGTGAAAAAAAATGAATATCTTTTTCCCCAGTAAGAAAATTGTTCAAAGATTAATTTAGCCTGTTTAATTTAGCTCTCAAATGTTTCTCAAAGCTCTAAAATATTTTTCCACCTTTGGTGCACCTGGGGCACCAATTTGATTACTTTTACTCATGATTTTAATGCTTCTCTCTTCTTCAATATCAAGTTATTTTAATTTTCATTCACTTTATTTGCTCCCTAGTGATTTTCTTTTGTAAAAAATTAAACCTTTACTGATTTTCTCTTCTTGCCCTAGTTTAGGCTTAAGGCTCATGACATTCTAGCACAAATCCAGTGTCACATCTTTCGATTCTTCCTTTTACCTGCTAGTTTCCACAGAATCACAGAATTTAAAAGTTGATAGGGACTTGATATGCAGCACCTGGTAAAACTCGTAGCTAAAAAAGAATTCTGATTCCAAGGTCCCTGATAAGTGATCATACAGCATGTGCTTACAGACCACTTCTACATACACACAAACACACACACACACACACACACACACACACACACACACACACACACCAGCCACAGAAATACATCAGGACTTAAACTGACTAGTTTGTTCTATTTTTGACACTTTATTCTGGAAGACAATCTAACACTCCAACCAAAAATAGCGAATTAATCTTTAATTAACAAAGATTTATTAAGATCCTGTCACTCTTCTAGGGCCTGAAAATATAAAGACAGACAGAGAGAGAGAGAGAGAGATAGGAAGGAGGGAGGGAGAAAGTGAAAAGGAAGGAGGGAAGGAAGGAAGGAAGGAAGGAAGGAAGGAAGGAAGGAAGGAAGGAAGGAAGGAAGGAAGGAAGGAAAGAAGGAAGGAAAGAAGGAAGGGAAGGGAAGGAGGAGGGAAGGAAGAAGGGAGGGAGGAAGGAAAGAACATTCCCTGATGAAATTGACACTCCTCTGGAACAAATACCAAACCTGAGACAGTACAATAGTATGTTAAGACTCCTAGAGAAAATATTGTGTTGCCATGACCACAAAGTTACAAAACATACTTCATAAGTAATAAACACCTGTAGATGTTCCAAAATGAGCAAACAAGAGGCAAGATTCTAGAAATCTGTTAGTGAATGTTCACTCTCCTTCCTTTTCACCACTCCCCCTTTGTCTTCCCTCTCCCCACCACCACCATTTAAAACTGATACAATAAGCAGGTTGAGTCTTACAGGATTGAGATTACACAGTGCAAAGCTGGAAGGGATCTCAGGAACCAGCATTTTCAACTCCATTTTACAGAGGAGACAAAGCTTCACAAGGTTAGGTGACTTACCCATAGTCACAATAGCTTTTATGGAACAGAGCCAGAAATCAAACCCAGCTTCTCTAATTCCAAATACAGTATTGTTTCCAGAATATCACCACCATCTACATCCCCCTCCTCAAACTCATGAAGCTAAGGGACAACTTTGTAGATACAATTGCTCTTGAGTTTTGGGTAACTAACTTCATTTTTAAGATACCAAGGAATTTTCTATGAGGTGAAGGCTATCACCCCTTGAATCTTAGCCCGAACCCAAACTGATTATTTATATTGCCACAAAACATTATCCATGACTCTAAGATCCTTCTTTACTTCCTGTCCTAAACAGTCTTCCGTGTTGCTATGCAGCTGTTATTGCATGGTTACTGTATTTCACCCCAGAGGTCACAGCTGGGTGATTTATTTCTAATATAACCATCTCCACACTACAAAATGCAATGGGCTATATAAATGTAAGATGATACTGATATTATTTATTACTCTCTCTGTCCTTTTCCTGATATTACTCTGACCAGATTTTCTTATAAAATATACCAGATTTCATAGTATGCTTTATACTTTCCTGTCCCAATTCATTTCCTTTCTTTATGTCTTTCCTTATTACACTTATGCTTTATAAATTATGAATAATTTAATTTTGAAATAATTCAATTTTTTTTAAACAGCAAGAATGAGGCTTTTTTCTGCTTATACTGAATGAGTCTAATGAAAGATGTACATTGTGCAGAGGTTTATGTTGCAAAGAGCCTTTTTGATTAAGAAAAGGGGCAGAGTGACAGAGTGAAAGAAATGTTGGGCTTGGAGTCAGAAGGCCTAGCTTTGATAAACAACTCTGCCACTTACTAGCCATGTGACTTCAGGCACGCCTCTTCATCTCTGAGCCTGCCTCAGTTTCCTTACCTTGAAAATAGGTACCTACTTCTAATGTACCTACTTCACAGGGTTATCATAAAGATAATTCCATATTTTGATGGCTCTGTGACCTCATACATAGGAGCTTTCCCTACCAGTGCACAATACAACTAATTCATGCCTCCTGAGCGAGAGTGTCCTTATCTTTCCTTGTCTTTGTCTTTCCACAAATTTTTCTTAGAGGATCTAAGCAATTTGCTGGAATCTTCAATTAGTTCTTTAAATACGTCATTGTTGAACTCAGTCTCTCTAGCTAACTCCCTTTCTTTTTGTTGTCCACACTCTGATTTTGGTCACAAATATTCATGATGATGTCTTTAAAGGTTTAGAAGAGATCTTAGAGATCATTTAGTATAACCCCTTCATTTTAAAGTGGAGGAAACTGAGGCTCAGAGAGGTGAACTAACCTGTCCTGGGTCACACAGCTAGTAAATAGTAGCATTTTGATGCAAAACCTGGCCTTCTGAATACAAGGATAAAACTATGCTCTTCCTATTTCTTTTCTTAATAGAATATAGCAGTGTCGAGATTCAAATTCAGGTCCCCAGACCCTAAACAAGAGATTCTTGTCACTACAACTACCTATTCACTGACATAATCAGTATTTTTAATATACTACAGTTTACTTGGCATTAGTCATTTGTCAGTTCATTGCCTGTGGATTATCTGTAATTCATTCCGTGATTTCTCAGCAATGTCACATCAGGAAATATTGGCATTAAAAATGGGTTTTTGTGACAGGGAGCTCCTTGAGATCTTACAAAATTCTGCATAATTTGCCAGTCAAAATTCTGCCTGTTTTCTATTTATTCAATTGGCTCAATAATAAATAAAATGAGCTAAAATACATGGAAGTGCTGTGTAAACTGTAATGCTTTATTTGAATATAATTATAAGGCTTAATAGAAGTCCCTCAGAATTAACTACCCATCCTAGAATCCTGCTATTTCGTTTTCATTCAGTGTCTAGGTTTTTCTTTTTAACTAAAAGAAATCCCACCTTGGATGGTTTAAATAATTGATTAAAATAAAGATCAAATCCAAGCTATTTGAGGGTAAAGATGCTTCAGCTTATACCTCTGACTCTCTGCTCATCATCCCACCCACTAAAATACATCCAATGGGACATTTAGCATCAGATCTGTGGGTTTGTCAAATACAATGTCAAAAATGTACTGACCAAGTTACGGTCTAGGGGAAACATCACCTCAGGTTGCTGCTGCTCTGCATATTACATGATTTCTCAACTCCGTGGGGGGTGGGAGGGGAGTGAAATCGATGATTATGGTGGGCTATGCAAGGGAGGCATGGTAGACAGTGTCTTCACCTCTTCTAATTGGTATATGACTGCTGCTTTGGTTCTGTTCTCCAATTATTAGAGGTGATCGCTCAAAAAAGTCAGCATTGATGACAAGTCTTTAAGCCAGGTGCTGCCACTTATCAGGCATAAGATCTGCTTTTGCTTTTCCTAATGAAAAATGAATTCACACAGCAAGAAGATACTGTTTCAATAAGGCTGGGGAAAAGATGTAACCTATAAGCTGTCTACAGACTCAGAAATAAGTGAAATGTTATGACAGGGGAAAATATGTGTTGGCAACACTGCTTGACTCATATTTCAAGAGTAAAATTGAAACCATACTTTGAGACGGTAGAGACACTGACAACTGGAAAGATGTTCTGAAATGCCTACTATTTCAGAGGATGCCATCCAGTTCTCCTTATTTCTGATTTCTTTCATGTGTAGGACAAATATAACCTGAGGGGCATTTGAGGGTGAAAGTAAAGTTATGAATGGGGAGAGAGAGTTGGAGGGAAGGAGAATGTTAAAATGCAAAAACAAAACACAACAAAACAAAAACAAAACCCAGATTTTGTATTATTATAGATAGTTCAGAAGGCAGGCTAGAAAAACAATGTAAAACTCAATTTATATAGCCAAAGTTAAATATTCCAGTGAAAATATGGGAATTGTGAAGATCCTGCCATCAACCCATGAGTCATGACTGTTACTTTTCATTTTGATTTTAAATCTCAAAGTAACTTTTTAAAGGAAAACATAATTGAAAATTATATTTTAAAAGCTTCTTTTTTAAATATGTAGCTTTTAAGCCACCTGGTTTTAAGTGTCTTTTAAAAAAAGGCAAATCATTTTTATATAATTCAATCCTATAATCAAACCTTAACTTTCAGCTGAAATGAGCTTCCAAACACCCCTCCATGAAGCTTTCAAAACAAATCTTTGTTTAGATTGTTTGGGTGGGTTTATTTTTTTCACTTTTAGATTCACCTTTTCATTTCTTGTTTTTTATTAGAGTAAGAAATGGTATACCAATTGGCAATGAGAATCATTTTTAGGGCCAAATAGTCTCATTTGCCATTTTTGATGACCTAGTCTGCAAGACAAGAACTTTGGGATAAACATACATCTATTTTCTTAGGTGATGAGTGAAGAGTGAACTTCAAGAAGCTCAAGAATCCAATTCATATCATCACTCATGAATTTGATGTTTATGCTAAGTGGGCATTAACAGCATCAAACAACTTTTTTGGAAAGAAGTGCTGGATATCTTCTGTTGCTTCAGATAAACTAAAAAATCTTAATATATATACTATGTTCTGAGCTAGTGGTGCTATGGGCTGAACGCTAAAGAACCTGTATTAAATCTAAATGTAAAATTAGGAAGATGTATATTTAATATATTGAGTTACAATTGTGACGTGGTTATGTAATGTCATGTTTATTTTTGGGTTTCCCCCCAGGTCTTTAGCACAATTCATTGCACAAGTTGGGTTCTTGATTAACTTTGAATCAATCAATAGCCATTTATTAAGCAACTACTATGTAACTGGTTTTATGTTAGAGTCAAGGAAAATGAAAGGAAAAAAAGTAAAAAAAAAATGTGAGTCTAGTATAACACTGGCAACCTTGTTCTGATCCTTTGTGACTTTAAAAAATTCCATGTTAAGATTTTTTTTAGAGGGGGGAACAATAAAGGAATGATGGTAAATAGGGTGAAAGATTTTAACTTTACTTTCCATCTTCAGTGATTGTTTTCATGAAACTTTGTCCTTTGCTTTGGCTTTCAAATTCATGTGACACTTGCCCCAATCTGAGCTAAGTTTCATTATGAAACCAGAGCAGCATCTGCTCATATGAAAACCTCAGTTTAAAACTCAGTGGTTTCAGAGGATGGTTTCATTGAAATGTCAGGTTTTGCATTTTTGGAATTCAGTGACAGTCAAAAGTTTTAACAGAAGATTGGGATAAAACTCATTTAACCTGGAGGAATCAGTACTCAGCACAGTTGAATGATAGAACAAGCCCAAATTCACAGGTCTAAAAATAAGTTATTTATGTTAGTTTGTATTTGAGATACAAAGCCATGATTACAGTGAGATAGCCCATGTGAATGGGGGGAGGAAACTGACCAAATTTCAAGGAAAAAGGGAAATAAGCATTTAATTAGAGCCTACTGTATACCAAGCTCTGGGCGAAGCACTTTCCATATATTATCTCATCTGATCCTAGCAACAACCCTTTGAAGTAGGTGCTATTATTATCTCTATTTCACAGTTGAGGAAACTGAAGTAGATGTAGGTTAAGTGACTTGCCCAGGGTCACACCATTATTAAGTGTCAGAGGCTGTATTTGAACTTGTCTTCCTGACTTTAGACCCAGCCCTCTAGCTTCTGTACCACTGAGCTGCCTGAAAGAGTCAATTCCTTAAATCTCCTGTAGTCTTGAAGCCAAATCCATGTAACATTCTCTTTCTCCTCTTTAGATCCAAATTCTTATAATTTCTTCCTCTTAAAAGGAAACTGATGTGAAATGATTTGAAATATATTTACTATGAATCTCTTAAATATAGCCAACTATGCTTAGCAGGTACTTTAAAATAGCAAGAGGTAATAAGAAATATTAATGAAAGGACAGAACTTATGCTTGGGAAAAATGGGATGATCACCCAGTCCAAGATTTAGAACTGGTAGGGATCTTAGAGATCATCTGGTCCAACATGAGGCATCATTTTATAGTTGAAGAAACTGAGGCCCATCGGGATTAAGTGACTTGCTCAAGTTCACACAAGTTCTAAGTGACAGAGACAAGATTTCAACTTAGGTCCTGTGACTCCCAAGCATAGTAATGTCCCCACAGTACCATGGTGCCCTTCAGGGTAACGAATAATGGAAAGATAGCTGTACTAGACAGTTCCTATTTTATTTCCATTTTCCCTTTGAAAAAGCAATGATATTTAGACTGAAAAGAAGTATAGCCCCAAAAGAGATTTGAAGCCCCATCTAAGTGAGGAAATTCTAATATTTTGTTATTGCTGAGGAGTTTTAGACTTTTCATGATGCCTTTGTCAAAGATACTGGAAGAGGTTTACCATTTCCTTCTTCATCTCATTTTGCAGATGCAGAAACTAAGCCAGACATAGTTAAGAGACTTGTCCAGGTTTACACAGCTAGTGAGTTTCTGAGGTTGGATTTGAACTCAGGTCTTCTTAATTCCAGGTCTGTCTCTCTATGTAGTGTGCCACTGAGCTGCCCCTAATGTGTCAAAGTCAACAGGCCCAAATAATACCTAAAGATAGTGAAGGGATTTGAAGAAATAATTGCTAAGAAACTGTTGGTCATCCTTGAAAAATAGTGGGAAATGGGAGCAGTGATTTAGTTCTACTTTTCATTTTGGGGAAGAATATAGTTTCTTTGAACTCCTTACACAAAAGGCAGCTTTATTTGATTTCCATTGCCTGGAAATTTTCTAGAATGCATTGGTGTGGGGAGCACTTGGTTTGTGAACACTTAAAAAGTGGCAATCAGTATGAGGCAGCATCGGTTCACCAAGTGGAAGGCATGCTAGGCTCTCCTTACTCCCTTTTCTGACAGGATTAAGTAACAGGTAGTTCAAAGGAGAGCTGCAGTCATAGCATCCCTGACTTTAAGAAAGACATTTGCCAAAGAATGTCTTGATGTCTTTGTGGACAAGATAGACAAGGGCAGGCTGGAAACAGAAAGGATTGACTGACTGGGCTCACAGAGACTTTACTCTTGCTCTGTATGGATCTAGAAGGTGGAGGACATGTGGGACTTTTAGGTTCACCTTTTTCATTTTCCAAAAGAACACCAGATTTAGAATTTTAAAACCTGGACTTGAATCCTGGCTGGGCTACTTATTGCCCATATGAGTTTGGGCAAATTCCTTAACATGTCAGGGTCTCAGTTCCCTCATTTATATACTAAAAATTCTCTAAATACTGAAACCAGCTCCAACCAGCAGATGAGCCCATTGTTAAATTTTCGTTGTGAGCATTTACGCCTCAAAAATCAGCAAACTCTACAAATCTTGCATCGATTTTTTTTATTGATCTAGTTAATTGTTTAGACTTAACAAAGTGATGGAGAAAATACTCACAATGCAGATTAAACTCAAAAATATGTCCTGCCAGCTGTACTTTTCAGAGGGTGGGGAGGGGGAAGAGAAGCTTGTTGTTAAACATTTACCAGTACACCTCTGCTTCTCCCAGTTCTAAATCATGTGGTTCGGTGACCAAGAAGTTATGTGTATGAAGCGAAGACAGAAAGATTTTGGTTCTATGTAAGAAAAAAAAACACTTTCCTAGCAATTAGAGTTTTCCCCAAAGTGGAGTGGATTTCCTAAGGAAGGATATAATAAGCTTTACCTCATTGAAGAACTTCATGTGTCAGCCAGTAAGTCAGTAAACATATACTAGCATCTACTATGTGCCCAGCACAGCGAGTGTTAAACACTAAGGATACCAAAAGAGGTAAAAGACAGCCCCTGCCCTCAAGGAACTGACCTATATATCCCTTATTTGGAGATATTGCAAAGAGTTTTTCTGCACAGAGGGTGGAGAAGACGACCAAGAAGTCCCTTCTGACTCGGAGATTCTACTAAGCCTGTATTTGCTGAGTGAATGAGTGAATAAATGAACGAGCCTCTTGGCAACTCACTTTTTTTCTTCTGTACAACTGAAGGAAGAGAGTTTACTATGCCTAAGGGGCCATTTTGTGGGGATTACTTTGTAGAGTGCATTGACTATGCAATGTAATCTATAAATGCTAAACACAATGTCTCTACTCTATTCAAAACCTAAGCCTGGGAGGGTTTTGCCCCCCCTTTTTATTTTATTGTGTTGTTTTTTTTTAATACTATGAAGTTCTTTTTTTAAGATCTACCATTAGAAAATGATTGTAGGTCTTATATTACTTGCAATGTGTCTGTTACCAGAAGTCATTAATTACCATTCAAGTGAAAAGACTTAAATGAAATTAATTTTCTCTTTTTGAGTGGTTCCAGCATATTCTATCACTGTTTCTTATGCCCCAACCCTATCCCCTTTATCCTGCGGCAAGAGTGTACGATTTAATTTAAGGTCAATTTCCTCTAGGGATACGTTCTACAATCTTTTTGTAACATTAGCTGTTCTCATTTATTAACTTCCTGCCAACACCTGAAGCAGTGTTTGTAAGGTACTTAACAGAAGAAAGAAGATGAAATCTGAATGCTTTGAAAGGGTTATTTCTTAGGTTGTACATTCAGGAGCTTGGATGAAGCTGTAAGTATTGAGAAGGGCCAAGAAGTGAGGAATCAACTAAACTGGATCAAGAAAGGAAAAGTACTTTCATTGAATGACAGTTTTATGGTAAACTCTGTTCTCTGGTGAACAACTTTTAATGAAGGATCTGGGTATTTGCCATACTGCTTTATTTCTTAAAGGGATACTGCTCTCAACTAACCAGACCCACCCAAGAGTAAGGCCACAATGTCTCTGCCTGTGTATATATGTGCCAATGCACGCATTCATATTCATAGGATAAATTCACATTATATATAAAGTAAATTATATATTTCTGTATCTTTGATTATATATTATATATGTTATGGTTAATAGCTGCAGCTGCAAAGAATAATTAGTAAATCCATGAATTAGAATTCTGTTTAGACTTCTATTATGAAGTATAATCATGTGTCAGCTTAAATAAGAGCCCATGCCCTGATTACAGGTGTCACTATGTGAAAGTATTGATTGAATCTGAGTTTCTACTTGGGAATTCAAGGTGCATGAAATCCAAACATAATCATTTATTGACAAGCACTAATGACCTTAATGAGGGCAGAAGATCTTGTTTAAAACAAAGAAACAACTAGATTTGGCAATAAAAGTTTAGTTCTTCCTTGCTCTGGACTTTGGCCTATATTCAAACCTTACTTGTTAAGGATTTGTATTTTATTATACGAGTTTTATATTTGACACCCATAGATACATGAAATTGATTACTTGGGGGAGCAAGTGGGTGTGGCTGGGTTCAGAACTATGATTTCATTCCTGTTGGAAACTCGCAGTTTAGAATTTTTCTTCACCAATGAGAGTGGCAGCTCATCTGTATTCTTTACTTTTATAGAATTGCTTGGGGCCACTGAGAAACTAAAAGACTTGCCCCTCACCACACAACTTGAATCCAAGGCTTATAGGTTTCAACATCTGACCCCTATACTCTTCACTACCCTGCATCTTTATCGACAATATTATAAATTATCTGGAGTTTTTATAATAAAGCTTCCACCTCCCCTGTGGCATGGATTAGGGTAGAAAAGCATTAACCATGAGCAAGTCACTGAAAATCTCTGAGGCTCAGTTTACTCATCCATAAAACTCTATCGCTTCATTCGTTGTATTTGTTTTTTCAGTACCTTGAGCAATGTCTAGTACACAGTAAGCATTTAATAAGTGACTAACTGATTGTTCAGATGTAATAAGTGACTAACTGATTGTTCAAATTTTCAGATTGAAGGACTGCTGTGAGGACCAAAAGAAATAATGTATATAGGATTTAGATATATTTAAAGCACTATAGAAATGTAAGGAATTACTATTTGAAAGATAGTACAAAGAGTATTTGGATTTGGTGAAGCTACAAATTAGCTGTGTAACTTTGGGCAGGTCATTTAACCTATGACCACCAATATTCTCCTCTGGAAAATGGGTATGATAATCCCTGCTCTTTCTACTTGTATCAGTAGTTAAAGTGGGCTTTTAGCATTTATTTAATCAAGTGCCCTTGAAGAGTTTGGCCTTTGTTAAATTAGGAGTCTTTGATGCCCTTCTTGCCTCAAGAGAAAGCCTAGTTCACATGGGTTTGAGTCACACATTTGTGCCGGTCAGAAGCTTTTAGGCCACATGGGTTTAAGCTGAATGTTTGTGATGCTTTTAGGTCACGTGGGTGAATTGCATGTTTGTGACTCACCTTTGACCTGGAACAAGATATATAAACCCAGAGGTTGGCAGTCTCCCTTGGGGCTCTCAGTCACTAGAAGAGTGGCATGGGACTCCTGGCAGCTGCTTTAAGAGCTCCCAGCTTGTAAATCCAGATGTTGATGCTTTCCTGGTAACTATGAATTGTGATTTGGTCTGTTTATATTGTGTATGTTTGTAATTTATTTGTATTTGCTCTGAAGTTCAGGTTGCTGGCTTTTCCTCCTGTACTAAATGAATTATATTTATATGTGTGATTAAAGTAAGATTGTTAACCCCTTAACATTACTTTCCTTAGTAAATTGGATCAAAGAATTTATGTTAGTGGCCTTCTGTGTGCTGGTTGTTGTTGAGTGTACACAACCACAGTAGCTGCTAGCAAGATTGTTGTTACACTACTCCACATGGTTATTGTGAGGACCACATTAGGTTCTGTTTTTTAAAAGACATGATAAATTATTTTAGGAAAAAAAAAACATACAGAGGTTTGCTAGGAGGAGCAGAAGGCCAAGGCCTAACAGAAAGAGAAAGAGGAAAGGAGGAGGTAGATTAGATATTAACCAACCTTAAAGGTGACAGTCTTTTTTTTTTTTTTTTACCAAAAACAAAACATTACTCTTTGTAGGGGCTGGGCCAGGGCTTTCCAAGTACACGCTCCCAAAGGAGGCACCAACCTACAAGAGTGCCTGAGGAATACAAATATTAATGTTATATCACAGAAGCTCCTGCATACTAATGGTAGTAGAAACTGCAGAAGAATCTAAGCTATGAAATTAATTTTAAAGATAAAATCTTTAAAATAAACCTGAAGAAAAAAGCAATTGGCCTCCAGTTTTAGTATCAACTTATGAATGAGTGTTAGGGAAGAAAATAAGATCCTGGTGGACATTCATGCCTACAGCTGATACATAATAAGCCCAATAGCATGGTGCTCTGCATACAGTGTATTTTAATAAATGCTCATTGAAATGAATCAGAAAGATCAAAAAGGAATGAGGGAGGAATGTGAAGTATAGAATACAGAGAAGAGAAAATGTAGCAAGCGATGATAATCCAAACCGTGAGAAAAACAAGAAGAGAAAGAGTTTTGTAACCTTTCAGTTTTCAAAAGGTCACTTTTTTCCCTTGTGTGTTCAAACATTTACCTCAGTTAAGTTCCTAACTTTATTTTTTTTTCTTGTAAGGGGAAAGAAAAATGAAAATCCTAAGAGAAATTAGAGTGAAAAATCACTGACCCCAAAATTCAAAAACATCTTTGCCCCTCCCCATCTTTCCATAAAAGGTTATGACGAGGTTACAGATGTGAAGTGGAAAAACTGTGACTTTCCATCTCTTTCTGGGTACCACTTTCAAAGACTGTTTGTACCATATTGACAATCTTTTCAGGTTCTCTGTGTATTATTGAAGAATGTTCCCCGAGGCCAAGTAAAGCAAGTATAGGTCTATAGTCTGTAAGAAGTCTACACCTAATCATGAATTTCTTGTATTCTGGTCATGGTCGAAAGAAATGGATTTAAAACATTAGTGACTTTATGGTTAAAAGGCTTCCAAATTAATAAGGTCTTCTCCCTTCATTTTAATTAATCCTTAATGGGACTCAGAAACATGTACAATTCAATGCACCAAGTCACAACTGAGTATTCATGGGTCTACCCCCAAATAATATTGTCCCAATCAACAGAGCTTTAAAATGATGACACCAATGCATTGTAACCTAATGTCATAAACCCTGCTTTAACATGAAATATCAATATGTTAATATAACATAGGAGGTAGAATTTAATAGAGATAAATATAAAATCTTAGAACTGGGTTAAAAAAATTAACTTCCCAAGATCAAGATGGGTGAGGGATGGCTCATCACTCAGGAGCTTTTTGGGAAAATAATGATAGCTGCCATTTATATAGCGCTTAAAGGTTTGCAAAGAGTCTTATGAATTATTTCATTTTATTTTTACAGCAACTCTGGGATATAACTGCTATTATTATTTCCATTTGACATATGAGGAAACTGAAGAACACAGAGGTCAAGTGACTTGCCCAGGTTCACACAGCTAGTAAGTATGTGAGGCCCAATTTGAGCTTGGATCTTTCCGACTACAGAGCCAGTATTCTTTCTACCATGCCGCCTACCTGCCTAAAATACCAGGCTCTTAGGGTAGAATTCAAGCTTGATATGGGTAAACAGTGGGTCATGCCAGCCAAAAAATGCTAATGCTATTTGAAGCTGATAAAGAAGAAATAGCTTCTGGGAATAAGGAAGTGATTGCACCATTTTACTTTGCTGTTCAGTCATGTATGACATCTTGTGACCCCTTTTTGGATTTTCTTGGCAAAGATACTGGAGTGGTTTGCCATTTCCTTCTCCAGCTCATTTTACAGATGAGGAAACTGAGGCAAACAGGGTTAAGTGACTTGTGCAGGGTCATACAGCTAGTAAGTGTCTGAGGCTGGATTTGACCTCATGAAGATGAGTCTTATCTGTCCAGTGATGCGGCCACACCCTGCTGTAGTTAAATCATTATCCTGAATATTGTGATCAGTTATGGGTGCCACAGTTTAGGAAGAACTATCCCAAAGAGTACCAAGAGGACAATGGTGATACTTAAGGGCCTTCAGTTCCTGTACCATGAAGATTACTGATTACATATCACTCTCCCCATACTCTGAATTCCAGTCAAACTGGTCAACTTGTTACTCCTCATATGCCACAATTCAATTGCCTTTGTGCATGCTGAGCATGTTTTCCTTCCTTAGCTGTACTTCTTGGAAATCTTAACTTCCCTCAGAGCTTGACTCCTGGGCTACCTCCTACAAAATACTTTTCCTAATTCCAATTGTTGACATTGCTTCTCCTTCAAAGTTATGTTTTTCTTTATTTTAAACACCTTTTACATTTGCTTATCTGCATACATGTTACCTACCCCACCTTCCCCAGTAAACTCCTTGAGGGCAGACATTTTTTCATGTTTATCTTTGTATACCCATCACTTAGCCCCATTCCTGAAACACAGTAGAGTATTAATAAATAACTGTTGATTTGACTTGACTTGACCGAGATGGCCACCTATAGGTCATGTTGTAGTGAGGATTCTTGTTCGGGTATATAGATTGGTGCCCCTTTTGTGATCACTTGTCTGGAACATGGACCACTCAGAGGCTCAGGTTCAAATAAAGAATCCCTTTAATAAGAAACATCCAGGGGGCAGCTAGGTGGAGCAGTGAGTAGAGCACCAACCCTAGAGTCAGGAGGACCTGAGTTCAAATCTGACTTCAGACACTTGACACACTTACTAGCTGTGTGAACTTGGGCAACTCACTTAACTCCAATTGCCCTACCTTCCCCCCACCGAAAAAAAAAAAAAGAAACATCCAACAACTCCTTAAGTAAAGAACTCCTTCAAAGTGGTAAAAAGCAGTCTAGGAAAGCAAAAATAAGTAAAAATTACAGGCAAGTAAATTTTAAAAAGCAAGTCAATTTCTTCCCCTCACACCGCAATGGCCCAGAACCGTGAACCGAAGGTCCTTGAAAATAGCAATGCCTGTCCCCCAGACAATCAGGCTTCTTTCCAACCTGAGCCACACAGCCATCATTGAGGGGAGCACCATGAAGAAGGAGGCCCAACTTCCTGACCAACAGCCAAACCAACTGCTAACCAACTTCCATCAACTTGAATGCAAACAGTCTAAGAGCCTAGTGAGTGGCCGCACTCTTCCCCCCCCCCCCCAATGAGTGCTTCCACTCCGGCCCCTGTAGCTGTCATCCAGGGAAACAACCCTGGTAGAAATGTGGCCTGGCAACTGCTTTTGTGGGTCCTCCAGCCGCTGGCATTGTTGACCCGGAAAAGAAAGTTCTTGACGCCGAAATCCTTGGCACAAGTAATTCAACATCAGAAACTCATGAGATTTTTCGGTAGAAATGAAACTAAAGAAAGTGTATTACCCTAGTCTTTGCTGCTAAACCCTAAAGTCCACAAGACTTCTCTATTAGATTGGAAGATGATATATTCCATATGGGTTGTTTCCCCCATTAGTATGGGAGCTCCCTGAGAGCAAGGCCATCTTAATTTTCTATTTGTGTCCTCAGAGCTTAGCACAGTGCTTGTTCTTTACACATAGCAAATGCTTTTTCATCCGTTCATCCATCCATCCATCCATCCATCCATCCATTTAGTATTAAGTAGATAACTCAAGAAACAAACTTAATGATCAAGGTACCTCACTGCTACATGTAACATTGGTGCAATGTTTTCATATCACCAATTAATGTGATTCAGTGGGCTATGCTTATACTTTCTACCCTTCGTTATTCTGGGTATTATAGGGAATACAAATGAAATAAATGACAATCAAGGAGCTTCAAAATTTGAGAAAATTAGAGACAATTAGGGGATAAATTATGTAATTTTGACAATTCAATCAATAGTACAGAGAAGGAAGATATCAGCTTATGCTGGAGCAGTTCAAGAAAGTTTCATAAAAGATTTTGGTTCTGAAGGACAGACATGTAGGCCTAAATATTAAAGAAGGTAAAGGACATTCCAGAAGCAAAAGTGTGGAGGCAGGAATGAACATGACACTTTTAAGTAACATAAAAATGACACTTTCCTGACTAGAGTAGGGGTGGTATGCCATTCTCAAAAACAAAATATATTTTAAGGATTTGGATTAATTTGTGTTATAAAACACTCTCAAAATCAAAGCAGAAGAGTTGAAATTTTAAATAACAGGCAATGAAGCAAGATAACATTGTGGATAGGGTGTTATCAGGAAGATTTGGGTTCAAATTTTGTATGTAGCTCTTAGTAGTTATGTGACATGATGGAGTCTCTCTGAGACTCAGTCAGCTACCTTAGATCCAGCTGATAAGCTATATTCCCAGTGCCATTGCAGAATCATAGAATTTTAGAGCTAGAAGAGACTTCAGAGTATATAGCATAGTAGAGGCAGAAAATTTGGGTTCAAATTCTTTTTTTTTTTTTGAGAGACACAACTGAGTACTTTATTAAAAAATATATAAAAATCCCAGGGTTCCCAGACAGACCTGGTGGTGAAGAGAATCCTGAAGGGGATTCTCCCCAACTGACATATGCCCTCCCCAGGGACCATAAATAAAATAAATATTCACAGTAGCCTAGGGAGGAGGGTCATACCTGTGTCCTCTTTTGGGGGAATGAGGAGGGAGTAGGAGATCCCTAGGGCCCAAACTTACTTCTACCCTAGTGGCAGGGTACTCCACAGAGGTGGAGAATCAGCATTATGTATAACACATCCGTGAATCACAGGCATGTCCCCTATCTTGGGGGACTCAGAAGTAGGGCCCTCCAGGGGTGCAGGAGCCCGGCTCCAGCACAGCACAGCAGAGGTAACTCCTTTAGGCAGCAGTGAAAGGCGACCAGGAGAGGACACATTCTCTCTAATTTCAAATGAAAAGAGGGATTTTCAGTGGGAACCAGTGTGGTTGGCAGGAGGCAGAGGACCAGGCCATGCTGTAGGCCAGCACTGTAGTATTTCTTGAAGAATGGCCTGAGAGGAACCAGGTGGGAATTTGTGACCTGAGGATGACCTGGGGCCACCGGGATCAACTGCAATGTCTGCTGTAATATTGGTATAAAGTGGGCCCTATTGTTGAGCCAGCCGATTCACTTGTCAGTGGATTCGTTCCATCCTGTGTCCAGATCAAGAGGTCAAACCTGTGGGGGTTTTATTCATTTCCCTTATTTCCTCAGTGTTTCACCATCTTGTAGTGTCCCACAGAGATGGGTGATCAAGAGATCATCATCCCAGCCAGCTGAACCCAGGTAGCAATATCATCATCTTCTGCGCCCCAACCCCAATACTCATTGGGGAAGCCATTCATCTTTAGGGATTGATCTGGAGTAAGAGCTGAGAGCCCCCCACCAAAGTATTAGGGGTATGGGAGGCTATATCCAAACTTGTTCACAGCAACAGCAACATGCCTGGAACCCCCAGGGTCACAGACAGTAAAGATTGAGATCATTTTCAGGCAGCAAGTCCACATCATGCAGAAACAGGCAGTCCCATTCTTCATCATGAAGGGCCTCCCAAAGCCATACATTCAGCAGCTTCACCCTATTAAATGTTCCATTTCCAGCCTGGTGGATGACACAGATGCTGTAGGTGATCTGCTGACTTTGCATAAAAGGATGCAGGTGGTAGAGCAGCAGGTGGAGATGGGGCTCCCAAGCCTGATGTGGCACAAGGATTGCAGTTTGAGAGCGAGGCTCACAGTCCCCTATATGGTAGCAGCCCCGCAGCTCCACTAGAGGGTAACTCTCCAAAATCTGTGCCATTGATGGAACCAGGCTAAAGGACACCAACTCTAGGAGGGGAGAGTGCTCAGGGCGGTAGGGCAAAGCCTCTGGAGCCACAGGAGCCCCTGGGGTAGTAGGGGCATCAGGCAGGCTGCAGAGGTTGGTATAGACATCAGGGGTCATGAATAATTGAAGATGGGGCCTGGATCTGGACCAAACAGGGCACCAAGGCTATGGAAACCACCAAGGGACAGCCAGATGGGAGCCCACAAGCAAGGCCAGTGTGAAAGCCCAATCCACAATCCGACAGAAGATCCTGGAGTGTGACAGGACTCAGGCTGTGGCTTGAGGGGAAGTAGGGGGTCAATGGGGCTCTGGAGGGGCAGGTCTGTGAGGCATCATTTGGCCTTCTTTCATATCCCCTTTCACTGACACCCTAAGAGCCAGGAAAGAACAGCCACCGCCATCTTGGAAAAGGGCTGGGGGTTGGGTTCAAATTCTGATTCTTCTATTCCATTACCTGTACTACTTTGGACATTTAACCTGATAGATCTCAGTTTCTCCATCTGGAAAATTAGATAATTATTTTAAATTATTTCTATATACATATATATATATATACACATTATATATACACACATATTTTTGTTTTTAATTTATAAAATAAAAAATGCATTTTATTAACAGTAGAATTTTTAGGATGATTGCACATGAAACTGTATGTACATGCATGAAACTATTATGTATCAATTTCTATTCCTTTAAAATATATAATAAAGTTATCATGTAACTTTCTTTTTTTCCCTTTTATTTCTTCTCTCCCCACCCCAGATGGCTACCATTAGACATAAATATGTATATATTCTATACGTACCTCTATCAATTCCTTTTCTGGATGCAGAGAGTATCTTCCTCCATAGGTACTTTGTAGTTAATTTGGGTATTTATAATAGTCAAAATGACTTCATCTCTCAATGTTGTCCTTAAAACAATATTGCTATTATTGTATGCAACATTCTCTTGGTTCTGCTCATTTCTCTCTTCAATATTTCATGTAAGTATATCCTTGTTTTTCTAAAATCATTGAACTCATCATTTCTTATAGCACAGTAGTATTCCATCATGATCATACACCACAACTTGTTCAGCATTTCCTGAATTGATGGTCATCCCCACAATTTCCAATTCTTTGACACCACAAAGTGAGCTAGGATAAATATTTTTATAACATATCGGTTCTTTTCCTTTTTCCCTAATCATCTTGGGAAACAGACCTAATAGTGGTATTGCCAGGTCAAAGGGTATATAGATAGTATAATAACTCTTTGGGCATAATTCCAGATTGCTCTCCAGAAGGGCTGGATCAATACTATCACAGTTTGACCAACTGTGAATTAGTGTCCCAATTTTTCCACATCCCTTTCAACATTTGTCACTTTCCCCTTCAATCATTTTAGCCAATCAAATAGATGTAAACTGAAATCTCAAGGTTGTTTTAATTTAATTTCTCTAATCAATAATAATTTAGAATATTTTTTCATATGACTATAAATTGTTTTGATTCCTTCATCAGAAAATTGCCTGTTCATATCCTTTGATCATTTATCAATTGAGGAATGACTTGTATTCTTATAGATTTGACAATGTTCTTTATCTATTTGAAATAGGAGACTTTTATGTGAGAAACAGTTTTTCCCCAATTTTCTGCTTTCCCTCTAATCTTGGCTAAATTTGCTTCATTTGTTCAAAACCTTTTTAATTTAATGTAATTAAAATTATCCATTTTGTACCTCACATTGTTCTCTATCTCCTGTTTGTTCATGAATTGTTGGCCTATCCATAAGTCTAATATAATAGCTTATTGGTTGCATGTTCTGCAAATTCTCTTGTAATCTCTCTCTTTGTATCTAGGTCATCCATTCATTTTGACCTTATCTTGGTAAATGGTGTAAGATATTGGTCTATGTCCAATTTCTGCCATATTCCTTTCCAGTTTTCCCAAAAATTTTTATCAATTAATTCTTATCCCCCAAACTTGTCTTTACACTTGTCAAATACAAGATTACTAGATTTATTTGATACTATAAATTTTATATCTACTCTCTTTCACTGATTTACCATTCTATTTCTTAGCCAGTACCAGATAGTTTTAGTAATTACTGCCTTATAGTATAATTTAAGATCTGGTTCTGCTTAACCTCCTTTCTTTAATTTTTTTTCATTAGTTCCTTTGATATTCTTGACTTTTTGCTTTTCTGAAGGTATTTTATTATTAGTTTTTCTAATTCAGTAATTTTTCTGTAATTTAATTGGGATGGCACTGAATATATGTGTTAGTTTAGGTAAAATTATCCTTTTTATTATATTGGCCTTGCTTATCCACGAACAATCAATATTTCTCTGATTATTTAAATCTGATTTGATTTGCATAAAAAGTTTTTTTTAATATAATCTTGTTCATATAGTTTCTGGGTTTGTTTTGGCAAGTGTATTCTAGGTATTTTATACTGTCTAGAGTTGTTTTAAATACGGTATCTCTTGCTATCTCTTTTTGCAGGGTTTTGTTTGTGATACATAGGAATGCTGATGATTTATGTGGATTTACTTTATATCCTGTTTCTTTGCTAAGATTATTAATTGTTTCAGCTAACTTTTTAGTTGAGTCTTTGGGATTTTCAAAGCATATCATCATATCATCTGCAAAAAAGAGATAGTTTTATTGCCTCATTCCCCATCCTAATTCCTTCTATTTCTTTTTCTTCCCTTATTGCTATTGCTAGGATTTCCAATACAATATTGAATAGTGTTGGTGACAGTGGGCATCCTTGTTTCACACCTGATCTTACTAGGAAGGCTTCTAACTGATCTGCATTACAAATAACATTTGCTGATGGTTTTAGGTAAATGCTTTTTATGAATTTAAGGAGAAATCCATTTGTACCCATAC
The DNA here is from genome assembly GCF_011100635.1 of Trichosurus vulpecula. Lineage (NCBI taxonomy): Eukaryota > Metazoa > Chordata > Mammalia > Diprotodontia > Phalangeridae > Trichosurus > Trichosurus vulpecula. The sequence goes on along the minus strand of NC_050573.1, from coordinate 274,769,936 downwards.
TTTCAAGTGTTTTTAATACCACCCTCATTTTAAGGAATAAGTTGAGTCCCAGAAAGGATGAATGCTTTGATTAGGCCTCAAAATTAATGGCAGAGCTGGAACTAAAATCATAGATACAAATTCAGTGCTCTTTCCATGACCCCAAACCAACTTACTAATACATTTGTAGTGAGATTTTCCTTACTTTTCTTATGCTTATGAGACATATACATGTATTCATGTGTATACACACACATGTATGTATATATAGCATATATGCATATATAAGATATGTATATAGATCTATCTACATTTATGTGTACATATACACACATATATATGACTGTCTACTAAGATAAGTGACAATTCACACCAGCTAAATCAGTAATAAAACCAATTTATATTCTGTCTACTGTTGCAAATTATAGAGATTTAAGTTGATGTTAAAAAATGTGTAGTATTTATTGTAGTTTCCAATCAGGTAGGTGTGAACATTGTTTTGAGAATCAAATTCCGAGAGTAGTTGGCAGTGGTGTTAAGCTGAAGAGTGTAGTCTTGGGCCAAGTGGTTTACATTTTTATCAAGATCTGTTTGAGGGGGAGGTTAGCTGAAAATGTTTGATCTTGCTTAATTAGAGATATGATAAGAAGCGAATGGGATAGAGTAAACTAACAGGTGCAGTAAGCTGTACCAGGTAAACATATTTGTGGAGAAAAAATTTCACAGACATAATATGGTTACATACCAAATACTGTAGAAAAATATTTGCTACATTCTCCGGAAATGTTTGTTATGTATCTTATTGTTAAAGAGGAGAGTTTTCAGCATTTTTCAAAAGTGTTATGCAAAGTTGGTGACAGAATGCCCTGACTCTTGGAAACCAGATAGGAGACTAGAGGAACAGTTTGGGTTTGCAAAATTTTTGTCTTTGGAAATAAAGGATTTAATTCTTCAAGTTATGTAGAAAATACTTTCTGAGGAGTAGAAATAAGGTTTTATGTTTATCTCTTTATCTCTAGTGCCTATCACATAGTAGGCACTTCATAAATATCTCTTGAATTGAAATAAGGACAATGATAATGAGTAAAAAAGTGGATAGGTGACAATAAAGAGCTAAGCAAAAGTCAGCTTGAGATAAGTATATTGTAGGCAGCATTTATTTCTTCCTCCACTGAATCAATATTGATTTAATGCCCACTCTGTGCACAAAAGAGCTGAAAGTGAAACATAGATAACAGACACAAATCCTACCCTCCAGGAGTTTACAATTTAGAGAGATAAGATACAATTGATACTCAGAAGCTTTGGAGAAGTCTAAACAAAGTGCTCTGAGAAAGTTATTAAGTAAACAACCATCTTTTTACAAAATTGCCTTTGGCCATGCACTTTGCCTTTATTCTGTGCTCCCATAGGAGAACATTAAGATAACATAGAAGAAAGGAAATGACTCAAGGAATGGAAAATACAGTCCATCCTCCACATTAGCAGTTAACTTTGGACTTGAAGCAATCCTGTGATTTTATCCTTCTCTTTATCCTTCTTCTCTTGGCTCTTCTCTGGTCTTGTTCACCCTACCATCATAAAGAGTTCCCTGGACATTCATTGCATAGTTTCATTGTTCGCCTTTAAAACTCGATTTTTATGTTGCAATTATGCCCCCAAAACTTAGTGCAAGTCCTTTGGGCTCTAAGCCCAAGTGTACAAATCAATGGTGTGGCTTAGTCAGATAATAAAGATGTTAGGTAAACTTTGTGCCAGAATGTCTTCAGTTGCTGTCAGCCAGGAGACTCTTAAGGATCTCAAATGGCTCAGAAAGCAGCCCCACTGACAATATGTCCTTCACAATCTCCAAACCCCATCCACGAGCCAGGAAGGACAGAGTATCCAAGTATACCCCCCCCCAAAAAGGTGTGTATATATATATATATATATATATATATATATATATATATATATATATATATATATATATATATATATATATATATATATATATACATATACATACACACACATATATATACACATATATGTGTGTATGTATGTAGATGTATATGCATATATGTATATATGTATATATAGACACCCTGAGGGTAGCAGTTAAGCTCTCAGAACTGCAAGCTCTCAAAACTGTGGGAAGAGAGGATGCAGGCAAGCAGAGGGGGAAGATTTGTGAGTGAGTGTTTATGGGAAGGCTCCAGCAGAGGGGAGGGTTACTGGATGGCTTGGCTCCCTGCTGTGATACTGTGTTTTAATTTCCTTGCTGTTATAATGAAGTAGACTTACTGGTTTTGGGATTCAATTGCTGCTATGTCAAAGTGGAGTTATCAGTTTTGGAATTTGATCCTCTGGTGTCTGAATAAATGTTTTACTTCTTCTACCTTCTATTTAGAGTCTCATATTCTGTGATACAGAATGATACAGGCATATTCATGGTCACGATCGATATTGTGACACTTGCCTTACAGATGCAGGATCCCAACGTTGGTGAAAGCAAAGATCTAACAAACACCAAAGAAAAAATCATTATGTAGTATATGCTTAATCCTCATTTACTTATTAATTGAAAGATTTATTAAATTCATCAAATTTTCCCAAAGGTAAGTTGCAAATCACTTTATAGAATGAAGCATCATTGGCTCATGAAATTGTAGCTCTGTGGATACAAGGGATGTGAAAGTCTATCTATCTTGTCTAAACTCCCCATTTTATAGAGAAGAATAATGAGGCCTGAGAAATTAAGAGACTTGCCCAAGGTCACACAAATATTAAATGTCAGAGGTAGGATTTGAACTCAAAGCCTCTATTTAGAGAGCCAGTACTATTTCAATTGTACAATACTGCTTTCCTTTTCATCACTTACTTAAGATTTCAAAATCATTAATACTGGGAATTTGTCCAGGAATGCTACTTCATTATCCTTGCTATTAAAATCATACATCATTTTCATAATGTATAATGAAAAGATTAAAACTGAAGTTATAATATTTAATGATTATACACATATGTGTTTTTTTTGTTGTAAAATGACCCTACCTGATTATTAAGGAAGCAATGGAGAATGATATAGAAAGGATATGTTATTATGTGATTTACTTCTCAAAGACTATTTTGTAATTTGCTAAAATTATTAGCCTCAGATCTATAGTAGAAACGGAGTCTAGAAAAAGAGCCCAGCCTAAGGGTAGAATGAAGGGGCTAGACTTAAAGAAAGGGAAGGAGGTTTGTGTTTGGGATCCAGAAGAGAGGGTATTTATAGGAGATGGAAAGATTAATAAATTATAGTCCCTGTCCTCAAATATCTTACAGATTATCTAGAGACATTGGAAGCTGTATACAATGATCACATAAGGTGGAATAGGATAGACCTCAGAGTTCCCATCTAGCTCTAAAACCTCCTATAATTCAATGCTCTAGGAGAGGATGGGACAAGATACAGTACTCCTCCAGAAGCAGAACACATCGAAAAAGTATGTGTGGGCATGGCAGGCACAAGACCACACACAGTGTGGCAACAGTGAGATGACTTCTTCATTGGAATGCCAGGAACTTGACTGCCCCACGTTGATAGCTGACCTTCCTAAATATCAGATTCCTGGATTAATCCTGGTTTTTATAATCTGTGTACTTCTCCTCTGGTAATCATTGCCTTATTCCTCTCCAGGATCCTCCAGATAATGCCTTTTGCTTTGAATGGGCCTACACGACTGTGTTCTCCACCTAGCAAATTAATGTGCGACAGCTACCACTCTCTTGTTCATATAGTTCAGATTTAGATGAAGACTGGATCTTCCTCCCATTTCCCAAATGCATTTTTCTTTTTGTGCAGGACAGTTTGCCCTGACTATAATCCCCTCATTATCTAAGAGATAGTTCTGTAAACCTATCAATCATATTTTCACTAGAGTTCAGCTGTTGTAAGAGACAGTTATGATCTGCAAGAAGCATGAATACCAAGAATCAAAGGGAGGAAAAGAGAAAATCCACATGGCATAAATTTTTGTGCTTGAGCCTCCTTGATTACAAATTCCTCCAGAATAAAGGCCATGTCTTATTTTTTGTTGTTGTTCAGTACATAGAGTTGTCACTCCATAAGTATTAGGTGAATTTAATATAACATATAATCTCACCTTTCATGGGGCTAACTACCTCAGGACCCCGAGGCAAGTGATTTTGGGGCTTTAGTTCACTTTTACATTGAAAGTCCCACTACAAATATGCTATCTCTTCCTCCTCCTCCTCCTCCTCCTCTCCTCCTCCTCTTTCTTCCTCATCCTATCTTATTTATTAGGTAGAAAGGGATTCTGCTCAGTGCTGATCCAGAGAATACCTACATAGTTAAATTTGTGGAGAATCCTTTTTGGTTTTGTTTTTCCTTTCAACAGCCCTGTTAGGTGGATAAAGGTAGGCATTGTTATTTATTTTTTAAATGTAAAAAATCCTAAGATTGGGGTGGTTACATAACCTATATAACTAATTAGTGATGCTGCTGTAATTCCTGGACCAATGTTCTTTATAATAGGTCACAAAATCTTCTCAACTGAAGGAATGTTAGTGTAAATTCATTTTCCCCAGGAATAACTTTGAAATGCCCTTAGAACATATTCTCTTCCTTAATAGTTACTGAACTTCTATACCTTGGTTTTCCAGGACTTATCTTATAACCAACCAAGGACAGGCTAGATATATTTGACTTAGTCTGTACTGAAGCTGCCTGCCTCATACCTATGCCTGTACTAGATCCCTACATGCCCAAGGGTGATTAAGCAATGGAACCTTTTGGGGTTGGTAGGAGAGGGTAATGTGCATCTATCTAAATATTCTTTTCACCATCATGTGCCTTACTTGGTTTTGGACAGAGCCGGTTATTGATCTTGGATTTTGTGTAGCTGATTAGTTTAGTACGAAATTTATCTGCAATATCCCATTACAACGTTAGAGGAAAAAAATGAAGTAATCAATACACAAAATATATGCAAGGGGATCTACTGAATCTGAGAGTTCTTTAACAAAATTAAAGCAAAAGTAATCCCATTAGACAAATTCTTTTTGTGATCATTCATTTGTTTCAGTCATTTCTGACTCTTTGTGACTCCATTTGGTATTTTCTTGGCAAAGATACTGGAGTGGTTTGTCATTTCCTTCTCCAGCTCATTTTATGGATGACAAGATTGAGACAAATAGGGTTAAGTGACTTGCCCAGGATCACACAGCTAGTAGGTATCTGAGGCCAGATTTGAACTCAGGAAGATGAGTCTCTAGGCCCAGCATTCTAACCTACGTGCCACCTATCTTCCCCATTCATTCAAGAGTCCATATTTGAAGTTATGGGAAAAATACATATGCTTATGTTAGAAATTACGGTTTTGTGTGTATGAGGGGAATAATTATAAAACAGATGTATTTGCCAAATGCCACTTCTACACAGCAAAAATTTTGGCCAGGACTATGTGTTGTTTTTGAAGAATGTTTCCAATTTAGTATGGCTTGGCTGGGTTCAGCAGAAATTCTATAGTAAACTATTCCTTAGTCATGTTACCAATGAATAGTATTAGCAATATATTGTTCTAAGTATTGTGAGGGACAATAAGAAGAATGAGAAATTACTATGTTATGAACTAAATTCACTCTAGGTGGTCCACTTATCTTAATTGTTCACACTGGTTTACATCTTCCTTAAACTTTCCACTAACCTTTTGTTCACATTTTGTTTTGCTTAGTGTTCTAATCTATGCTTGAGGCTAAGGGTCATGAATGAATCAGTTGTTGTCCTTTGTTCTTGAAGAGGACCAAAATGACATCACTATGTTGGGGTCAAAGTACAGTATGTCAGACTGTGGCTGATCAGACCAATATGAGCTCAAAAGGCTCTATCACAGATCAGGCAAATAGTCCATATGAATGTTTGGAGTGGTGATATTTCAAAATCCGTGCATCTCATGTTTCTTTTGAATAAATCACTGAACGACTGAATTAATGTGAGAAAAAAAGTGCTTATTAAGTTCTTACTATGTGCCAAGCAATGTGCTAAACACAGGATACAAATACAAAAGAGAAAACAATACCTATCCTTAAGGAACTTATATTCTAAGGGGGGAGTGAGGTTAGGGAATACCAGAAATAGGGGAATGGTGTCCAGGGAAGGATATTTTGGTTTGGAAAGTTATTGAGCAGTGGGTAGTGGTGCTTTGGGTATGTCATTAGGATTGGAATAGGAATCTTCTCTTTTTCCTCCTCAAAGTTCACTTCAGAGCTGCTTGTTGCCCCCCCAGTTTGCACATAACATATAACGTATTCCATATTCCCATTCCTGGTGAGAACCCTCAAAGGCTCTCTGTGGCCTTGATCAGATGACTATGATGTTGCTGCTGACAACCAATACCATGCTTTCCCCTAACTAGCCACCTTCACCTTTTTCTACATTTTCCCATATTAGATTAACACAAGTACTTACTCATAGCAAATACATCTAAAGCTATAAATTCCCCTGGTAATGCAGAGAGAGAGACAGAGAGGCAAACGGACACAGAAAGAGGAGAGAGAGAGAGAGAGAGAGAGAAAGAGAGAGAGAGAGAGAGAGAGAGAGAGAGAGAGAGAGAGAGAGAGAGAGAGAGAGAGAAACTTTAAATTTCTCATTAGTCATGAATTTCATTATACTTGCCTTAACTTTTTTTTAGGCCCTGAGGACAAGAGCTAATGCACAAAAAACTACAGCTTCCATAAAGTCAAGTTCCCACCAAGTCCCTTCTTTCCTATTTTCTTAAGGAAAGATAACCTAAAGAACAAATCTTTGAACCTTGGAGAAATTTCCTAAAATGTTCAAAGAATCAGTTAACTTATTCCTGTGCTTGGGCTGGTTGCTTAGATATTCTCCCTGATATTACTTTTTTTTTTAATCACAGTCTCTCAGCAATAGCAAATTTTTATTCATGCCCATGATGACTGTGATTTTCTAGATAGAGTTTTGTGCTTTGGAACTTGAATTGAAATGCAATTATCTTTTCTTTTTTCCCTTTCTTTCCAGGGAGATAACCCTACAAATTTTGATTTTCCATACATAGCCCGATCTTCTTTGAATTGCAAATTTTCTTTTCCTTTCTTTTTTTGGGGACAAGATTTATATTCGTCAAAATTTATGATGTACTGATATGAAGCATATCTCTATCTACATACATGCATGTGTTCAAAACATACTGTGTTTAGTATTTCCCAATTATTTAAAGGCTAACATTATCCTAAAGACTTGTTTAATGTGCAGTAATTAATATGTATCCAAACAGGGGAAAAAAAAAACTATTGTGGTCAGTTTTTGGCATCAGATTTTAGGAAGGATAAGAACATGCAGAGGAAGATGACCAAGAAAGAGAATGGTCTTGAGTTTATGCTATGTGAAAACCCATCAAAAGAACCAGGAATATTTAGTTTAGAGGGAGCACAATGGTTTTGTTCAAGAATCTGAAAGTCTGGCATGGGGAAGAGGGATTGGACTTGTTCTTTTGGGGAGATCCAGCTGTGTGGCATAGTGTACAGAAAGCTGGTCTTGGAAACAGGACAACCTGAGTTAAAATCCTATCTCTGACACATTCTGGTGATATGACTCTGTCCAAGTCATAATGATGGGGATGGGATCTGGACCCCAAAAAGGAAAAGTCCTGGACTTTCCCATGTGGCCTAGGTCCCTGGTATTAATAACTGGGAAGGGCTGCTTGCCCCAGGTGAACACCAGAGACCTGGGCCATGTGGGAAAGTCCAAGGCTTTTCCTTTTTGGGGTCCAGATCCCAAAGGCATGGTCTTTTCCTTTTTATAGGTTCAGATCCCATCCCCATCATTAATGATGGGGTACAGGCCCTGGGAACCCCCCACAACCCTGAACGTGGTGAAGTCCCTGGCATTTACCTGGGGCAAGTGGATTTGACCTCTCAGTGCTCCAGGAAACTTTCTTCCTTTATTCCAGGCTAAATTTTAAGTTGCAGAGAAGGTGGCAACCTGCACTGGTGAAAGGAATGTCCTCACCTGGGAGTTCTCTTTGTCAGTGAAACCATAGTTCCAATACCTAACCTGTCTTTAGAAGGAAGTACTAAGAAAAATGAAGAGAAGACATTTCGAGAAAGAAAATTTAAGACTTAATGTCAGGAAAAAAAAGAATTCCCATCTACCTTATATACAAGTAGGCATGTTACTTGCTCTTAAAGACCTTAGATGAGAAGGCATCTTAAGGCAACTCATTCTGCTTCTAAATAGTTCTGTTAGGAAGTTGGCTTTAGGACATCTCTCAGTATCGAAAGAATAGGTAAACATGGAGGGAAAGTTCAAAAACTGAATTTAAGTTAGTTTGGGGTAAGGTACTGATGGAGTTATGGGACCTGGACTCCTAAAAGGAAAAGACCATGTCTTTGAAGCAACCCAGTTCCTGAATTTTCCCATACATTTCGGTAGCCCAGATCACTGGTGCCTCCACCCAAGGCATCTGGCCCACCCTAGCACACCTAGATCACTTAATTAGCTTACTTAACAGTCCTTTCACAGTAGCACCTGGCCCACCCCAGACAATATCTCACTCCTTAATCCTATCTAGATCCCTTTACTTTCCCTTTTGTATATAAACATCAGTCTCACCCCCATTAAGTTTTAGATTCACTAGGAACTTTGCCCACTTCTATTGGCATTACACATAAACAGCTCCATGACTGGAAGAAAGTTTGAGTGCGTGAAATCACTTCAGGTGGATGCAGCTCTATACTATGACATTTTGGGGTTCCCAGCAACCCCAAACTGCATCACTACCACGTTGTTGAGTTTTACCTTAATCATCAGAGGCTGAAATGTCTTAAAAGATTTGCCATAGACAATTTGCTTTGGGAGATCAGCCAGAGGTGGGAAGTTTGGGAAAAACAAAAGAGATACAAAAAGATAGACCAAAGACTATGGTTTCTAAAGGGGCCAGATAATGAAGGGTGAGGTGGTGACAGACTGACCCCAAGGTGAAGGGGAAGTAGATTGGAGCTCCCAAGGGAAGCTCCCTTCCTTGATTGGAATTTATGGAAGAGGCCAGTAAGAGGTGATAATTATTCAGGACCTATGCAGTATATCAAAGTGATAGAGAGTAAGAAAAATTCTGTAGAAGCCCTAGACTCCTGTACTACATTAATGAAGCAAATTCAGAAAAGTTGTGATTTTCTAAGTTGTCTGATTAAACTGACAAGGGATCCAAAAATGATTGATTCAGGGAGAAGGAAATGATATAAGTAGGAAGCATTTTCGTGAACATAAATAGCAAAGCAAAAATCTAAAAACTAAGATTTTGGTCCTACATTGAGTATTGAAGATCTTAAGAATTTTGGAAAGTTGGGAAGTGGGGAGAGTTTGGGACAAGAGAACAATATGTTGTTTTGTATATTTTGTATATTTTGAGTTAGAGATGCCTAAGTAGTATCGCATTCTCAGTGTCCTAAAGGTGATGCAGAACAGTAGCTCAGAAGAGAAATCAAAACAGATATATAGGTGAAGCGATCTCTTGCAAAGCTGATAATTAAACTAAAGGGAGCTGATGAGGTCACTAAGTAAGATAACATCAAGTGAAAAGATAGTGCAGGATATATGGTTAATAAATATGACAAGGGTGAAGAATTACCGAAGGGATTTAAGGAGACAAATAGGAGAACCAAGAAAGATCTGAGAGGTTAAGAAAGATTTTGTTTAAGAAAGCATTACCAGATTTATCAATTGAGAGATCATTGGTAATTCTGGAAAGATTAGTTTCAGTTGAATCGTGAAGTTAGGAGGCTGAAGATAGAGGATTTAGAAGTGAGTAAGAGAAAGTGAAGGCACCAAGTTTAGGGACTTTTTTCAAGGACTTTAGCCAGAAAATGGAGGAAATAGCTAGCAGGGACTGTTGGATTAAATGAGGATTTCTGTTGTTTTAGTTTAGTTGAGTTTTTTTTTTTTTTTAATGATGAGACATGTATGGCTTCATTGATAATAAGGAAAGGAAGTCAACAGATAGGGACCAGCTGAAAATAAGGAGAGTGAGGAGGATAGTGGTGACAATCTGCTAAAGAATATGGGAGGTGATGTAATCAAGGCTATACGTGGAGGAGTGGGCCATTGCAATGAGAAAGGCTCCCCTCTTCATCCAAGACTGGAGCGAAAGAAGAAATTGATGGAACATGGCTGGGTAATATGAGGTGAAGAAAGGAAATATGAGAACTCTTGACAAATAGCCTCATTTTCTTTTTCAAGGAAGTATGAAGTAAAATCATCAGTTGGGAATGTGAGGGATAGGGATTTTGCAGGAGAGGGTAAGAAGTTGTGAAACATAGAGTGAAATAGCTGTTCAATTAGTGAGGAATAGAATGATTCTCTTGACAAGACCCACTTTGGATTAGATAATATAAATTGGTAGTAGACTCAGAATATTTTCTTGATTTTCCCCTGCTCCTATTAGCATCTTGCAAATAGGAGCAGAGGAGGTACATGGTGGGAATAAAACATGATTGAGTGTTTGGCAAGGCATGATCAAGACATGACAAAGGGTCAAAGGATCTAGATTTTAAATAGACAAATTTCAAATCATTATAAACATAAACTTAATAACAATTAGAGCTTTCTAGAAGTAAAATGGGTTTTCTTGGGGAAATGATTTTCTCCAGCACAGAAGATTTTCATGTAATAACTAGAGAGTTGCTTTCTGAGTATGTGTTAGAAGGGATTCAAGTTTAAAATTGATGACTGGTCCATACAAAGGTGACCTCTCACTTGAGAATTCAGAGTGTTTTTGTCATTACTTAGATAATCCTTATTTTGAACCAAATTTAGAATTAGAGGAGAGTGGGATAATGTGTTTGGCTCAATTCCAATAGGTCAATAGAGCCAAGACTTGGATTGTCATAAAGTTGAGTAACAACCCTTTGGCAGAGATGTTTTCAAATTTATCAGGAATGAAAAGGAAATTTCATTTCCTTCACCTTTGGGATCCAATTACATATTCTCAATCCTTTTTGCTCTCTTTCTATTCCCATACTCCCCTTCCCACCATCCTTGATTTGGAATACCCTAATGTCTCTGTTTAGTTCTGAATGTCCTTATTTATTTCTTCATGACTTTCGATATTCAGACTCATAATTTGACTCAGTGATTCCCTCCATAGGACCAAAGGGGTGGACAAGCATAGCCTCACAGTTGAGGCCAGGTGTCTACATATAATGATTCAACACATATTCCCAAGGATTCCTTGGGTGTGGCCCATCCTTCCTAGAGCCTAACTAATTACATCCATTGGCAAAGTGAGGGATGAGATTAGGTAGAAGTGGGGAGGGGGAAGAGAAGTACTGAAGGAACTTTAGAGATGTTAAATATAATGTCTTTATTTAGTAGATGGGGGAATTTAGGCTCAGAAATATTTCAGTGATTTGGGTAAGGTCACAGAGATGTTTAATGGGATAACCAAACCTAGAGCTACATCTCCTGCCTCCTAGTCTAATGTCATTTTGGTTATGTCATGTTTCCTTTCCATGTCTATATATGTCTGTCTGTCCAGTTTAAAAAAAAATAGTGTTGACTCTGTGTGTGTGTGTGTATGTGTGTGTGTGTGCACATGCATGTGTGTGCGTCCGCACACGTTCATGTCTATCTGCCTGAAAGGACCATGCACATGAGAAAATTGATTTTTGGCATTTAGCTGCAGCTGCTCCTCTATTTAAAAAAAAAATCTTATCACTATCTTTTGTTTTTATATCATCAGAATTTTTCCCCATATCCTTCCTCCTTCCCCTTCCTAGAGAGCTATCCCATATAACAAATAATTTTAAAGGAAAAAAGAGAAAGAAAAAAAGAAAAAAGCAGCAAAACCAATAGAAAAATCCCCCCCCCCCAAAATCAGAAAAATATCAATATTCCACAACCTTCAATGTCCCACCTCTTTAAAAGAATAGGTTAAAGTGTCTTTTCCTTTCTCTTCTTTAGGACCAAACTTGTTCTTTGTAATTTTGCAACATTTTTTGTTGTTGCTTTTAGTTTTGTTTTGTTTGTGGGCTTGTGGTTTTTTTTTTTTCACATTTTTCTTTTGTGGTAGTTCTTTTTATATACATGTTGTGGTCATTGTGTGTACTGTTTTGTTGGCTATTTCTTGGCTTAGCCTACTTCATTCTGTATCAGATCATATAATCTCTCTACTGTTCCTCTCAATCTATCATTTTTGCCTTTTCTTAAAGCATAGTGATATTCCATTACATCCATAGACAAGATATACATTCAATTTGTTTACAGCCATTTCTTCTATAGCTTGTCATTTTTTTCTGCCCTCTGCTCCCTAAACACTTGCTACCTTTACATGATTTGGAGCCTTTGTTCAAGCTGTACCATGTGTCTGTTTTAATTTTCATACTCCCTGTTACCTGTTGAATTTCTACCCATTCTTCAAAAGCCAACTCAAATTCCACCTCCTCATCAAAGTCTTCCTTTATCCCTTTCCTTTCCCATTACTATATTTTGATTTTAGCCCCCTGATACAAAGAATGTATCTTAAAGTTGGCTCTTTGCCTGAGCCTAGTTACTAGGCCCTAGTGACTTGTAGGAGAAGTAGGAGAAGCTAGATAAATTTTGTTTTTTTCTTGTGGGTGATACAAAGGAAACTGAAATAAAAGTATGCATCTGCTTCAAGTAAAAGTCTAACAATCATATCAGAGTTAGAGAATAGCTGCTCTTGACTCACAACTTGGCCTCAAGCCTGCTGCCACATTAGTATTATCTAGTATAATACAGTATTATCTTCAGAACCTATGTGATTATTTTGATTGAGGGATTTGAAGCAAGTTCTTGGAGGTTTCAAAGAGTAGTTCAGCTTCTAGGAATGTCTCATAGCATCCTCAAAGCATCACTGTTTAAAATCTATTGAATCCCAGTGGATCTACCCTCAGCTCCCATTGTTTTCCAGTGATGCAGAAGCAGGAACCTGGTCAAGTTCTTCCAGAGCCAAAATGGGGTTGACGCAATTAATGATGATAAGCAACTCCCTTTTACATAGTGCTTTACAATTTTACAAAGCATTTTCTTAAAACAACTCTGTGAGTTCCATGGTGTAACTATCATCTCCATTTTGTAGTTGAGTTAATGGAAGATTGAGGAGATCTTAGTTGAATGGTATAATTGGTTGGAAATGGTTGGAATTGGTAGAGCTGGTGCTCAAACTCAAACTCAGATTTTCACTCTCAAATTTTGACACTCTCTCTCCTGTTTGTTTTTATCCCCTTTATTTTCAAATATAATCATGTACTTGAAATCTAGAGGCTTTGCCTTCGTGTTCCAAATGTTGGAGGAAAGTCCATGTAAATGTTTAAGGTTACAAATATGAGTAGGTACATTACAGGGGCTTTTATTTTCTCTGACTTTCCTAAACATTGAATCAAACTCTTCTTCTTACACCATCTTTACCCTGGCTAGTTAGTAAAATTTGCTAGATGGTGCTAGTAAAGAAGTCATAGGTTTAATCTCTTTGTAGGCTCATAACCTTTTCTTTGTTTCATGACCATAAATCCTGCTCCTTATCCTAGTCAGCTGTCTTACAAAAGTGCATGGCGTTAGATGAGATAGTGTGATTGTACCAGCAAATCTGTCACTATGACCAAAAAAAAAATGACTTGATGCACATAGTCAACTGATGGTGAGTTTCAGTTTCTAGAGGTTTCATGATTGTATGGGTGGTTGATTCTCATTAATTAACATTCTTTGAGATGCATTTTAACATGTATGTGTGTACATATATGTATATGCAGATATTTTTATGTGTGCATATATATATATATACATATACATATACATAGACATTAATAGATATTACTGTAAGTCGAAGAGAATCTTAATCAAAATACGCGGTCTTATTGGGAAATGCAGGTGTTGGTTACAAAATAAATCACAGGTTTTCAAATGCCATTTTTTTTTGTCTTTGTAGCATAATCCACCACACAATTTAGCTAATGGAAAGGTACAAACAGAATATTAGATTCCCCCACCCATGTCCCACCACTGATGGGGCATATATTACCAGCCAGATTATCAGACTGTTCATCCTATCTCTACCACTATCACCATTGTTTTTTTGTTCTTTTAGATTGAATACAATTCAATCTGAAAGAGGAAATTTTTTTCATGTAATATGAATTGAATTTTTGTGTGAGATATACAGAGAAACTTAATCAGTGATTATGGTTCGGGAATTAAAACCACCATTGTACTCTAATTTGCATGATAAACAAATACCTTTGTGAATTCTCTCTGAAAAGGTAATCACACACTGTATTTAAATAGACTCGAATCTTTAGCTTAATTTAACTTTAAAAAGGAACATTTATGGTCTCTTTAAACCCTTGTTCTGCAGTTTTATTTCATTGATTTAAGGGTCTTTTTTTTTAATGCACACATACTGACCCCACTACTAATTACCTTAATTTTAAAAATCTACAGACACAGTTTCATCATTACGAAAGGAACCAGAGCTTTAGTCCATTAGCAGTTGTTTGTAATAGCACATCTCAATTGATTAAACTGCAGATTTTTTTTATAGGTCTTGTTTTATAAATTGAGTCTAGTCAAGTAAATATAACATTTGGTAATAGTCTTCATAGCAACTGTCAAAATGACTTATTGTTTTTCCAGGCCTGCATTCTTTCAGAATTAATAATACCTTTGTGCCCTTTATAACACTTATTATTGATGCCATAAAAGTTCTCTAGGTTTAATGAGTAGATGTTTCATTATATTATATAGTTCTGTTGACAGATAGAAAATTTTTCTAATCTGTTTCTCTTTTCCTCTTGATTGAAGGATTGTAAATATGCAATTAGCAGCTGAAGAAGTAAAAGAAAAAAATGTCAACTGTCAAGTATCTCTGTTGAAAGGCACGTGATGCTTCAACCTAAGAACAGCAAGACAAAAAGCATTCTTTCCAACAAGCCTTACAAGAAGTTACATAACAGCTGTTTAAACATTTGGTTAATTTCTTTAGTAGAATAGTGATTTCTATTACCTTCAAAAATTTGAAAGTCCAAGCAAATAAACATATCTACAAATTTGTCTAAAGCAAGGCTACTCATGTACTATCAATGAATGATACTCTGCCTGTGAGTTGTATGAAGTCATCCATGCTTGATTCCATGGCAAGATTATTCAATGTTGATAGGATCATTTACTTTCCTAGAATAGGAAGACAGAGCCAATGCATTTAATAAATGCTATACTCCTTGTAAAGCTCTGCCACAATGCCACAGAAATGATTAATACCAATCTCCATCATTTGTCATCTACTTAGGTGCTTCTGATTTCTTCTCACCTCAACTTTTAGAAATCTCTGCTATTCTTCAAGATACAGCTTAAATGCTATCTCCTTTACAACACCTTTTGTGATCTCCCATCACCAGTTATTTGTACACTCCACCCATTCAACAAATTTACTTTTTCACTTTGTATATGTTTTATTACATAATAGCTAACATTTAAGGACAATTTAAAGTTTTGCAATATTATTCAATTATTTATATACATGCTATTTTTTGTCATTGTAGCGTGATCTCCCATACAATTTAGCTAATGGAAAGGCACGAATTTAAGATTAGATTCCCCACCCCCACCACCACCCCCCACTGACGGGGCATATATTACCAGCCAAATTATCAGACTGTTCACCCCGCCTCTACCACTATCGCCACTGGTTTTTTTGTTCTTTTAGATTAAATACAATTCAATCTGAGAAAGGAAAATATTTTTCATGTTAGTATGAATTGAATTTTCATGTGAGATATGCAGAGAAACTTAATCAGTGATTATGTTTTAGGACTTAAAACCACCATTGTACTCTAATTTGCATGATATATAAATACCTTTGTGAATTCTCTCTGAAAAGGTAATCACACACTATATTTACCCTGAAACAGGCACTATAGTATATGCTGGGGATGCAAAGCAGCAAGTTAAACAGTCCCTACCATCAAGGAACTTATATTCTAATGGGGGAGAACACTCGTGTATAGGTATATATAGTACATATACAAATCAAATCCAGGGAAACCTTGCATTCCCAGTAGAACTTAAGCTCCTTGAGAACAAGTATAATTTTATTTTTGTTTCTGTATTCCCAAGTGCCTAATCTATAGGAAGTTTATTGAAATGAACTTTTTCTTTGTTTCACAAGCAGCAATTTTTTATCTGAAAGTCTCTTAATTTTTGAATCTAGTAAAGGAAGCTTCTACTTCCTAATAGTATATCATGGTTCTGAATGTGACCTTGGACCAGACTGATGATGCAATGAGCCCTTGGTGAATGTGACAGGACTGCTGTTGATTTTATTTGCCCATTTTTTTCATAAGATATTCCCCCTTTTCTGCATTTACATAGCCTCTACTCTAGTTCTTGCCCTCATCATCTCTTATCTGGATTACTATAATAGCCTTCTATTTGGTCTCCTTGGTCCTAGTCTTTTCTTTCTCTGCTGTATATTACAGAAAACTATATAGTTGAAGCACAAGTCTACACCCCTCCCAGGACCCCCCTGTTCAAAAAGATCCAATGGCACCCTATTATCACTAGCATAAAATATAAACATGTCTTTTGTTTAAAGCTCTTCAATGTTCTCTCTAGGTAATTTGTACCTCCCCCAAAAACCCAGGTCATTGGAAAGGCATTTGTTCAAAAATAACATGGATTTTTTAAAGAGCTTCACTATTTTTTTAAACGATCCCTTTGCTAAGTGAGTATCTGTTGTTTCCCAAACCAGATATTTCTCCCAGATTAATTTACAATTAACAATCTGGCTTGCCAGTTTGTGGCATCACAGGCCACCTGTTTGTTTAGGTTATACAAACCCAGCATCGAAAGCAATAGCTTAGCGATACAAAACAAAACTAGGGGACTGAATAGTCCTGGGAATTAAGAACCTGAATAGGATACAGACTGTTTACTTCCACGGCATTTATTGGAATGAAACTAGTATCCAGTAACTGAAAGTTATGACCATCTGGCAGCTATTCACTGGCCTACTAGAGAGTACAAGCAAAATGGCTCGATGATATAGCTCTGTTTTATAACGGACAGGTGCCAGTCTACACAGCACAATTAGCCCCTTTGTTAGTGAAGCTGAAGAAGGCTCTGGTCTTACCTCTAGGGGCTCTCCAATCAGGTTAGCCCTGAGGCCCACAGGCCAGAGGGGAAGAAAAAAGCCCTTTATCACTTTTTCTCTTTGATTGAGAAAAATCAGACAGTGATTCCTAATAATGTTTAGGCTTTTTAGAAAAGGATGAAGTGATTAGGCAAAGGAGAAAGGGGCTAGGAAAAATGCTTGTGTCTGCTCTGCTGTGTTCTGGAGAAGAAACCCAGCTGGCCATGGGGAGAGGGAAGGAACACGGAGATGAAGTGAAGAGAGCCTCTTGTGTTTGAGCTCATATTAAAAAAAAGAATAAGAAAAGAGTGCAAGATGTAAAGCACAGGGGGAAGGAAGACGGCAGGGGACAAAAGAGCTTTTATTTTAAAAGTTCTATTCAAAGACATAGTCTAGGCAGGCCCTAAGCAAGAAGTCTGTCCCTCCAACTCTTCTTTATCCAACCGCTCACATTGTCATTTCAGAGTATCCAAATTTTAAAGGGGCATCCTCATTTTCTAATAACACTATGAAAGAAGAAAAGGAAGAGAGGAGGAGGAGAAAAAAAGAAGAGAACAAAAGTTTGTTATCTTGGTCAGATTAATAGTTTCTTGTTCAACTAGCCAGTGGTCCCTGGGTCCAGCTATTGATTTACATATTTTTAAGAATCTTTTCTCATTTCATCTTTTTTTTCGTTAACCCATTGATATGCTTTTAAAGTAATTTCAAAACCACAAAGCCTTTATAAACATGAATTACTATCATTACTACTACTACTGCTACTACTACTATTACTAAATTTATTATTTAATTGCACATGGCTTATTGGAAATTCACCTGTAACTTATAAGCCTTGGAGAATTGTATGGCTTCCAAAAAGTTAAATGACTTTTATAGAGTTTCACAAGTCATTCATGTCAGAGGCAAGTCCTAAGTGTCCTGACTCCATTCTTTTATCAATTGCCCCACATTCTCCTTAACTGTCAACCCTCTCTTTATTTCATTATGTTTCTAGCTTTAAATTCTCACTTTTAAAAGTTGTTAACTTCATTTGCTTATGTATTCCACCTGCACTCCCTACTTACTATATTGACTAATGTATAATAACTCCTTTTCTTTCTGGCTGCGGTAAGCAGTGTTTCCCCACAACATGTGTTAAGCCTATCCTTTCTCCTACACTCCTGCAGCGTGGTTTAAATTTCCATAAAAGGAGACAAAGTGGTCCCAGGACCTGATAGGTACCTGTTTTTTAGACCTAGCTTCCTGGTCACCTAAAGGCATAAAAGTCCCAATTATGTTGAAGCTCATGCCCCTCTGACTTGGTGAATTTCTGTAGACCACATAAGTCACCACACATCCTTTATCATATCCTCCCCTGATGACCAGATAAATTCCACATAGAGAAAAGGGTGCCCAGATCCAGAGAAGCTATATCTTTATAAGTCAGCATATCCTTATTGCATATCCTTGTGGTATTAGGGCAAAGTAAACCTTTTGTTAAATGATCAATGACTACTGAGGGCCTCATTTTATCCCATCATTGAACTTGAACTAAAAGCATGCTGGTGTTAGGGTTATGGCTGAATTATTTTTGCATTTTCAGATGATTCTAGGCATATCCTCAAGCAGGGTTCTGAACATGTCACTCCCTTGCCCAATAAGCTCCAGTGGTTCCCCATTCCCTCAAAGCCTAAATATAGATCTTCTATTTCTTTCTCAAATTCCTTCACCACCTGACATGAAGCTACCTCTTTAGCCTTATTATAAATTACTCTCCTTTATGTGTTTTGCAGTCCAAATTGTTCATTATATTCCTCGCATATGATTTTTCAACCCTTGTCTGTGTGTCTTAGAATCTACTCCCTCCTCACTACTGTCTCTTAGAGTCTCTAGTTTCTTTCAAAGTTCAGTTAAAACACTACCTTGTATGTAAAGTATTTCCTGCTACTGCCAGGTGCTATTGCCTCCCTCTAACTAAAATCCCTGGTATATATTTGACATATATTCTATATATGCTTGAATGAAAGAACAAACCAATGAATATGTTAATGAGTTAACAAATGAGTCAATTAATTAATATAAGCATTTCTATTTACAATGTATAAAGCACTGAACTAAGAATGGTGGCGGGGGGGGGGGGGTCTGAAACAGTCTGTCTTCTTGAAGAGTTGACTTTCTAATAGTAGAAGACAATATGTACACATAGAATTACAAGTTGTCTCTCTTTGTTAAACTATTTCTCTTCCCTAACAGAATGTAAGATCTTTAAGGTCATAGACTGCTTCCTTTTTCTCTTTGTATCTCTAATATCAACCAAAATCTCTTCCTCACAGTAGACTCATAGTAGAACTCATTGATTGTTTACTTAATAAATAGAGCAAGAAACATATTTGTGACACCTTATCTTTAAAGGATTGTCTGTACTTGGCTTAGTCTTTATTCGTTTACTTCTCTTCCTCTTCATCTGTACAGTAAAATGAATACCGAAGATTTTTTTTTCTTTTTCCTTGGCTGGCAACCATTAGTTACTACATATTTGTATGTGTCAAGATAGGATAGTGATTATCAATCAATAAATATTTATTAAGTGCTTGCCATATGCTAGGCACTGTGCTAAGTCAGTTGGTCAGTAGTTAAACATTTGTTAACAGCTTAGTATGTGCCTGTGCTGGGAATACAAAGAAAGGCAAAAACAGTCTCTACTCTCAAAGGAGCTCACAGTTTAATGGGGGAGATAACAGGCAAACAACTATGTACAAATAAGAAATATGCAAGCTAAATTGAAGATAATCAGCAGAGGGAAGGCACTACCTTAAGAGGGGGTGGGGCAAAAGTAGTTTCTTGTAGATAGTGAGACTTTAACTGGGACTTGAAGAAATCCAGGGAAGCCAGAAGGCAGAGATGAGAACAAAGAAGGCATAAGGGATAGTCAGTAAAAATTCAGAGTGAGGAGACAGAGTGTCTTGTGTAAGGAATAGCTAGGAGGCCAATGTCACTAGTTCACAGAGTACATGGGGGTGAATAAGATGTAAGAACACTGGCAAGGTGAAGGAGAGCAAAGTTATGAAGAATTTTAAAAGACACATCAGTTTATATTTGATCCTAGAGGTGATAGAGTGCTACTGAAGTTTATTGAATGGGGAAGGCAATGAGAGGGCTGGTGACATGCTTAGACCTGTGCTTTAGGAAGATCAATTTGACAGCTGAGATGTGGATGGAATGGAGTAGGCAGACTCGAGGCTGGGAGACTAATCAAAAGGCTATTGGAATAGTCTAGGCCTGAGGTTATACAGACCTGGACCAGGGTAGTGTGAGTGTTGGAGAAAAGAGGGGGTATATAGAAGAGACTCTCTATTACATTGTAGGTTTTGTTTTTTGTCAAGTCTTCTCATCTTTACCTTTGCAATATGTTGCATTTATGTCCAATTCTCTATATTCATACAGCCTTAATCTTCAACCTCTCATCATCTCTCAATTAGACGTGCTTACCTTCTAACGTGATTTCCTGCCTTCAAGTCTCTTGTCCACTCAGCTGCCAAGTTGATTTTTCCAAAGATGTGTGTGGTTATTTCACCCTCCTACGCAGGGAACTCCAGTGCTTCCATATTACTTCAAGGATCAAATATAACATTCTTTTTGGCAATCCAAACTCTTAGTTTCCTTACTCCTTCATAAATTTCCAGGCGTCCTGCACCACGATGCCTTCTACCCACTTTATGATCCAACTTCAATGGCCTATTAGCTGTACCTCAAAACAATACACTATATCTCATCTCCATGTTTTCACACTATCTCACGAGCCTTTTATGTTCTTCCCCTTCAATTCTATCTACTAATTTCCTTGGCTTCCCTCAAGAATCAGATTAAAGCCTACGTTTTGTAGGAGACCTTTCTTAGTTCCTCCATCTGACAATGTCCTCCCCTTCCAGATCACCTTCATATATCTCGTATTGACATACTTATTTATATATTGTCTCCCCTATTACAAAGTGAACTCCTTGAGGGCACAGACTGAATTTCTTTGTATCCCTGGATCCTAGCACTTTGCTTGGAACAAAGTAAATGCTCCATAAATACTTATTGACTGACTGACTGATAATAATGTCAAAGTAATAGTATCAACATTGTTCTACTTGGATGTAGCACCTTCTGAACGTACTTCTACTTTCTCCATCTAGAAATGACACTTCCCTTCTTTCCTTCCTTCCTTCCTTCATTCTTTTCTTCCTTCCATCCTTCCTTTCTTCCTTCCTTTCTTTCTTTCACTAAATCACTTACTGTTTTTATCCACTGATATTACCAATGAGTTTGTTATTCAAGGAGGATGACAGAAAAAAATGTCTTATCTTCCAAACTATTCCTAGCTGAAACACTTATAATTGCAAAAAAATCTGAAAACAAATCATACATTCAAAGAGTGGGGTAAAACTGAACAAGTTAGGGAGCAGTATAGAACAACGGAAATAACATTGGCTTTGGAGTCAAAGGATGTGAATTCAAATCACACCAGTTTTGTTTACTACTTGCAACATCTTAGGCATATTATCTAATCTCCCTAAGACTCAACTGCCTCATCTGGAAGCCAGGTGTTTGGAGTAGATGACCTCTGATGTTCTTTCTAGTTCTAGGTTTAGGATTCTGTGATCCTATAAATGTAATAGTGGTATTGTATGGTGTTAAAAATGGCATTGTGATATTAGGAATAACAGATATGAACAATTCAGGAAAATAAAGGTAGTTCTTTGATCTGATTCAGATGGAAGAAAGCACACCTGAAGAACAACGTATACATCTACAATAATGTAAGTGAAGACATTGGCAAAACACAACAAAAGCCATGTCTTATACTGTACAATGGTCCCACATTAATAAAGTTAGAGGTACATCTTTCTTGTCTGTTAACATTTGGGAAGTTATGGGGGGAAATTTTATTTTATAAAATACAAAAAGAAAAAAAACATTATTCTTATTAGGCAGTTTTGCTTTACATTTTTTTAATGAAGAGCTTTTTTTTGAATTGGGAATTACCAAGTAACTGATATTTTAAAATATTAAATGTTAATAAAAATGATAGAACAACTCTAAGGATAAAGAAGAGAAATAAAGAGGCTAGTTGTCAATGAGGAGAAGGGAATGGAATAATTATTTATGTAGTACTTACTACATACCAGGCACCGTGCTGAGTGTTTTACAAATATCATTTCATATAATACTCACAACAACCCTGCAAGGTGGGTACTGTAATTATCTCTATTTACATATGAGGAAACTGAGGCAAACAGAGGCTGACAGGAAGAAATTACCCAAGGTCAGATTAGAATCCAAGTCTTCCACACTCCAGGCCCAGAATTCTATTCACTCACTGTACCATCCCACTGCATTCAAATGATGTGTGTGTGGACCCTGTTTAAAAAATAAAGTGTGTGTGTGTCTGTGTGTGTGTGTGTGTGTGTGTGTGTGTGTGTGCTTGGGAGAGTGATGAAATAAGAACCTGATTAAAATTCATTATCTTAGCACAGAAGGCAGTAGATAGCTAATTGAAGAGGTAGGAGAAAGGTAGAGAGGTGTTCCTAGTGCCAAAATTCAGCAGAAGATTCCTCTCATCACTTATTGTTTCTATCATTCATTCTTTAATCTCATTATTAACCATATATTGTTGTTGTTCAGTTGTTTCAGTCATGTCTGACTCTTCACGACCCCAATTTGGGGTTTTCTTGGCAAAGATAATGAAGTGGTTTGTCATTTCCTTTTTTACCTCATTTTACAGATGAGGAAACTGAGGCAAACAGGGTCAAGTGACTTGCCCAGGTTCTCTCAAAAAGTGTCTGAGGCTAGAATTGAACTCAGGAGGATGAGTCATTCTGCCACTGGGCCTGCCACTCTACCCATTGCATCCCCTAGCTGCCCTACAATTTAGGATATTATTGTTTATTCCCTATTTAGTCTATATATTTTTTGTATTTGCTTTTTTCCCCTATTGTAATAATGTTAGTAAAATGAGTCTAAAATTCTTTCATTTCTACTTTTACATGTTATTTTTGGCCTAGCTCATAACAAATTATTGTAAAAGTATCATGTGATACTTAAAAATAAGTACCACTTCTAATATTCCCATTAATAATATCTTAACAGGTCTAGCAAATCTATTTTTTACTCAAAATTCTGTCCAGATTTTTCCTTCATGTTTACTTTCCATTATATTTATCAAGTTCTTAAAGCAGAATGTTTGTTACATATAATTCTCGTTAGCAGTGTCTCTTCGCATATTAGATCTTCATTAAAGAACTTTGACGATAGTGATCTCGTATATGTCTGTGTATATACTCATATGTGTATATATGTGCATATAAACACATACATATATATGTAATTATTATTTTTTATCTAAGATCCTTTTAGGCTTTTTTTCACTCTACACTTTGAGGCATTAGTATCCCATCTAGAAAAAGAGGGAGTCAGACTAACTTATTTCAAAGGTTCCTTGCTTATATGACCTTATCTTATTCTACCTGCTTACTCTTTGCCTTATTTAGATATTTTGTAAGCATACTCATAGACTTCACCCATTATGTATTTTATTCTTTTAATGTCACTCAGAGTAAATGAAATATCTAAATGATTCCAACTCCTTGGAATTCAGTTTGCTTATCTATAACACAATGAAACTGGATAAAGTGACCTCTAAGTTCCCTTCCAGCTTTAAATCTATTTTCCTAAATTTGCTTTTTTAAAGGAAGCAAATTCAAGGATTTTGCTTTCTAATCTATTGGGCCATTAGACAGCCTTTATCTAGCCTATAACTTAGGTTGTGGTTCCTTCCAAATCCTTTCCATCTTACCACCCCTTTGTTCAAATGAATGTTACTTATGGCACTCCATTCCACAAACTATTAATTGGATTCTCTTTCTACTGTCCCCTGACTCTTTTTCATACTTGTATTTGATACATTTTCATGAGCTTCACTCATGAATGTCTACTCAAAACTCTTCAAATAAGATGAGATTTCTAAAAAAGTGACCTCCTCCTTAAAGCATATAAATAGAGATTTATGCTTATTTTTATAGTTTCTTTTGCTCAATGAATTTGCATGTCAAACGTACAGCTTACCTCTAGCTTCTAAGAATTCAAATTCTTCTCTTTTGCTGAAAATCCATATTCTGGTTAAACTCAGCTTTTTGGGATATGTTATTTTGAGGTGAAAATGGATTTCCTTTGATTTTCAGAATGTCATATTATAACCTGTTCTCTCATTTCTCATGGACAACAGAGAGGCAGTAACGATTTGTACTGTTTTCCTTTGATATGTGAGGGCTTCTACCTACTGCTTACAAAAGTCTTTCTTTAATATTGAAGCTCTGTGACTTAGAGATAATTTTATGGTTAGGTAGAACTTGGGTTTCCTCTCTGCCAACTTTGTTTGGATAATATCAATCTTTACTTTGCTCTCTGCTTTCAAGATTTCTGTGAAATTTTTCTTAGTTCCTGAAATATGGTATTCAGGTTTTTGTTTCAGCATATTTTGTGAGGGGGAACAACCATTAGATCACCTCCGTACATCCTCTCTGCAAAGTCAATCACTTTGGTTTGTAGAAATCACAAGTAGTTTTCCAATATTCCTGTTTTGGTTTTTCCCCTGACAATTTTTCTTCTATCTCTGTATTTTTAAGTTTCCAAATCTATGCTAATGTCTTTTTTTAGATTATTTTCTGAGTATGTGATATTTCCTACCTTTCTCTTAATCAATTTATTGTCTACATTTTTATGTTTTCCTTTGAGAACTCTAATTTTTTCTTCTAATTTTTATTCTGTCTTCTTCCTAAAACAGCATTTATTCAGCACTTATTATGTGCCAGGTACTATGCTAAGTACTGGGGTTAAAAATACAATAAAAATAATATATTCCCTACCTCCAAGGTGCTTACATTCTAATGGCAGAAGACAACACATTAAACAGGAGCCAAATAGCAGTGAGACATGGGGAGGAATCCAGGAAGGGACATTGCAGCTAAGTCCAAAGAATCAGGGATGGCTGACCTTGGGCTCAAAGTGGAGGTTGTAGGAAGAATTCACCAATGATAGAAGGGGCCTGCAGGAGCAGAGGGAGGAGGAACCTAAGGCATGATTGTCATGGCCTGACCATGTCACCTGCCAATTCAAGGAACTCCAGTGGCTCCCTTTTATCTTGTTGCCCCCTAAAAATATCACTGGCTCCTTATTACCTCCAAATATAAAATCTCTTCTTTGATTTTTTAAGCATTTCATAACCTCTCCCTTTTCTGTCTTTTCATTCTTCTTACATACTGCTCCCCTTGATGTGATGTGACACTGACTGCTGTGCTCTGCCTCCTATATAATGTCCACACATTTCCAGTGGTTACTGCTACTCCTGGAATTCTGTTTTCTTCTCGTCTCTATCTCCTGGATTCTCTGGCTTTCTTCAAGTCCCAGCTGAAATCCCACCTTCTTAAAAAGTCTCTCATGGTATGTCTTAGCTCCGTGATTATCTTTAATTTATCCTGTATAAAAGAGCTATCTACATCCAGAGAGTCATAGAGTCTGAGTGCAGGTTGAGGCAAACTGTTTGCTCTCTCTCTTTTTTTTTTCCTCTTCTTTTTTGGTTTTGTTTCTTCTTTATCATAATTCATTCCATTGGTCATAATTCTTCTTTAAAACTTGGCTATTGTATAAATAAGTTTAGTGTGAAGGTATATGTAGAACATATATTGGATTCCATGCCATCTTGGGGGGGGATGGGAGGGAGGGGAAGAAAATTTGGAACTCAAAATTTTATGGAACTGAGTGTTGTAAACTAAAAATAAAAAATCTTAAAAGAAAAACAAAAAATAATTATCTTGTATATACTTTGTACATAGTTGTTTGCATTCTGTCTCCTCATTAAAATATGACCTCCTTGAGAACAGGGACTGCCTTTTATCTCTTTGTATTCTCTGCACTTAACACAGTGCTTAGCACACAGTAGTTCCTCACTAAATGATTATCGACTTCATTTTTTTGGGGTGCCATAGTAGCATCAGCTGACCTACTTGGTCTGGACTCCACAAACATCATTTCCACAAAATCACGTACCTGTAGTAGAGAACCCTTCTGTAGCCACCCCTTCTTCTCTTCAATTTTCTTTTGGATACTGTTTTCATCTTAGATTGTAAACTCCTTGGGGTCAGGAATTAGTTTTCTTTTTCACACACACACATACACACACACATATAGTATATATATACATATAGATCATATATATGTATATATATATATTATATATATAATATGTATACAATATGTATATATATCCTCAGTGCTTAGCACAGTACCTGGCACAAAGTAAGTGCTTAATAAATACTTATTGATTGATTGACTAGAGAGCTGATTTTGGAGTCAATGAGAACTGCCTTCAATGCCTACACCTGATGTTTATTAAATATGTACCTTGGGAAGGTATCTAACCTTAAATTCCCTGGAAAACTTTCTGACCATAAATGTTGCCTTAGGTGCCTATCTGCATCAATAGAGAGAATTTCCTCAAAAGAAGTTCACCACATGGATGAAATATGAGAATTGGTCCAATTCTTTCTTTAATTCTACTGTTGTTCTTCAAACCATTGTGGAGGTGATATGGCTGTTTCATTATCATTTTGGGGAATACTCTAGTTTTTGTTATTATGGTATTATCCCTCTCTTCTGGGAATTTTACCTCATTTCCTTCAATGCCATAATATGCATTCATTATATTTAGGACTTTTTTTTTCAACCTTTTTTCTAGACTTTTTTCCCCTAAGGTTTTACTTATGATGCATTCTTTCTTTCCCCCTTCTTTTTTTTGGGGGGGGGGGTGGCAGTTATTTTTCTTTATTTGGTGGATTTCTTACTTTTTGTTTTATTTTGTTTTGTTTGAAGTGATGAGTGGGGAACTTGGCTCATACACAACCTCTCACTCAATCATCTTTCAGCAAGTCCTCCTAGTCCACAGTTCCTGCTTTGCATTGCTTTATTTTTAATGTCTATAAAGAGCTCCAAAGCTATTGTCTAAGGCTCATCCTTGCTGCCCCATCACCTCAACTGGGATAGCTTCCTTAGCATGCAGTTTCAGTGTAACACGTGTGATTTGACTTATCAAAATAAATCTCTACATGCCACGGAACAAATGTTTCTTAATGGCAAAGCTATCTCTGTTCTGTGAATGATTTCCTGAAAATGTTT
The DNA here is from genome assembly GCF_011100635.1 of Trichosurus vulpecula. Classification (NCBI taxonomy): domain Eukaryota; kingdom Metazoa; phylum Chordata; class Mammalia; order Diprotodontia; family Phalangeridae; genus Trichosurus; species Trichosurus vulpecula. The sequence goes on along the minus strand of NC_050573.1, from coordinate 274,742,622 downwards.
GCTTCAAACATTTGTAACTTGGTGCATTGAAGGGAAAATTTCCCACCAAACCTATCCAAACCCCATCTTTGAATTTGCCTCCTGATTGGTTTCCAATAGATAACATAAAAATGATAAAGAGAGTGATAGAGTGAAAACAAAAACTATCAGCCACTGAGCTACATACCTACACCTCCACACCTGGTTTCAAAATGAGGAATCAAATACGTGTTATGAATTAGCACTGAAGGTAGGACAATGTAAAAGCCTATACTTGGCTGCCAGCAAAGGCTTCTCTTCTACACCTGTTCCTATTATATTTCCTCTTTCATACCATTTCTATGATTATGTATATGTGTTTTCTATAATCAAGTACTAGGGAGAAAGAAAAAAAAAGCTTCAGGCCAAATAATAGAGTATGATTGAAAAAGGCTTGTCTCATGAAGAAATGGTTTAAATTAAATGTTTCTCGTGTCTGGAGTTATTCTAAAAAAAATATTGGGATGGAGCTGAGTGCTACAACCAAAGTTCAAATTAGGAATACAAGAAATACAAATCTCATGCCTGTGGTTACTTTTCCTGTCACTGTTTGTTATGAATTTCTAAAATTGAAATCATAGGACTTACACCATAAAAACTAGTGGCTAGAAATTTGACTCTAGGAAAATTGTTAACTGCTACAGTTGATGGTGTTTTCCCCAGAGGTGATACTTATGTCATAATGAAAATAGAGTGGAAGACTTGTAAATGTCATCAGAGGTAGATAAAAGTCATATATTTACACTGGTGAATGAGTTGTTTTGCTTCTCCTATATAACATTTCAAATAAATTCATTTTCAATCATGACCTACTATAAACTCAAAATGATTTTCAAAGCTAAATCTAACGAAAATATGAGTATTTTTTCTTGAGGTAATTATGTTAAAAACAAATGCTAACACATTACAGTCTTCTTTTTGCTTATTCACCCATGAATTATCCACTTTGTTGATTATTCACAGAAAATGTTAAATCCTCAGCTGACTTTTCTTGATACCTAGCAGGATCTAAGGGGGATTCAGGGTCTCTTCTCTTCTGTTCTTCCTATTTGATTTTTACTTATTTCAGTTTTGAATTCATTGTGTTGATCCCTTCAGCTTTTCATCACAGTCATTTCTAGGGAAAGAGTCTTCTTCCACCTCTCTGCAGTGAACTCTTCCTTGCAACAAAGAAAAGCAATTATACAAGAAGACCTGATACAGGGGATGAACCTGACAAAAGACCTGATATAGGGGATGAATCTGACAATATAAACAACATTTTGCCCTAGTAGTGCTCAGCCTCTCTGACACAAGGATAGAGTTGTATTTTATTATCTGTCTTCTGAGACCATCACTGATTTTTCAATTATTCAGAGTTAGGCTTTCTTTTCATTTATATTGCTATAGTTAATGTTTGTGCATAGGTGTGTATGGTGATATAGATTATACTTTTCTCCCCCCATCAGTATATATACATTTCCCCATGTTTCTCTGAATTCCTCATATTCATGGTTTCTTAAGGGACAATGATGTTCTGCTGTATTCATATGCCAGACTTTTTTCTCTTCTATTTTGATGGGCATCTATTTTGTTTACAAATTTTATTATTGTAAGGGGAACTTCTACGAATATTTTGATATATGTTGGACCCTTTCAATTTTGTCTTTTACTTCTTTGGCAGTACATGTCTGCTACCACAATTACTGTATTAAAAGTCATAAACAGTTTACTTTTTCATTCCAGAATTAAAGAAGTATAATTAGGATTATAGAAACATAAATTGATATCCAGTGTTGTAAAACTGAATTCACAGTTCCACCAACAATGTATTAGCATGCTTGCATTCCCATAGCCTCTCTGCATTTGGTTATTCCTGGGGGTTTTTAAATTATGTTTGTCAATTAACAAATTAATGTTGAGCTAACATTCACAAGTAAAAACTCACCACTCCTTTAATTTGAATTTTTAATTTTTAATTTTTTTCTGATTTGAAGCATGCTTTCATGTGAATATTTATAATTTGTAATTCTTTTGAAAACTATTCATATCCTTTAGCCATTTTTTCTTATGATATCTTTTGGAATTATGTATTTGTGACAATTCTTGGTATATCTTGGATATTTTACTTTTATCAGTGGTATTTTGAGAGTTGACCAGGTGGCATATTAGAGAGAATATTGGAACTCAGTCACAAAGACCTGAGATCAAATAGGGCCTCTGACACTTACTAGCTGTGAGACCCTAGATAAGTCACCTAATCTATATCAGCCTCATTTTTTTCAGTGATAAAATGGGAGATATAATAGCACCTACCACCCAGGATTGTTTTGAGGATTGAAAGAATATCTATAAAGTTCTTAGCACAGTGTATGACATTTAGTAGATGCTTGATGAATGCTGTTTCCTTCCTTACTTCAACTATTGTTTCCCATCTAACAGTTTTCACATGATTTTATCTTAATTTATTTTATTTGCGCAAAAGCTTTTTAATGGGATATATTGTCTCTTATAATAGTTTCTATCTGTTATTTAAGAATCTTGTCCCCTAGCCATAGTTGTAAAAGTTACCTCTACTCATTTTTTATGATGTGACATTTTGTATCCAGGTCTTATATCTTATTTGAGGGCATTAATCAAATGTTATAACACAGGGGATCTAGGTGGCACATTGGATAGAGTGCCAGGCCTGGAGTCAGGAAGATCTGAATTCAAATCTGGCCTCAGATACTTGCTATGTGACCCTGGGAAAGTAATTTAACCCTGATTGCCTCAGTTTCATTATCTGTAAAATGAACTGGAGAAGGAATGGCAAACACTCCAACATCTTTCCAAGAAAACCTCAAATGGGGTCATGAAGAGTGGAACATGACTAAAAAACAACTAAACAGCAATATAACACAATTAAAGAATTTAAAGCACCACATAAATGATAATTATTGCTACAATTCTTTACAACATTGGTTTAAACAAAATTTTTTGCTGAACTGCTTTCTACTTTTTCCCAGCAGTTTATGTCAAAGAGGAAATTCTTCCCTGAGTAGTTTATATTCCTGGGTTTTTCAGTAAGACTCTTACTTTGTAATTGCTTCTACTACTTGCTTATCTAGTCTACCACTCCATTGATGTGTTTTTATGTTGTTTTGTTTTAATCCACACATAATATCATTCATGATTACTACTTTGTAATATAAATTACGATTTGGTAATGGTGTACCCCCTTCATTCATACTATTTTTTATCATGTTCCTTGAGATTCTAGATTTTTTGTTCCTTCAAATGAACTTATTATTCTTCATCTGGTTCTATAACTTTCTTGAAAATTTGGTATAGACCATATCTGTAAATTAATTTAGGTAATATCATCACTCTTATTGTGTTTCCATGGTCTAATTATCAGCAGTAAAAAAATCTCATTTCAATTTTCTTTTGTTTCTGTAAAGCTGGTTTTGGACTTTTATCTTTATAAATCTTAGATGTGTCTTACTAAGTCCCATACATTCATTTTTGTAATTATTTTAATGGAATTTTTCTTGTTATCATTTCTTCTTATTTTTCTTTTGTTTTAGCAGTGTATAGGAATGCTGATGATTTTCATTTTATTGTTCTTTCATTTTGTTTTGTCCAACTCTTCATGAGCCCATTTTTCAGGTTTTTCTTGACAAAGATACTGGAATGGTCTGCCATTTCTTTCTCCAGCTCATTTTACAGATGAGAAACCTGAGGGAATCAGGGTTAAGTGACTTGCCCAGAGTCACACAGCTAGTCAGCATCTGAGGACAGATTTGAATTCAGGAAGATGAGTCATCCTGACTCCAGGCCTGGCATTCTATCTACTGCATCACCTAGCTTCCCTATTTATTTTGTAGCCAGATACTTTATCTAAACTATTATTTATATAAATTATTTTCTTTGCCCTCCCACTTATTTTGTATCCCACTTTTCTATAATAGCAGTCATTCAGAAGATGCCAATTAATTTAATTTTAGTCTAAGACAATAGTGTCTTGCATGGATCAGTTGCTCAATGTATTTGTTGAATAAATGGATGAAAATCATAATACCAAGTCAAATATAAACATTTCCAGATTCTCTGTATCACTATTCTCCTACAGAAGTATAAATAATTAAAAGTTGTCAAAACTGTTTTTAAAAAGACCACCCAGTATTCCAGAATTATTAATTATCTTCCCCTACACAAAGAATTATAGCAAGTTTATTTTTAAGATAAATTCTGCCTTAGACTATTGTATATGTCTAAGATGAGATATCTCTATCTACAGCATGAATGGGAGTGGTAGGCAAGAATTCTTAACAATTTTATAAAATAAGAAAGCTAGAAAATTATTCATAGTATGATTTCATTACTTTAATGGAAATGTGAATTCCCAAAATCTTAGGTGAAATCTAATGTCAACAAATATTTAAATATACATTTATGTGCCAATCATTGTGCTAGGCCCTGGAGTTCTAGGACAATGGTACCATCTTTTATCCTAAGAAATTTACATTCTATTGTGGGAGATATTGACTATATATATATATATATATATATATATATATATATATATATATATATGTAAATACAAAATATTGGCAAAGTGTGGGGGGGGAGGGTGGAGAGCATTAGAAAAAGTCTCATGTAAGAGGAAGTACTTTAGTTGAGAATTGAAGTAGGCTAGAGATTCTAATTTGAAATGTGCAAGGAGACAATTCTGGGCAAAGGGATAGTCCAGAGGCAGAAAGATAGGAGAAAGAGTGTTGTGTACAAGGGAACAAATGGGCTAGTATATTGGAATGCAGAATGTGGGAAGAGGAATAGTGTCTAATGAGATTGGAGCTGGATTGTGAAGAACTTTAAAAACCAAAGAGTTCATATTTTATCTAAGAGATAATAAACAGCCAATGAAGTTCTTTGAACATAGAAATGATATGATCAGAGTTGGGTTCTAGAAATGTTTCTTTAGTATTTGTGTGAAAGATGGGTTGAAGAGGGAACAGTGTTGAGGTAGTGAAACCAACAATAAGGTTATTGTAACTGTCCAGGTGGGAGGTGAAAATGGCTCTACACACCTTGTATGTAGAGAAAAGGGACATATTGGGGAGGTTGACTTAACTAGATTTGGTACCTGATTAGACGTGAAGGGGTAATGAAGAATGAAGAGTTGATAATGACTCTAAGGTTGAGAATCTGGGTTCTTTAGAGAAGTGGGGAAGTTTTTAAGGTAGCTGGATATGTAGGGCTGGAGCTAGGAAATCATAAGTTCTATTTTGAACATGTTAAATTTGACTTAAATTTGATCTATTTAAGGGATCTCTCTAGCATCCTTTTTTTTAAGCTTCCATGCTTGCCTGATGATCCATCACATGAGAACAATATAGACCAATATATGCAGCATTAAGACAAGCCATGTATAAACTCTTCTACATGGTTTCATATTGGAACATATCAAACAACAATTGATGATGTAGGATTGGAGTTCAAATAGATTGGGACTGGATATATTGGTCTGGGAATAATTTGCATCATCATTTTAATTGAACTCAGCGATGAGATCACTGAGACTGAGGGTATATAGAGAGAAGACAAGAGGACCTGGGATCAAATGTAAATTTGCCTTGCAAAGACAAATTAAAGTGTTTTTAAAAAAACCTGCAATATTGTGTCTTCCATTAGCACAAGTAATCAAATGTGGACTATAAATAATGTTATTCACCAAAACCTCAATTTAACTTTTAATTTATAGTCAAATAACTGTATTTCTACCTTAAGTTCTGGTGTATTTTCCATAATTTTAGCAAGTAAAAACCAGTTTTTGGATAATATCCACATCAGCAAAAACTAATTTAGAAATTCATTAAGAGATTGTTAATAACAAATTGGTCTAAATATTTTGCTTTTAATTAAAATTATTAGTGTGCCCAAATATCTGTAGTTTGAAACCATAGTTGCACACTGCTCACATTTTGATGTAGGAACTGTTAATATTTTCGTAATATGACCCTTTTTACTGAGTTATACAGTTTCACTTAATCAACGATCATCATTCATAAAATTATTCCTTGCAGAATTGTAAATCATTAATTCAATGCATAAACATGTATATTAACACCTAATGTCTTCAGGATAAAATGAGGCATAGAAAAGCAAAACACATGCTTGAAAATATTACTCAAGATTAAGAAAGGAAAGCATAAAGCTTGTATGTTACATAGAAGTCTCCTGCCTCCCCTTAGAGGATTGTACTAGTATTCACTTTTAGTTTCCTGTGTTTTTCTTCTGATCTTTCTCACTGACCTGAGAAACCCCAATACATGTAGCACTATAACAAACCCTGTATAAATTATTCTAGCTAGCTTTAACTTCTCAACCCTTGTGAGAGCAGCTGATGCCTTTATTCAATGTGACTAAAGGTAAACCCTGAGGACCCTTAGACTAATAAGAAAAGAAAACCTCTCTTAGCTCCTCCCAGATTATCTGTTCTTCTTCAAGGTTCAGACTATAGATCCCCCTCCCTTCTCACAAAATAAACTTCTCTTCTTGCATTTGAGACACATATGATCTGGCACCACATTTTATTGACTTGTAGAGGACCAGAATATTGAATAGGAATCCTTCAAGCATAATTGAATAAATACCCCATGAGAACTCCATTAGGAAATCTTCCTGGAAAAGATTTTTTTCTCCTTCAGGGAATTACTTATTAAAATTACCTTTTTAAAAAAGGCATCAGTGAAAAGCATGTGTTGTGGCTAACATTTTCTTCTTATGCATTGTGCCCCCCCTCCCAATTAACCTAACTATTGAAACATTTGAGTGAATGAACAAGTATTTCTAAGCCTTCTTCTCTTTCACACATGGAATTCTCAATTGTCTTTCTCCCCTTTAACACAATCATTGAGGGAAAAGCTTTCAATTATCTCTCTCCCCTCTAACATAATACTTTGCAGGAGACCTTTTCAATTATTTTTCTCACCTCTAAGACAATAATTCTAGGGAGGGGCTCTCAAGTTCTGTCACTCCATAGAAAAGGGACTGCTACATCATTTAAAAGTCCAAAGTGTTCCCTCTCATTAAGAATCAAACAGGAATACTTGTTGGAAAGTGAAAATGTATGTCTGCATTACCCTCACTTGTATAAATCAGTATGGGTGCTTGTTCTTTCCTTTGTTAAGGAGATCTCTTTGCTTTTCTGCTAGAAACAAGTCTATAGGATTCTTTGCTTAGAGATATGTTTTACCAGAAACCATTAAAGATAAATAGATTCCCTGCTAAGTATTGTACCAATTAATTTCTTATATGGACCTCGTATGCCTGTAGCTGTAAGATTTGTATGACTTTACTCTGGAAACCATATTTATTAGAAGAAGTAAGTACACATATGTTTATAAACATACATACACATATGCATGGATTTCTTCGTATTCTGGTTTTGTTGAAAGGCCTTATTGTTCTCTTATTGTTCATTAACCTGGTACTCCAAAGACCTAGGGGTCTCACTGCCCTCAATGTCTACTAAAGCCATGAAGCCATAGATAAAGCACCCATCTGAAAAATCCCCAATGGAATTCTAAGCCTTTGGGGAGTTAAGAATGTGTCTTCATAGATCTAGGTCCAACAGCTGTGAAAGTAATTACAAAGCTAAATTTTAAGTTTGCCCACTGGACCTATGGTTTCCATGTATTGTACTTCAGTTCCAGATACGCTATAAGAGGAAGTTGAAATGGAACTAAAGATGGAAAGAGAAGCTGGACAAGACTAATTACATCCAGACAAAATTTATGCTGGAGGTGCTATGATTTTGAAACATTTGAAGGATCCATTCTAAAGGCATTTGAGAGAAGGAATGATCTTGTACACCAGGGGTAAAAAGCCATACTATTACTACAAAAACAATGCTCTTGAAAGGATAGCTTTACTAATGATACATATGCCTTTTTAAAAAATCGCTAAATCACCCACATGAACATGATTTTTACATGTATGGAGGAAACTGGGTTCAAATTCCTCCTTAGATACTTACTTGATGACCTTGGGCATGCCTTTTAAACTCTTTGTGCTTTGTGCTTCAATTTCTTTATATGTAAAATTAGGGGATTGAACTCATGGACTTCTAAGGTATATAACTCTAAAATATATATGATCCTTAAAAAATTATGAGAGGAAACAGGCAAGATTCCACAGCTCACTGTTTCTTTGTAGTCATACAATTGACCGAAAAGTATTGAGAATACAAGATATTCCTTTATTATTTATTAACTATAAAGGGCATTTAACTTGAAGGGATAAAATGCTTCCTCAAAGCCTCTCCTAAACAAAAATATCTTCCATGCATATTTTAGAATCTTACAAGATTACTTGATAGATACAACCAGAGAGAGAAAAAATTTCTTCTACATTTCTAATTATCAATATCAAAAGAGGCATTAAAAAAGATGAGTAATTGCCAAAGGACATCTTGTGGAGAGTGAGTCCAAATGTAAGTATTCTGCAGAAATGGTGAGGTTTTCCCAATGCTATTATTTTCAGATGGCACTATATTATTTGCATCAAGGCCCAGGACACCTACAATCCTTTTTGGGAGGTTCAGGGTATTCTGTTGTGAAGACTATCAAGCCCATTTCAGGGCTGCTTTGCACCTTTGGTGTCCATCTGTTTTAACCCAATTCTCACTGTTGGCTCTAAGAAGCTCTAGAATGAACAATAGCCACACTCCAGTAAACTGTTTAGGGCCAGGCATGGGGAACCTGTGGCCTTGAGGCCATGTGTGGTCCTCTAGGTCCCCAAGTGCTACTCTTTGACTGAATCCAAAAAAAAAAAAACCTGTTTTCTAGAGAAATCACACAAGGCAAGTGCTTACATAGAGGTCAGAAGAAATTATACAAGGACACTCTAAAGGTTTCTCTGAAGAACTTTGGAATCGATTGTAAGATATGGGAGACACGGGAACAGGACCGCCCAGTATTGCATGTTTGCAGCAAAGAAGGCACTATTCTCCATGAGTGAAGCAGAATTGCAGCAGCTCAAAAGAAATACAAGATTCACAAATTTAGAGACATCTCCCTTCCAAATGTTCGTATGGATTGTTTGTGCCCAATCTGTGGTAGAAACTTCTGAGCTTGTATTGTTCTGATCAGTCACAGTTGGACATACTATATTACTTGATCCCAATACAGTGATGTTACTTTGATCCCCTTTGAGAATGAAAGATAACAACCAAACAACTCACAATCCTCTTTAATTTGATTTATAACCACACAGAAGATTTCATCTTTAAAAAATCCATAAAGGAAAACCCAAATGGATGAAACCTTTAATATTCATTTGGCCTAATATCCATTGAGTTGTGCCATCAGTGAAATATATCTTGCACAGACCCTGAAGATGAATGATGAGCTGGACGAAGAATTGAGCAGGAAGAAGAGCATGAGGGTGGACTGTATATGGGAAATTTTGTACTGTTTGCACTATTTCCAAGCAGCTAGTTGAGATAAATAATCATCTTTTAACACCATTATTTTGGTAGCCATGATGTCAATACCACAATCTCTTAGAAATGTGGATCACCAAAAGAACAACAGAGAAATGGTGGCCATCTTGATTCACACCCAAAACATAAAGTGAAATATATATTATCAAGGATATATATGATTGGAAAAGGAGATGGGAGAGACCAGCAAAGATGATCAAATAGTAGGAAACATTATAGTGTAACTTTTCCCATAGTTGCTCCAATAAAAGAAGAGTACCAGAAGGATTATCCAAGGAAAAACCAAAGTATTTTTTCCAGCTTAGATCATCATAGCAAGACACACTAAAGTTGCGTGGGCACTGCAGAGAGAGTCCAGCCAAGAAGGCCCCAGCTAGAGATTAATAATATGGAAACTGAATTAGCGTCTGTGGCTGTGTTAGGCAAGACAGGGCAAGGATTCATCACAGATACAATAGACGCTATGCCCAATGCTGCATAATGTGCAGGGAATAGAAACAGGAGTGAATCAGTAGCTATAGCTATAGAATTGGATATAGATTGAGTGGACCCTGAGGAAGGGACCTGTGGCCAGGTACCAGTCAACCTTTATCAGAGCAAGGATTAGTGAAGTCAACTCATACATGGAATTAGGCTATAATAGCTATATTGGCCATATAGGTGAGTCCCAGAGTGGGTTCCTGGATTGAATCCACAGATCTGGTTTGAAATCTACAACTGAGTAATGAGTGCCATGTCATAGATCATTATTGCTATTAAACGTTTGCTATTAAAAAAGCTACACAGATGTTGTTGTTGTTTGTATTGCATTCTTGAAGAGGAGCATGACATTGGGAAAGTGATGTCATGACTTGCAAGTAAATTGGATTTAAGTGAGGCAGGGCTGTGCAAAGTTACCAGCCTCACTTTCTCCACTGGAGACATCTGGGTCCAGTGGTAAGATAAAGATGAGGACAACTGGAGATGGCCCAGATACAGTGGTAGACCTCAGCCTTTTCCCAGGCCTCAGTTTGTCTGAGGCAACAGCCCATTCAATGATGAGGGTAGGCAACAAATGAGGCAAGGAATGGCCTCTTTTACCTAATAAAAAATCAGTGTGGGAGCCAAAGACCCTAAGGGTTTCTGGCCAAAAAAAAAAAAAAACAAAACTGGAAGCAATTGCTATTTACACTCACTCTGAACCTTCATAGCCCAAGCAATGACCAAATGAGGCTTGGGCTGGCACCTATTTTTGGCCAATCAATGAGAGCCAGAATGATTTGGGTTTAAGGCATGGTGCTTAAAAAATCTAACCCAAGATATCTTGAGAAGATTGAATGATCAAAATTTATATTCCTTTGGGCAAAACACCCCCAGGTAAAGGAATGATTCCCTGTGTGGACAGAAGGAGAGGAGAGAGGAAAGAAAGGAAGGAGAGAAGGAATGAGAGAAGGGAGGGAGAGAAGGAAGGAAAAAAGAAAAAAGGAAGGAAGGAAGGAAGGAGGAAGGGAAGAAAGAAAAGAGGAAGGAAGGAAGGAAGGAAGGAAGGAAAGAAGGAAGGAAGGAAGGAAGGAAGGAAGGAAGGAGGGAGCTATATTTTGCATTTTGGAGAGAAATATAGAATTATGTCCAATGAGTTATTAAATTGTCTATACCATTTGACCCAGCAATACCACTACTAGGTCTGTTTCCCAAGATGATTAGGGGAAAGGAATAGAACTATATTTTCTAAAATGTTTAAAGCAGCTTTCTTTGTGGTGGCGAAGAACTAGATATTGTGGGGTTGCCCACCAATTGGAAAATGGCTGAACAAGTTGGGGTATATAATTGTGATGGAATACTACTGTGCTATAAGAAATAATGAGCTCAATGGTTTTAGAAAAAAATATGGATAGATTTGTATAAAATGATGAAGAGTTAAAATGAGCAGAACCAAGAGAACATTGTATACAGTAACAACAATATCTTTAACAAGAACTATTAGTGACTAAGTCATTTTAAGTATTATAAATACTGTAATTAACTACTATCTGCATCCAGAGAAAGAACTGATAAATGGAAGTATGCACAGAATGATTTTACTTGTGGGAAGGGGAAGAAAAAAAGGGGGGAAAAGAGAAAATTACATGATAATTCTATTATAAATTTAAAAAGACTAACAGGTCTTACATAATAGATGTGCAGTTTCATGTGCAAGAATCTTTTTTCTATTCTTCTATGTTATATAAATGCTTGTTTTATTTAAGTTCAGAATAAAATCAATAAAATTTTAAAAATATAAATGAGTTCAAAAGAGAGCAATAAAACTACAGATAGGCATCCTTAACAAAAAAAAAAAACATACAATTTTAAAACAATATATTAGCAAAAAGGCTGTAGCAATATTAAAAAATGATACCCTATGAGTAGATTGGATTTATGCCAATTTTGCACAGTTAGTTCAATAATAGGAAACTGAAAAACATTGTAGACCATATTAATAATATGAATGTTTTATACAATAGGTATAAAAATACAATAGGTGAAGAAATTTTTTGCCAAATATGGCACAAATTTTTGTTCAAAAAAGGTATAGGATGAGTGACCTTTCTTTAATATGGTAAATAGTATGTAACCAAAACCAAGAACCAGCATGATATTTAATGGTAATAAAATCAATTGATCACAAGAAAGTCACGAGATGGGAAATTCACAATACTACTCCCCATGCCCCACCTTGATGTCACCTGATCCCGTGTTTTTTTTTTTTCCAACTCCATTTAACTACATATTAACTATGTTGAAACCAAGCTTCAGGGTCCTTGTTGCTGACTGAGAGCCTTTGTGATTTGTTCTGCAAACATGTGCCTTGCTAAATAAATCATTGTCTGGATAAGTTTTAAAATTTGTATTTCTCTGTAATAGTTTATGATGAACCAGCCAGGATGGATGATGTGAGCAGTCATGTGATGAGTTGGGCCTCACAGCAGAAACTCCCTAGAGCCCTCCAGTAAGATTTCTGTTGAGGAAATTCTTGATTAAAAAAAAAGGCTATCCTTGAACCTTTATGTCCCCCAAAGCACATCCATACAGAGACCTCCTTAGAGATGATTAGTCCCTGATGAGGGTACTATCAGGTCAAGATCTAGTAAGCTGAAGGATAGATACTCCTTTAGGGAAGTTCTTATTGGTCTGGGAAGAAGGGAAGCTTCCCTTTCAGAACAGAATGATTAAGAATAGAGCTCTAAGAATACCTCAATGAAGGCATCATATATATATATACACACACACACACATACACATACATATATATACACATACATATATATACATATATATGTATATATGTATATGTATGTGTATATATATATACATACATATATATATATATATATATATATATATATATATATATATATATATATATATTTTTAAAGACCATGGCACTCTTAAAAAACTATTTTGTACCAGTATCTGTAAGGACTAACTTTGATAGACTTGACTCCTCTCATCAATACAAGTTTCAAAGACAGCTCCAAAACACTCATGATGGAAAAAGCTATGCACATCCAGAGAAAGAATTATGGAGTCTGAATGCAGATTGAGGCAAACTATTTGCTCTCTTTTTTATCCCTTCCTTTTTGGTTTCGTTTCTCCTGTCTCATGATTCATTCCATTGGTTACAATTCCTCTTTACAACTGGACTATCATATAAATAAGTGCAATGTGAAGGTAAATGTAGAACCTATATTGGATTACATGCTGTCTTTGGAGGGGGAGGGGAGAGAACAGGGAGGACGAGAAAATTTGGAACCCCAAAACCTGTCAAACTGAATGTTGTAAACTAAAAATAAAAAAAAAATTATAAAAAAACTTTATACTTAAAAAACTATTTTATAGGGAAAAATCAGAGAAGGGTGGAGAAGGCTGATGAAGCCTCAAAACATCTCTTTCAGCTATTGGTCACATTAAACAAGGACTTACTCTTCCTGATACTTGATTACGTTTTCAGTGGGAGAAAAGGAGGAACAACTTCAAGATGCATTCTTTCTCCCTTCAGAACCCTGGTCAGGTTGAAGATTTCAGCTATAAAGAAAAAACAAGACCAGAAAAGAAATAATTTTCCTGGTCTGTGGAAATTTACAGCATTATAAACTATTTATTGACTAAAATTAGAAGTGAAATGTAAAACCTTGACTGTAAATTTACAAATTATGATAACATCTTTGTGGAGGTTTGCAGCTTCTGGAACACATTGATTTTACCTACTAGAGAATTAGCAGAACTGAAGCTTTTTTGAAACAATTAAACAGAATTGTTTAGATAAACTATAAGCAAAGTCACCTAAATGAAATGGGAATGGACCATGCATTTGTAAGCTCTAGGGAATGCCAAAAGGTAACAATATTGCAATTAATCAGGGTTGTGTAAAGAAAAAAGGTCTAATTTGCAAAAGAAAAATTCAGGAGAGTGAAGATAAGTTCTTTAGATAGTCTGGGATATGGTTGGGAAATAAGGACTAGACGGATTAAGAAGTTAATGAAGGTAATGGGAAGTAAGAAATCAGAGTGTAAAATGAAAGATTAGTTTAAAAGTTAGTAGGCTTTAATCAAAGTCCACTGGTGTGATACAAAAAGAAAGGAAGAGAGAAATTTTAAGCCACTAGGTATGAGAGAAGAATATATAGAAATACTAAAGAAAGTTGAAGTCTGTACTGTCATTGTTAATAGAGGGTTTGAAAGTAAAAGGTGCAGAGTTTTGGAAAGAGCTTTGAGATAAGCCACATGGAGTTTCTTCCCATCCTTCACCTTGGGCTTCCTTGGCTTAAAATTAAAGAGACTCAGGGAAAGGTGAAACATGCTGAGATGTGTACTTTATCCATCCCCAAAGTATCTGGGTGAAGTTGGGTTAAGAACGCAAAAGAAATTAATTGGGTTCATTGGATGATTTTAAAGGAACCAAAAAAAAGCGTATGGGAAGATGAAAGTGTCACCATGAATCTTTGAAAGTGGGCTAACTGAAAACTATTGGCACTGAAATTTGAGGACCTGGCAGCTAATGGTCCTTAGGAAAATTGAGCTTTTGAGTGTTACCATTAAAGATTGCATATGCATATTTAATTTGGTTGAAATTTTTCCTGAAATCAAATAATAATGTGATCTTATTTATAGGGAAATGTGCTATCTTATTAGGATAATTGTGATAAATCATAACTTAATGCAAAATGTGGTTGCTATATTGCATTAATGCAATATGCTGGGAGGATGCATAGATCAGGAAAACCAAAGTTCAAATCTTAGAAATTTCTTAGCTGCTTAACTTTCTTAAGCAAGTTACTTCACCTCTGTTTACCAAAGTTAGTTAATCTGTAAAAGGGATAATGGTAGCACCCACTTCCTGGGGCTGTTTTGAGAATCAAATCGTAGGCATCCTTAACAAAAAAAAAACATACAATTTTAAAACAATATATTCAGTGTGCTTAGCACAAGTGCCTGGCACATGATAGGCACTATACAGACATCAATAAATGTGAGGCTTTATATTGACCTTGAATACAATCAATATAGAATAACAAAAGTGATAAAAAAGAATGATTTTCTATGTAAGAAAATTTTGAAATGCATTTCACTGAATTGATGCCATTTGACTGGTAATAAGCTTTGTTTTATATTTTAAATGACATTGTGTGTGTTTTTGTTTTTCTAATTTATTTTCTTGTTTTTGCGAAATTTGGGAAACCATTGTATCAGATATTCTATTAGGAAATCTGGATGCTGTTAAGTTATGAATTGAGTTGTTGAAAGAATATGTTAAAATGTTTTAAAACTGTTAAATATTTAATGAGCTATATTTGCTCCAAATGGATGATATAGTAGAGAGTGAGTTTTATCTGAGATTATTTGACTACCACTTATGAAAATTATGAATTGTATCTATTAATAAATATGTATTTCAGTTATATCTTTGAACCAACTTAATAAAAATAGACCTAGATTAAAAGATTTCATTTTTCCTTAGGGATTAATAGGCAAAATAGATATGTTAGTCTGGATACTTACTGTAGTCAGCATTTTCTGGGGTTTTGAGTCAAAAATCAGATAGTTACCATATGTATAAAGCTCCAGAGTGTGATTATTCTCAAATTATAAGTGAAGGATAAATGAAATGTTCTTATATTTACTCATTTGAATTGTTATTGCAGCATGAGAAAAAATAATAATAACCAAGCCAGAACCTGTGATTAATGAAATTTTTCTATTTGCACTAAAATCTCCTGGGACTGCAATGTGATATTATTTTAAGTTTTGATTTTGGGTCATTGTCTGAATTGTGATGAAGACAATAGTCCACTCTTCTAAGGAAAGACCATGTGCTGCCCAAAAGGGAACACAATCTGAGAACTGCTACAAGTGGATACCTGTGCTTGGAAAAGTTGAGGGGACAAAGGTAGGATCCATTTGGGTCAGCTTCTTATTGTGCTGTTTCCTTTCTAAGCAGGAATTCTTCCCACCTGGTTAATTCTGAGCCTGGCTTTTGATGCCCTGTGAATAATGTGGGACTTTGCTACAATGATTGATTGTTAAAGATGACATGCCTGGAATCAAACAGATCTAAGGAAGTTCTTCTCCTGTTATTGCTTATTTCAGATCAGTATGTGTTCTTGAAAGGACAATCTTGATATTATTATAGCTATATTCCTCCTTTATCCTTTCATAGCAAATGTCTATAAGGGCTGCAAAACTGCAAATGTTTTGTTGTTGCAATAGTAAATCTATTAATTAACAGATTGATGCTAAAACATCTCTAAGTTACTATAATAGGATGCAAGTAGAATTTTTTTTTTACTATCTTAATCTGAAATTGTGGTCAATTCCATATCCTAAGCAACTAAGTAAATGAGTTCTTGGACTTGCTAACCACTTGCTAATAGTTATATATTTATGTATAAGATTAGGTCTTTGAAATATCTCATTCTTTCAGGTTGATGCAGGAATAATATCCTCAAAAGGGGGGAATAAGACAAAGATGTAACGTAAAAGTTTTCTGGAATCAAACTGTTTTCTCTAAGAACTAGGATATATATGTAATATGTATATATGTGTAGATATGTTTATTATATATGATATATGTATACTTATATAGATACACATACATTCACATATCAATATATTTAAATAATTCATATGAATATATGTACATGCACAGATAATTAGCTTTCAAATGTTTCTAAGGTCACATACAGGCCTTAAATATATTTTAGTAATAAGTTCTCCAAACTGAACTATTTTACATAAAAATTACTTTGATAATTGTAAAGAAAATGAAAGTACTTTTCTATTTTGAAGTCTCTATCTGATAATATTAAGAGACAGAAGAAATTATTTTCCGAGTCAGGTCCTCAGGGATCCTTTTTTTTTAAAAGATTCTTCTTTCAGCTTGCTGATGGCATTGTTCACATCAGATACAGTGTTCAGGTCAAGATAGAAACAGCAAATGGCACATAAAAACTTAAATTCTCTGAAGTTTCAGGTGAATTATATGTTCCTAATTTGATGTTCACTTAAGAATTTTGCAATTGATTGTATGACATGGGAGATACTTGCACAGGACTGCCTAGCATGGCATACCCTTATCAGAGAAGGTGCTGTGCTCTATGAGCAAAACATAATTGAAGTAGCTCAAAAGAAACATGAGATATGCAAATTTAGAGAACCTACCCCACATGTTCACATGAACTATTTGTGCCTGACCTGTGGTAGAGAATTCTGAGATCATATTGGTCTGATCAGCCACAGTTGGATGCACTGTAACTGGACTCTAACATAGTGATGTCATTTAGGTCCTCTTTGAGAATGAAGGACAACAACCAACCAATTTAATGTTCTTCTTATAGCTCTGTTGTTAATAGGATCAGAACCATCATGGCTTGAACTGGTTTTCACCACATGAACTAGTTACTGGAAAAGCAAATTTAGGAGGTTGTAATAAATTGTATGGTCTTGTTGCTGGCAGATTTTTGCAGAATTACCAAGGAATCACTGAAAGTGACTTGGAACAAGAGAAGCAGATTCACTAGAAAGTGCTCCCTTCAGAGTTGTCCTGAGAATGAAGCCTATTCCAGAATGCCCAAGGGAAGATGTTTCTATGGATCAGATGACTGCCTGGGACATGTGGGGACTGAAGATGAAATGTGTTGATTAAATTAACATTGGGACTGGGCTTCCAGGTTACAAGGAGTTTTGATGTTATTTGATGATCATTATTTTATTACTTCAGCTTTTTCATGGTATTAATGTTTGCTGAACATTCTTGGTGACATGTAAATCTTCCCTCTCAAATTAGTCTACAGCAACCCTTTAAGTGGTTTTATCTATAGCTGATTTAGTTTTGTCTGTAACCTGACTTTACTTATAGTCTATTTAACAAGGTTTGTCTTCTTAGAGGATATATGAGATTATGACTTTCTTATAGTCATGATGATTCTTGTGTTTTCTTTCACTCCCTTAGCTCTATATCAATTGTGTAGAAACCAAGGTTTGAGGTCTTTGTGCTGATCCAGAGCCTTGGAACTGATTTATTTTTTAATTACATGCCTTGCTAAATAAAACATTGTCTGGATGGATCTCAGAATCTTTATTTCTCTGTAACATATGGGAATGAAGAAGGAGGTATAGCACCATGAGACCTCAGACTATATTTCAAATCAATAATTACCAAGAGGAGTAAATGAGTCAATAAAGATGTATAATATACTTACTCTGTGCCAGGGACTGTGCTAAGTGTCGAGGATGAAAATATAAGCAAAATAAAAGACAAGCCCTGACCTCAAGGATGTTACATTCTCACAAGGAAAGACAAAACCTAAAAAGAAGCTGGAAAGGGGTTTGGGAAGTACCCACTATGGGATGTGGTAGTGAAGTCCTGAGAATGAAGGATGGTTGGTTAAATATCCTTTTAAAGATGGAGGTCCTGGGAGAAACTCACCAATGAGAAAAGGGGCTTATGGGGACATAGGAAGAAGGCACCTGCGTCACTGTGGTAACATCATGTTTCACAGACAGGATTTATATCTAGGTTTGTATGACTCCAAGGTTTACTCTCTCTCCACTATAAGACATTTCCTTTTGGTGCTGGTTAAAAAATGTAGAGATCCACCAGTGAAATGTATTAGGTATACAATCCATAGAACCAAATGAACCTAGGAATCTAGGTAACCTTGTTCATCCGTCCACTACAGTTTCCTCAGCTGTCAAATGAAGATAATAATAGTACTTACCTCACAGGATTGTTGTGAGGATCAAATGAGATACAGTAGAACCTCCGTTTATGAATTTAATTCGTTGCAAGATTCTGTTTGTCATGTGATTTGTTCATATTGCACAGCAAAATTTCCCATAGGAAATAGTGTAAAGTTGAACGATCGGTACCACCTCCCCAAAAATATTCATATAAAAATAATTATTTATAATTTAAGTAAGTTTTTTGTCCCTAATACACCTGAACTACAACAGCAATGATTAGTACATGGAATAAACCAAAAATAAAACAAATTAACCTGCACTTTACCTTTGAGAAGACGTGGCTAGCGTGAGGGAGATGAGAGAGGATGAGGAGGAAAGGTTATTGCTTGGAAGGAGAATCTCCTTCCATGAGAACATTGGGGATTTCAATATTGGGAGTGTTCCTTCTTATGCTACTTTCACTAAAAGTAAGTCTAACACTACTGCCTTCATTTTGTTTTCGTTTTTAGAATCACTTTCATGTTTTTGACTCACTGATTTTTTTTTCTTTATGTTCAGCTTCTGACTAGGACTCTAATGACACTTATTTTTGATGTTTTTTTTTCAAGATGTCACAGAAATGTGACATTGCACCATCATTAAAAACATTCATGGCTCTCATTGCTATAACCTTATTTGGGTGACCTCAGGTTCCTTTGTTTGACATATGAAAGCAAAAAAAAAAACATAGCCCTACTTGAGCATCATCCCTTCATGAGCCATTCAAGTCCAAACATGAGGTTTGTACTGCAAATTTTTGTTCATCTTGCAAGACAATCCAGTGAAGCATACATAAACCAGGTTACTTGTAAACCATGGTTAAAGCTCCTTTTAAAATTGGTAGGCACTTAATAAATACTTGTTTCCTTCCCTTTTCTCACCTGAGCCTCCTGTCTTTTCTGACTTCTTCCAAGACTCAGTTCAAATCTTACCTTCTTCAAGAGAACTTTCCTATTCCCTAATGTCAGTAGTGCCTACCGTTCGGGATTATCTTTCACCTATACTAAGATACCTTATACACCCATAGTTGTTAGCATCTTGTTTCCCCCATTAAAGTGTGAGCAATTTGAGGGCAGAGACTCTGATTTTTGCTTTTTTTCTGTATCCCAGTGCTTAACAGGGTTCCTGACATATAATAAGTGCTTAATAAATGAATTTTGAGTGATTGATAGTAGCCTATTATTTTATAGAGCTAAAGATGCCAGCTATTTGGGGTAAGGACTCACTGTTCAAATAAAAATGGCTGAGAAAACTAGGAAGCAATCTGGAAGTAATTAGAGTTAGACCAATATTTCATACCATATACCAAGATAAGCTCCAAATGGATATATGACATAGATATAAAAGTCTGCATCCTGAGGAAATTAGAGGAGCATGGAAGAAATTACCTTAGAGATCTATGGAGATTAGGACAGTCCATGACCAAATAAAGGATAGGGAGGATCACAGAATATAAAGTGGACAATTTGGATTATATAAAATTGAAAAATTTTGTGTACTAACAAAATTAATGCATATAGAACTAAAAAAGAAATATTTTACTGGGGGAAATAACCTTTGTAGCATTACTCTCATTAAGGTTTCATTTCTAAGATATAAGAGGAACTGATTCAAATTCATAGGAATAAGAGCCATTCCCCAATAGATATAAGGTCAAAAGATATGAACAGATAATTTTCAAAGGAAGAAATTCAAGCTATCAATAGTTATACAAAGTAACAAGGGTTTCTTTATGATAGCTTCCCCCAGGTTCTTAGCATTTTTCCCAAATAGAACCACTAGGAATTATTTGTTCAAATCCTGAGGTATAACAAGCATTAAAGGAATTTTCTGATCATAACTCAAATAAGATAGAGTCAAAATGACATGTAAGAAATGTCAGTTCAAAAACTTCTCAGGCCTGAGAGACACTCTAGCTAGCTGGTCAGGCTGGGCTTCACATTATAAAAAGAGCTAAATATAACCCATGGGACTATAAAGGTAAAAAGAAAAAAAGAAGTAAAAGTACAACTTCTTTTATAGGAAAGGAATGGCACTGCACAGAAGTTAATGGACAGATGATTGCAGAAGCTGTAGCAATAGAAGTATAGCTATGCAGCAGAAATAGTAAGTAACAGAGACACAGCTCAGAGATGATGTCCAGCAGTTTACCAGTGGGAGAGAACAACATAAAAGAGGACTTCTGCTCAACATAGAATTCAGCTCACCTTGTGACATCAGTAGAAGACAATTGCAGCTCTCCTGTTGGAAAAGTAAATTGTCTCAGATACAAATGTCCATTGACCATGTGTTTTCCATGGGCACATATCTCTGACATTTGCCACCTTCCTCAGTAGAGTTGTAGAACCTGTGGGACAATGAATCTCTGTGTGTTGAAGGAAAACCTGTCTCATCATTTATCTTTCTACTCTAC
Organism: Trichosurus vulpecula; assembly: GCF_011100635.1. Lineage (NCBI taxonomy): Eukaryota > Metazoa > Chordata > Mammalia > Diprotodontia > Phalangeridae > Trichosurus > Trichosurus vulpecula. The sequence continues at coordinate 274,721,483 of NC_050573.1, read as the reverse complement.
TTAATTAAATGAATTTTGCTTTTTTAAAAATGAGTTTACCTCTTTGCCTGTAAAAAAAAAATAGAGCATACTGATCAGGGCTTGTGAGCTTTGGTTTTGAAAAAATTATGACTGTAACCTTTTAAATTCCCTGTAGTTCTAGGGAGTGGGGGGACATATGAGGAAACGCCCTGGATGCTATATGAACAATTAGTCCATATGAGCTTCTTCATTCTCAGATATAAGTAACAATATAAAAATAGACATAAAATCGCAAACTTTTCAGGGTAGAAAGCAGATTGAAGAAACGTAGTTATTTTCATATTAATTAAATTAACACAAAGAGAAGGGAGAATATGTGAGGTTCTTATCATTGTATTCACTTGTGCCTCAAAACTGTTGGGTAAAATTCAATGGAATGTTCAATTTGTGGGATTTTTTGTGTTTTCTGCAATCCTACTGATTTACTTCATTATTGGTATGCTTTAAAGTACCACTGTATGTGGGGAAAAAAAAACCACTTGAGACTTCTTTAGAAATACAAGTGCCTATGTGACCTGAGGGAATTGCTCACTCACAGTAAATGATATTCTTTAAACACATACAAAGCAATGTATATGGGAGTTTATACACAGTCCCTGCAACAGAACAGTGTGCTACATGCATTCATTCATCCATTGCTGAATTTTGTTTTAGAGAAACATAATTTGAGTAGAAGATTAAATTCTGACTGAAATGCCATCATGTTTCCAATAAAAACAGAGCAAATTTCACAGTTTGAAAATTACTAAATGCAATAGAAAACAAGTGATATTACAACCAAGAGCACGCAGGATTCCAATAAAGTAAGCCCTTGTTATAACCATTCCATTCTCTCCTTTGTGTAGTTCGTTTAACTAGAATACTACTATTTCTCTTCCCTTTGTGACAAGGAAAAACCACTTTTTTTAACTCTAAATAAAGAAAAATTACAATCAGCAACTTCTGAATCTTCCAAACTGAAAAAAGGAAGACACGCATGCACACACCTATAGTATGTATGTATATGCACATATATATATATATATATATATATATACATATATAGATTTATTTATATATGCTGTTATAATATAACACATTCATATATAGATATGTTCATATATATTCCACCTCATGCAATGAAGAAAGATTCAATAAAACATCAGGAATAACAAAAATAAATAACAATAAAATCAGGAAACACAAACAAATAAAAAAGAGGAAGTAATCACAATATATTACAACTTTCCATATGATGTTAGATCATTGTGAAGAGAGCCAGGTGGTGAGATTATTAGTCTTTCACTGTTCTGCTGCTAGTTTCAAATTTGGTTTGAGTCTCCAGGGAAATGAGTTGGAATGTCTCATCTCATTCCCGGGAAGAATGAATCTCCACATAATATGGTGCAAATCACAGTAGAAAAACAGCACCGAATAAGTTGTTGCTGCCAGAGGATGGTATTTCATAGATAAACTGGTCGGCTTCCCACCTTATAATATGACCTGCTTCAATCGGTTTCCTCTAGAATTATCCTCTCTTTGAACTAACTTATCACCACCCACTTCATTGTCTTTCCCCATAAGGAGTCTACAGAAGAATTTCTTCTTTGATAGTTCCTGGATATGCCAATTTGGTGTTGTACTTCATTTCAAATCTATTCTTTCCTTTGAAAGAGCTAATATAATTAGGCCTGAAATAAGGCAAAAGGAAAGAAGATAAGTGATCACTGAGCAGAAATTCTATAAGTCATAGAAATAAAATGGACCTTAAAGGTTATGTAGTCCCAAACTGCCTAATTTTATTGAAATAGTAATTGATGCCCACAGAAGCTAACTCTGTTAAAGTCACCCAGTTAGTTACTGACTGAGTTATGGATAGGATCCAAGTTTTCTGAATATTTGGCCAGGGATTTGTTTTGTTTTGTTTTACTTTACCAAATTGTTTCTCTTAAAAAAGGATTCCATCAGTAGCAGGATTCAGGCTGATGGATGAAGAAGAGACTGTCTTAGGAAAGAGGCCCTGTCCATCTTGATAATCTAAGCAATCATTAATGTTTCTTTGCAATCTCATTCTAGTAATGGTCTCAGGACGCATCTATTCTGGTTTTTCTTCTCCTACATTGGGGGATTGTTGGGGGAATCATTGTTACTTTGTATTACCATCACCTAATCACCTTACACTTGACCTATTGCAATCATTTTCTGGTTTTTCTTCCTGACTTAAGGGTTATCCCATTCTATCACAGTCTAGTCTATCTCATTCTAATCCATTCTCTATGAAGTTGTAAAACAGATCTTCCTAAAGCCCAGATCTGACCATGTTATCCTGCCTACATTCAATAAATTATAATCGCTCCCTACAACCCCCTTGGTCAAACATAAAATACTGTTTGGCATTGGCCCCTTTATAATCTGGGCACCTCTTTCATTTCCGGTTGTCTTATGTCTTATTCACATACTCTGCAATATAGTGACACTGGTCTCCTTGCTCTTCTTCACACAAAACACTCTATCTCCCCAGTTTGTATTTTCTCTGTCAGTTCACTATGCTGAGGATTCTTTCCCTCCTCATCCCCACCTCCTAGCTTACCTGACTTTCTTCAAGTTGCAATTAAAAAATTCTACTTTCTATGAGAAACTGCTCTTGAGCTCCCTTAAACACTAGAGTCTAACTTCTGTTGATTGTTTCTATGTTGCATATTTTTTGTTTGTACATTATTATTTGGATCTTGATTTCCCTATTAGACAGTGAACTCATTTAGAACAGGGACTCTCTTTTGCTTTGCTGTGTATTCCCTGTGCTTAACACAGTTCCTGGCATAAAGCTGTTTAATAAATACTTACTGATTGTAGAGCGAGTACCAACACAATTGCTGTATAGTAACACATGAGGCCAACCCTAAAGGAAGAAGTAAGTAAACTATTTTTGGTCATTTCAGTATCCTGAACACTTTTTTGACTTTTAGGACTTCCTCTACTCCCAGCATTCATAGGCTGCCCAAGTCTGGAAGGACACTAGCAATCAGATAACTTGTTAACAAAAGCCTATCCCTTTTCTTAATTTCTCTCTTTCTATACAAGGTGCCACCCTTTTCTAGGCACCTTGTTTTGCCACATCAAATTCACTTTCCATTCTCCCCTTTCCTTCATCGCTTCATGTCCATTCAATTTCCTAGTCATGCTAATTTTACTTCTATCATATCTCTTGCCCTTTTCAATCCTTATACAGGACAACCACCCCAAATCAGGTCATCATGGAGCCTCCTATTGAAAGTCTCTTAAGAAGTCTCCCCATTTTTTATTTCTCCCCCTCTTCAAGTCACTGTCTACATAACTGTTAAGTACACACACACTCACACACACACACACACACACACACACACACATCCCTAAAACATAGGTCTTACCATATAGTTCCTCTGCTCAAGAAGTTTCAGTAGCCCTCTATTTCCTCTCTATCCTAAATTTTAAGGTAAATACAAATTCCTTTTTGGATTTAAAGCACTTCATAGTCTGACTAGATTACTTTTCCAGGCTTATTTTATATTACTTGTCCCCCCACTCAGTTTACTTTCTAACCATTTCAGCAACTTGCTGTTTTCTAATTATGATAATTCCTCCTGATGCCTCTATACTTTTTTAGAGGTTGCTCCCTTCCAGTCCTGTCCCTAACACTTGTTCCAGGAAAGCTTTCCATATTCACCTCCACTTCTTAGAAAACCTCAATCCCTCCTAGTCTCAACTTGGGCTTCCTTTATTTCCCTACTTAGTGCTTCCTACCTTCCTTCCCTCCTTCCCCCTGGTTGTCACATTTTTCCACTTGGAAAATAAGAGTAAAATCATTTAAAAAATAAGAATATAAATGAAATGAAAATACAAATGTCCTAATAATGAATGGAATGGAAAATTACACATATCCTCAAACTTCTAATATTTACTGATTATTAACACCAGAGGTGGGTTTATTGATTTGAATATAGATATCAACTTAGTGCTACTTTTTTCTACAATCTCTTTTGAACATTGTTGTATATTTAGCATTAATTAATTGTTATTATTTAATAAGATATTTGTAGTCAGTATATATGTAGTTCTTTTTGTTATGTTTTCATTCCTCTGTGTTGTTAGATATAATAATTGTAACTCCTTTCCTAAAGGTCTTGAGTCAATTGAAGCAAAATACATTTTATTTAAACATCTCCTTTGTGATATGTACTGTCCTATCTCAGGAATATTTTGTTATGGGTCTTGTCTTTTTATCTAGTCTACAAGTTCTTTTCCATCTCATAGGGCAATTTGATTCATTTAGGCTCTAAATCCTAATTGTCAGATTTGTTTCCCCCTCTTTTAGAACCTGTTATATCACATTTTATCAGTAAAGAATACAACCTATCTTAGTTCACTAAAATTAGGTCAGTCTCAGTTGTTTTATGCACATATGTAAACACAAACCTACATACACAAAGCAACTTAAATGATACCTACTCTTACCTCTGTAAAATTTTCAACCATTTTAAACTTCCTGTATCCTCTTTTTCTTAGGTAGGAATGTATTTTTGAGATTTTTCCCCCTCTCCCTCCACCTTGATTATTCTTAACCTGCAATCAAATTTTCTCATATGTTCCTTCACCTACTATTAATGTTCAACTGTATTAAATACACACATACATACATATTACTATTCATTCATTTACTTATAAAGATGGTATGATGAATAGAAAGCTGGCTTTGGGAGATGAATACATGATTTCAAGCCACACACTGTTTATTTGATCTTGGGCTACTCATTTAAGCTTTTAATGCTCCAGGCAATAACACTGTAAGCTGCGGAAGAGTTGCCAATCAGAATTGATAGAGAGGATTATGTAATTTGTAATTCCCTTCACCAATGAAATCAAAGATATAGATCAAAAAAAGAATTTATATTAGTTTGTTTGTCTCACCGCCCTATTTTCTTTATTCTTCACACTCTCAAACTTATCATTGTCCTTTCTCTAATGTGACACCCAGAACTGAACACAATATTTCAAGCTTGTTCTACTTAGATAAGAGAATGACATAACTATGACCTTTCCACTTCTGGATAGTGTTCCTCACTTAATGCTTTGCCTGATTTTAGTAACTGTTGTGGCTGCCATATTATAATGATGACTCATATTGAGTTTTCAATCCACTAAGACTTCCAGGACCTTCTCAGTGATCTAACTATACCTCATTCACTCATCCTTTGCTATTATGTCTTCCATCAAATAGTTCTAGTTCTCATTGATTCCATATTTTTTTCATATAACTTTCCCACAGATCATTCCATGCCCTTCATCTCTATAATATTTTTATTCTTCCTTTTTAAATAGATGACAGATCTCCATTTATCAACATAAAATCCCTTCTAAAATGAAACCAGACCTTCCTTTATTTCCTTTAGACTGCTTATCATTCAATTTAATGTGACTTGTGAACTTTCCAAATACATTTCTGGGACTATTGTTATTCATTCTTGTGTTGTCTTCTTATGATTTAAATCCAAAATATTTATCCCCTTTTTGGAGAGTTTTTTTTCTTTCTGCTTACTCATTTTCTTGACCATTTCTTTTCCTTTTCTCAAAGGTCTCTTTTTGTCTAGCTATCTTTTTGTCCATTTCTATCTGTCTCTGTCTCTCTGTCTATCTCTGTCCCTCTGTGTCTCTCTCTGTCTCTCCTTCTCTCTTTCTCTCCCATCTTTCTTTCTCTTTGACCTTTGTTCTCCCACCAATTATTATTTAGAAACATGCTTCCCTCAGTTCCTGTATAGTTTACCAGGGAGCAGAGCTCTCCCCTGATTTCTCTCTGTGCTACCTAGGCTGATATTCCTTGTGTTTTTTTCTACACAAAAAATAGTATATAGTTGGACCAAGTTATTATATATGTCTATTAATTAATTAAAAGGGGGAGGATGATTTTATTGATTTAAGTTCTCTTAAAATGTTGAGGTTCTCTTTTGTAGGAGTAGAGAAGATGCTGACCCTTCTCTCTCCATTGCCATGCCTCCACCTTTTTCCCACCTTTTTTTGTTTCTAAAATTCCCCACAATCCCAAAGCTTCCTGATTAGTTAATATTTCTGTCTTCTTTTCAATAGTTGAATTTATATTAAAGATGGGTTCCCATTGATTGGGCTGTTAGAAATTCTTTACTTTTTTAAATAAAAAAAAGAAAATGCATAGGGATGTTTTAAAAATAAGCCACAAGAATTCATTAGATATAAGCTGAGCTTTACGAATACATAAAATATGAGAATAATTCAGTTGAGCAGGTCAAATTTAGGGCTTTTCACCCTTGGCAACATCCTTTTGCCTGGAGCTGTGGCTTTCTCCCAGTAAGCAAAAAGCTCTGAACACAAAGATAAGTGTTTCTTACTCAACAATGAGAATATTAGTCCCATGAAAGGTAAATGTAATACACTCAAGGTGTCCTAAATATTTTAGTGCAGTTTTAAGCTATTAAATATATGGATGTGTGTATGCATGCATGCATATATATTTATATATTACACGTATATGTATACGTGTGTGTGTGTGTGTGTGTGTGTGTGTGTGTGTGTAGTTGTTGGAAAGGAATCTGGTGCTACTCAGGTAGCTATTTGGGGAAAAAAAAACTTTAGTGGGCCTTTCATGATTCTGTTGTCTGAGAATTTCAGAATCATTAAATTTCACAGAAATTGTATTATTAATTATTAGCAGCACATCTAAAAATCCTATAGGTGAAAATTCCTTTGTATTTCCCTTATCCCTCCTGTTTTATTTGCTCCTACTTCTACAGTCTCCAGTCATGTTAGTGAAAGTCACACTTAGGATGATTACACAGTATTTTCCCCTTTCTTTTTATTAATGCTTTATTTATTTTTATTTTTGGAGGAGGGAAGGGAAGGCAATTGGGGTTAAGTGACTTGCCCAAGGTCACACAGCTAGTAACTATGTCAAGTGTCTGAGCCTGTATATGAACTCAGGTCCTCCTGACTCCGGGGTCAGTGCTCTACTCACTGTACCACCTAGCTGCCCCTATTTTACCCTTTCAACATGCTTATTTCCTTATCTCTATATGAGGTCATCCAATTCATCTTTTCCCTGAACAAAATTATATCTTGCAGCATACCTGACAGGTCTTTATTTAAAGAACTTTAATTAAGCAGAACTCATTACCCATTAAGGTAGTTCATTTCATTTTTGAATTGTTTTCCATGTTAGGATTTTTTTTTTAGTAATTATTTTTAAGTTTTTAAAAATTTATTTATTTAACATATTTAGTTTAAAGCATTGATTTTCACAAGAGTTTGAATTACAAATTTTCTCCCCATTTCGACCCTCCCCCCTGCTCCAAGATGGTGTATATTCTGGTTGCCCTGTTCCCCATTCAGCCATCACTTCTCTCACCCCACTCCCCTCCAATCCCCTTTTCCCTTCCTATCTTGTAGGGCAAGATAAATTTCTACACCCCATTGCCTGTGTATCTTATTTTCTAGTTGCATGCAAAAACGATTTTTTTTTTGTTTTTGAACATCTGTTTTTAAAACTTTGAGTTCCAAATTCTCTCCCCTCTTCCCTTCCCACCCACCCTCCCCCTAAGAAGTCAAGCAATTCAACATAGGCCACATGTGTATCATTATATATAACCCTTCCACAATACTCATGTTGTGAAAGACTAACTATATTTTGCTCCTTCCCAACCCATCCCCCTTTATTGAATTTTCTCCCTTGACCCTGTCCCCTTTCCAAAGTGTTTGTTTTTGATTACCTCCACCCCCATCTGCCCTCCCCTACATCATCCCCCCCTTTTTTAATCTTCTTCCCTCTTCTTTCCTGTGGGGTAAGATACCCAATTGAGTATGTATGGTATTCCCTCCTCAGGCCAAATTTGATGAGCGCAAGATTCACTCTTTCCCCCATCACCTGCCCTCTCCCCTCCTCCCACAGAACTGCTTCCTCTTGCCACCTTTATGCAAGATAATCCACCCCATTCTGTCTCTCCCTATCTCCCTCTCTCAATATATTCCTCTCTCATCCCTTAATTTGATTTTATTTCTTTTAGATATCTTCCCTTCATCTTCAACTCACTCTGTGTCCACGCGCTCTCTCTCTCTTTCTCTCTATAAATACACATACATATATACATACATGCACATTCATTTATATATATATATATATATACATAAACATATATATATATATATGCATATTCCTATGATATTGAGGTCTCATGAATCATACACATCATCTTTCTATGTAGGAATGTAAACAAAACAGTTCAACTTTAGTAAGTGCCTTATGATTTCTCTTTCTTGTTTACCTTTTCATGCTTCTCTTGATTCTTGTGTTTGAAAGTCAAATTTTCTATTCAGCTCTGGTCTTTTCACTGAGAAAGCTTGAAAGTCCTCTATTTTATTGAAAGTCCATATTTTGCCTTGGAGCATGATACTCAGTTTTGCTGGGTAGGTGATTCTTGGTTTTAATCCTAGCTCCATTGACCTCCAGAATATTGTATTCCAAGCCCTTTGATCTCTTAATGTAGAAGCTGCTAGATCTTGGGGTATTCTGATTGTGTTTCCACAATACTCAAATTGTTTCTTTCTGGCTGCTTGCAGTATTTCCTCCTTGATCTGGGAGCTCTGGAATTTGGCAACAATATTCCTAGGAGATTTCTTTTGGGGATCTATTTGAGGAGGCGATCGATGGATTCTTTCAATTTCTATTTTTCCCTGTGGCTCTAGAATATCAGGGCAGTTCTCCTTGATAATTTCTTGAAAGATGATATCTAGGCTCTTTTGTTGATCATGGCTTTCAGGTAGTCCAATAATTTTTAAATTATCTCTCCTGGATCTATTTTCCAGGTCAGTGTTTTTTCCAGTGAGATATTTGACATTGTCTTCCATTTTTTCATTCCTTTAGTTCTGTTTTATAATATCTTGATTTCTCATCAAGTCACTAGCTTCCACTTGCTCTAATCTAATTTTTAAGGTAGTATTTTCTTGAGGGGTCTTTTGGACCTCCTTTTCCATTTGGCTAATTCTGCCTTTCAAGGCATTCTTCTCCTCATTGGCTTTTTGGAGCTCTGTTGCCATTTGAGTTAGTCTATTTTTTAAGGTGTTGTTTTCTTCAGTGTATTTTTCAGTATTTTTTTGGGTCTCCTTTAGCAAGTCATTGACTTGTTTTTCATGGTTTTCTCACATCCTTCTCATTTCTCTTCCCAATTTTTCCTCTACTTCTCTAACTTGCTTTTCCAAATCCTTTTTGAGCTCTTCCATGGCCTGGGACCAGTTCATGTTTTTCTTGGAGGCTTTTGTTGTAGGCTCTTGTACTTTGTTGACTTCTTTAGGCTGTATGTTTTGGTCTTCTTTGTCACCAAAGAAAGAATCCAAAGTCTGAGACTGAATCTGGGTGTGTTTTCACTGCCTGGCCATATTCCCAACCAGCTAACTTGACTCTTGAGTTTTTCAGCGGGGTATGACTGCTTGTAGACTATAGAGTTCTATGTTCCACGTTTGGGGGGGATGCGCCAGCTCTGCCACACCAGCACTCCTCCTTCCCCAAGAACCCCCAACCCAGACTGGGCCGAGATCTTCAGCAGGCTCTGCACTCCTGCTCTGATCTGCCACTTAATTCCTCCCACCAGATGGACCTGGGGCCAGAAGCAACAGCAGCTGTAGCTGCCCCACCTCCACGGCCCCGGGGGTGGTGGCTGAACTGTGACCTCCTTCCACTCCCACAGCTTTTCCCACTAACATTCTCCACTGTCTTTGGTGTTTGTGGGTTGAGAAGTCTGGTAACTTCTGCAGCTCACTGATTCAGGGCGCTAGGGCCCGCTCCACCAGGCTCCTGGTCTGGTTGGTCTGAGCAGCTCATGCTGGGCTCTGTTCTGCTCCGCTCCCAGCTCCCAGCTCCGTGTGGGATAGACCTCACTCAGAGACCATCCAGGCTGTCCTGGGCTGGAGCCCTGCTTCCCTCTGCTGTTTTGTGGGTTCTGCAGTTCTAGAATTGGTTCAGAGCCATTTTTTGTAGGTTTTTGGAGGGACTCGGCGGGGAGCTCACTGCTTTCCAGCCGCCATCTTGGCTCTGCCCCTGGAAAACCCATGTTAGGATTTATAGTGGAAGGTTCTAACTCTTCTGCTCACCATTTAAGTCCTTCCACAATCAGTGTCATTCTAATACTAAGAAAATATTTTATTAATGCCTTTTTGTTTTATATCACCATAATTTCTCAGTTTAACCTCTTTCCATCATTGAATCTTTCCTTATGGCAACAACAAAAAATAGCTAACAAAAGCTCACAAAAATAACTGCATGTGATAGCTAATGCGATTTTCTTTAGTAGTAGTAAGAGAAGTTCTTCCAAGAAGACACTCCAACCTTGTTTGAATGTTAGAAATAACATGAGTTCACCTGATTTTTAGCATTATTTTAAAAATTTATATTATTTAGGCATGGTGCATATTGTTCTCCTCATTCTGCTTTATTCCTTCTACTTCATTTCACACAGCTCTTTCCTGCTTTTCTAAATTTCTCAGACTGCTAATTACTTATGGTTCAATAGTATTCTGGTGAAATCACAGGTCTGATCCAATAATATTCCATTTTATTCACATGCTACAGTTTGTTCAACCATTTCCTGAAAAGAACCTTATGTCTTTGACCTCTTTGGGATATATGCCTAGCAGTGAGAAGGATTACTTGGCCAAAGGGTATAAATTTTCCTCCAAAATCACAGCATTCCAAACCATTTTCCAGAATCATTGAATTCATTTAGAGCTACAATATCAATATTATATTACCATGCCCACCTTCCAATAGCAAGTGGCTTCAACTTTGATTATTATTATTTTTGATAAAATAGACCTTTACCAATTTGATGTGAGGTAAAACTTTAGTAGTCTGTCATTTCTGTTTTTTCATTATTTGCAATATTTTAAAATGTAATTTTTAATAATTTGCATTTTTTAAAAAAATAGTTAGTTCATATATTTTGACTACTTGTATTAAGGAATGACTCTTCATATATGTATTTGTGTGTGTACATATATATATATATATATATATAGACAGAGAAATATATATATATATACACATGCACATAAATATATGTATGTATATACATACACACACATTCTATATATATCTTGGATACCAGATGTTTATTGTAGATAAACAACCAGGGATTTTTCTCTCTGATTAACACCTTTTTTCTCTTTAAACTGCACTGATTTTATTTGTTGAAGGGAGAGGGATGGGACCTGTAATTTCATTGGTATAGAAACCTGTGATTTCCTTGGGATAGGGAAATACAAGAAGGAGAAAATATTTTTAATTTTATGCAATTAAAAGTATCTATATTGTCTTTTCTGATTGCTTCTTTCTGCTGTTTGCTTAAACTTTAATACCTCTTACCATAGAACTGAAATATGTCTTCTTTTATTGTTTATATTTTTAGGTTATGACTTTTTAAATCTAGGCCACTGGAGATTTTTGTAAACATTGTAAATGATACTGGTCTAAATCTGATTTCTGCCATATTATTTTTCAGTTTTCCCAGGGTTCTTTTACAGTAGAGTATCATAACAGTATTTTGTGTTCTTGGCCTTATTGAACAATGAGCTTAAATGTTTAATTGCTTCTGAGTTTGGCTTATCTAGTCTATTCCACTGATAAATATATGTGTGTACATATACACATGTATGCATATATGCATATACACACATATGTGTATATATGTGTGTGTGCACATGTGTGTGTAATGGTTTTAACCCAAGGTAAATAGTTTTGATAATTACTGCTTTATATAATATAGCTAAAGAGCAAGTACTGCTAGGCTTCCTTAATTCTTTTTGTCAATATTTCTGTTGTTTTCATTTTTTTTCTTGAAATAATAAATGCTTATTGACTGAGATCCCAGTTCTTTTGTTCTTCTAGATAAGTTTGAATTTTGTTATTATTTAGTCTGTTGTTAGAAGGTATCCTCTTGGTTGGATTGTTGGAGCATTAAATCTTTTTGTTAAGACAGAAATCTTTTTATTAATTATTTTTTGTTTCATTAAATTACCAATTACATGAAGAAATTTTAAAATAACCATTTAAAAAATGTAGTTTCAGATTCTCTCCCTCCCTCCCTGTTTTGCTTTTGACTATTGCCTTCATTTATCTGCCCTCCCTTTTATACTTTGCTCTTTATCTTATCCCCTTCCCTTCCTATTTCCCATGTTGGTAAGATAGATTTCTATTACCACTTGAATCTGAATATATTTTTCCCTTTTTAAAAGCAATTTAGATGTGAGTGAAGTTCAAGAGTTGCTCCCTTAACATCCCTTTCTTGCATGCCTATTTTATGTGATGTAATTTTCCCCATTCTTCCTTTCCCTTCCCCCTTTTCCCAGGGCATCCCTCTTTCTTTCCTACCCATTTTTTCTATCATCCCAACACAATCAAGTTACTACTGCACCTTCTGTCTAAGCAGTCTCCTTCTAACTACCCTAATAATGACAAAGTTCTTAGAAGATATATGTATCATCTTCCCATATAGAAAGGTAAATAGTTTAAACTACTGTGTTTCTTATGGTTTCTCTTTCATGTTTACCTTTTCATGCTTCTCCTGAGTCATATATCTAGAAGTTAAATTTCTTATTCAGCTCTAGGCTTTTTATCAGGAATTCTTGATAGTCCTCTATTTCATTACCTATCCATTTCTCCCTCTCCCGAAGGATTATATTCAGTTTTGCACAGTGGATTATTCTTGGTTGTAATCTCAGCTCTTTTGCCTTCTTAAATATCATATTCTAAGCCTCCCACCTACCCTATCCTCTTCTCCTTTAGTGTAGTAGCTGTTAAATCTTGTTTAATCCTGACTGTAGCTCCATGGTATTTGAATGATTTCTTTCTTGCTACTTGAAGTATTTTCTTTGATCTGGGAGCTCTGGAATTTGGCTACAATATTCTAAGTTTTCATTTTGGGATATTTTTTTCAGGTGGTGTTTGGTGGGCTCTTTGAATTTGTATTTGACTCTCCAGTTTAAGAATATCAAGGTAGTTTTCTTGATATATTTTTTTAAATATGTCTTGGCTCTTTCTTTAATCATGGCTTTCATTCAGGTAATTCAATAATGTTCAATTATCTCTGTTTGAGCTATTTTCCAGCTCATTTGTTTTTCCAGTGAGATATTTCACATTTTCTTCTATTTTTTCATTCTTTTGAATTTATGTTATTGTTTCTTGACAACTCATGGAGTCATTAGCTTCCATTTGCCCCATTCTAATTTTTAGGAAATTATTTTCTTCAGTGAGCTTTTGTATCTCTTTTTCCATTTCCATTTGTGTTTTTTAGGGTGTTATTTTCTTCAGCATCCTTTGTGTGTCTTTTACCAAACTCTTAATTATTGTTTCATAATTTTCTTCCTTTGATTTCATTTCTTTACCTAATTTTTTTCTCTAGTAGTCTTGAAAATAATTTCTTAGTTCTTCCAGGAAATTTTTTGAGGGTTATCTACAATTCACATTTTTTGGATGCTTTACTTGTAGCTTTGTTCTCTTCTAATGATTTTGTGTCTTCATTGTCTCTGTGATTATTGTTAATTTTTATGGTCAAATTCTTTTTTCTTTGCTTATTTTTCCACCTTATTTCTTAATTTGGAACTTTATGTTAATATTGGGCTCTATTCCTGACATGTGGATGGAAGAGAGTCTCTATCTCAAACTTCAGACTTTTTCACATTGCTGTTTTCAGAGTTTGTTCTGGGGTTTGGAAGTTTTTGGTTCTTCCCAAATGGTGTAATCTGAGGAGAGATATGGTCACTCTTCTCTTGTTCTGCACTCTGGTTCTACCCAGGCAGGGCTCCTGATCCCTTGGAATTGAAATTTATACAGCTCCTCAGGGCCCCTCCTCCCTCGAGATGCAAAGTAATATTGCTGCTCAGGGTTTCCACTCCCTCTTGACTGAGAATGCTCCTCTCCACCCTTAAACTATGATCTACAAATTGGTTTAGGCAATACGATTGCCAAATAGCATATGGTTTTTCATCTAGTGCTAGCACAGGTATACTGGTAATCTCTTTCTAATCAGTTGCTAGATACCCTTACTGTCTTTGTCTTGAGTGCTCCTGAAGCTGATGTTGGTTCTGTCTCTGCCACCTACTCCCACCACTGGTGTCTCAGCCATGTGCGTTCCAGGCTAGCCTTCATTCCTTTGTCACAGATCTCTCTTTCCAACATCTTAAGTTGTTTTGGTTTGGAGGAATGTCTCACTCTGATCTTTTGTTGGCTCTGTAGCTTCAGAATTCCTTTTGAAGTGTTTTCTTAAGGTTGTTAAGATGAGAATGTTAGGAGAACTTGGCTGACTTTCTTTACTCAACCATCTTGGCTTACCCCCTGGAAGTAGACTTGCATCTTTTTATATTAACTGGGTTAATTTCTCTTTAAAGAGTCAGGAAGGCCATCTTTGGGATTTATTTGGCCTTGGAGTGTAGGAATGAATTATTATTTGGGCTTTTATGCCTTGTGAGGTATAAAAGGGAATAAGCATTTAATAAGTGTCTACTATAAGCCAGGAACTGTGATAAGCACTTTGCAAATATCCCAGTTGATCCTTATATACCCTGGGAAGTAGATGCCATTATTATCTCCATTTTACTGTTGAAGAAACTAAGGCAGACAGGTGTCAGGTTGAATTTGAACTCAGATCTCCTTGACTTCAGGTACAGTACTCTATATACTGCATCACTTGGATGTCTCAAGACTCAGCTATGGCTAATTGGTACCCAGTATTTTAGCAGAATTTCCTTTACCTGACCTAGCATTAATAATTGCCATAGTGAATACAGAGGTAGAGGGGTGTAGTGTTTTTATCTGAATAAGTATCCATTTTAGTCATAGGAGTTATATCTATTTTAACTAAATTCCAAGGAAAGGTGGCTTTGTTGCATTTTGTGGATTGTAAGTGTTACATTCCCGTCCTAAATCTGAATCAAAGGACTAGATTGCCTAAACAAGGTCTGGTGCAGAATAATGTCTATGCTAATTTAGATATTATTATTTTGATTAAATTACTATGGCCTAACCATGAGAAATGAATATTTCTTCATGTTTAGATATTCTCTGATTTATGAAAAAATATATCCTGTTGCATTCATATAATTTATATATATTATTTTGGTTAATATTCAAATGGTTTTAATAGTTTACAATTAATTTAGCAGAATTTTTTTTTACTTTGTCCTCTTGGGTTTTATTAATAACATATAGGAAAGGTGAAAATTTTTATTTGTTTATTTTGTAACCTGTTACTTTAATATGATTATTTATTACTTTGTTTACTTTATTAAAAATCTGGGTTTCTTTAAGTGAATGATCATATTGTCTGCAAATACAGATAATTTGCCTCCTCTCTATCCATGCTTATTCCATAAGATGTTTGTTGTTGTTTTCTTTTTTCTTTCTATTGGTAGCATTTTTTTTATCACCATGTGAAAGAAATAGTGAAGAGAGTAGACATCCTTGCATTATTCAAGTGCTATTGGGAAAGCTTCCAGGGTTCTTTGAATACAAAATAATGCTAATCTGATAACATAAACTACTATGAAAACTGAGTGTATATATATATCTATATCTATGTCTATGTCTATGTCCATGTCTATGTCTATATCTACAGATATTTCTACATCTACATCTATATCTACATCTCTATCTCTATCTCTACCTCTATCTCTATCTATATCCACACATACACAACACATACTCACATGCATGCATATATATATGTATATATATGCATATACATACACATATGCATGCATTTAGATAGGCAAATGAAAAAATAGAGACAAAATAATTTGGGAGAGAAGGCACTGATAGCTGAAGGAATCAGTAAAGGCTTTGTGTGCTAGGGTTTGCCTTAAAGAGAACTAGTGATTCTAATAGGTAGAGATGAAAATATAAAACATTCAATGTTAATATAGGAAATACGTGATAAAGTACGGTGTGTGAGGAATAGTAAGAAGGCCAGTTTGGCTAGACTATAGCATGCATGAATGGCATAATATATAATAAAGCTAGAAAGATATGATAGGACCAGGTCATGAAGGACATGAAATGTCAAACAGAGGAGATCAAATTTGTTTCTAGAGAAGAGAGAATACTTGCAGTTTGAGTAGGAGAGTTATATAGTCAGAGCTCTGCTTTGGGAAAAATCACTTTGGCAACTATGAGCTGGTTATATGTGGGTGAGCAGTGACTTGAGTCAGGGACACCAGTCAGTTAATTGCTCAGAAAATTTTAGTGCCTACTATATGCCAGCCTTGGGCTAAGTGCTAGGAATGAAAAAAAAGGCAAAAAGTCCTTGCTCTCAAGGAGCTCACAGTTTGAGGATGGAGACAATATGACAAAAACAACATATAAATAAGCAACATACAAGATACATTAGAAATAATCCAGAGAGGAAAGGCACTAGAATTAAGAGGTTTTGGAAAAGACTTCCAATAAAGTTGAAACTAGCAAGGACTTGAAGGAAGTAAGGTGAACTAGGAGTCAGAGATGAGGATAGAAAGCAGTTCAAGCATGAAGGAGTGGCAGTGAAACTGCTCAAAGTGTATAACAATTCTCCCAGCCAGTGGTGGTGATGGCCTGAATTAGATGGCCATGTAAGTAGAGAGAAAGATACAGACATAAGTTGATGTAGAAGTAGAAACAAAAAGATTTAGCAGTTGATTTTCTATGTGAGTTGAATGAGGAGTCAAGAATGACTCCAAGGATTTGAACCTGAGTGATTGGAAAGACAGAGTAATACCTGCAATAGAGAGAAGAAATTTTGGAAAAGTGATGAGTTTAATAAAAGATAATGGTCCACTTTGGACAATTAAATTTGGGTGTATATGGCATATCTGGTTTGAAATGTCCAGGATGCAGTTAGTGGGTGATGTGTGCCTAGAGTTCCAGTGAGAGACTCAGTCTGTGTGAATAGAACTGAGAGTCAGCAACAGAAATTATAATTCAACTCACATGAGCTGATTGGAAGATGGAAAAGTGCCTAGGAGAGATATTTGCAGTATCCAGATAGTAAGAATGAATAGTATGAATGATGATCCAGCAAAGGATACCAAGTAGGATCAGTCTGGCAATAGAATCACAAAAGATCAGCATCAGATATCCAAAGAAGAGAAAATATACCGAAGGAAAATGAGTGAAGGTATTTCCCAGAACTATCACTAAAGGGAGGGTTTTTATCCAGAAACAAGAGTAAGAGGTGATCAGAAAAGATATAACAGATAATTTAAAATATATGGAATTGAAAAGTTTTTGCAGGAATGAAATCCAAAAGCCATTCCTCAGTGAATAAGTGGTCCAGAAATATGAACAAACAATTTTGAAAAGAATTGCCAACTTTTAACAGCCATATGAAATATTGCTCCAAATTACTAATGGGAGAAATACAAATTATAACAATCTTGTGGTTTCTTTTCTCAACAAATTGGAAAACACACTAATAATCTATTGTTGGCACTGTGAATTATTTCAAAAGTTCTGGAGAACAACTGAAAATTAGGTAACAAAAGTGATTAAAATATCTATAGCTTTTAACCCAGAGTTGCCACTGCTAAACATATGCCCCAAAGCTATCAAAGACAGAAAGGTCTCATAAAGTTGTAGCAGCCCTTTTTATGGTAACCAAGGTCTGGAAAGAAAGTAGCTACAAAGTAGTAGATTAAGAAATCGTTAAACAAATTGTGATATAAATGAATTGAATATTATCGTATCATATGAAGCATTGAATATCAAGATTCAGAGGAGCATGGGGTGACAAAATCATACAGAATGAGCTAAGCAGAAGCAGGAAAACAATACACACAATGACTACAACAGTGTACACTAAAAATTAAATTAATCTAATTGCTGTGTAATTATAATCAAGGTTGGTCTTGAAGAAGAGGTGAGAAAATGTACTTTCCTTCCTTTATTTGATATTCTATAACACTGTAGAATGCTGCAGACACTGTTACAAATAATTGACATGTTATTTGATTTCACTGAAACTTTTCCTTTATTTAAAAATATTTTTTTAATCAAGAAGCCTCCCTAGGTATTGGTTAGGAAGGGTAGATTGAAAAATGAATGTGATATAAACACAAAAGTTAGTGATGAAAACTCTTGGTTTTAGAGAGATCTTTTTGATCATATTAAGTAAAATTCTTAAAAAACATAAATGAGGAC
This sequence comes from Trichosurus vulpecula, assembly GCF_011100635.1. NCBI lineage: Eukaryota > Metazoa > Chordata > Mammalia > Diprotodontia > Phalangeridae > Trichosurus > Trichosurus vulpecula. The sequence continues at coordinate 274,703,269 of NC_050573.1, read as the reverse complement.
TGTGGTTTATTGGACTCCATTTCCGTGTCTCTAGCTATAGCCATGTGATTTTTATTATTGTTGTTATTGATATGGTTTTTTATGTTTATAGTTTTCCTAATGTTGGATTGTCCTTGCATTCCTGGTAGAGGTCCAACTTGGTCATAGTGAATAATTTCCGTGATCTGTCAAAGATCACTAACAGCAGTTAAACAAACACATCTGCCAGGCCTTTCAATACCCTGTAGTTCAACAGGGCCTGGTGACTTGAACTTGTTAGGGCAGGTATCCTGTCTTTTAATATCCTCACTTATTTTTAGTTTCACTCCCTTTTAACCATTTTTTGTTCTGTCCTCAGAACAAATATGATTCTCTTTTAAGAGGATAAGGGGAGGGAGGAAAGGAGAAGCAAAGAAAAAGAGATGAGTAATTCAATTTCTTACCGTGGTCTTTTATCATCATTCCATCCATCCTGAGGACTGTCCCTAGCCCATCTTCCATCTTTGTCCTTTTTTTTTATTAAATCACAGCTGATAAAGAAAAGTACCAGCACCTTTTTTTGGCCTTAGTATTTATCATCAATCTTAGCTCAGTCTGGGTTTCTTAACTATACTTTCAAGACTGTGCAATACTGTTGTATACATTTAGTCTTCTATATCTTTTTTTAAAAAATCTTAGACAATTAATGAATGCTTTGTTCAGTCACATCAAATTCTTTTGGCATCTCCCTCTTTTCATGCTTATTTTTGCATGTCTTAAGGATTTCACTCTTGAAACTTTACTATTCCCTACTCTCACCCATGGCTTGACTTTCTCCTGAAGAACATTGGGCCATAAGATCATATTTATACTTTCTATGAACCACTGGAAATTCATACAACAATATTGCATCTGTTTCTCTCTTTATTTGTTCTTATCCCAATGTTCTGTATTGTGTTTCCCCCAGTCATTTCCTGGATTTCCCAACATGTGCATAACTTCTTAAGGTGTGTTCTTCCTGCATTGCTTATTTTATCTATTCTATTCTTTTTAGATTTATGTTCTTATAAAGTTCCAGTCCATCATGCCTCAGTAATATTAAGAAAGCCACATTTACCTCTTTTGTGGCTACCTTTTGTTAATTCAGTTTATTGTCCTTACTTTGTACATTCATATAGACATTTAAGGTCAGTTTTTGTATGGTGGTTTTTTTTTTCAGTTAGGTCACTTTTTGTAAATTGTTTCCTATGAATTACTCTCCTCTTCAGTCTTGACAGACTCATAAGGAACTTTCTCTTTCCATTATTACCCCCTTTCAGTTTAAATTTCAATGAATAATGTTCATAAAATTCCAGAAAATATAATTGGTTCAAGGCCCTTTTTAGATGTACTCCATCCCTGGCTCAGCAGTGACGTACATATCAATCTTTTTCTTCCTTTCTTTCTTTTAATAGTATTTTTCTCAATTACTGATCAAGAAAAAAATTTAGCATTCATTGTTACAAAATTTTGAATTCCAAATTTTTCTCTCTCCATCCCCTCCCCTTTTCCTTGTCCAGGTTCTAAATAATGGACAATCCTCTAGTACTTCTCTGGTCACCAATGGAGTGAAACAAGGCTATGTGCTTTCTCCCATGCTTTTTAGCATGATGTTTTCATGTTGTCAAATGCGTTCAATTGATACTGATAGTTCTGTATTGACTATACTGTTCCTTGGAGTTTTTTCTTTTGGGATCTCTTTCCTGAGGTGATTGGTGGATTCTTTCAGTGCCTATTTTGCTCTTTGTTTCCAGGATACCAGGGCACTTTTCCTTGATAATTTCTTGAAAGATGCTGTCCAGGTCCTCCTTTTGGTTAAGGCTTTCAGGTAGATACATGATTCGGACATTGTCTCTCCTGGATCTATTTTTCAGGTCAGTTTTTTTTAATGAGGTATATTACATTTTCTTCTATTTTTTCTTCTTTTGAATTTGTTTGTTTTTGTTTGTTTTTTTAATGTTTATTGGTATTTTATTTTTCTTCAGTTACATATCAAGCAAATTTTCAACATTGTTACAAGACTTTGAATTCCAGATTTTCTCCCTCTCTCCCTTCCCTTCCCTCTTCTGAAATGGATATTGATTGCATTTTCGTTTGTGAGTCCTTTGTCCTTGTCTTTGATGATTATGTTGCTGAGAAGAGCTGAGTTATTCATGGCTGCTCATCACGCAATGTTACTGATATTTTGTATAATGTTTCCTGGTTCTGCACATATCACTTTACATCAGTCCTATAAGACTTTCCACCATATTTGCATCATGAAAGGAGTTTGGCAGGACTCCTTCTTTGCTCGTTTTTCCAGATAGTTTATATAGTATTGGAAGTAATTGTTCTTTAAATGTATTTTAGAATTCACTTGTGAACCCATCTGGCACTGGAGATTTTTTCCTAGGGAGTTCATTAATGGCTTGTTCAATTTTTTTTCTAAGATGCGGTGTTTTAGGCATTCTATTTCCTGATCTGTTAATCTAGTTAATTTATACTTTAGTAAATATTCATTAATTTCACTCAGATTGTCAGGTATTTTTGGCATATAATTGGGCAAAATATTTCCTAATGATTGTTTTAATTTCTTATTCATTGGTGGTGATTTCACTCTTTCCACTTTTGATACTGTATATATTTGGTTTCCTTTATCATTTTTAAAATTAAATTAGCCAATGGCTTATCTATTTTATTGATTTTTCTCATAAAGCTATCTCCTATATTTATTTATTAGCTTAATAGATTTTTTTACACTCAACCTTATTAATCTTACCTTTGATTTTCAGAATTTCCAGTTTGGGGATTTAAAAAATTTGTTCTTTTTCTAGTTTCTTTTAGTTGCATGCCCATTCAGTTTTCTCCAAAAGTCTGCCATACCTAATTTTTTAATATTCTATTTCCCTCCTTAGTTTTATATTATTTATTTTTAGTTGGATTTATCAAGTTTTGATAAGGGACTGTTAAGTTCTCCCATGAGTATAATTTTGCTATCTATTTCTTCCTGTAACTCACTTAACGTATCCTTTAAGAATTTGGATGCTATATCACTTTGTACATACAGTTTTGGAACTGATATTACTTCATTGCCTATGATACCTTTTAGCAAGATGTAGTTTCCTTCCTTATCTCTTTTAGTTAGGTCTATTTTTGTTTGACTTTGTCTGACATCAGGATTGCTACCCCTGCTTTTTTTTTTACTTCAGCTGAAGCATAATAGGTTCTGCTCTAGCCCCTACCTTTACTCTTTCTGTGTCTCTCTTTTTCAAGTATGTTTCTTTTAAATGATCTATTGTGGGATTCTGTTTGATCCTCTCCACTATCCACTTCCATTTTATAGGAGAGTTCGTCCCATTCACATTCACAATTATGATTACTAACTGTGTGTTTCCCACCATCCAATTCTTCCTCCTGTTTGTCCTCTCTGTCCTTTCAGTCTTTCCCTCCTCACCAGTGTTTTGCTTCTGTCTACCACCTCCCCTGATCTGTCCATGTTTCTGTCAGTCCCCACCCCCACTCCCTTTTCTTGTTCTCCTTCCCTCCTACTTCCCTGTTAGGAAAGATAGTTTTCTATATTCAACTGACTGTGTATGTAATTCCCTCTCTGAGCCAATAGTGATGAGAGTAAGGTTTAAGGGATGCTCATCACCCACTCTCCCATCTCCCCTTCCACTGTAGTAGATCTTTTGCATCTCTTCACGTGAAATAATTTACCTCATTCTTCCTCTCCCTTCCTTCTGCACTGATTGTACTCCTTACTCTCATCTATTAATTTTTTAATGTCATGCCTTCAAATTCTCCTTATACTCAAGCCCTCTGTCTATGTATATTCCTTCTACTTGTACTGTTAGTGATACAATTTTTAAGAATTACAAGTATCATCTTCCCATGTAGGGACATAAATAGTTTAGCTCTGTTGAATCCCTTATGGTTTTTTTCCCCTTTTTACTTGTTTATGCTTTGTTTGGGTCTTGATATAAGAGGTCAAATCTTTGGTGTATTTCTGGTCTTCTCTTTATGAAATTTGAAAACCTTCTATTTTGTTGAATTACCATTTTTCCCTTGATATATTAGACTTAATTTTGCTGAGTAAGTGATTTTTGGTTGTAGTTCTAGCACCTTTGCCTTCTGGAATATCATTTGTCATGGTCCTTTAATCATGCAGCTGTCAAGTCTTGTGTAATATTGAATGTAACTCCCCAATATTTGAATTATTTTTTCTGGTCACTTGCAACATTTTTAACTTGACCTGATAGTTCTGAAATTTGACTACAATGGTCCTTGGTGTTTTTCTTTTGCAATCTCTTGCCTGAGGTGGTCAGTGGGTTCTTTCAATGCTTAGTTTGCCCTCTGGTTCCAGGATATCAGGGCAGTTTTCCTTGATAATTTCCTGAAAGATGCTGTCCAGGTTCACCTTTTGGTTATTGTTTTCAGGTAGTCCAATGATTCTGACATTATCTCCCCTCAATCTATTTTCTAAGTCAGTTTTTCCAAAGAGAGGTTTTACATTTTCTTCTGTTTTTCTTCCTTCTTTTGATTTTGTTTGATTTATTCTTAATGTCTCATAGTCAGTAGCTTCCACTTGCCCAATTCTGACTTTTAAGGATTGTTTTCCCCAGTTAACTTTTGTTCTTCCTTTTCCATTTGGCCAATTGTATTTTTAAGGAGTTGTTTTCTTCAGTGGATTTTTGCATCTCCTTTTCCATTTGGTCAATTCTACTTTTTAAGCAGTTGTTTCCTTTTTTCCAAGCTGTTGACTTTTTTTCATAATTCTCTTGCATTATATTTCTTTTGCCAATTTTTCTTCTACCTCTCTTATATGATTTTTTGAGCTCTTCCATTTGTTCTTTCTGGGCTTGAGATGACTTCCCATTTCTCTCTGGGGTTTTCTGCATAGGTGTTTTGAGATTGTTGTCCTCTTCTGAGTTTGTTTTTTGATCGTCCCTGTCACCATAATAACTTTCTATGGTTGGATTCTTTTTTTAAATTGTTTTTTACTTATTGTTTTTGGCCTTTTCCCCTTTCTTTTAAATTGGAGTTCTGCTCCTGGGGTGGGAGGGGCACTGTCTCAGGCTTCTTGTGTCTGAGGCTACAGGCCCAGGGTTTTAACCTGGTGCTGCACTGATGTTGCCCTGAGACTCATGGGGGACACTCATGTTTGGTGCTGTGCTGAGGGGCTAAGATAGGGGTGACTGGTGCTCTTGGAGGCCATAAGGGTTTGGCAGCTTACCCAGTGCTGAGTTGGGGTCATAGTGGTGATGTCTGAAATCTGCTGAGGGCAGTGTGGTATTTCTATGTTTCCTCAAGGCTACGGTGAAGTATGTGGCAGTCTGCCCACTGCAGGCTACCTGTTTGCCAAGGGCTATGCTGAAGCATTTGGTAGCTCTCAGACCTACAGCCTACCCATTCTGCTGGTTATGCTGATGCCTGTGGGAAGCCCTTGTGTTGGTGTTTGCCTGCTCCACCACACTGGGGCTCAGGATCTCTCATGGGTTTGCTGAGGTGGAGCTTACTGCTGGCTTGCTGGGATGCTTCCTTTCTGAGTCTGTGTTTCCCTTTTACCCAAGTGAGACAGACCTTTCCTGCCAATCTTGGGCTAAAGTTTCTTGGGCTAAAAAGATTATTTCACTCCATCTTTTTTCTGGTTCTACTGTTAGAGGATTTGTTTGGGGGTGCTATTTTATTGTTGTTACGAGGTGAATAGAGGAGAGTTACCACGATTTGTTACTTACTCGGCCATCTTGACTACCAGAAGCCCAGATCTTGACATGAATCTTTTAAGAGATGTCCAGAAATCCAAATCTCATTCTGAAACAACAATCTTTATGGTCAAATTGGCAATGGTGATAAAAACGTATCACCCACTCACTAAGATCTTCAGTTTTTCTTTTGTCATTTTTTTTTGGTTTTATTAAAGTTAAGAGCTTATAACACTTAGCAATGTTTTCTTGATTGCTTCATGAAGTATCATTTGTTCCCATATAAATCACCAGGAGTAGTCATCACTTTGAAAATTCAAAGGAGTCTCAACTTCATGCCTTAGGTACATCAAGATCTCTCTATTATTTATGCCAGGTCAATGAAGAGTTTCCTCGGTACTTCCTTAGGAATGAATCACCAATCACCACTGCTCATCTCTTCTTTTCACCATTACAGAATACATGGTAGCACTTGTCAAAACACACTCTAATGTTCTGGAGCAGTCAACCCCCAAACAACCCCTGCTTCTTGTCAGTATTGCCATATTTTCCACTCAAGTAAAAGCCTCAACTTAAGAATATACATACATACACACATATATTTACACTGAGACATATATATGCACACACATACATGCACACATAAGCTAGGGTTAAGCACTGAGCATATGATTTCATTTTTATTGCTGCAGAGAACAGTTGGGTGATTAAACTTCTTCTACCACTGTAGGCTTACTCCTCCACTGCAAATTACACATATGTATATGTCTGCATATATGTAAATCTATACATATACACACCTACACACATATCATATGCATATGATATAAATCTACATAATATGCATGCATATTACACAGATATAATGATGACAATGCTGAAATGTGGAGTACAACAGAAAAAATCAACAAAAGCAAGTAGGCTTATAATATCAGAAAAAAGAAAGGGCTTAAAATACTTAGTAGCAAGAAATTTAGATCCAAAAAAATACTGAATTTTCCAAACTGTTGGAAATCATGAAGATACAATGATTAACCTGGAGTATTAATCATGGAGTAGCAACTTCAAGATTATTGATGACCAAGAAAATATTAAATAGAAAAATCTGAGCTCCATATTTCATAAAATTGTCAAATAAATCTTTTGTTAATTGGCAAAAATAACTTTCAAAATATAATTATAAAGAATCCTGAGTTCTCTTCTCCCAAAGAATAATCTAAGAATTAGCTCACCTAGAAATATAGTTTCATTCCAAAGGTACAAAAATGAGGAAAGTTATTTCAAGCTGTTAGAAGAAGTGAAGAAATATCACTTGTCAAGGAACAACAAGCAATATTATACTGGATTTTTCAGATAGAAAGAAGAACCAAGCAATTTGAATATACATCTATGAGATTAACATAATTCTAGTATTATCTACTCACTGAACTCAGCATGCTATATATATAGATGAGAGACAGATATATTTCAATGTTTGAGGAGAAAGACTTCACTTTCAGGTGAGGAGATAAGAGAATAGTTTATACAAGAGGTGACCTATAAACTGATGTTGAAGGACTAGAAAAAAATGTTACAAATAGAGATCTTTGCATTGATATTAATGACTTCCCAGTATGGATCAGATTTGGAAAGAGAGGAGAGGATAGGGTTAAGAGAGAATAGAAGATAAAATATGTACAAGGGAATAGAGTGAAGTGAATCTGAAAAGTAAAGCTTAATCCACTTTGCAAGGGGTCTCTAATGTTAGTCTAAGAAATTCACATTTTCTCCCTAACAGGCACTATGGAGGTCTTGAAAAGTTCTTGAACAAATGAGCAACATGGTCATAACTATGACTTAAAAGGATAATTTTGGCAGGTGTGGAAAATAGACTTGAAAGAAAAATTAAAGGCAAGGAAGATGGGAGGAAGGGAAATGAGTTAGAAATATAATACAATAGTCCAGATGAGTCACTGTTAAGTTCATGAACTAGAGAGAGTTGCAGCACAACTACAGAAGAGAGAAGGGGTTTAATTTACTTTATTTTTTATGTTTTGAATTAATGTCTTTTTATTAAAATCATTTCCTTTTTATTTCTGTTTAATAGTATTTTATTTTTCCCAATCACATGTCAAGACAATTTTCTCTCTTTCTCTCCCTTTCCTCCCCTCTTCCTAAAATCGTGGACAATTCAATGTAGGTTATACACATGCTATCACATAAAACATATTTCTTTGTTAGTCATAGTTGTGAAAGAAGATACAAATCAAAAGAAAATAAAACACCAAAGAAAAGAATAAAGTAAGTGAAAAGAAATTTGCATTCAGAGTCCATCAGCTCTTTATCTATAGCATTTTCTTTCATGACTCTTTTGTGCTTGTTTTGGATCACTGTGTAGCTGAGAAGAGCATAGTCATTCATAGTTGATCATCACACAACATTGCTGATACTGTGTACAATGTTTTTTTTTCTGGTTCTGCTTATTTCACTTTGCATCAGTTCATACAAGTCTTTCCAGGTTTTTCTGAGATCTGCAAGTTCATCGTTTGTTATTACACAGTAGAATTCCATTAATTTCATAAACCACAGTTTATTCAGCCATTCCCCAATTTATGGGCATCCCCTCAATTTCCAAAATTTTGCCACCACAAAAGGGCAGCTATAAATATTTTTCAACATGTCGGTCCCTCCCCCCCATTTTTTTTTGCTGCATAGAGGATTCTTGGTTGTAGTCCTAGCTCTTTTGCCTCCTGGAAAATCAGGCTCTATGACTTTCAATCCTTTAATGTTGCAGCTGCAAAGTCCTGTATAATCCTGATTGTGGCTCCTAGATTTTTTAATTGCTTCTTTCTGGCATTTTGCAGGATTTTTTCCTTGACCTGATAGTTCTGAAATTTGGCTATAATATTCCTTCTAGTTTTTCTTTTCTGAAGTCTTTCCTGGGATGAACCTTGGATTCTTTCAATGCCTAGTATTCCCTCTGGTTCCAGGATATCAGGGCAGCTTTCTTTGTTTTTTTTTTTTTAAACCACCTAATCAAATTTATGTGAATAAAAAGTGTACAGTTATGTACTTAGTGTTTATCAGTGTTTAATTCTGATTAAGTCAATGAGAATGCTGGCATATAATGGGGTGAATTATTCTAAAGAACTGTGGGGAATATTTCATCAGAATAAATCTTTTTTAAAAAAATTAATATATTAGTTTTCAGCATTGATTTTCACAAGAGTTTGAATTACAAATTTTCTTCCCATTTTTACCCTATCCCCCACTCCAAGATGATGTATATTCTGGTTGCCCTGTTCCTCAGTCAGCCCTCCCTTCTGTCACCCCACTCCCCTTCAATCCCCTTTTCCCTTCCTTTCTTGTAGGGCAAGATAAATTTCTATGCCCCATTGCCAGTGTATCTTATTTTCTAGTTGCATGCAAAAACTTTTGTTTTTGTTTTTGAACATCTGTTTTTAAAACTTTGAGTTCCAAATTCTCTCTCCTCTTCCCTTCCCACCCACCCTCCCTAAGAAGTCTAGCAATTCAACATAGGCCACATGCGTATCATTATGTATAACCCTTCCACAATACTCATGTTGTGAAAGACTAACTATATTTTGCTCCTTCCTAACCTATCCCCCTTTATCCAATTTTCTCCCTTGACCCTGTCCCTTTTTGAAAGTGTTTGTTTTTGATTATCTCCTCCCCCCATCTGCCCTCCCTTCTATCATCCCCCCTTTTTTATCTTCTTCCTCCTTTTTTCCTGTGGGGTAAGATACCCAATTGAGTATGTATGGTATTCCCTCCTAAGGTCAAATCTGATGAGAGCAAGGTTCACTCATTCCCCCTCACCTGCCTTCTCTTCTCTTCCTACAGAACTGCTTTTTCTTGCCACTTTTATGTGAGATAATTTACCCCATTCTATCTCTCCCTATCTCCCTCTCTCAATATATTCCTCTCTCATCCCTTAATTTGATTTTATTTCTTTTAGATATCTTCCCTTCATCTTCAACTCACCCTGTGCCTGCTGTCTCTCTCTCTCTCTCTCTCTCTCTCTCTCTCTCTCTCTATATATATATATATATATATATATATATATATATATATACACACACACACATACATATGTACATACATACTCACGTATACATATATATACATAAACATATATATGTATATACATATATATACATATATATATATATATATATATATGCATATTCCCTTCAGCTACCTTAATACTGAGGTCTCATGAATCATACACATCATCTTTCCATGCAGGAATGTAAACAAAACAGTTCAACTTTAGTAAGTCCCTTGCAATTTCTTTTTCTTGTTCTTTTTCTTGATTACCTTTTCATGCTTCTCTTGATTCTTGCATTTGAAAGCCAAATTTTCTATTCAGCTCTGGTCTTCTCACTGAGAAAGCTTGAAAGTCCTCTATTTTATTGAAAGTCCATATTTTGCCTTGGAGCATGATACTCAGTTTTGCTGGGTAGGTGATTCTTGGTTTTAATCCTAGCTCCATTGACCTCCGGAATATTGTATTCCAAGCCCTTCGATCTATTAATGTAGAAGCTGCTAGATCTTGGATTATTCTGATTGTGTTTCCACAATACTCAAATTGTTTCTTTCTGGCTGCTTGCAATATTTTCTCCTTGATCTGGGAGCTCTGGAATTTGGCGACAATGTTCCTAGATTTCTTTTTGGGATCTATTTGAGGAGGTGATAGGTGGATTCTTTCAATTTCTATTTTGCCCTGTGGCTCTAGAATATCAGGGCAGTTCTCCTTGATAATTTCTTGAAAGATGATTATCTAGGCTCTTTTTTTGATCTTGGCTTTCAGGTAGTCCAATAATTTTTAAATTATCTCTCCTGGTTCCATTTTCCAGGTCAGTGGTTTTTCCAATGAGACATTTCACGTTGTCTTCCATTTTTTTCATTCCTTTGGTTCTGTTTTATAATATCTTGATTTCTCATAAAGTCACTAGCTTCCACTTGCTCCAATCTAATTTTTAAGGTAGTATTTTCTTGAGGGGTCTTTTGGACCTCCTTTTCCATTTGGCTAATTCTGCCTTTCAAGGCATTCTTCTCCTCATTGGCTTTTTGGAGCTCTTTTGCCATTTGAGTTAGTCTATTTTTTAAGGTGTTGTTTTCTCCATTATATTTTTCAGTATTTTTTTGGGTCTCCTTTAGCAAGTCATTGACTTGTTTTTCATGGTTTTCTCGCATCATTCTCATTTCTCTTCCCAATTTTTCCTCTACTTCTCTAACTTGCTTTTCCAAATCCTTTTTGAGCTCTTCCATGGCCTGGGACCAGTTCATGTTTTTCTTGGAGGCTTTTGTTGTAGGCTCTTTGACTTTGTTAACTTTTTCTGGCTGTATGTTTTGGTCTTCTTTGTCACCAAAGAAAGATTCCAAAGTCTGAGACTGAATCTGGGTGCATTTTCACTGCCTGGCCATATTCCCAGCCAACTAACTTGACCCTTGAGTTTTTCAGCAGGGTATGACTGCTTGTAGAGTTAAGAGAACTATGTTCCAAGCTTGGGGGGATGTGCTAGCTCTGCCACACCAGCACTTCTCCTTCCCCAAGAACCCCCAACTCGGACTGGACTTAGATCTTCAGCAGGCTCTGCACTCCTGCTCTGATCCACCACTTAATTCCTCCCACCAGGTGGGCCTGGGGCCTGAAGCAACAGCATCTGTAGTTCTGTAGCTGCCCCACCTCCACGGCCCTGGGGGTGGTGGCTGAACCGTGAACTCCTTCCACTCCCGAAGCTTTTCCCACTAACCTTCTGTGTTGTCTTTGGTGTTTGTGGGTTGAGAAGTCTGGTAACTGCTGCAGCTCACTGATTTAGGGCACTAGGTCCTGCTCTGCCCAGCTCCTGGACTGGTTGGTCTGCACCACCCATGCTGAGCTCTGCTCTGCTCAGCTCTGCTCCTCTCCCAGCTCCGTTTGGGGTAGACCTCACCCAGAGACCATCCAGGCTGTTCTGGGCTGGAGCCCTGATTCCCTCTGCTGTTTTGTGTGTTCTACAGTTCTAGAATTGGTTCAGAGCCATTTTTATAGGGTTTTGGAGGGACTTGGTGGGGAGCTCATGCTAGTCCCTGCTTTCCAGCTGCCGTCTTGGCTCCGCCCCCACAGCTTTCTTTGATAATTTCTTGAAAGATGCGGGAAAGGTTCTCCTTTTTGTTATAGCTTTCAGGAAGTCCAATGATTCTGACTTTGTCTCTCCTGGATCTAGTTTCTAAATCACTTGTTTTTCCAAAGAGGTATTTTACATTTTCCTCTATTATTTTTCCTTCTCTTGAATTTGTTTGATTGATTCTTGATGTCTTATAGAGTCAGTAGCTTCCACTTGCCCAATTCTAACTTTTAAGGATTGTTTTCCCCAGTTAACTTTTGTACTTCTTTTCACATTTGGTCAATTGTACTTTCCAAGGAGTTGTTTTCTTCAGTGGACTTTTGTATCTCCTTTTCCATTTGGCCAATTCTCCCTTTTAAGCAGTATAATCCTTGTGATATATTGCTGCAATCACCTTGCTAGTATCTTGTTTTCCTTTTTTTTTTTAAAGTCAAAATAACCCATGGCTTGTCTGTCTTATTGGTTTTTATTTTCAGAAAATTAGCTCCTAGTTTTATTAACTCAATAAAATTTTTACTTTCAATTTTATTAATCTCACCTTTGATTTTCAGAATTCAAATTTGGTGCTTAATTTGATATTTTTAATTTGTCCTCTTTTTAGTTTTTTTAGTTACATGCCCAATTCATTCATTTGTTCTTTTGCTGTTTTGTTGATGTATGTGAGACCAATCAGTAAGTGAAGGATCTTTCCCATCCTTTCAATAAGCTGGGGCTAGGTGGGAAAGCTTAATTAGAGTTTTGTTTGTAGGCCAGCCCACACACTTTCACTAACTAAGTGTGAGGTCCCAGGCTCACACCCTTTTGCTCTTTAGGTCAGGAGAGGTGTGAAGCCCTCAGGGCCCTAATGGGAGTTGCTGAGACCTGAACCAATGGTATGTGCACTGAGTTCTAGTCAATCATGAATTCAGCCAATCAGAGACCTGAGTTCTAGCCAATAAGATACCAGCTAGGACTGTATATAAAGAGAGCCCAGAATTGAGAGCAGCAGAACTAAGAGCAGCAGAGCTGAGAAGACATTGGGGCAGTAGACACCAAGAGGGTGATGAAAAACAGAGAGCCAGCATGTGCAGAGCTGCAGAAGAGAGTGCTGAATAGAGAGTTTGGATTAGTAAGTGATTGTTTACAGGAAGGCCCTAGCAGGGGGGGAGGCTACAGGTGACTTGGTTCCTAGATATAATACTGTCTTGTAATTTCCTTGTTGCTACATTGAGGTGGGATTACTGGTTTTGTAATATAATTACTGCTATATCTAATTGGGATTATTGGTCTTGAGATTTCCTTCTCTGGAGTCTAAATAAATGTTATACTTCCTCTACCTTCTACATGGAATGTAAGAATTTAGAGAAATAAAATCCTCCCTAAGTACTGCTTTGTCTACATCCCATAAATTTTGGTATCTCTCTCATTGTTGTCATTCTCTTTAATGAAATTATTGACTGTTTCTAAGATTTGTTCTTTGACCCATTTATTCTTTAGGGTTAGATTATTTAGTTTCCAATTAATTTTAATCTGTCTTTCCACTGCCCCTTGGTGAATATAATTTTATTACATTATGATCCAAATAAAATACATTTAGCACTTCTGCCTTTCTACATTTGATTTTGAGGTTTTTATGCCCTAATACATGGTTATTTTTTGTGTAGGTGCCATATAATGCTGAGAAAATAACATATTTCTTTTTGTTCCCATTCAGTTTTCTCCAAAGATCTGTCATATTTAACTTTTCTAATGTTCGATATACCTCCTTAGTTTCTTTCCTGTTTATTTTTTTGGTTGAATTTATCAAGTTCTGAGAGGGGATAACTGAAGTCCACCCGCTAGTATAGTTTTGCTGTTCATTTCTTCCTGAAAGTCATCTAACTTCTACTTTAACAATCTGGCTGCTATGCCAGTTGGTGCACATATGCTTACCATTGATGTTGCTTCATTGTCTAAGGTTCCTTTTAGCAATATACAGTTTCCTTCCTTAACTCTTTTAATTAGGTGTATTTTTGCTTTTTTTTTGTCTGATATCAAGATTGCTAGCCCTGCTTTTTTTAATTTTTTTTTTTTTTACTTTACCTGAAGCATAATACATTCTGTTCCAGGTCTTTACCAATACTGTATGTGTATCTCTCTCTGCTTCAGGTGTGTTTCTCCTAAGCAAGATATTGTAAGATTCTGGTTTTTGATCCATTCTGCTATCTGCTTCTTTTTATGGGAGAGTTCATCCCATTCACATTCACAGTTATTATTACCAACCCTTTAGTTCCTTCCATACTATTTTTCTCTTGTTTGTCTTCTCTCTCCTTTCACCCTTTCCCTTCTAGAAGATGTTTTTCTTGTGTCTACTGCCTTCCCTGGTCTGCCTTCTCTTTTGTTAGGCTCCTCCCCTGCTTAATCTCCTCCCCTCCTATTTTCTAGTCAGGTAGGCTAGATTTCTATATTCATGTGACTGTATGTATATGTATATGTATATGTATATGTATATGTATATGTATATGTACATGTATGTGTATATGTATGTGTATGTATATGTAAGTGTATATTCACATGTATGTGCATGTTTATGTATGTGTATATATACATATATGTATACATATGCATATCTATACATACGTATGTGTTTGTGCGCGTGTGCATTTGTGTGCATATCCCTCTTTGAGGCCAATATTGATGAGAGTAATGTTCAAGCAATGCCAAGAGCCAACCCTCTCATTTTCCCCTCTGCTATGATAGGTCTTTCATGACTCTTCATGTTAAATAATTTATCACATTCTACCTCTCATTTCCTTTTCCACCCAATGTACTCTTCTTTTTCATGCCTTAAACATTTTTTGTATCATTCCCTCAAATTCACCTTATATCCAGTGCTGAGATGAAGGCCATAAGGGGTCTGGAAACTTACCAGTAGTAAGCCAAGGTCCAACTGGTTGTATTTGTCATGTGCTACAGCCAGTAGGGTGTTTCATCATTTCCCCTGGTCTACTTTGAGGTATGTGGTGATCTGGCCACTGAAGGTTGCCTGTTTTACTGGGGCTACCCTGAAGCACTTGGTAGTTCTTGGAGCTGGAGTCTGCTGGTTCCCCTGGCTATGCTGAGGCACTTGAGGGGTCCTGGTATTGGTGTTTACTTGCTCCACTGCAGTGGGACTCAGGCTCTCCTCCTGGTTTGCTGAGGTGGGTTTGCTGTTGGCTTGCTGGGAGGCTTCCTGTCCTGGGCTGCATTCCTTTTCTACCAAACTGAGACAGACCTTTTCCTCCAATCTTCCATGTTTCTTGTGCTAAATATTGTTTCACCTCATATTTTTCCTGCTTCTGCTGTTCTAGCATTTATTTGGTTTTTTATTTTATTTTGGCTGCTTAGAGATGAATATGGGAGAGTTATGGCAATTTACTGTTTACTCTTCCATCTTGTCTCCTGGAAGTCTCCCTGGAGATGGCTTAACTTAAACACAAAATTGCAGATAAATTTGGGCCAATTTTATTTCAAAATGAAGAACACCAAATTGCTAGTATTAAAAATGAAAAGGATGCAACAAATGAAGAAGAAATTAAAGGAATTATTAAGAGCTATTTTCCCCAACTATGTACCAATAAAATTGGTAATCTTAGTGAATTAAATTAATATTTACAAACATATAAATTGCACAGGCTAACAGAAGAGGAAATACAACAGCTAAATATCCTTACATTAGAAAAAGAAATTAAATGAGATACAAATGAGCTCCCTAAGGTGGGGTGGAACAGGACCAAATAAATTTAAAAAGAATTCTACTAAATAATTAAAGAACAATTAATTCTAAGATTACATGACCTTAACATTATAAATAGCATCTACTTAAAACCATCGACAAGCATTATTTGTAATGAGGATAAGCTAGATGCATTTCCAATAAGATCAGGGGTGAAACAAGGATGTCCATTATCACCCCTACTATTCAATTTGGTACTAGAAACATTAGCTGTAGGAATAAGAGAAGAAAAAGAAATTGAAGGAATTAGAATAGGCAAACAAGAAGCTAAATTATCACTTTTTGCAGATGATATGAGGATTTACTTAGAGAATCCTAGAGAATCAAGTAAAAAACTACTTGAAATAATAAATAACTTTAGTAAAGTTGCAGGATATAAAATAAACACACATATATCCTCAGCATTCCTATGCATTACTAACAAAGCCCAACAGCAAGAGATAGAAAGAGAGATTCCATTCAAATTACTGTAGAAACTATAAAATATTTGGGAGTCTATCTGCCAAGACAAAACCAGGGCCTATATGAACATAATTATGAAACACTTTTCACACGAATAAAGTCAGATCTAAATAAATGGAAAAAATATCAGTTGCTCATGGTTAGGCTGAGCTAATATAATAAAAATGACAATTTTATCTAAATTAATCTATCTATTCAGTGCCATACCAATTGAACTACCAAAAAATTATTTTACAGAGCTGGATAAAATAATAACAAAATTCATCTGGAAGAACAAGAGGTCTAGAATATCTAGGGTATTAATGAAGAGAAATGCTGGAGAAGGTGGCCTAGCCATACCAGATACTAAACTGTACTATAGAGCAGCAGTCATCAAAACTACCTGGTACTGGCTAAGAAACAGAGTTGTGGATCAGTGGAATAGGATAGGAACACAAGATGGAGAAGTCAACAACTATAGCAATCTACTATTTGATAAACCCAAAGAGACCAGCTTCGGGGCTAATAACTCACTATTTCACAAAACTGTTGGGAAAATTGGAAAATGGTAGGGAAGAAACTGGGCATAGACCAATATCTTACACCATATACCAAAATAAAGTCAAAATGGGTTCATGATTTAGGAGCAAAAGCTGATACTATAAGTAATTTGGGAGAGCAAGGAGTAGTTTACTTATCAGATTTATGGAAAAGAAAAGAATTCATGACCCAACAAGAGACAGAGACCATTACAAAATGCAAAATGGATAATTTTTGATCACAATTCTTCTCCATAACTTGACTAGTGTGTAAATTGATTCAATGCAAAGTTATACATAGAAGTCATATGGGATTCCATGCCATCTTGGGGAAGGGGGAGGGAGGGAGGAAAGAAAATCTGGAACTCAAAGTTGTGTAGAGCCGAGTGTTGCAAACTAAAAATAAAAAAAAAATTAAAAAAAAGATTATGTGAACTGCTATAAGTAGTAACAATACTGTAATGACAATCTACTGTGAAAGCCCAAATGAATGATCCATGACAATTCCAATATACTCCTGATGAAAAATGCTATCCATCTCCAAAGAGAGAACTAATGAATTCTGAGAACAGATTGAAACATATTTTCTTCATCTTTCTTTTTTTTTCTTGCTTTGTTCCCCTTCTCACAACATGGTAAATGTGGAAATATATTTTTCTTGACTTCATATGTATAATGGGTGTCACATTTCTTGACTTCTCAAAGGGTGAGGAGTAATAAGAAGGAGTTAGAGAATTTGGAGCTCAAAATTTAAAAATTTTCAAAGTTCATAAAGAGGGAACGCTACCAAGTTCCTTTTGTGAAACAAATAGGGTTTTGAAACCTAAACCACTGAAAGCAAAGATAGAGAAAGAAAAGCATAAAGCAACTTCTCTAATGAATATTGAGGAAAAATTTTTAAATAAAATGTTGGCAAGGAGATTATGGCAATATATCACAAAGATTGTAAATTATGACTAGGTTGGATTTATATCAAGAATGCAGGGCTGGTTCGTTATTAGGAAAACTATATGCATAATTGGTAATATGAATAACAAAAACAACCAAAATCATATGATCATGTCAATAAATGAGGGAAAAGCTTGACAAAATTCAATACCAATTCCTGCTAAGTATGCTAGAAATGATAGGAATAAATGGAGCTTTTCTTAAAGTGACAAGTAGTATCTATCTGAAACCAAGAAAAAGCATCATCTGTAATGGAAATAAGCTAGAGCATATTTCCTATAAGATCAGGAGTAATGCAAGGATGTCTCTCATCACCATCATTATTCACAATGGTACTAGCAATACTTGCTATAGCAATAAGACAAGAATAGCATTTTGAAAAAATAAGCATAGATAATGAGGAATCAAAGCTATCACTTTTTCCAGATGATATGATATTATGCACAGAGAACTCTAAAGCATCAAATAAAAATAGTCAAAACAATTATCAACTTTAGCACAGTTGCAGGATATAAAATAAACCCATACAAATCATAAGCATTTTTTTACATATTACCACAAAAACCTACAGGAAAATATATAAAGATAAATTTCAATTAAAAAGCTGAAGACAGAATATAGTTTCCAAGACACACAAAAACTATGTGAACACAATTACAAAACACTACACATATAACATTCTAAATAATTGTAGAAATGTTGAGTGCTCATAGCTAGACCAAGCTAATGTAATAAAATGACAATACTACCTAAATTAATTTACTCAGTCAGTGCCATATCAAATTATCAAAAGATATCTTAAAGAGCTAGAAAACATAACAAAATTCATCTAGAGTAACAAAAAGTCAAGCCTATTAAGGTAATTGACAGAAAAAAATGTGATGAAAGAGGTAACTAAGTGGTACCAGATTTCAAACTATGCTACAAAGTGGTAATCACAAAACTAACTTGGTACTGGATGAGAAGTAGGGTGGTTAATCAATGAAATGGATAAAATACACAATATACTGAAGTAAATAAACACAGAAGCCTAGTATTTTATAAGTCCAAAGATCCCAGATTTTATGGTAAGGATTCATTATTTGACAAATATTGCTGGGACAACTGGAAAACAGTTTGGCAGAAACTAGGGATAGACCAACAGCTTGCACCATATAACAAATAAGCTAAAATAGGTACATAATTTAAATATAAAAAAATTATATTATAAACAAATTAAAGAAGAATGGGGAAAGTCATCTCTCAGACCAATGGATGGGGAAGACCTCATAGCCAAACAAAAGATAGAGTGGTTCCTGGTGTGACACATAATTTTGATTACATATTTTTCAATTACAAAAATAAAATCAATGCAGCCCAAATTAAAGAAAAGCAGGAAACTGGCAGAAAAAAAATTAAAGCAAATTTTTCTGAGAATGATCTAATTACACAAATGTATAGAGAATTATCCAAATTTATTTTTAAAATGAGCCATTCTAAAATTAATATAATCAAAGGATGTATTCAGGGATTTGTCAGAGAAATAAATAAAAGCTACCAATAGACATGTGAAATACACTTTAAATCACTAATAATTAGAGAAATTCAAATTACAACAACTCTGAGGTACCACCTCACACTCCTCAGATTGGTAAAGATGACAGAAAAGGAAACTGACAATTGCTAAAAGGATGTGGGAATATAAATACAGCAAGGCACTGTTAGTGTGGTTGTCAGCTAGGTTAACCTTTCTGGAGAACAATTTGGAACTATGCCAAAAAGGCAATAAAACTGTGCCTACCCTTTTATCAGTAATACTATTATTAGAGCTGTACCACAAGGAAATCAAAGCAAAGAAAAAGGACCATATGCACAAAAATATTTGTGTTTTCCTGGCTGCAGACAATTGGAAACCAAGGGGATGTCCATCCATTGGTTTGAATGAATTATGGTATGTGAATCTGATGGAAAACTACTGTGCTGTAAGAAATAATGAAAAGTATGGTTTCAGGGAAAAAAAATTGTGGAAACTTATATGAACTGAAGCAAAACAAAGTGAGCAGAGCAAGACCAATGTACACTGTAACAGAAATATAAAGATAATCAACTCTGAGATTTAGCAATTCTGATCAATACACTGATCCATCATAACTCTAAGACTCATGATGTAAAATGCTATCCACCTTCAGACAGAGAACTCGGGGCTCAGAGTGGAGATCGAAGCATATTTTTTTCCCTTTGTTTTTCTTGCTTTTTGTTAGAACACGACTAATGCAAATATATGTTTTGCATCACTTCAGATATATAATGGATATTGTATTTCTTGCCTTCTCAATGCATGAAGGTGGGGGCAAGGGGAAGGGGAGAATTTGGAACTGAAATAAAAATAAAATAAAAACTACACAATGACTTTTTGGACATCCTGCATAATGCTATTCTGTCCCTTCTGAATACATAATGCTACTCTGCTCTTCTCATATTTTAGCTGTCCTGTACTTTTTGGTTAAAAGATACACCTTTCCAGAATCACATTATAGCTCTGGGTCTCATAACATCATACCTTAGTGATAATTACGAGGTCAAACTTAATTTGCACAAATATTAAGATTGCTTCTTCGACCTTTCTTGTTATTTATACTTCATGCATTATTGTATAGAGAACTGAGATCATGGGTTTTACTGCTGAAAACTGTATTTCTGTTAATTTTTCAGCACTTCTATGGCTATTGTCCTTTCATTTTATCTCCTCTGTATTTCTATTTTGGAAGATATATGTTGGCAATTTACTCCCTTTCCTTTTTTCTTTTTTTTAGTTGCGTCTCTTTGATTCAAATACATTTTCACTAGTCCTTGTTATACCCACTCCATCCCTGAACTTTTGAAGATTTTCATGACTTGAGTTTATCCCAAACTCTCTTCACTGAAATGTTATGTAGACCACAACCTATATCTTCTCCACAAAGATATCTTGGAACATTTTGAAGACCTATTCTTTGTTGCTTCACATGTACTGGTCTAGTGACTATGTCATGACAGGTGATGACATTTTTCTAGCAGAGTTTATTCTTGTTATATACAAGTTTATAGTGATCTTTGTTTCCCTTTCCAAATTTTATACATGGCCCCTTTAATTGTTCCTTCTAGATTTTTTCAAATATTGAGTTTGAGCCCTAGTCAATTAAACAATCTACTTTTTTTCCTCCTTTTGAAAATAGGGAAAAACTTTTTCCATTGCCAGTCCTGTGTCACTTTCATTATTCATGATTTTTCCTGTAAATTCCTAAGTTGTTTTTTTTTTTGCTTTGAGTTGTAATTCATTTGAACCTGATGACTTGAAATAGTTGAGGTCAGTCATTTGTTTCTTTGCCATCTATTAATCCTTGCTGTGATTCTCTATTAACCATTTTTCCTGACTACATATCATTGTACAGCTTTACTCTTAGAAATGAAGTCAAATGCAAAATAAGACTAATCCCATCTTCTCTCTGCTTTCCATTCATGTTGTCTTATCCATCACAGCAAATATTCTATTTTTGATGGAATTTTATCTCATGCCCAATGCAAAAATGTTTAAAAGCCTCTCCCAAACCAATGGTCAGAGGCCATTTTGTTCTTTAATATCCATCCTATTCCTTAGTGGATTATAGGTTTTCAAGTTCCTGACACTTTGTCATCTTCCTATTTGTGCTTACTTTGATTTTCTCCATAGCAATTTATATCTCTTAGCTTCCATTTTCATAACCTAAGCTTAGCAAGGGCCATATTAGAATGCTGTGCTTTGTTTATCATGTCATCATCCTCATCATCATCATTGACAACATCATTATAATCATTATACATTTATTTTGTAAATCGAAGAAAGTATCATGATATTAAATCATAAAGAGCATATGCATGTATTATCATATAATAAAACAATGATAAAGATGATTACAACCTAATTTTAAGAGGAGGTAGATTCTAGACCATTTTATTTTATAAGCATAGGAAGTTTCTAGCATGAAAACTCCCTCTACTGTGGTGGGTTACCAACTTGTCTGTAACATTGTCTTCCAGAGCTACCTGGGACTCTAAAGATGAGAGTCTTGACCATGGTTTTATAGCATGTAGTAGAAATAGAACTCAAATATAGGATTCTACCTCCAGGGCTGTTCATCTATTCACCATATGGTATTGCTTTTCACTGGGTGATTCAGATGAAGTCAACTTTGTGGCAAGAAAACCTTTCACAAATAGTCTAACTTATTCTATTTTTAATTGTAATTCAAAAATTTGAAAACATATAGAACTTGGAATAGATTTGATGGAAATTGTGCCATAAGGGTTTTTTAAAATTTTAGTAAATGGGGCAGCTAGGTGGCGCAGTGAGCAGAGCACTGGCCCTGGAGTCAGGAGGACCTGAGTTCAAATCCGGCCTCAGACACTTGACACATGTACTAGCTGCGTGACCTTGGGCAAGTCACTTAACCCGAATTGCCCTGCCTTCCCCCCTTCAAAAAATAAAAAAAGAAAATATTAAAAAAATTTAGTAAATAACTAAACAAAGTTTAAAATCAAAGTAACAACAGAAGAAAACATTTTCTGGTACAAGACCAGCAGTACAAAAAATAGTGACAGAAAAAGAACATGACAAATGTCGGAGGTGGGAAATTTAGAACATTAATGCACTGTTGGTAGAGTTGTGAACTAGTTCAACCATTCTGGAGAGCACTGGAACTATACAACTGTATACTCTTTGATCCAGCCATACCATTGCCAGGTCTATATCTTAAAAAGACAAAAAAGGAAAAACATCTATATGGTCTATATGTACAAAAATATTTATAGTAGTGATTTTGTGGTGGCAAAGGATTTGAAATTGAAGGGATAGCTATCAACTGGGGAATGGCTGAATAAGTTGTGATATATGATTGTGATGGAATACTACTGTGCTATAAGAAATGATGAGCAGAATGCTTTCAAAAGAACTTGGAAAGTCTTACATGAATTGATGCAAAATGAAGTGAGCAGGACAAAGAGAATATTGCACACAGTAAGAGCAATATTGTGTAATGATGAATTGTAAATGGCTTAGCTATTCTCAGTGATATAATGATACAAGAAAACTCTGAAAGACTTATGATGAAAAATGCTATCTGCCTCCAGAGAAAGAACTGGTGGAATCTAAATGCACATCAAAGTGTAATTTTGCAAAAAAAAAAATTTTGTTTCATTTTTTTCTTTGGTCTGTGTTTTCCTTCACAACATGACTAGTATGGAAATATGTTTTGCATGACTGCACATGTATAATCTATATGAAATTGCTTGCCTTCTCAATGATGGGGAGAGGAGGAAGCAAGGGAGAGAATTTGGAACTCAAAATTTTTAAAAATAAATGTTAAAAATTGATTTCTTTACACATAGTTGGGAAAACATTTAAATAGAAAATCTGTGTAATCCACCTGTTTTGCAATAGTTCAACTTTAAGTACATGTTATTGTTGGTTGTCTATAGCATGATCAGAACTATAGCTCCACATTTCAACAACAAAACTGATAAACTCAAAAAGCCCAGCTTCTGGGTTAAGAATTCACTATTTCACAAAAAAATCTGGGAAAACTGGAAAATAGTATGGCAGAAACTGGGCAATAGCTTACACCATATACCAAAATAAAGTCAAAATGGGTTCATGATTTAGGAATAAAGCCTGATACTATAAGCAATTTGGGAGAACAAGGAATAGTTTGCCTGTCAGATTTATGGAGAAGGGAAGAATTCATGGCCAAACAAGAGATAGAGAGTCTTACAAAATGCAAAATGGATTATTTTGATTATGTTAAGTTGAAAAGTTTTTGTATAAACAAAGCCAATCCATCAAAGATTAGGAAGGAAGCAGAAAATCAGGAAAGAATTTTTACCACCAGTGTCTCTGATTAAGGCCTCATATCTAAAATATACAGAGAACTGTATCAAATTTATAGGAATACAATTCATTTTCCATTTGAGAAATGGTCAAAGGATATGAATAGGCAGTTTTCAGAGGAAAAAATTAAAGATATCTATAGTGATGTGAAAAAATGCTCTAAATCACTATTGATTAGAAAACTGCAGATCAAAACAACTCTTAGGTACCACATCTCTCCTGTCAGAGTGGCTAACATGAAAAAACAGGAAAATGATAAATGCTGGAGAGGATGTGGGAAAATTGGAATATTGCTACATTGTTGTCAGAGTTGTGAACTGATGCAGCCATTATGGAAAGCAATTTGGAACTATGCCCAAAAGGCTATAAAAATGTGCATAGCCTTTGACCCAGAAATAGCATTTCTAGGGATGTTACCCAAAGAAACCACACAAGTGGGAAATGGACCAGTATGTACAAAAATATTTATAGCAGCTCTTTTTGTGGTAGCAAAGAATTGGAAATCA
Organism: Trichosurus vulpecula; assembly: GCF_011100635.1. Taxonomy (NCBI): domain Eukaryota; kingdom Metazoa; phylum Chordata; class Mammalia; order Diprotodontia; family Phalangeridae; genus Trichosurus; species Trichosurus vulpecula. The sequence goes on along the minus strand of NC_050573.1, from coordinate 274,679,430 downwards.
AGGGAATGCCCATCAATTGGGGAATGGTTAAACAAATTGTGGTATATGAATGTAATGGAATACTATTGTGGTATAAGAAATGAGGAACAGATGAACTTCATAATAACCTGGAAAGACTTATATGAACTGATGCTGAGTGAGGGGAGCAGAAGCAGGAGAACACTATACACGATTACAGACACATGTTATCTGTAAGGACTAACTTTGATATTCTTGGCTCTTCTCATCAATGCAAGGTAAAAAGACAGCTTCAAAAGACTCATGATGGAAAAAGCTATGCACATAACAAGAAACAATTATGGAATCTGAATGCAAATTGAGGCAAATTATTTGCTCTCTTTTTTCCCTTCTTTTAGGTTTTGTTTCTTCTTCATCATGATTTATTACATTGGTTATAATTCTTTTTTACAACTTGACTATAATGTAAAGAAGTTTAATGTGAAGGTATATATAGAATCTATATCAGATTACATGCCATTTTGGGGGGAGAAGGGGGAGGAGAGGAAGGGGGAGAAAATTTGGAACTCTAAAACTTGTGGAATTGAGTATTGTAAACTAAAAATAAAAAAGGAAAAAACTAACAAAGATGACAACTCCTAAAGAAAATGATTTTTAAAAAAATAGGAAGGCATAACCCAAATATTCTCTCATTTAGCCAACTCTATCTAAGTTTAAATATGTAGGAGGGCTTCAGTATATCTAGAGCAAGCAACATGGAACATGTTACATGATAAATTTTCCAAAATAAAGTCTCTGGACAATGCCCACAAGACAAAGCAAGAAAAGCACAGAGGAATGAAGTCCTAATTGCTATATATATATATGTTCTCACAGTGGGAGGTCAGGGTGACCTTTTACAGTTAAATTACAAAGAAAAGGTAAGTAAACATTTTTGTACAAAAAATTAACACATTCTCTACAATGACCTTTGCTGTCATCCTTCATATAAAATAACTTATTTGACCAATATTATCAATATTTGCTTTCCTAAACATTTCAAAGCAATCTTCATCTATTAGCTTCTCTCCAAGATTTGTCATCACATGGTGAAGTTGTGCTGCCATGATATAATTTTTCTATCCTTATCAAATACACGAAATTCTTCTCCAGTTTCTTCTTCACTATCTATGTCTTTCATTTTTCTTACCACTACTGTCAGGAATTCTGGAGTAGCAATTGGGCCATTACCATCAGTAACTATTTCATTAATCACATCCTGTAATTTATCTTCTGTGGGGCTCTGCCCAAGTAACCTCAATACAGACTCCAATTCCTTTGTTGTCATAGTACCATCTCCATACTTGTCAAATAGTGAAAAGACTTCTTTGTATTATGAAATCCACTATTTTGTCAGTTGGCCCAATGTGCTGCTCGTGCTACCAGCACTCAAATATCTATTAGACAACCAACCTCCATGCTTAGTGACTGTGCATGAACTTGATCCAATTCATTCTTACTCAGTTATGGCTGCTTTCTGCCTCTTGCAGGTGGGAGAAAACTAGCATTCAGACACAAAGGAGGGCAATCTGTGAAACTGCTATATCAGAGCACGTGGCCAGAATAATCTAATTCCACCCTGCTAGGGTTGAGGAGAACATGTCTGAGGATATTGCATTTGGACTCTCAGTAGAAGCATCTACTTGTCCCTCTGTCTAGTTTACTCAGTTTTCACACTTTAGTGTCAAAAATCTTCAGTACTCAATGTATCCCAACCCACAAATGGTTCTTATTTTCTAAGTACTACAAAATTTCAGTCAAGTAAATAGATGGTATGGGTCCATGTTAACTGTGTCTGTATGACCTGGAAAAATCCACTGTACCCTAAGGCAGGATGCAAATTTGGGCAACAGCAGAAGGTGAACACAGGCCATGAATGGTCTTTAGAGCTGTGCATAACAATTTGATAACTTGGCAAAGACAAGCTTTTGTGATTATGACAGATGGTTTCACACCCTGGGAGATGTGTTATTACCGTATTTGCAAATATTATTCTCATTATTGTCAACATTGCATAATGGATGATGTTGCTTAAGTTTTCTTCAGCACATGAGGAGAAAGGCATCAATAGGCTTTCAAGTCATTATAAACATGTCTTAGAAATGTGCTAAGTATGTCACCAATGAATTAGTCAGTTTCTTCAGTTGGAGTCTAACTAGATCTTCAAGATCTTCAACCATTCTTTCTTCCCTAGATGAGTTCAAATTCCCTGACAATGCTTAATAGTACAGTTACTAACACAGTCTTCTAGTTTTCAGTATAGAAGAACATCAGGTGATATCTAAGTGAGCCCAAAATTCTCCTTTCCAAGACCATTTGTAAAAATGATTAGTGCTTGGGAAATAATAGGCAATTAACAAATATTTTTTCTCTTCCCTTTTCTCTCAACTGTATGTGCGGGCTCTTTTGATCCTAACTCTCACCTTCTCTTGAGGTCTCCTACTCTAGTCTATTCCCTGGAGAATGAAATACATAGTTCATATTGTTCTTTGAAGGATCCTCCATGTTGAGCAGCTATTGAATTAGTACGATGTGCAGATTTGAAGGTTTGATAAGAATTTTGTTGTTATTGTTCAGTTATGCCTGATTGTCTGTGATGCCGTGGACCATAGCATGCCAGTTTCTTCTATCCTCTACTGTCTCCCAAAGTCTGTCCAAGCTCATGTTCACTGCCTCCATGACACTATATACCCACTTTATCCTCTGTCATCCCCTTTTCCTTTTGCTTTCAATCTTTCCCAACATCAGGGTCCTTTCCAATGAGTCCCACCTTCTCATGATGTGACCAAAGTATTTAAGCTTCAGCTTCCATATTTGTCCTTCCAATGAAGAGTCTGAATCATTTTTTTAAGGATTGACTAATTTGATCTTTTTTTCTGTCCACAGGACTATCAAACATCTCCAGCACCACAATTTGAAAGTGTCAATTCTGTGGCACATAGCTTTCCTTATAGTTCAACCCTAATGGCATACATTACTACTGAAAAAACCATAGCTTTGACTATATAGACCTTTGCTGGCAAGGTGATGTATTTGCTTTTTAGTGTGCTGTCCACATTTGCTTTGGTTTTCTTTCCAAATGTCTTTTAATTTCATGATTGTAGTCACCATCTGCAGTGATCTTTGAGCTCAAGAATATAAAATCTGATGCTGCTTCCATTTCTTCTCCCTCTATTTGTTAGAAAGTGATGAGACAAGTTACAATAATCTTAGTGTTTTTAATGCTAAATTTCAAGCCAGCTTTTGCACTCTCCCCCTTGCACTTTTATCAAGAGGCTTCTTAGTTCTTTTTCATTTTCTGCCATCAGAATGGCATTGTCTGAGTTTTTGAGATTCTTGATATTTCTCCCAGCAACCTTAATTCTGGCTTTTGATTCATCCAGCCTGGCATTTCACATTATGTACTCTGTATATAACTTAAATAAATAAGGTGACATATACAGTCCTGTAATACTCCTTTTCCAATATTAAACCAACCAGTTGTTTCATATTTGGTTTGAATTGTTGCTTCTTGATCCATATACAGGTTCCGTAGGAGACAAGTAAGATGATCGGGTACTCCTACCTCTTTAAGGAATTGCCACATTTTGTTGTGATCCACATAGTCAAAAGGCTTTAATGTAGTCAATGAAACAGGAGTAGATGAATCTTGGATCTTCCTTGCTTTCTCCATAATTCATCAAATGTTAGCAATTTGGTCTCTAGTTCCTCTGCCTTTTCAAATACCAGCCTGCACCTCTGGTTATTCTTGTTTCATATATTGCTGAAGTCTAGATTACAGAATCTTAAGCATAACCTTGCTGGTATGTGAAATGAGCACAACTCTTCACTAATTTCAACATCTTTTTCATTGTTCTCCTTTAGGATTGGAACATAAGTTGATCTTTTCTAATCCAGTGGCCACTATTAAATTGTCCAAAATTGCTGGCATATTGCATGTAGTATCTCAACAGCACCATCCTTAGGATTTTAAATAGCTCAGCTGGAATTCTATCACCTCCACTAGACTTATTGTCTGCAATGCTCTAGGCTCCCATGACTTCATTCTCCAAGATGTATAGTTCTACATCAGCAACCAAGCTATTGTAGTTATCAGTCATGGTAAGATTTTTCTTGTGTAGTCTTTCTGTGTATTCTTTCCATTTTTCTTAATCTGTTCTGTTAAGTCCCCACCATTTTTGTCTTTTGTCACACCATTTTTGGTATGATAGCTCTTGATAGCTCTAATTTTCTTGAAGAGATCTCTTGCATTGCTCATTTAAGATAACCTTATCTCTCTTTGCTGTTCTCTGGAATTCTGCATTTAGCTGGGTATATCTTTCCCTTTGTCATTTGCCTTTATCTTTCCTTCTTTCCTCAGTTATTTGTAAGCCTTCACCAGACAGCAATTTTGCTTTTCTTTTTCTTTGGGATTTTTGTTGTTTTTGTTGCTGCAGCTTCTGCCTCCTGTACAATACTGTGAACTTCTCTCCATAGTTCTTCAAGCACTCTATCTACCAGATATATTCCCTTATATCTATTCATCACTTCCAATTCATATTCATAAAGGATGTTATTTAGATCATACCTATATGGTCTGGTGGTTTCCCCTACTTTCTTCAAATTAAATCTAAATTTTGTAATAAGAAGCTCATTACTTGAGCCACAGTCAGCCTGATTTTAATATTGAACATTTAGTGATGTCCATGTGCAGAGTCACCCTTTGGGTTGTTGGAAAATAGTGTTTGCTATGACCAGCAAGTTATTTTAAGAAAACCCTATTAGTGTCTTCCCTGTTTCATTTTGTACTCACAGCCAAACTTGCTTGTTATTCCAAATATCTTTTCATTTCCTACTTTAGCTTTCTAATCTCTTAGGATGAAAATGACATCTTTTTGGTGTTATTCCTAGAAGATATTGTAGTTCTTTCCTAGAACTGACCAACTTTGACCTCCTCAGCACCAGTGGTTGGAGCATAGACTTGTATTACCGTGATGTTTAATTGTTTGCCTTGGATTTGAACAGATATCATATTATTCTATCATTTTAAAGATTATAAACCAGTACTTCTTTTCTCACTGTTTTATTGAATATGAGGGCAACTTAATTTCTTCTAAGGGATTCTTATTCACAGTAATATATGTAATGATCACCTCAATTAAAATCACCCATTCCCATCCATTTAAGCTTACTGACAGCCAAGATGTCAATGCTCAAACTTGTCATCCCCTTCCAGGCTTCTATGGAACAATGACCTTTAAGGCATTGAATTTTCCTGTTATCACTATATACACCCACAGGTGGGCTTCCTTTCAGTTCTGGCCTAGCTGATTGATTCTTTCTGGTGCTACTTGTAGTTGTTCTCTGCTCTTCTTTTGTAACGTGTTGGACACATTCTGACCTGAGGGGTTCATCTTCCAATAGTATATCTCTTGTCATTTTAGTACTGTCTGTGGAGTTTTCTTGGCATAGATGCTGCAGTGGTTTGCCATTTCCTTGTCCAGTGGTTCACCTTTTGTCAAAACTCTCCATTGTGACTTCTCCATCTAAGGTAACCCTGTATGGCATAGCTTATAGTTTCAATTGAACTATGCAAGCCCCTCCTTGAAAAGAAGGCAATGATCCAGAGTGGGTAGATAAGGATGAATTTGTTTATTTAGCAATCCCCCAAGTACATTTCCCTTCCAGATAGATTCTAAACCTCAATATGGTATTTTGAATCATGGGGGAACTATGTAGGACTCCATGGAAAATAAGAACTCCTAGGTAACCCCTGTTACAACACCAAGTTCAATTCCCTTCTGAGAAGAGTTTATTGGCTACTGTTAGGGCTTTATACATTTTATATATCTCTTAATATCCTCCTATATATCTGTTCCATTCTTCTTATGTGCATTTCTTTGTTACTTTTTTAAAAAAAATGTGTTTCTTGTAAGCAATAGATTGTAGGATTTTGTTTTCTTATCCATCTGTCACTATTTTTCATTTTATTGGTTTGTTTAATCCATCCACATTTAAAGTTTTGAGTCAGCTTTATATTTTCCTCCATCTGTCTCTAAAATTCTTTTAAGCTAAGATTTTCACCTCTTCTGCTATAAACACAGTAGTATTTTTCTTCAGTTACTTTACTTTAATCTGTTTAAAAATGCCTGTTTCTACAGGCTCTCTTCCTCTCAATGCTGATGACCTCTTCTCATTTCTTTCCCCTTTTCCTTTAGGTTTTTTTTATTAATTCCTTTTTTCATTCCTACTTTTATTTAGCTATATATTTTTCTCTTTTGTTTTTACCTCTGTCAGTCAAGTAGATTAGCTCTTCTTCTCTTCCCCTTCAGCTAGTCCTATTTATTAGCTTTTTAAAATTTCATATTTTACTCTCCTTTTCAAAAAGTATTTCTCTTAGTTCCTTCATTATTCTTCTTTTCCTTCTGCTTATTCTAGGCCATCATCCTCTGATTCATCACCACTATAATTATCAGATCTCTCTCTTTTTTTCTGTATTCTCCATGAACACAAAGTTTCCCAGGTATTAATTTTAGGATCTCCCCTCTAGGTGCTTTTGCTACTACCTTATAAGATTTACCTCGTTGATTCTCCCCTTCCATAGTGCTTCATGATCAAAAACAATGCCTGTTATTGAAGATGTGATAAAGGACAATGTCCCATGGTAGAGACCTTTCTTTACTACTGATCTATACCTTCTCTTGTTTACCTTTTTCTGTCTTACATTTACTTGAAAATCTCCTCCCTCTGTCCCTGTACTCCAACCCTTCCAGGTGTCAGTTGTTTCCAGGGATTCCAACCCCTTCTTTCCCAAGACAAGTAAACTGTTCAAGCACCACATCCCCCAGGCTTTATCCAGTATGAGGTCTTCATCTCCCTCACCAGGCTTCTACCTTTGCCTGTAGGAGCATTTATTAGTGGATCTTCCTCCTATGTCCAAAGTAAGGCTTATTTTCTTTCCTTTTCTCTTCAGTCTTTTCCCCTGTCTCCTCATCCACTTTCCTGGAAGCTGGTGTCTTTCTGTGACCACAAAGGCCATTTCCCCTTCATTATTAGCCCTCAATTAGACTCCAGCTCATCTCACATTCCTCTCTATTCTCCTGCTCCCTGCCATCTCTTTTATGTACCTTCCCATGTTGTAATGCACTCCTACAAAAGAAGATTCACCTGTAGGCAAGGTGCTACCAGGTTCTGTCTATATTGCTTCCTGTCTGCCTCATCACTGTTGCCTCTATCAGATTTCTGCCTCTACCCCCTTTCTCCTTGTGTACATTTAGAAAGAAGTCTCCTACTGGTCTTTGTGATGTCACTCTTTCACTGTTGCTGTTTTTGGCCCATTAAAACACTCCTGCATTTCTGTTGTCTGGGGTTTTTCAAGAAGGAAATAATCCCTTCAGTTCTGGTTTTCTTTCTAAAAATGTTTCAAATTCTCCTTTAGTATTGAATGTTCATATTCTGTTCTGTATGGTTAAGCTCACATTTGCAGGGTAGGTCATTCTGGGTTGTATCTTGAGCTCGATTGCTCTTCAAAATATATTCCATTTCTTCCTCCTTTTTCTTGTGAGTTCAAAATAGTCATGCATTATTTGAATATCCTTTCCTTTCAGAGATCTTTCTCTCAAAGTACTAGTGGTTCTGATGTACAGACTTCTGGAGACTTTTATTCCCAAAGTGCTGTGGCCAAGCTGGCTGTCCTAAGCAAACTTTCACAGTCCCAAACCAGGGTATCCATGGCATTGGAAAGAGGGGAGAGGGACCAGAATGTTAGGGTAGGTTTTGATGTAAGTCTAGGGTCTTCTAGTGCAGCCTTGCTGCCCATAGTGTTAGAGGGTGGGGAAAGGATGCTGATTGAGCAGAGAGTCAGTAACCATTAGTTTCTGGGTTCTTGGGTATTTAACTTCTTTTGGTGTGCCTCACACCTTGAAGACAGCTGAAGCTGCTTTACCTTTGGCACATAATTTCTATTTTGAAGAGGGTTAGGAGGTTTTTGGAATAAGAGAAATTGTCTAGGCTGCCATGGTATTGATTGCTCGCATGACTCAGATGTATTCTAGTCTTCTTACACCTTATTCCCCTCCACATATTACATGATCTGGTGACACTAGCTTTCTTGCTGTTCCTTGAACAAAATCCTTGATATCTTGACCCTAGACATTTTCATTGGCTGTTACCCATTGCTGTAATTCTTTTTTCCCTTGTCTCCACCTCTTGCTTTCCTTGGTTTCATTCAAATCCCAACTAAAAAGAAGAAGCTGCTTTTGATACTCTTTAGTGTTAGTGCCTTCCTTTTGAGGTGATCTTCAATTTATCTTTTATATATTTTATTTGTATGAAGTTGTTCACATATTATCTCTCTTATAAGACCATGAAGTCCTTGGATTCAAGGGCTACTGTTTTGCTTTTTTTGTATCCCAGCAGTTAGCATAGTGCCTGTCACATAGTAAATGCTTAATAATATTTGTTGACTCACTGACTGACTTTTTCACCTTCTATGGAGTGAAATAAAAGCTATTGTGTACCAGTGTTTGTTACCCTGAGTTCATTAAGGTTCAGATTTTGACAGGTTGCTGGAAAGACTGCTATAGTCCTAGCAATAGACTGTCTTTTTTCCCCCAGAGAATCAGCCTAGCTAAGAATGGGGAGACTCATCACTAATAGGTTGGAAATTGGTGATAAATTCTGAGATCACAGCAACTCTTAAAAAAAGAGAAAAATATAAAAGTCTCATAAAACCTGTGAGGCCTACCTTTTGCGGTAATGGTGGCAGTTTCAGAAAAGAGGGCAGCAGCCAAACATAATTTTTAGACTCTCTATAAGCAATAGTTCACTGTTAGTGCTCTAAATGTGAAATCCAATGTCCAAAGAGGGACATCCTATTGGATGAATTGAATTGTATTAATCAGTCACACTAAATATAAATGAAAACAGAAGGACATTACTGCAACAGCTAAAGGGAAGGATAATTCAAGGGTTCTTTCTGATGACACAAGTAAAGGATTTAATGGAATTAGTTTTCATCATATGGCCAAAGACAATAATAAACAAAGATATCATGGGCCATTTGGTCGTGTTGTATTGCAGTTCTCATAAGTTTATGGTTATGGTGGCTGTTTTTGATCAATCTATGATTATATTAATATTGGGAAATAATGGGATTTCAAGGAAAACCCCTCTATTAATGGGGACTGGCATATGCTTTTTGACTTACTGTCTTAGGATATTGTCTGAAGTAGTGAAAGTTTCAGTGACTTGGCCAGGATCATATAGCCTGAAAAACAAGTGTTTGAAACAAGGTCTTCAAGACTCTGATGTGGGCTTTGTGTACACTGCTCATTCATGATAAGTATTTGTAAAAAGACCACCAGGAAAAATTGTAAAACATGTTACAGAGGATGAGGAGGCAGAAACATTTTACAAAGCCATCATTAAATCAAGTTAAAACAATATACATTGATGCATGGTGACTTTAATGCAAGTATGGTAATGAACAAAGACAATGAAATATATGTTGGAAAATACAGTTGAATAGTAAAAACTAAAAGAAGACAAAGACTTGAAGAACTATAGAAAGAGTTCATGCCTCTCTGTCATTAATACTTTCATCAAGAAAATAATTAGAAAACTGTAGAAATGGTGAGCTCCAAACAACATGCCAAAATGAAATTGATTATATTTTAGTAGATAGAAAATGACTCACTAGTAATATGAGATACTTTTTTTAATCAGCTAGCTGTGTATAGTCCATTCACCAATTTGTTATAGGAAATATCACAATCAGTAAAAAGCTAGAAGAAAAAAAGAAATGAAAAAGATCATAGGATCATAGGTACAGAGCTGGAAGGGACCTCCAAGGCTTTCTAATCCAATGCTGCCACTTTACATATAAAGGAACCAAGGCCCAATCAGATTAAATGACTTGCTCAGGGCCACACAACAATAAGAGATATAATTTTTAAATCCTTTCCACTTAACCTCATTTATGTTAGAAACATACTTATATTGTGTAGGAATAAACAAGACTTGTTGGGAAGGCAGGAACATTTTAATTATAATTTACATTTATTCCCCCTGAACAGAGTATAGGAATAAGTACAAAGGACTCAGATGGATGCCAGTCCTTTAATAGGCCCTCACCTCAAATCTCCTGCCAAGCTCTTCATTGGCCAGATACAACCCCCTGACTGCCTACACCTTGTCCTTCTCAAATGGCTCATTTAAGCATGTGTACAAGCCTCTGACCTTTCACTCAACCGACCTGAGGCCTGGTTTCTGCTAAAGCTGGGGTAGGAGAGGGGGAAAGGTACACCTTCAATTCTGTGGAAACAAAACTTCTCCTCCCATTTCTTACAATTTAAAACAACAACCAAGAAGAAAAAACAACAGGAAGCAAAGGGAGGAAAAGAAATCATCATTAACTATATCAAGTTTTAATACTTACTTTTACCTATGTCAAAGCTCTAATTCCATTGGCATACAGAGTTCCCTACGAGGAAATCAATTTCTCAATGTAGATGATCTCTATTTCTCTCCAGATTGTAATCATACAGCATTTCCTAGGGGAACTGAGAAGCTAACTGATGTGTTAAGGGTCCCACAATTAGCATACACCAAAGTTGAGGCTAGAACCCAGGTTTCCTTGATTGCAAGTCCAGACTTTTTTCTTACAGTTTAACTGACATAAACCAATTGCCCTAACAAGAAGCCTGGAAGAGTCTAAGAATTTAATTAATCATCAAATACTTAATTTACCTGCCAAATGTAGACATATGGCAGCCAAGACCAACACTACTTTGGAATATAATAACAGGTTAAATTGAACATCTTCATATAATTTATAATGGCAACAATAGGATAGAAGAATAAGGACAGGAGCTGTCATTTTAAGGTCATAGGAACTCCCAGGTGAAGAAAATCTCTTTACCAATGCAGATCAGCATCTTTTCAGCAACTTAAAATCTTAAAAAACAGTTGCCTGGCTAGTTAAGAAGTTAAGCAACTTGCCAACAGACATGTGACCATTGCAGCAGAGGCAGGACTTGAACTAAAGTATTCTGGAATTTAAAGGCAGCTCTATCCACTCATCTTGTGTTCTGCAACAACCAAAAATACCAAGTTAAAAACTCTCTCTCTCTCTCTCTCTCTCTCTCTCTCTCTCTCTCTCTCTCTCTCTCTCTCTCTCTCCATGTGTGTGTGTGTGTGTATGTGTGTGTGTGTCCCTGTCTCTCTCTGTCTCTTTCTCTCTGTCTCTGTCTTTTATTCAAATCTGTACACTATGTTGAACTGGTGAAAACCAAAGGTAGAAAGCAGTTTGAGTAGAAAGTCATTCCAGAAGGGTCAACTCCCTCTGACAGTAGAACTCCATGATAGCTAGTGATTCACTTAGGAGAAAACTATAAGAAAGTTATATTCTAATCTAACACAAACATTCTTCTTGACACTGAGAGTGCTATGCAAAGATTTTTGTAGCTGGATCTACATCAACAAAAAGGGAGTAAATGAAAATTTTTCTAATGTCTTTTAGTATTGTAAACATCCATGCATTATATTCAAACACTCAGTATAACTTACTTACTGAACAGGCCAATTAGATCATCTACAATCACATGTGGAAAGAGCTCAAGCTAATCTAATTGGCCCAAGAAAACTCCATTTATTTCTGGGTTTCTGATGCCTTCATAATGTTAGAATGTGATCACTAAACATGCCCTCCAGGGTGGAGACTTTCTGCTCTTAGTAATATGAGTTCAGTGGATTACAATTTGGGGAGATTGCAATCTTTCAATACAACCTCCAAAAATGTGGATTTATTGTTGACTACTCAAGCAATGGAAAACTTTTCCCTCCTCCATTCTGTTTCTGGACTACACATGAAGGAATATATAGAATCATATCAGAAGATTATTACAAATCAAAACCTTAGCAGATTTAATGTTTTACTCAGTTTCTCTGAACTTTTGGTCTTTGATTTTGTCTTATCACATATAAGATGGCTTTCACAGGATTGAAAACTCTGAGAGAACTTAAAGATTATTTAATTCAATGGTTTTATTTTTATACCTCAAGAAACTGAGACTCAGAGAGGGTATGACATACCAGCACCATATGGGTTGTAAGTGGCAGAGCAGGGATTTGAACCTGGTTCTTCTGACTCTGTATCCAGTGATTGGCTTCCTAAACTACACTGCTTTAGATAAACATATAGCAGTAGTGATTGTTGTTGCTGTTCTCTACAATCATACAGCTCATACATTTAGGGTTGGAAAGGAGCTTAGTGGTCATCCTTCCAACTTCCTCATTTTCCAGATGAAGAAACTAAGATATAGTGTGACTTGTCTAAGGTCATGGAGTCAGCTGGTAAAATGAAGTTTCTAACATAGGACATCCATTTAACCCTAGTTCAGAAGTCTGAATCTATTGGGAATTAAATAATTTAATTGTGAATTAAGTAAAATTATTATCACTAGTTAGTTACCCACTGGGCAAAAAGATGGGGATTTCACTTTTACCCTTGTCACCTTATATTTTGTATCATATTCAATTATTAATATAATTTCTCTTAGAAGTTAAGTTCTTTGAGAACTAGTGTTGTTCGTTTGTTTTGTTTTTGTTTTTTAATCTTTTTATTTCCTCATTTGTGAGATAGTATGGTTAGTGGATGGAGGTCTGACCTCAGAGGCAGAAAGATCTGGGGACATATCTGTTGCAACAATTCGTCTAGCAGCTGTCATGGGGGTGAAAGACCAACACAAGCCCAACAACAAGGGCTCTGTCAGCATAGGTTCTTTTGATCTGCTTTACAAAGGAAAGTAACATTAAGGGGTTGACAATCTTACTTTAATCCAATGTATACATATATCATTCACTTAGTTCAGGGGAAAGAGCCAGTACCCTGAACTTCAGAGCAAACACAAACATACATTATAAATAGACCAAATACAATTCATAGTTACCAAAAGACATCAACATCTGGGTTCACGCACTGGAGGGCTCTTAATTACAGCTGCCCAGAGTCTCCACATCAACACTCCTGCAAGAGTGAAAGTCCCAAGCAAACAGCTCTGTTCTCTCTTTTTATACAGTCTTTGGACATCATCAAACGTCATCTGAGTGACCAGAACTTAGGCACCTACTATTGGCTCTGGTCTTAGCAACTCCCTTTAGGACCCTGAGGCCTTCACTCCCACTTAGGCTTAGCACCTAGTAATTAGGGGTTTGGGCCTGGGGCTTTGCACCTAATAGTAAAAGGGTGTGGGCCTGGGGTTTAGCACCTAGTAAGACTCAATCAAAGAGACTTAATTAATTTATCATTCTAAAACAGTGAGAAAGCCCCACTTTAGTTACCAATGCAATATCCCATTGACACATGCTTAGTGAGTAAATCCTTTAAGCCCTGTGAGGCTGCATCCAATTCTTTAAGAGTATAAATGGCCAGAAAATTAGGGCTTTGCCTTTACTAATGGGAATTTTGACACTGGAAGCTTCCTATACCAATGAAATCATAGCTCAAATTTAAACACATACACATACATCCTCAGAATATTATTTAAACAATGTTGTTGAATTATATTGTACTGTAATCATTCAATGTTCTTTATGTTTTCGAAAAAGAATCATAGTTAATTTCTTACTCAATATGCTCACATAGGACCTCTTTTTCCCATCTCTCTTCTTTTAATCTCCTTCCCATCTATATCCATTGTAGTCTCTCTCTCTCTCTCTCTCTCTCTCTCTCTCTCTCTCTGTCTCTCTCTCTCTCTCACACACACACACACACACACACACACACACACACTCTCACACACACACACACATTAACTTCAAGCCAGGTGACACATTATTTTCAGACCTAAGAACAATTCAAAACAAAGAGACTGTTTTCAGTCTAGGACTGGTTCCTTCATTTGTAGGTCATGACACATTGGCTAGGCAGCACGAAGGGTCATGCATAGCTATTGCTGGTTCTATGAATAAACTAAGAAATTCAATTTCCAATTCTGTAAATCTGGCACTTTTCATCTCCATTACATTTGGTGAGGGGGAGGGGGTAATCACCAGCTAAATATAGATCTTAGAATTGCAGGTATTTTTGTTTGTTCAGTATATTGGATTTGACAAAATAACTACCCAGTAAAATTTATTAGGAGATGAAGCATTACAGAAAATGGAAAGAATGTCCTCATCATCTTGGTCAGGAGTAAATTGCTTATTATAAAATAGACTAAAGGCACTTTCTCCAGTGTACACAGGAGAGGTTGGGGAATTTCTTTTTTTTTTTTCTTCAAGAGATTTTAAAGGAGAACTCTTAGGGTAGTGGTATGGACTAAATGACCTCAAGCTTTGTGTAAAAGCTATGTTTAACAAGGATGAAAATGTACCATAGACCCACTCCCATATATTGTACTTGTTTTATCAATCCCCATCTTGAACATGAAAATAAATTTAAGGTTATTAATTCCTGAAAATAATATCTGTACAAACTCACATTGATTTATGAAATAAAACAGGATGCTACTCTTCGAGCCCCCAACTTCATATTGCTAAAGACCTAAGGCAAGGAAAAAAAAGTTAAAAAATAAGTCTAAAAGCTCCCATGAAAACTCATCTATCCCTTTCAAGAGATGAACCCTATAGCCAATTTAATCAAATGTCAGGCATAAGAATGAATGGATTTGTGTTGCTCAGGACAATGGAATATTGTTACAGTGTTAATCTCCTAAAACTTTTGTCAACCATCACATTCATGTCATCTGTGTTATAAGCAAATTTTATAAAGATATCCTGTTACAAATATGAACAAATGAACCAACAAAATTCAGTGAAATGCTGATGAGTATTTGCAGTTTGAACATCATTTCGTTGTGTTTATCTCATCTGATTCTCATGACAATTTTATATGGTAGATAAGCAGACACTACTATGCTGAATCTGTGGCTGATGGAATTGACGCACAGAGTTTAAGTAACCTGACGTAAGTTCTCTAAATTAATGTTAGACCCAGGCTTATAACATAATCTGTGCCCTGACAGAATTTTTGCTAGAAGATAGTTGTACATTGGATATGAAAATGTTTTCACAGACATATCCGCTATAGCAGAGGTGCTAGAATTTGCAATCTGCCTGAGGCAGGGAACAGGTTAAAATGTAACTGGGAAATGTTTAATAAAATAAATAAAAGGACAATAAATTTGCTGTTCAATCATGTCCTACTTTTCATGACTTCATTTGGCTTTTTCTTGGCTAAGATACTAGACATGTTTGCCATTTCCTTCTCAAGCTCATTTTTATGGATGAAGAACTGAGGCAAACAGGGTTAAGTGACTTGGCCAGGGTCACAGAACTAGTTAGTGTCTGATGCTGGATTTGAACTTGAGGAGATGAGTCTTTCTGACTTTAGACCCAGCACTCTATGTACTGTACCACCTAGATGCCAGAGGCAACACAATGCAACAAATGTTAATTAGTTATTTTCTAATTCAATATGTAGCCTGTTGTGTTGGTAAGCAAAATGGGCTTTTAGCAATTAGTTCAAGTGCCCTTGAAGAGTTTGGATTTTGTTTGCTTTGAGTAATTCAGTGTATTTCATTGAGTCTTACTAGGTGCTAAGCCCCAGGCCCAAACCCCTATTAGGTGTAAAACCTTAGTGGGTGTGGATTGGCAACTAAGGTGGGGCCCAAGGTGGGGCTAACTCAGGGGAGGGCCTAGTTTACATGTCTGGGACAGCAGAGTCTTTTAGATCACGTGGGTTTAAGTCACCTCTTTGTGACGATTTTAGGTCACATGGGTGAGTTGCATGTGTGACTCACCCCTGATGCTGAAAAAGATATAAAACCAGGGGTTGGCCTTCTCTTCTTTGGAGCTCTTTCCCACAGCAGTGGTGGTGCGCATGACTCTGGGCCAGCCCTTGTTCTGAGCTGCTGCGCTGAACCTAGATGTTGGTAACTATGAATTGTATTGGGTCTGTCTGTTTGTAATTTGTTTAAGGGCTCTCACTCATGATGGTGCTGAGGCAGAGACTCCGGGCAGCTGTAGCTAAGGAGCCCTCCAGCTTGTAAACCTGGATGCTGAGACTTTGTTGAACTCTGATAACTATGTATTGGCATTAGAATCAGGCAAGGTCTGTCTGTTGATGTTTGTAATTTGTTTGTATTTTGCTCCGAAGTTCAGGGTACTGGCTTTTTCCCCTGAACTAAGTGAATGGTATTTGTATGCTGAATTAAAGTAAGCTTGTCAACCTCTTCATGTAGCTTTCCTTATTAAAGCAGATCAAAAGAACCTGTGCTTTTGCGGCATGTTGGCAGCTTTCTGGGTGCTGGTTGTAGGTGGATCTTACACCCCCACAGAAGCTGCTAGCCGGATTGTTGAAACACCTGTAAGGATCTGTTTCTATTTGGGTTTGACACTACTGTCCTAGAGTGGTAGAGATACAGTGGGGATCCCAGAAGAGCTATCACAAGTTTGAGGTATCCTGTGAATCAGCACTGACCTCCAAAGATTATGCTTAATTTTAATAGCCAACCAACCAGAGGACACATCAACTCAAATAAAATTTGTTACATCAACAGCAAGATACATTAGGTGAGAAGAAGAAATTCCTTACCACTTTTTCACAAGGTACTCTCTCCCAGATGCTGTCACTCAGTGTAGAAGAGCAAACATCAGAGAAAACATGTAAATAAGGAATATGCATGTCAAAGTGCCCTACATGTGGAACTCTAGCATGGTAAATATATGTGTTCAAGGAACATGCATGAAAAGGTATATCCCAGGAATTTATGGAGCAAGGACATACATGGAAAAGACCTACTGTAATGGCAAGCAAAGTGGGATTTTTGCTGGATTGAATCTGTATTGAGTTTTAGCCAATCAGAGACTTGTATGCACATTGAGTTCTATCCAATCAGATGTACGTGAATTCAACCAGTTCTAGCCAGTCAAATGCCAGCTAGAACTATATATAAAGAGAGCCCAGAGTGTCAGAGAAGCAGACATGGAGAGGCCACTGAAGAGAAGACATCAAGAGAGAGCTGCCAGCATTGAGAAGAGAAGAGATGAAGAAGAAAGCTGTGAGCATTGAGCTGAGAGGAAACCTAAAAGAGCTGGGAGAAGAGCCACCAAGAGCACTGAGGAGAGCCTCTGGGAGTGCAGAGGAGATCTTTGATGGCAGAGGCTTGATGAAGGAGTCTCTGAACTTTGACAGCAAGTGGAGGCGAGTGGAGCTGTAGGACAGAGAGCTGCCCATGAGAAGGAGGCTTAGCTTAAGCCACTTTTGAGAGCTGGTAAAGTGAACTGAGCTGTTAACACGGAGCCTCTGGACTTTCGACGTGAATTGAGATGGTGGTGTTGGTGGTGTGTGTCACTGCCCTGTTAAACTTTGTTTTCCCAGAAACAGAAGCTGTGGGAAGTAACCCCTGAAGCCTGCTGTCAGGCAGGAGCTTGGAGTGGAGCAGTCCCCATGACCTGGGGCCTGGTGCAGAAGTGTAGAGCTGCCTGTATGTGAATTCAGGTGAGAGTTGGGAGGGATCGGCCTACAGAGGAGGAGTCATGGGACTTAGAGATCAACCTTGGGTCAAGATGAAAGAGGACTTTGCTTGGATGCTTGGTAATGATTAAGGAGATTGTTCTTACTGTACTTAGGGATGGATGGTGTGATATTTTCTACTACCCCTTAAGGATGTGTTGTGCTAAGGAAGACCTTAGACTGGGACCCCCTGCTGTGTGGATAAGTGATATGGGGATGCAATGATACATACAATGGAATGTGATGTTCTTACTGGATGCAATAATATATACAATGGAGTATGATATTCTGCAACCTAGATGTGGATATGAGATAAATGATATACTTTGCTAAAGGATGTTGTCATGAATATTATGCTATGTTTTATTGAACAATGCTTTGGTTTGTTGCTGAATAAATAGAGAGTTTATTATACTGTGTGGTGGGATGCCCTGAAATTGATCACAGCAGCAGTCCTCAGATGTGTTGCTGTGAGTTGGTGTTACACCTACCCATAAGAAAACTGTGTGACCAGATTACACTTTTGGCAAGGACAACTTACACCTCAGATGCTGAAAGACTGCCATTGTCCTTTAATAAAGTCATCATGCTGAATATTGTGGGATCATATCTTTGCTTTCTACTTGAGACATTGTCTGCTGAGCACAGAAGTCTTTGTGTTACAAAATTTGTCTTTGCTTGGCATTGCCTTGAATCTTAATGTTGTCTTAGTGTTGCATTGTCTCTCCTAAGGGGCCTCCTGGGTCTCATGGTTGCCAGATCTCCTTCTGCTTCCTGATTTTGGCGTTCATATCTCCTGCTACTACCTCTACTACATGCTGGATGCAAGCAGGTTTTTGTCTGCTGAAATCTAATGACTTGAAAATCTCTCCCAGATAAGAGTCAGCTGACACCTTTTCAGACACTGCTGATGCAAGAAACCACTATGCCCAGCTAAATGTATACAAACAAAAGCCAGGCATTGTGTCCCCAGGATAAAATTGAGTCTAGTCCTTAGATTGTCCTTCTCTTGTACTGGATCTAAGTCCATGGCCAAAGACAACTATATGACTTAATGAAAGAAATATATTTTTCATTCCTCCCTGCAATTTTAGTTTAATCTCAAACTCATTCTTAATAGTGATGAAAATGGAAAATAGACCCAAGGTAAGGCTGAAAACAAAATTCAAAAGTGTGCCAGTAGGAGAAAATAGGACAATAATAAGTTGGGTTTACAGAAGAACATTTAAAAGTTCAAAATCTTGGAGGAGAAAAAAAGATTTAGGTGGAATTTAAGGTGTGACCACTACCATGGGTACCCAACATAGAATGAAGTTGAAGAGGCTGATGAACCAGATGCCAGAGAACATAATCATCAATGTGAATATTGAAGCAATTAGCAGGTTAGAATAGAGAAGAATGGAAATCAGGTTCTGCATCCTCTTCTGAAGGTGAGAAAATGTCTTGGAAGGTAGTAGATGTCAGAGAATAAGAATTTGGGCAGCATAATGTAATGGGATCCTGTACTCCCCATTCACAACCCATTTCTTTTTTTTTTAATTTTTTATTATTTATTTATTTTATATATTTTTTTTAGTTTTCAGCATTGATTTCCATGAGTTTGAATTACAAATTTTCTCCCAATTTCTACCCTCCCCCCACTCCAAGATGGCATATATTCTGATTGGCCCACTCCCCAGTCAGCCCTCCCTTCTGTCACCCCACTCACCCCCCCCCCCATATCCTTTTCCCTTACTTTCTGGTAGGGCAAGATAGATTTCTGTGCCTCATTGCCTGTATATCTTATTTCCTAGTTGCATGTGAAAAGTTTTTTTTGAACATATGCTTTTAAAACTTTGAGTTTCAAGTTCTCTCCCCTCTTCACTCCCCACCCACCCTCCCTAAGAAGGCAAGCAATTCAACATAGACCACATGTGTATCATTATGCAAAACCCTTCCACAATACCCAGGCTGTGAAAGACTAACTATATTTTGCTCATTCCTATCCTATCCCCTTTTATTCAATTTTCTCCCTTGACCCTGTCCCTTTTACAAAGTGTTTGCTTTTGATTACCTCCTCCCCCTTTCTGCCCTCCCTTCTATAGTCCCCCCTTTTTATCTCCTTCCTCCTTCTTTCCTGTGGGGTAAGATACCCAATTGAGTGTGTATGTTATTTCCTCCTCAGGTCAAATCTGATGAGAGCAAGATGCACTCACTCCCCTTCACCTGCCCTCTCTTCCCTTCCAACAGAATTGCTTTTTCTTGCCACTTTTATGTGAGGTAATTTACCTCATTTTATCTCTCCCTTTCTCCCTCTCTCAATATAGTCCTCTCTCATCCCTTAATTTGATTTTATTTTTTTAGATACCATCCCTTCATATTCAAGTCACCCTGTGCCCTCTGTACATATATATATATATATATATATATATATATATACATACATACATATATATATACATATATATATATATATATATATATATATATATATATATTCCCTTCAGCTACACTAATACTGAGCTCTCATGAATTATACACAACATCTTTCCATGTAGGAATGTAAACAAAACAGTTCAACTTTAGCAAGTCCCTTATGATTTCTCTTTCTTGATTACCTTTTCATGTGTCTCTTGATTCTTGTGTTTGAAAGTCAAATTTTCTATTCACCCCTGGTCTTTTCACTGAGAAAGCTTGAAAGTCCTCTATTTTATTGAAAATCCATATTTTGCCTTGGAGCATGATACTCAGTTTTGCTGGGTAGGTGATTCTTGGTTTTAATCCTAGCTCCATTGACCTCTGGAATATCATATTCCAAGCCCTTCAGTCCTTTAATGTAGAAGCTGCCAGATCTTGTATTATCCTGATTGTGTTTCCACAATACTCAAATTGTTTCTTTCTGGCTGCTTGCAGTATTTTCCCCTTCATCTGTGAGCTCTGGAATTTGGCAACAATATTCCTAGGAGTTTTCTTTTTGGGATCTTTTTCAGGAGGTGATCTGTGGATTCTTTCAATTTCTATTTTGCCCTGTGGCTCTAGAATATCAGGGAACTTTTCCTTGAGAATTTCTTGAAAGATGATATCTAGGCTCTTTTTCTGATCATGACTTCCAGGTAGTCTAATAATTTTTTTTTTTTTAACATTATCTGTGTTTTATTGTATTTTTAGTTTGTTAGATATTTCACAATTGCATTTTTTTTAATGCAATTTATTTATTTAACATATTTGGTTTTCAGCATTGATTTTCACAACAGTTTGAATTACAAATTTTCTCCCCATTTCTGCCCTCCCCCCCCCACTCCAAGATGGCGTATATTCTGGTTGCCCTGTTCCCCAGTCAGCCCTCCCCTCTATCACCCCCCTCCCCTCTCATCCCCTTTTCCCTTCCTTTCTTGTAGGGCAAGATAAATTTCTACACCCCATTGCCTGTGTATCTTATTTTTTAGTTGCATACAAAAACTTTTTTTGTTTTTGAACATCTGATTTTAAAACTTTGAGTTCCAAATTCCCTTCCCTCTTCCCTTCCCACCCACCCTCCCTAAGAAGTTGAGCAATTCAACCTAGGCCACACATGTATTATTATGTATAACCCTTCCACAATATTCATGTTGTGAAAGGCTAACTACATTTTGCTCCTTCCCAACCCATCCCGCTTTATTGAATTTTCTTCCTTGACCCTGTCCCCTTTCCAAAGTGTTTGTTTTGATTACCTCCACCCCCATCTGCCCTCCACTCCATCATCCCCCTGCCTTTTATTTTTTTTTATATCTTCCTCCCTCTTCTTTCCTGTGGGGTAAGATACCCAACTGAGTATGTATGGTATTCCCCCTCAGGCCAAATCTGATGAGAGCAAGGTTCACTCATTCCCCCCTCACCTGCCCACTCCCCTCCTCTCCTAGAACTGCTTCCTCTTGCCACCTTTATGGGAGATAATCCACCCCATTCTCTCTCTCCCTATCTCCCTCTCTCAGTAAGTTACTCTCTCATCCCTTAATTTCATTTTATTTCTTTTAGCTATCTTCCCTTCATCCTCAACTCACCCTGTGTCTGCTCTCTTTCTTTTACATATATATATATATATATACACATACATACACATACATACATATACACATAGATACATGCATACATACACATTCACTTATATATATACATAAACATATATATATGCATATATATATATGCATATTCCCTTCAACTACCCTAATACTGAGGTCTCATGAATCATACTCATCATCTTTCCATGTAGGAATGTAAACAAAACAGTTCAACTTTAGTAAGTCCCTTGCAATTTCCGTCTCTTGATTACCTTTTCATGCTTCTCTTGATTCTTGTGTTTGAAAGTCAAATTTTCTATTCAGTTCTGGTCTTTTCACTGAGAAAGCTTGAAAGTCCTCCATTTTATTGAAAATCCATATTTTGCCTTGGAACATGATACTCAGTTTTGCTGGGTAGGTGATTCTAGGTTTTAATCCTAGCTCCATTGACCTCCGGAATATCGCATTCCACGCCCTTCGATCTCTTAATGTAGAAGCTGCCAGGTCTTGGGTTATTCTGATTGGGTTTCCACAATATTCAAATTGTTTCTTTCTGGCTGCTTGCAGTATTTTCTCTTTGATCTGGGAGCTCTGGAATTTGGCAACAATATTCCTAGGAGATTTCTTTTTGGGATCTATTTGCGGAGGCGATCGATGGATTCTTTCAATTTCTATTTTGCCCTGTGGCTCTAGAATATCAGGGCAGTTCTCCTTGATAATTTCCTGAAAGATGGTATCTAGGCTCTTTTTTGATCATGGCTTTCAGGTAGTCCAATAATTTTTAAATTATCTCTCCTGGATCTATTTTCCAGGTCAGTGGTTTTTCCAAGGAGATATTTCACATTGTCTTCCATTTTTTCATTCCTCTGGTTCTGTTTTATAATATCCTGATTTCTCATAAAGTCACTAGCTTCCACTTGCTCCAATCTAATTTTTAAAGTAGTATTTTCTTCAGTGGTCTTTTGGACCTCCTTTTCCATTTGGCTAATTCTGCCTTTCAAGGAATTCTTCTCCTCATTGGCTTTTTGGAGCTCTTTTGCCATTTGAGTTAGTCTATTTTGTAAGGTGTTGTTTTCTTCAGTGTATTTTTTAGTATTTTTTTGGGTCTCCTTTAGCAAGTCATTGACTTGTTTTTCATGGTTTTCTCGCATCCTTCTTATTTCTCTTCCCAATTTTTCCTCTACTTCTCTAACTTGCTTTTCCAAATCCTTTTTGAGTTCTTCTACGGTCTGGGGCCAGTTCATGTTTTTCTTGGAGGCTTTGGTTGTAGGCTCTATGACTTTGCTGTCTTCTTTAGGCTGTATGTTTTGGTCTTCTTTGTCACCAAAGAAAGAATCCAAAGTCTGAGACTGAATCTGGGCGCGTTTTCGCGTCCTGGCCATATTCCCAACCAACTAACTTGACCCTTGAGCTTTTCAGTGGGGTATGACTGCTTGTAGATTACAGAGTTCTATGTTCTACGTTTGGGGGGGAGGTGCCAGCTCTGTCAGAGCCGCACTCCTCCTTCCCCAAGGACCCCCAGTCCAGACTGGGCTCAGATCTTCGGCAGGCTGTGCACCCCTGCTGTGATCCGCCACTTAACTCCCCCCACCAGGTGGGCCTGGAGCCGGAAGTAACAACAGCTGTAGCTGCCCCACCTCCGCTGCCCCCGGGGCTGGAAGCCGAACCGCGAACTCCTTCCACTCCCGCAGCTTTTCCCACTAACCTTCTCCACAGTCTTTGGTGTTTGTGGGTCGAGGGGTCTGGTAACTGCTCACGTATTCAGGGCGCTAGGGCCCCCTCCGCCCGGCTTCCGGTCTGGATCGTCCACGCCGCTCAGGCTGGGCTCTGCTCCACTCCGTTCCCGGCTCCCAGCTCCCAGCTCCCAGCTCCGTGTGGAATAGAGCTCACCCAGAGACCATCCGGGCTGTCCTGGGCTGGAGCCCTGCTTCCCTCTGCTGTTCTGTGGGTTCTGCCGTTCTAGAATTGGTTCAGAGCCATTTTTATAGGTTTTTGGAGGGACTCGGGTACGGAGCTCACTCTAGTCCTTGCTTACCAGCCGCCATCTTGCTCACAATTGCCTAGTCTAATAATTTTTAAATTATCTCTCCTGGATCTATTTTCCAGGTCAGTGCTTTTCCAGAAAGATATTTCACATTTTCTTCCATGTTTTCATTCCTTTGTTTATGTTTTATAATATATTGATTTTTCATAAAGTCACTAACTTCCACTTGCTCCAATCTAATTTTTAAGGTGGTATTTTCTTCAGTGGTCTTTTGGACATCCTTTTACATTTGGCTAATTCTGTCCTTCAAGGCATTCTTCTCCTCATTGGCTTTTGGGAGCTCTTTTGCCATTTGCATTAGTCTATTTTTAAGGTGTTATTTTCTTCACTCTCTTTTTGGGTCTCCTTTAGCAAGCTGTTGACTCATGTTTTTCTTGGAGGCTTTTGATGTAGGCTCTTTAACTTTGTTGACTTCTTCTGGCTGTATGTTTTGGTCTTCTTTGTCACCAAAGAAAGATTCCAAAGTCTGAGTCTGAATCTGAGTCTGTTGTTGCTCCCTGCCCATGTTCCCAGGCAACTATTTGACCCTTGAGTTTTTGTTGGGTAAGACTGCTTGTAGAGTAGAGAGTACTTTGTCCCAAGCTGGAGGTGCTGTGCTATTGTTTTCAGAGCTATTTCTACACAGCCAGCTCTGCCACACCAGCACTCCTCCTACCCCTTTCCCTGTCACTGACTCTTCCCTAGACCTGGAATACTCTTCTTCCTCATCCCACCTTCCTGTATTCTCTGGTTTCATTCAAATCCCAGCTAAAATATTATTTGCAGAAAGTGTAAGGGATGTTAGAACCTTTGTTTGCACAGAAATCATGTGATACATAATTTGCAAAACCTAAGGAGTCATACTTGTCAGAAAGTCTGTGGTAGAGGGATGCATCTCAGTGGTAGAGCAGACATTCCCTTTTGTCCCCTAAGAAGGCCTTCTTCCTGGGTCAGCATTCTTCTGTTAATGACTACCAAGGACAGGATACCTTCTGTCATAGTCATAAAAACTATCTTGAATGGTGGGACTTTTCTTATAATAGTCTAGGAAACACAAACATCTTGGTGTGTATCTTTGTCTTATTAATTGAGAATATTCCTTTCTCATGCTATGGAGATCATAGAATCTGAGTGACATAGACATCCTGGGTTCAACTCTCACTGATTGAGAACATTCCTTTAAAAATATTTATGACTTGTTGTAAAGCCAATAATGGCAGCACACCTGAGGACTGCAGCTGTGAATAACTTTAAGGGTCTAATTGCGTAGTATAATGAACTCCCTATTTATTTAGAATTTAACATTGTTCAGGGAATTAAAGCATAATATTCATAACAACATAACATAGTAACTTATTACTAAGGTGGCCACATAGTCTTAAATAAAACATATCATTCAATATATCTTACAGCATTTCTCAACATACCCACACAGCACATATCATCGTATTCAGTAGCGTTCCCCAAAATACTTGTTTATACAAGCAGGGGGTCGTAGGCTAGGATCTTCCCTAATACAACATATCATCCTTAAGAGGTAGCAGAAAATACAAATACCATCCACCCCTAGGTCACGGCAAGTTACAATCTTCTCAGTCAATACAGAGTGTCCAAGTAAAGGCCACTTTTACCTTGACTTGAGGCTGACTTCCAAATCCCATGGTTCCTCCTGCATGGGCAGACCAATCCCAGCTCTTGCCTGGGTTAACACACAGGCAACTCTCCACACCTGCTCTTTGCCTCAGCTCATGGGGACTGTTCCACTCCAAGTTCCTCCTGCTTCTTCTTGACAGCAGGCTCCAGGGACTCCTGCCCACAGCTTCTGTTTCTAGGAGAACAAAGCTTAACAGGGCTACAAAAATATTTGCACATATTATCAGCACCATCATCTAAATTCATTCATAAAGACCAACAGACAGAGCTCCTGTCAGAGAAATTAATGGGGCCCAATGCATTGTTAATGTATTTTTGCTTAATGGGAAGATCTTTCCCTTCCATTAATAGGCCCATGTGACCTATTTAAGTCACATGGAAGCCTAAGTCACATGGGTTTGAGTCATATGAGCCTGGGACATGAGGGTTGTGATGCCCTCTGACCTTGAAGAAGTGTATGTATTCTCTGAGGTTAGCATTTTGCTTTGGAGCTCACCCATGGGAAAAGTATTAATGTAATATAGCCAGATGAGACTCTGGGTAGCCATTGAAGAGCCCCTTGGCTTTGAAAAACCCAGATGTTGGTGCTTCTCTCTGGTAACTATGTATGTATTGCTTTTCATCAGACAGTTGGAAGCTCCGTCTGTTGGTCTTTGCTGTTTGTATTTGCTCTGTTTATATAATTTCTGCCTGTGATTTCTGTTTGTAGTTTCTTTAAAGTTAAGGATGATGACTTTTCCACTGAACTAAGTGAATGATAAATATATATGCTTGATTAAAGTAAGATTGTTGGCCCTTTTAAGTTGCTTTCCTTTAGAAAAGCAGATCAATGATCCTGTGCTAGCAGCCCTCCTTTGT
The DNA here is from genome assembly GCF_011100635.1 of Trichosurus vulpecula. Taxonomy (NCBI): domain Eukaryota; kingdom Metazoa; phylum Chordata; class Mammalia; order Diprotodontia; family Phalangeridae; genus Trichosurus; species Trichosurus vulpecula. The sequence goes on along the minus strand of NC_050573.1, from coordinate 274,653,386 downwards.
GCTGGTGTTATTGGTCTTATAACCCCACAGCAGCTTCAAGTAACATTGTTGTTACACTTGTTATTCTTTTACCTAATAAAGCATAAAGAAAATGAGAATGGTGGGGGGCCCTGAAATGTGAAATGCAATTAGGGGCAAGACCCATATGGGGGGTATTTATGTGTTGTCAGATAGGCTGTGAACCCTGAAATACTGAGCCAATGGGGAACAGGAGAGGAACACTTGAATTGGGAACAGGGAAAAAAAAACTTTGTATTCATCTCAACAAGTGAGCTCCTTAGTGGGTTACCCATTCTTCTTACAAGAATGTATAATAAAATATCTCCTGACTTCACCAGTTTGTCTATCTAGTTTTTGGTAAGATGTGCATGTTTCTTACAGAAAACCTTTCTACTCTTCTTAAACCTAGTGTCTTCCCTCTCTTAAAGGTTCCCAGTTTATCATATATAACTTATTTGTACATACTTGTTTGCTTCTGAAATTGTGAATTCCTTGAGGGCAGGGACTATCTTTTGCCTTCCCTTTTCATCCCCAGCAAAGCACAGTTCTTGGCACTTAGTAAACACTTAATATTTATTTATTGACTATTGTTTATTAACGTTATCTTTTCCAGATTTGCATGTGAATGAACCTAATCTAGAATACAAACTATGTAAAGAAGGTAAGTCCATTGTCCTATGCCTCCAGGTACATATTCCTACCTTTACAACTGTCTGTCAGTGTTCAGAAAAAAAAAAAAAAACAGATAAATCAACAACTACCAGAATTACCTTGGTTTTCCCTATACAAAACTTTCTGTATCTCTAATAAATGCAAATGTTTCTATAACTAAACATGGAGATATGTGTGGAGAGGAGGGTCCTGCTGGTAGTAATGGCAGTGGTAACATCAGTAGCTGTAGCAACAGCAGCAGCAATAAATTAATGGAAATCATCTGCAAGGCTAGAACTATGAAGTCCTTTTATTTCTATTCTCCTAATGATATAATTTCTCTGTCTCATATTTTAATTAAACTTGTAGATCCACCTGGGAGATAGATAAAGATGAGATGGCTTCTTCACATCAACATTTTTAAATAGGACCATGGGGTTAGATCAACTGGCATTTTTAGACTACGGAAGAGAAGACAAGGTAGAGACGGGGAGTGGAACATGCAAGATTTCTTCAAGGGTTTTAGAGGTTCTTTTTTTGTGGAAGAGGAATTTGAATTGTTCTTTTTGGACTGTCCTTCCAGAGGACAGGTGAAGACTACAGGGTTCCTGATTCTCCATGGATTCCTCTTCCTCTTCTGCATCTTAAATATAGGTGTCCTTTAGGGCCCTATCCTTGGCTATCTTCTTTATATCATCTTTCCCTTGGAAATTTCATCCAACCCTCCTTCTCCCATTTTGTTTTTTACTTCAAACATTACCCCAATGTAGATAACTCCCAAATTTATAGCTCTACCATTCCACTTCTTTCCTGGATGACAGGACAACGTTTCCAGCTGCCTGTTAGACAAATCTTCCTTTAAGTACCACTAGAGCCTCAAATTCACAATATCCAACTTGAACAAAAGGTGAGAGACACAATAGTATCATTTAAAAAAATCTCTCCCCCCAAAAAAGGAAAAAAAAAACATTGAACTTGAATCAGAAAATTGGGTTTGAATTTCCTATTACTTACTAAATAATGGTCTTCATGAAGTCACTTTACTTCTTTAGGTCTCAGTTTCCTCATTAGTAAAATGAGATTTTTCTGTGACTTGTCATTTTATCTAAGCTCCCCAAATTACATGAATTAAAAATCTTTCTACTCTTCTCAATATTTCTTTTTCTGTAGGCACTACAATTTTCCTAGTTTCTCAATTTCAAGATCTGAGAGTAGGCATCTGTGAGTCTTTCCATTCTCACATCTTCTGCATCCAGTGAATGCATTCAATCTGTATTCAGGATTCATGGTATTCAAAAGATGGGAGTTAATAGTGCTGCTGGTCATGCCTAGGTCAGGCCACAGAGAATAATAACAGGCACTTATATAGTGATTTAAAATTTTCAAAGCACTATATATGTAATAGGTCATTCCATCCCTACAACAATGTAAAAAGAGTAAATTCTACAAGATTCCCATTCACAGCTTGGTTAGCCCAGATAGTCTCTGGGGTCTTTTCTAGCTTTGAGAATCTCTACTCTCATCAGTATGTGCATTCCCTCCTACATTACAAATCGCCACTCATTTCTGCCTTCTCATACTGTCTTACCCCAATCATATGTCATAATATTTCCACAAATGATCCACCCAATGTGCTGAGGGCTTTGCTCTAGATCTTTTGACATTACATAGATGCCAAGTCAAGATGGCAGAGTGAAAACAGCATCTTACCGGAGCTATCTCACAAATTCTGTCAGATACCTCTAAAAATGAATTTAAGCAGATTTGAGAGAGTTAGAAGCCACTAGTAGACTGAGTGTGCAAATTTCCAAGCCAGGAAAGTCCACAGGGTCGACAGGATGGATCTGTAGGCTGGTAGAGGGCCCAGTGCATGGCCAGACCACACCAAAGTGGGAGCAGCTGTGGAACTCAGCCAGTGACCCAGGCTGGGAGAGTGCTGGGTATACAAACCTGGTGGCGATCCCCAGGCCTCTCAGCCCAGAATGGGAGTCTGTCAAAGCTAAGGGAGATAGCAGCACAGCACCAGTGCCCATGAGAGCAACTACCCCTGAAGCATGCAGTCTAAAGGTTTGAAACTTGCCTTCTTGAACTTCTGCGAGCCATGATGACCAGATAAAATGGCTCTCCTCCTTCCCTTCCCCACCCAGAGAATACTCCCTTGGGAAAAACCCTGAAATAGAGGAGCCAGAAGTGAGGCTTCAGTAGCCAAACAGTGGGAGTTCCTGATCGCAGCGGGGTGGAGCCAGCAAGGGTCAACACCAGGAAACCAGAGGTGCCTTTGCACAGCCAGGGGAAGTGGTAGACACCAGCAAAGACCACAGCTGAGACCACCCACACTGTAGTACAACCCTAGGGGAAGAGGAGCCTTCCAGCAGCCAGATCACCCCTCCCCCACACTTCACCAAACCAGAGGCCATAGCACACAAACCCAGTAACTAGGTCCACAGTTCCTAGCACAAGAAACTTAGGACAGAGCCCCCTGAGCCCAGAAGCAGAGATCCACTTTAAATCCGGGAAAAAGATCACAACATGTAGAAGCAGTCTAGAAAACTGAGGGTGATCGATTCTTTTTATGGAGACAGGGAAGATCAAAATATCAATTCAGAAGAGGACAGCATTGACACTATACCCACATCTGAAACCTCAAAATGGAATGTGAACTGGTCTCAAGGCCCAAAAACATTCCTGGAAGAGCTCAAGGAGGATTTTAAAAACCAAATTAGAGAGGCAAAAGAAAAAATGGGAAAAAAGTCACTGATGAGAACTGGTTCCTAATCTAATTGGAGAGAATGATGGCCTGAAAAGTAAAATTAACCAAATGGCAAAGGAGGTTCAGAAGCCAAATGATGATAACAATTCATCAAAAATTAGAATTGGGCAAGTAGAAACTAATGACTCTATGAGGCATCAAGAATCAGTCAAACAAAATCTAAAGAATGAAAAAAATAGAAGAAAATGTGAAATATCTGATTGGAAAAACAACTGACCTGGAAAATAGATCCAGGAGAGATAGTCTAAGAATTATTGGTCTACTGGAAAGCCATGATGAAAAAAGAGCCTGGATAGCATCTTCCAACCAATCATCAAGGAAAACTGCCTGAGGTCCTAGGACCAGAGGGTAAAATAGCCATGGAAAGAATCCACCTATCACCCCCTAAAAGAGACACCAAATTAAAAACTCCAAGAAATATTGTAGCCAAATTCCATAGGGCAAGAAAAAATACTACAAGCAGCCAGAAAGAAACAAGTCAAATATCACAGAACTACAGTTAGGATCATGCAGGATCTTGCCACTTCTACATTACAAGACAGGAGGAATTAGAATTTGCTACTCTGAGAGGCAAAGGAGCTTAGACAACAACCAAGGATCAACTACCCAGCAAAACCGAGCATAATTTTTCATACAAGGAGATGGACATTCAATGACATAATGGAATTCCAGAACTTCCTGATGAAAAAGCCAGAGCTCAATTAAAAATTTGTTTTTCAATTACAAAACTCAAGACAGACATAAAAAGGTATATGGGAAAAGCACCCTTTTTAATCAATAAGGGCAAATTGTTTATAACCTTATATAGAATTATATATTTTATATATGTTATATATGTATATATATACATGTGTCAATCTTGAGAATAGTACAGTTATTATGACAACTGAAAGGGATATATATATAGACTGAGGGTTTCAGTATAAAATACCATATTTCCCCACATATAAGATGCACTCTTTTTTGAAAAAAAATGGGGTCTAAAACGGGTGCGTCTTATACAGTGGTTGTAGATATTTTTACTTGCATTTCCCGCTTTTTCGTGCTTGTTTTTGTGCTCATTGTTGTAGATTTTTTTACTTGCATTTCTTGCTTTTTCACCCTTGTGGTCTTTGTGTTCATTGTTTCACATTTGTTACTGGTATATTAGGTTACATTTTGCCACGTTCTGCCCAGAAATGGCTCAGAAACAATTTTCGTACAGTGCTGAATTCAAGTTAAAAGTGATCTAGTTTGCAAAAGTGAATGGAAATTGTGCTGCTGAGTGTAAGTTTGGTCCTCCTCCAACTGCGAAAACAATCCAAGACTGGCTACAGGAAGAAGAAACCCTACTCAAAATGACACGGCAGAAGAAGGCCATGAGAGACAAGTCAGCAAAATGGCCTGATTTAGAGAGGGAATTGAAGATACGGATTGAAGAGCAAAGGGCAATTGGAATTCCTTTGTCCACAAAGATGGTTCAGCATGAGGCAAGAAGAATTGCTGATGAAAAAGAAGTTACTGATTTCAAAGGAGGACACAATTGGTGCTTCAGGTTCATGAAACAGAATGGACTAAGCATGTGTACATGCATCAGACTTGCCCAAAAGATGCCTGAAAGCTATGAGCAGATGAATAAAACTTGAGTTCAATAACTTTATGTAATACATTTTTTTTTTCAAATTTCGGGCCCCCAAATTAAGATGCATCTTATACATGGGGAAATACAGTAACTAATATAATTATTAAAAAACCATAATTAAAGGGTATAAAGAGATTGTGCTGGGAGAAGAGGCAAGGAGTGGTAGAAAAGGGTAAATTACATTACATGAAGAGGCACAAAAACATATTATAGTAGAGGGCAAGAAGGGAGAGAGAAGAACAGTATTTGAGCTTTACTCTCATCAGATTTGGTTCAAGGAGAGAATAACATACTCTGATAAGCATAGAAACAAAATTTGTCCTACAGGCAGTAGGGGGGAAAGGGGAAAGAAAAGGGGGAAGGGCAGTCAGAAGGGAGGGAAGAAGTAGCAGGGGAAAAAGATAAGATAAGGGAGGGGAATCAATAGGGAGGGTAAACAGGAAAGTGGCAGTCAAAAGCAAAACTCTTTTGAGAAGTCTAGGGGAGAAGGGAGTAATGAAAGCATAAATAGGAAGGGAAATAGGATGGAGAAAAAGACACACGTAGTAATCATAATCATGAATGTGAATGGAATGAAATCTCCCATAAAACGCAGTTAGCAGAATGGATTAAAAACCATAATCCTACAATATGTTGTTTACAAGAAATACATTTAAAACAGGGGGATACACGCAAGGTAAAGGTACAAGGCTGCAGTAGAATATCTATGCTTCAGTTAAAGTAAAAAAAGGCAGGGGTAGAAATCCTAATCTCAGACAAAGCAAAAGCAAAGAGAGATATACTTAAAAGAGAGAAGGAAGGACACTATATCCTGCTAAAAGGCACCATAGACAATGAAGTAATATCACTACTTAACATATATTCACCAAGTGATGTAGCATGCAAATTCTTAGAGGAGAAGTTAAGGGAGATACAGAAAGAAATAGGCAGGTTGAGGGGAACCTCAACCTCCCACTTTCTGAACTTGATAAATGTAACCTCAAAATAAAAAAGAAAGAAGTTACGGAGATGAATAGAATTTTAGAAAAGGTAGATATGACAGACCTCTGGAGAAAACTGAATGGGGATAAAAAGGAATATACCTTGTTTTCAGTAGTACATGGCACATACTCAAAAATTGACCATGTAGGAGGGCATAAAAACCTCACAATCCAGTGCAGAAAGGCAGAAACAGTCAATGCATCATTTCAGATCATGATGCAATTAAACTTATTTGTAATAAAGGACCGTGGAAAGATAGAGTAAAAATTAATTGCAAACTAAATAACCTAATCCTAAATAATGAGTGGGTCAAAGAACAAATCATAGAAACAATTAATAACTTCATTCAAGAGAATGACAATAATGAGACAACATGCCAAAACTTATGGGATGCAACAAAAGAAGTTCTTAAGGGAGGTTTTATATCTCTAAATGCTTACATGAATAAAATAGAGAAAAAGGAGATCAATGAATTAGGCAGGCAACTGAAAAAGCTAGAAAAAGAACAAATTGAAAATCCCCAATTAAATACCAAATTAGAAATACTGAAAATCAAAGGAGAAATTAATAAAATTGAAATCAAGAAAACTATTGAACTAATAAAACTAAGAGCTGGTTTTATGAAAAAAACAATAAAATTGATAAACTTTTGGTCAATTTGATTAAAAAAAGAAAGAGGAAAGCCAAATTACCAGTATCAAAAATGAAAAGGGTGAATTCACCTCCGAGGAAGAGGAAATTAAAACAATAATTAGGCATTATTTTGCCCTACTGTATGACCATAAACTTGACAACCTTAGGAAATGGATGAATATTTACAAAAAATATAAATTGCCCAGGTTAACAGAAGAGGAAGTAAAATACCTAAATAATCCCATCTCAGAAAAAGAAATTTGGCAAGCCATCAATGAACTCCCTAGGAAAAAATCTCCAGGGCCAGATGGTTTTACATGTGAATTCTATCAAAAATTTAAAGAACAATTAATTCCCATACTGTATAGACTATTTGGGAAAATAGGTGAAGTATGAGTCCTACCAAATTCTTTTATCGCACAAATATGGCACTAATACCTAAACCAGGAAGAGTCAAAACAGAGAAATAAAATTATAGATCAATTTCCCTAATGAATATCGATGCAAATATTTTATATAAAATATTAGCAGAAAGATTGCAGCAACTTTTCATGAGAATAATACACTTTGATCGGGAAGGATTTATTCCAGGAATGCAAGGCTGGTTCAATGTTAGGAAAACTATCAGCTTAATTGACCACATCAACAACAAAACTAGCAGAAAAAATATGGTTATCCCAATAGATGCAGAGAAAGCTTTTGACAAAATACAATTCCCATTCCTATCAAAAACACTAGGAAGCACAGGAATAAATGGAACCTTCCTTAAAATTATAAATAGTATCTACCTAAAACCATGGGGATAAGCGAGATGCATTTCCAATAAGATTGGAGGGTGAAACAAGGATGTCCATTATCACTCCTATTATTCATTTGGTACTAGAAATGTTAGCTTTAGCAATAAGAGAAGAAAAATAAATTGGAGGAATTAGGGTAGACAAAGAAGAAACTAAGTTATCACTCTTTGCAGATGATATGATGATTTACTTAGTCCTAAAGAATCAAGTAAAAAACTGCTTGAAATAATTAGCAACTTTAGCAGAGTTGCAGGATATAAAATAAACCCACAAAATCATCAGCATTCTCATATATTACTAACAAAACCCAACAGCAAGAGATAGAAAGAGAAATTCCATTTGAAGTCATTATAGACACTATAAAATATTTGGGAGTCTACCTGCCAAGACAAACCCAGGGCCTTTATGAACACAATTACAAAACACTTTTCATACAAATAAAGTCAGATTTAAATAAATGGAAAAACATCAGTTGCTCATGGTTAGGCTGAGCTAATATAATACAAATGACAATTTTACTTAAATCAATTTACTTTTTCAATGCCAAAGCAGTAAAACTATAAAATATGATTTTACAGAGTTGGATAAAATAATAACAAAATTCATCTGGGAGAACAAAAGGTCTAGAATATCAAGGGAATTAATGAAAAAAAAAATGGAAGGGAAGGTGACCTAGCCATAAGTCATCAAAACTACTTGGTACTGGCTAAGAAACAGAATGGTGGATCAGTGGAATAGGTTAGGTACAAAGGACACAATAGTCAACAACTATAGCAATCTACTCTGACAAACCCAAAGAATCCAGCTTCTGGGTTAAGAATTCAATATTTCACAAAAATTCTGGGAAACCTGCAAAATAGTATGGCAGAAACTGGGCATAGACCAATATCTTATACCATATACCAAAATAAAGTCAAAATGGGTACATGATTTAGGAATAAAGCCTGATGCTATAGGTAATTTGGGAGAACAAGGAATAGTTTACCTGTCAGATTCATGGGAAAGGGAAGAATTCATGTCCAAACAAGAGATAGAGTATTACAAAATGCAAAATGAATAATTTTGATTATGTTAAATTGAAAAATTTTTGTACAAACAAAGCCAATGCAACAAAGATTAGGAAATCATCAGAAAATTGGGAAAAAAATCTTTACAACTGGTGTCTTTGATAAAGGCTTCATATCTAAAATATACAAGGAACAGAAACCAATTTATAGGAATCCAAGTCATTCCCCATTTGAGGAATGGTCAAAGGATATTAACAGGCAGTTTTCAGAGGAATAAATTAAAGATATCTACAGTCATATGAAAAAATGTTCTAAATCACTACTGATTAGAGAAATGCAAATGAAAACAACTCTTAGGTACCACATCTCTCCTGTCAGATTGGCTAACATGACAAAAGAGGAAAATCATAGGTGCTGGAGAGGATGTGGGAAAATTGGAACATTGCTACATTGTTGGCAGAGTTGTGAACTGATCCAGCCATTCTGGACAGCAATTTGGAACTATGCCCAAAGGGCTATAAAAATGTGCATATCCTTTAACTCAACAATACCATTTCTAGGGCTATATCCCAAAGAGATCATACAAGAGGGACATGGACCAGTGTGTACAAAAATATTTATAGCAGCTCTTTTTGTGGTATCAAAGAATTGGAAATCAAGGGGATGCCCATCAACTGGGTAATGGTTAAACAAATTGTGATATATGAATGTAATGGAATACTATTGTGCAATAAGAAATGAGGAACATATGGACTTCATTACAACCTGGAAAGACTCATATGAACTGATGCTCAGTGAGGGGAGCAGAAGCAGGAGAACATTATACAAAATTACATATATATGGTATCTGCAAGGACTAACTTTGATAGACTTGACTTCTCTCTTCAATACAATGTTCAAAGACAGCTCCAAAAATTCATGATGGAAAATGCTATGCACACCCAGAGTAAAAATCATGGAGTCTGAATGCAGATTGAGGCAAACTATTTGCTCCCTTTTTTTCCTTCTTTTTTAGTTTCATTTCTCCCTTCTCATGATTCATTACTTTGGTTATAACCCTTCTTTACAACTGGAATATTATGTAAATAAGTTCAATGTGAAGGTAAATGTAGAACCTACATTGGATTACATGCCATCTTGCAGGGGGAGGGGAGAGGACAGGGAAGGAGAGAAAATTTAGAACCCAAAAACTTGTAGAACTGAGTGTGGTAAACCAAAAAAAAAATTTTATTTAAAAAAGAAAAAAAAGAAAAAGAAATTGCATAGATGCCAATGGGAAATACAAGCTGTACATGACTTGCCATTTGATTATGTAACATGAATGGATCACCTATTATTTAAATCTCTGTTGATATCTTTTAGGTCACTTTTCTTATAGAATTCTTTGTTCATAAGATAGTGTAGTCTCATACTTACCATAAGGCTCCCTATTTCCCAGGGGGTCTACAACTTTAATTATTTGAAGACAGTGCTATCCCTTGACCCACAGTCAAATGACATCATTAGAAGAATATTGATGTTTAAAAAAAAAGATGGCTTTTTGTTTCAAAGAAAAGCCCAAGGCCATTAAAATCATTGTATCATTTCCCAAATGCAATCTAGCCAGATCTCTTCCTCCTTTTCAATTACAAGCCAAGTTCATTGTTTATCTGTTTTGTCTATGCAAGATAAATTAGATATGTAATGCACTGATGGTCCAGCTCTTTGGGTTGTCTATCATAGTCAATAGTCATCCTTCATAGAAGTGTGTGTGTGTGTGTGTGTGTGTGTGTGTGTGTGTGTGTGTGTGTGTGTGTATGGATCAGGATTTCTGGAATTGTTATGGATCCCATTTAGGAAATTCTGAAGTTGAGTGGCATTTGCTACTCTTATCAGTAAAATGCATTTCTACAATGAAATCTTCAATTTCTGCTCTGCATTAAACTTAATGTTAATGTTATTAATCAGAAGGTCATTGAACATGGTGGTTTCTGTTGTTAAATTTTTAAAAGAATTCTGTAGAATCGTATGCATGTGAGGCAAGTTGTAGGAAAAGCTCCTTTGAGGCAGAATTCTGCTCTACTTTTTCAAATGGACTTTCCTCCTTTTTGTCCATTACTCTCCTTGTATGTTTATGCCCAGGAGCATAATCACTTCAATTCAATTCAATTTGCATTTACTGAGTTCCTACTATGCGTCAAGTACTTTATTAGATTCTGATGATATAAAGACAACAATAAAAGCCAAGTTTTACATTTGAGGGGGGATGGCATAAGGAGAATGGGGTGAACATTTACACAAACAGTTTTCAGTACCAGATAGTTCTCATAACTACTCACTGTGGAGTCATATGCTCATCTTGGTGGTTGCAGATGCCCCACTAAAGTGGAAGTGCTTAGAGTGCATCAGGGATGGTGCCATTGGATTTGAAAATTAAAGGGTTCACTCTCATTTATGAAGAAAAGAGTTGGTTATCTGAAATCTTGATAGTTTTTTAAATTTATTTTTCTGTTTGGTATCTTTTGATTCCTTCCTTAAGTTCTATTGGAATACTTGGCTTAAGTTTCTAAACTTATTCAGACTTGTTTTTTATGCTGCTTCTACTTCTTCTTTTATGAAGTGGTTTTAACCTTCCATGATTCTTCTCCATATGCTTTTGCAAATGAGTTTATATTCTAAATCAGCTTTTCCCTTGACTGTCATATCTTTCCAAATGACAGGAAGAGTATCTGCTGGCTAGAACAATTTCTCCTCATTGTGGCAATTTAGTTTAATTAGGTAATCTTCTTTAGGAATTGCATACTGTCCATTATTTTATCCACTGCCTGGTTTTCATGGTCAACAAGTTATTCAAAAAGGTTAGATAAAAGTGGCCACAATTGTCCACAATATCTTCTCATTTTTACTTCTACTAAATTGGTATTGATTTTGATCTTTGTTCTAACAAATCTAGATATGTTTGTATAGTTTGATAATTAGTAATGACTACTTTAATTAATTATTTTTTTTCCTCTTAGAAGACACTCAATTTCTTTCTTTGTCATTCTTGGTACTCAACATGTCCAGTGTCCCTCAACAAAATTCTTAAAGAAAGCATTCATTATACAAGGTGAATCTTTCATATTGAGGTATTTTACTTTTTATTCATTTATTTTTAGTTTTCAACATTCACTTCCATGAGATTATAAGTTCCGAATTTTCCTAACCCATGTTGTCCAATGTAATTTTTTTTGCCACATCCTTTACCTCCACCTTTGCATTGAAAATATTAAAGTATTAATTTTATCTGGGGGAAGTGTCTTATTCAGTTCTTTGAATAATTTCTCTATTTTCTCACTCTCTGCAATGGATTTTAGTGCATAAAGTTTCAATTATTTTTATTGTGCTTTATTTTCAAGTGTTTATGCTGAGCACTGAAATACAAGATGGCCAACTATCCCCATGAAATGATGTTTCATGTTGCCTTTGGACACATGAGAAAACAAATTTAACAACTACTTTATTTGCCTCTCCAAAGGGAGGCAACAACTTTATTTTGACTTCTGGTTTCATTTATAATCAGAATGTCAACTGATGTAATTCATTCTCTCCAGTATATGTCCACCCATTGGTTACTGGACAAGAATCTTACTTTAAAAGTTTGTTATTGTTTTTCAGTCGTTTTCAGTCATGTATGACTTTGTGACCCCACTTGGGGTTTTCTTGGCAATGACAGTAGAATGGTTTATCATTTCCTGCCCCAGGTCATTTTACAGATGAGGAAACTGAGGCAAAGAGAGTTAAGTGACTTGCACAGGGTCGCACAGTAAGTAATTGTCTAAGGCCAAATTTGAGCTCAGAAAGATGAATCTTCCTGACTCCAGTCCCAGCATTTTTTTTCATAGGCACCTAGCTGCCCCCCCCTTTAAAAGTAGCAAGAGTTAAATTAATGTTTCTACTTAATCTACAAACTATGACTCCCTTCACCTTCTGCCCCCTTTTCTAGCACTCTATTACATCCCTGTAGTAGCATAAGAGTATGCATAGGACTGAAAGCCATCTAACATTTTTTTGTTATTGGTTTATGAGCTGCTATAGCCAAAGAATTCACCACAAAGTGGCCAGCCTACTGAGGATAAGCCTCTTTATACTTAACTAAGGTAGGCTTTGAAAAGAAGAAACGGTGTTTTGACAGGATGGTACTCATAACCTTTTCAGCATGGCAGAACTCACTAGAGCTTTTGTTACACTGACATAACCTTCAAGAACCCAGAGTTAACACAATACCATGATGAGTAAATGCAGTGAAATTTGTAGAGCATTCTAAGTCTTTAAGATATCAAGGGAAAAAGAAAATACCCAACTTTTATTCAATATTTTATTTGTCTTTAATCATTTTTTTATATAATAAAAGAGAGAAAAAATGGTAAAGTGGAGGGTGTGTGGTTATACTCTTCAGATGTGGTGAGGCCAGGAAGGTCAGTGTAATTGATGGTTGTCTGACAGAGAGTTGGTTAAAGATAAGACCCTTGGCGGGTAACCATGATATACATGTTCCTAAGTTCATTTCAAGATTAAAATGGGGACAAGGATACAGAGAGAATCATTGAGAGACAGAGAGACAACAACAAAAATAGAAGGACAGAGACAAGGAAGAGCAGGGAAAGAGAAGCTAGGAAAGAGTAGTACAAATATAGGAAGGGGGAAAAATGGGCAGAATTATCAGTTTGGCAAGACAACATGATCATGGTGGTCTTGAGCTGTAGGCACATTTTTCTTCATGTGCATATTTTTGTTACACTGTGAGACATCTCCTTTTGGTAAGGAAGACCAAGAAGCTGTTCCCCTTTGTACAAATTTAATCACATTGGTGAGTTTTCCTAGAGCAGAAAATACCAATAGAAATCTTATCTTTGATGTTCAGCTTCTTCCATGCCTGATATTTCTGAGACTCTTGCTGCCCTTCAGGGAACATGTGCTACTGCTCAGGAAATCATGAGGGAACAGCCTCCCACTCTGGTCAGAACCAAGCTAGTTCCTCAGTTTCTTTGTGAAATTTCTTTTAGAGTCTTACTCTTACATCCTATTACCATTCCCCCTAGAAGGTCAATTAGATTTCTCACTTTTGGTACAAATATCATTAATAATAATAACTTTAATTTCTGAATATTACCATTGTTGTCATTATAAATCTCTTAAAATGAAAGTGTAATAAAAAGTTTGAATTTTACTTATAAAATGACATTAACATGAAATCACTCACCAAATCAATCACCAATTTTTTAATACTTTGGTAGATGTACTATCTGTCATATGAGCTGGACTAATTTTTCCCTAAGGGGTACTAAAACCATCTTCAACATTTAATTGGCTGTAGATTCCTGGAGGGCTAACTTTAAAACTCAACCTATGAGGAAGTAGGATTTGGTTTCCTGACCAAATGTTTCTGACAAGACTACTAATATGGCCATTTCAGAGGGAAGGAAGTTGAATTAATGCTGTATTCTTACTGATCATCCTTTTACCTGCTCTGTCCAAGTAAACCTTATTTTTCTGTTAGATCTCTCCAAGTGTCTCATTTCATTCCAATTCAAAACCACAATGGGTGTATTAAGCCATCCCATAATTACCTACTATGTATTGGCAGTGGGGATACATAAGGGCATACATAGAAGTAAAAAGTACACAGAGTAGAGGTGGAAAGGGGATACACAGGAGTAAAAAAAGACTACTAATTTCTAGGAGTTTATACTATAATTGGAGAGACAAGATATTTCTTTATTTTTTTTTAAAATGTAGCTAGTGAAACAAGACAGACTGTGATGAATGATGGATGAATGGTACAGAAAATAAATACATTTAAGCTTAGAGGTGAGAGAGATCACTAAGGCCTGGGGTTGGAAGAGAAAACTAAAGGAAGAAAAAAATACAAAAAAATTTATTCCAAATATATTGCATTATCACCTCAGTCATGACAATAAGACATTCAGCATAAGTTATTCCACAGGTGAAGGAAGCCCCTACCCAATAAAATCTAAAACACCTTCTTGCTCTTTGCTTCTTTTCCCATTATATTCTCTTTTCTACCATTCTTGTATTTACTGGCACATTCTAGAATGTTTCTGAGATGTGTCTAATAATATGATAGGGAGAAAAAGCCTCTAAGAACAACTGTGCTTACTTTTTTATTTTAAAGATGAATCTGGAAAGCTTCCCAGATGAAACATTTATTACAATAAATGTATTCTGCTGAGGAGGAAATTGACCAGAGAAGCATTGGGCAACTACATTTATTTACAGTACGTTGACCTCTCTACTCTCCATTTCTGTGAAACATCTGTGAGTGATCTTGCCAAAATTTTTGGCCTATGACTGTTTAGTTGAGATTATATATTTGCATTTCAGATATGTGCATTTGTATTTATATAGCTGATAGGTTTTCCTTAGAAGAAATGTTGATGCTTTAAAATATTAGTTACCTTGTTTGGGGTAGAATGTAGGAAAGGTTCATATTATAGGGGTTTTTTGTCTATGTATTTTGAATGTTTTTTTTTCTTTTATATACTAAGCCTCAAAAGCCATAACCAGCTGCACGTAATGTAATAATAACTGACATTTTTGTAGCTTTCAAGTTTGTGAAGTGTTTTATATACTTCTCTCATTTGAGCCTCTCAACTACCCCATGAGGGAGACATCACAAACATTATTACCCTGGTTTTACAGATGAAGAAATGGAGGTTAGGAAAAGTAAGGGGAATTGTTCATTGTCATACTATTAAGTGTCAGAATCAGGGTCTTCCAGGGTAGTACATAAGTTTCTTGAGGAAGGATAATATCTCATTCGTGTCTTTGAATCCCCAAAACCTAGAAGAATGATTTGAACATAGTTGGGAGTTGTTAAATGTTGAATTAAATTGAATTGAATAATGTCTCCAGGTCTAACATTTTAGCCATTATCCAATACCCTCTCCACTTTGACAACTTTTGACAAATGAAGAAAACTCCTTTGCCTGTTCTCCTGCCTTTGTCCTGAGTCCCAACATCTAGTGATACTTGTTTTGGGATTGTCAGCTGAGGGAGTTGGAGGGATCAAGAAAGGGGATCTATTTTCTGTCAGAGTCAGCACTATACACTGAAAATTCCAAAGGGCAAATAATAAAAGAGGGATCAGTATTCAGGAGGATGACAATAAGGGGATAAAAATGATAAAAGATAATAAACTGTGGGAGAGTCAGGGTTGTTCACATAGTCGAGAAAATAAAAGAGCAGTAGTAATGGTGACTCAAATCTAGACCTTAACAGTAAAGGGAAAACTAAACAGATGTACATCTGAATTTTCAGCAAACATTTCCAAAAACTGTTCACATTTTCTTAATCTGGATTCATATTCACTACTGTCAGGTGCTCATCTTGGTTTCAATTCCACAAACATCATGCTTCCTCCAGAACAAGTTCATTATGATAAATCACATCATCATGGAGATTATTTCAGCTTTATTTCTTCCATAGTACCCTCAGTCACCTATGCCTGCTGAGTAGAGAGCTAAAAGGCAGAACACAAAACAAAAACAAATAAACAAAAACTCCTCCAAGAGCTCCCCTTTATAAAAGGCTCAGAATTTCTAGCCAGCTCTTCATTTCCAATCAGCTGCTTAATTTCAAACTCAAATCATGCCCTTAAGCAGGCCCTCTGGTGAGTCCCACCCTCCCCTCGCACTTCAGCTTTGTGTGTGTGTGTGTGTGTTGTCTTTCTCTATTACATTGTAAACTCCTTGAGGATAACAACTACGCTTTTATTTTTCATCTGTGTCCCTGACCCTTAGTGCCTGGCCCATAGTAGGTACTTGTCTTTATCCATGATTGTTAACTCTGGACAAGGAATCAATGATGGAGGCCTGAAGGACACCTAGATTCAGCTAGCCTAAAACCCTTATTTTATAGTTGAAGAAAAATGAAGTCGAAGCTGAGTGACTCATCTAAAGTCATATACGTAATGGAACAGGGATTCAAATTCAGGTCCTCTGGCTCCAAATCTTACATGGTTTCCATGGAACTATGCTTCCACCATACCATTAGTCTGATTTTTCCTCTTTGAGCAAAGAATGCACTAATAATGTGCCCTCTTATATTTTCCCTTTGATAGATTTGTTATTGACTGAAGGGAGGGGGAGAAGTATTCCCACAGGGAGTAGCCAAATATACTATATTTATCATATTTATCATGCAGTAATATTGATAATAATGCCAGTCCCTGTTTTTTCACATTATCTTTTGTTTGAAGCCCATCTTTCTATGCATTTAATTGGGCAATATAGTCATTTGTGGTTAAGAGCTCATTGCTCTACAGTCATTTGGAGCAGCAACCCATTTAGGCGACTCCTACCAGAATGAGCTCTAATAAAAGGGGGTTCTGTGATCCATATGTCTGGATCAAAAGCACAGCTATCTATCAATGGCAGTATAGACTCCTTTTGTTCAGAATGATTAACAAGCAATACATCTTCCCATATTAAACCCTAAAGCATAGACTTTCTCAATGCCACAGGTTTGAATACAGTACCTCTTGAAATAACTTTACAACTCTACTATTCTATAACTATGTTTTTCAGTTTTTGTGTTAAGGATATTCATATTATATGACTGATGTGATTGTTTTGAAGGAAAAGTCTTTTAAACCTTAACTTACTCCATAGTTTAATATTACACGTTAAGCTTGTTAGTATTTGGATCTTAACATGCCTAATATGTTTTAACCTTAACATATAAAACATGAATCATTGTTATTATGCATACAGATTATAGGAGTATATGTTATTGTACTATCAAAGGGGTCCAAGATAGGAGGTGAAGAAGAAAAAGTCTTATTTGATTGTTTCTTTTATGATGTCCATTTCATGGTTTGTTGCATACAGTTTCGTAAAAATATCAAAACAGCAGTTTACTTATGATACACGTGCTACTCAAAGATTAAATGGGAAGATCTAATTACATTTCAAGTCAATTTCAATGTGCCTTCAAATACATGATTGCCATATGAAGAAGAGATTGGGATTGTTCTGCTTGGCTCCATGGGATATTAATAGAAACAGCAGCCAAAAGATATAAGGAGGCAGAGTTGGTGATTATTTATGGAAGAACTTGATAACAATATAAGCTATTCCAAAATGGAATGTGCTACCTCACTACATAGTCAATTAACTGTCAATGTAGTTCTTCAAGCAAAGATTGCTGAATGGTCTTATCTGGGATGTTGTAGGCATCTGAAATGCTTCTGAATAGTGAGCAGATTTAGCATATGGAAATCACTTCTTTAAAAATTTGTTGGGGGTGAGGTGGAGCCAAGATGATGAAGTGAAAGCAGAGACTTACTTTAGCTCTTCCCCAAATTCCTCCAAACACCTGTAAAAAATTACTCTAAACAAAATCTAGAGGTACAGAACCCATAGAATGACAGGCTGGGAACAGAGCAGAGCCCAGCTTGGGCCATACCAGCACAGACCAGGCCTGAGCAGATCAGCAGAGCAGGCCTCAGGGCACTGAATCACTGAGCTGTGGCAGTTTCCAGACTTCTCAACCCACAAATGCCAAAGAAAACTTAGCAGGTCAGTGGGAAAACTCTGTTGGCCCTAGCAGAAGAGAAGGTTACAGAATGACTTGGCTCTTTGCTCTAATACTGTATTTTAATCTCCTTGCTGTTACACTGAGGTGCACTTACTGATTTTGGGATACAATCACTGCTATGTCAGATTGGGGTTATTGGTTTTGGGATTTGATCCTCTGATGTCTGAATAAATGTTTTACTTCTTCTGCCTTCTATAAAGAGTCTCTTATACTTTGCAATTCTGAACTATACAGGCATATTCATGGTCACCATCGATAACATGAATCTTGCCTTACTGATACAAGGCTCCAGCCCTGGGGTGGCGGAGATGGCTGCAGCAGCAGCAGCCAGCTGCTTCCAGAGCTCCAGGCCCACAGACGATGGAGGGAATCAAATGGCTAATCAGAGCAGGAGTACAGGGATCTCTTTGCTGGTGCTGAGGCAGGATTCTCTTGCTCTGCCCTGCTTGGGCAGTCCTGGTTGGTGGTCCTGGGGTGAGGAGGAACACTGGTGTGGCAGAGCTTGTGGCTGGGCTTGAGGTCACTCACAGACCAGAGCACAGGCCAGGAGAGGAGTAAACACCTCTCACTGGATCATACCACCTCAAAAAGAATTGAAAATTTACCAGTGCCTAGAAGTAGATCTGAAAATAGCAGTGCAAACCCCCTAAAGTTTGGGATAGAGCACTCTACACTCTGGAAGCGGTCAGACTTTGACAAAGAGCTCAAAAGTCAAATGATTGGCTGAGAAAATGAACAGACAGTGTAAAAAAAATCTCAGACTATAGAATCTTGCTTTGGTGACAAAGAAAATCCAAACATAAAGCGAGAAGAAAACAACAAAGTCAAAGAGCCTACATCCAAAGCCTCCAAGAAAAATATGAATTGATCTCAGGCCAAGGAAGAGCTCAAAAATGATTTCAACAAGTAAGAGAGGTAGAGGAAAAAATGGGAATAGAAATGAGAGTGATGCAAAAAAATCATGAAAAATGAGTCAACAGCTTGCTAAAGAAGACCCCCCCCCAAAATACTGAAAAAATAACATTTAAAAAATAGATTAACCCAAATGGCAAATGAGGTCCAAAAAGCCAATGAGGAGAAGAATGCCTTAAAAAGCAGAACTGGCCAAATGGAAAAGGTGATCCAAAAGCTCACTGAAGAAAATAATTCCTTATAAATTAGAATGGAACAAATGGAAGCTAATGACTTTATGAGAAATCAAGAAATTAGAAAACAAAACCAAAAGAGTGAACAAATACAAGATAATGTGAAATATCTCATTGGAAAAACCACTGACCTGGAAAATAGATCCATGAGAGATCATTTAAAAATTATTGGACTACCTGAAAGCCATGATCAAAAAAAGAGCCTAGACATCATCTTTCAAGAAATTATCATGGAAAACTGCCCTGATATTCTAGAATCAGAAAGTAAAATATAAATTGAAGGAATACACCAATTGCCTCTTGGAAAAGATCCCAAAAAGAAAACTCCTAGGAATATTACAGTCAAATTTCAGAGTTCCCAGGTCAAGGGGAAAATATTGCAAGCAGCCAGAAAGAAACAATTTGAGTATTGTGGAAACACAATCAGGTGAACACAACATCTAGCAGCTTCTACATTAAGTGATTGACAGGCTTGTAATATGATATTCCAGAGGTCAAAGGAGCTAGGATTAAAACCAAGAATCAGCTACCCAGCAAAACTGAGTATAATACTTCAAGGCAAAATATGAATTTTCAATAAAATAGAGGACTTTCAAGCTTTCTTGATGAAAAGACCAGAACTTTCAAGCATTCTTGATGAAAAGACCAGAGCTAAATAGAGAATTTGACTTTCAAATACAAGACTCAAGAGAACCATGAAAAGGTAAACAGGAAAGAGAAATCATAAGGGATTCATTAAAGTTGAACTGTGTACATTCCTACATATAAAGATGATATTTGTAACTCATGAGACCTTTCTTAGTATTAGGGTAGTTGAAGGGAATATACATACATACATACATTCATTAGATAGATAGATAGATAGATAGATAGATAGATAGATAGATGGCACAGATTGAGTTGAATATGAAGGGATGATATCTAAAAAATAAAATTAATGGGCAGGAGAGGAATATATTGAGTGAAGGGGAGAGATAGAATAGGGTAAATTATCCCACATGAAAGGGGCAAGAAAAAACTGATATAATGGAAGGGAAGAGGGAGGAGGTGAAAGGGAATGACTGAACCTTACTCTTATCATATATCGCTTAAGGAGGGAATAACATACACACTCAATTGGGTATCTTACCCTACAGGAAAGTAGGGGGGAAGGGGAGAAGAGAAGGGGATGATAGAAGAAAGGGCAGACTTGAGGAGGCAGTAGTTAAAAGCAAACACTTTTTAAAAGGGACGGGGTCAAAGGAGAAAATTGATTAAATGAGTGATGGGATAGCATGGAGTGAAATACACAATATGACTATTATGGAAGTGTTTTGCATAACCGTACATGTATAACCTATACTGAATTCCTTGCCTTCTCAAGGAAGGTGGGTGGGGAGGGAAGAAGGGAGAGAATTTAGAACTCAAAGTTCTAAAAACAAATGTTAAAAACTGGTTTTACATGCAACTGGGAAATAAGATATACAGGTAATGGGGTATAGAAATCGATCTGGCCCTACAAGAAAGTAAGGGGGAAGTGGATAAGGGGTTGGGGAGTGGGGTGATAGAAGGTTGGGCAGACTGGGGAAAGGGGCAATCAGAATACATGCCATATTGGGGCGGGGGTGGGTAGAAATATGGAGAAAATTTGTAACTCAAAATCTTGTAGAAATGAATGTCGAAAACTAAAAATAAATACATTAATCTTTTAAAAAAAAAGAAAAAAATTGTTGAGTTGCATTAAGGTGGATTGGACAATCTCTGATGTCTCTTCCCACTATAGGATTCAGTTTAAGAATTCATGTTTAACAAAAGCCCTCTATATTCTGGAAACACATGACTGACAGAAGTAGCCTGAAATAATGTTTCTTTACAGACTTGTCAGGGTTAAAAAGGAAATGCAAGCCATCCAAGTGGCACAGTAGATAGAATATAAAGCCTGAAGTAAAAAAAGACTCATCTTCCTGACTTCAAATCTGGACTCAGATCCTCACTAACTATATGGTCCTGAGCAAGTCACTTAATCCTTTTTGTCCCAGTTGTTCCTCTGTAAAATGAACTGGAGAAGGAAATCATAAACCATCCCAGTGTCTTTGCCAAGAAATCCCCAATCAGGGTCATGAAGACTTGGACATGACTGAAATAACTACCACAACAACAAAAAAGGAAATAGACAAAAATCCTGATCTTTAATTTTGGTAGTGCTGCTTATTAGCTCTCTCCACTTCTGTATGAGATTTTTTTCTGGCAATGCTCTGCTGGGGTAGTTGTAACTGCATAAGTTGTCTTCCATAAACTCCCACATCTCTCTGCAGTGATTGAAGTAAAACAACGCATTTAAGTACTACAGTGTATCTCACATGAAATGTAATGAGCTGAACTTACAGTATGGTAAAAATCCTTTGTCACTGCTGAAAATGAACAGTAGGCAAGGTATGCTATAGGATACAGGACATTAAAATTATCATTCAACCAAAAGAACATCATAAAATGACTCTTCCATAAATCTTATGCACCCCTGGTGACAATTAAAAATCCACCCCAATTCCCAGTCTAACAATGTGATTCCAATCAACCCAATTTATCAACCTTATGGGCTGATTAAACTGTACTATACCGTTAAGATTAACTCCTTGCTGCTGGGAATTAGAATTTTGTGACATGTGATGACAGATGAAGAATTTGAGATATGCTCACAGTAGATGATTATGACTTAAATCAGATGGTTCACCGAGAAGTTTGTTATTGTATGTATTTATTTGAAATATTAGGGCACATTCTTTCCACAGTTCAAAAAAATGCATCTTTCCTAGAAACTTAAGATATTTTACATCATCCATTTTCAGAAAGTTGTAGTTAGAAACATCCCATCTATTTCTTGCCTTCTCCATCCCCCCCACCTTCTTTAGACTTTTGCCTCCCTTAGGTCTATAACAGAGAGGTGTCTACTTACATGTAGGGGAAAAGAGGTACATTAATCACAGAAAAACATTCTTTCTGTAGAAAAAAAGCATGCTCCACACTTTTTCCACATAAAGACGTGATATTCAAGTGGAAATGGACTGAATTAGTTTTTATGAATAGGGCCCTTGGTGACTAATTCTTTTCTGGGGAGGGTAACAGGCAAATGTTATCCAGATGCATTCCTCTGGAAATATTCCCAGTTCAGAGAAGGGAAAACTCCTGTACCTGAAGTACAATACAGGGCAGTCAGTGAAATATGATATCTACATAAATAGTGTAACACTGTTCCCCTCTGCTTCTCTCTGGTACTATAAATTCAGAACTAGTGCAAAGATCTTCTGAATAATGCCAATAATGCTACATCTTTGGAACATAACTTACCCCTCTTTTAACTCATCTTCCCACAACAATAACATGGGATCAGTACTTTAAAATCTAGTCGAGGACTAAAAGCCAAAACAACAGGTAATTTGCCAATTTCTAATTTTGCATTTGCCCAATTAAGTTGTTTCCAGAGGAGACTAGAGAGGAAATAAGCTTTATGATAATTTGAGATATCATTCTTCAGGTATATATATATATATATATATGTGGATGTATATGTGTGTGTATGAGTGTGTGTGTGTAGCCAACCTAATTGTACAGAACTTCTATTCCAATACTGACGACTTCTTAAAGGAGAGACTAATTGTATTAGGAGGAAACTGCTCAAGTGGCATGATTTTAGGGAGCAATAGGAATTCATGGCTGTCCCACACAAGCCTCTCCCTCCGAGGGGCTGAAATTTTAATTCCATACTTAGAGTTTCATAATTTCAACTTAAAAACTCCATTGCCATTAAAATGCAAACACTCATCTTCTTAGTAGTATAAAACATGAATTACCAGTCAATGTATTACATTGTGTTACATGATAAGTATTTTATAGTTATGAAGCAATGTGCTAGAGAGCTGATGGGTATTTCATGGTGATCCAGGGTATCAGGGAAGGCTTCATGGAAAAGAAAGTATTTTGTTTAAAGGATGGATAAAAATTCAACAATAAAGAATGGCTTGGAAAGTATTATAAGAGATAAGTATGAAAAAAGCAAGCAAATATGTGTTCAGGGGATATAAATTAGTCCAGTTAGACTGCAATATAGCAGTCATGGCAAGGAGTAATATGGGATGTCTGGAAAGATAGAGTAGCATATTTTGGAGGTACTTGAATGTTGCCAAAGGTGTTTGAATTTTAATCACTAAGCAGTCGGGAACCAATGAAGATTTGTAAACAGAAAGATAATAGGATTAGATTTATCAAATGAGAAAGGCATATGCAGGATGGATTGGAAAATGGAGAGAAGAGAGATTCTATGACCTGTAAAAAAAAAGTTTTTGTAACAATCCAGATGGGTGGTAATTAAGGCCTGCAAAAAAGCAATATTCTTATGGGAGATCCAAGTTTCTTTTTAATTCAGGAGGTGCTTCATATTAATGACAAGGTGTTGGGATAGACATATTCTTCAGTCTCTACTAGTTTTCTTCTCCTTTCCTTTCCTTTTTTCATTTTCAACATTCACTTTTATAAAATTTTGAGTTCCAAATTTTTCTCCCTTCTTCTCTCCCTCCTAACATTTCTCACCAAGACAGTAAATCATATGACACAGGTTATACATGTACAATCATATTAAATATATTTCCATGTTAGTCATGTTGTGAAAGAAGAATCAGAAGAAAAAGGAAAAAAATATTAGAAATAAAAAACAAAATAAGGTAAAAATAATATGCTTGGATTTGCATTCAGATTCATAGGTCTTTCTCTGGATGTGAGTAGCATTTTTCATTATGAGTCTTTTGGATTTGTCTTGTATTGTTGTATTGCTGAGAAGAGCTAAGTCTATCATAGTTGATCATTGCACAATGTTGCCGTTACTATGTACAACACTCTCCTGGTTCTTCTCACTTTGCTCAACATCAGTTCATGTAAGTTTTTCCAAGTTTTTCTGAAGTCTGCTTGCTCATCATTTCTTATAGCACAACAAGTATTCCATTACATTCAAAAACCAAAGCTTCTTCAGCCATTCCCCAACTGATTGGCATACCCTCAATTTCTAATTCTTGGATACCACAAAAAAGAGCTGTTATCAATATTTTATATATGTGGGCACATTTCCCTTTTTTATGATCTCTTTGGGAAACATAACTAGTTGTGTTATTTCTGGATCTATGGGTATGGGCAGTTTGATAGCCCTTTGGACATAGTTCCAAATTTCTCTCCTGAATGGTTGGATTAGTTCACAACTACTCCAACAATGCATTAATGTTCAAATTTTTCCACATTTCCAACATTTGTCATTTTCCTTTTCTCTCATACTAGCCAATCTGATAGTTGTGAGGTAGTACCTAAGAGTTGTTTTAATTTGCATTTCTCTAATCAACAGTGACTTAGAGCATTTTTTCATATGACTACAGATAGCTTTAATTTCTTCTCTGATAATGGCCTGTTCATATCCTTTGACTATCAATTGGAGAATGATTTGAATACTTATAAATTTGATTCAGTTCGCTCTATATATATTTGAGAAATGAGGCCTTTATCAGAAACACTGTCTACAAAAATTCTCTCCCAGCTTTTTGCTTTCCTTCTAATCTTGGTTGTATTGGCTTTGTTCGAGCAAAACATTTTAAATTTAATTTAATCAAAATTATCCATTTTGCATTTCATAATGTTCTCTATTTCTTGTTTTGTCATACATTCTTCCCTTCTCCACAGATCTGACAGGTAAACTGTTCCTTGCTCTTGTAATTTGCTTATGGTATAACCCTTTATGCCTAAATCATGTATCAATATTGACTTTATCTTGGTATAGAGTATGAGGTTTGGCATATGCGTAGCTTCTGACATATATTTACCCATTTTCCCAGCAGTTTTTGTCAAATAGTGAGTTCTTATTCCAGAAGCTGGAAACTTTGGTTTTATCAGACAGCAGATTACTATAGCCATTTACTATTGTGTCTTATGTACATAACCTATTCCACTGATCCACCCCTCTATTTCTTACCAGTATGAAGCAGTTTTGAAGACTGTCACTTTATAATATAGTTTTAGATCTCGTATAACTAGGACACCTTCCTTTGCATGTTTTTATTAATTCCTTTGATAGTCTTGATATTTTGTTCTTCTAGATGAATTTTACTATTATTTTTTTCTAGCTCTATAAAATAATTTTTGGTAGTTTGATTGGTAAGGCACTGAATAAGTAAATTGATTTAGGTAGAATTGTCATTTTATTACTTTAGCTTGGCCTATTCATGGGTAATTGAGATTTTTCCAATTGTTCAAATCTAACTTTATTTGTGTGAACACTATTTTTTATTGTGTTCTTATAGTTCCTGGGTTTGTCTTGGCAGGTAGACTCCCAAATATTTTTAATTCTCTACAGTTATTTTAAGTGGAATTTCTCTTTCTACCTCTTGCTGTTGGGGTTTGTTGGTAACGTATACAAATGTTGATGATTTGTGTGGGTTTATTTTATATCCTGCAACTCTGCTAAAGTTGCTAATCATTTCAAGCAGTTTTTTTATATGATTCTCTAGGATTCTCTAGTGTACCATTAGAAGATCTGCAAAGCATCATAGTTTTGTCTCCTCATTGTCTATCCTAAGTCGTTCAATTTCTTTTTCTTCTCTTATTGCTAAAAGTAACATTTCTAGTATAATATTAAGTAATAGTGATGAAAATGGACATCTTTGTTTCACTCCTGATCTTATGGAGAAAGTGTCTAGCTTGTCCCCATTACATATAATGTTTGCTGATGGTTTTAGATAGATGCTACTTATGCTTTTAAGGAAGACTCCATTTATTTCTATGTTTTCTAGTGTTTTTAATAGGAATGAGTGCAGTATTTTGTCAAAAGCTTTTTCTCCATCTATTGAAATGATCATATGATTTCTGTTAGTTTTTTATTGATATGGTTAATTATACTGACAGTTTTCCTAATACTGAACAAGACCTGTATTCCTAGTATAAATGCCACCTAGTCATAGTGTATTATCTTCATGATAAATTGCTATAATCTCTTTGCGAATATTTTATTTAAAATTATTGTATCAATATTCATTAGGGAAATTGGTCTATAAATTTCTTTCTCTGTTTTGGCGCTTCCTGCTTTAGGTATCAGCACCGTATCTTTGTGACAAAAAGCATTTGGTAGGACACCTTCTTTGCCTATTTTTTCCAAATAGTTTATACAGTATTAGAATTAATTTTTCTTTAAATATTTGGAAGAATTCACTTGTAAATCCATCTGGCCCTGGGGATTTTTTGTTAGGGAGTTCATTGATGGCTTGTTCAATTTCTTTTTCTGAAACAGGGTTATTTAAGTATTTTATTTCTTGTTCTGTTTATCTGGGCAATTTATAATTTGGTAAATATTCACCCATTTTACTTAGATTGTGAGCTTTATTGGCATACAGTTGGACAAAATATTTCCTAATTATTGCTTTGATTTCCTCTTCATTGGTGATAAATCACCCCTTTCATTTTTGATACTAGTAATTTGGTTTTCTTCTTTCATTTTTAAAATCAAATTCACCAACGTGTAATCAATTTTATTGTTTTTCCCCTAAAACTAGTTCTCAATTTTCTTGACTCATTGATTTTTATTTTATTTAGTTCAACCATCTTCTTACTTTCAATTTTATTAATCTCTCCTTTAATTTTCAGAATATCTAATTTGGTATTTAATAGGGGGGGGTCCCAATTTCTTTTTTTTTATTCTAGGTTTTTTTTTAGTTTCATGCCCATTTAATTGATCTGTTACTTCTCTATTTTATTCATGTAAGCATTTAGAAATGTAAAATTTCCCTGAAGTACTGCTTTGGCTATATCCTTTAAATTTTGTTACATTTTCTCATGGTTGTCATTCTCTTTGAAGAAATTATAGTTTCCAATTAATTTTTAGTCTATCTTTCCATGACCTTTTATTCATGTAATTTTTATTGCATCATGTTCTGAAAAGGATGCATTTAATATTTCTGCCTTTCTGCAATTGTGAGGTTCTTATGACCTGATTTATATTCCATTTTTGTGTAGATCCCATGTTCCAGTAAGAAAAAGGTATATTTCTTTCTATCCCCATTGAATTTTCTCCAGAGGTCTAGCAGATCTGTCTTTCCTAAAATTCTATTCACGTCATTAACTTCTTTCTTGTTTATTTTATAGTTTGATTTATCTAGTTCTGAGAAGGAGAGGTTGAGCTCCCCCACTAGTATAGTTTAGCTGTATATTTCTTCCTATAACTCACTATATCAGCAAGGCAATAATAACAAGATAGATTATAATTTTCAAAATGCCTATTTGCTTCTGTATCACAAAATATATGAGACTCTCTACATAGAAGGTATAAGAAGTAAGCCATTTATTCAGACACCAGACAACCATATCCCATAAGCTGTCCATCCAATCCATCACAGCAGCAAAGAATTTGATACACAATATCACAGTATGGAGCCTTGACATCCCAAAGCCTCTCCATGCCCCCTGCTGTGGCTTTCCCAAAAACTCACAGTACAGCTATCACAGATCAACTCTCTTTCCCTCAGCTCTAACTGTCTTAACTGCTGAAACTGCTCTCTCAGCATTTCCTGTGATACAATTTCCTTTTCCTCTCAGCAAGCTCCTTCCACCACACGTGACTTAGGTTTCCTGTGATGTAAGCAGGCCACATGGCCTACTAATGGGTGGGAAAGATCTTCAAACTAAATTGCTATTTCACTCACTTAACTTCACCTCTAAGATTTTAGATGTTATATCACTTGGTGCATATATGTTTAGTATTGATGTTACTTCATTGTCTATGGTACCTTTCAGCAAGACATAGCTTCCTTCCTCATCTCTTTTAATTAGATCTATTTTTGCTTTTGCTTTGTCTGAGATCAGGATTGCTCCCCCTACTTTGGTTTTTACTTCAACTGAAGCATAATATATTCTGATCTAGTCTTTTATCTTTACTCTGTGTGTATCTATCTACTTCAAATGTGTTTCTTATAAACAACATATTGTAGGATTCTGGTTTTTAATCCACTCTGCTATCTGCTTCATTTTATGGGATAGTTCATCTCATTCTCATTCATAGTTAAGACTATTAACTGTGTGCTTCCCTCTATCCTATTTTCTCCACTTATACTTCTCTCTCTTTTCACTCTGTTCCTCCTCACGAGTGTTTTGCTTCTGACCACCACTACCCTCAATCTGCCCTTCCTTTTTTCCGCACCCCATTCCTTTCCTTTCCCCTTTCCCTTCCTACTTCTGTCCTCTCCTCTTCCTTCCCTTCCCTCAGCATCCCCTCCCTTTTCTTCAGTGTATATGTTATTCCTTCTTTGAGCCAAATCTGTTGAGAGTAAGGTTCAAACAATGCTCACTCCACTCTCTTCTTTCCCTCTACTGTAATTTCTTCTACAACTCTTCATGTGATGTAACTTACCCTAATCTTCCTCCCTCTTTCCTCTTCTTTTAGGACAATCCCTTTTTCCACCTCTTAATTTTTTTACATCATCACATCAAAATCAACTTACAGTTCTCAAGAAAGTTATAAGTATCATCTTCCCACGTAGCAATGTAAACAATTTAACTTTATTGAATGTTTTTTTTCTTTCCTGTTTATCTTTTTGTGCTTCTCTTGAGTCTTTTATTTGAAGATCTTTTCATGTAGAAGCTGCTAAGTCCCGTGTAATCCTGACTGTGGCTCCTTGATATTTATATTATTTCTTTCCAGCTACATGCAGTATTTTTTACTTGACCTGATAATTCTGGCCATTTGGCCAAATTCTGTAATTTAACTACAATGTTCCCTGGAGTTTTCATTTTGGGTTTTTTGTTTTTTAGGTGGTGGTGAGTAGATTCCTTCAATGACTATTTTACCCTCTGATTCTAGGTTATTAGGGCAATTTTCCTTGATAATTTCTTGAAAAATGCTTTCCAAGCTCTTTTTTTTGATCATGGCTTTCAGGTAGTCCAGTAATTCTTAAATTATCTCTGCTGAACTTATTTTCCAGATCAGTTGTTTTTCCAATGAGATATTTTACATTTCTTTTCTATTTTTTCATTCTTTTGATTTTGTTGGACTGATTCTTGATCTCTCAATCATTAACTTCCACTTGCCCAATTCTAATTTTTAAGGAATTATTTTTTAGTTAACTTTTGTGCTTACTTTTGCATTTGACAAATTCTACTTTTAAAAAAAATTGTTTTCTTCAGTCAATTTTCATCCTTCCTTTTGCAAGTTGTTGACTCTCTATTGCATACCTCTCATTTCTTTTCCCACATTTCTTCTAAATCTCTTATTTGATTTTTAAGGTCCTTTTTGAGTTCTTCTAAGAAGGTTTTTTGTCTTGAAATCGATTCATTTTACCCTTTGAGATTTTACATTTTGACCTTGTTGTCCTCTTCTGAGTTTGGGTTTTGATCTTCCATGTAGCCATAGTAAATTTCTATGATCAGGGCTCTTTTCTGCTTCTTGCTCATTTTAAGCCTATTTTGTGGCTTTCAAAGTTGAGCTCTGCTCCTTGGTACAGGGGGCACTGTCCTAAGCTTCTTGCATTGTGGTCCACCAGCCTGGTTACTGGCCTTCTTTGGTGGGGCCTCAGGTGCTGGCAGCTTGCCCACTGCACTTAGGTGGCCTGGCCTAGTCATGCATGCTGTGTCCTGGGTTCTGGGGCTGGCAATTTGCCCTCTGTGCTCAGGCTAGAGGCCTCATAGCTGGTCCACTGTGCCACTGGCCTGCTTAACCAGAACCATAGTACCCAGTTTGCTGCTCTGTGCTTCAGTTAAGAGAGTCCCAATAGCTTGGTGGGACACCATCTGTGATGGGCTGCATTGGGATGCACTGAGCTGCACTCCCCTTCTGTCCAAGTGAGACAGACCTTTCTTGAAATCACTCCAAGTTTTCTTAATCTGGAAAGTTGTTTCACTTCTTCTTTTGTAGGTTCTATTGCTCCAGAATCTATTTAGAAGCTTGATTAACATTGTTTCTGAGGAAAACTGGGGAGAGCTCAGGCAGCTTACAGGCTTTCTCCACCATCTTGGCTTTGTTCCCTCTACCAGTTTTCACAGCAAAAAAAAAAACAATTTTAAACAAGGAGGAAATATGCAGCAGAGGTCAAAATATTACAGCTTAATCTAAAGAAGACAAGAATCCCAAGAAGGTAAACAGCTCTGTGAATTAACAGTAGATAATGTTATCCTTGTGAATTAACAGTGGATACTGCTTTTCCAAAAATACCTTCACTCAGAACCACTTTCCCACTTGCCTGCACCTTCCAGGAAAGAACAAAAACCAACCATGGACTGGTGCTTTGGTATCTCCATAGAGATTTAATTGCTGTTGAAGAGAGTCCAGTACACACAACCTCTAAATTGTCCCCAGGATTCTCTTGTGGTGCTTATCACATATCACAGTCAACAGAGAAGGAGGGGCTATTAGGTATGGTTGGTACAGCAGCATGATAAAGTCTAAAGCTTGGGACAGTTCCCACCCACCACAAGTGAGAAATCCCAACTTTAACATAAAATTCAAAGTCAAGACATTGGGTGGAAAAATGAGCAAAGGACAAAAAAGAACTTTCATGTTAAAAGCTATTATGGTAGCAGTGAAGACCAAGACAGAAATTTAGAATAAAACAACAGCATGAAAACAGCTAAAAGCAGAGCCTCAAAGAAAAATGCTAATTGGACCCAAGCCCAGAAAGGTTAAAGAAAAAGATGAGTGGTAGAGGCAAAATTGGGAGGGAAATTAGAGTAATACAAGAAAATCGTGAAAGGAAAATTAACAGCTTGTTAAAAAAGGCACAAAATACTAAAGAAAATAACACTTTGAAAAGCAAAACTGACCTAATGGTAAAAGAGGCACAAAATATCACTAAAGAATTGAACTCCTTAAAAGTAGATTAGTAGCCAAATGGAAAAGGAGGTACAAAATTTCAGCAAGGAAAATAACTCCTTACAAAGAACAAATGGAAAAGAACTCCTTGAAATTGAACAAATGGAAAAAGAGATTCCTAATTCTTTGAAGAAAACAATTCCTTAAAAATTAGTATTTGGCAAGTAAAAGCTAATAATTCCATGATACATCAAGAAATAATAAAACTAAAGTCTAAAGAATGCAAAAATAGAAGAAAATGTGAAATATCTCACTGGAAAATAGATTGAGAAAAGATAATTTAAGAATTATTATATTACCTGAAATCCATGATCAAAAATGAACCAAAACATCATATTTCAAAAAATTATAAAGCAAAACTGCCTCAATATCTTAGATCCAGAGGGTAAAATAGAAATCGAAAGAATTCACTAACCAAAATTCCAAAGGACCTATGATGAAAAAAATGTTATCCACCTCCAGAGAGTGGACTAATGAACCCTGAGTACAAATTGGAATATAATTTTCTTATTTTTCTATCTTTTTTTTTGCTTTTTTCCATAATTTATTCAATATGGAAATGTTTTGCATGATTTCACATGTATGCATTTTTTTTTTTTGCTTACCTTAAGTTTGCTTACCTTCTCAGTAGGTGGGGGCTGGAAGGGAAAGAATTTGCAACTCAATTTAAAAAGAAAATAATTTTCAAGATAAATAAATAATTTTTAAAATCCCTAAAGTACAAGCAGAGCAGCAGAGGAAGTACAGAATTAGAAGAGATGATGAACACAACAATTCCAAAAGATTATAAACCTCTCTAAACAAATATTGCAAAAAAGTAAATTAAATCAACACTTTATGAAACTCAGAAAGCTATGATTCCAAAGAGAACATGCAACTGCAGTAGGATGTTGCTAAAAGGTTCAAGAGAGAAATCAGAATTTTGGGAGCAATTAAAAGAAAGAAATAGAAATTATGGGATGCAGAACAGAAATAATTAGAATAGAAAAACTTGAATCTATGGTGGCAAGTCTCTCCAAAGAAGCATAAAGAAGAACACTATAATGGGAATACAAATATACTGATATGAGGGCATTCTAGAAGAGAAGCAAAAGTAGTAATGCTGAAAGAACACATACACCTAGCAGAGGGCCTGGCACATAGCAGACACTTAATAAATACTTATCAACTACTTATTATGTTGTATCAATAAGAAAAATAAAACCACTGATCATGAAGACAAAATTTGTAGGGACAACTTAGAGATGATAGACATCTCCACAAACATGACAGGTAGATTTTTTGGGGGGGAGCTAATTTTTTTAATTATATTTTTTATTTTTAGTTTACAACCCTTAGTTCTACATGTTCTTGAGTTTCAGATTTTCTTCCTTTCCCTCCCCTTCCCTTTTCCCTTCCCCACCGCAAGATGGCATGCAGATTTTACATAAACATTCACATTAAACTTGTTTACACAATAGTCAAGTTGCAAAGAATTATGACCAATGGAATGGATTATGAGAGAGAATAAACCAAACCAAAAAAGAAGAGAAAAAAAGAGTGCAAATAGTTTGCCTCAATCTACATTCAGACCCCACAGTTCTTTCTCTGAATGTAGCTAGCTTTTTCCATCATGAGTCCTTTGGAGCTGTCTTTGAGCTTTGTATCACTAAGGAGAGCCAAGTCTATCAAAGTTAGTCATCACAGAATCAATAGGTCTGTGGTTGTCTACAATGTTCTCCTAGTTCTGCTCCTTTCAGTCAGCATCATATTATGTAGGTTGTTCCAGGTTATTATGAAGTCTGTATCTTCACCATTTCTTATAGTACCATAGTATTCCATTACATTCATATACCACAACTTGTTCAGCCATTCCCCAATTGATGGGCATCCCTTTGATTTCCAATTCTTTGCCACCACAAAAAGAGCTGCTATAAATATTTTTGTACATACAGGTCCCTTTCCCACTTGCGTGATCTCTTTGGGATATATCACTAGGAGTGGTATTACTGGGTCAAAGGGTATGCACATTTTTATAGCCCTTTGGGTATAGTTCCAAATTGCTCTCCAGAATGGCTGGATCTGTTCAAAACTCCACCAACAATGTATTAATGTTCCAATTTTCCCACAGGTAGATTTTTAAAAACTCCTCGAACACTATAATGATAGAAATGATAAAATAAAATTGATTAAAACTTATAGAACACAAGACATCAATTTAAAGAATCCACAGAATCCACTGAGAGGAAAAACAAATCAAACAAAATCAAACAAATGAAAATTATGCTTCCAGCTCTGAGACATATAATTATTATACTTAATATTTCCAGTGACAAAAACATTTTTACTAACAGTCAAGAGAAAGACTTTAAAATATAAAGGAAAGGTAATTCACATAACAGAAGACTATAATATAGCTTTCAAATGGAATGTTGCATTCCTAAAAATTCCTTAAAAAATAAGTTCAGAAAAGCAAACTAAAATGGCATACCTGGCAGACCTAAGCCTAATCTTTGAAAAAATATAGGCATTCAATGAGACATTTGAATTATTCTTACAAAATTTAAAATAGACATGAGCAGACTGCAAACACCTCAGAAACAAAACTGCAATTATCAAGGAAATAATATGTATTAGATAAATAATTGCATCTCTAAAGATTATTTTAAAAAAATGAATAAAATATAAAGAGGAAGACACTTGTTGGATTAAAACAACAAAAACAACAACAGAAGGACCATTAAAATATTTATTTTTAGAGATGTACAAGGGTATAAAAATGAGAGGATTTTTAAAAATGGAATTGATGTTGTTGAAGTAGACACAACATATGATGGACAGCAACCTTGCCTATGGGTGAATTAATGTGTTTTGCTTACAGAATGTAAAAATACATAAAAGCAGATAGGGTAATATATGATGCACCCTGATTAAATACATGGTTAAATAAAAGAAAGATAATTCTCATAGTCTCTCAGCAACTAGAGGGACCATAGGAGAATGAGTATGAATGTAATAGAAGAAATAGAAACAGAGAGAAGGAAATGAAACAGTATCAACCTAAATTGGAGGGGGGAGGGTATCCCAGTGAAAAGCACTCCCAGGAGTGTAGAAGTAGATGGCAATTTTACAATGAGTCTAATTTGTAGGAAGCTCTTGCACGGGAAGAATACCTCTTCTGAAAGTGTTTTGTTCTTTCCTGAACTATTTTCTACCTCAGAATAAGGGAGATAAGAACTTGGCAGTGGTAGGTGTGTGTGTGTGTGTGTGTGTGTGTGTGTGTGTGTGTGTGTATGTGTGTGTCTGTGTGAACAAGAATCCACAAAGGTGGAAGAGAATTTATCTGGTTGAATTCAATTGCACATATTGGGACACAGGGAACTTTTTTAAAAAATCATAAAAAAATGCTTCCATCCTTATTATTTACCTTGTAAATAGATACTTCTATAAGTGAGACACAAAAGGAAAAAAAGGATAAATGTACAAAGTCAATAACAGATGGTTTTAAAGGCAGAACTCATACTCGATACTTTAGAAGCTTCAAACATATGAGGAAAATACAGAAACTAAAAAAGGACAAATAAATCAATAGGCTATATAAAAATCCAAAACAAGGAAAAGAAATAATAAATAGAAGAGGTGAGGTGAGGGGGAACCTGTGGGTATAGGACTGTGTTAAAGAAGAATAAGCTAAATAAATTGTAAAGATGATGTGCTGACTTAAAATTGGAAAGGGAAATGAATGCATTTTAATTCAGATAAATAATGTTAGAGACACAAATGGAGGAAAACATAATCTTAACTCGTAATTTAATATATATATATTAATAGATTAAACCAAGACTCCTTAATCTTGGTTCCATGAACTTGTTTTATATAAAATGTATTAACTATGTTTTAATATAATTGGTTTCCTTTTTTGAGAATGGGTCCACAGGCTTCACCAGACTTGTAGAGATATCCATGACAAAAAAAGGTTAAGATTCCCTGGATAATACAATAAAATAAAAGAAGCTGACAGTGAGAAACAAACAAACAAAAAAGATCTTCAATCTAATTGCTTACAAAAAAAAATATCTAAAATTTAAAGATAAACATAGATTAAAAATGAAAGGCCAGGACAAAATTTACCTTGCACATTCCTTCAAAGAAAAAAATTTTCCAACGTGAACAGAGATAAATAGGAAATTGCATTATGCTGAAGTGTAGCAATACAATAAGCCAATATCAATATCCAATGTATATATTCCAAGTGCCATAGAATCTAAATTCATAAAAGACAGGTTAACTGAATTGCAAGAAGACATAGATAATACCACAATAATATTAAGAGTTATTAGTGTTCTCCTCTCAAAATTAGACAAATCTAAGAGAAAGACAAATAGGGAACATATTGACTTGGAAATATTTCTAGGGAAATTAAAGCTAAAAGATATGTCATCTCGTGCATGGGATTGCTTTAAAAATGTGCACATTTGTACAGAACGCTATGGTACATTTACAAAAAAAATGTTCTGTGTACTATGGCATGTATTTATTACAAATAAATGTAAAAAGGAAGAAAAAGTAGACGCATCCTTTTCAGACCATAATCCAATAAAAAGAGCAATCAGTTAAAGTAGCATAAACAAAAGACACACACCTAAATGAACACTTAATGGTGAAACCATGAATAAATAGTGGGTGAAAGAACAAATTATAGAAATAATTAATAATGATATGAAGGATAATGTCAATGATTAAAATAACAAAACTGAATTTGTGGGATACAATTAAACCAATCATCGGGGAAAATATGTATCTAAAATATCTAACAAAATAGAAAAAGCAGGAATGAGGAAAACTAATATACATTGAAAAATGTAAAACTCAACAATTAAATGAAGCCATAATAAGCACAATAGCAAAAATCTTTAAAATTAGAGGAGAAATGTGTACATTGTAAACAATACAAATAGAAATGATAAATAAAAACAAAAGCTACTGCTTTAAAAGTACTAACAATATTGATAAACTCTTGTTGTTCTAATTCCAAAGAAAATGATAGAAAAACAAGTGAACATAATTTGAAAATGAATGAGATGAAATGACAACAAATAGAAATAAAAAGAATTAGCAGAATCTACTGGATAGTTATGCACCAATAAAACTGAGAATGTAACAAAAATGATGAAAGTAACAATACAAAATGGAAAAATTTCAAATCCCATCTCAGAGATGGTAACAGAACTAGTTGCAACCACAAAAAAGCGTGGGGAAACCCTGATCCTTAAAGGGAATTCTATCAAGCTTTGAAAGAATAGCTAATATAAATACTACACAAATTATTCTCAAAAATTGAGGGGGGTAAAAGCAGTCTATCAAATTCTTTTCTAGCTACTTGCAATATTTTTTCCTTGACCTGGGAAATTTGCAATTTGGCTATAATATTCCTGGCAGGTTTCATTCTGGGATCTCTTTCAGGAGATGATTGGTGGATTGTTTCAATTTCTATTTTACTCTCTGGTTCTAGAATGTCAGGGCAATTTTCCCTAAAAATTTCTTGAAAGATGATGTCTAGGCTTGTTTCTCGATCATGATTTTCAGTAATTTTAAAATTACCTGTCCTGCATCTATTTTCCATGTCAGTGGTTTTTCCAATGAGATATTTCACATTGTCTTCTATTTTTTCTAATTCTCTTGGTTTTCTTTTATAATTTCTTGATTTCTCATAGAGTCATTAGCTTACATTTGCTACATTCTAATTTTTAAGGAATTATTTTCTTCAGTAAGTTTTTGGACCTCCTTTTCCATTTGGCCAATTCTGCTTTTTAAGGCATTTTTCTCCTCATTAGCTACTTGGACCTCTTTTACCATTTGGCCTGGCCTGTTTTTTAAGGTGTTATTTTTTTTAGTATTTTTTTGTGTGTTACATTTTCCAAGCTGTTGACTCATTTTTCTTTTTTCATTTTTTAAATTTATTTAATATATTTAGTTTTCAGCATTGATTTTCACAAAAGTTTGAATTACAAATTTTTTCCCCATTTCTACCCTCCCCCCACTCCAAGATGGCATATATTCTGGTTGCCCCATTCCCCAGACAGCCCTCCCATCTGTCACCCCACTCCCCTCCCATCCCTCTTTCCCTTCTTCTCTTGTAGGGCAAGTTGAATTTCCATGCCCCATTGCCTGTGTATCTTATTTCCTAGTTGCATGAAAAAACTTTTTTTTGTTGTTGTTTTTGAACGTCTGTTTTTAAAACTTTGAGTTCCAAATTCTCTCCCCTCTTCCCTCCCCACCCACCCTCCCTAAGAAGGCAATGAATTCAACATAGGCCACATGTATATCCTTATGTAAAACCCTTGCACAATACTCATGTTGTGAAAGATTAACTATGTTTTGCTCCTTCCTAACCTATCCCCCTTTATTGAATTTTCTCCCTTGACCCTGTCCCTTTTTGAAAGTGTTTGTTTTTGATTACCTCCTCCCCCTCTCTTCCCTCCCTTCTATCATCACCCCTTTTTTATCTTCTTCCTCCTCCTTTCCTGTGGGGTAAGATACCCAATTGAATGTGTATGCTATTCCCTCCTCAGGTTAAATCCAATGAGAGCAAGATTTACTCATTCCCCCTCACCTGCCCCCTCTTCCCTTCCTACAGAACCACTTTTTCTTGCCACTTTTATGCGAGATAATTTACCCCATTCCATCTCTCCCTTTCTCCCTCTATCAATATATTCCTCTCTTATCCCTTAAATTGATTTTATTTTTTTAGATATCATCCCTTCATATTCAACTCACCCTGTGCCCTTTGTGTGTGTGTGTGTATACATATGTGTGTGTCTATGTATGTAGACACACACATATGTATACACACACATACACACACACACACACACACACATATATATATATATATATACATATATATATATATGCATATTCCTTTCAACTACTATGATATTGAGGTCTCATGAATCATACACATCATCTTTCTATGTAGGAATGTAAACAAAACAGTTCAACTTCAGTAAGTCCCTTATGATTTCTCTTTCTTGTTTACCTTTTCATGCTTCTCTTTATTGTTGTGTTTGAAAGTCAAATTTTCTATTCAGCTCTGGTCTTTTCACTGAGAAAGCTTGAAAGTCCTCTATTTTATCGAAAATCTGTATTTTGTCTTGGAGCATGATACTCGGTTTTGCTGGATATATGATTCTTGGTTTTAATCCTAGCTCCACTGACCTCTGGAATATCGTATTCCAAGCCCTTTGGTCCCTTAATGTGGAAGCTGCCAGATCCTGTATTATCCTGATTATTTTTCCTCAATATTCAAATTGTATCTTTCTGGCTGCTTACACTATTTTCTCCTTGACCTGGGAGCTCTGGAATTTGGCGACAATGTTCCTAGGAGTTTTCTTTTTGGGATCTATTTGAGGAGGCGATCTGTGGATTCTTTCAATTTCTATTTTACCCTCTGGCTCTAGAATATCAGGGCAATTCTCCTTGATAATTTCTTTAAAGATGATATCTAGGCTCTTTTTTTGATCATGGCTTTCAGGTAGTCCAATAATTTTTAAATTATCTCTCCTAGATTTATTTTCTAGGTCAGTGGTTTTTCCAATGAGATATTTCACATTGTCTTCCCCTTTTTCATCCTTTGGTTCTGTTTTATAATATCTTGATTTCTCATCAAGTCACTAGCTTCCACTTGCTGCAATCTCATTTTTAAGGTAGTATTTTCTTCAGTGGTCTTTTGGACCTCCTTTTCCATTTGGCTAATTCTGCCTTTCAAGGCATTCTTCTCCTCATTGGCTTTTTGGAGCTCTTTTGCCATTTGAGTTAGTCTATTTTTTAAAGTGTTGTTTTCTTCAATTTTTTTCAGTATTTTTTTGGGTTTCCTTTGGAAAGTCATTGACTTGTTTTTCATGGTTTTCTTGCATCATTCTCATTTCTCATTCCAATTTTTCCTCTACTTCTCTAACTTGCTTTTCCAACTCCTTTTTTAGCTCTTCCATGGCCTGAGACCAGTTCATGTTTTTGGTGTAGGCTCTTTGACTTTGTTGACTTATTCAGGCCATATGTTTTTGTCTTCTTTGTTACCAGAGAAAGACTCCAAAGTTTGAGACTGAATCTGGGTGTGTTTTTGCTGCCTGACCATGTTCCCAGTGAATTTACTTGACCCTTGAGTTTTTCGTCAGGGTATGACTGCTTGTAGAGCAAAGAGTACTTTGTTCCAAGCTTGAGGAGATGCGTCATTGATTTGAGAGATATTTCCATACAGCCAGCTCTGCCACCCTAGCACTCCTCCTTCCTCAAGAACCACCAACCCGGACCTAACGCAAATCTTCAGCAGGCTCTTCACTTCTGCTCTGATCTGCCACTTAATTCCTCCCACTACATGTGACCGGGGCCGGAAGTAACTGCAGCTGTAGTTCTGTAACTGCACGTCCCCATTGCCCCTGGGATGGCGGCCGAACTGCGAACTCTGTCCCCCGCAGCTTTTCCCACTAACCTTCTCTGTTGTCTTTTGTTTTTGTGGGTTGAGAAGTCTGGTAACTGCCACAGCTCACTGATTCAGTGTGCTAGGGCCTGTTCTACCCGGCTCCTGGTCTGGCTGGTCCTGCTGCATCCCACACTGAGCTCCACTCCCCTCCACTCCATGCAGGACAGACTTCATCCAGCGACCATCCAGGCTGTCCTGGGCTGAATCCCTGCTTCCCTATGCTATTTTGTGGGTTCTGCCTGTTGACTCATTTTTCTTTCATCACTCCCATTTCTTTTCCCAATTTTTCCTGTACCTCTTCCTTGCTTTTCCAAATCCTTTTTGAGCTCTTCCATGGCCTGAGACTAACTCATATTTTTTTTTCCTGGAGGCTTTGGATGAAGGAGCTTTGACTTTGTTGCCTTCTTCTGCAACAGATCTTCCTTGTCATCATAGTAACTTTCAATAGTCAGAGATTTTCCATTGTTCACTCATTTTACCAGGCTATTAGTTGTCTTTTAACTTTTGTTAAAATAGGGATCTCCTTTTAGGATGGAGGACACATTTGTTCTAAGCTTCAGAGGTTATGTGCACCTGTTTTCAGAGATACTTCTAGGGACCTGTAAATTTTCAGTTCTTCCAAGGAGAGGTGCTTACTACTCTCCTGTCCTGTCATCTTGTCTGTGAGTGACCACAAGCATTCTTTTCTGCCCTCTGAGGAGGGTCCACCCTCTATTGCAGCCACAAGCTCTGGTTTGCTAGTTCTCCTTCTCGCCCTGGGCTGCCACCCAGGACTGTGACCTGGATCTGAGTATGTGCAAAGCAACAGAGTCCTGCCTCAGTGCTACCAAAAAGACCCCTGTAATCTGACTAGTTGTTCACTTCTTTTACCATCTGTAGACTGAGAGCTCTAGAAGCAGTCACTTCTGTGACCAGGGCTGTGCTAGACTGCTGTTACTCTCATTCAGGTGTGACAGACCTTTCTTGCTGATCTTTTAAGTTGTCTTTGGTGTCTGTGGGCTAAGAGGTCTGGAAACTGCAACTGCTGCCAGTGATTCAGTTGCCTTGAGGCTTGCTCTAGGTTTGCTGAGACCCAGTCTGCAGTGGTGAGGCCTGCACTAGATTGTACTCCTTTCTCACCCTGGTGCAACAGACACTTCTTGTTGACCTTCAAAGTTGTCTTGGGCTGGAAATTTGTTTCACTTCATTTGTTTGCGGATTCTGCTGCTCTAGAATTTGTTTAGAGTTATTTTTAAAGGTATTTGAAAGTGTTAGGGGGAAGAGTCAAAGCAGGGAAGTATAAAGCAAAAAAAGAGAACTACAGACCAATATCATTACTAAATACTCATCCAAAAATTTAAATAAAATTCTGTGAAATATTCTAATGCAATTTATCCAAGAATTTATTGATTTTTAAGTGGAATTAATACCAGGGATGCAATCAACATAAGAAATCTTGTTAAAAACAAAAACATACAATGTCAATGCTTATTTCAACAGATGCAGAAAACACCCTTAACAAAGTTTAACATTGATTTATACTAAAAATCCCTACAATGCCTAGGCATAGAGAATTTTTTAATGTCATAACAATATGCATTCAAAACCAAAACAAGTATCATATGTATTGTATATCTACTAATTTTTCCCAATAAATATAAGGAAAAATAAGAATTCCTTCTCTTCCTGATATTAGTTGATATATTTCTAGAAATGCTAGCAATAAAAGAAGAAAAACATATTAACAGCATAAAAGATAAGTGAAGAAAAGAAAAAACATTATCCCTATTTGCTTATACCAAACTGGTTTACTCACAAAATTCCAAGAAATAAACAAAGAAACACGAGACAATACCTTCAGCAAAGTTTGAGACTACAATACAAATTCACAAAAAAATCAAAAGTATTTCAAAATCATATGAAAAAAAATCCAAGAAGCAATAATAGACGTGGAAATCCCATTCAAAATATGTACAAATTGAACAAACTTTGGGGGATAACTCTAACAAAGCACAAATAATACATGGATTTATTTAATTACAAAGTGCTCCATAAAGGAATAAAAAGAAATTTAAATCACTGTAAGAATATTCAATGTTCATGTGTGGGCCATGTCAATGTAATAAATATAGTGATGATGCAAAAGGTAATTTCCTTTTTTAATGTTATGCCAATAAAATTACCAAAGAGAAACTTTATAGAACTGGATAAAATAACAACA
Organism: Trichosurus vulpecula; assembly: GCF_011100635.1. Classification (NCBI taxonomy): domain Eukaryota; kingdom Metazoa; phylum Chordata; class Mammalia; order Diprotodontia; family Phalangeridae; genus Trichosurus; species Trichosurus vulpecula. The sequence goes on along the minus strand of NC_050573.1, from coordinate 274,611,684 downwards.
AAATTCATTTGGAGGAACAAACTTTCCTGATCAAAGGACATAATGAGGAAAAAAAGGAATAAGAGTATCATTTCCAGACCTCAAGCTACATTGTAAAGCAACAATTATTAAAAAAAAATTTTTGGTACTGACTGAAAAATAGAAAAATATATTGATGTAATTGCCTAGACAAAAGAGAGTCAGAAATAATGTAAACAAATAAATACTTAGTTAAACCTGAAAACATAAAGAATTTTGGAATTTCTCAAAAGAATTGAAAGTATTTACAACTACATGAAAGAATGTTTTATATCATTAATTAATTAGAAACATGCAAATAAAAAACCATAAGTCTTTATGTCACATCTAACATATTGGCAAAGATGACAAAAGACTTGCATAGACATTGTTGGATGAGTTATAGTAAAGACAAGCACAGTAATGCTCCATTGATAAAGCTGTGAATTCATATAACCATTCTTGAAAACAATTTTGGCATTATGAAAATAAAGTGGCTAAAATGTCCATACCCTTCAATTTTAAGAGTTCGTTGTTAAACATAACCCCCAAGGAGATAATGGATGAAAAGGAATGCTCTATGTACACCAATATACTTTTAGCAGCATTTTTATAGAAGCAGAGAACTGAAAACAAAGCAGTTCATGATTGGAAGATAAATTGTGGTAAATAAACACAATGAAATATTACTGTGTTGTAAGGAACCATAAATATTATAAATAACAGGGAAGCATGAAATGATTTACATAAACTGATACAAAGCAAAGTAAGCAGAGTCAGGGAAATAGGAATGCAACTATGTCTAAAATGCAAAAGTAAAGAACAAAAACCACAAAACAATTGAAAAGTACTTTTATAAAATTTTAAGGAATCAGTTTGATCAGCCCCAAAGAGAAGGTATGAGACCACTCCTCTCCCCTTTCCTTTGCAGATGTAACGTTTCCATGAATGAAGAACATCGAGCATAATGTAAGAATCTTTTTAAAAAATTATTTATAAGTTTGGGTGAATTTTTTCTCTTCTTTCTCTTTTTCATTTACATTTTTTTTATTATAAGGGAAGGCCATAAAAGGGGGCACAGAAGAAAAAGATGAATTATGTGGAATAAACCTAAGTAACATAAAGACACAAGGTATCAAGAGTATCTATTTAAAATAAAGTGAGAAGGTAGAAAAAATATTAAGCAAAAACTCAATTATGTAGAGGTAGTTTTTTTAATAAGGCAAAGTTGCCAACAGGACACAGAAAGTAATTAAAATATAGATTAGAATGAAGAGAGACTTAATTAAGGGGATTTTAGTTAGAAGGCTATTACAATATTCCAGGGGACAGGTGATGAGGGTCTGACCTAGAGTGGAAACCTTATGAGTGGAGAGAAGATGATATAAATGAGATGTTGTAAATGTAGAAATAATGAGATTTTACAACAAGAATCAGAAGTTGAGAGTGACACAGGTTATAAGCTGGGACCTGGCAGAATGTGGGTACCCTTATGAGTAAATGGTGACTTCTAAAAAGGAAAGGTTTTTGGTACAATATAATAAGTTCTGTTTTGCACATGTTGATTTTTAAATGGTGAAATCCATATCTAGAAGATATCTACAAGGCAGCTGGTGATATGTGACTGTGCTCAGGAAAGAGACAAGTGCTGGGTATATGTTTCTGAGAATAATTTGAATAAAGATGATAATCTAATTGATGTGAGCTCATAAGATCAACAAATGAGATAGTACAGAATAGATTGAAAAGAGAGAGGGTCCGAGACAGAGCCTTAGACCTGGGTGTAACAGGAGCAAAGATTCAGCAAAGGGGACAAAGAAGGAGCAGTAGGATAATGAGGAGGAGAACCAGGATAGAGCAATGTTATGAAAAAAAATGGAGAAGAGAAAGTTTCTAGAAGGTAATAAAAAATGTCAAATTCTTCAGAGATCAATATCAAGAAATAGACTTTAAGCTTGACAGTTTAGAGTTTATTGGTAACTGTGGAGAATGCAGTTTTAGTTGAATGATAAGGTTAGATGATAAGATTAGAAGCCAAATAGGTGAGGGCTTAGAATCAGGTAAGAGGAGATGAAGTGGAGGCATTAAGCCTAGTCAAATTTCTCAGAGAGTTTTTCTATAAAGGGGAAGAAAGATATAGAAGAATAATTAGCTGAGATACTAGGATCAAGTGAAGATTTTCAAGCATGAGGGAGACATGGATATATACACACATACATGTGTGTGTTTGTGTATGTGTGGCAAGGGAGGAGTCAGTACATAGTGGTAGAAGATTAAAGAAAGAATAGAGAGGAGAGTGAGGGGGCACAATTTTGGTGGAGAAGCTGGGATTTTATGGGATTAAGGGTATGTGTAGAGGGCTTGGCTTTAGCAAGAAGAAGGACCACATCTGAGACCAGAGTGAAAAAGGAGATAGTGGAGGAATTTATTTGAGTGACATGAGATGAAGGAAAGAGGAGAAGAGAGAGCTTTCTGTAAATCATTTTGAATTTTTTTGTGTGTATCGTGTGATAAGATCCTCACTGTTGAGAGGAAGCAAGTGAGGTAAGATGGGAAACTGGCATGAAAAGTTTAGAAATGATGAGGTTTGGAATGGCCAGTGTGGTGAATAGAATGAATACACAAAGTAAAAGAGAATATTTGTCTCGCTAAGGGCCCAGTTGACATACATTTGTAGTGGACCCAGCCAAAACTGTTTCCTTATTTCTTCTTCTTCAATTTAGCAACATAAGAATATAAGAAAAACAATCAGATTTTGGGAATAATAGAAGATTAGGGTTTGGTAAAGCATAAATCAGTGATAGGACAAGGGAGCAAGGGATTCAAGAGAAGAGAGTAGTATAGAGTTGAATTGATACACCATGGGATTAAGTTAGGAAAGAGAGGAGAGTCGTAGCCCATGCAGGGATGATGTCCTGGGTGACAAATGAGGAATGAAAAAAAATGGAAGTTACAATAAGGAAAAAAAAATTAGAGTTAGAGGTGATAATGCATAGAGAAAGAAGGAATCCTAAAAGAGTGATCAGATGAAGTAACATCAGACTTTGAGAAAAAGTCATATAAAATTTGTGTGTGCTAGTGAAATCAAGAGTATGATTATTTCTGTTCATAGTTAAGGCAGGATTAGGTTTTGGGAATCAAAAAGGAAAGGAACTAGGAAATTCTGTTATTTGTGGGAGTATCATTACGTATGTTGAGGTCTCCTGGTATGACAGGGGGAGATGAGGAAGAGAAAAAGACTATGAGCCATATCCTCCAGGTAGACTGGTAGAGGTCTTATATGTCTCTTAAGGTGAACTCTCTCTGTCTCTCTGTCTCTCTCTTTCAATTTTTTTTGTGATATTTTGCTTTGTCCATTCCTTTGTATTTATCACAAGCTCCCACAATGCTTTTTTGGGCTCCTTTCCTCCCAACTAGTTAAATTCTGTACAAAGGAGTTTGAGCTGCAATACAAAATTACATATTCTGCAAAGCTGAACCTATTCACCAAAAAAAAAAGTCAATGTCTAACAAAAGGGAATTTTTTTATATTCCTTCAAAAACCAAAACCTGAAAATCTTAGTTTAACAGGTAATTTGACTTGCAAACAACTGAAACAACAGAAAAAGAGGAAAAGCAAATACATACATTTATATAGAAAATGTTAAATAATGAAATCAATTTTCTATTTATAGGTTTGCAGCTTGAGTTCTTTCACTTTTCAGAAGGTATTATTCTATTCCATTTTGCGATTTCTTGGGACTGTGGAATAATCTTGTCACTCAAATTCCCTTCATATTTGAAGATCTTTTTCTTAGCCATTTAAATATTTTAAATATTTTCATTGAAATTGATAAAGATAACTGATATATATATATAATACACATGTGTATAGTCTATATCAATATAGATATAATAATTATCTTGGGTTTTGAAGCCTGGTTTAATTTTTTTTTTGATAGTAGCCATTTACACATATTCAATATTTTTTTTCTGTATTCAGAACTTGTGGATAGTTTTTCTTTCAAAGTATGTCCTATATTATGACATTCAGACTTTTGGACTTATATTCTTGGAATCCAATGATCTTTCAATTATCTATATGAATCCTCTGTCCTCAAGGTCAGTTGTTTTGTCTTCTCTAGAATTCGTTTGTTCTTTGAATACTATCGCCTTTTACTTCTCTCCTACAAACTTTCCTCCATTTCAGCATATTTGTTTTTCAGATCCCTTCATTTCACACTTTTCTAGAGATATTTTACATCATGGATTAAATTTTTTCATGTATTTAAATTCTGCATTAAACACTCTATTTTCCGACCTCTTTTTTGTTCCTTTCTTGTATTGAGAATTTTACTCTGCTTCTAATTTCATTCTGGAGTTTCCTGTTCTTACGTAATCACTAGGAAGTTCACAAGATTCTGTCTTTCAGCAGGCATTACAGGTTCACTTCTTTTCATATCATAACATTTTAAAGAGAACCTTGAGTTCTCTTTGAGGTTTTATATATGCTTCCTTTTGCTCTTAGGATACTCTCTGTTGATTTGTCATACTGCACAGTGATGTTTTATCATGGACTTTTCTTTGGCATGTGTGTGTGTGTGTGTGTGTGTGTGCGTATACATATTGTATTTCCTCATCACTCCCTCCTTGCTCTTTTCCACTTTGTCAGTGATCCTGAACTGCACGGCAAAACTACATCTCCCTCCTCACATTGGGACACACAGAGTTTGCCAGCTGAAGCCTCCACTTTGAGTAAATTCTGAGCTAGAGGAGTGACCTCAGCTGGGTTTCAATCTCCCTTCCTTCAGGCCGAACTTAACCATCCATACTGGTATCCGTCACAAAGAAACCTTTCTTGAACCCTCTTAATTCTAGTATCTCTCCTTTACTGATTACCTCTAATTTATCCTGCATCTATCTTATTTATACATAGAAGTTTGCATGTTGTCTCCCCACACTAAACTTTAAGTTCCTTCAGAGCTAGGACTGTGTTTTATTTCTTTGTAAACCCATCACTTTGCCTAACATAGGGTCTTGGTAAAATGTTAGTTACTGGCTGACTTTCCTAATTCCTCCCATTGCTTTCTTCCTTCCCTTCATTTGTGTAGAAGTTTGCTTAACTATTTCCTCTTGTTAAAAACTGTCCACCATTATGCTTGAAACAAGAGGATATACTCCAGTTTCTCTCTTTCCTCTGTAATCATAAATTGCTTCATTTTTTTGTAGTAATTACACATGGTTGCTCTTTTCTGTGCCCCAGGAGGTGTTATTCTACTGAAAAAGTGACCTTAACCTGTGCGACCTATAAAGGCTTTCTTTTGCCTTAGAAAATATCTATTTTATTGCTGTTGTTTTCTCTTTGATAACTGCATAACTTCCCATTTTTGTATTCAAGATGCCTGATTTTAAGACATCATGATGCCCTCCCTTCCTATTTCTGACTGATTTGGAAGGAATCTATAGTAGTGTTGTACTTTGAGCAATTTTGTTGAAACTGGCCAACTGACCAGTGGCTTAATAATAAATTTCTAGCAATCTGACATATCAACCAACCAGAGAATGGTCTTTATTCCATGACACATGGATGAGTAGAGATACCATCTGTCATGTGTATGGAGTAGCTATTTGGAGAGAGCTATTGCAACTGCAGAAGGTCACCCACCCTAGGACTGGGCCTCAGTCAAGGCAGCATGTTTTCAGCCTTCCTGATTCCCCTTTCTTCCCTTCTTTTCTCCCTCACATGGCCTGGAAAAATAAGCTTTTACCATTTCTTTCTGTGTTGCATGGATTGAGGAGATAATGCATTGGGTCAGAGTCATAGTAACAGCATGGATTGTTACCCTTGTTTTGAGTCTTCAAAAAGTCTATGAGTTTGCTTGTGCTCCTTAGTAGATAAAAAGGCTGGTGGTGAAGGAGCACTGAGTGCCCTAAATATACTTTTTGCTAATGTCAATTCACAAAGAAACTTATCTTGTTCAAAATCCTATATATTATAGATCTAGTTACAACTATATCTGGTACATAATTATTTTTTGGCATATTGGAGGATTATGAAGAGATTTATGTAAACTGACTAATTTGATATCTTCTGGGTTCCATGACTCTGGAGCTTCTCCCAATACATTTGAAAAATTGTAATATTTATATGACAGTCAGTCAATGAACATTTATGTAATGCTTCCTATGTGCTAATCATCATGCTAAGTATTGAGGGTGCAAAGAAAAGTAAAAACAGTTTCAATTACCTAGGAGTTCACTTTCTAATGGAGAGAACATTTTCTTTTGTTTGGTTTACATAAAGTTAATTTGTTTATTATATTGAATTTGGTAAGTGAAACTACAGAAAGATTAAAATGAAAATTATTGGTGTGTGTATGAATTAATATGCCCCTTAAAACAAATTTGTGGTTTCCTATACATCGTCTCTAAAGGTCAGAAAACTTTGGCTAGATTATTGGTAGATATGGAAATGGTTTAATAATTGGACCCAAAGAGTACTCATTTATGAGCCAATTTAACTTAGATGAGGTTCTCTAGTGAAATATTCCAGGGGACAAACTCTTTGTTTTATTTTATGTAACATTTTTATCAATAGCTTAATGTAGCTACAATTAATTCCATAATAAAATTATGGTTACTAAGATTCTTCCTAATCAGTGTGCTTGAGTGGAGAGAGTGCTTGATTTTTCTGTCAGACAACCCAAGTTAAAATCCTGACTCTGCCACTTACTTTGTGACATACAGCAAATTACCTAAACTATATTGCCTCATTTCCCTAGTTTGCAAAACAAAAGACTTGGACTGGATGACATCAAAGATTCCTACTAATGTGACATCTATAGGGGAGCAGAGCCAAGATGGCAGCTGGAAAGCAGGTACTTGGTTAAGCTCTCCCCCAGGTCCTTCCAAACACCTGTAAAAAATGGCTCTGAACAAATCCTAGAGCTGTAGTACCCATGAAATAGCAGAGGGAAGCAGGGCTCCAACCCAGGAAAGCCTGGATGGTCACTGGGAAGGGCATATCACACAGAGCTGGGAGTGGAGTGGAGCGCAGCCCAGTGTGGGCTGCACCAGGACCAACCCAGGGCTGGACGGAACACATGATAGGGCACTGAATCATTGAGCTGTGGCAGTTACCAGACTTCTCAACCCACAAATGCCAAAGACAACAGAGCAGGTTAGTGGAAAAATTGCTGGATCTGAGTGAGAGGACTGCATGATTGGCCTCAGCAGGCAGTGGAAGTAGTGGAGCTCTGGGGTAATGAGTGAATCTTGTTCTCATCAGATTTGACCTGAGGAGGGAATAACATACACACTCAATTGGGTATCTTACCCCACAGGAAAGTAGCAGGAAGGGGATAAAAAAAATGGGGGGGATGCTAGAAGGGAGGGCAGATAGGGGGAAGAAGTAATCAAAAGGAAACACTTTTGAAAATGGACAGGGTAGGGGCAGCTAGGTGGCGCAGTGAGTAGAGCACTGGCCCTGGAGTCAGGAGGACCTGAGTTCAAATCCAGTCTCAGACACATGTACTAGCTGAGTGACCTTGGGCAAGTCACTTAACCCCAATTGCCTTGCCAAAAAAAAAAAAAAACCAGAAAATGGACAGGGTCAAGGGTGAAAACTGAATAAAGGGGGACAGGATAGGATGGAGGGAAATATAGTTAGTCTTTCACAACATGACTATTTATGGGAGTGTTTTGCATAATGATGCATGTGTGGCCTAGGTTGAATTGCTTGCCTTCTTAAGGAGGGTGGGAGGGGAGAGAAGAGGAGAGAGAATTTGGAACTCAAAGTTTTAAAAGCAGATGCTCGAAAAAAGGTTGTTTTTGCACATAACTGGGAAATAAGATATACAGGCAATGGGGTGTATAAATCTATCTTGCCCTACAAGAAAGAAAGGGGAAAAGGGGATGGGGGGAGTGGGGTGACAGAAGGGAGGGTTCACTGGGGAACAGGGCAATCAGAATATATGCCATCTTGGAGTGGGGGGGGAGGGTAGAAATGGGGAGAAAATTTGTAACTCAAAATCTTGTGGAAATCAATACTGAAAACTAAATAATAACAAATAATAAAGTATGGAATTAAAAAAATTAAAAATATAGACAGAGTTGAAGCTTGGGGAGGCTGGGGAAGGAACTACCTTAGGCTCATTGCATTATCTCAAAGTACTAAACTTTACATGTCCACCAACAGTCAATGTTCTTTTTTCATTTTTGATTTTGACAATTTTCCTCTCTCCTTAAAAAAACGAAATAATGAACAGATTACCTGTTTTATGTTTTTTCAAATAGCTCTTATTTTTATTTACTAATTCGATGTATTTTTTGCTTTCAGTTTTGTTAATTTTTTTCTTTGATTTTAAGAATTTCTATTTTTGTATTTAATCAGTTTAAATTTTTTTCTTGCTTTTCTATTTTAATTTCATGTTCAATTTGTTGATCTGTTCTTTATCTCTTTTGTTGATAAAAGTATTTAGACCTATACATTTTCCTCTAAGGACTGCTTTGACTATATTCCAGAAGTTTTGGTATGTTGTCCCATTGTTGTCATATTCTTTGATAAAATTATCTAATGTTTCTGTGATTTTTTTTCTTTAACTCCCCCCCATTCTTTGATTAAATTACTTAGTCTCCATTAAATTTGAAAAAAAGTGACATCTATGATTCAATGTACATTTACAAGTTTTATAAATACAAATGACATCCTTCCTTCATGAACATAGATACATTCACATTGTTTGCTTTAAAATACACACATATATGCAAAGATATATGTATATAATGGGCTATGCTATAGTTAAGATAGGGTGTATTAAGATAACAATGCCCAGAATGATGGAGATGGCACTACTGCTTTCTTATACTAAAGCCTGGTCAAAGCAACACATTTTAAAGGAGCATTAACAAAGTAGATGGCATTGAAAGGTATATAAGAAAGGAAGCCAATGAGACTCAAGACCATATCATATGGAGATCCATTTTTTTTCCAATTTTTTAAAATTTAATATATTTAGTTTTCAGCATTGATTTTCACAAAAGTTTGAATTACAAACTTTTCCCCACTTCTACCCTCCCCCCACTCCAAGATGGCATATATTCTGGTTGCCCCATTCCCCAGACAGCCCTCCCATCTGTCACCACACCACCCTCCCATCTCCCTTTCCCTTCTTCTCTAGTAGGGCAAGATAAATTTCTATGCCCCATTGCCTCTGTATCTTATTTCCTAGTTGCATGAAAAAACTTTTTTTGTTGTTGTTGTTTTTGAACATCTGTTTTAAAAACTTTGAGTTCCAAATTCTCTCCCCTCTTCCCTCCCCACCCACCCTCCCTAAGAAGACAAGCAATTCAACATAGGCCACATGTGAATCATTATGTAAAAACCTTGCACAATACTCATGTTGTGAAAGATTAACTATGTTTTGCTCCTTCCTAACTTATCCCCCTTTATTGAATTTTCTCCCTTGACCCTGTCCCTTTTTGAAAGTGTTTGTTTTTGATTATCTCCTCCCCCCATCTGCCCTCCCTTCTATCATCCCCTCTTTTTTATCTTCTTCCTCCTTCTTTCCTGTGGGGTAAGACACCAACTTGAGTGTGTATGGTATTCCCTCATATGGAGATCTATTGAAGGAATGGTATAAATATAGTTGGTCTGAAAGTACATATTTAGAGGTCATAACAGCTACATTCAACTTTTTGAAAGACTCCACCTTACTTCCTGGCTGTGTATAAATTGTTTGGCCTCTACTATAAACATTATCACCATCTGCTCTTCCCTAGAAACTTGGAATGAGCCCCTGGTACTTCCTTAGGCCCTGATCCATGAGCTTTTGCCTTCTCTTAGCCTGATTCAGGGCTCCACTTCACCATTTAGCCATTCCAACTTGTAACACCCCCACTCCTCATTTAGAACTTACCTTTCTGTATCATCGTCCTCCATTAGAATGTAAGCTCTTTGAGGGCAGGGTCTGTCTTCCCCAATGCTTAGTCTGGTATGTGGCACATAAGTACTTAATAATTGCTTTACCAATCTATCCAGCTATCTAAAAGTAGAATTAAATCCATTGTCTTAGGCTTCAAAAGTCATAACTAAAAGTAATATAAAAAATCACAAAAAAGATTTAGATTTAGGTTCAAAAAACTGCTAGCATTTAGACCTGTGCAAATGATCAATGAGGTGCAATGGATATCAGGATATCCTCATGGAGGTCTTTAACAGAGCCTAAATGAATGCTTATTGTGGATATCATATCCATTTTGGACAGCTCAGAAGTAGAAAGTAGTAAATAAAGGTTGAAATAATACTTATGAAAAAATCTTGAGAAGCTGGGACATGTTCAGACTAGGGGATTTTTATTTTTAATGGAAGGAAAACATAACTCACTAAAAATGTGAAAACATTGTCCCAAAATAACTTGAATAATTTTTTGGATGCATTTTTGAGTACAGAAGGCATAAGCCACACATTTGAAAAAAAATTTTCTTTTGTTTTTCCTGAAAATGTGTTATTGCTCTAATTAGCAATTCTATATGTATATTTGTTTATAGGACTATGAGCAAATTATCAGATGATTTTAATTAAATATAGACCTAAACCAAATAAATGTATTATACCAAATGAATGTATTTAAACAATAATTTCAAAACATGTTAAATTTAACTTCCCATATGTTGTAAGTCATTAGCATCACTAATATATATATGTATGCGTATATATATGCATATATATATATATATTTATATATTTGTGTGTGTGTCTGTGTATGTGTGTTGAAAAGCAGTAAACAATTCTACTTTGTAGAATGTAGCAGAAAGAATAAAAAATTCCAGGAATTGAATCACATGCTCAAGGCAAAAGAGGACCAGATTTGAGAGAGTTTGGAGATGAGTTCAAATCCTTGGCTCTCATGTTTAATCATTATGTGATAGTGGAGAAATCACTTAACTTCTCTAACTTTATTTCTCTTCTATGAAAATGAGGCTAATAATATTGATACTACCAACCTTAGAGTTTTGTTGTAAAGAAAGCAATTTGGAGATTATAAAGTCCCATATAAATTTGATTTATTTATTTGCATGCTAACTACTATGGATATGCATATTTTATAATATTTATGCCCAAAAGCATGTAAGAATCTTCTTATAGTCTCTTTCATTTATATATACCTATATGTAACTAGACACATATGGGCGAAAAGGTATATCTTGCATACATATACATAAAGAGACCCAGATGTTTTTATACACACATATGTGTGTTTTCTACTCTGGCAAAATCACAGGTATTCACTGTATATGTTTATATGGGTGTGTGTATATATCTATCTATATATATGCACATATTCATTTGCATACAGGCATGCAAATCTGTGGGTATACACACACACACATAGAGAGATTCATAGGATTGACATATATATATATATATGTATATATACACACCCATATACTTATCTACACTTGTAATAACATGTATATGCACTTACATTTACGTGGGTATTATGCATCTGAGTATATATATGTATATATATATGTATATATATATATATGAGTATATGTGTATTTATGCATGCATCTATCTTTTCCTCCAATTTTTTCTCAATGATTCCATTAATTTCTCACAAGATCAGACTCATGGAATATTCTGGTATATGTAAGGCATCTCTATACCTTCTATTATTCTCTCTTTCTGATCCTTCTTTATGGTTTCTCCTTTTTGATGCAAATATCTATTCATCCCTTGCTCCCTCAGCTTTCCAATCTAAAGTAACTTACTGTTAAAAATGTATCTGATATTAGTCACTTTTATCTTAGCATGAATTTGTCAGTTTATTATCTGTCCCAAGATGTTTTGAATTTTTTGCCTTATCTATAAGGATTGAATGAAATGTTTGTGTCCTGTCAAATTATATTAGGAATCAAGATTCTTCTTGATGGAAGCATTTTTTCCTTGGAAACTGGAAGATCTTCTTATACCACAGATATACTTCACCTATTCCTGAGATACCTTGATTTTTCATACGAAGCTTTAATGCTTGAAAGACTGATAGAATATACAGATTTAGAGAGGGCATAGAATAATAGCAAGAGCACTGGATTTGTGGTCAAAAGAATGGGGTCAAATTCTTTCTGACACTGACTAGGTATATGACCTTGAGCGGACAGTAAAAGAATTGTAGTGTTGAAAAGGACCTCTAAAGTCATTTAGCCCAATAAGCACATGAAGAGGAATTTCCACTACAACATATACCACAAATGGTAATAGAGCCTATGTTTATAAACATTCTCAGTGAGGAAGAACCCAATTTTTGTCAGCTATGTGGCACAGCAGATAGAGTACTGGGGTTGGAACCAGGAAAAACTGAGGTGACATCCAACCTCAGATGCTTACTAGCTGTATGACCCTAAGAAAGTCAATGAAACTCTGTTTGCCTCAGTTTTCTTAAATGTAAAATAAGGACAATACTAACACCTACCTCCCAAGGTTGCTGTGAGGATAAAAATGAGATAAAATTTTTAAAAAGCTTAGCGCAGTGACTGGCACACAGTAGGCACTACATAAATGGTAGTTTATCATCATCATCACCATCACCATCACCATCACCATCACCATCACCATCACCATCACCATCACCATCATCATCATCATCACAATCATTTCCCAAGACCAATCACTGTAAATTTAGATAACTGTATGTTTGAGGAAGTTTTGCCTGACTTCCTGCCCTAACTTATCTCTTCTCAATGTCTGTCCTTTGCCCTGCTGTGCTCTTTGCCCACTGATTACAAGTCTAATCCATCTCTTATATGACAGCACTTAAAGTACTTGAAAACATCCATGTCTATAAAATGCTTAAAACATACATGTGTCTCATAAATTTTCTTTTCTTTAGACAAAACACTTCATCATTCAGTTGATTCTAATATGCCATCATACTGTGCCCCTAATCATATTGGTTATCCTCTTTTGAATGTTCTCCAGCTTATCAATACTCCATTTAAAATGTGGTTCCAGGAGCAGAACACATTACACTAGATACTATTTGACCAGTGTAGAACCATTACGTCTCTAGTGCTTGATATTTGGTCAAATTTAATATAGTCTGAGTTTGAATACCATTTGAGGAAACTGTATAACACTTTTGATTCTTCTTGAGCTTGAAGTCCAGGAAAAACCCAAGTATTTTTGTTTTGTTTTCTTTTATTTTTCCAGAAGAACTTCTTTTTATGTACAGTTCCTACACATTGTAATTTTGAAGCTAATTTGGGAACCCAAGTGAAAGGTTATGTATTTATACTTATTAGATTTCATCTTTCTTGATTTGGCCCATTGTTCTACCATGTTAATATATATTTTTTTGATACTGACTCTGTCATCCAGTGTGTTAGCACTGCAAATATTATAAGCATGCCATCTATCCTTTTGTGAAATCACTTATAAAAATGGTAAATAGCATAAAGCTAGGCATAGACCTTTGGGGCACTCCACTAAAAATCTCTCTCCAATTTGACATCAATCTATTAATGATAACATTTTGGGTTCAGTCATTCTGCCAGTTCTGAATCCTCCTATAGCATATTCATTCTATCTTCTCTCTTGTATCCCTTCATATTTTCAACAAGAATAATGAGAAATTTTAGCAAATGAATTGTTAAATTCTAGGTAAAGTAAACCCATAACATTTCTCTTGATTTAAGTTAATAATCTTGTCAAAAAAGAAAACATGTTATGATATAAGGATGTTATGATATAATCTGTTCTTGGTAAACCCACGTGAGTTTGTTGTGATCACTTGCCTCCTCATCTAGGTATTTACTATCTCTTTAATAACTGATTCTAGTGTAATAAGGGACTGACCCAATGTCCCAAATACTTATGAATTTACACAAAGTGCTCAGCTGATAGAAACCTCATGTGGACCTTGGAGCAAATGCACATATTCTGTTGCCATTTCTCATTTGCTAACCTCATCATGTAGGGAATTATCTTTGATTGGCTGTGTTTCTCTAATCTAGGATTCATTCAGAAGGCAGTTTGCATCCAGAACCAGTCTCTTCCCTTTGCCTGACTTATTCCTGCTTCACAGCATTCTGGTGATAGAAGAGAGACAATGGCCATACCAATCAAACTACCAAAAACTATTTTACAGAGCTAAAAAATAGTAACAAAATTCATCTGAAACAACAAAAGATCCAGAATATCAAGGGAATTAATGAAAAGAAATGGAAAGGGAGGTGGCCTAGCCATACCAGATCTTATATTATAAAGCAGCAATCATCAAAACTACTTGGTACTGCCTAAGAAATAGAGTGGTGGATCAATGAAATAGGTTAGGCACATAAGACACAACAGTAAATGGCTATAGTAATCTGCAGTTTGATAAACTCTAAGACTCCAGCTTCTGGGATAAGAACTCACTATTTGAAAAAACTTCTAGGAAAACTGGAAAATTGTATGGCAGAAACTAGGCATAGACCAACATCTTATACCACATACCAAAATAAAGTCAAAATGGGTACACAATTTAGATATAAAAGCTGATACTATAAGCAAACATGGAAAGCAAAGAATTGCTTACCTGTCAGATTTATGGAGAATGAAAGAATTTATGGCTAAACAAGAGATAGAGAACATAATGAAATGAAAAATGAATTATTTTGATTACATTAAATTGAAAAGTTTTTGTACAAACAAAGCCAATGAAACCAAGATTAGGAGGGAAGCAGAAAACTGGGAAAGGATTTTTACAACCAATGTCTCTAATCAAGGTCTCATTTCTAAAATATATACAGAGCTGAGTCAAATTTATAAGAATATGAGTCATTCCCCAATTTATAAATGGTCACAGGATATGAACATGTTGTTTTCAGATGAAGATATTAAAGCTGTCTATAGTCATATGAAAAAAATATTCTAAATCACTATTGATTAGAGAAATGCAAATCAAAACAACTCTTAGGTACCACATCATACCTATCAAATTGGTTAACATGATAAAAATGGAAAATGATAAATGTTGGAGAAGATGTAGGAAAATTGAAACATTGATGCATTGTTGGTGGAAATGTGAACTCATCCATCCATTCTGGAGAGCAATTTGGAACTACACTCAAATGGCTATAAAACTATGCATACCTTTTGATCCAGCAATACTATTTCTAGGTCTGTATCCTGAAGTCATCATATAACTGGGAAAAGGACCCACAGGTACAAAAATATTTATGGCAGCTCTTTTTGTGGTAGCAAAAAAAATGCAAATTGAGGGGATGCCCTCAGTTGGGGAATGGCTGAACAAGTTGTGGTATATTACTATAATGGGATATTATTGTGCTATAGAAATGATGAGCAGGCAGATTTCAGAAAAAACTAGAAAGACATATTACCTGATACTGAGTGAAGTGAGTAGAACCAGGGGAACATTGTACATGGTAACAGCCACATTGTTCAATGATATCTTTCGTAGACTTGGCTTTTCTCAGCAATGTAAGGATCTAAGACAACTCCAAAAGATTCATGATAGAAAATGATGTCCACATACAAAAAAAGAACTATGGAGTCTGAAGGCAGATCAAAGCATATTATTTGCTCTCTTTGTTTCTTCTTTCTCATGGATTCTCCCATTAGTTGTAATTCTTTACAACATGACTAACGTGAAAATAGGTTTAATATGAATGTATATGTAGAGCCTATATCAAATTACATGCCATCTTGGGTTGACGCAGGGGAGAGAAGGAGAGAAAATTTGGAACTCAAAATCTTATGAAAGTGAAGGTGGAATACTAAAAATAGATAAATAAACATCTTGAATACAAAATATAAAAAAAGAAGAGACAATGTTATAAAGAGAGAAGCACTGGGCCTTTCCCAAAGAGTGTGCTGGGGCCAACTCATTATTAAATTGTTAAATTTTTAGTGTGAGCATTTACACTTCAACCACAATTTTCCATTGGACCCTGTTGGAAAGATCTCAGGACCAAAAGTCCAAGTGTGCTGGGGACAGCAGTATTGCCCAAACCACTAGTTCTATTTCAACTTAGCCCCCATAACCATCATTGAAAGGAGCAATCCATATTGGAGGTAATAATGTTCCAAACATCTGGAGGTATTGAAGCTTGCTATTTCTCAGGAGCCACAGCTACAAAAGATCCTGAAAAGAAATTCCACACCAATAAAGTTTTTTTTTTAATTTTGCATTGTCAAATGGTTCAAAATTAGGAACACAGAAAGAACTGTTGATGGAAATGGCACTAAAAAGGTGCATTAATATCTGCATTGCCATTGAATTCTAATATTTTGAATCTTTCCAAGTGACTTGCATCATATGTGCTGGTGTGGCAGAGCTGGCGAATCCTCCCCAAACATGGAACATTGAACTCTTTAGTCTACAAGCAGTCATACCCGACTGAAAAACTCAAGGGTCAAGTTAATTGGTTGGGAATATGGCCAGGTAGCGAAAACACACCCAGATTCAGTCTCAGACTTTGGATTCTTTCTTTGGTGACAAAGAAGACCAAAACATACAGCCTAAAGAAGTCAACAAAGTGCAAGAGCCTACACCAAAAGCCTCCAAGAAAAACATGAACTGGTCCCAGGCCATGGAAGAGCTCAAAAAGGATTTGGAAAAGTAAGTTAGAGAAGTAGAGGAAAAATTGGGAAGAGAAATGAGAAGGATGTGAGAAAACCATGAAAAACAAGTCAATGACTTGCTAAAGGAGACCCAAAAATACTGAAAAATACACTGAAGAAAACAACACCTTAAAAAACAGACTAACTCAAATGGCAAAAGAGCTCCAAAAAGCCAATGAGGAAAGAATGCCTTGAAAGGCATAATTAGTCAAATGGAAAAGGAGGTCCAACAGACCACTGAAGAAAATACTGCTTTAAAAATTAGATTGGAGCAAGTGGAAGCTAGTGACTTGATGAGAAATCAAGATACTATAAAACAGAATCAAAGGAATGAAAAAATGGGAGACAATGTAAAATACCTCATTGGAAAAACCACTGACCTGGAAAATAGATCCAGGAGAGATAATTTAAAAACTATTGGACTACCTGAAGGCTATGATCAAAAAAAGAGCCTAGATATATCATCTTTCAAGAAATTATCAAGGAGAACTTCCCTGATATTCTAGAGCCAGAGGGCAAAATAGAAATTGAAAGAATCCATCGATCGCCTCCTCAAATAGATCCCAAAAAGAAATCTCCTAGGAATATTGTTGCCAAATTCCAGAGCTCCCAGATCAAAGAGAAAATACTTCAAGCAGCCAGAAAGAAACAATTTGAGTATTGTGGAAACACAATCAGAATAATCCAAGATCTGGCAGCTTCTACATTAAGAAATCGAAGGGCTTGGAATACGATATTCCGGAGTTCAATGGAGCTAGGATTAAAACCAAGAATCACCTACCCAGCAAAACTGAGTATCGTGCTCCAAGGCAAAATATGGATTTTCAATAAAATAGAGTACTTTCAAGCTTTCTAAGTGAAAAGACCAGAGCTGAATAGAAAATTTGACTTTCAAACATTAGAATCAAGAGAAGCATGAAAAGGTAACCAAGAAAAGAACAATAAAAAGAAATTGCAAGGGACTTACTAAAGTTGAACTGTTTTGTTTACATTCCTACATGGAAAGATGATGTGTATGATTCATGAGACCTCAGTATTAGGGTAGCTGAAGGGAATGTGCATATATATATATATATATATATATATATATATATATATATATATGTGTGTGTGTGTGTGTGTGTGTGTGTGTGTGTGTGTGTGTGTGTGTGTGTTTATGTGTGTATATATATGTGAAAGTGTATGTATGTATATATGTATGTGTATATATATATATATATATATATATAGAGAGAGAGAGAGAGAGAGAGAGAGAGAGAGAGAGAGAGAGAGAGGAGAGTGGACACAGGGTGAGTTGAAGATGAAGGGAAGATATCTAAAAGAAATAAAATCAAATTAAGGGATGAGAGAGGGAGATAGGGAGGGATAGAATGGGGTGGATTATCTTGCATAAAGGTGGCAAGAGGCAGCAGTTCTGTGGGAGGAGGGCAGAGGGCAGGCGAGTGGGGAATGAGTGAATCTTGCTCTCATCAAATTTGGCCTGAGGAGGGAATACCATACATACTCAATTGGGTATCTTACCCCACAGGAAAGAAGAGGGAAGAAGATAAAAAAGGGGGGGATGATGGAGGGGAGGACAGATGGGGGTGGAGGTAATAAAAAACAAACACTTTGGAAAGGGGACAGGGTCAAGGGAGAAAATTCAATAAAGGGGGATGGGTTGGGAAGGAGAAAAATATAGTTAGTCTTTCACAACATGAGTATTGTGGAAGGGTTATACATAGTGATACACACGTGGCCTATGTTGAATTGCTTGACTTCTTAGGGAGGGTGGGTGGGAAGGGAATAGGGGGAGAGAATTTGGAACTAAAAGTTTTAAAAACAGATGTTCAAAAACAAAAATAAAAGTTTTTGCATGCAACTAGAAAATAAAATACACAGGCAATGGGGCATAGAAATTTATCTTGCTCTACAAGAGAGGAACGGGAAAGGTGATGGGAGGGGAGCGGGGTGACAGAAGGGAAGGCTGACTGGGGAACAGGGAAACCAGAATATATGCCATCTTGTAGTGGGGGGGGGAGAGTAGAAATGGGCAGAAAATTTGTAATTCAAACTCTCGTGAAATCAATGCTGAAAACTAAATATGTTAAATAAATAAATTTAAAAAAATAAAAAAATAAAAATAAAAAAAAGTTAAAAAAAATAAAAGGAACTCTTTGAGAGCAGGGTCTTGCTTTTGTATTTGTTCCCTCAGTGTTCACCGCAATGCTTCTTACATAATGAACACTTAATAAATGATCTTTTATTTATACCTGCTTTCATGTATGATTCAGTTTCTCAGCATAATTTTTATTATTTGGTTACTGGACAAGTTTCTTGCATTTAGAGTACCAATGCTGTAGCTAATATTAATAGGTAATCTAAGAATTGTGTGCATATGTGTATGTTTTTAGCAACTTCTATCTCCCTTTTCCACCATTCTATCATTATCCCTACTGAAAGTAGAAGAGAGCATAATGTTCTGAAGACAATTGGTATTCTTTATTTCATGGGTTTTCATGGCAAGATAATATATTACCAAGTGACTGATGATGAACCAATCCATCCTTAGATAGGCTTGTCCTTGGAAAACACATATGGTCTCTTTCAAAGCCTTTCTTACATGGCAGCATATTCCACAGTTGTTTTCTGCAGGCATAGCATTTGAGAATATAAGGTCACGTCTATGACACTATGAGGCATCAAAGTAGGAATTTATGGAGACTGTAATGAAAAACAGCAGAAAAAAGAAGAGTTGAACAGCTCTGCATTTTCTCTAACATCCATTACTATTATCCTACCAACACCAAAAATGGTTATCCCTTTTTAAATATTTTTCCTATTTTCCATAATATAGCTATACACCAACAAACAAACTTTTTGATATTGTCAGCATTCTTGTCTGTCCTCAGCTTATTCTGCGTTCTACTACTCCTGACATTGCAATTACAGCACACTGCCCTGATTTTGTATTTATCCTCTACTACTTGTCCTTGCTTTCATGTCTGTTTAAAATGAGCTGGTCAATGAGTTGTTTATCCATATTGGTTGGCACAGACTTCTTTTCAGAATTTTATTTCTTCTGTTTTCAGGATTTCATTTTTGAGAACTTCTCTTAAGTTCTAAGCTAAACCCCCTTGCAACATATCAAGAAAGGCTTTGTGAAATGCTTTGCTGAAATCTTGATAAAGTATATTTGCAATATTTCTCTGATGATAAGTCTAGTTACCATGCCCTAAAAAAATAGTAGATTGATCTTGTATGACATGTTAAAGATGAAGTTACATTTTGTATGATAATTGTTTCCCTTCCTACTGGTTCATCAACTATCCTTTTAATATTCTATCTATTCTACTTTTAGTTTCCTTGAGTCTTTGGAAATCTCTGCTCCCCAAATCTAGAATTCATTTCTAATTTTACTCAGCAAATTTACTCCTTCCTTCCCATTCTCTGTAATAAATTATGAATGCAATGAGTCACTTCCTGGTACCACCAAACTGTGCTTTTTTTACCCAAGACTTACCATATCCCACCTTCATGTTTTTTCATTGATGGTCACTCAGGCCTGGAATGTGTTTCCTCTTCATCTCTACCTCCTGGAATCTTTACTTTCCTTCAAGCATCAATTTCTAAATGAAAAGTTTCATGATCCTTAGTTTCTATTGTTGATCTATTCCATAAAATATGATCTCTTTTTTATGTATGTCCATATACACGTATACATATAAACATGGATATATTATACACAGATATAAATATATGTATATGTACATGCATGTTGATACAGCTATATAAAATAAGAAGATGGCCAAGATGGTGGATGGAAAGCAGGGACTTGCGTGAGCTCCCCACCATGTACCTCCAAAAACCTATAAAAATGGTTCTGAACAAATTCTAGAACTGCAGAACCCACAAAATAGCAGAGGGAAGCAGGGATCCAGGCCAGGACAGCCTGGATGGTCGCTGGATGAGGTCTATCACGCATGGTGTGGAGGGGAGCGGAGCTCAGCGTGGGAGGCAGCAGGACCAGCCAGAACAGGAGCCTGGCAGAACAGGCCCTAGCACCCTGTATCAGTGAGTTGCAGCAGTTACCAGACTTCTCAACCCACAAAAACCAAAGACAACAGAAAAGGTTAGTGGCAAAAGCTGCAGGGGACAGAGTTGGTGGTTCAGCCACTGCCCCAGGGGCAGCGGGGGAGGTGCAGCTACAGAACTACAGCTGCAGTTACTTCCAGCCCCAGGCCCAGGTGGTAAGAGGAATTAAGTGGCGGATCAGAGCAGGAGTGACGAACCTGCTGAAGATTTGTGTGAGGTCCGGGTTGGTGGTTCTTGAGGAAGGAGGAGTGCTGGGGTGGCAGACCTGACTATATAGAAATAGCTCTGAAATCAATGGTGCATCCCCTCAAGCTTCGAACAAAGTACTCTTTGCTCCACAAGCAGTCATACCCTGATGAAAAACTCAAGGGTCAAGTAAGTTGGCTGGGAACATAGCCAGGCAGGGAAAATACACCCAGATTCAGTCTCAGAATTTGGAATCTTTCTTTGGTGACAAAGAAGACCAAAACATACAGCCAGAAGAAGTCAACAAAGTCAAAGAACCTACAACAAAAGCCTCCAAGAAAAACATGAACTGGTCTCAGGCCATGGAAGAGCTCAAAAAGGATTTGGAAAAGCAAGTTAGAGAAGTAGAGGAAAAATTGGGAAGAGAAATACGAAGGATGCAAGAAAACCATGAAAAACTAGTCAATGACTTGCTACAGGAAACCCAAAAAAATACTGAAAAAAGTACTGAAGAAAACAACACTTTAAAAAATAGACTAACTCAAATGGCAAAAGAGCTCCAAAAAGCCAATGAGGAGAAGAATGCCTTGAAAGGCATAATTAGCCAAATGGAAAAGGAGGTCCAAAAGACCAGTGAAGAAAATACCACCTTAAAAATTAGATTGGAGCAAGTGAAAGCTAGTGACTTGATGAGAAATCAAGATATAAAACAAAATCAAAGGAATGAAAAAGGGGAAGACAATGTGAAATATCTCATTGGAAAAACCACGGGCCTGGAAAATAGATCCAGGAGAGACAATGTAAAAATTATTGGACTACCTGAAAGCCATGATCACCAAAAGAGTCTAGATATCATCTTTCAAGAAATTATCAAGGAGAACTGCCCTGATATTCTAGAGCCAGAGGGTAAGATAGAAATTGAAAGAATCCACAGATCGCCTCCTCAAAAGGATCCCAAAAAGAAAACTCCTAGGAATATTTTCACCAAATTCCAGAGGTCCCAGGTCAAGGAGAAAATACTGCAAGCAGCCAGAAAGAAACAATTTGAGTATTGTGGAAAAACAATCAGGATAACATAAGATATAGCAGCTTCTACATTAAGGGATCGAAGGGCTTGGAATACGATATTCTGGAGGTCAATGGAGCTAGGATTAAAGCCAAGAATCACCTACCCAGCAAAACTGAGTATCATGCTCCAAGGCAAAATATGGATTTTCAATAAAATAGAGGACTTTCAAGCTTCCTCAGTGAAAAGACCAGAGCTGAATAGAAAATTTGCCTTTTAAACACACAATAAAGAGAAGCATGAAAAGGTAAACAAGAAAGAGAAATCATAAGGGACTTACTAAAGTTGAACTGTTTTGTTTACATTCCTACATAAAAAGATGGCGTGTATGATTCATGAGACCTCAATATCATAGTAGCTGAAAGGAATATGCATATATATATGTGTGTGTGTGTGTGTATACATATATATACATACGTGTGTGTCTATGTATGTATGTAAGTATATATATATGTGTGTGTGTGTGTATGTGTGTGTGTATACACACACACACAAAGGGTACAGGGTGAGTTGAATATGAAGGGATGATATCTAAAAAAATAAAATCAATTTAAGGGATAAGAGAGGAATATATTGAGAGAGGGAGAAAGGGAGAGATAGAATGGGGTAAATTATCTTGCATAAAAGTGGCAAGAAAAAGTGGTTCTGTAGGAAGGGAAGAGGGGGCAGGTGAGGAGGAATGAGTAAATCTTGCTCTCGTTGGATTTGACCTGAGGAGGGAATAGCATACACACTCAGTTGGGTATCTTACCCCACAGGAAATAAGGAGGAAGAAGATAAAAAAGGGGAGATGATAGAAGGGAGGGCAGATGGGGGAGGAGGTAATCAAAAACACTTTTGAAAAGGGACAGGGTCAAGGGAGAAAATTGGATAAAGGGGGATAGGTTAGGAAGGAGCAAAACATAGTTAATCTTTCACAACATGAGTATTGTGCAAGGGTTTTACATAATGATACACATGTGGCCTATGTTGAATTGCTTGCCTTCTTAGGGAGGGTGGGTGGGGAGGGAAGAGGGGAGAGAATTTGGAACTCAAAGTTTTAAAAACAGACGTTCAAAAACAACAACAACAACAAAAAAGTTTTGCATGCAACTAGGAAATAAGACACACAGGCAATGGGGCATAGAAATTTATCTTGCCCTACAAGAGAAGAAGGGAAAGGGGGATGGGAGGGGAATGGGGTGACAGATGGGAGGGCTGACTGGGGAACGGGGCAGCTGGAATATATGCCATCTTGGAGTGGGGGGAGGGTAGAAATGGGGAAAAATTTGTAATTCAGACTTTTGTGAAAATCAATGCTGAAAACTAAATATATTAAATAAATTTAAAAAAAATAAAACAAGAAGATGTCATTCAAAATGTATACATTTCTATGTACTCATATTGCCTCTACCTATAAAATATGTTTCTTAAGAGCAGGTACTATTTCATTTCTCTCTTTATATCATCATGGCCTAGGACAATGTCTGAAACATTATGTGTTCAATATATGCTTATTAGTTGATTGAAGTCTTCTATCGTTTCAACTTAATCAACCAGTTTTCAGCAATGAGAGACACCATGGCATGGTGAAGAGTGAGTTGGCTCTAATGGCAGGAAGAATTGGCTTCAAGTCCTACCTCTGCTCATACTACCTGTGGGATCCTGGGAGAGGTTATTTCTCTCTCCATACACCAGGCAA
This sequence comes from Trichosurus vulpecula, assembly GCF_011100635.1. Classification (NCBI taxonomy): domain Eukaryota; kingdom Metazoa; phylum Chordata; class Mammalia; order Diprotodontia; family Phalangeridae; genus Trichosurus; species Trichosurus vulpecula. The sequence goes on along the minus strand of NC_050573.1, from coordinate 274,588,074 downwards.
TTGTTAGAAGTTACAAAACAGTTAAGTGTTTCCTCAATCAAGTTCTCATAAGTCTCATTGAAAATTAAAAAAATACACTTAAATGATTTTTATCCATATAAATAAAAGGCAGGCATTATGGCCTGTCAGACTTCATACTATGTTTCTAATATGTTTTAAAGCCATATAAATGTAATTGCATCAAGCCCCTATGTGCCCCAAATCATTAATGAGTAGCTGCTTTAGTATTTAGGAAGTTATTAATAGATTTATTTTATTAAAAATGCATTTTGTAATTGTTAGGAAAGTTCTCCATGTTGTATGGAGCAGTCAAAAGGGCTGCTTTTACAATTAGGTTTTTGTTTTGTTTTGTTTTTGGTTCCTGGAATTTAAACTTCTTTCATTAAAGCTTTTCAGAACATTTTAACTTTTTATAGAAATGTTATATAATAATTTTAAAGCTGATTGTCATACCTTTTAATCATACCAACATCATGCTGAATTTTAGAAAGGCATTAATCATAGCTGGATGGCTGAAGCATTCTCTTTATCAGGGAGAAAGTGGTGATGGGCATAGGAACTGGAAAGGGAAGAAATTTTCTCCTAGATTTCAAAAGTAAAGAAAAAAGTCTAATTACCTGGAATATGTTTAAGAGCACTAAAGCATGTACATCAGAACCAGGGCTACAGATACCAGTGTTTCTAGGACTCCAGATCCAAGTCCTGGTAAACTTAGTATTTGTTTCATAGCAGAGAGATAATTGTGGATTATGCTTTGAATGAATATCCTGTGCTGAGTTTGGGTTATGCTGATATGATACAATGTAAACCAGACTTGGAATCAAGGACTTGAGTTCAAACCTTGGTTCTGCCACTTGCTTTGTGTACGACCTTGTGTAAGTCACTGAACCTCTCTTAGCTTCAGTTTCCCGAGATATAAAATAAGGGAGCTGGGTTAGATGAGCTCTAAGATCCCTTTTGGTTCCAAATCAATGATCCTGTGACTGTTGCTTCTCAGAACTCTCCCTATTGATATTCTTATTGTCTCATTGTGTGAATGCCAACCAGTAGCATTGTGAACACAAATCTTAGTAAGAAGTAGATACGCACAGCAGCCTAGCTGTCTTAAGGTATTTTAAGGATTGTCACTAGAGAGCTTAAAGGAGATGATCTATTACCAAATATGTTGAAGAGGGCATTATTGTTTTGGTTATATCACTGACATCTTTTCCTGTCTGAGATTTCATGATTATATGATTTCAGGAAGAATTTAATAACTAAAATTTAGAAAGTCCAGGGAGAGAATGAAAGAAGGAAGCAAGAAAGGAAACAAAGAAGGAAGAAAGGAAAGGGGGAGGAGGGAGGGAAGGAATAAAGAAAGGGGATAAAGAAAGAGAGGGAAGGAAAGAAGGAAGAAAAAAGAATCACGGATATAAAAAGAAGAGAGTAAAGAAAAAGAAAAAAATAAAAGGAAAAAGAAAACAAAAGGAACCGACAAAAATGACCCCATGTCTGATTTTTTGATAAATTGTTCATATCCACTAATAGGTCATTTTTAAATTCATCAGGTAACTAGGTTCTTCCACTTTGATTGCCAAGACTATGCAAATACACATAGTCAATGAGTTTGGGATAGAACCAGAATTGGAAATCTCTGCCTGTGAGTATCCAGGACATTGTTCAGTTCAATGAACCATACTTCCTCTCTGGGACTTCCAAGTGGTAGTTTATTTTCTATGCTCATTAAATCCTTGGCCTCTCAACTGAAACTGTTAATTCTATAGACATATTCCCCATGCACCTATCACTGCAACATTTAACTGGTTAAGAGGATTGGTGTAATGATTGCAAAGTGGATATCTGGCTACTAGGCAGTGGTAGAGACCATTAATTTACCTCATGTGAATCATAGAACTTCCATCAGATGGTACCATGGCCACTGTTGAATTCAAATGAACATGTTAGATGTGGATGGCTCTGTAATCCATCACCAATCTCCTGAGCCATCCAATCCCCCTACTGTTTAGTTGTTTTTGAGCTAGTGAAATAAATCTTGCCATTGATTCTGCAGTACAGGGAGGGGAAATAGAATGAATATTCTTGAGTACTTCCAATTCAATGTGGATAAATAAGTGGCCTTTCAATGTACGGATTTTGTAACAAAAATTAATATGTTTTTATATTCTGGGTATATTATTACAACCGTTGTCACTTGGAGAGACTGTTTTCTTATATTGCTCGATACCTCCAAAGTAACCAGATTCCCATTGAAGACAATGGGAATTCTAAATTCTGATGAAGCTCAGGGGAAAAGGTAAAAAATAAGTCCCTATCACCAAGAGGATACTTTACCTAGTAATATTCAGTTGGAATTTTAAAAAAATTCTAAATTACATAGCCAAATAAATAGGGTGCTCCATGAGAAGTTAATTTTTATTGTATCTGATGACAATTATTACCTTTTTCTAGAGGATTGCAAAATCTATCTCTACTCCAAATCATGCTCAAAAGCCTCAATCCTTTATTTCCAACTGCTTGTTAATGAACTCTACTGCAATATCTCACTAGTATCTCAACATATCTGAAAGAGAAATTTTCATCTTCCCCCAGCTCATTCTATTAATAGCATTACCATCTTCCCACTCATCAGGTTCATAGGCATTAAATAGACTTTAGCTCTTTATTTTCCCTCCCACTGTATAACCTATCAATCACCATTGATTTCTTCCTCTCACTCCCACTACAACCAGTACAGTTTAGATGCTCATACCTCCTTACCTATACTATTATAAGAGACTTCTAATCAATCTCCCTTTTCCAATTTGTCCTTCTCACAGTTGTTTGTATAATCTTAATTCATGAATCTAAACATTTCTTTCCTCTACATGTAAGTACAGGGATGTATGAGATGTTCATGCAGGACTAGCACTTCTGGTGTGAGGGTTTGCTAAATCCTTTTCAGGGCTGTTCTTCCACTTTTGATGCTCAGCTGTCACCCAACTCTCATCTGTGTCTCCAAGAAACTGTAGTGTGTGCAGTGACTACACCCTGGTAAAACCCTGTCATCAGATGGGCTAAACCAGATTGATGGTAATCAATAGGCCTCAAGCCCATTGGTAAGTTAGGGGGATATCTATCCCAAGCAGACAAAGACTTCCCCTGGCAGAACATGAAGATGAAAACAATTTGTTATAACAGCCATGAAGGCAGGTGAAGCAGGCACTGTGGAATTCTTAGAGCTTGGTCAGACATTGAAGACACTAAGGCCGTCCATTGCATCCTAGGTCATCACCAGTTGTTTTGGCTTTTGTCTTGCTACTGGATTTTGATAACTCTGGAAAAGAGAGTAGGATTGATGACATTGAGCAACTCTGCCTCATTTAAATCCAGTACATGCACAAGTAAAGACATTGTTCATACCCCAACATCATGATATCACTGGTCTTCTTCAAAAAGAATAATGAATGATAAGTACAGTAAAAAAAATAGCCTTGGCTAAAGACTTAAATACCTGCTTCCAGTACTGCCTCTGATTCTTACTCATTTTGTAATGTTGTACAAGCTATTTAAACTCCCTAGGCCTCAATTTTCCCATCTTTTTCAAAGGAGGGTAGACCAGATGGCCTTTCTGATCCTTTACATGTCTAGATCTATGATGCTACAATGTTATGACCTACTAAAAATTCTTCAGTGTGTCTCCAGTGTTGAAGGAATAAAAGTGTAAACTGCTGACTGATACTAGCATTCAAAGTTCTCCACAATCTGCCTACCTTTCCAGTTTTGTTTCATGCTACTCCACTTCAAAAATTCTATGTTCCAATCAAACTTGAATATTTCCCATCTTGTGTCCCATTTTTCATATATGGAAGACTTTAAAGCCAAAAAGAGGTTATATTTAGTGCTAATGAACATATTTATTTCTCTCTGGACTCCAATCCTGACTCTCTGGACTATCTCTAGCATGCCAAAGAAGACTTCTCACTCTGAAAATTCACTCTCACCTTGCAACCTTCTCACTCTTGAAGGTCACTCTCTACCTGGTCTTCTCACACTAGTATATTCTTCCCCTGAGGACTCTTCCTCTGATAGATTGATTCCTTCTAGAACCTCCATTTTAAGGAAAGGCTGCAGGCCATCCATGTCTTCATTTGTGTTCAGGTTCTGCTTCTGAATCTCAGCACTTGCTTCACCATGCCCTCGGATACTTTCTCCCCCATCCCACCCTTCTCAGTTTATTTCTATGTATTATTTTCCCCAATAGAATGGAAGCTTCATGAGGACAGGCATTGACTTACTTTGTGCTTGCATTTTTATTTGCAGCATTTAGCACAGGTCCTAGGAAGTTTCCTATTGTAGCACTAAGTCATTAAATCTATTATAATTCAGTATTTCATGAGTGGACCATTTTCTCTTCCATTTATGGATATCAGTGATGATACATTTTATGCCATTTTTGTAAGCTAGTTTTTATTGGTAGTATCTTCCAGTGTGTTTCCACCCACTATCAAATCCAATCTAATTCAGTCCAGTTAGAATCAACAGTCAACAAGATTTATTCAATGCCTACTATGTGTCTGATATACCACCTAGCACTGGGGAGACAAAGATAAAAATGAACTAGCCTTTGCCCTCAAGGAGACTATTGGGGAAGATATATGAACATAAGTATAGACCAAACAAATACAGAGTATTAGGAGGGAGACTATCCATTCAGGGCATGAGGAAAGGCTTTATGTAGAAGGTGCTATATGATCAGAGTTGTGAAGGAATTTAGAGAGTCTAAATACTAAAGGTGAAGTGAGAACACATTCAAGAAATGACAAACAGCTTTGAAATGGGAAATAAAGTGTCCTGTGAGAAACAGCAAAAAGGCCAGTTTGCCTGGACCGTAAAGTAAGGGAGGTAATATTTGAAAATGGTGGAAAGATAGGTTGAGGCCAAGCTTGAAAGGACTTTAAAAGCTCAACAGTGTCCATGACACTTATATCTATGTTTAGTATATGCAAAATATTGTGCTGGGTCCTGCAAATATAAAGATAAGATGAAAAATAGCAATTTTCCTTGAGCAGTTTGCATGCTGCTGTGGGAATGTGTGCATCTTTTGCCTGTCCTATGGGCTACCTACAGTATAGATTTTCTGAGATCATCATATTCCATTGTTCACAACTTTATATCAACACTGAGAGAATATGGCATTATAGAAGATGAATTTATCTCAATAGGTTAAATCTTAGTGTCTGCAAGCATTGAGCACTTCAAAAACAATATGAATTTAGTATCTAAGGGCATAACATAATATAGTCAATAAATATAGGGACAGTAATTTCATTAGTGTGAGGAACTCCTATGTGAGGAATCTCCTTCTACCTCTGCAGTTTGTCATCTCATCTTCTCATTTTCTCTACAACTTATAGTCTTAAGGAGTTTCTTAGGGCACTGAAAGGTTATTTGACTTATCCAGGGTCACATAGTAAGTATGTGTCAAATGTGAGATTTGAATCTAAGTCTTCCTGGCTTTGAGGCCAGCTATCATACTGCCCCTCAATTTGGTCAATATATTCTTTTAATTTTCTTTATTTTTCAAGTGTGTAGGTAAAACCAATCCTTTATAAATAGTATAGTATGGCAGAAACTAAGCATAGACAAAGATCTCACACTATACCAAGATAAGCTCAAAATGAGTACATGATTTAGACAAAAGGGTGATATCCTAAGCAACTTAGGAGAGAAAGGAATAGTTTACTGGTCAGATATATGGGGAATGGAAGAATTTAAGAGCAAATGCGAGATAGAGAATATGAAATGCAAAAAGGGTAATTTTGATTACATTACATTTAAAAGTTTTTGCACAAATAAAGCCAATGCCACCAAGATTAGAAAGGAAGGAGAAAGCTGAGAAACATTTTTTTTTAGGCAGTGTTTCTGAAAAAGGCCTCATTTATAAAATATATACAAAACTAAGTCAGATTTACAAGACTACTAGTCATTCCCCAATTGATAAATAATCAAAGGATATAAAGTTTTCAAATGAATGAATTAAAGTAATCTATAGTCATATGAAAAATACTCTAAATCACTATTACAAAAATGCAAATTAAAACAAGTCTGACATAACATCTCACAACTGTCAGAACAACTGATATGACAAAAAAGGAAAATGATAAGTGTTGGAGAAGGTGTGAGAAAATTGGAACACTAATGCATTGTTAGTGGAGTTGTGAACTGATCCAACCATTCTGGAGAACAATTTGGAACTATACCCAAAGGGTAACCAAACCATGTGGACCTTTTTAAACATAATTAAGATTTTAATTTTTAGTTAACAATGATCAGTTCCACATAATTTTGAGTTCCAGATTTTCTTCCCCCTCCTCCTCAAGATGGCATGGAATCCAATATATCTTCTACAAATAACTTCACATTGAATTTATTTACACAATAGTCAAGTTGCAGAGAAGAATTATTACCAATGGAATGAATCTGGAGAAAGAAGAAAGAAGACCGAAAAAACCAAAAACAGATGAAAGAGAAAAAAGGAGAGCAAACAGTGTGCCTCAATCTGCATTTATACTTCATAGTTCTTTTTCTGGAAGTAGCTAGCTCTCTCCACCATGAGTCCTTTGGAGTTGTCTTTGATCCTTGTATTGCTGAGAAGAGTGAAGTCTATCAGGGTTAGTCATCACAGAATCCATATATCTGTGGTTGTGTATAATGTTCTCCTGGTTCCATGCAGACCCTTTGATCTAGTAATAATACTACTAGGTCTGTATTCAAAAGAGACTATAAAAAGGGAAAAGGACCCACATGATAAAGTATTTATAGCAGCTCTTTTTGTGGTAGCAAAGAATTGGAAATTGAAGAGATGCCCTATTGGGGGATGGTTGAACAAGTTGTGGTATGTGAATGTAATGGAGTAGTATGAGAAATGCTATCAGTGCTAAAAAAAAAATTGTGAGCAGGCAGATTACAGAAAAACCTGGAAAAACTTGTATGAACTGATGTAGAGTGAAGTGAGCAGAACCAGGAGAACATAGTACATATTCACGGCAAGATTGTGTGATGATCAAGTATGATTGACTTAGCTCTTCTCAACAATACAATGAGCTAATTCCAAAAGACTCATAATGGAAGACGCTATCCACATTCAGAGAAAGAACTATAGAGTCTGAATGAAGATCAAAGCATACTATTTTCACTTTTTTTGTTTTTTCTTTCTTGTGGTTTTTCTCTTTTGTTCTGATTCTTCATTCATAACATGACTAATGTGGAAATATGTTTAACATGATCGTACATGTATAAACTATATTAGATTGCTTGCTGTCTTGGTGAAGGTGTGAGGGAGAAGGAGGGAGAAAAATTTGGAACTCACAATCTTATAAAAATAAATGTTGAAAACTATCTTGACATGTAATAGGAAAAACTAAAATACTATTAAGTGAAAAAAATTTAAAAAGAAATGATATAGAGAAAAAAACCTAGAACTGATGAACACTGGGAAAAAAGTATCAATTGAAATTATCTACAGATAACTACATTTGTCCTCCAAAAAGAGACCCACCATGATGCAAACTCCAAGACACATAGTGATAAAATTTCACAATTTATGTGACAAATAACAAATCCTGGAAGTGACCAGAAAGACCTTAAAATATAAAATAAAGGAAATTTGAATAATACAAGACTGTTCTGCACCTACTGGAAACCACAGAAAGAAATGGAATGATATGTTCCAAAGAGCAAAGGAACTCATAGAGCAATGGAAGTTGACATACCCTGAAAATATAAGCAAAACCATTCATTTAAAATCATGAACATTAAAGATTTTTCTTGGTCTAAATTGTGAAATGGAAGAGCACATAAAAGAGAGAAGAGAAAAAGTCTAAGAGATTATGCAATATAAACTGATCAAGTAAAAAGTTAAAAATGAAGGGAAAATAACTCCTGTACTCTCTCAGGAAAATGAGGAGCTAATAAGTGAATTAAAACTAGTATTAGGGAAAGGTGCAATAAATAGAAGGGAGACTTTTATGTGTGAGGGAAAGAGAGTCTGTGGGAGTATTGTTGCCTTAAAGTAGATTAAGTTAACATAATTGAAGTGACAAAGTCCTGTCTTTATAGAGGAAAAGGGAAAAGAATCCTAATGGGGGGAAAATAATATTAGAGACAAATACAGAGAAGTAGGAATCTAAGTCTCATAACTTTAAATGTGAAGGGATTAAACAGCCCAATAAAACAAACAAAAAATAAAAGTGACAGATTGGATAAGGAAACAAAGGCTCACAATATTTTGCTTACAAGAAACACACCTAAAAACAAAGACTGTACAGGTTAAAAATGAGGGACTGACACAAAATTCTCTATGTGTCAGATGAATACAAAAAAGACAAGAGTTGTAATGATGCTGTCAGACAAAGCAAAAACAAACCTTCACAACATAAAGAGATAAACAAGGAAACTGTTATGCTGACGAGCACCATAAACAATAAAACAATATCAATTTTGTATTCTCTGAACACTTTACTATCTTAATTTATAAAGAAAAAAATAACTGAATTACAAGAAGACATAGACACTAACACAATAGTTGCAGGAGATTTCAATGACCCTTTTAAAATTTTGGACAAATTTAACAGGAAGATAAACAAAAGGAAAAATATAAATTTGAATGAAGTATGAGAGAAACTAGAGTTAGAAGAGTTAAGATGTATTCTACCCACTACTGTTTAAAAAATAAAACCTTTTTTTTATTGTTGCTGTATAGTAATACAATACTGCTACAAAGTTTCATGGAATGTCATGAATCACATCCTAGCCCACTGTGATAGTTTCTCTTTGACCTAAGAATTCTAGATATTGATCATCACATTTTTAGATGTATTATAGTTGAGTTTTCACTGTGTTGGTAAACTATGGATTATAACAACAACTATTAGTATAATAACACACACACATATGTATATACATATGTATGTATATATATTGCCTACTTTGTTCCATGCACTGTGCTAAGTGCTTTACAAATATCTCACTTGATCCTCACAATAACCCTGGGAGTGGTATCGTTATCTAGATTTTAGAGATAAAGGAACTGAGGCAAGCAGAGATTCCATTTGGCCAGGATCACAGAGCTAGTAAGTGTTTGAGATCAGATTTGGACTCAGGTCTTCTTGGCATCAGGCCTGGTCCTCTATCCACTGAACCATTTAGCCACCTCAGATTTTATTCATGTGATATTTCTGGTATGTTTTCATTATTTCTCTCAGCTTTGTATGATCTTCAAATTCTACAAACATGTCACCTTTGCCTCTATCTAAGTCAATGATTAAAAAGTTGTTAAACAACACAAGTCTCAATATATATCCTTGTATCCTCTGCTGGGGCTCTCCTGGTACGTTAACATTGAATCATTAACAACTACTTTTCAATTTCAGCCATACAACCAGTTCTGAATCCTTTCAACTCTATTTTTATCTAATCAATTCTATCTTCTCCCTAAGAAGAGTGTAAGAGATTTGATCAAAAGCTTCAAAAAAATTTAGATAGATTATATTCATAGAATTTCTCTCATCTATTAGTCAGTCATCCTGTTAAGACAGAAAATGAGCTTATTCTGGTTTTCCCTGTTCTTGATAAAACCATAACAACTATTTCTTGCTCCAGATATTCACCAATTGTCTTTTTAAACTTTTAAAGATTTCTAGCATCCTTCCCAGACATCAAAGTCAAGTTCACTGATTTATAGTTTTCAGATTCTGACCTCTTGATAATTAAAAAAAGCAGGACATTTGCCCTTCTCCAATCTTATAATATCTCCCGTTTTCCAGTGTCTTTCAAAAGATTAGCAGTCACATTTGTCTGTTCTTTTAATACTTGAGTAAGTAGTCCATATGTGATTTGAATCTATCAGAGAAGCTTAATACTCTTTTACTATCTCTTTGTTTATCTTGGATGTCAACTCCCTTTTGGTAATTTTTGTTTTGTTATCTCTAACACAAAGGAAATTTGCCTTGTCAAAGAAATCACATGCAAAGTAAGAATTCTTCATCTCTGTCTTCTTTCTGTTGGCAGTTATCGTTGTTCCATCCAACTGAAACAAAGATCCTATATCTTCTTTAATCCCTTTCCGTCTTTCCTCAAATATACTAGCTCTGCCATTTATAAGCTCTGTGATAATGGGCACAGTCACTTTCCTCTCCTGATTTCAGTTTCATGACCTGTAAATTTAGGGATTTAGATAAGCAGGTTTTTAAATCTGGCAAAAGTACCAGAATAAAAGTAATTTCCAAGAGTTACTCACTGGAAGCATTACCACCTAGAAAGGCCATTGGAAGCACTGCCACTTTACTATAACGTCCTATTCAGAGGTAGATAGGGTCCCTCCTTTGCTAGTTCCCTTGACATTTACCATGTGCAGAGGTACTATGACAAAATGTGCCATTTTCTGTGATGGATACATTAGTGCTAAAGCAGTAGGTTTGGAATACTCCATCTTTCTGTTTCTGTCTCTTCCTTGCTATTTATCTCTCTGTGTGTCTCAATTTCTCTGAACCTAACTGTATTTTTTTGTCTCTGCTTTGCTCTCTGTCTCTGCTCACACACCCATTCTCTCTTTCTCTTATTGTCTTCTTTCTCTGTGTGTCTGTCTCTCTATGTCTCTGTCTCCTTCTTCCCTCTCTTTCCTCCCTGCTATACAGAACATACAAATTGAAATAAAAATTCAGTGCTTCAGGAATGATGACACAAGGTGCTACGCTTAAAATAAAATTGCTGTTGCTTTTGAAGAAGACTTATGGCAATCATTTCCAACTCATATAATTGATTTATATGAATGATCATGAATTTTTCACCTATTCTGCAGGTAACTTTTAATTCCCAAGTGTCCTTTATATGAAACAGTATTCATGTTTACATATAAAATCCATGTACTTACAGATGCACCTGTTTGAAATTATAAAATCATAGCACATTAGAGTAGGAAAGAACCCATCAGTGGCTATTTAGTCCACCATATAATTCATGTGAAACTTTCTCCAAAGCAGGCAATTAATTTCTCTTTTTCTGTAACTTAGCACCACAGTAAAAGCTAAGAAGTAACAATCAAGTTCCATTGGTAATTGGCTCTTCAACTATGGGCTGTTATTTTAAAAAAAGTTAATTTCAGCATTTTGTGGCATATTGATTGTTTTCTCAGAGCTAATTGTTCTGATGAGTTAAACCACATAGCTATTTATTACATGGGAGGTATGACAACCTTTTTTCTCTAATAGAGCAAAGAGACAGGATCAGACTTCCGTATGTTGTCCAAAGGCTAGATATTACTCTCCAGGAGATGGTTACAGAGATCAAATGCTCTTATCTAGTGGCCTGTTTTAGTGACATTTTCCTAAGTGTGTGCAGTTTTTATAATAGATTTTGACTTTGCACATTTCAGCTACATTAAATTATCAGGATAGAAATGGTCAAAGTCAAAAGAGCACACGGGACTGGAGAGCTTCAGGCTCCTCCTTTTCTTCTTCTGCAAAAATTCATGGTGACATTTCCCAGGCTTTCACTTTTGTGCTGATAGAATAGCCTAAATATTAAAGGATAAATGTACAGTGTCTTCAGAGCACCTGAATTTCTCACAGACGTTAAGCCATGAAATTCCTAGGTATTTCCTGGTGCACTTAAAGGGGAGACTGACAATCTTTATATCAAGGCATTACTATTACTTTCAAATGTAAACAATTTCTTTTTTGAATTCAATACAGATTGTGTTAAATGCCTATTATGCATAAAATCTTGTGAAACCAATTTTGAGGTATGCATTAGAAGAGGGTAGTAATTCACTGTGATTCATTTCAACAAAACTTTCTTTAAAGCAACAAATAAAAATAGCTAAAATTTATATAGTATTTTAAAGTTTGCAAAGTATTTTAGTCAGTCTGTTAATATGCATCTATTAAGTACCTACGATGATCTTCTAGGTACTATGCCATGTGGGGAGTGAAGATAAAATGCAAACAAAAATAAAGCCAGACCCTGTCATCAGGAAGCATACATTCTAATGGGAGAAGACAACACAAAAGGGACCTGAAAATGGGGTGAGGGTTAGGTACCCACATAGGGTACAGTAACAAATATTGACAGTGAAACATGACTGGACTTGGTCATCCTCAAAATGGGTATTTGTGAAGGAACTCACCAGTAAGAGAAGGGGTCCTCTGAGTTGGGGGGAAAGGGCAGTTTGAATGTGGTTGAAAATTCTGGAAAGCACATCAGCCTTCACGTATATTATATATTTTGATCCCCACAACAGACCTGTGATGTACGTACTATGTTTATCCTCATTTTACAGATAGAGAACTGAGGTTGAAAAAAGGTTAAGTGCTTGGGGTCATGCAGTTATAAAGTGCTTTAAGTAGCATTTAAGCCCCGGTCTTCATGACTAGAGGTCCAGAACTTTATAAAATTAGCCACCTAACAAGAAAACCAAAGTATCAAGGTTTCATTTGACCTGCACTGGTGAATAAGTATAAACACTATGGAAATTATTTGGAATTGCACACAGAAGTTACTAAACAGTGCATGCCCTTTGACCCAACTATATCACTGCTAGTTCTATATAGAAAAAAAAAGATCAAAAAATAGGAAAAGGTCTTGTAAATACCCAAATATGTATAGCAATTCTTGTGGCAAAAGAACTGGAAACTAAAGGGAATTGGAAACTGGACAGTTGAGGAATGGCTGAATAGGTTGTATTACATGAATGTGATGGAATACTATTGTGTTGTCAGAAATGAAAACATAGATGATTTTAAAATGTCATGGAAGGACTTACAGGAATAAATGAGAGTTAAGTGATCAGAACCAAAAGAACAATTGATACAATAACAACACTGTAAATAAAAATAACCGAAAGCTATAAGAAGAATGATTAATTCAATGGACACTCACGATTCCAGAGGAACCATAATGAAACATGCTATCCATTACAGAGAAGTGATGGATTTAGTGTGCAGAGTAAGATACAAACATGTGTGTATGTAAGCAGATATGTACTTATGTATATACATACATATAGGCATGCATATGTATACACATACAAATATACATATATTTGAACATACATATGTGTGTGCACACATATAAATTCCCTCAATGGCTGTATGTGCATATATATATACATGTATATGGAATAAATACAAATATATATGATGGCATAAATATATTGATTAATTAAATAAATTAATATAATAATGTAAAATACATATATTTGTATCTTACTGTATACAGCCATTGAGGGAATTTGTCATGATTGACTATGCATATGGCAAGACATTTATCTTTCTTTTATCTTCTTTGGATGGGTTGGTAAGTCACAAGGAGAGAAAAATATTTCCATTTTTTAAAATTGAGAGTTGTAGAGTATTACAGATATAGAATGTTTTATGCACTTTCAGAGGAGGCCACCACACTGTTAATTTTGGTTAGTTATTTTACTTTCTCACTAGGAGACTTCTCAAGGAATGGGGGCAATCTGGAAATGTTTGTTGTAAAAATTAAGCATGAATAAAATGTTTTTCATAATTAAAAAGAAAAGGACCCTGAAAAGATGGATATTGGTGAATGTAGGGAGTTTATTCCAGGCATAAAGACATTATGAACAATAAGGGTACATGAACTTAAGCACCGTGAAACAAGACTGGAAATATGTTGGAACCTGCCTGTAAAAGATCAAGAATTCCAGGCTAAAGAATACGTATTTTTTTAAATTAGGGAGTCACCAAAAAGGGTGTGTGTGTGTGGGGGGGGTGATGTGATCATAATTAAGAAGATTACTTTAGCAGTAGTTTGAAACATTGATAATAATGGGGGGAGGCAGGGAGGAAGGGAGAGAGGAGGAGGCCAAGAGACCAGGTAAAAGGATATTAAAATAATTTGAGTTTGAAGTATTTTGGTAAAGAAAAGATGCTTTAAAGATACGGTAGAGATAGATATGATAGAACTAAAAATTAATTGGATTTGGATTGGGGGTAGCGGGGTGTGAGTTAGGGATGGCTCCAAGGATCTGAATTCAGTGCCTGGGAGAATGGAAGTACCATGACCAAAATAGGGAAAGTTGGGAAATGGGGAAAAGTGTTTTTTTGGGGGTGGTGGTGAGAGAAGATTGGAAAGTAATGAGTTCTGCTTCAGATATAGTGGAATTTGATAATTTGTTAATGAATGAAATTTTGGTTTGGGATGATTTTGTCAAGTACTTTTTAGTTCCTTCTGTCTGTCTCTTCTTAAAAGGCAGCATGGTACAGTGGAAAGTCTTGAACTCAGGTGGCTTAGGCCTGATTTCAGACTCTTGGACTTACATATCCTAATACCATTGATAAACCAATTAACTTCTTCAGTGTCTCGATTACCTCATCTGTAAAGTGATTATAATGCTTCATTACCTGCCTCACCAGGTTATTGTGAGAAAAGTACCGTGCAAACCTCAAAACACTATTCAAGAGCAAATTCTTCTTTTTCAAATTCAAGGTCATTCAGTGACTGGAAATAAATTGTCACCTTCTACCCCTTGTCTCTGACTACTGTAATCCTACCAATGTTTCAAGTCAAAAATCTAGTGATCCCTACCTGTTTTCCTTTCTATCCTCAGTAACATAGCTTATAACTATGGTCACAATAAGCTGGGAGGCTAATATTTAATCCTTATCACAACATGAACCATTTTGTAAAATTGTTCATTTGGCGTTTTGCATTTCATGTTGGCCATACAGGGATAATTGTGAGCCATTCTCTTTCAAGTGTCCATCCTGTCTGATGTAGGAGACTTCCTTTGTTTTCAGCTAATCCTCATGCTACTGTCACCAACTGTTCTCTTTAGTACAAGGACCTTCAGACGTTTAGACTCCACAAGTGCTTATAGTAATGAATATATTCACTATGAGATACATGCAATCCTTAGATCAAGAAAGAAAAAAACACAAATGAGGCCAAGGTAGCCATGTGCTCATAACTACATGAAGAGTGGAGTGGATTAAGTAGGGAAATGCACCTTTTCCTATCCTATTTCAGGACACTGTTTAAAAGACTCAGAAAAGAAGAGATGGAGAGATAATTTGAGCCCTTTTACAAATCTAATGAATATTCAACTCCTCTGACACAGCAGATAGTCTCGGGCTGTTCATCATCTACCATAGCAAACCTCTCAGCAATGAGTAAATGGCCAACAGTGGCATCAATCCCCCATGCCAAGCTTCCTCATGGTCCCCTGGGACTAGGCTATTAAGCATGCTCTTTGTGGGGGTGGGGGTAGAGGGAAGTAAAAGGAGAGAATACTTGCTACATATATTAAAACTTCAGAAGTACTGGAAAGTGAAATCTCATTTAGAAAGGAAAGATGGTGTACAGCATGAATAAGTTTGACTACCTTCCAAACTGATTATATTGAAAAGAGAACACATTTGCAAATCTTTTTCTATATTTTCTACTCCAAATTTATCTTTAGTTCAGTCTTAAAATTCCAAAATTTAAAATATGAAGTTTGGCAAACTTTAATTGTAATTATGGTAAAAAAGAATTCTCATACAATCATTACAGGATTTTCCAGATCTTTCCAATGATTTTTAAAAATCTTTTGAGCAATATTACTGAAAGAAGACATGAAAATTTTGGTATATTTTCTTATTTATGGGGTGTCTTTAAAGCCACCTTATCTTAATCTACTCCAGACTTTTTCCCTCATATTGATTTTCTCTATCTAACTAGGATGCTAGACTTGTCCTACATAGTTTTGTTTTGTTTTACTTCTGGTTTTAAGACACGTCTTACTTTTTTTCTTAATATTATGATGCCAAAATTTAAGATTCTTCTCTATCTCCTACTTCTCCCTGCACCCTCCCCACCACTGCCATTCAGTGATAAATAAAGCTATAAGGTGGTATATTGACTTGTTTAGACCTCCAAGGGACCAGAGTAGAACTGTTTATACACACATAAGCACACACACATACATATACACATAGCACTACCTAACCCTCCACAAGTAATTATATATATATATGTATATATATATATACACACATATATATGTGTGTATATATATATATACATATATATAGGTGTGTATATATGTGTATGTGTGTGTATATGCATGTTCACGTGTATATAGCTATCTATTTCTACATCTATCTAGACACAGATAAAGAAAGATAGCTAGAGGCCAGGCTTGGAATCAGGAAGACCTGTTTTTAAGTCTTGCCTCTGACAGATACCAGCTACATGGCCAAGGATGAGTCATCTATCTTCTCAGTTCTCTAGGAAATTGTCTAGCACTATGAATTGCAAGCCCCTCCACACCACTCCCGTCCCCCCCAAAAAAAACCCCACATAGCCACCATAGGTATCTAATACATTGTATACAAATGATATGTGCATCCTATTCATAGATACATATTTTATGTGAGTACAATGCATTAGACAAATCCAAAAGACTATATACAATACATCTAATTCTGGAGTGAAAGGTATGATTAGGTGCAGAAGTTCACATAATGTACTAGAAAGATAATTTTTCCCCCTTTCAGGAACACCATTTTAAAAAGCAAAAGAATGATAAGCTCACATCCTCTGAAAATGTCTACAGATCAGCCAGATAGCTGTTTCTTTTTCTGTGCCAACATTTTTTTTTCCTAAAATGAGGTGTCCACATGTTCAGCCAATCAAACAAACTGTCTGGCTGAACATCCTAAGGTGCTTTAAATTTCAGTAAATAGTACTAATCACTTTCATTTCAGTATTGATATTAAAGGCGCTATTCATGCCAAAAAAAAGAAAAAAAAGGAATTGCAGCTGTTCTATGCTTTTTCTCCCTTAGAATCTGTATGTGGGAGTCAGCCTGCATAATGAGAAATATGCCTGTATTTGGTGTTCATCTGTACGTAGGAGGTTTTGAGCAAGCATGCAGAAACACATCCCAGTGACACAGGGCCTTGAAGGAACACACCTCTTTTGGCTCCGAGAAGGGGGAATCATGGGATAAGAAGGAGATGCTCTCCCAACCTTATCAGAATGGTATATGCCGGTAAACATTTGCTGAAAAGGAAATGCATACATGTTGCTCAATGCATTTTTATTTGGAAAACTTTTGGAAATGTTATGAAAATATTCCTAAGTCTCTTGTCTTGATTGCTGTTGCAACAAAGAGTTACTACTGAAAATAGTACATTTTTCTAATGAGGGATTTTTGGTTGGTATGTACAAATACAGAAACCTCCATTCAGGCTAATGATATTTAGGCAGCTCCAATATAACATTGGTGAAAATGTCATCTAAGCTCAGAAACTAAAACATGCCAACTACTTTGATTTGTCTCTTCAGTCTGAAGTTAAGGCTGTATCAAACAATGATTTTTGGTTGCAACTGACATTCATTTTTAGACTCTCACTCTTATTACAGATGTCTCTATGTGACTGGATACAATTCTACTAATCTTTATACTCTATTTGGTAAAGGAGTATAGTATTTTATATTTATGCCTATCTTTTAAAAATGGTATTTCTCTAGAATTGACTTTTTATTAAATTTTGCAGATGTTCATTGACACCACTCCTACCTATAGCAAAAAGTGAAATTTGAATTTGATCATGTTAGAAAGAAGACTCAAGAATAAGAAATAATGAAAATTATAAATTAATTATCTTTATCTTTGCTACTGTTCCCCTTGGGGTGGGGGTGGGAGAAAGTTGTCTACGTTTATTCAGTCTTCTTACTTAAAACAACAAAACTTGTTTTCCAAGGCTCCATTTTATGTTTGAAGAGGGAAGGAAAAAGATACAAAACTTATTTAGATAACTTTTGATGACTTAAAGAAGAGTAAAAAGCAAAAAAAAAATACCCACAATTTTTCATGTCTCTGTCTTCAGCCTTTATGGACATGTAATTCACTTTTCTCATTCTTCTTCCCACTCCACACACATACACACACACACACACACACACACACACACACACACACACACACATACTATAAAACACCTACACTAATCTTGACATACAGTGCTTGACATACAGTATAAATATTTGAATAAAAGAAATTCTGTAAGTACTTCAGGCTTGTACAGTCAGGGCTAAACTGCAGGAAAAATTGCTAAGAAGGCAGTTAATCTTGGATGCTTCCTAATGTTCTACCTTTTCCCTGAGCATCTAGTACTCACAAGCTACCTCTCTTTCCCCGTCTCCGCTCCACACCCAACCCTGGGAGTCCTAATGCCAGAGTAATTCCCTAGATCTACCCTGACCTTGTTCTAGATCAGTGGACTCCATAGTAAAGATATGACCCTAAGTGTGATATGTGATAAAAAATGGAAGCTGAGAAGCTAGATTGTATCCTATCCTCCCTATGACAGCTAATGAGGGGTTAGTTTCTTATACAACCACATCTATTGTTCTCTCTTTAGGTGGGGAGGGCAAAGGGAGAGTGGGAAAAGTAGCTGTATTGTTAATTCAGCCTTCCTTCCTCTCCCCTCCTCTCCCATTCCCTGTTCTCTTCTTTTCACTGTGTCTCATCTTTGATGAGAAAAAAACTATCCAAAATTATCCCCTACTTAACCCATTATAGCCTGCTCCCCACCTGCCTCCTGCTCTGTGCAAGCTGCTTATCTACGTCTTTCTGTGCCTGGGCCTCTGCTGGTCGGGTAGTTATAACTGACTTGCGACCTGGGCACTTTTAGCAACAGCTACTTTGGTGCCACCAGGAAAATTTTGTCTATACCAATATTACTCTTTCTTCAAACTCTAAGGTTCCCTAGAAGGCAGGTAAGATATAGTTTCAGCTTGTTCCTTATTCTGTACTTAGTTGGATGCCACACATGAAAGGTAATTATTTCAAAGGTTTGAGTCTAATCACCGGTCAACTTCCCCTGTTTCACCACTTTGAACCTTTTTGGCTATAAGGAAACTTTTTCCGGGTCATCTGACAAAGAGGAAAGTGCCTGGCCTAAGTGATTATTAGCATTAGTACACCATCCAAAGAGAGTCATTTACTACTGTAGGACAATTTCCCCCAGAGGGAGTTCTTTTTATGTACAGATTCAAGGGAAAATTTCAAAACAAGACGGCTAAATATGCACTGCTGGGGAATTTGCAAGGATTCTTTTATTATCATCATCATCATTTTAAACATGAAGAAAAAGAGGCTAAAAATTCTATGTCTTATATACTACACTTTAGGAAGCTTTCCCAAGGCTTTCCATGCCACCAGGGCACTGATGTAATATTCTGTGGCAGCACTGTAATTAGAAAATTGTATCCTCATGGGTCTGAAAGAGTTAATGCAGCTGCTAAATTTAAAACCAGGGAGGGAGTGCCTCCTATACTGGGAGAATCTGTCTCATTGACAGTAATATGAAAGAATTAAGATCTTCCACTGATCAGAACCAATTACATTCCACTTTGAAAAGGCCACAGAACACTTCTCAGATGAGTATACTTTGCCTAGACATTGTCATTATAACCTCTAGCTCAGCAATTAAAACACCATTTGCTATATGGAAATGGTTTCCCATTTATATTCCTAATGCAATTCTGAATATCTTTAAACTTTCTGCAAGCTAGTCTACTGACCTGTAATAGGAATGGAGAGTTTCAAAGGCACAACAAAAGAAAATAGGCCATTTTGAAAGAATTGTAATCTTTCCAATGTCTCTTTTTGTTACCAAAAGCAACTATAAATGTTTTAGAAGGCCGTGGTTGGGTTTGGAAAAGTTACTCCTTATCTGTATGGTTTCCATGACTCTTCTGCAAAAGAAAAAAAATCAATGATGCATACGGACAAATTTTTTAAAAAACTGAGACAAAGTTCACTTAAAGGTATCATTTTTCAACTTCTCTAGAAAAGAGAAAAATCCTATTTTTTATGCTACACTGCATAATTATGGATGAAAGTAAATGGGACAGAGACAAAGGCTAAGCTAATGTATTCTTATGTAACAGAAGTGAGTTGGAAATTGTGGCTGTTCCCTGGCAAAGAATTCTGAATCTCAGACTAATTACTGCACAATTGGAACTGAAGGTTCCTTTAAAAGCTTGTGTACATCAGATGCTTTGGAAATTTTTTTTAATTATGTTGTCACAGTAGAAAGTATTCAAATATTTTACTGAACATTTGGGAGTCATGGGGCACTGTAATAACCTATGTCAAAACACTTCAAAACAAAAGATCTTATGCCTGATAACATTGCATAGAGCAGGGCCTGCTAGCTGTGTGTGCTGCTTTTTGCTCTTGACACAGCAATAGCAACACACAAGAAAAAAGGAGGAAAAGACATGCATCTCTTGCATCTATTTATATAAGCTACAACATATATTACAATCAAAAACAGTCTTTGTGTAAACTGGCAAATTTAAAAATACAACAAAACCCTTGTATATATAAAGGGAGTCAAAAATCCCTTAAAAAGGAAATCCATGAGCAAGAGGAATGATTATACTCCATAATTTTATATGAGCCATTTCTACTGCAAGGCTTCAGGGAAAATGATTCCCTACTTTGAAGAATAAAAATGAAGAAACAGAAGGACAGAGTGACTTTTGACAAAGCTGGGAGACCTAAATAGAATTTGGAATCCTAGTCTGATGATAGCTATCCAGTTTATTTGAAGTATAAGACAATTTACCAAAGAGTGAATTTAAACAGTGACGTTATCTTTATTTTTGTTCCACTGCTTTCCTGTCTTCCCACCTATTTCTATAACAGAGGAGAAGGGAAGAAGGGATGCTATTGTGTCCTCCTACAGAGTAGTTGGGATCATCCTGCTGATACTTTCATAGGAGGTTTCACTTTCTAAGGAAATTGTTTTGGAGATGGAGATCCCCAAGAAAAGAGTCATCCTTATGTTCCCCGGTGATCCCCAGAGAAGAGGGTAGGAAAATATTTTAGCAAGGAATAAAAGATTGAGTAAGAGGAAATTAAAAAAAAAAAGATTCCATTGAGAAGTCCAATAATGATCTAATAAACTGTGTGGGAAAAGATGCTTTGTAGGGACTTGAGAAAGAGTATTTTAAAATAGTAATTCAATAGCTTTAGTTCCAAGAACTATATAATTTTTAAAAAAGCATACAACATATAATAAAATAGCTTACACAATGATGTGCGATTTTTGTCAATGTGAGGAACTCACTTCCCAAACATAGATGGCAACTCATCTATGACTTGGTAGATAAGGCTTAGAGAAATACCTGAAGTTCTGAGAGATGAAGTGACTTTCTCAGGGTCACACAGCTAGTAAAAATCAGAAACTTGATCTGAACCCATATCTTTCTGACTCCTGATCCAACACTATCCAGTGTGTAACATAATGATTGAGAGTTAAAAAACGATTTGTATACCCATTTCTCCCCCGGACAGAAACTCTGTAAGGAAAGTAGTACAAAAATTATTACCTGTGCATTGATCAGAGTTCTTGAGTCTTTCAAAGTTATTTTTCTTTACAACATTATTGTCTTTGTATAACTATATCCCTAAGCAAGTCATTGATTACCTTGAGGTCCCAGTTTTCCCACCTATATAATGAGAACATTAATAAAATGAATGAAAATAACTTTACCAGGTTGTCATGAAGACCAAATGATATGATGTTCAAAAACATATTTTAAAACTATGCATTCTCTTTGATCCAGCAATACCACTGCTAGGTCTATATCCCAAAGAAATCTTTTAAAAAGGAAAGTGCAAAAATATTTATAGCAGGTGTTTTGTAGTGGCTAAGAATTGGAAATCAAGGGGATGCTCAGCAATTGGGGAATGACTGAACAAGTCATAGTATAGGATTATAATGGAATATTATTGTGCTATAAGAAATTAAAAGCAGGATGATTTCATAAAAAACCTGGAAAGACTTAGATGAACAAAGTGAACAGAAGCAAGAGAATGTTGTACACAGTAGCAACAATGCTGTATGATAAAGAATTGTGAATGGCTTAGCTATTCTCAGCAATACAATGATCCAAGACAATCTCAAAGGACTCATAATGAAAAATGCTATGAACCTCCAGAGAAAGAACATGTTGTTTGAATACAGACTGAAGCATACTATTTTTTACTTTCTTTCTTCCTTCCTCCCTTCCTTCCTTTCTCCCTTCCTTCGTTTCTCCCTTCCTTCCTTTTTTCCTTCCTTTCTTCCTTTTTTCCTTCCTCCCTTCCTTCCTTTCTCCCTTCCTTCCTTCCTTCCTTCCTCCCTCCCTCCCTTCCTTCCTTTCTTCCTTCTTTCCTTCCTTCCTTGCTTCCTTCCTCTCTCCCTTCCTTCCTTCCTCCCTTCTTTCCTTCCTCCTTCCCTTCCTTCCTCCCTCCCTCCCTTCCTTCCTTCCTTCCTTCCTTCTTTCTTTCTTGTCTTTACAAATCTTGTACAAAATGACTAATATGGAAATATTTTACATGATTGCACCTGTGCAACATACATCAAATTGCTTACTGTCTCAGAGAGGGGGAAGTGAAGATTGAGAGGAAAGGATAGAATTTGGACCTCAAAACTTTAATAAAAAATGTTAAAAATCTGTTTCAACATGTAATTGGGGAAAATAAAATATTATTTAAAAACATTTTAAAATGCTGTATAAATACCAGATATTGGGGTCATCATCATCATCATCATCATCATCATCATCATCATCATCAATATCATCATCCTGCAGTGAAAGAACTGAGAGTTACAGGCATCATGTGTTATTTGAAAATGGCAGAATCAGGATTAATGAACAGGTATGTGTCACCAAATCCACCCATTACTTCTATTTCTCCTCAGGGGCCAACCAGAACCATGTGACAAGTATTTCATAACACTGAAGACAGTTATTATGGGCCTAGTCTCTCCCCTGTTTACTCTGTTCTTTAGAGTACTGTTTGGCTGTTTTCATCATGGACCTTTTGGAATTGCCTTGAGTCATTGTCTTGATTAAAGTAGCTAAGTCTTTCATAGATGATCATCTTTACAGTATTCCTTTTCCTGTATGCAATATTCTGCTCACTTCACTTTGCATCAGCTCATATAAATTTTCCAAGGTTTTTCTGAAACTGTGCTACTCATCATTTCTTATAGCACAGTGGTATTCTATCATAATCATATAACAAAACTTGTTCAGCCATTTCCCAGTTGATAGGCAGTTCCATAATTTCCAATTCTTTGCCACCAAAAAAGGAACTGCTACAAGTATTTTTGTACAAATAGGTCCTTTTCCCTTTTCTTTGATCACTTTGGGATGCAGATCCAATAGTGGCATTGCTTGGTCATAGGGTATGCAGACTTTGACAGTCTTTGAAGGTAGTTTTAAATTGTTTTCCAGAATGGTTGGACTAGTCTACAACTGCACAAACCATGGATTAGTGTCCCAATTTTTCAACATCTCCTCCAGCATTTGTCATTTTCCTTTTCTATCATGTTAGTAAATCTGATAGGTATGATGTTGTTTTAATTTACATTTTTCTAATCAGCAGTGAGTTAGAATTTTTTCACATGACTATTGATAGCTTGGGTTTCTTCTTCTGAAAATTCATTGTTCATATCCGCTGACCCTTTATCAACTGGGGAATGGTCCTTATTTTTGTTGATTCAGCTCTGTTCAACACATATTTGAGAAATGAGGCCTTTATCAGAGAAACTTCTATAAAATTTTTCCTAGTTTCCTGTTTTCCTTCTAATAGTCCTTGAATTAGTTTTATTTGTGCAAATTTTTTTTTAAATTTTGTGTAATCAAAACTATCCATTTTATAACCTGTGATGCTTAATATATTTTATTTGTTCATAGACTCTTCCTTTATCCATAGATCTAACAGGTACATTTTTCTATGCTTCCCTAATTTACTTATATCTCCCTTTATGTCTAAATCATTTATCCATTTTCACCTTATCTTGGTATACAGTGTAAGATGTTGATCTATGCTTAGTTTCTGCCAAACTGCTTTGTAGTTTACTGAGCAATTTTTATTAAATGGTGAGTTCTTACAACAAAAGTTTGAATCTTTAGATTTATTAAATACTAGATTACTATGGTCATTTACTCTTAGGTATTATATATCTGATCTATTCCACTGATTCATCACTCTGTTTTTTAGCCATCACCATATTGTTTTGATGAGTACTGCTTTGTAATACAGTTTCAAATCTAGAACTGTTAGGCTGCTTTCCTTTGCATTTTTTTTTTCATTGATTCCCTTGATATTCTTGCCCTTTTGTTTTTCCAGGTGAATTTTTCTATGATTTTTTTCTAGCTCTATAAAATAATTCTTTGGTAGTTTGATTGATATGGCACTGAATATGAAAATTAGCTTAGGTAGAATTGCTAACTTTATTATATTGGCTCAACCTGCCCATGAGCAATTAATATTTCTTTAATTATTTAAGTCTGTCTTTTGTTGTGTGAAAAGTGTTTAGCAACTGTAATCCCTGAGTTTGTCTCAGCAAATAGACTCCCAAATATTTTATACTGTCTACACTCATTTTAATGGAATTTCTCTTTCTATATTTTCCTGTGGGACTTTGTTGGTAGCATATAGAAAAATTGATGATTTCTGTGTGTTTATTTTATGTCCTGCCACTTTGCTGAAGTTTTTATTTCAACTAGTTTTTTAGTTGATTTTCTTGGATTCTCTAAGTATAACATAATATTGTCTGCAAAGAGTGATAGTTTTGCTTCATCATTGCCTATTTTTATTCCTTTGATTTCTTTTTTTCTCCTTTGTACTGTTAGAATTTCTAGTGCAATATTGAATAATAGTAGTGATAATGGACATCCTTGCTTTATTCCTCCTCTTATTGGGAAAGCTTCAAGTTTATTCCAGTTATAGATAATACTTGCTCTTGGTCTTTAATAGATACCACTAAACATTTTAAGAAAGACTATTCATTCCTATGCTTTCCAGTGTTTTTAATAGGAATGGGCATTCTAGTTTGTCAAATGATTCTACTTCAACTATTGATATAATCATATGATTGTTGTTATTGTTTGTTGTTGATATGGTTAACTATACTGATAGTTTTCCTAATATTGAAACAGCCCTGGATTCCTAGTATAAAATCTATCTGGTCACAGTATATAATATTTGTAACATATTGCTGTAATTTCCTTGGTAATATTTTATTTTTTGTATCAATATTCATTAAGGAAATTAATCTACAGTATTCTTTCTCTATTTTTGCTCTCCATGACTTAGGTAGTAAAAACCATATTTGTGTCATAAAGGGAATTTGGTAGGACTCCTTCTTTACCTAGTTTTTCAAATATTTTATATAGTATTGGGATCAATTGTTTTTAAATGTTTGGTTAAATTTACTTGTAAATTCACCGAGTCCTTGGGAACTTTTTCTTAGGCAGTTCATTGATAGCTTGTTCAATTTATTTTTCTAAGATGGGGTTATTTACATATTCCATTTCCTCTTCTGTTAATCTGGGTGGTTTATAATTTTTTTTTGTAAATATTCATTCATTTCACTTAGATTATCAGTTTTGCTGACATATAATTGGCAAAAGTAAATGCTAATAATTTCTTTAATTTCATCTTTAATGGTGGTGCATTTGCCCTTTTCATTTTTGATTCTAGTAAGTTGATTATTTTCCTTTTTCAAAATCAAACTTACCAATGGTTTATCTTTTTTTTTCATAAAACCAGCTCCTAATTTTATTTATTAGTTCAATTTTTTTAGTTTGAATTTTGTTACTCTCTCCTTGAATTTTCAGGATTTCCATTTTGGCATCCAGTTGAGTGTTTTTAATTTGTTCTTTTTTGAAGGTTTATTTTTTTCATTTCCTGCCCAATTACTTGACCTGCTCTTTCTCTTTTTAAATTTATGTATACATTTTGAGATATAATTTTTCCCTAACTGCTACTTTGGCTTCTTGCTACAATTTTTGGAATATTATCTCATTTTTTCACTCTATTGAAATTATTATTTCTATGATATGTTCTTTGACACATTTATTCTTTGGGATTAGATTGCTTAGTTTCCAATTCACTTTTAATGTGTGCTTCGATGGCCCTTCATTAAATGTAATTTTACTACACGTGCTCTGAAAATGGTGCATTTAACATTTCTCCTATTCTGCATTTGCTTATTGTATTAGGTCCTAAAACATGGGCATGAATTCCTTGATCCATGGTAAATTTTTGTGAGATGCCATGTATAGCTGAGAAAAGGGTATACTCCTTTCTATTCTCCTTCAGGTTTCTCCAGAGGTCTATCATATCTAACTTTTCTAAGCTTTTATTCATCTCCTTGACTTCTTTCTTATTATTTTATAGTTAGATTTGTCTAATTTTGAGAGGGGAACATTGAGGTCCCCCATTAGTATTGTTTTACTTTATATTTGCTTCTGTAATCCATTAACTTTTCCTTTAAGAACTTGGATGCTATGCCATTTGGTGCATACATGTTTAGTATTGATATTATATCACTGTCTACCATTTCTTTTAGCAAGATGTAATTTCCCTGCTTATCCCTTTTAATTAGTTCTATTTTTGTTTTTGCTTTATCTGAAATCATGATTACTAATCCTGCCTTTTTTTTACTTCAACTGATACATAGTGGATTCTGCTCCAGCCTCTTATTTTAACTTTTTGTACATCTCTGTTTCAAGTGTGTTTCTTATAAACAACATATTATTAGATTCTGGTTTCTAATATAGTCTGCTATCTGCTTCCATTTTATGGTTGAGTTCATCCCATTCACCTTCACAGTTATGATTAGGAACTGTGAATTTCCTTCAATTTTTTTTTCTGCTTATCCTCTGTGTGCGGGTGTCTCTGTATGTCTCTATCTCTCTGCCTCTCTCTCTGTTTCTCTGTGTCTGTTTCTGTCTGTCTGTCTGTCTCTCTCTCTCTCTCTCTCTGTTTTGCTTCTGACCACTGCCTTTTGTCCTCCCTTTTATCACCTCCTTTTCTTATCCCATTCCTGCCTACTTCCCTATTGGATAAGACATATTTCTATCACCAACTGTGAATGTATATATTTTTCCCTTTTTGAACCAGTTTAGATATGTGTGAGGGTTTAGTGTTTCCCACCCCCATGCTCACCATCTTTCATTTTACTGTGAAAGCTCTTTCTTGTACGCTGTTTTATGTGAGATTAATTTTCCCCATTCATCCTCTCCCTTCCCCATTCTCCCAGGGCATCCCATTTTCTATCTGTTTTTTTTTTACATCATCCAAATAAGTGATAAAGGAAAAATTAGATAATGAAATGAAAGCAAAGGAAGAAAATTATGAAAAGAAAATTAAAATTTTGGTAGAAGAGGTACAAAATATGCTGAAAAACAACACCTTTAAAAACAGAATTGGTCAAATGGAAAATCAATGTACACTAGTCATTCCTACATCCTCTTTCTATGTGTAATCCTTCTAAATGCCCTAATAATGGTAAAGTTTTTAGAAGATACATGTCACATCTTCCCATATAGAAAGGGAAACAATTTAATCTCATTGAGTATCTCATAATTTCTCTTTCATGTTTACCTTTTTATGCTTCAGTTTCGAGTCTTGTGTTTCAGTCAAAATTTCTATTCAACTCTGTTCTTTTCATCTGAAATTCTTGAAAATCTTCTTAAATATCCATTTGTTTCCTCTTGAAGAATTATATTCAGTTTTTCTGGGTGGTTTATTCTTCATCATAATCCCAGGTCTTTTGCCTTTTAGCATATCATGTTCCAAGTCCTCTATTCCTTTCAGGTGGCAGCTACTAAATTTTCTGTGATCCTGACTCCACATTATTTAAATGCTGTGTTCTGGCTGCTTGAAGTATTTTCTCTTTGACTTGGAATCTCTGAATTTGGCTGTAATATTCTTAGGAGTTTTTGGGTTTTTTTTATCTCTTTCAGGTAGTGATGAGTGGATTCTTTTAATTTCTATTTTACTCTCTAGTTCAAAAACATCAGAGCATATTCCCTTGGCAGTTTCTTGAAACATGATGTCTGCATTCTTTCTTTGTTCATGTCTTTCAGGTAGTCCAATGATTCTTAAATTATCTCTCTTCAATCTATTTCCTAGGTCAATTGTTTTTCTAATGAGATATTTCCCAATTTCTTCTATTTTTTCATTTTTTTATTTTGTTTTATGTTTCTTGACATCTCATGGTGTCATTATATTCCACTTTCCCACTTCTAATTCTTAAGGAATCATTTTCTTCAGTGAGATTTTGCTCCTTTTTTCCATTTTACCAAGATGCCTTTTAAGGAATTATTTTTATCAGTGAATATTATGAATGTGAGTGTACATTGATTTTCCATTTGACCAATTCTGTTTTTAAAGGTATTGTTTTTCAGCATATTTTGTACCTCTTCTACCAAAATTTTAATTTTCTTTTCATAATTTTCTTCCTTTGCTTTCATTTTATTATCTAATTTTTCCTTTATCACTTATTTGATTTTGGAAATCATTTTTAGCTCTTCCACAAATTCTTGCTGGGCTTGTGTCCAATTCACATTTGTCTTTGAGGCTTTGATTATAGCTGTTTTGACTCCCTTTGTCTTCTTTTGAGTTTGTATCTTAATCTTTCCTGCCACCAGAGTAGATTTTTATGGTAAAGTTCTGTTGTTGTTGTTGGCGTTGGTGTTGGTGTTGGTATTGTTGTTGTTGTTGTTGCCATTTGCTCATTCTTCCACCTTATTTCTTGATTTGGAATTTTACATTGATGTTGGGCTCTGTTCCTAGTGTAGGTGAGGAAGGGGCTCTGTTTCAAACTTCATGCTTTTTTGCACTGTTGTTTTGAGAGCTTGTTCTGGTGGTTTGGAAGTTTTCAATGCTTCCAAGGTGGTGTGATCTGGGGAAAGGTGCAGTCACTACTCCCTTGGTCTGTATGCTGGTCTGTACATGGGAAGAGCCCATTATCCCTCGTGTTTTACAATTCATACTGCTCCTCATGGCTCTTGTTTCCTTGTGACTGGAAAAATACTGTTCTTCAGGGTCCCTGATCTGTTGGGGCTGTAAGAGATCCTGTCCCTTAGGGTTCCCACTCTCCTTTTTAAAAAAATCATTTTAGACTTAAATATAAAAAGACAAAAAAAAAGAATTTTTCCATGTACACAGCACAGCATAAAAAGAGGATGCAATATAAAACTATGAATTTCCATATTACATTGTTTACTTTAAAAAAAACCTTTGTAATAAATACTACACATCATTTTCAAAGCTACCCTGCTTTTCTGTTCTTTGAAGTATTCTTTTGTTCTCTGATGTGCACTTTTTAATTTTCTTTCTCCTTCCTTCCCCACCCTGTCCTGGAAAAGGCTAGATCAGACACAAGTGTGTATGTTGTGTGTGTGTGTGTGTGTGCATGTTTGTGTGTGTGTGTGTGTTTTAATTGTTCATGAGTTGCAAAGGCCAATATAATCAAAATGGTAGTTTACCTAAGCTAATTTATATATTCAATGTCATCCTCATTAAATTACCCATAATTATTTTGCTGAATTAGAAAAAATAATAACAAAATTAATTTGGAAGAAAAAAGCCAAGAATATCAAAAGAAATAATGAAAAAAATTGTAAAGGAAAGAGGTTTAGCAGTAACAGATCTTAAACTATATTATAAGGCAGTAATTACCAAAACTACCTGGTATTGGCCATGAAATAGAAAGAAATAAATCAATGAAATAGAAAGAAATAAATCAATGAAATAGAGTAGACATAAAAATTTACAGCAGCAAATAAACAGAATAACTTTGTATTTGACAGGTGTAAAGACTTAAGATACTGGGATGAGAATTCATTATTTAGTAAAAATGGTTGAGAAAACTGGAAAGCAGTATGGCAGAAAGTAGGCAAAGACATCTTATGCCATTTACCAAGTTAGGGTCAAAATGCATACATGACCTAGATATAAAGAGAGATGTTACAAAAAATTAGAAGAACATAGAACATGTTACTTATAAGACTTATGGATAGGTGAACAATTTATAAATAAATGAGATAAAAAGCAAAGTAAGATATGAAATGGATAATTCCCATTACATTAAATTAAAAAGTTGTGCTCAGTAGATTTGCAGTTTCATGTACAATCATCTCTTTTATTGTACTGTTTTATTGAACTGCTTGTTTTATTGTAATAAAAAGGAGGAAAAGGACAAAAATGGTCAGAAAAAGAGAAGAGGAGGCTGACCTGAGACCCACATGGATAAAACATCAGTAGCAGAACTAGATAGGGATAGGTGGCAAAAGAAACAGCAGCAGCATTGGGAGTTCTCAAGCTAGGATTTCCAATACAATGCTGAATAATATTGGTGATAGTGGGCATCCTTGTTTCACACCTGATCTTACTGAGAAGGCTTCCAATTTCTCCTCATTACAAATAATGCCTGCTGATGGTTTTAGATAAATGCTTTTAATCTATTTAGGGAAAAATACATGTATACCAACACCTTACAATGTTTTTAATAGAAATGAGTGTTGTATGTTATCAAAAGCTTCTTGTGCATCTATTGTTATAATCATATGATCTTTGTTACTTTTGTTATTGATGTAATCAATTACATTAATAGTTTTCTTTATGTTAAACCATCCCTGCATTCATGGTGTAAATCTCACTAGATTATAATTTATAATCTTTGTAATATATTGTTGTAATCTTTTAACTAGTATTTTATTTAGGATTTTTATATTCATATTCATTAATGAAATTGGCCTATAATTTTCTTTTTCTGTTTTTACTCTTCCTGGTTTAGGCATCAATAGCACATTTGTTTCATCAAAGGAGCTTGGTAGGATCCCTTCTTTGCCTATCATTACAAATAATTTATTTAATATTGGAATTAGTTGATCTTTAAATGTTTGATAGATTCACTTGTAAATCCATTTGGTCCTGGTGCTTTCCTCTTAGGAAGCTTGTTTATAATCTGTTCTATTTCCTTTTCTAAAACAATTTTATTTAGATATTCTATTTCCTCTTCTGCTAATCTGGGTAATTCATATTTTTGTAAATCATTTTCCACTTCACTTAAATTGTTAAATTTATTGCATGTAATTGAGCAAAATAACTCTTTATAATTGCTTTAATTTCACCTTCTTTTTCAGCCTTTTCTTTTTGATTCACCCTTTTTATTACTAATGATTTGGTTTTCTTCTTTCTTTTCCTAATCAAATTAACCAATTCTTTATTTTTTTTCATAGCAACTTTTAGTTTTGTTTATTAATTCAGCGGTAAGTACCTGTTTTTACTCTCCTTCTATGTTGTCCTGGGCTGGAGGAATGTTTTACTCTAGCCTTTTTTTGGCTCTGCAACTCCAGAATTCAATTTGAGACATTATTTTAAAGTTATTGGGAGGGGAATGTTGGGGGAGCTCAGCTGAGTGCTATTTTGCCATCTTGATTCCACCAATCAACCAATATTTCTTAAGTGCCTATTCTGTTCCAGGTGCAGTTTTGAACATTAAAACCTGAAAATATTTTTAATAGATCAACAGTGTGCTATCTGCCAGGTGTCTCTTATCTTATAATAATAAAATAAGATTTTAAATCCAAACAGTCACCACTCTTAACTATTTTGGAATCAACTAAAATGTCTATGATTCTTCAGAAATTCCATTTCTGGGAGAAAATGATGAATGTATAATTCAACTTAGAACTATCTACTCCTGGTACTTCACATTTCTGAAGGAAACTAACAAAAGGCCACAACTCAATTCCATCTTTTAAGGGCCTGAATCTTTATATAAAATAAGATGATGCTTTTAATATGCGTAGTATTTTAGGGGACTCGAGGGCTTTGAAAACCTTCATGGCTGAGATGGTCTCATATTGATCATTCCATATTAAAAATGAGGGAAAAAACTAACTTACCAAATGGATACTCAGTTGGGGACAGAGTGGGAGGCAAGAGGAGTCACATATGATAAATTGTGCTAAACTTATATTACCTATATTTTCCAACATCTGGATCAATTCCACATCCATATTTTAAAACTATTTTTCTAGTTTTTCAAGTAGAGCCCACAAATCTTAAAAGCAACATGGAAAGAGGATTTAGATTCAGAGGATTGAAGTTCTGGTTACAAAAGCAGGTTTGGCCTTTTCCTACCTATAAGATCTTACACAAATCACTTTTCCTTGCTATATCTTAAATTTCCTCCTCTATAAAGAAGTACTGTCAGACTAGATGACCTTATAAATTTTCTTCTGGCTCTCAATCTATGATCCTATGGACTAGTTTCCCTTCCTAAAGAGCCTTTCCACTCCAACTAACTTGTCACATTGCCACTCTCTTGTTCTTTCTGAAGCATTGCTCTGATTATCTCTCTCCTGCTGAAAGACCTTCAGTAATGCTCTATGGCACATTGATTATTAGCATAGCTTTTGGAGCTGGAAAGGGTCTTCTGTACCCTCTGAATCCAATGCTCTCAAGTGAGAGCTGAGGCCAAGAGTACTGAAGTGATTAGCCTCAATTCAGAGAGATGGTATGGATGACATGTGAACTCAGGCCCTTTGTCTTTAAATCTAGTAACCTTTCCTTAACACTGCACTCTTTCTTCCAACACATTAGCCTACTCTTTAAGACTTCCAACTTGCTACCCCTTTAAAACCTTACCTTCCACCACTCTCTTGCAAAAGCTGGGCAACTCATTGTTTCACTGTCCTGCTTTAGATCGTGGTGATCCATCTGCATGGAATGATCTTTATAATTCACCCTACTAAAATCCTATCTATCTTCTGAAGTCCCATTCAGGTGTCATACTTACCATGATGACTTCTGTGATAACCCCAACCATGATTACCTCCTTTCCTCTCTGTTGTCCTCTAATAGGACATGAAACTAGTAGGGGATTGTTCACATACTACTACTACTGTGTTCAATTTTAGTCAATAAACATTAATTAAGCTCCTGCCATGTACTGGAAACTACATTAAGTGCTAGAGACAGAAAGGCAAAAATGAAAACAGTCCCTGCCATTAAGGAATTTGTATTCTATACTCCAGTAACTAGAAGGCACAGCGGATAGAGGGCCAATCCTGAAATTAGGAGGACATGAGTTAAAATTCAGTCTCAAACAAGTACTTACTAGTCGTGTGACTCTGAGCAAGTCACTTAACCCTGTTTGACTGTTTCTCATATGAAAAAATGGACTGGAGAAGAAAATGGCAAACCGTTCCAGTATCTTTACCAAGAAAACCCCAAATGTGGTGAGGAAGAGTCAGATATGACTGAAGCACCTCAACAACAATAACAACACACTATATTCATGTATCTATTTTGTCTCTTGTCCTAGGATGAAAATTGCTTGAGGGAGAGGACTATATCTTATACAATTTGGGACTTCTAGTGCAGAGCCTTATTTGTAGTAAGCACTTAATAAATGAAAGAATAAATACCACTTACCTTAAAAAAAATTAAGTTCATTAAATCAATAGTTTCTTTAAGGGTTCTTGTAGCCAAGAGTTCTTAGGATCATTATAATATTGCAAGAAACTTGATTAGTCATCTCATCATCATTTTGCCTATAGGAAGGGCCACACCTGAACTGTTAGACATATGAGATTCACTTCTATTTTTAAATACTTCCAGGGAGGAATATTCCACAACATCATAATAAACAAACCTTTATAAAAACATCCATAGAAATCTAGCGTCAGGGGTGGCTCCTACAGTACTCCAGGTATCCACATAGATCCTCTCCTTGTACTCCATGAATTATATGCAACTACAAGTTAAGAAGTATTTAGGAGGAGGATAGATTGAGATAACTCTGTGGGGGTTCAATAATCATCTCTACGTAGATCATTCCTAAATCTCTGTATCTGCTGGTGTTTAGCACCAATTGTTCTGCCACAGGCATTGGGCCTTATAAAGAAGCTGCTTAGACTGCATAGCATTTATGGAAACTTCAAACAAGGATAGAGTAAAATCACTAAGGATTTTCTTTGGGAGAATGATTTTTAAGTATCAACCAGGAAAGGTGACTCTTCAGATGTGATGAACCATTTTTTCCCATGTAGTATATTAACCCAAGTGTCTTTCTGTGAGCAATGACATATTGAGGGGCACTTGTATAGTCTTGATAAGTTTTATTTATAGAATTTTGCTTAGTGGATGTTTATGTTTAAAAAAATGGTAACATTAGCATTGGGTTTTAGTAGCATCATTGATTCAGTTTCTTTAGATCAGAACTGAATTTTGGGCCAGTCTGTACATGAACTAAGAAAGCATGCCTACTTTGGCCTCCCAAGCTCCAGTCTTCCTGCATTGGCAACTGCCTGCTGGTCATGTCCTCCTAGTTGACCCATAAGCATATCAAATTCAACATGTCCTAAACAGAATTCATTATCTAGATGACTATTTATATATATACATATATGTATGTATACCTACATACATAGATATGTGTATAAGTGTATTGTATGTAAGAGAAGGGGTTTTTTTAAACTTGACTTTCTTGTAAGTACATGCCTAGAAATTCATCAGTCAATAGATTGTGTTTCTTTTTGGGGGGGGCGGGGTTTGTTTTAATTAATTAATTATTTTTAGTGTCCAACATTTGCTTTTATAAGATTTTGAGATCTAAATTTCCCCCATAATTCCACTCCCTCCTCTCCAAGGCAGTATGCAATCTAATATAGGCTATACATGTATGATTATATTAAATATATTTCTACATTAGTCATGTGGCAAAAGAAGAATCAGAACAAAAGGGAAAAAACCATGAGAAAGAAAAAAACAACCAAAAGAGAAAATAGTATGCTTCAATTTGTGTTCAGACTGCATAGTTCTTTCTCTGAATGTAGATAGCATTTTCCATCATGAGTCTTTTAGAATTGTATTGCTTGGAAGAGCTAAGTCTAATAAAGTCACTCATTGCACTATGTTGCTGTTAGAGTACATCTGTACAGTATTGTCCTGGTTCTGCTCACTTCACTTAGCATCAGTTCATGCAAGTCTTTCAAGGTTTTTTCTGAAACCTGCCTGCTCACCATTTCTTATGGAACAATAGTATTTCATTCCATTAACATACCAAAACTTGTTCAGTCATTCCCCAATTGATGGGCATCCCTTCAATTTCTGGTTCTTTGCCACCACATAAAGAGCTGCAATAAATATTTTTATACATGTGGGTCCTTTTCCCTTTTTTATGATCTCTTTGGGATACAGTCCTAGTAATGGTAATGCTAAATCAAAGGGTTTGCACAGTTTTATAGCCCTTTGGGTGTAGTTCTAAATGGTTCTCCAGAATGGTTGGATAAATTCACAACTCTACCAACAATGTATTAGTGTTCCAATTTTTCCACATCTCCAACATTTATCATTTTCCTGTTTTGTCATGTTAGGCAATCTGATAGGTGTGATGTGGTACCTCAAAGTTGTTTTAATTTTCATTTCCCTAATCAATAGTGATTTAGAGCATTTTTTCTTATTACTATAGATAAATTTAATTTCTTCATCTGAAAACTGCCTATTCATATCCTTTGACCATTTATCAATTAGGGAATGACTTATATTCCTATATATGAGTCAATAAGTTTTTTATTAAATACTTACCATGTGCCAGGAACCACACAAATGTCAGAAGATAAAAGAAAGAATCTAATGGGAGAGGCTACATTCAAATGACTATGGATACACAAGATTTACACTGTGTAAATGGAAGGCGATCTCAGAAGGAAAGTATAGGGAAAGGGAGGAGGGCAGTATAAGGTGTTTTGCAGAAGAGCTATATAAGGAAACCAGGGAAACTCCAGCTTGGAAATAAGGAGGAGAGCATCACAGGCATGAGAGACATCCAGTGCAAAGGCAGAGTCAGGAAATGGGATAATGTCTGAGGAATAGTAAGTAACACAATGCAGCTGGAGCATATTTTGCATAGATGGGAATCAAGTATAAGAGCAAAAGAAAGGTAGGAAAGGTCCAAGTCAAAGGGCATCATATGCCAGGAAGAAGATTTTCTATTTGATCTTGGTAAAAACACTAGAGTATATTGAGTAGTGGGATGACATGTCAGACTTGAGCTTTAGGGAAATCACTATGGCAGGGGAGTGGAAGGTGGAGTAAAGCAAGGTTTTTTTTTAATTCTTGAGACTGTGGATAGATTTTGGTGGATCTATGAGCCTGGATGGGAAAAATTACATCTTTATTTCAGTATAATTTGTTTCCTTTGAAATTTTATGTATTTTATTGTATGCATTTAAAAAGAGTGTAGCATTTAGAGTATAGCATATAGAATAGCATTTGTTCCCTTTTAATTCCTTCCTTTAGGATTCTATCCAATCCTAACTCTTCACCATATTGCTGAAGAGGTCCATGACAGAAAAAAAAATGTCAAAAGTATTTGGTTTAGAGTGGGGAGAGACATGAGGAAGGGTGACCAACTAGAAATGAACAGAAATAACCCATAGGAAAGATACTTTGGGCCTCTACTAAAATTTTGACTGTGTGATTAGGAGTATATATTGATGATATCATAAAGGTAGAAATATATGTGTAGTGTGAGTCAAGAGTAGAGTCAGGAATTTCATCATTCTGGTGAGTCTGGGCAACTAAGAGGATAATGGTGCCCTCAGCATTCATAGGAAATTATGGAAGAGGGGAGAATTTTGAGGGAAGGATAATGAATTGCCCTTTCCAAACATATTGAGTTTTATATGCCTACAGAATATCCAGTTTGAGATATCCAAAATGCAACTGGTGTTGCAAGACTGGAACTCAGGAGAAAGTACAGGGCTGGATATATAGATCTATGTGGATCTATGAACTTTCCTTGTTCCTATCACTGCAGCATTGTGCCATAAATCCAGATTCCTGCTTCAAAAAGTCTCTTAACTCAAGTACAGATGTCAACAGAGTAAAATGTATTTTCAAAAGGTCATTCTGAACAATGATAAAAACGAAGTCAAATATACCTTAGAACCTTTATCATTTTGGCAGTCAAGGCAAACTGCAGAGAACACACAGCCAGCTGACATTTGTATAACCAACTTTCAGTAACATATCATGTATTTAATAAATCTCAATGGTGATCTTAATAAAGTGCAAGGCAAAATTCCAAGAAAAGACAGAAAACAAAGGGGGAAATGTAGAATCAGAGTTACTGATAACCCATTACCAAATGTTTGGCTTTTTATAGGCACAGAAAGCTCTGTAGGGTTCCAGAATTAACCATCATTTTATTGCTTCTCATACTGTCTATATGGTCTATTTCATATAAAGTCACTCTTTTACTATAAGAAAATCAATCCTTTTTTTCCTCTTCATTTATCTTCCTTTCTCCTTTTCCCCACCCTGGAAATGAGAGAGAAAATGTTCTTGCATGGGGAATTAAATGCACAATTAATGTTAATGTTTCCTTTCCTTTTACATTGCTGAACTTGCTATTTAACATGGAAAATCTAACTTAAGATGAAGTTAATGTAATTTAGTAAAGTCTAAGTTCTATGAAATTGAGGGGCCTTTTCCAGTTTATATTGTTAAAGCATTCATGATATTTAAATCTATATCTATATCTATATCTATATCCATCTATCTATCTATCTACTTATCTATCTGGCATTAAATTGGATTGAACATAAAAAGCAAAATTGTAAAAGTATGTTATTTCATTTCATAAATAAATTCTTCCTCATTCCCACTTACATTTCACTTTACCTCAATGTATAAATGTATTTAAAATAAATTATGCTTCAAAACATATCAAAGGAAATGAATTCAAATCCCATCTCTGATACTGACTCCCTGTGTAACCTTAGGAAAGTCATTTAAACTTCTTGGAACTGTATCTTTCATTTGCAAAATTGGAGAGTTGGACATAAGGTTCTCTGAGGTCCCTTCCAGCTTTAGTTCTCAGATCCTATCTTCTACAGTGAAGGTCATCCTCCATAGCCATGGGCCAAACCTTTACAGAGCAC
The DNA here is from genome assembly GCF_011100635.1 of Trichosurus vulpecula. Classification (NCBI taxonomy): domain Eukaryota; kingdom Metazoa; phylum Chordata; class Mammalia; order Diprotodontia; family Phalangeridae; genus Trichosurus; species Trichosurus vulpecula. The sequence continues at coordinate 274,550,259 of NC_050573.1, read as the reverse complement.
ATATCTCCTTGTTTTATGCTTCAATTCATATTTTTAATCACAGAATTTTCAGTTATTTCTGTATTATACCTTTCAGTGTCTCTTATGTAATTTTGCCACATTCATGGGATACTTTAGTGGAGGAGTCTTCAAGAAGATATTTTGCTCTACTAAATGAAATGGTTTTTCTTAGTCAACAAATTATAAGAGAGTATAATCATTATCCATATACCTTTCAGTAATTTGTGTTATCATACAGATGCAGCCATTCTGCTATAGAATAGCATTTGTTGCCTTTTAATTCCTTCCTTTAGGATTCTATCCAATCTTAACTCTATCAGTCCTTTTACTCTTCCCTGATTTGCTCTCCATTGTACTCCCTTCATAATGTGTACTAAACTATTTTCCCACTCCTTAAGTCACATACATAATTTCCTCTCCCCACCACCCCTTCTCTCCTAGCAGAGGCCATTAACCACAAGCTACATCACCTGCCCAATTTCAGTCCTCAAGTCACCTCTACATAGTCTCATTCTTTTCTTTCTTTGCTCCAGATTCAGAGGCAGTGGTGTTTTTTTTTTCTCCTGTTGGCATGCCAACACCTCTTCTTGTGTTATTGATTCCATTCTCTTCTGTCTCCTGGAGATTTCCCATTAGATTACCCCCCTTTCTCCTTGGTTTCTAATCTCTCCTCATCCACCAGCTCCTTCCCTGATACCTACAAACATGCTGAGATTTCTTCCATATTCAAAACAGCCTCCTGATTAGTCTTCTTGCAATCACCTCTCTCCTTTCTAATCCATCCATCACAGTGCTGCCAAATTGATATTTCTAAAGCATAGCTCTTCTGTCACCCTCATGTTCAAGAAGTTTCAGCAATTCCTGTGCATCTGTAGTATCTATTATAAACTCCTTTCCCAGCTGACTATATGTTGCTCCACCTCATAAATGCTACATTCCAGCCAAACTAGCCTACATTCTCTTTCCAGAACCTATTATCCAATAAATTTCCTGATTCCTACTCACAGGTGGGTGCTCCTCTTCTCCACCCAAAGCTCTCTCCTGAGCCTTCGTTTTTCTTCCTTAGCAATCTCATAATCTCCCAGAAACTTAATTATTACCTCTTTCAAGCATGAGAGAAATAACATAAAAGATTTCATGAGACACATACAACTGGAAAAGGAGATTGGTTGGTCATGTAGCCAAGGTCAGTCAATCAGTCAATAACAATTTATTAAGAGCCTACTATACGCCAGGCACTAGACTAAGTGCTGTGGATACAAACAAAAGTGCAAACAGTGCTCTCAAAAAGTCTAGAGGATGGGGCTAGCTAGGTGGTGCAGTGAATAGAGCACTGGTTATGGAGTCAGGAGGACCTGAGTTCAAATCTGCCGTCAGACACTTGACACACTTACTAGCTGTGGGACCTTGGGCAAGTCACTTAACTCCAATTGCCCTGCCTTCCCCTCTCCAAAAACAAAAGAAAAAAAAGTCTAGGGATAAAAGATAACCAATGTATAGCTCATGTGTTGCATGGATATCCATGCAATGTCAAAGGTTCTAAATGGAAAGGATTCTGTAGATAGAATTTATGGAAGCATACGGAAAAGAGCCACACAGTCTGAGAAGGAATAGTCAATTTATTTATTTATATATAATTATATTTATAATTTAGTTATTTATTTATAGTTACATTCAACAATGGTGAGTTCACAGGTCAATTAAAAACAAATGTCTATACTTTTCTCAAATAAAAACGACTCATTTGTTATCCTCCTGAAAAAGAAAATCACAATATTTTAAACATAATAACGGGATGCTTGAATAGGAGTTTATAAGAAATGGAAAGGATATCTTTATTTCACGTGTATTCCTTGCCTCATAAATTAAAAAAAAATCAACAACAGAGCACCCCAACCATCATCTTAGGATTTTCTATAGAAAATGAATAAAGAAAAGTCATTTGTCCCTTTTCTCCATTCCCTGTGCTGCTCACATACATTACAAATGGGTTTTCATGGTCATACATTTTTATCAATAATTACCAAAATTGCTTTTGGTATTTATATCTACTCATTTCACTTTTACCCTTACATTAAAACTCACTGGAGAAATTCAACATAAGTACTTTTTAGGTAATTGGCATTTTATTTCTCCATGCATTTTAATGGGTGAGATAAAACATCAGTTCAAATATGATTATATATGGGATATAATGCAAATGGAAAAAAAATCACAAAATGTGTTTATACTTCAATTTACATAAGTGAGGACTGAAATAAAGGGGGTAGAAAGTATTTTTAAATTTATCTGACATCAACTCAGATTCTTTAAGGTGAAATCTTTCTTTAGGTCTCCCAAACAGATTTTAATTTTAATGAAAAGTTGTATGCCATATTTTTCAAGTGCTTTCCATGTAACAATCATAAATGCTTCACAGTCTTTCAAATAGAAAGGAAAAAATGTTATGCTCCCCTCCTCCAGAATTAGAAAGCAAGTAGATGTAAAAGTAGTAACAATGCAGTACTGCGTGCAAAAATACTACCTCTTGAAGTGACATATAAACTCGTTGTCATCTATTATTCATCATCCTCACATTAACATAGAATATTTCATCACCTAAGCCTGGAACAATTCCTAATGGACTAGGTCATGGCATAGCTTATATTCACAAAAGCCTTTAGTTAACAAAAACATTTTCTTCTATGACAGTTCTATAAGTTATAGTTATATATTGTAAATAATCTCATCCCCATCATACTTATGGGGCACATCAACCAATGGATAGAGAGCCCGCTATGTGACTCTGGGTAAGTCACCTAATTTCTCAGTGTGCTAAGCAAGTCTTTAAGAGACTATAGATTGAAAAGTTTGCTACCTGCATTAATAGGGGGGAATTTTCTTATCCAAAAGTTCCTTTTCACAATAAAATAAAAACTCTAGTCCCTATCCCTACCTTACAATTAGAAACACGGTTAAGGAACTCAGCAAAAATCCTTCAGCTGATAATTGGCAGATTCAGAATTTGAAGCCAGGTTATATGATTTTAAGTTCACTCATTTGCAAAAGAGATAGGTGGTGTGCCTTCCTCATTTCAATTCAATAAGCATTCATGTTTCCTCATATTCTCTTTCATCATCATCCCTGGACAGAGATGGTGGAGCATCTATGCTATTTTGTGGCAAGGTTGATTTCCATAAATCTGGTTTATCTGAATTAACCCAGTAACCCAGTAACTAGAAACCTCAGGTCACCCAAAGGGCAATGGAGACATGCATTTACTTTACTAGGCTGTAATATATTGCCAATGATAACATGTGGACATGGAATTATATAAAAGAAATCAAGGAAATAAATGCTTAGAAAAGGAGGTACCCCAGTCACATAGCAAAGTTAACAATAATAAATGGATAGCATTTTCATTGGTGGCCACAAAATGTTAAAGACCTAGAATTGGACTTCAAACATATTAGTATATTTGTGGTAGGCTGTGGAGAAGTATGAGGTATGAGAGTATGAGAAGACTTATGGTTTGGATTCTTTGCTAATATCCACACAAATTAAATCACAAAATTCCTGAAAGTATTTCCCGATATTTATCAATTTGCAGCAATTGTTTTATTGGCTCCTATATTTGGCTTCCTTATCTTAAGACTCTTCCAGAGAAGTGAAAGTTCTGTCAGGGAAGAAGTGAAATACGATTTATTGAGCTATTCACAGCTAACTTGAGTTCTCTCCCATCTTAGACTCCATTTCCTATCACCCCTTCCTAGAGGAAAAATATTTTTTCTATTCTTTATTTTTTTCACTTGAGGACAGGGTGACAAAGTAGTGAGGCAGTAAAACTCTGATGGGGAGAATAACTGTCTTTAATTCAGTGATCACCAGTAATACTGGTCCTACTAAGACAGTGACATATACCAAATGGATAGCAATAAGTTCAACACTTCTAGGGACCTTGGCAATTGGTTTTCAGGTAATCTTCTTTAGTCAAAGATCCAGCCTTGGGCCTGAAGCCTTGTTGATCTGAATCAACATGGAGTCAATGTAGGAGACATTTGTTTTAGACTCAGGGCTTTGATAATTTGTTACCACTTAAACATCATCAACCACTTAACAACAAAGTTGAGAAATACTGACTTTCCTAAATTCCTTTACAAGTGACTCTATTTGGCTTCCTGAATTCAAAATCTGTCACACTTCATTAAATCATTCAATTCCTAATTGCATTTTCCCTTTCTACAGGTGCTACGACAAGTATAACTCTATGTCTGTGGTCAACTTTCCCTTATCCTTTTTACTCCTGTCTACCATACTATCCAGCTCACAAAATGATCTGTTCATGTTTTATTTACCAGGGATCATAGTATTAGGATGGGAAGGGACCTAAAAGGTCATCTAGTGCAATACTTAAATTTAACAGATGAGGAAATTGAGGCCCAAATACATTAAGTTACTTGCCCAAAGTAACACTGCTCATAAGTAATGGAGCTGGGGCTTGAATTGAAATCTCTGATTTAAATGCTGGTCTTTTTCCTCCATATCATGCTATTAAGGGAAAAAGATAATATGTGAAATCAGAAAGACTATACCTAGACAATGTCACTAGAAGTGCATATAAAAATAAAACTATCCAATCTTAGAGTCAATCTTCTCAAGCATTTTAAATCTAAATTAAGCAAGGATTATAAATATTTTTCTTCCTAGATCCACCAATGGGTTCTAGGAGGCAAGTGTGTGGTTTTTTCTTCCTCCCTCTCCTGGATATTCTGGAAAGCAGCTCTTAGTAATTTGAATAATACTACTCAGTTGACCAGGACAAATCATGATGGTGGGAGACATATTCAGGCAAGATAGGGTACCTTCCATGGTCTTCTTTACTCAACAGGAAGCACTGATTTGAAGAGCAAGTTTGTATCAGGTACTAGGGAAAGCAGAATGAAAAACTCTAATAGTCTTTAGGACTTATTAGACTGTGTGAGTCCACAAGAAATTAGGGAGATAGATTGACTCATCAAATAAGAGGCAAAATTGCTTATCTAGCTCCTAAAAGACATCTTGCAAATAAAGCTTAATTTTGTGAGTACTATTCTTTCAAAAACAAAAGTTTATGAAAATGAAAATATTCTTATCTGAGCTTGTGTTCTGAGAAACCTCATTTAAGCACCTACTATGCTCCAGGTATTATGATAAGTGCTGAAGATACAAAGATAAGTAGAGTTAAAAAATAAATATTTTATTATTTTTTTTAAATCTGTCACTTACCAATGATTCCTACCCCAGCCTAAAGCAATAGTAGAGTTCTTCATTTCAAGAAAGACAGTTAAGCAAAGCAAATCAACACACTGACTATGGCCATGTTTCACAAAAAGCATGTCATTTTTTACCTCTTCAAGGAGAGCAGAGAGACATGATTCACCAAGTCCCCCAAAGTAACTGTTTTTCATTGAATGATCACAGTTCTGATGCCTATCACTACTGTTTTCTTTTACATTTTTATCATTCTGTATTGTTTTTCTCCTTCCTGATTCTGTTTACTTTTCTCTGGGTCAGTTGACAGGACCCTTCCCAAGTTTCCTCGAATTCTTTAAAGCCATCATTTCTTGTGATCCAATAATTTCCTGTTATATTAATATACTAGAATTTTTATACTCATTCCCCATTTGATATTTTCACACATATTTTCTAGTTTTTAGTTCCAAAAATGTCCTGAGATAATTATACATCCATATACAAATATAGACACAGTCATATATATATATATATATATATATATATATATATATACACACACACATACATACTTATGCATATGTGTATGTATATACACATGTATATATACATATATACATACACAAATACATATTATTAATGTACATGTACATACTATGGGCCTTCCGATTGGGTATGTTATTTGACTTACTTGTAAAATGAGATGATTAGACTATCTAATGTCTAAGCTCCCCTTGATGATATATGCTTTGTAGAAGTATTGCTATATCAAAGTTTGTGTATAGTTTAATGACTTTTTGGAGTAATTCAAAATACTTTTTTTGTTCTATTGATCCACATTTCTATTTTTAACCAGTACTAAAGTGATTTTTTAAATTTTAAATTCATGTATTTATTTAAATTTTTAGAATCATTAACAAACACTAATTTAAATACATAAAGAATTAAAAGAGGCTTGTATAAGAAAGTGTGAACTTCTGTTATATACAGTTGATGATTATTGCCTTATAATATGCTTTGATGTCTGGCCATGCTAAGTAGGTACTCATTGTTTGCTCTTACTTTTTTTTCATTATTTTCCCTGATATTTTAAATCTTTTGATACTCGAAAATATAGTTTTATTGTTTTGTCAAGTTATTAAAAAAAACAAGAACTTCATAATTTGATTGCTTAATCAAATTGATTTAGTTAGGATCTGGCATGTTCCAACTATGAACAATGAATATCTCTCTAATCATGTATCTTTATTTTTCTTAAGCGTGTTTTTAGTGGAATTCATTTAGGGCCTAAGCATATGTATGTTACATAGGTTAAGTATGAGTTATTTTATGCATTTTGCAGTTATTTTTCAAGAAATTTCTTTTTCCTATCACCTCATTCATTTTTGTTGGTAATAGAATGACATTAATTTTATGGTTATTTTATAATCTGATACTTAATAAAAATTATTGTTTCAATCAAATTTTCATTGAATCTTTGAGATTCCAATAGACAAATAAGTTATTCTCTGCAAATAGAAATAATTTATCCCCCCTTTCCTGAATTTCTTTTTATCATATAAAATTTATCATAATGACAAAATTTAGCATTTAAATGGTGATTTAAAGTTTACAAATTTATTTACATATGTTATCATAACTACCCTTCCCAACTACTTTAAGAAGAGGTACAACATAATTTACAAACCAAATTTTACAAATAAGGGAATTGATGCTCTAAAATGTGAAATTATTTTTCTAGGGCTAATAAGTATAAAATTGGCATATAAAGGTCTTCTGAATACAAATACAGGATTTTTTCTCCTAATCTATGTAGCCTCATTATCACAAATACTTAGTTTTCTCCATCACCTCAGAAAAAATGGCAATATTTCTCTCCACATAGCTCTATCCTCAAGTTGTGATTCAGGTAAGAAACAAGTTATTTGCAAAATTAGTCATAGAAGATGGAGAAAATACTCATTTCTAAACAGAATGAAAATCAGGTGCTTACCTTGCTAAAATTATTTTTTTAACTCCAAAATATTTTCTCTCTGTGCTACCCGCTCCTCATTCCCATGTTGATCATGTCCAAAAAAGTTGGTATTTCATGCTTCATAATTAATCAATAACTTCTCTATCAACAGATGGGTAGAATTCCATCCTCTGGAATTTTACAGTTAAAAATTTTATGGATTAGAATTATTGAGTTTTTCAAAATTGTTCTTTTTATAATGGTATTGTGGGAGTATAGATTGTTCTGCTTCTGCTCATTCAATTCTTCTATGTTTCACTGAAACCATCCCTTTCATATTTTCTTAAAACACAATTGTATTCCATTATACACTTATAATTCAGTTTAGCCATTCCTCAATTGATGGACATTCCCTTAATTTCCAGTTGACGCAACAACAACAAACGTTTTGTTTTGTTTATACATGGGGTTCTTTTCCTATTTCTTTGATCTCTTTGGTATAAAAACCTAGGAGTAGTATCATTGAGTCAAAGGATAGGGTAGGTTTTAAAGTTTTTGTTTCATTTTATTTAGTAGTCTATGGATTTGAGTAAGTTTCCTATTGAAAATTTTGCCAGAACCTGACTCTTTAATCCCTGGTTGTGAGATTGTCAACCTTTCAAAGAAAGATACCATTTTTGAGTTAGAAGAGACTTGATTACTTACCCAATCAAATCCTTTCATTTTAGAGATTTAGAAACAAAATCCCAAGAGTGGTAAATGTCTTCCATTAGGTTAGCAGAGGAATTTGAAGTATAATCTAAGGCTTCAGATGGCTCACTTCATTTTCCTTCCATTCGCCTTGTTGTTTTTGGCTCTATATTATGGAAGGAGAGAAATAGTACTTGTTGAAGCCTGAAAGGTCAGTGGTGACTGGATTTTGGAGGATCTTGAATAAAAACTTCTGATAAGTCAGTATGTAAAGTTTTTTCTTTGACAAAAAGGAATGAGTACTCATACTTGATCCAAATGTCACTTGATATTGGGATAGCATAGACAGAAATTGTAATATGTCATCATTCATTAATTCAACAAATATTTACTGAGCATATACTAGGTGCAAGTTATTTTACTGGACTGTGAAGGAAATACAAAGATAGACCATGTACTATTAGTAGTAGAAATTAGTAGGGAGGCAAATGCCCAAAGTTTACTGAGACCTTAATTTACAATTAGGCCAATAGGCCTCTGAATATTTAAAAGAAATATGATAGGCGCAGCTAGCTGATGGAGCAAGTAGAGCACTGGCCCTGGAGTCAGGAGGACCTGAGTTCAAATCTGGCCGCAGATACTCGACACATTTACTAGCTGTGTGACCTTGGGCAAGTCACTTAACCTCAATTGCCATGCCCCCCAAAAAAATTTAAAAAAAGAAATGTAAGAAACTTTAATAATCTAGTAATATCAATAAAAATTAAAAGAAAGAGATTTGGGAAAATCTCAGAAAAATCTGTCTTCAGATAATTGAGAGTTGATCTTCTATTTGGACATATATCTAAATCATGACTTGGGAGTATACTGTCCTGATAGAATAGATTCAACACATATAACTAGCCCCAGACTCCTTGTGTTACAATCCAGTAAGCCCCTCTAACCTAGCAATCTAGCTCCTATTCTGAGATTGTTCTCTTTCACATGGTAAGAATTCCCTCACCATACTAAACTTCAGTCATGTTCCTATCATGTTTTACACACATTTACAGTATCTGCACCCAAATTTCTATTCTCATCCTTTTGGAAGAGTAAACAAGTTAATACTATCATTCCTGAGAAGAGTATGCCAATAAAAGATTCTAAGACTCCATTCACCATCCCTGTGACATTCCCAGTGAAAACATCCCTCCCTGGCCTCCTCTTGTTTTCCTGCTTTACAATATAACATACTTGAAGTCAGGGGCTCTCTTATTTTTTTTTATTCCAAAATTGTGTATTTGTATTCCCAGAAAATACCACTTCTTGCAACATGCTAAGTTCTTTTTCCTTTTCTTTTTTAAAATTATTTTTTTATTTACTTCCCAATTACATGTAAACAAATTAACAATCCTTTTTTTTTTAAATTTAGGGATCTGGGGCAGAGAGAAGCCAGGAAGTTGCCTGAGCTTTTGCCAGTTTCCCTTGGAAATAACATTACATCCAGCCCACAAAAGGATTCTGCAGTGAAACAACCCACAAAAAGATGGAATGAAACACATTTCTAGCTTAAAATAACTGAGAAAGAATTCAGGAAAGGTTTGTCTCACTTGGGTAAAAGGAGAGTGCAGCCCAACACAGAGGATGTTGGGGCAAGCCAAAAGAAGGCACTTAGCCTCAGCACAAATCTGCAACTGAGAACCCTCAGGCCTGGCTCAGCATGACAGCAGTGGGGACTCCAGCCTCAGGGCAGAAGACAAATTGAAAGCCCTGTAATACCAGCAAAACAGGGGTGACTAGGCCTGGCTAACCCCAGCACAGTGTAAGCACCTAAGGCCTTAGGGTGAAAAGCCAGTGACCAGGCCCCTGGACACCAAACTAAGAAGTTTGAGATAATGTCCTATATGGCCTAGTAACAGAGCTCAACATTTAAAGTCACAATATTAGCTGAAAATGAGAAAAAAAAAACAGAAGGGGGCCCTGAACACAAAAAGCTACTATCGTAATAGGGAAAATCAAAACACAAACTCAGAAGAGGACAACATCAAAATGCCTAAATGTGAAGCTTCAAGGGGGAATATGAATTGATCTCAAGCCCAAAAAGTCTTCTTGAAGGAACTCAGAAAGGATCTTAAAATTCAAGTAAGAAAAGCAGAAGAAAAATTGGGAAAAATGAGAGTTATGAAGAATTATTGAAAAAGAATCAATGGCTTGCAAAAGGAAGCACAAAAATAGACTGAAGAAAAAATTGCTTAAAAAATAGAATTGGCCAAATGGAAAAAATTCCATTAAAAAAACTCCTTTAAAGGTATAATGGGCCAAATGGAAAAGGAGGTGCAAAAGCTAACTGAAAAAATAATTCCTTAAAAATTAATATTGTGCAAGTGTAAGCTAAAGACTATATGAGACATCAAGAATTAGCCAAAAAATCAAAAGAATGGAAAAATAGAAGAAAATGTAAAATATCTCATTGGAAAAACAATTTGCCTTGGAAAATAAATCCAGTAGAAATAATTTAAGAATTATTGGACTTCCTGAAGGACATGATCAAGAAAAGAGCCCGGACAGAATCTTTCAATAAATTGTTAAGTAACTTGCCCTGATATCCTAAAATCAGAGGGTAAAATAATTATTAAAAGAATCCACCAATTACATCTTGAAAAGGATTCCAAAATGAAAACTCTAAAGAATACTGTAGCCAAATTCCAGAATGATCAGATCAAGTAGAAAAGACTGCAAGCAGCTAGAAAGAAACAATTCAAATATCAAGAAGCCACATTCAGGATTATGAAGGACTCAGCAGCTTCTACATTAAAGTATCAGAGGGCTTAGAATATGATATTCTGGAAGGCAAAGGAACTTAGAGTACAACTAAGAATCAACTACCCAGCAAAATTGTACATAATTTTTCAATGGAAAAGATGGATATTTAATGAAATAGAGGAGTTTCAAACTTTCTTGATGAAAAGACCAGAGCTAAGCAGAAAATTTGATCTTCAAATATAAGACTCAAGAGAGGCATAAAAAAGTAAACAGGAAAGAAGAAAATGTTATTCAAAAAGATTTAAACTTTTCCCTACACAGGAAGATGATACTTATAACACTTGAGAACTGTATCTCTATTAGGGCAGTTAAAAGAGTACACATAGACAAAGGTGTGAGTAAAAGTGTGACCAGAATGGCCTTTGTTTTCTTTGGGTGGCTCAGTTTATCTCATTGGGCCTTGCTGGGTGCTGGGCCTGCTGCACCTCTTCCGGGGCAGGAAGCCCAGAGACCATGCCTGGGAGCAGAGAACTTCCTGTGTTATGATTCATGGGGCTGGCTGAGGGGAGGTGTTGACTCCAGAGCAACGCCCTATTGGGTGTTAACCTAGTCTACGCCGGGGGAGGGACCAACTCAAGAACCAATCAGCCCTGGTCATTCAGGTGGCGCTTGATGATGTCAAAAACTCTATAAGAGGGGAGAAGATGGCTTGAAGACTCCTCTTTCCTTTTCCGGTTGGTGCAGGAGCAGTGGCCAGCGTGACTCTGGGCCAGCCCTTGCTCTTGGACTGAGTCCAGATGTTGGTAACTGTGAATTGTATTGGGTCTGTGTGTTGATATTTGTAATTTGTTTGTATTTTATTCTGAAGTTCGGGATGCTGGTTTTGTTTTCCCCTGAACTAAATGAATGTTCTGAACTTCAGGGTGCTGGCTTTTCCCCTGAAGTAAGTGAATAAATCTGTGTTTGGTCTGTCTGTTGATGCTTGTCTATATGCTCCCCTGAACTAACTGAATGCTGGATTAAAGTAAGCTGGTCAACCCCTTCACCGTGCTTTCCTTGTTTAAGCAGATAAAAAGAACCTGTGCTTTCCCGGCTTGCTGGCAGCCTCCTGGGTGCTGGCTGTGGGCGGATCTTATGCCCCCACAGAAGCTGCTAGCTGGATTGTTAAAACAATAAGTTGACTTTGATGTTATAATTTTAAAAAAATTAAAGGGTGAAAAAATAATTGTACTGGGAGAAGAGGGAAGAGAGAGGCAGGATAGGGTAAATTACACTATGTGAAGAGGTGCAAAAGACCTATTAGAGTACAGAGAAAGAAGGCAGGGGGTATTTTTTTTAACCTTACTTATGTCAGATTTGTATCAAAGAAGGAATAACATCTACACTGAGATGGGTATAGAAATTTATCTTACCCTATGGGGAAGTAGGAGGGGAAAGGGGAAAAAAGGGAAATGAGAGGGCTGATAGAAGGGAGAGCAGATTGAAGGAGGTGGTAGTCAGAAGCAAAACACTGGTGAGGAGGGACAGGGTGAAAAGAGAGAGAGAAAAGTATAAATGGGGGGGAGGATTGAATGGAGAGAAATACACAGTTAGTAATCATGACTATGAATGTGAATGGGATGAACTCTCCCATAAAACAGAAGCAGGTAGCAGAGTAGATTAAAAACCAGAATCCTACAATATGTTGTTTACAAGAAACATATTTGAAACAGATGGATACACACAGCTTAAAGGTAAAAGGTTGGAGCAGAATATATTATGTTTCAGCTGAAGTTAAAAAAAAAAAGGAGAGGTAGCAGTCCGATCTCAGACAAAGCAAAGGCAAAAATGGATCCAATTAAAAGAGATAAGGGAGGAAACTACATCTTGATAAAAGGAACCATAGACAATGAAGTAATATAAATATTAAACATATTTGCATCAAGTGATATAGAATCCAGATTCGTAGAGGAGAAGATAAGGGAGTTAGAGGAAGAAATAGACAGCAAAACTCTACTAGTGGGAACTCAACCTCCTCCTCTCAGAACTAGATAAATCTAACCATAAAATAAGAAAGAAATTAAAGTGAAGAGAATTTTGCAAAATTTAGATATGATAGACCTGAAATTGAGAATTGGGGATAGAAAACTGAATGGGGATAGAAAAGAGTATACCTTTTTCTCAGAGGTACATAGCACCTACACAAAAATTGACCATGTATTAGTGCATATAAACTTCATAATCAAATACAGAAAGGGAGAAATATTTTTATTAATTAATTTTTTTTAGTTTACAACGCTCACTTTCAGAAGTTTTTGAGTTCCAAATTTTCTCCCCCTCTCCTCCCCCTTCTCCCCCAAGACAGCATGCTATCCAATATAGTTTCTACATATACCTTCACATTAAACTTATTTTTCCCAATAATCAAGTTGTAAGGAAGTATTATAAGAAATTAAATGAACCACAAGAAAGATGTAACAAAACCAAAAATGAAATAAAAAAAAGAAAAAAAGAGACAGCAAATAGTTTGCTTCAATCTGCATTCAGATTCTATAATTCTTTCTCTGGATATGGATAGCCTTTTTCATCATGAGTCTTTTGGAGCTGTCTTAGAACCTTGCATTGTTGAGAAGTGTCAAGTCTATCAAAGTTAGTCATCACAGAAGCAATGTCTCTGTGGTTGTGTACAATGTTCTCCTGGTTCTGCTCCCTTCACTCGTCATCAGATCATATAAGACTCTCCAGGTTCTCATGAAATCCATCTGACCTCATTTCTTCTAGCACAGTAGTATTCTATTATATTCATATACCACAATTTGTTTAGCCATCTCACAACTGATGATATCCCCTTGATTTCCTATTCTTTGCCACCATGAAAAGGGCTGCTTTAAATATTTTTGTGCATATGGGTCCTTTTCCCCCTTGTATGATCACTTTGGGATACAGCCCTAGAAGTGGTATTGTTGGGTTTTATACAGTTTTATAGCCCTTTGGGCATAGTTCCAAATTGCTCTCCAGAATGGTTGGATCAGTTCACAACCCCACCAATAATACAATAATGTTCCAATTTTCCTACATCCTCTCCAGCATTTATCATTTTCCTGTTTTGACATGTTAGCCAATCTGACAGGCAAAATGTTGTGCCTGAGAGCTGTTTTGATTTGCATTTCTCTAATCAATAATGATTTAGAGCTTTTTTTCATATGACTATATTTTTAACATCTTCCTCTGAAAACTGCCTATTCATATCCTTTGACCATTTCTCAATTGAGGAATGACTTTTATTCTCATAAATTTGACTCAGTTCACTGTATATTTTAGAGATGAGGTCTTTGTCAGAGACACTCGTTGTAAAAAGTCTCTCCCAATTTTCTGCTTCCCTCCTAATCTTAGTTGCATTGGCTTTGTTTGTGCAAAAACATTTAAATTTAATGTAATCCAAAATTTTCCATTTTACATTTCATAATTCTCTCTATCTCTTATTTAGTCATAAATTCTTCCCTTCTCCATGAGTCTGAAAGGTAAACTATTCCCTTCTCTCCCAAATTGCTTATAGTATCAGCCTTTATATCTACGTTTTGGACCCATTTTGACTTTATTTTGGTATATGGAGTAAGATATTGGAGTATGCCCAATTTATGCCATACTGTTTTCGAATTTTCCAAGCAGTTTTTGTGAAATAGTGAGTTCTTATCCCAGAAGCTGGAATCTTAGGGTTATCAAAAAGTAGAATACTACATTCATTGACTACTATGTCTTGTGTACCTAACCTATTCCATTGATACACGACTATATTTCTTAGGCAGTAACAAGTAATTTTGATGATTTCTGCTTTATAATACAGTTTAATAACTGATGTGGCTAGGCCTCCTTCCCAAGCATTTCTTTTCATTAATTCCCTAGATATTATGGATCTTTTGTTCTTCCAGATGAATCTCGTTATTATTTTATCTAGCTGTATAAAATATTTTTAGATAGTTTGATTGGTATGGCATTAAATAAATTAATCAATTTAGGTAAAATTGTAATTTTTATTATATTAGCTTGATCTAACCACAAGCAACTGATGTTTTTCCATTTATTTAGATCTGACTTTATTTGCATGAGAAGTATTTTATAACTGTGTTCATATGGTTCCTAGGTTTGTCTTGGCAGGTAGACTCCCAAATATTTTAGAGTGCCATAACTTTTTTTCCTTTTTTAAATTTTTTTTAAAATTTGTTATCTTTTTTTTAATCTACAGTAACTTTAAATGGAATTTCTCTTTCTATCTCTTGCTGTTGGGCTTTGTTAGTATTATATAGGAATGCTGAGGATTTATGTGGTTTTATTTTATATCCTGCAACTTTTCTAAAGTTATTTATTATTTCAAGTACTTTTTTACTTGATTCTCTAGTATTCTGTAAGTATTATCATCATATCATCTGCAAAGAGTGATAACCTAGTTTCTTCTTTATTGCTCTAAATCACTAATGATTAGTGAAATGAAAATTAAAACAACTCTGAGGTACCACATCACACCTATCTAATTGGCTAATATGACAGAAAAGGTAAATGATAAATGCTGGAGATGTGAGAAAACTGGGATACAATGCCCTGTTGGCAGAGTTGTGAACTGATCCAACTCTTCTGGAGAGCAATTTGGATCTATGTCCAAAGGGCAATCCAATTGTGCATTACAATCCACCAATAGCACTACTAGATCTGTCCCAAAGAGATCATAAAAAATCAAAAAGGACCCACGTGTACAAAAATATTTATAGCACCGCTTTTTGTAGTCGCAAAGAATTGGAAATTGTGATTATGGCCATCATCTGGGGAATGATTGAACAAGTTGTGGTATATGAATGTAATGGAATATTATTGTGCTGTAAGAAATGATGAACAGGCCAATTTCAGAAAAATAAACAACCTGGAAATATTTACATGAACTGATTATGAGTGAAGTGAGCAGAACCAGGAGAACACTGTACACAACAGCAACATTATAAAATGATTATCCATGATAGACTTAGTTCTTCTGAGCAATACAATAATCCAAGACTTTCAAAAGGCTTGTGATGGAAAATGCTAACCACATCCAGAAAAAGAGCTATGGAGACTGAATGGAGATCAAAGTATACTATTTTCACTCTTTTCAATTGTTTTTTCTTTCTCTTGAAAGATTCTTCTTGATTCTTCTTTCACAACATGACTAATGTGGAAATATATTTAGCATGATTGTATATGTATAACCTATATCAGATTGCTTTCTGTCTTGGGGAAGGGGAAGGGAGTGAGGGAGTGACAAATATTTGGAACTCAAAATATTACAAAAATTAATGTTGAAAATCATGTTTACATGTTGTTGGGAAAAAATATTGAGTGGAAAAATTTTTAAATTCCACATTCTCTTCCTTCCTCTCATCCACCTCCATTCTTTGAGAAGGCAAACAATTTGATTATACATTTGAAGTCATGTAAAACATTTTCATGATAGCCATGTTGTGAAGGAAAACAGAAAATTAAATAATAAAAATGAAGAAAGTGAAAAATAAAATAGGCTTCTTGCATTCAGAGTTCATCAGCTCTCTCTCTCTCTCTGGAGCTAGATAGCATCTTTCTTCATGGAATTCTTTTGGAATTGTCTTGGTTTATTGTCTTAATCAGAGTAACTAAGTTGTTCACAGTTGATCTTCTTTATAATATTGCTATCACTGTGTATAATGATCTCTTTGTTTTGCTCACTTTACTTTGCTTGAATTCATATAAGTCTTCCCAGGTTTTTCTGAAAGCATCCTGGTTGTCATTTCCTATGGTATAATAGTATTCCATCACAATCATATGCCTCAACTTGTTCAGTTGTTCCCCAATTTCCAATTCTTTGCAAAACAAAAATGACAGCTATAAACTTTTTTTGTACAGATAAGTCCTTTTCCCTTTTCATTGGTCTCTTTGGGATACAGACCTAGAAGTGGTATTGCTAGATCAAAGGGTATGCACAGTTTTATAGCCCTTTGAGCATAGTTGAATATTCTTCTCCAAAATGGTTGGACTAGTTCACAACACTACCAGCAGTGAATTAGTGTCCCAATTTTTCCACATCTTCTCCAGCGTTTTACTTTTGTGTCATATTAGCCAATCTGACAGGTATGAGGTAGTATCTCAGAGTTATTTTAATTTTCATTCTCTATTCAATAGTAATTTAGAGCATTTTTTCATGTGAGTGACTTTGGAAAACTTTGATTCCTTCTTCTGAAAGCTTCCTGTTCATATCCATTCACCATTTATTAACTGGGAGATGGCTCTTAGTTGTTTTTTTTTCCCCAGTATCCTGTTACTTCTAATATTGGCTGTATTTGTTTGGTTTTTGAAAAAGCTTTTAAATCTCATGAATTATCTATTTTAATTTCCATAATGGTCTCTATGTCTTGTTTGGTCCGAAACTCTTCCATTATTTGTAGACCTGACAGGCACATTTGTCTATGCTCCCCTAATTTGCTTATCGTATCACCCTTTATATCTAAATAATTTATCTATTTTAATCTTATCTTGGTATACAGAGTGAGGCATTGGCCTATACCTAGTTTTAACCTGCTTTCCAATTTTCCCAGAAATTTTTGTCAAATGGTCAGTTCTTAGCCCCAAAATTTGGATCTTTGGGTTTATCAAACATGAGATTTCTACGATCATTTACTACTGTGTATTGTGTATCTGATCTACACCACTGACCCACCACTCTATTTCTTAGCCACTAATATATTATTTTGATGACTACCTCTTTGTAAAATAGTTTCAAATATGAAACTGCTAGGTTACCTTCTGTAACCTTTTTTTCCCCACTGATTTCCTTGATATTCTTGCCTTTTCTTCTTGCAGATGATTGTTGCTGTTTTTTTTCTAATTGTATAAATTAATACTTTGGTAGTTTGCTTGCTATGGCACTGAATAAGTAAATAAACTTAGGTAAAATTGTCATTTTTGTTATATTGACTCAGTCTGCCTAAGAGCAATCAATGTTTCTTTAGGTATCTGTCACAAATGTTTTGTAAATTGTGTTTATATAATCACTGGGTTTATCTTGGCAGATAGACTTCCAGGTAGTTCACGTTGTCAGTCATTATTTTAAATGGAATTTCCCTTTCTATCTCCTGCTGTTGAGTTTTTATTTGCTGAAGTCGTTCATTGTTTCAACTAGTTTTTTTTAGTTGATTCTGTAGGGTTTTCTAAGTATATCATCATACAATTTGCAAAGAGTGATGGTTTTGTTTCCCTGTTGCCTATATTTATTCCTTAAATTTCTTTTTCTTGTCTTATTGTTATATTTAACAATTCTAGTACAATCTTGAATAGCAGTGGGGATAATGTCCATCCTTGTTTCACTCCTGATCTTATTAAGAAGGCTTCAAGGTTATCCCTGTTACAGATAATACTTGCTCTTAGTTTTAGATGGATACTATTTATCATTTTATGGAGGAGCTGGAAGGCACGGTATGTAGAATGCCAGGCTTTAAGTCAGGAAGTCTCATATGCCCGAGTTCAAATCTGGCATCAAATATTTACTGGCTGTGTGACCCTGGGCAAGTCACTTAACCCTATTTGCCTCAATTCCTCATCTGCAAAATAAGCTAGAAAAGAAAACTGCAAATTACTCAAGTATCTTTAGCAAGAATATCACAAATGGGTTCATGAAAGTCAGACAACTGAAAAATGGTTGAATGACAACATTTATCATTTTAAGAGACACTCCATTGACTCCTGTTCTTTGTGGTGTTCTTAATAGGAATAGTTATTATATTTTGTGAAAGGCTTTTTTTGCATCTATGGATACAATCTTATGATTTTTTGTCATTTTTATTATTGATGTGTCAATTATGCTGATGGTGTTCCTAATACTGAACCAGCCACACATTCCTGGTATAAATTCCTACAGGTTGTGATATATGATCTTTGTGACACTTTAATCTCCTTGCTGGTATTTTATTTAAACTAAGTCCTTTTCTTCAATCATTCATTTATTCATTGATTCATTCAGTAATGAGTCCCTATGACATAGTGCCTGAAGAGCCAGCCCAAATTTTGGAAGAACCAAGTTCAAGCCCTGCCTCTTACACACACTGACTGTGTTAACCTGGGTAAATCACTTAAACTCTTAGTGTCCCATGTAATTCATCAAGCTGCAGAGAATGTAGTAGAGAGATTTTCCTAACTGTGATGTTTTATGCCAATGAAGTCACAGGTCTTGAACAAATATTTTTAAAAGCATAACACCATCCACAATAATAATAGCATAAACTGTATAATAATAGCACAGAACTGTATAGCTCTTTACATATATTAACTCATGTGATCTTTATAATGATCCTGGTGCTAATATTAATATCCATTTTTATAGATAAGGAAGATGAGAGTCAGAACTATTAAGTAACCTACCCACAGTCACATAATTAAAAAAGTATCTGCAGCTGGATTCCATTGCAAACTTATTTTTCTGACTAGTACTCTCACTTCACCTTACTGAATATGCTTGAGTACATACAAAAACATTTAATCAGTAAATATGAGTTGAAGTAAAAGGGAGATACGTGTGGGGAAGGGAGAAAGTAAGACATACGTCATGTGGGAAAAATATTTTTTACGTTTTCAAGTCCAAAATGTACTTTGAAAAGTCTTTATCAAAGAGTGATCCTTCTTATTTTGAAACCTGTATGATTTCTAATGTGCTGTTAGGAAGCTAGATAGCACAGTACTGGATCTAGGTTTAAATCCAGTCTCAGACACTTCCAAGCTTTGTGACCTTAGACAAGTCACTTATCCTCTGTTTGTCTCAGGTTCCTCTACTGTAAAATAGGGATGATGTGAGGAACAGAGGGACAATAATTGTAAAATGCCTAGTACATAGGAGACAATATAAATACCCTAGCTATTGTTAGTATCAATTCCATGCTCATCTGGCTCATTCATTATCTGTATAAAAGTAATGCCTAAAAAATTGTTACTGTGTATCTTGTCCAAAATGTGCAAGCTGGACACTATATATAGGCACTGCAAACTAGGACTTCAATTTCATAGGGTTTTTTTTTGCTGTGGAAATATGATCTAGATTGTTTTTTAGTTCCCTTCAGTTATTAAGGCATGTTTGTATGAACAATTTCAAATCCAGGAATTTTACAGAGCCTTCTGATAAGTCCATTTCCATCTAGCTGTTTTTTATTGTTGTGGTGGCAATTCTGCCTTAGAAATGGGGAACTTGATTTTGCTAGGCAGAAAACAAATTCATTCTCCCAAGGGCTGGCATCAAGTTCAAACTTTAAAAATGAAACTATAAAACTCATCAAAGACTGTCTTGTCATTTCAAGCACATTATTTCAATTGCTTGGAATCAGAAGTTGTTCAAATAAGCAATAACTGTGTACTCCACATTCCCCCTCTTCCTCATATGCTCTCTCTGGAAACATATTTCTATTTTTTCTTTATTTCTATATTCATTTTTAAGGAAGAGAATATAGCAGCTCCCTTAGTTTAATCTGTCATCATTGTCCTGATAAGCACATATGAATACTTTCTAAAATAAAGAATAGTATGTTAGGCATTAATACAACTTGAAAATTATTAGTGCTATGGAAGAATACAGTCCCTCTAGTAATCATACTTATCAATACATACACTGCATTTAGAATTGTTGTTTCTCATCTGTATCCCCATGAGTAATCAAAAGGAGGTATTTTAAACCATTTGTTTTTTAGAGAGAGCTGATTGATCATAGAAAATGCAATATCCCAACCCACTCAAAGATATATTTCCTCATTTCTCAAACCACTTGAAGTGCAAGATAAAGACAACAGGACTATAATATTTTCTTTTCTTTTTTCCTTTTGGAAGAAAAACAAAGAATGAATTTATTTTGTACAGTAGTCTTCAGGTATCATACATATGTTCTCATTATCCACATCCTACGAAAAGTCCTCTATCATTTTAACAGTGTTTCTAGTATAAGCTACTTTCCTGTAGATTTTTTTGGAAGTTACCTTAATAGTATCTTTGACAGTTGCTTTTCCTTTTCTGCTCTGTCCCTTCCAGTAAAAAATGAAGATGATGGTAGGTAACACAATAGGAAATGTGACCTCAAATGTCCCCTTCTAACTCAAAATCGTCTAAGCTATAAGGTTCCTAGTAAAATATAAGCTACTAGAGCTCAGAGACTATTTCCTTTTTGTATCATTGTAACTCAAGTTTAATACAACGCCTTCCATGTGGAATACACTTAACTTTTAGTTGAATAATTTGCATGTCATGCTTTTCAATTTCTAATTAGACTTTCCACTTATTTTCCATTAATATCACTTGGTAAACTGGCCTGTAGGGGGTGGTCTAGTCATGATTAGTTTTCTGGCAGCCTCCCTTTCATCTTGATGTGCAATTTCTATTGGACTCTTGGTTTTCCATGTGAAGCTGGTTTTTTGCTGGCTCCCGGACTTTAGAATGGTAGCCCTAGGTTTCATTTTTCTTTTCTATTCTTTCCCTTCCTTTCTCTTCCTTTATTTGTTCTTTTTTCCTTCCTTCTTCCCTCCCTGCCTTCTTCTGTTCCTCTTTCCCTCTATTCCTCCCACCCTCCCTCTCTTCCTTCCTTCCTTTTACCTCCCTCCCTTCTTTCTTTTTTGCTCTCTTTCCTTTCTTTATTTTTCTTTCTTTCCAAAGAACAGCACCAAGCCAATTTGTCCTTTCCACCTCCCTGATTCACATTAAGCATTAGGAGTTTACTTTTAACAAGCTAGCATGCATTGGGGGCAAAGTGCAGTTGATCAGTGTAGTACTATTATGATTCTATGTTGAGATTCATTATAAGTTTTATTGGAACCATAATTTGATCTCTTATTCTAAAATGGCCAAGATCACAGGTTTACCAATCACTGGATTTCTCTACCACAATCTGAAAAATTGTAGCAAAGATCTTTTAGAACAAGGGGAGGGGATAAGCAGGCAAGCTGCAAGATGAAATAACCTCTCTTTGTCAAACATAGTTGGTTTCAGTTATGACTCAATGTGAAAAGACAGGTTTCTAAAGAAAGTTTCCACATTTTAGTACTGCTCATAAATATTTTAACTTGCTTTTACTTAATGCACAAATGAAAGGGGGAAAAAACCCTAAAGAGAATCTGACCTTAAACCATTAATTGAAAAAGACTAGTTTGTGCAGCAGTCAACAAATGCAGGACCATTATGAATCATAAGGAACCTTTGCATGATGCATTCCCATTGTCAGTGAACTAGTTAAAGCCAGTGAGGCCTGACTAAGTTGTTGTGACATTTTCCCAGCCCTACTATTACCTGTCAGATGGGAAAAAATCAAGGCGTCAGGACAAGCTTCTGTATTGATGTGCTTGCTGTTGATATTAATTGATGTAAAT
The DNA here is from genome assembly GCF_011100635.1 of Trichosurus vulpecula. Lineage (NCBI taxonomy): Eukaryota > Metazoa > Chordata > Mammalia > Diprotodontia > Phalangeridae > Trichosurus > Trichosurus vulpecula. The sequence goes on along the minus strand of NC_050573.1, from coordinate 274,528,296 downwards.
GGATAAGCTTGTCCATCAACAGTAACAAACACATCTGCTCATTGTTAAAAAAAAAGAAGAAAAGGGAGATTTTTAACTTTCTACTTCTTTTAGGTCCCTAAGATTCAAAAATTCCTCAGTTTTATATTCAAGAGCTATGATGACTATTGTGTTTGTTTTATACTTTATTTTTTTTAATTTGCTGACAAAGTGAAATATGGAATACTGTATTCGCTTATTTCACATTGGGCTCACAATGGATTGAGTTATATAAAGTAGGACATGGACAAATTACAAAAGCCGGAACAAGCAGGGTCCCTAATAGTCTTATATAACTGCAAACACTCCACATCTGCTTTAATCCATCATCTTCTTTACTCTTCAAATAAAATAGTGTGGGTTTTTTCACTCTCTCATTTTTAAGTACAAAGAGGAAGTTTTCCATGGTGTGAAACTGTAAAACTTTTGATGAGAAAGCACCTCAAAGAAATGCAAGGGAAAAAAATCCCTTTGGTTATTTCATTTCTGGGAGTCTATTAATTCCAAAAGTACATTGCAAGCTGTGATAAAGCCAAGCTATTCCAAATCTTCCCTTGCCTGAATAAGGTGCTTGTGACAATGTTTCATTGGCAGAGAAATACAGAAGTTATCCCAAGTGCCATGTAATGTGCTGAAGTTTTCTTCTAAGTTAGGGAATAAGAGAGGAAAACACCGGCAGCACAAATGGTGTGACTATTTTCAGTTGGGATTTTAATCTAATCGAGAACATGATGTCTGTTAAAGCAGAAATAAGGTATGCACCAAACATCACACCTGTGATTTCCAAGTCCTGTCAATGAAGAATGTTGTTACTCTGTCTCTTGCCTATATTTAGCATCTCTATTGATGGGCCTGAAGAATAACTGTGAAATGGTTCGATGTTTGCAAACTATTTACTATCAACCCAACCAAACAGCATGAAGCCATAGCAAATAGAAATACAATTAAACCTCACTAATACCCATTATCCTCTTATCTATAAAAATGAAGACAACGCATTGAAAAATAGTTACAGGAGAGCATGGGGGGCATTCTAAATATAAAAATGGAGGCATCAACCAATCACACTTTTGTACATGTGTTTTTATCTATTATCTTACTAAACTGTTCTAAGTTTGACTAAGCTGAAAGTACTATTGATGCTTGAAGCCAGCATGAATACTGATGAAAGGGGCAGAGATAACAAATTAAACCTTGTCTTTCTCCATTGCACATTCCCTTTTGTATAAACTCTATTGGCATTCTTCCTGTTCCAGAAGGATCTCCCGGACTTCCCAAGGCTGAGCCTGGAGCTCCAGATTGTAGCCTTTGTAAATAGCTTACATAAAGAAAGACTGTTAAACTCTTGTTGAGTTATTTTTGTTTTGCACTTTGCACCTCCAGTGCATATGAGAACTACTCCCACACCATTTCCTGACAAACCAAATCTTGCTGTGAAGGCTGAAAACGTTAGTCAGTTGCACCCTATTTTTAGGATTTGTAATGAAGAGAAAATGTAGTGTTATAACACCCATCAAAACTCTGGCACCCCCAATGGATGATTGTAAGGCTCTAAGAATCAATCCAGATGATTTACACAGAAAGGACTAGGTTCTGATGAAGAATACATATAAACAAATAAACAGATCATAAGAAGGTTTGAACACTTTCTGGAAAGACCCAAGGACTATTCCTGTTTACAAATGGAAACAAATCACAATGACTGTCGCGTACGGCACAAACCCTTATGGATACTAACTTCAACATTAAATAGATTAAAAGCAAGGGACCTAAGAAAACTTATGGGAGATTTCCTTTATCTTTTACCTTTTGGTAGCATGGATGGGATCTTAGGATAATGCCTGCTCACTCTTCAAAAACATTACTGTTTAATTCTTTTCTGTCTTGCTCATATAACTAGTAGAAAAATCAGAAGGGTGATAGCAGCTGATATTTATGTAGTGTTTTAGGATTTTTTAGCAACAGTCTTGCTAGTAGCTACTGTGGCTGTGCAAAACGAACAACAACCAGCACACAGAAGACCACTAACACAGGTTCTTTGATCTGCTTTTCTATGAAAAGTAACATTAAGGGGTTAACAATCGTACTTTAATCCAACATACAAGTTTCATCCACTTAGTTCAGGAGGAAAAGCCAGGAACCTGAACTTCAGAGCAAATACAAACAAATTACAAACAGAGACAATATAAAGAGACCAAATCACAATTCATAGTTACCAAGCAAGCATCAACATCTGGGTTCACAAGCTGGGGAGCTCTTAACAATGGCTGGCCCAGAGTCAAGTGCCACTCTTCCAGTGACTGAGAGCCCCCAAGGGAGAATACCAGAATACCAACCTCTGGATTTATATATCTTGTTCAGGGTCAATGGTGAGTCATAAACATGCAACTCACCCACGTGACCTAGAAGCATCACAAACACGCGATTTAAACCCACATGGCCTAAAAGCTTCTGACATCACAAATATGTTATTCAAACCCATGTAAACCAGGCTTTCTCTTGAGGCAAGGAGATCATCAAAGACTCTTAATTTAATAAAAGAAACAAAGGCCAAACTCTTCAAGGGCTCTTGATTAAATAAGTGCTAAAGCCCACCTTAATTACTGATAACAGGTTTACAAATCCATTTATATAGCTTATCTAAGTTGAACCTTACAACAATGCTGTGAGAAAAGTGATTTATTATTTCAAGTTCACAAATGAAGGAACTGAGGCCCAGGGATGCTAAATAACTTACATACAACTACTTATGTCTCAGGTGGGATTTGAATCAAAGTGTTTCTAACCATAGATCCAGCACTCAATCCAGCAGCATTGTTATGCTGCACTCCCCTTTCCCCCCCACCTGCGAAAAATAGGTGGAATACCTTAGATCACATGGTCAGAAAATCTAATGCCCTCGGAAACGTTTGAACTTCTAAGGAAATATGTCTTCATTGCTCACTTAATATCCTATCCAATGACATGTATTCAGTTTTATTGTAGGTAGAAATCGATTTTATGAAGATCTTGGGACAAGGACATGCCTCAACTGGGACAGAATATATTTTAATGCTCTTACAGTCTTTTCATCAGCTAAGATGTAATTGTTTCAGCAAATGGGAAAAAAAGTAATAGGAGAAAGTGTCGTCAGTGTGCATACCTCAAAATCCTGAGTAACAAAGGTTCCTTTGAATTACACTGGTGTTTTCTGTGATGGGAAATGGGAAATGTGTGCAGAGCTATTTCTATAAAGTGATCTTCGTAGCAATATAGTGCAATGAGTGCCTGTGGCATCAGTCCTTACCATGTTCATTTGTTTTACATTCAGAATATAGGTCTTACAATACTTGCAACAATCAAGAGAAAAAGAAATACAGTAAATAATTAGAAATCCAGTGGTGGCTGTTTGCTTTTTAAAAGGATGTTATTGTTCTTCAGTCTGACTCTTCATGACTCCTTTTGGTGTTTCCTTGGCAAAGATACTGGAATGATCTGGCATTTCCTTCTCTAGCTCATTTTACAGAAAAGGAAACTGAGGCAGAGTTAAGTGACTTCTCCAGTGTCACACAGGTAGTCAATATCTGAGGCCAAATTTGAACTAGGTCTTCCTGACTCCTGGGCCATCCCTTTATCCAATGTGCCACCTTGCTATCCCCAGTATGTTTTTTAACCATCATTTACTAATTGCTTTTGATTCCCATAGAGTCCTCTATGCATAAAATTTCTTTCAGAGTCAACAAGTGTTCTACTCATAAATGAAATGAGATTTAATCAAATTAATAATCTTGAAAAAAACTAAAATTTCACTCCATCATTTCCACGCTAGATTATATTCATCATAAGCATATGACTCACACAGTGGCTTAATGTTTGGACCAGGGGTGTGGAACCTGTGGCCTTGAGAACACGTGTGGCCTTCTAGATCCTTAAGTGGAGCCTTAAGTGCCACAGGAACCCCATCCCTGGTTTGGACTTTTAAAATGAGCAGACGCATTCAAAAACACAGCTGGGAGGCATTCCCAATTATCAAAACTTCATCACATACTCAGGCAATAAAACTAGCAACATTAGTGAGAGTGAAAAAATTGTAGTAAAATTCCCCCTCCTCACATTTGAAATTCTTCTTGCTGAGTAGGGCAGATATATTCTCAGGAAATGACACCAGTGGTGACTGGCCATGGCCCACCTGAAAATCAAGACAAACTGTGCTACTCATAACATAGGTATAAAGTTTGCCCTCTAAGAAATACACTAATCCAGTGGTGACCTTCAAATCTCACTAATGAAGAATCAGCTTCATGAGGTCCCAGTTCTCTTCTCAGAGCCAAGATAGGGGATCTTGAACCTCTAGATTGTTCCCTGTTCAATTCCTTATCCCAAGCTGAGGCACTGAACCTTTTGGACTTCCCTACCCTCTGAGCTGACTTGACTCTCTGAGTTCTTAATCTATCAAACCTGACCACCTGTGCTATTCCTCTTATCATCTGCGCTAGCCCTAGCATTGTTTCTAAGCACACTTTACTAACTACCTTCTTGATCCAAATGCTCCAGACTGAAGAAAGTTATGGACTCATACTTGAATATTAGTTTGGTATAGTAGTAAGATCTCTGTATCTAAAAGCAGAAGAACTCAGATTTGAATCTTGGTTAGTTATGTAATGTTGGCCATATCACAACCCCTCTCTGAGACTGAGGCTTATGGGATCACAGAATTAAAGCTAAAAGGAAGCTCAATGGCTATTTAATCAGTCAACCAGCCAAAAACATTTATTAAATACAAACTGTATGCCAGTTACTATAATACATGTATTACATGCCAGGCACTAAGGGTACAAGAAAAATCAGTGAAATAATTGCTACTTACAAGGAGCTGAAATTCTTCTTTCAACCTAAGAAAGTTAAGTGATTTAGCTAAGGTCACAGCAACATCAGATGTAGAATTTGAATGCAGGTCCTTTTTCCCCAAAACCACTGTTCTTTATAATATACTACACAAAAATGATGATTTTGGAAGTTCCTACTTCGCTGAGTTAAGAACTTTGTTAGGCTCAAAGGAGAAACTTATGGAAAAATGCTTTCTGAACCATAAACTATTACTATTAATGTTCCAATGAGAAAAATTCCAGAGTATTAAAAAGTGATATGAAAGGATTTCACAGACCCTGGTCCATGACAAGAAACAATGCATTCAATCTCAGGCCAAGAAAATAAACTACACTGGGAATGACTCATCTCCACAAGCTAGAAATGGACCATTTGAGAGCTGATATGTGAATTGATGCCACTCTATAATGTATCACTAAACAATCCATAAAGTTCATAGCAAGATCTGACCCCTGTTACTGCACGGCTTCTCATTGGGTCTTAAGAAAAAAGCTATTCAACAGCTATATGAAACTGTGTGAAGAGTAATGCTGGATTTGGAGTTAATGGGCAACATGATCAAACAGCCACAGATATATTGACTGGGAGTCAAGAAATGAATCCTACATTGTTCACAAGGAAGAAGTACATTTTCAACTACCTTAATTCTGGTCTATCCAGCTCCTTTGTGATAACTGTTACTATGAAATATGGTCCTGTTAACTGGACGGGATGACAACCGAGATGCTGAACCACCGTTCATGTTTTTTGAGCACTTGATTGATTCTGTCAAACAATGATGTCAATGTCACCTGTGTAACAAAATGATGGCATTAACATTTGAGCCCAAATGAAATAGTAAGTATACCCCTGGGACAGACATGCTTTGCTTTACACACACTCACCTCTGACGTAGAAGAATGGAACAGTTATTTGCCCCTTGCTTCCTTCCTTTGCCTAAAACAGGATAAGTTTTGGAGAACAGCCTCAAGGCAATATGAAACATGGGCACAGTGTATTACAATTGCATCAGTCACTAGAATCAGAGAGTCTGGATTAAAAACCTACTTCTGATTATTACTAACTATATAGCCTTGGATAAATAATTTCAGCCCTCTGAGTCTCAGTTTTCTCATCTGTAAAATGAGTGTTGGCAAAGCTAGGTGGCACAGTGGATAGAGTGCCAGGACTAGAGACAGGAAGAATCATCTTCCTGAGTTCAAATTTGGCCTCAGACACTTACTAGCAGTGTTACTGTGGGCAAGTCACTTAACCCTGTTTGCCTCAGTTTCCTCATCTATAAAATGATCTAGAAAAGGAAATAGCAAACCACTCCATCATTTTTACCAAGAAAAGCCAAAATAGAGTCATGAAAAGTCAGACATGACTGAAATGACCAAACAATAACAACAACAACCAAAAAAAATGAGTGTAGTGCACTAGATGGACTCTGAGATGCCTTCCAGGTAGAGATCTATGCTGTTATGCCATGCTTTTCCTACAAGCAGATTTTGTATTTCCTTTTTATTGGGGGACAACTTCTATGTTCATCGGCTTAAAGCTTTACAAATGAGTAAACTAAGGAAGCAAGAGGTAGAATGATTTAGCATCATCAGAGGTCTCAGAGGTCATCTAGTTAAACCTTCTCATTTCACAGATGAGGAAACTAAGGTACAAAGAGATTGAATAATTTAGCATCCTAAGAGGTCTTAAAGGTTATCTTGTGAACCTTCACATTTTACAGGTGAGGAAACTGGAAGACAGAATGCTTAAGTAATAACAGAGGTAATGACAGAGACAGGCCTTCAACCTAGGTTTTCTTCTTCCTTTTTGTGGGGGAAGGATATGTAATTTGACTGTCACTTCTTAAAGGTACGGAGAAGGATGTCTTGGATTTCTCAATATGTTTCAAGAGCCTTTGAGGGGTGCCAAGACATAACACTGATTTCTAGGTAGAGATTTAGATAGAACAGGATACCATGCCAGTTTCCAGAATCTACATTTAATTCATTCACTTACACTTTTACCAAGCATGTATTGAATGTTCACTATATTAGGAGCTGCGGATAGTGCAAAAGAAGCAAGCTTACATGTTGATTCGCAAAATGACATATACTTCAGAATCTGAGATTTGAGATTTGGCGGGGACTTCAGCTAACATCTGGTACAACACAGGGACCAAAGGAATCTCCACTAAACCACACCTCACAAGGGATTGTCCAATCTTTCTTGAAGACTTTCAAAGGCAGGGATCGACCACATCCAGAGACAACTCATTCCACTTTTGGATAGCTCCAAGTGTTAGGATCTGTTCCTTTCCCTGCATATTATCATGAACCCAGCAGTGGCCCATTACCTCTCACTTGAACTACTTTAATAGATTTCTAATTGACCACACCCTCTCCCAATATCTTTCACACTCTTTCAAAGAGACATGTCTTGCAACATCACTTTCTTATATACAAAATCAGGAAAGCACATGGAGAATGTTTAAAGCAAAGCATAGGCAAGGGATAGATAGGGCATCAATCTACTGGCACAATACTTTGCCCAACACTTAGGACTTCGTAAATATTTCTTGAGTGAATGACTGAATATACACACAACTCCAGGGGAAACAGGGACCAAAAAACCCCTAGAATTTTCTCTCTCATCTCTATGCATTTGAACAAGCTGTCTTTCAAGTCGAAAATGTTCTGTTATCATCTTCACCTCCCAAAACTCTTCCCTTCTTTCAAAGTTCATCTCAAGTGGTACTTCCTCCTCCCTCTTCCCTCCTCCCCCTAGTTGTTAATACCATTTCTCTCTTTGATTACCTTATATTTACTTATCTTTATACATGTTTTACTGCCCCATCCCTAAGAGGAATGTAAGCTCAAGAGAGTGTTTAATTTTTGTCTTTGTATCCACATTATATAGCACAATGCTTTGCACATAATTTGTCCTTAATAAAGTAAATATCTGTTACATTAAAATGAATTGCTAGAAAGAATATTGTCATGTCTTGGCCAAGGCTAGATATATGATTCACATACATATATACATATACACATGTGTGTATATACATACATATATATACACATCTATATATATGCATATATATATCCATGTGCATATAAGTGTGCAAATACATACACACATATACATTGTATATTATATAAATATGTGTGTGTTATTTCCCTTGTTTCAGACTCCATGTCCTGACTTTTCTGACTTTAAGATCCTGCATATCTCTTTGAGGACTTGTAATTTAATCAGGTTTGTTTCCCCTCTCCTGGCAGAATCTAGGAACTTCAGTATCTAATCTTCCCCCAAGGAGGCTACCAGCTTCTCTGACAACCACTTAAGCTCATAAGGCTTAAAACACAGAATAAGGAAGGAAGAAAGGAAACAAGCATTTATTCAGCACCTATGTCAGGCACTGCGCTAAGTGCAAAAACGGAATATTTGTAAATATTATCTCATTTGATCCTTACAACAGTCACATAATATAGATGCTATTATTACCTCCTATTGTATAGTTGAGAAAACTGAAGGAGATAGTAATTAAGTATCTTGCACAGGGTCACACAGATATTATGTGTCTAAGGACAACTTTGAACTCAAGTCTTCCTGACTCAAGACCTGGTGCTCAAACCACCGTACCTCCATATGAAGAGATTTACATTTGGAAAAAACCAAGAGTTATGAAAGTTTCTCTTTCCCATGGAATTGTCTTTCCACCTGAAGGAATTGCAGTTTTCATGCCTCGCAGTGTTACTAAGAGTCAGAGGAAGAGGAAGATTCGAGGTTCATTCTTCCATGTCACTACCCTGTAACCAAAGTGTTCCCTCTACATGTTATTCTTCTTTGCTATTGCCAGATATTTTCTGTCCTTCATTGGCCTCTCCTCTGCTCCTACGCTCTGTCAGCACTAATTACTTCTTCAGATAATAGCTTGTTTGGAGGCTTCTCCACCACACTCTACCAAATTTTTTTTTCAGTTTTATTGATGCTTTTTATTTTCCATGCAACAGTCATTTCAGTTTTTGTTCCTTCCCACAAACCTAGCACATGACCTTTCCCTAACAAAGAGAAAAAGTTAAGCAAAACCAACCTGCACATTGACTATATCCGACACTGTATGAAACATTCCACATAAATAGTAATGATACCTCTGTTTTCTGGAGGCCAAAATTAATCATTATTATTGCAAAATACCATTTAGCCTTATTTTCATTTTTTAGACTTTTAAAAACTCTTTATTCTTTAAATTTATTTTTTTTATTTTTAGTTTACAACACTCAATTCCACAAGTTTTTGAGTTCCAAATTTTCTCTCCCTCCCTCACCTCTCCCCTCCCCGCCAAGATGGCATGTAATCTGATATAGGTTCTACATATCCTTCCCATTGAACTTATTTACATAATAGTCCAGTTGTAAAGAAGCAATATAACCAATAGAATGAAACATGAGAAAGAAGAAACGAAACCAAAAAGGAAGGGAAAAAAGAGGGCTAATGGTTTGGCTCAATCTGCATTCAGACTCCATAATTCTTTCTCTGGATGTGCACAGCTTTTTCCATCATGAGTCTTTTGGAACTGTCTTTGAACCTTGCATTGATGAGAAGAGCAAAGTCTATCAAAGTCAGTCCTTACAGATACTGTGTGTCTGTAACCATGTATAATATTCTCCTGGTTCTGCTCCCCTCACTCAACATCAGTTCATAAAGGTCTTTCCAGGTTATAATGAAGTCCGTCTGCTCCTCCTTTCTTATAGCACAATGGTATTCCATTACATTCATATACCACAACTTGTTTAACCATTCCCCAATTAATGGGCATCCCCTTGATTTCCAGTTCTTTGCCAACACAAAAAGAGGTGCTATAAATATATTTGTATATACTGGTACATTTCTCACTTGTGTGATCTCTTTGGGATACAGCCCTAGAAGTAGTATTTCTGGGTCAAAGAATATGCACATTTTTACAATGCTTTGGGCATAGTTCCAAATTGCTCTCCATGATGGCTGGATCAGTTCACAACTCTACCAAAATGTAACAATATTCCAATTTTCCCACATCCTCTCCAGCATTTATCATTTTCCTGTTTTGTCATGTTAGCCAATCAGACAGGAAATAAGTGTTTTCTAAGAGTTGTTTTGATTTGCATTTCTCTAATCAGTAGAGATTTAGAGCATTTTTTCATATGACTACAGATGTCTTTAATTTCTTCCTCTGAAGACTGTCTGTTCATATCCTTTGATGATTTCTCAATTGGGGAATGACTCGTATTCCTATAAATTGACTCAGTTCCCTAGATATTTTAGATATGAGGCCTTTATCAGAGACACCTGTTGTAAAGATTCTTTCCCAATTTCTGCTTCCCTCCTAATCTTTGTTGCACTGTTTTATTTTTTTTTGTAGCTTAGTATGTAGAGAACTAGAGTTGAAGTCAAGAAGACCTAGGCCTGAATTATATACCTCAAACATTTACTAGCTGTGTGACTATAGGCAAGTCACTTAACTTTTATAGAACCTCAGCTTCCTTGTCTGTAAAATGGGGATGATAATAATAATAATGACCCCACTTCCCAGAAATATTATGAGGCTCAGAACTTAAAATGTTACATCAGTGTTAGTTGCTATTATTGTTCCTTTCATTTAGAATGTTCTAATCCTTGTGTATATTGTTTTCTCAATTTTGTTTACTAGTACTTCTCTGAATTCCTAATATCTGTCATGTCTTATCCTGCTATATTCTAATATGTTCTTATACGGTAATTCATTTAATCATTCCCTCATTACCAATCACTTATTTTGTCTTCTACTACCTGGAGACACACACACATACACACATATACATTTACACATATATGTGTGTATATACATATATGTGTGTATGCACATATATACATATATGTGTGATGAGCATGAGGAAACATATAGATAGGGGTGTGTGTGTGTGTGTGTGTGTGTGTGTGTGTGTGTGATGAGGGGGAAAGGAACAGTCCAGTTTTTTATGCACAAGTTCCTTTTCTCAGTGAAAGGCATGAACCTGGGAGGAGTGGGCTTTTTTGGCCTCTACCACACAAGGGACGCACTATTTGTATTAGCTCACATTTTCAGAGAAAGACATGACTAAATAAAAACCAAAAGAATTAGGAAAGAATTAAGGTATAATGCTGTTATTTCTGCTTGCATATAGAAGCCATTGGCTATGAACCACTTTAAGACAAAGTGCTCCTCATCTCCTAACCAGCAATATTGCATCTGGGCATATCACAGCACTGATAAAACCATTGGGGTGTGTCTCATGGGCTTCAGGTCAAATTAGGCTCAGAGAAAAAGTACAGCTCATGTTTGATGGTGTATTGGAATACAATATGGAGCATGGGATTTCCCTGGCTTGCGGTGGTTTTCTGCTCTAGGAGTCCTGACTTGCGGGTTTCTCAGTGACTTAAGAGGTGTAAGGAGCCCTTACTCTTCTGTGTTTATTTATGGGATCTCAGGAATTACATAAGAATTGTTTCTAGGTCAGACAAGTGATTATGGGTATTCCCTGATAAGAATTTATCACAGGCCTAACTGTTAGTTTATACCTGAAAGGACCATCTAAGGTACTTCCTCCTGACTAGTCAAAAAGACGTAGAAAAGGATAATAGGATCTACTAGGGTAATTGGCCATGTTAGGGACGAATGAATGATAAAGTCAAGACAGGCAGGAAGCATGGTAGGAAAAGTACAGGATTTGAAGTTAGAAGAGATCTAGGTTTGAATTCTTACTCTGCCACTCACTAGTTGGGTACTTAATTTGAATTCTGAGACAGTTCCCTGCTAAATGGTCATCATAAGGTTGGTGAATTTTAAAGTGTTATAGAGATGTGAGCTATTCTTATACAAAAGGACAAGAAGTGAAAGGCAGGGGTGAGGAGGAGCTGGGCAGGAAATGCAGAGGTAGGAATTATGTTTTTGTAGCACCATTCTTAATCTTTCTTAAGATTCTGCAGTTTTCTACAATGACTCACTACTATAGGAAAGCTCTCCATCTCAACTTTTCCCTAGCCTCTTTTCATCCATTCTTCAAAAACTTCCTGAAGTCCTATCTCTGGGTGTTTGTTATAGTGAAATGTACATCTTAGGGATAGCTAGGTGGTGCAGTGAGTAGAGCAATGGCCCTGGAGTCAGGAGGACTTAAGTTCAAATCTGGCCTCAGACACTTGACACACTTACTATCTGTGTGACCTTGAGCAAGTCACTTAATCCCAATTACCTGCCTTCCCCTCTCCAAAAAAAAAGAGATGGACATATTATTTATTCAGTTTTGATACTGTGAGTTGTTAAAGAATGTGGTAAATAATAGCCCTTTTTATTTACCTGACAGACCTCTCCACCTGGATGATCCAGCTTCCAAAGCAGTCCAAGAATATAGAGGTTTAGGCCTGGAATTAGGAAGACCAGAGTTCAAACCAAGCCTTGATGTGGACACAAGCAGTGGCCTAAGAGTTAAGAATAATATTAAGAATCAACTTTCTGAAACTCCTAGTTTATTCTCTAACTTGAAGGTGCCCTAAAGTCTCTACTTCTTATCTTGAAGTACTGTAAAACTTACCCCTTATCCTGGACCATAAAATTCCTTGTCTCTCCCTGTCCTGGGTCATAAAATTTCCCCTGTCTCCCTTGTCTTGTTTCATCTATATTCCTCATCCTGTCCCTGAATCCCCAACCCCCATTAAAAACCCTAAAAATTACATCACCATCCCACAGGCTATATGGCATTCTGTCAATATAAGTCTGGTTCTTTTCTCATAGCAGGGCCTTTGTTTAGCTCTTTGGTAAATCTCAGGTCTGTGTACTTTTGCATCAATAAAGCTTCTAACGGCTACAGAGAAGGTCCAAGTGAATTACCTCATAAGGATCAGATCATTATCAGCTGAGAGACCCTAGGAAAGTCATTTTACCTCTCTCTGAATCAGATTCCTCAAATGTAAAATGGGGATAATAATGGCACTTACATTATAGCATTTTTGTGAAGATCAAATAAGATATATCGAAGCTCTTAGAATAGCGCCTAGCACATAGTAAGCACTTAATAAATGTTTGTTTCCTTCCTTTTCTTCTCTGATCTTTCAAATTCCCCAGGTAATATTGCGTCAGGCAAGATGATCCTAAGGTAGATTTAGAACTGGAAGGTGAAAAAAATAACAGGGAGTTTGGAGATCATTTAGTTCAATGCCTTCATTTTACAAATGAGGAAGATGAGGCATAGAGATATCATAGCATAATAGATTTAAAGCTGAACAGGATCTCAGAAGCCACCTGGAGCTCAAAGGGAGTGAGGGGACTTGCCCACTACTGTAAAAGCTCAGCACCTCTGACTCCAAACCAAAGCTCCTTCCACTGTATCATACTGCCAGCTGAAGGCATTAGCTTGTTAAATACAGGAAGATATCATGCCAACTCTGATTATCTATACACTACTTTTTTGGAGGGGAGGGGGAATGGTATGCTTCAACTTGCTTCCACTGGTTCTGGCTGGAACTTATTAGGGATATATTTATCAGTAGACCTGTCTTATATCTGTCTTTGCTGCAGCCACAAATGAACCCTCCCTCACTGTCTTCTAAAATAAGATTCACAGAGCTTATCTGTGGGGTCATATTTACTACCTAATGATGAGAGATTGAGAATTTTGCCTAGTTTTTGAAAGACTGGTGGACAAAGTCTAGGGAAGAAATGTAAAGAGAGAGAGAAAGACACAGAGACAGAGAAAGGCACAAAGTGAGAGACAGAGAGATTTCTAATAGTTGTGTTAAAGAATGCTAGTGCTAGATTCTGGCACTGAATATAAACTCAGCAGACCTTCTTTGTGTACTTGTACCTATACTTTACTCATGTAGAACAAAGCTGGAAGTTGCCAAGGGAGACAGCAAAGACACTTAAATGGGATTTCAATGAAGGTGACCTCTTTTGTTTCATGCCTGTTTCTCACAAAACTGCATTGCCTAGATGAATAGTTGGCTAAGGTGGTGCACACATTGTAATCATGCATTCCTCAATACAATAGATTCGTAGCTTAGCCATCATTTATGTTGAAATTCAGAAGTAAGATCATTTACTTGAGATGGTTTGAAAGTTGAATTGATTAAAAAAGAAATCAGTGGTTTAGCTACTAGTTTGAATTTAATGGTTTTCTTTTATGTTATTTAGAACATTTATTGGCTCACTCAGTTGTGCGAAAATGCCGATTTCTAATTGGATGGTTATTCCCCCCCCCCTTTTTTTGCGTGGCTAGTCAATTCAGTAAAATGAAATTAGTTCAAATGCTGATTGAGTGAATTAGGTTAAGTTGCTTTTCTTCTAGTCCTATCTCCCCATCAGATGTAGATAAGGGAACTCCATTTTGTGTATATAGACAATGTGAGCTTTAAAGCTAGTCAGAGAAGGTGGTTGCTTATTTAATGAGAGATGTACTCTGAAGCATTTATATAAGAATCTATCTCCTTTATCTAGATATCATGTGCCAGAAAAACCCTACAAGAAGAAATTTATGGTTTAGTTTTAAGTATCACACATTTCAGTGAGGAAAATAACCTTAGAGATCACCTTCAACCCAATAATTTTTACAAATGAGGAAACTAAAGACCATCACATTTTTGTTACCCCCAAGTAAAACAGTTTCCTGCCTCACCTTTCCAATACCATGTTCTTCTGACTGATACATATTGGTCATACTATGGTCCTCATATGAAATCTGGGTTGTATACTATAGTTCAGTCACTAGCCCTTTAGCATGAACTAATTTACATACTGTTTTCCTTCCTAGGCAGCATGAGATGATGTGCCTGGTTTAGGGGGAAGGTGGTAAACAGTAGAGTTTAGGAGACTTAAGGCAAACTTCCTACTACCCAGCCAATGTTTCTGGAGCAAGTTGGTCTCATGGCAAAGGAAGGAAGGAACTTTATTGGAAGTTTAGGCACATAGTGTACTAAGATTGGGGTACTTCCCTCATGTATGGCGATTTCTCTTTAGTATTTTATTTGTAGCCCCAGAATGGCTCAATAATAAAACTTTATTGTCACTTTTCTCCACAAAAAGATAACAAAATAAATCACCTCTGTTTCGGTGTCCCCTCTAACTGAAGAGATTTTGGAAAGTTAGCTTATATACAAAGAAGAAAATCTTAGACTCCCAAGAACCACCATGATCATATTGACTCATGACTATGTTACATCTCCATGATGACATAAAATTCTTCTTAGTGTCACTTCCTCTTGTATTTCACTTTGTAACTGCAAACTGGCATTAGCCAGTGTTTTAACACCAATGGTCTTCTTCTGCTGATACCTACATTTTAGTAATAATTGATTAATTACCACTCTCACAGAGCAAAATTCTCAAGTGTAAATCCATGGAGCTAGAAAATATATACAGGAAAGGAGGGAGCAAAATATAGTTAGTCTTTCGCTACATGAGTATCGTGGAAGGGTTTTGCATAATGATACATGTGTGGCCTATGTTGAATTGCTTGCCTTATTAGGGAAGGTGGGTGGGGAGGAAAGAGGGGAGAGAACTTGGAACTCAAAGTTTTAAAAGCAGATGTTCCAAAAAAAAGAAGTTGTTTTTGCATGCAAGTGGGAAATAAGATATACAGGCAATGGGGCATAGAAATCTATCTTGCCCTACAAGAAAGTAAGGAAAAAGGGGATGGGGGTGAGTGGGTGACAGAAGGGAGGGCTGACTGGGGAACGGGGCAATCAGAATATATGCCATCTTGGAGTGGGGGGAGGGTAGAAATGGGGAGAAAATTTGTAATCCAAAATCTTGTGGAAATCAATGCTGAAGACTAAAAATATTAAATAAATAATAAAAAATGGCAGGGACTCTTTACCTTCCTTTGAATGGCTAGGGGTAAACACAGTGACTGATATATAGTAAGTGATGAATAAATGCTTATTGATTGACTGCTGGCAAAATCTGAACACTTCATAAACCTTGTCTTATGCTAATGGTGCTAAAGGGGTGCTTCTTAAAAATTTGTACTACACAATTATTTAGAAATTTAGTAAATCAGTCAATAGCATTTGCTAATCATCTTTTATTTGCTGATTTGAACCATACAATTAGTTCAAAGGATGTTAGAGATTGTCTCGTTCAAAATCATCACTCAACAAATGAGGAAACTGAGGATCAGAGGTAAAGTGACTTGCTCTAGGTCACACTGGTAAAGTCAATATTTGAACCCAACTCTTCTGACTTCAAAACTAGAATGCTTTCCACTAAATCAAAGCATCTCCCATTAGGCTAGGAGTCAGGGGCTCCCGTGTTATTCAAGAAAGAGAAGATTTTGTCTGTGCTTTCATGAAGTTTATAATTTGTTTTCTAATTAATAATAGAGAGCTAGAAGAATCATTTGAGAATATGAGAATTTTTCAACCTTTTCCTCAAGCAAAATATTTTTCTTACATCAAGCGGATGAGGTTAGTGATACATGCAAAGGACAAAAAAGGGCTTTTATTAGCTATATTGGGGCAAGAGGGAGGTCAAAGAAAGGATAGGGCAACTGTTTTTGTTTTGCTTATCCCAAAGTAAATCTGGGATTCTGTGGTAATATCATAAAAGATAAATGATAAAAATAATTACTGAACCATGGCTATTGGTCTTTGAATAATGTTGAGAAAAGGAGAAGTGCCATAAAATTGGAGATGTCGAAATGTTCACTTTTTTAATGGAAGAGAGTTGATTCTTCAAAACCATAGACAGCTGAACTTTGCTTCAACTCATTGCAAAATTCTAGAATACATTTTTTAAAGTAATGAGCCATTGTCATTTAAGAAGGAAAAGAGTGAACAAGTTATTCCAGAATAACTTGACAAACATACTAACTAGCATATTATAGAATCTAACATCTAGAGCTGAGAGGAATCTCATGGACCATCTAGTCTATTGTCCCCCCCATTTCACAAATAAAGAAACTGAGGCCAAATAAATTTTGAGACTTGTCCAAGGTCACAAAAGTAATATATGACAGAGGCAAAATATGAACCCAGGCCCTCTGATTCCTGAGATAGCACTTGTTCCATTGTACCACAATGAAGGGAATATTATAGACATTTGAATATTTGAATTTCAACAAGACACATGGCCATGCCATTTAGGACATCCTAGTAGAAAAATATATAGAGTTGTGGACTAGATGATTATATAGTTAAGTGGATTCAGAATTAGTTAAGATAGTGAACCCAAAGATTAGTCAATGAATTGATGTTAACCTGAAAGTTGGCATTTAGTGAAATCTCCAGGGACCCGTTGGCCCAAGAGCTTCTTTCTCAACATTTTATCAATGATTTGGATCAAGGGACAGATGGCCAGTTTATCAGATTTGTAGATGAATCACAGCTTGGAGGGATAGCTAACATATTGTATGGTATAGTTAGGATCCAGAAGGACCTTGACAGGCTGAAACAGGGGCTGAAACAAACATGCTGAAATTTAATAGGCATAAATATAAACTTCTATAGTTGAATTTAAAAGAAACTATACAATTATAGTATAACGGAGGTGTGAATTGATGGTAGTCCATGTGAAAAAGATCTAGAGGATTTTAATGGGCAAGAAGCTCAAAATAAGTGTGATATAACAGCCAAAAAAGCTTACATATATGAGGATTGGTAGAAGGAACTGTGCACATTTAGCTTGAAGAAGAAAAGACTCAAGGGAACATGGTAGCTTTCAAGGGGTAGAGAGATTGTATTGATTTCCCTTAGTCCAAGAAGGCAGGACAAGGAAAAAATTGGAAGGTAAAAAGGTATAGTTTTTGACTGGATGTAGGGAAAATCTTCCTAACAATTAGAACCACTTAAAAGGAGAACAAGAGCTTTGGAATGTACAGGATTCTCCCTCAGTGAAGAAGATGGACTTCTAAAGTTCCTTCTTACTCTGAGAGTATGATTCTCTGAGTAGCCTGTAGAATGAATGAAGGTTAATATTGCATTTTCTCTCATAGTTTGTATATAGTTTTATGTGTGCTTTTTATCCACATCATAGAAAATAAATCCTTTGAGGGAAGGGACTGCTTTATTTTTGCAACTGTATCACTAACACCTCACAAGTGTTTGGCACAAAGTGAGTGATTAAGAAATTCTTGATTATGTGTGTACATGCATGCATGCATGCCTGTGTGCATGTGTGTGTGTGTGTGTTTTATTTTAATGAATGCAAGAGTGAGAGGCATATTGTGGATCATTTCAAAAGTAGCTTTGTTTCTTGGTGGATCTTGAGATTGCAGTCCAAGATTGAAGCTAGTTTTCCTGGGGTCATAAAGTGCCTCCTCCTGACCCTATAGGTGAACAGTGACATAAAGGATTAATATATAGTTACACTATTTCAAGGACAATACTAGAAATTTAGGTCCATGCCAGAATGATTCTTCAAGCTAGATTTGGAACCAGCACTGACCTCAATTTCTACAGTGACTGAATGACTTTGTTTTCTAAGTAGTTGGACCCTGAGCGACTCATCCTGAGGAGAGGAAAGACCCTCCTTTCCCCCATATTCTTAGGGCTAAGTCATTATAAACCAAGTTCTGGGTAGATGTGGTTTGGCAGCAATTTCCCTCATTGTGCAGCTACCTGTTATTGCCTTGACAAGTATACAGAAAGTCCAAATGTTTAGGAAAAAGGTTATGAGAATTTCATTAAAATTGCTTTTAGCACACATATTTTTTTCTTCTGTCCTTTGCTCTCTCTATATATTATTCTTGGGAGATTATAACAGCCAGGCATCAATAAATCAGACTGACCTAACACAGTCAGTGATTGAAAATATTTTTTTTTTCCTAAACTGAGTTACAGTTTTGCCTCATTTCGTGGACCAAGTATATTCCAGAAAAGAAATTTTGAATCCTCAATCCTATTTTTTAATCTTTGATTTACCTTATAAAATTTTACATACTCATAATTTGGGGGAAAATTGGACTCCAAGATATAATCATATTTACGAATGTAGAAATAAAATCTTTTGTAAAGCACATGTTTGAGAGGAAAATGACAATTTTCTATAAAATAATGCTCAGAGTATGTCTCAAGATAGGAGTCTGAAATGAGCTTTTAAAAAAAAAAATGTTTGTCACCATGACTTAAAGGTCTAAAGAAATAACCTCTTAACAGAACTGTAGTCATTTGGATTCTATCAAACCCCCTCCGCATTATCCTGGAAGAAGGTGATCTGCAGCTCTTTCAGGATGCTCGGACATTGTCTCATGGACACTGCTGGCTTTGGGAAAATGGCAGGATGATCAGAGCTATGCGGAAGAAAAAGATAGAAACACAGTAGAGGCAATGATTCAAAATGAGTCAGTAAAAAGAACCAAGAAGATGGTAAATTAACTACAATGTAGATCACAGTAAACAAAGTAAGGGGTCCACTGGTAAGGACACATTTACTGAAACACTTAGTTGAGGCAACATAACATTCTATAAAGTGAATCAGCAGGCATCGTATATTGAAACAGTTCCTAAATTTATAAATGCCATATACTTGGCTTTATTGCATTTCAGTGAAATGATTTATCTGTCCTAAAGATCACTCACACTTCCTAAGGAGTGAGTCTCAGTTTGGTGTTAAGGCCACATTGTGAGAGCCAGGGAGGAGTTGATTGTAAAGGGGTTTTTTTTAAGCTATTATATGTCAATGAGAGTATGTCTGGCTGTAATCCAAAGCAAAAAAAAAAAAAAACTTTAATTTTTGATTATTTGTGTATGTATTGTCTACATCAAGTTGTCAATCCCTAGCCTCAGAAGTTTGGGATATTGGAGAGTGAGAGGGGATAAAGAGATGCAGGGGCTACTTCAGTAGAAAAAAAATTCTCACCACATCAAGGGGATTCTCAAAGGGGAAACAAATGATTGTAATTTGTCTGGAATATTTAGGAGCCTTAGGAAGTAGCTAGTGTGCTGACATATGTTTTTTCAGTGTGAGTGGAGGTGCTCTGGACATAGCAGCATGGAAAGAAAGGCAGTGGTTGCAATGAGAGTGTGTTCTTGGTGTATACATGACATGAAAGTAGAGGATAAGTAAGTAGGGGCCAGTCCTTTGAGATGAGGATAGAAGCAGTGGCTCTGAATATGCTTTTTGAGCTTGGGTGATCGGGGAAGTGAGAAAGTGAGTTCAGAGGCTGGGAGACCTTGGCACTATAGGGCTTGCCCCAGAGCTCCTTCTGCAAGGGTGTAACACAGTGTCCATAGAGTCAAAACTTGTCACTTGGTTCCTAGTCCTCACTCCTCCCCCTACACCCTAGAGTATATCAGAACAGAGTAATCAGTTAGGAAAGCTGGAAGATGAGATTATGTCTAGTATAATTTATGTGAATCAAGAATAATTAAGTTCATCTTTTTGTTTTAGATGGAAAATTCTCAGAAGGAGAAGAGGGCAAGATAGAGGAAAGAATGGCATTGGGCAACAGAGAACTGAATTTCTTATAAAACCCAGTACAGGCCTGACTGTCACCCTCTCTTTCCCAATCAGTTTATGCTTTAATAAATCAAACTAACCTTACTTACGTAATGGCAAGCAAAGTGGGATTTTTGCTGGATTGGATGTGCATTGAGTTTTAGCCAATCAGACTCATATGCACCTAGAGTTCTAGCCAATCAGATGTGGATGAATTCAGCCAATCAGAGACCTGAGTTCTAGCCAATCAGATGCCAGCTAGAAGTGTATGTAAGGAGAGCCCAGTGTGTGAGAGAAGCAGACGTCTAGAGGGAGCAGAAAAGAAGACATCAAGACAGAGCCACCAGCATTGAGAAGAGATGAGACAAAGAAGAATGAACTACGAGTGTTGAGCTGAGAGGAAACCTAAAAGAGCTGGGAGGAGACCTCTAGAGCAGAGAGGAGATCTCTGAGAACAAGGAGATTTTTTGATGGCAGAGACTTGCTGAAGGAGCCTCTGAACTTTGAAGGTGAGTGGAGCTATAGGGCAGAGAGCTGCCCATGGAAAGGAGGCTTAGCTCAAGCCACTTTTGAGAGCTGTTAAAGTAAACTAAGCTGTAGAGACAGAGCATCTGGACTTTGGAGGCGAATTGAGATGGTGGTGGTGGTGTGTGCTGCTACCCCGTTAAGCTTTGTTCTCCCAGAAACAGAAGCTGTGGGCAGGAACCCCTGGAGCTTGTTCTCAGGTAGGAGCTTGAAATGGACCAGTTCCTGTGAGCTGAGATATGGCACAGGAGCAGACAGCTGCCTAGCTGCCTGTGTGTGAATCCAGGCAAGAGTCGGGAGCACTTAGCCTACAGAGGGACTTGGAAATCAACCTCAAGTCAAGATGAAAGAGGATTTTACTTGGACACTCATTCTTGTTCTCAGCACTAAGGCAGTCAAGTGCCTTTGACTGAGTCTTGCCCTTGATTAAATCAAGAGTCTTTGATGGCCTGCTTAAATCACAAGAAAGCCTAAGTCACATGAGTTTGAGTCACATGGTTGTGATGCCCTCTTACCCTGAAGAAGTGTATACCTATACTCTGAGGTTAGCATTTTGCTTTCAGGCTCTCTCACTGGAAGAGTGCCAGGTGATTTGACCAGATCAGACTCTGGGTAACCATTAAGGAGCACCCCGCTGCCCCGCTGGCTTTGAAAAACCCAGATATTGGTGCTTCTTTCTCCGGTGACTATGTATGTAATGTCTTTGTCAGATGGCTAGAAGCCTGTCTGTTGATTTGTGTTATTTTGCTCTGTTTATATAATTTCTGCTTGTAATTTCTCTTTGTGTTTTCTCTGAAGTTCAGGGTGCTGACTTTTTCCCCTGAACTAAGTGAATGACATATGTATATTTAATTAAAGTGAGATGTAAATCCTTAAAGTTGCTTTCCTTAGAAAAGCAGATCAAAAAACCACTGCTAGCAGCCCTCCTGTGTGCTGGTGTTATCGGTCTTACACAGCAATGGTAGCAGCAAACAGCATTGTTGTTACAACTTAATACTAGCCTAATACAAAAACAGAAAGGGAAATTGACTATACAGTTTACATGATATATAACAAGTTAGATGTAATTAATTGGGCATTATCAATTGTTTTGGAATATCCAATATTCTCTTTCATTTTTTTAAAGTTTATAGATAATAACTTCAGTCATACATTCAGTTAAATTCTGCTGAAATCTCAGCTCTCCTTTTGATCCTTGTTCCCATCCCTGACTCTTCCCTGAAAGTTTGACCCAATGATCATCCCTTCTTTCTTTCATCTTCAGTCTCTCCCTATCTGGTTGGTATGCTCCTTCTTCCTTTGAATATTTTCAGGTCTCCCCTAATCTAAGAGGAAAGAAAAATTTCCCTTAAAACTGTTATATCTTTCAGATGATATTCAATATGCTATAATCTTATTATCTTCTACCTTTACTATTAAACGTCTAGAAAGCCCCATAGGACTTAGTGTACTGTCCCATCTCTTGACTCCCTGTTAAGTATTCTTCAAAGCAGTGACACTGGCTTCCTTGCTATTCCATGAACAAAAATCTCCATCTCTCAGCTTGGGGCATTTTCTCTGGCTCTCTTCCATATCTGGGATGTTCTTCCTCTTCATCTCTGGCTACTGACTTTCCTGATGTTGTTTAAGTCCCAACTAAAATCGCATCTTTTATAGGAAACTTTTCCCAACTCCTCAAATCTAATGTCTTCCCTAGTTTAATTACTTCCCGTTTATCCTGTATAATATCTTGGTTGTTCATATTTGCTTGCTTATTGTCTCCCCCCATTAGACTGTGAACTCCTTGAAAGCAAAGAATGTCTTTACCACTTTTCCTATTGCCAGAGCTTAGCACAGGGCCTGGCACATAGTAGGTGTTTAATAAATATTTATTGACCAATTGACATATTTTAATAGTTGCTGATGTCCTCAAAATGTTTTTATAGTAATACTTTATATATGTTTTTGGCAAAAAAAAAACTAATTTCTTCACCTATTTCAGATATCTTGAGAGTCAAAGTCCTTAAAATCTGGCCTTTGCTTGCACAGACTTCCTCTGTGCATACACAGTTTGGTCTGGCTGTCTTTCACAAACATATCTTTTTCACATATGTATGGGGTAACTAGATGGTACAATTGATAGAGTTCTGAGCCTGCTGTCAGGAAGGCCTGAGGTCAAATATGGCCTCAGACACTTGTTAGCTGTTTGACTCTAGGCAAGTCACAACTTCTATTTACTTAACTTTCCTCATCTGTAAAATGTGGAAATAATAGGACATTCTGCTCAGGTTCGACATGAGGGTCAGATGAGATAATAATTGTAAAGTGCTTAACATAGAGCTTGGCACTATATAAATGTTAGCAATTATTATTATTATGCCCTCTCTGGTATCATTTCTACTTTCTGTTACAAGACATAAGGAGCTGTGAAAGGCGTCTAAGTAAGGTCACTTCACTCTCCTCAATGAAGAAAATAATATGTCATAGCAATGTTTATCTTTTGTATTTTCTATCTGTTTGGAGCCTCTCTGCCACAGAATCCTGACATGTTCTTGGGATAATGTCTTAGTTGTTCTCACATGAAAACTTCTACAAGCTTGCTTTTGCTTCCATTTCTTCTCACTGTTTTATGAACTCATACTTCTTGTGTTCTTCCATCATCCTTCCGCATGAGATTTCATGATTTTTATATTTTAGAAGCCTGCATTGCTTTGGCTGTACGTACTCTTGATTGTCAAGGCGGTCAAATGTTTACTGGCCAGTTTTTAGGGTCTGTTGGCTTCTTTGCTTCAGTTATTTTTGTTTTGGTAACTGCTTTACATTGCTTTACATTGAGTTTAACCTTTCAAAGGAAACAGTGATATCTACGTTGATGAATATTCCTTTATCCATTGATCATTTTTATTTCCTTAACATCTTGTTTAACTAGTCTTTAATTATATCCATTTCTACATCTTTATCCTTTCTATATGTCCTTCACAAACTGTTAAAATAATACTTCTACAAGTCTGACTTACTCAAAAACATTCAACAACTTTCTATAGTCTACAAGATAAAACATAAACTGGCATTGTGGCCCTCCATAATTTGGCTTCAATATCCTATTTCAGCTTCATTTTATATTACTTTCCCTAACTAACTCCATAAGCCAAAGATCAGGCTTTCACTGATATGGTCCTATCATCTCCAGTTCTTGTAATATACTCTTTCTCCATTTTTACCTGCTAAAGTCATTCTCTTTGTACCCAAATCTCAGCCCAGTTACCTTCTCCTTCATGAATCCTTCCCTGATCACCCAACGTAAATGTTAATTTCTCTTACAAAGCAATTTGTCTATAACTCTCTTGCATTCTTATCATACTCTATCTTACATTATATTTATTTTCCTACATGCTGGACAAAACAGTATATTGTAAGCTCTCTTAGGGCAGGACTTATGCTATCCTTTATCTTTGTGTCCCCAATACCTTGCACTATGCCTCACATAATAGTTATTTAATATATATTGGCTGAAATAAAGAAACCCTCAATTTTCCAGTGGGAATTGAAAAGAACTAGGAGATGTAAGTGATACACCATATAAAGATGCTATTGTATTATCCAAGACTCTTTTCTCTTCAATTAGCACAAATTATTAAAAGTTGACTTTGAAAAGAATATGCTGAATATTTGATTTTTCTCATCAAAGCAGAAAACTAGAACAAATGAGCTTAAACTTCAGAGTTTAAATCATGGTCCATATTAAAGACATGAGAGTTTGTGGTATTTCCTATCTTTAATATCTTTAGAAACTGTAGAAACAGTCATGATCTGAGTTTAGTCAACTTAGCATCTGGGCTAGTCTGCTGTATCACTTTCTTAGAATTAATCATATAGATATCCATCTCACATCTAGGCTTCTACTCTTTGGCCAACCCCTGCTCTATTCCAAAAGGACTGAATATTCTTATTTAGTTGATTTGAGCACTGCTTTCCACCTAAGTTGTAATTTTTTCCCTACTCTACCAACAAAAGCTATCAGAATAGCAATGATTCCTGAGATGATATGCCATTATCTGAAAGAATCATTTTAAATCAAGGAACATTGATATTACTTTCAAACATAGTAGTAAAATTTCTGGAGCTCTAAAGCCTTAGTTTTACCTTTTAATCCAAATGGCTTCTTATTTTCTTAAGGATCAAATACAATTTCCTCCTATTGGCTTTTAAAGCCCTTTACAATGTGGAACCAACCTTTATTTCCAACCTTATTTTTATATCATTACCCTTCATGTACTCTGCCACCCAGTCAAACTGCCTACTTTCTCTTCCCCACAAATCAAAATAAGCCTCCAATCTTCGTACCTTTACGATGGTTGTCCCGTATACCTGGGATGTACTCCCTTCTCATCTCCACCTCTTAAAATGTCTGTTTATTTAAAAACTGAACTCCTTGAAGGCAGAGATTATTTTATGTTTGTCTCTATCTCTAGCACTTAATTCAGTACCTACCACAACAGTTAGCAAAATAAATGGTGTTGATTGAGTTATCTAAGTGGGGGCCAATGTTTAATACTGTCTCATTTTTTAAAAAAATCTCTGTCCCTATAGATGTCCCTTACATTCTATGGGGGAGATCATATATACCTATCTAAGAATATAGTCAGAGACTCAACAACAAACAAATAGGCTAAAATAAAAAAAAACACAAACCATGTATTAAAATTTAAGTTAACATTTATAACAATTGGACTGAATCACCCAGTGGAAAAAACTGATCATTTTGGCTTAATCATATCATAGCATAGGAGAATGAGAGAGAGGGGGAGGGAAAAGGAGAGAGAGAGAGAGAGAGAGAGAGAGAGAGAGAGAGAGAGAGAGAGAGAGAGAGAGCTTTTTGAAAAGATTATTTGTAATAGAATTTTACAGAAATCACCCCCTCCCCCACTTTTGGGATCTGTATCATAGATGGTTAACAAAACTTCATCAGAGCAATGTATGTCTGAAGAATCTCTGCATTGGCTCAGTACTTGTCCTAGTGAGATGGGTGTTATAGTGAATAAGAGGAGAGTAAGAAGAGTCTGACACTTGAAAGGTCTTTGACAGCCTGTGGCTGATTGCTGATAGTGTTTAGAATAGACTTATTATCAGCTTCTATGCACCTTATCAGGATGAACATGGCTCTTTGAAAATTAAAGTATATGAAAAAGGACATCTTGCATTTTGCTTCTGATAGTTTTCCCTAAACTGAACATTTTCAAAAAACACAAAATGGAGAAACCTCTTATCATTTAAAGCAGTTGTCCCCATCCCCCCATCCTCTTCCCCCTTTGCTTAGTTGGGGCTTTTTTCTCCTCTATGTTAGAAGAGATTTTTCAACCCCATCAAAAATCCAAAGAGTAGTTTAAAGACATATTGTTGGTATTATTTAAGGTTACACTTAGAAAATCAGCCCAGAGTATTTTTTTTATTTTAAACAAGGAGTTTCATAGACCAAAAGAAAAACATAAACAGCAGGGGTGGTGGGCTTTTTTTTCCATGTTTTTTTTTAGCTCCCTTTGTTTGTTCCTTTGTTAATATCTTGCTCTGCTAGGTTTACAAATCCTAAATAAATAGAAATTAGTGCTCCTTACTTTGCAGTCCATTTGCTTTAGATGTTTGCCTTGAGGGACATTTGTGTATTCTACTAATGGCTGCAGCAGAGTGCTGTCTCATTTTCATTCTGGCAAAAAAAGGCCGTCACCATGGTTACAGTTTCATTTGCTAGAGAGAAACTGATGGCTGTTAGTGATCCCATCATAAGCAACTTCTGTCAGATTTCTTATCAAGTAGACATATTTTGACAAAGTGAAAGATAACACCATAATAAGAGAACTGAGTTGCTACTCTATGTAATGAACCATTTAGCATTTAATGAAATGTGAAACCACATTTTAAAAACTGAAGGTGGGGAGGGAAAGTAATATTTATAATTTACACACAAAAAAGAAATATTCCATCCTAGAATAATGATAGCCTGTTTTCTTTCTGTTGTCAAGGTAAATCTGGCAGGGCAACAGTGATTTATATTTGGGGGTCTTGCACAAGCCAGCATGCAGCTGGGGAGAGATCCCAACGATGTCTAATAACTTTTAGCTTTGCCCATTTACCTTGGTTTGGCCCAAGGCTATGCCAGGAGCCATATACAAGGAGAGGAGGTGAAAAAGGCAAGATGAAAGACCTAGCACAGCACTTTGCCCCAGCACAGATCACAAATTTGTCTAGTTCTCAATAGTGGATGTTCTTGTCCTAGAGCTGATGATTGGGACCAATTAAACATCTTGTCCTTTTGTGCAGTGGGATATTTCTAGATGATGGTCATGATGACATCTTTTGATAGTGAAGGAGAGAACCATCAGTCCCCAAAGGTTTCCATTGAGGTCAAAACTGAAGAATGCAGTGGCATTCAGCATACTTATAAGACTAAGAGAAAGGGAAGCAAGCTTTGAAAGTAGGAAATTTTAACTGAATATCAGGAAAACAAGCATGACAGTATTATCTATTTGATTATAGACTAGTCTTCTCAGAAGCATGGGGGAAGGGTTTTCACTCTGTGACTTTTGAAAGGCCTAAACTGAGTCAGCAGAAAGCTTCCTTTCCAGAAACGACTTTTTTGTTTCTGACTTTAATGATTTATTTCAATCCCAAGTAATGAAGCCTGAAGTAGAAATTACATTTTGGAAAGGGGAAAATGATTTTCTTACACATAAAATAAGGGACCAAGTCTCACATCTAATACCAACTCTGTCAGGACAAAGGTATATACACTGCTCATAAAAACACAAGGCTTTCAAAGATTTCTAGCTGAGTATGGGTAGCAGGCTGATAAAATACTGGAATACTGGCTTTTCTTTTTACTTTTTGTTGATTGTGTGAGGCTTTCACTTCAAATTCAAGAAAAGATGTGAGATTGTACTGTGTTAAGGGTGGTACTATTAATTTTGAGCTTTGGAATTTCTTGAGTTCCCTTTGTGGTGGATGAGGGCAGTTCTGTGACTGGAGGGAGAACAGAGCTGCCCTGTGGAGTGGTTCCAAATGGATTCTCCCTCTTTTTCCATTTCTTTGCTTTTTTTTTCTACTGATAATAACCAACAAGGGCCAAAGGAGGGATATAAAACCTGAAGCTGGTTTTGAAAACCACCAGATGTTGTATGTATCAACAGGAGATCAACAAATTAGCATCTGGTGAGAGAAATCTGCATGTGAAATGGGGGGATGGTATATTAGATGAACCATTCTTAACCTTCTTTGTGTGGATCATGGATCCCTTTGACAGTCTGATGAAGCTTATGGATCCCTTCAGAAAATGATATAAAGTATCATTTAAAATGCATATATTAAAATTCATAGAATTACAAAGGAATCTAATTACATTGAAATATAGTTATCAAAATATTTTTAGAAAAACAAGTTCATGGACCCCAAGAAAAAATCCATGTAATAGATCATGTACATGCATGCATACACACACACACATACACACACACACATACACACACCCTTCCCTTTCATCTATACAATCTTAAGGTTTTATAAGTAAAGTACTTTCCCACCAAACATATAGTTCAGAAAGCAATACCAATTTTTTATAAAATTGAAACCTTTGACCATTACACACTTCCCCAAGATGTGGGATTACAAGAAGATTGTAAAGTCACTAAAGCAATCTGCACCTTTCAAAACAGATTTCTGAAACACATATAAATATCCCAGGATCTGTGACACAGTATTTCTAATGGGTGGATATGTAATATATTACTTGTTGCTCTAAGGGAGATCTGGCATTTATACATGCATTTTAACTTGGATTTCAAGGAGGCTTGAGAGAAATATTCTCTTTAAGTAAGTCAATCTAATCTAGAAGAGATGTTATCTTATTCGTTCAGGGCAAAAACAGGAAAAGTATCTTTCTCTCTCTCAGAGTTTGCCTTGTTTACACTTGCCCATCACTCCATATCCCCCTATTCTGAAAAATGACATCCAGCTTTGTTGTGATTCAAAAGATATTATAGAGAAGCAAAGGAGTTAAATCTTTTTTTCAAAATGTTATATTATAAAGGTCCAAGCCATATGATTATAATAA
The DNA here is from genome assembly GCF_011100635.1 of Trichosurus vulpecula. Lineage (NCBI taxonomy): Eukaryota > Metazoa > Chordata > Mammalia > Diprotodontia > Phalangeridae > Trichosurus > Trichosurus vulpecula. The sequence goes on along the minus strand of NC_050573.1, from coordinate 274,499,401 downwards.
AGTGTAACTATGCTCAACGTTATTGACTATGACATATGAGTTTGCAATACAGAATACCCTTAATTCACAATTAGAAAAGCTCCTAAAAAGTTGCATGTGAGGCAAAAGTTTATTTTACCCAGTTATGAATTATAAAGTGATAGGCATAGTCTATTTATTAAAAGAGTTCTCTAATGGAAGGACTTCACCACCTATGGTTATGAAGCAACTAAGATGAAATGAATCTAATTTAGAGCTGGAAAGCATATCAGAGATTATCTAGTTCAACTTACTCATTTTATAAATGATGAAACTGAGGCCCAGAGAAATTAAGTGACTTGCTCATAGTCCCCTAGGCACTAAGGGATAAAGCCAAAATTTGAAACCAGATTTTTTTTTAATGCCAAGCCAATGTTTTCCCCCACTATACCATAATGTACACTGAAGCAAGAAGAAGGCTATATTTAGCATCAGAAGGGTTGGGGGCAACTTGGTTATCATCCCTAGGCCTCAGTTTCCTTATCTGTAAAATGAAGGAGTTGGATTATTAGATGACCTTTCAGATCACCTCTAAATCTATGATCCTATGACCTCTAAAACTTAGCTTTACATAGCCCTGTAATATTCTGTGCAGTATATATTTTTACACTTGAAGTACAGGCACTGTCAAAATAAGGCACATCATATATGAAGCTAGCCGTAAGTTCACCAAGATCCAGGAGACAGCTTATTTTTCCTTCTGTCTTCACAAGTGCCTAGCAAAATATTGCCAAGATGCACAGGCATAACCAGCACTTAATAAATGTTCAATAATAATTTGGGGTTATATTGGTTAGAGACAGCTAGGTGGCACAGTGGGTAGAGTGCTAGGACTAGATTCAGAAAGGAGAGTTCAAAGCCATTCTCAGACTCTTATTAGTTGTGTGACTTTGGATAAGTCACTAATTCTACCTGCCTCAGTTTCCTCAATTGTAAAATGAGAATAATAATAGCATCTACCTTCCTGGGTTGTTGTGATCAAATGAGATAATATTTGTAAAACAATTAGCACAGTGTCCGGCATATAATAAGCATTTGATAAATGGTTGTTCCCTTCCCTTATATAATGCCTTTCTCTACATCCAAACTCAAGACTATTTGGAACGTCAACCAAGCTGTCTTGTGCTGATCACAGTGTCTAGTGGATTGCATAAATGAACCAAATATCTCAACATCTTTTCCCTATTACCTCTGTTATTCCCTCTCAGGTGGATGGAGCACAATCTCTTCTTCTACATTTCCTCCAGCTTTTCATTGCTCAGAGCTCAATTAATTTCACCCTAGGAAATCTCATTGTCTTATGTATACACATATCCTCTCTAATCCCCTTCTAGCCCTCTCCCAGCTCTTGTCTCAATTATCTCAGGAAAATCTTCCTTCTACTCTTTTCCTAGCTAATGAGGAAAGACAACTTGGAGACCATCTAGCTCAATCCCACCATTTCAGAGGTGAATTAAACCACAGAAAAGTAATGAGACTTGTATAAGGTCACACAGACATTGATCCTGGCAAACAAAGGTTTTCTGACTCTCAGCCTGCATTCTTTCTATGAAACTTGATGTACACATCTGTTCATGAGCCCAAAAAGTTAAAATAGGTAAAAGTTTTTGAAAATCTTCAAAAGTTAGTCCAGACCTCTAATTTTTGGGGTACTGCTGATCACACATATTTTTTGAGTATGGGTAATGAGCCACTTCCAGTGTTACAATATGTTGTACCGAGGTCTGGGACCAGATCACCATCAGCAGAATGTGGGATGATCAGAGCCAGATAGGGCCCCTAACATGAATACAGAGTCAATTAGGCTGTGTTCGTTCTTCATTTTCGAAGAGAACCATGACATCAGGAAAATGGTGACATGACTTGGAGTTGACTCTGATTGGAGTGAGGGAGGGCTGTGCAAGGTCACCAGCCTCACTTTCTCCTCCAGAGCCATCTGGGTCCAGTGGCCTGAGAGAGAGTCCATTACAGAGTTGATTAAGGTCACAAGCAAAAAGTATGTCAATAAACTATAGCAAAACAGGTGGCAGCAAAGAAATAATGGAAACCACGAGTGAAAATAGAATCAATAGTCACAGGCCAAAGTCTAGGATCAGAAAAAATAAAAATAAAAGGGACATGTTGTAGGAAAGGTCTAAGGAGTGTGAACACCTTGTAAGAATTTTGCATACTCAATGCACTAGGAGCAGATATAAGCTTTAGAGCAGATATAAGCTTTAAACAGTTGTATAAAAGTCTAGACTGACCCCTGCAATTTCCCTGATGGACTACAATTGTGGGAGGCTCTGGCTTAACTCCAAATTTTCATGAATAGAGGACAGCTGTATTAAGAATAGTGGTAAACAGCACTGAGAAAAAGAAAAGCTATGATTTTTTTTATTGCAATTAGGCTTAATAAGGAGATAGGGAGTCAGTGTCATCAATATTTGGGTATTTTATAGAAGAGATTCTTATTCAAGGATATGTTTTACTAGAGGACCACTGAGGTACCTTACAACTCAGGAATTTGGTAACCTTCTGACATTCTTGAAAATGTCCATAAGACCCCTTCAACATTTCCACAAAAGTCTCTCATTTACCTCCTACACACTAGCATTTAATTCAATAAGAAAAGCTGTATCAGAGAAGTTAGAGAGCTGACCTTGGAACTAGGAAGACCAGGAATTCAAATCTTGCCTTTGGCCCATGCTGGAAAGGTGACTCTAGGCAAGTTATTTAATTTCTTAGGGTACAAGGCAACTAAGACTACAAGTTGCAGAGAAGGCACTGACTTACATAGCTTCCTCACCTAGGAGTGCCCTATATCAATGAAATCACAGTCCCTATCCCTATTTTAAAATTCTTATTCAATTTCACTGTCTTTCTATTTAATGACTAATAGAAAATCGTTGTCTCCCCCATTTTTATTACAAAATATAGCATTTCAGGTAACACTATAAGTAGTGTTATGTGGCATAATGGAGAAAATGTTAGATTTGGATTCAAGATGCCTGAAATTGAATCCTGATCTGGCATTCCTATGTGACCTTGGGCAGGATATTTTATTTTCCTAGGCATTAATTTCATCATTGGCACAATGAGGCACAAATCCTGATAGAGAAATAATCAACTAATACATACAGGCAATTTACAAATGAAGTTCCAGTTATCAAGATCCATATGAAAGAATTCTCCAAAACACCAACAGTAAAACAAATATAAATAAAAACAAACCTTAATTTTTTACCTCATAACTATCAGATTGGCAAAGATGTAGATGATAAATTTTAAAGAGGTTATAGAAAGACCAGTAGTAATGCACTGTCAATGGAGCTTCCAACTGGTCCAAACATTCTGGAAAACAATTTCAAAATATACTAAGAAAAAAATGTTATACTCTATATATTCTTTGCTGTGGCAATGGAACTACCATGTAAAAACATAACCCAGTTTTAAGTTGAGGAAAAGTACAACTAAGCAAAAATATTTGCAGTTACACTTTTTGTAGTTGCAAAGAACTGGAAGAAATATGGGTGCCTGTGTATTGGGGAATAACTAGACAAATTGTGGCATGTGGATGTAATGGAATATTGCAATATCATTAAGAAATGGAAAAGAAAAATTCAGAGAATGATGGGAAGACTGATATAAACTGATACAAATTAAATCAAACCATGAAGTCAAACATCATGATGATGGCAAAAAATTTTAAAGGAAACAAAAGACTGCAGAATACTAATCAGTGCAGTATCCACTCCTGATTTCGTAGGTATAATGTTGAATCATGCTATTGTCTCAGCAGAGAAGTGGTAGACTTTAGGCTTGGAATGAGAAATATATTTCCACACATAGCCATTGTATTGATTTTATTTGGCTTCATTCTTACAAAGAAAGGATTGGATGGGAGAAATGGAGTCAGAGGAGCTGACAGATATATAAAAAAGAAAAGAGTAACCACCAGAATATGTTAAATTATTTTAAAAGGAAAAAATTAATGAAGTTAGATTTAAAGAACTCTAAAGTGTATGAATTTTTGAGGGGATGCAATGTACTGGAAATCCAACCATGATTCATATTATTTCAAAGGGAAAATCTTTTCTGAGTTCCAAACAACTGGCTCACACATGAGCTGATTGTGTACTGGAGCTTTCTTATACACTAGAAGCTTTACATTTATTATTATGTGTCCATGAGAGGCTCACTTGTAGATTCTTCAATAATGATGCTGAAAACAGAGAAGAAACCTACTCCATTTTCTCCTCTCTCATAGCTAGCTGGATAGTAGCCAAAATAATATTAGACCAGATCCAGAGTCTGAGAACTAGGATTGGTTTTAGTAATTAGGATAACAGCACTTTGGGGAGCAGGGAAAAAAAAAACTGCAACTGTAACATATCATGCGCATTTTTTCTGACTTCATAAACTTGGACCTGGTGGATTTTCATTTATTTAGCTCATTTATAATGATCACCTAGCAAAGTACCTTAGGATCATAGATTTATAGATGGAATAGAATTTAGAGACCTATTTAGTCCAATCCACTCACATTATAGATGAGGAAACTAAAGCCCAGGGATGTTAAATGAATCATCTATGGTCACGTGTGGTTAGGCGGTGAAGCTGGGATTCGAACCTAGCTCTCCCAACTTTAAATTCTGCACTTTTCCCACTATACCATACTTTCTGTTTGATACGAACTAAAAGCTAATTACCCAAGTACAATTTAGAGATATTTTTACTTCTCCGGCTTGTTGCCCAAATAAAATGATTTGGAAAATTTAGTACCTAAGAGCCTAATCTCCTAGAGTGTTGTCACCAAATTTTATACTATGTATCAGACTTCCAAAGTTTAAACCATTTTATTTATTTAACCCTCATGTTACCTTACCCTATTCATTCATGACAACCAAAGGTTATAGTCTCACTCTCAGCTTAGTGGTTCTGTATTCTACCTAACACCAGAGGGTACGGGGAGAAAATACCAAGCTCTCTATGGTTCTCAGAGAATAAATTAGCTATTCTACTCCCTCAGCTCTAGCCTTTTCTGATTTAGGCATTTCTTAAACTTGCATCCACAAACAATTTTTTTTAGTGACTATATTTCTTTTTTGTATCTACACTTCTTTTTTAAACTATATTTCAATATGATTGGTTTCCTTTGTAATCCCATGTATTTTATTTTATTTATTCAGAAACATTATTCTGAACAGGGATCTATTTGCTCCTCCATTAGATTGTAAATTCCTTGAGGGCAGGGGCTGTCTTTTGCCTCTTTTTGTATCCCCAGCACTTAGTATAGTAGTTGGCAAATAGTAGGTGATTAATAAGTATTTGATTGATTGATTCTTGAAGGATTCCCATGGCATAAGAAAGGTTAAGAACCCCTGATCTAGGCATATTGTGTAGGGATTTAGCCAATGATTTCAAATTCAATGACTTCAGCTAGCACCCACTGAATGGGGTGGTAGCCTAAATTCTTTAGGCTTTCAGAATGCTTTTCAATGCACCCCAATAATGTGAGCAGAGCATAATGGACTTAACCACACAAATCTGGTTTGACTGTATACAATTCTTTATTCACTAAGCCAGAATTCAATGGAATAAAGTCAAACATATTGAAAAGAACTACTATATAGGTTATATGCTTTTAGTATCTCTGGGACCCAGGCAACACTTAATTGGTGAATAGGGAAACACCAGAAATTCCCCATCAGACATTTACTTCAGAAAAAAAGTAGATGTCCTCCAGTTGCTTCCCCATTCGTGGTCTCTTGTATTTGGGGGTCAGTATTCTGTCAGTTGTTTAGGATCTGGGCACCTAGGCTGGTCTCTAACTCCTCCTTCAAGTATAGGCCTCCCCTGAGGATATGGACATAGATTCCTCCTCTAGGCAATCCCGTCTTTCAGCCTCTCTGCTCTGGTCATTCCTTCAGCCTCCTTTTCCCACCCTCATGAGTATGCACCTACCCAGAGTCCCAGCCTTACTAATACCATGTCATCATGGAAAAACTGGAGGGGCAGAAGGGTCCCTTCAAGCCAATGTTATCTTGTCTTCTTTGTCTCTCTCTTTTTTCCAGTGTTAGTTTATTTTTCCAGTTACTAATGACTACATCATTTCTGTGCCTTGATTAAATCTGAATCCCCTCCTCTCCACCTCTTTCCATATCATGGCAACTGAAGTCTTTCTTACACAGAACATCAAAATAGGTGTGCCTGAAATTTGTTTTGTCGGTATTCCCTTCTGTGGCTCCTTTATGCCTTTTTAGTTTTCTGCTCTCTTCTCATGGCTTTCACCTCGAGCAGAGGTCACCAGTCAATTCTCCCCCATCTCTAGTAGGCAATGGTTTACCAACACCGACTTCTGTTTATTGCTTTGCTGTTCTGTTAGCTCCCAGAATACAGCATTCTTCCCCTTTCACAAGATTCCAGCTAGTTACCTTAAAGGATAAATTAGTACTCTTGGAGTCAGGAAGACCTGATTTGAAATGCTGAATATGCTCATATACCTATTTAACTTCTCTGAGCCTGAGGTTCCTCATCCCTAAAAAGGGAAGACTAGTATCACCTATCCTCTATGATTATTCTGAGGATTATTTGAAATAGTATATGTAAAGTGCTTTGCAAACCTTAAACCTCTAGGTAAATGCTAATTATTGTTTTGTCAGTTGCAGTACCCCCTGGCCTTTTAGATGAGGTTGTCCAAAGAGGGGAACCATCTCTCCTGCCATCTTTATAATTCCGTAGTGGCTTATTACCTTCTGTGTCCTAGCATTCAGTAAGCATTTATTAAGCACTAGAACTAAGATAGTGTGTCTCCTTTCTGTAATAGGACTTCCTCCTATCTCTAGGGACTCAGAGGGAGTGCCCCCATTCTCCAATTGACTCTAAGTTTCCACTGTTTCATCCAGGGCATCAAAATAGAGTTATTCGAATTCTTCTACTCTGTATTCAGGAAGCTCTAAAAGAGATTGAGAGAAGGAACTATATATTCCTCCCTGCACTGCAGGAGAGAGGAAGATTTATACTCTCCTCTACATTAGTAAATGTATGCTGAACTGAAAGAGAGAATCATAACTAGAGAAGGGCAACTGGACCTTTGCCCAATTGCACCAAAGTTGAGAGGTTGCCGATAGCACTTACATTCCTTAATCATAGCTTATGCTCAGAAACAACTGAGCCTAGCACCTATCTAGGAAAAAATATTTAAAATAGGAAATTTCTCAAGTTCCTAATTCTTCATACATCTACACAACCACCTATCACTGTGAGTCTTTTCTAGGTGAACTCCACATAATCCCATATGGATAGAGCCTGGGGGAAAGCCCAAGACTGTTGCTTTGGAGTAAGGAGTATGGAAGTGCCATGCCTGGGTTCTCTGTCCTCACTCCACCCCTGCCCACCTTGTGCCATGGGTACCATCCAGCCTCTCAAATGGATTTGTCTCTAAAAAGTTGATTTGAGGGTCTGTTTTATATCTCTTCCCACAGGAGCTACTAATTAATTTCTACTCCATAATTGGATAGTATTCTTACCTTCTCATCTTTAAATTTGTCTCACTTCCTTTATGGGATAGTCTCTGAAAATGGTTAATGACAAGAAGCATTTAAATGGTGTATTTACTGTAATGGATCTTATGAAATTTTACTTGTGATTATGACTAATTTTTCCAGAGAGTATAGGTGAAGATGATTTCCACAGGTCCACACGAGAAGGAAGATACAATACATTTGATCACAATTTTTCACTCAACCTTATGACATTGCTAAGGGATTGAAAGCCTCTCTATTCCTGCTATCCCAAAAGAAACAATAGGGCAGGAGAGTTTAGTCAGACTATTTAATGGTATTGTGGCCCTTTTCATCTCAGGAATGTAGAGTGTCACCCTAATGTATGAGAAAGATAAGGAGGGCTTTTAATGATTCTCTTTCTTATTCTTCCATCTCACCATGATGACTTATCTCACATAGTATATGGTGTTCCTTGAAACACTATTCCAAAATTCCATCCCATTCCAAACACTATTCCAAAAATTTAGACTCAAAAATAAAGGTGATTCCTGAGAAATCTTTAATACCACTTCTACAGGGCTCTAAGATTCTGTGCGAATATGAGAATTGTGGTTGGCACTTTGCTAAGCATAAAACTCATTTCCACAACATTTAGGATAATTAAAGTTTGGTATGGGAAAGGGAAGTTGTGGTTGAGTCATGTCTGACTCTTTTGGACCCTGTTAATAGTTTTCTTGGCAAAGATACTTGAGTAGTTTGCCTTTTCCTTCTCCAGCTCATTTTACAGATGAGGAACTGAGGAAAACAAGGTTAAGTGACTTGCCCAGGATCACACAGCTAGTAAATGTTTGAGGCCAGATCTGACCTTACAGAGATGAGTCTTTCCGATTCTATCCACTGTGCTATCTTCTTGCCATGGGAAAGGGAAGTAGAGATTTCCAAAGCTTATGGTTTGTGAGTAATTATTTCATATATGTATATGTATATGTATATATATATATACACACTTATATATGTATGTGTGTATACATATTATATGTATAACATATAATATATATGCACATATACATACATACATTCTATTTTCCAAACCTTAACAATGCTTACTGTCATTTAAACATTATTCTGCCAAGGCCAGTGATTTTTCTTTTTTCCAAATTCCTTTGGAAATAGGTTCCTTCAGTCCCAATTCTGTAGTCAACATTAAAATCAATAATAATTGATATTTATATAGGGTTTTAAGATTTGCAATGCACATTAGGAATATTACCTAATTTGGTCTACTGAACAACCATGGGGGATGAATACTCTTTTAATCTCCATTTCATTGATGAAGAAACTGAGGTTTAAAGATGACTGACTGGTAGTCACACATCTGGTAAGCATATAAAGCTTGTTTTGAACCGAGTTCTTGCCTACTTTCAGGACTAGCATACTTTTCACTATACCATGCTAAAATATAAAACCCGAAGTGTTTTTATGACTCTAAAATCTTTGATTTGAAATCTAGTTTTCTATCAGGAGAATGAAATTGGATGTTCAAATAAAAAATTAACCAGAACCTCATTTCATTCTGTGGTTTGGACTTTATGACTACTACACAAATATAGAGATATTACTCTGCAGGCCACAGTTGTTGAACTTAATCCACACATCATGATGAACAATGGCTCCAGTTTGATTTAATATTGAGTAGCTGCAGAAGCAGATTTGAAAAATTATCCTAATCAGAAAAGGTAAAATTGAGATAATCTAAAAGGACATGCATCCACAATATTTACTGAGATCTTCCACACAAATAAAAATCAAATAAAAAAGAAAGTCTTGAAAGCAGATGAGAGTGCACATGATACACACATACACACACACACAGGCTCACATAAACACATATAGATCTGAGCTGAAAAGGCAAAGAAGTATTAAACCAAAAAGCTTTTTGGATGATGTTAATATCACACTGTCTGATCAGCATTAGAACTGGGCAGAGACGAGAGACTGATCATGTCAGCACTGAAACACATTTTTACTTCTTCCTAGATTCAATCAATCAACATTTGATAAGTGCCTACTATGTACAAGGCACCATGCTAGGTGTTGGGGATATAAAGACAAAAAAAATGAAAGTGTGACTTTCTGTCCACAAGAATCTTCCGTTCTTCTGGAAGGAAGCAATATATTCACAGACAAGTAAAAACAAAATCACTTTGGAGAAAGAGAGAAGACTAACATCTGAGGTAATCAGGAAGATAATATTTGAACTGAATCTTGAAGGCTATTAGAGAATCCAAGAGAGAGAGCATTTTGGGTGTGGAGAATGCTGTGCAGCCTGATGTGGAGAGGAAAATAAGATATCATGTATGGAGACCAGAGAGTAGGCCCTTTCAGCGGGAACAGTGTAAGTGAGAGAGAGTAATATGGAATCACTCTGGAAAGACAGACTGGTACCAAATTATGAAATACTTTAAATGTCAAACGGAGAAGTTTCTATTTTATAGTGGCAAAAGTAAGGAGTCACTGACACTCCTCCACCAAGGGAGAGAAAAAGGAATTACTGGATGCTTTCTCTATTCAAGATGCTATTGGAGGTGCAAAAATGAACAATATTCCTGCCCTCATGGATTTTACAATCTAGCAGGAAATAAAGAACATACAGCAAATAGCTCTGGAACAGATTAGAATATTATGTTTATGTAATAAAAGTACGGCACAAACTACTTAGAGTTCTAAGGAAGGGGAGATTATATGTACTTAGAAAGCATCTATAGGGCAGCTATTAAAGCAGGTAGGTGGCACAGAGGAGAAAGCATGGGCCTACAGTTAGGAAGCTCTGAGTTCAAATCCAGCCTCAGAACTTACTAGCTGTGTAATCTGGACAAGTCACTTAACCTGTGTTTGTCTGTTTTTTTTTTTCTTGAAAATGGGGATAATAGCACCACCTCCACCCTCAGGCTTGTTTAGAGAATCAAATGAGATAATAACTGTAAAGTACTTAGAGTAGTGCCTTCTATATAGTAAGTGCTACATAAATATGATTACTAGCTATAGATTACTGAATTGTGTTTCTGAACTGCATCATTTTTCATATGAAATTCCCATGAAAAGTATCCCCAGAAACAATAGACTTTTAAAAAAATTATTTGTTGTGTTTGTTTGCACACAGACACACATTCACACTTAACTAACTAGCTGTGTAACCATAAATAAGTCAAAACCTTGTTGAGCATCAACTTCTTAATTTGTAAAATGAGCACTTTGGACCAGAAGATCTCAAAGGTCACTTTTGTCTCTATGCATGTATATTTGAACCATGGGATTTTAAAATTTATTTTATGGGAAGAATTCACTCAGATTACAAGAAGTCAGCCGTAGCTTCCAATTCAGAAGACAGGTCCCTAGAGATTACATAGAAATGCATTATTTCATAGACATGTACTTCTTGCCAAAGCGGTATTCAAGCAGCAATCAGATTAAATAAAACTCCATTTTTCTCCTAGCTGTTAAGTGATCACCTTTCAGTCTGAACTTGCATTAGTTAAAATAATGAAAAAGTGAAGAAAATGGGGATAGAAACTGAGTGGTATTAACAGATGTGATCTCATCAGGGTTCCATTTGTTAAAGGAAAACATTGAATATTAATTAAAAGTTAATTAGAACTAATTGCCAATTAGAAAGAAAAAGTAATTTGAAGCTACCAATAGCCCTTCTATTATTATTACCTTTGAGATTCCTCCATACGTAAGAAGGTCCCCAAGCACAGTATTTTACTTTCCTCCTGCATTTCTATTATAACTTGTACTGTTAAAGTTTGTTTCATGGTTCAGAATTTTCAAGTATCAATGTTGGATTTAGGGTTATCTGCCAGTGCACATCAAGGAGAGGAGACATAAGGTCAATGAGAGGGTGTTCTTATTATTAATTTTTATAAATGCTAATATTTTTAATGTTTAAGATGTTTTGTCCCTTAAGATGTATTTATTTTCTAATAATTCAAGTAGTATTCATTACAGTATAATCTCAAAGTCTCTGGTGGACAGTAGCACACAGCGAGATAATTTTCAAATGGGTGTGTGGGAAGGTAGTTGGGGGGGAAATACAATTTTCTAAATTTGCCTGGGGCACTAAAAAGGCTAGTCCTCAGCTTTGCATAGCAATACACACATCCTGTACCTTTGCAAAAGGTGTGCTCTGCGCATTGCTAAGAGGCCATATCAGACATTGAAAATGACATCAGAAGCTTTGAAAGCAATAAAGCATAGAATTAGTAGTTTTTAAAGTATCTTCTGCCTTGCTAAAATTCCCCCTGTATTTATAGGACAGATGTTGCTTGAGAGGAGGTAATGCTAGTTTTTATTCTGTCAATATGATCTCCTACTGTTTGGGAAAAGATCACCTTATGAGGGAGAAATTAACTCCATTACTTATTTGGTATTGGGCTTCTGTTGTCAAAATGGGTGCAACATTTGGTGAAATTTCAAGAATTAAGAATTGCTGTTTATAATTCAATGCTAAACTTCAGTCCAATAATTCATTTCCTATACATTAGATCACTGATCCATGATGAATGTTTGTTTGCTCCTGATCTGGACAGGGTGAAAATCATCCAACTGTTACAAGTAGTATCCCTCACCCCCATATCCAAAAAGATTTCATGCTTTAGATGATATAATACTTTGGATTACAAACCTTTTTCTCCCCTCCCCCCAATTTGTGCCCTAATTTTAAAAGGAAAGAATGTATGCTTGAGTTTAAAAAGCATTTATTAAACACTTACTATGTGCAAGCATTGTGCTAAGTGCCTGGGATAAAAATACCAAATAGATGAAAGTCTCTGCCTTTATGAAACATATATTTTAATAGTGAGCTGTAACCCTGAATTAAAGGAGATTTACATGGGAATCATTTTATTGGCAAAGACTGATTTCTTAATGCCCCTTGCCTACAGAAGGTGAAAAGTTACTAAGAGCTTGAGAAGGAAAACAAATTCTGGTCTTATGACTTCAAACTTCAAAAAAGAAAATTCACAATTTCAGTCTCTCTTCAGGTCCCTGAAAGGAGAAAAAGATTTAGGTAAAAAGTCGGAGTATAGAAGGTCTGGCACGTTGATCGTGTCCTTGTCACTAGCTTACCACACAAGAGACTTCAGGGAATTTCCTCTTAGATGACATAGGACTTTCTTAGTGGAGCTGAGATATCTTTCTCCCAGTGGGAAAGCTAATTCACTTTGCATATGATCTGGTATATTCTCATTTGCTATATTTTCACCCGTATAGCTTTTCTGATTTGTTTGCTATTTTCTTGGATAAATGGATTTATTTGCTATTCACTATCTGTATTCTTTGCTTAATTGGCATCTGATGGGAAGAGTCAAACATTGGAAATATAGTTTGGAGCACTTCATCCCTGATAAGGGACCATGGGAACTCAGCTTGAACCTAAAAATTATTACCTCCAGGTGTGGCCTCCCCACCTCTGCCTCTAGGCTAACCAAATTGGAAGGGCGATAGATATAATTCCAGCCCAGTACCCTCTGTCTCTAAATGGAACAGTAACCAGCCTCTGCCCCCAAATTCCTGCCAATTCTTCTGACAAGAATCAAATGCTCCCTTGTAGAAACTTGGACAAGGAGACTAGAGATATTTATATCTTGACAGACCCAAGTAGAGATATAAATCACCATGCATAGCACACAATACCCAGTATAGCAAGAAAATGTGTAGGGGACTGGTGGCTAAAAAGTGATATTTTGGTTTGGAAAGTAACAGGGATAGTGGGTGGCGCCTTAGAGGAGTAGATTGGCTCATCATTTCCATAAGCAATGTCAGTATTGATTAAATTATGATTCCACTCATAGTCAAGTTTAGAAAGGAGAAGGGATACATGCAAGGCACTTGGAGAGATGATCTCCAAGGACTAATGATGGCTGGGATCTGTCCAAAATAGCAAGCATTCTTTAATTAGTTTTGAGACTCAACTCTAAAGTTATTATATAATCAACTTTCTACCCATAGAATCAGAAACCTATGAAAGTTTTAAACTGCTGACTGTGCAAAATGCAGTGCTAAGCAGCCAATTTGAATTTGTTCATCTTCCAAATTTCCTCATTTTTTACAAGTTTTACTTCAGTCTTCTTACTGAGGTCATGTTTATACCATTGTAAGGTAAGTTGTTGAAAAGGAAACCTTTCAGATAACCCCCTGTTGGCTTACAAAATGCGTGATCTAAGAGTGATGCTCTTTCAGTATATTAAATACCCCTCTCCACAACCTAATTCATCCTACCCAACTCATGCTCAGTTGACCAAATCCAGCCATGCTTTTGGTTATCTCAAAGAAATAGTTCAAGTGACCTTAAACCCTTAGTTTAGTTTGCTCAACATTATAAAAAGAACACTTCTAACAAATTCATTTCACCTCCATGAACCACAGGGTCCTCATTTATGAAATGGGAATAAAAATAATTGTATAACCTTCTTCACAGTGGTACAGGAGGAAAACTCTATAAACCATTAAGTGCTAAAATACTGTGTAAATGTAAATCATTAAATTAGAGAAAATGTGGGCCTGAATTTAGATTTTATAGAAATAACCACTAATATCCTGAGGGTATAAAGGGAACAGAAAGGAAAGCTACCAGAACATTGGGCAAACCTTCTGCAGTGAACCTATGGGAGGATATGGATAAGAATCTCAAAAGATGGGCAATAATAGATGGCTTGGGATTTCCAGTGTTGGAAGGAATAGCTACATTGATGAGATCTCAGATACGTTGGTGTGTCAGAGACATAATGCCTTTGCATATTCGATATCTAATAGAAGTGAAAATAATTAGTACTTTTCCCTGCCCATGCCCCACCTCCCAAATCCTGACATAACAGAAGTAACATATACTTCTGAAATTCATGAACATTTCTTTTTTCATGGACTAGCTTTGCACTTCTTAATGTGAGATTCCTGTATTTAACTTAGAGTGAGAAAAAAGGAAAAAAAAATATTTTCCTTTTCAAATACATTCAGCTAAAATCCTGGACTGAATCCATAATTTTAAAAACTTGTCATTTATAAGTATTGTTAGTATGGACTGACTGTTAGGTAGTTATAAGAAAGTTATACAATGAAGGGCAATTCACATTACACAATCTAGAAATTTCACCCTGACCTAAAAGTGTCATCAATGCATTTTAAGTATAGTGTAAAAAAAGGTTGCTCAGATGTTAATACATGAATAATATTTTTTTTTGCCTTGGGGACTGTAAGAAATAATTACTATTTAACTTGTAATGAATAAAGGAAAGTAATCCTTCCTCCCTCCCTCTCTCCCATTTTAAAATCTTTATCTTTTGGAACAGATTTCAAGAAACCTTAATAATGCAATTTCTAAAGATCTAACCTTTTCTAATTTGGGGTTCTCTCATCAAAATAAATTATTCTTTAATAGCCTGTGCACAGGAGGAAATGAAATGACAAGTAGCCCATCCAATCCCCATTCTGGAGAAATCCCCCCTGGAATTTATAAAGAAAGAATATGTTCTTCAGGATATTTCCCAGTGGTTCAAGATCTGTAGTTGGAAGAGAATGTCTGAAATTCAGTCACTATATAAGAGGCTGGAAAGTCTTAAACTCATGTAGAATTAAAATTATTTAATGGAATATAAAACAAGATTTAAAAAAACAAAAAGAAATCTTCATCACCAAAACACATTTCTCAACTTGAAGGATTTACAGAAACAGCTGGAGCACATCAGTTCCTATGACATGACAGAAAGGTAAATGTGCCTGGACAATGTTGCTATCTGATTAGGGCTTCTTCAGTCAACTTAATCAAACATGGCTCCTGATCAAGCCACTGCCACTGCATGTTTTTGGTTTCTCTTTTCATCAATGCATTTTCAGTGCAGTAACCTTTGCAAATGTGCTTTTAACATCTTAATTCTTCTAGCTTCTTATTTCTTTCATGAATGTGTTTCCTCCTTTTGTTATCAAAAGCAGTCAAGTTCTGATTTTCCAGGTTAATGGAGGAGAATAGTGACATAAATAATCTATTCACAACAGATAATACCAAAGCCATTTATATTTATCTTCGGATTGCACTTCCTGTGTTGTTTTTGTTTTTCCCAGCAGATTTACCTTCCTAATTATGTTTTATTCAAGCCAATATTTAAATTAATCTGCAGTCCCTGAACACACAACAACTGAGGTGGCCCAGAAGCAGGCAGAGTGGCAGGGAGAAATTAGCTCAAGATTAAATATCTGCTGCATACAATCTACAGTGGCTTATATTAATTGCATACAGTTATAGAACACTTTACACACATTATATCATTTGAGCCTCACAACAGCCTTATAAGGAGGATACAGCAAGTACATGGAGGGATTGTTCATTTCATCTCCATTTTGCAGACAATCAAACAGAGGCCCAAAGAGACCTCTTGAAGGTCACACAGCTAGCAAATGGCAGCATTGGCTTTCCCACATTCTTACTTTGACTTCCAAACCATTCCTCCTTAGATCACATTACCCTAAGAGGAGGAAAAGTGTTGCATAGTGGAAGAAATTTGAAGTTAGAAAGTCTAGGTTACTATGCTTACTAACCCTGTGACCATAAACAGGCTATGTTCCTTTTCTGTTAGTTCATCTATGAAGTGGGGGTGTTGTAATCATATAGGGTTAGGGTTTGAAGTAGATAAATTACTTTTAAGTTACAAAGCACTGAACAAATGTAAGACGAAATTGTTGTTATAACTGTTGTCATTTTTATTATTCTACCTTCTACGTGTGAATAACCAAGAAGTGATCATAATTATTTTTAGATTTTCCTTGGATCCTTCCCCTCCATAGACTCTTCTTATACAGTGCTTTTCCAGTGCCTCTCCATTTACTCTCCCTCTCCTTTATGTCTATCTTTATCGTTTCCATTAGCTTTACTTTACTTTACTTCCAAATTATTTATCATTTTCTTTATGTTTCACTTTAGTGCCAAATTACACACACACACACACACACACACACACACACACACACACACACAGATATCAGAGGGAAAAAAATTTATTTTTTACAGTAAGTTGTGACCTCTTTTTTAATGATATTTTTTGGTTAATTTATTGGTTTGTTTGCCAAGCAGAGACTAGAATGGCTAATGGCATGTTAGTGAAACCAGTATTTGTGCCTGACAAAGGAAACCATAATAGCAGAATATTTTGTTGCTTTATTTTCTTTTTTCTTTTGTCTCTGTTTTTGACACTGGGTCTTCCTATCTCACCCAGTCTAGAAGTACAATGGCCAGTCATGGCCCAATCTCCCTGCTGATTGGCATGGATGCTTCAACCTGCTTAGTTTCTTATCTGGGCTGACTCACCCCTCTCTCAGCTGCTTAGTGGCCCCATGCCCCTGAGGGTTTATCATACTTGTGCCAGACTTAATGTGGACACATGATTGGATTTAGCCCTACTGCAGCTAAGAACTCCTAAGCTCAAATGATCCTCCATCTCAGCCTCAATAATAACCAAGAATAAAACCATAATAATGCACATAATGTTTTTTGCAAATTTCAGGGTAGCCCCCCAAACAACCCCATGGTTCATCTGGCATTGAGGACTTACCTTCAAAATATTCATATTCTAAGATACTTATTAGTTTATCAAATGGTTTGTAGAGTAACAAAAATTATTTCCACAGTTTATATTAAAGTATTTAATAACTCAACAAAGACTATTCCCTAGAGTTGACTGGCCATTTCTGCAACTCATCAAAGCATGAAAATTCTTTGACTCAGCACTTTTGTAAAACCTGATGGCATAGTTGACATTTGCCTCCTGTCTTAAGAAAGGGGTTGTAGTTTAAGCAGATAGAGTTGAGTGTGGGATGGAGAGGATCTTAAAGGAAGAGAGGACAATATGAGCAAAAGCAGAATCAAGGAGTGTAGCTGGCAACAAGTCATCTACTTTGCCTGGAGTGGTAAACAATCATGTGGAAAAACAATAAAGTCATGCTGAATTCTGAAAAGCCCAGAGTGCCATGCTGTGTTTATCTTGTAGGCAACATAGAGATACAAAAGTATTATGAGAAAAAACATTGTCTTCAAAAGGAAAATAAACTGAGAATGAAATGAGAGACTTCAATGACAAGGTTAGGTTGGGGAACTTTCAGGTGCCAGCAGCATATTAAGATGGAAATGGTAGGCATACAATCAGATGTAGGTCTAGAACTCACTAGAAAGGTTAGACCTGGAGATAAAAATTGGGGAACCAAGGTACAGAGATCATAGTTAAATCCATAGCTGCTTGTATATGTACTCATGTATTTCAGTACTACAATGGATCCATGATCCAATCAGAGTGGGTACTTACAAATCTCAACTCATTCTTTCCTTCTCATCACAGACTTTTCTTGTCCATGTCTTTCATCAATCACCCACAAAGCATCTAGCTAATGAGTGGGGAAGCCTTCTTCCAGGATTTTGATTCTTTTTAAAAATATTTTATGGGTGTAGCATTCCTTTTCTGATGCCTCCTTGTGCTTTTTAAAAAAATATTATGAACTCCAAAATTACAAGTTATAATGCAAAACTACCAAAAGGGGAGGAAGATTTTCCATGTAAGCAGCTAGGTGGTGCAGTGGATAGAGCAGTAGACATATAGTCAGGAAGACGGAGTTCAAGTCCAGACTGAGACATTTACTATTAACTATATGACTCTGGGCAAGGCCTCAGTTGACCTCTGTTTCCTCAAATGAAAAATGGGGATAACGATAGCACCTAACTCCTAGAGTTGTTACAATAACCAAATGAGATAATAATTGTAAAGCATTTAGCATGGGACCTGGCATACAATGGGCACTAGCTAAATGTTAGTTGCTGTTGTTAACAACAAAATCCAAGAGGCAATAATAGAAAAATATCATTCAAAATAACTATAAAACACATAAAATATTTGATTATCAATGCAAACAAAACACACTAAATATTTGTATATTCTTGTGTATATATATTCTACTATAAAATATTCTTTGAAGAAATAGAGAACTAATTAAATAGCTGGAAGAATAATCAGTATTCAAAATTGGGCTATGCTAGGATGATAATAATAATAATACCAATACTATCTAAGTTAATTTATAGTTTTAACACCACGCCAATTAAACAACCAATAGAATAATTTAAAGAACAAAATAAAACAATAACAAGATTCATTTAGCGGGGGAAAAGATCTATAATATCAAAGGACATAATGAAGAGAAGTAGGAATACAGAAAGAATGGAATGTCTAGACTTCAAATTATATTATAAAACAATAATAAATAGCATTTGGTGCTAGTTAAAAAATAGAGAAGCACATCAATGAAACAGACTAGACAACAGAGAATAAAAAATAATGGAATTAAATAACAGTGTTCAATAAAGTTGAAAACATAAATTACATAAGAAAGAACTCCCTATTTGATAAGGACTATTTGGAAAACTGAAAAGCAGTCACTCATAAATTAAGCTTACACTGACACCTCACACCATATTCAACAATAAATTCAAAATGGATATGCTACCTGAATATTAACAATCATACCATAAAAAACTGGATGAGGAGCAAATGATATACCTTTCATAACTAAAAGTATGATATGTATTCTTAATGAAACAAATGGTAGAGAGAATTACAGAAGATAACATACATGATTTTCATTACTTGAAATAGAAAAGTTTTACAGAAACAAAATTAATCCAGGATAAAAAAGTAAGATGTTAACTAGGGCAAAAGGGAATATTTTTTATCAAATATCTCTGATAAATGTTTGTTATTAGAGTTATATAGCCAGCTTAGAGAAATATATAAGACCACAGACTATTGTCTAATAGACAAGTTATCAAAGGATATGAACAAAGGAGATTAAAAAATTGCAAACTGATAACAGCCATGTGAAAGAGTGCTACGATTCAACAATATTAAGAAAAATACAATTGAAATCAATATGAGGGAGTCAAAGGCACACTCATGCATTACTAGTGGATGTATACATTTGTACAACCATTCTAGAAAGCAATTTGGGATTGTGTAAATAATGTGGCTAAAATGTTCATGTCTGTTGACTCAGAATTTCCACTGCTAAATATGTAATTCAAGGAAGTCATTGACAAAAAGAAATGACTCATACACACCAAAATATTTTTAGTAGTTCTCTAATGGAAGCAAACAACTGGAAATAAAGTAGATGTTCACTGATTTGGAAAAGGCTAAACAAATTGTTGTACATGAGTGTAATTGAATATTACCTTGCTATGAGAAGTGATGAAAATGAAAAGCATGAAAAGACATTAACTGATGCAAAAAGCAATAAGAATAGCCAGGACAACAATATACACAATAACTCTAGCAATTTGAATAGAAAGCATAATTACCACAAAACAATCAAAAAGGAATGCTGCTATCAACAACCATGTGAAAAAAATGCCCCAAGTAGTAATAACTTAAGAAATGTAAATTAAAGCAACTCTGAGGCTCCATATCACAGCTCCCAAATTGTCATAGATGGTAAAAAAGGGAAAAAGAAAATTTTTAGAATAGCTGTGGAAAAAGACACGATGATGTATTGTTGATAGAGTTGTGAATTGGTTCATCTATATTGTTAAGGAATTTGGAACTATGTGCATATAGTCATCAAACTAAGCATACCTTTTGACCCACTGATACCACTAGTAGGCAATTACCCCCAAAATGATGTTTTAAAAATGCTTTTAAAAATACATACATATATATGTATATATATATGTGTGTATATATATATATATAATGTGATAAGAAGCATGAAGAGAGCATCTGAGAACAACTTATAAAGTAACAATATTATTTTAAAAAAAGCAAAAAAATTGGAAAACTTGAAATGTGACTGATATGATGATGACACATAATTTCAAAGGTGGGTGATGAAGCATATCACCATACCCTCTGATAGAGATAATCAACTCAAAAACAGAAAGGAATACATTTTTGGAGGTGGCCAAGGAAGGAATTTTCTTTGATTAAAACAAAATGATAGAATTGAAAAAATATGTTTATTGTAATAATGACTCTCTGAGATAAAGGAAGAGGATAAAGGGGGAAATCTCAGTGATATAAAATATGATATCAATTTAAAGTGATACAACAAAAATTATAGTGAATTGAACAAACAACTAAAAAAAGACTTCCATGTAAAAATAGAAGAGGAAAAAGGGATTATATGTAGAGCCTTACCTCTCTTGTATTTATAACTTGGTTTTAATTTAATAAATTCAACATTTTTTCAAAGCTGACCTATTTTGTGCTTCCTTATGTTATCTTTTTTGAATTATATTTTTTAAAAGTTTATTTGAACCTCTTTTCTTTTTTTCTTTTTCTTTTTGACAACTTTATAACCAACAATTTTTCCTCAATCTCACAAACAAGAGGGAAGGAAAAATCTAAGAGAGAGGGAGAGGGAGAGAGAGAGAGAGAGAGAGAGAGAGAGAGAGAGAGAGAGAGAGAGAAACATAATCATTGTAACAAATAAACATGGTCAAAGAAATCAAATTCATACAATTTTCATGTCCATAATTGTGTCTCACTCTGGACCTTTAGTTTGTCACTGTCAGGAGGTTAGTAGCTTTGCTTCATCACTGGTAATTCATATTTGTGGTTGGTTATTGCTATGATACTAGATCTCAAGTTTTTCAAAGTTGCTATTGTAAAAATTGTTCTCCCAGTTCTGCTCACTTCACTCTGCATCTTACATATTTTCCTATATTTCTCTGAAACCATCCCTTCTGTAATTTGTTAAAGCACAAAAATAGTAAATTACATCCATATACCGCAACTTTTTCAGCTATCCCCTAATTGATTGGCAACCTCTCCCTTTTTTTCCAGTTCTTTAATTCAGGGGAAAAAAATCTATAAATATTTTTGCACACATAGATCCTTTTCCTCTTTCCTCAATGTTTTTGAGGATATGAACAATTTAGTGACTTTTAGGGGATAGGTCCAAATTACTTTCTTGAATGTCTGGAGTAAGTCACAATTCCACCAACAGTGTACCAGTGTCTGAATTTCTATAGCTCCTGCAAAAGTACTCATTTTCCTTGTCATCTTAGCCAATTTAAAGGATATGAGGTAAGCCATTGGAATTGTTTTAATTTACATTTTTCTAATTATTAGTGATTATGAGCATTTTTACTATCACTATTGATACTTTGGATTTCTTGCTTTGACAACTAATTACCCATACTTTTGATCTTTTATTAATTGAAAAATGGCTTTTATTCTTATATATTTGAATGAACTCCTTATAGATCTTAGATATCGCTCCTTATCAGAGAAACGTGATGCAGAGATTTTTTCCTCTTTGCTAATTTTTGGCCTTCTGATTTTAACTGTACTAAGTTTATTTTTTACTAGATAATTTCAATTTTCTGTAATCAAAATTGTCTATAGTATCTTCTAGGAACCTCTCTAACCCTTCTTTGTTTTTGAACTCTTCCTTTATCTATAGCTATAAAAAATTTTTTTTCCTGCCTTGTACCTCTACTTTATGAATTAGCCCTTTACCATTCATCTATTAGGTATTTATTTTGGCATATGGTATGATCAGTTGGTATAAACCTAATTTCTGCCAAATTGCTTTTGAATTTTCATAGCAGTTTTGTTAACAAGTTAGATAATAGTTAGATAATAGATAATTAAACCCTAGTAAATAGGGTTGTTAATTTTATCAAATACTATGTTAATTTCTTTATGTTTTATATCTACTCTGTTCCATTGATCAAATCTTCTCTACTCTTTAACCATACTTTTGATGATTACTACTTTTTATTAGAGTTTGCACTTGGGTCATTCTAAGTCTCCTCCCTTCTTACCTTTTATTATTATTTTCCTTGAGAATCTTGACCTATTTTTTCCTTCAGATTAGTTGTTTTATTATATTTTTAGATCTATAAAGTAATTCTTTTGTAGTTTGATTGGTGTGACAAGGAATAATTCAAGTAATTTGGAGAACATTGTCAGTTTTATTATATTTGCCTTGCCCAGCTATGAGCAATTAATGTATCTTCACTTATTTGTCTGTCTTTATTTTATTAAAGAATGTTTTGTAGTTGCATTCATATAGTTCTTATGTGTGAATAAATAAGTGGACTCCTAAATATTTTATACATTCTATCAGTAATTTGAATGAAATTTAAAAAACATATTTTTCCCAGTATTTTCTAAGTAGGTTCCATCATTCTTAAAAGCTAATAGCTTTTAAGCTAAAAGTGAAAAGTCTTTAAGTTTAAAAGAGCACTAAGAATTTTGGGACAATGTGTAAATTAAGTGATTGTTGATTTTTTTCCTTTACTTCATATTCTGCTATTTTGTTGATTTTATTATTTTAATTAATTTCAGTAGGCTTTGTTTTCATAACATCAGCAAAAATATAAATAATTCCTTTTTTGCTTATATTTTCTCAATTCCTGCACTATCTAAAATAACAGTGGTGATAATGCACATCCTTGCTTTACCCCTGATCTTATTGGAAACTCCTCTAGTTTTTCTTCATTACATATAACGTTACCTTTTGGTTTTAGATTGATGATATTTATTGTATTAAGGAAAGGCCCATTTAATCCTTTGTTTTTTTTTTAATTTAAATATAAATAGGTATTGCATTTTGAGAAAAACCTTTTCTAAACCTTGACTCTGATTTCTTAAAGGCAATGCAAGTAAAGCCCAGGGTTTGGCAAGTTGTTTCTAGCTTCAAAGGATTGAAATAGGGGCTCACTAGTAAACTAAGATGGGTAAGAATACATCTACCTAAATGCAAAGGTACTTATCATTGTAAGGCTAGTCACTAGGTGGTAAATTCTTTGACCATAGCATCTCATACAAGACACATAGATACATATCTTTTAAATAGAGCAACAGTTAATGCATAACTGACATCATTTATCTGATGACTTTAAAAAACGGGTATATTAACAACTAAATTCATTTTAAAAATATCATGTTGTACATTCAGGGTATTCTTTTCTAAGCTAAAATTAGTACTAATACCACATCATTCCCAATTTCAATGTTTTATGTTTATTTTGTCTCCTTAATATTTTGCTGCATAAACAATAAATACTTTTAAGCATTTTTATTAGATGTCTTAAACACAATGGTAAACAGTTACCCTCATACTCAAATTATTATCCCCATTACAAATACATAAACTCAGAAGCTCTGAAAATACATGCTTCCATTTCCCCTCAGCTCCTCCCCCATTGTTGAAAAACTGAGTGTTTTACAATAGCAAAACCATCCTCTGTTTCTGACAGAAATGGATTAATCATACCACAACCCAGCTAGAACTTGTTTCTCCTGTAAGAGTCATAACGTGTGCTAAAAAACAGTAGGGGTTAGAGGTATATAGAGTGAAGAATTGTGGTTAGCTGTATTTTGAGTTGAAGAACATAATTTCCTATATGCAGTAAATTTTCCTCATGAATCTACAGAGATAAAGAATATAATATTTAGCTTAGGCTATTTCCAAGTGCTATGTATGTATAGATGCAGATGTGAACATATACATATATGTGAAGGAGTGCATGTACATAGGAATGATATTTATGTTACTCATCGACCTTTAGAGAAGCAAGATGACATAATTTATTTTCAGTGCTCTGATTTATAGCATCGTTACATCCAAAATTAAACAAAAGAAAAATGTAAATGCTCAGCTATCAAAATAATATTACCACTGAAACAAAAGACAGACTCAATTTTGTTATTCTCACTCAGATGAAATTCTCATTCTACAGAGGAATTAGAAGCTTTCCTATTATTATGAAGTGCCTTCCATAACTTCCTTATGAGTGTAGAATTTTTATAGTTTATTTTGGATTCTGACTCAGGGGGATAAATTTGGCATTTTATAGCCCAGCATCAGATCAGGCGGTTTTTTTTTTCATTCTTTTCAGAAAGTCCTTTGGAGCTCTCAGATACATAGGTAGATAGGGTACAAATGTTATGCTTTTGAAAGTGGGATGTACAAAACACTGCCTGAGGGATAACTAATTGACTTCCATTGTAATGTGCTGCCCCAAGCGAATTGGTGTTCTTTCTATGTCTTAGTCATTTTTAATTTTACTTCTTCATGTTTCAAGAAAAGGTTATTTCTGTCTGCTTTAATCATGCAACAAGGAAAAGAAAACAATGCAAAGGATTTTCAATCATAGATACAGACTCTTAAAATTGAAGAGGGTTCTAAGAAGATGAACACAACATTCAAATCAAATAATTCACTCCAGATTTTGGGACAATTACAAATATTTTCTGGAATATTCGATTTCAAGCATTATACTCTTCACTATGGTTTAAATTTCATAAATTAAATTGCATAGCACACTAGTATAGTTACTCTACAATTAATAAACACTGCTTACTTATTATAATGATTCATTGTTTACCATCTTGGGCTATTAGTTTAGCTTAGGGTCTTGAGCCTAAAAGCACTATTTTTGCAAAACACTTAAGGCAATCATAAGTCCATAGAAGCCTTCTGTATAACCTATTTTACTGACAAACAATTACATTTTAGATTGAAGAGGTGAAATGATTAAGAATATTTGACTTAGTTGCCATGACAGCATGCATTTTTCATCAGGCACAGTGTAATTACTACAATTTCAATGATGTAAAATCAAGAAAGATGATAACAAACAGCAGAACCATGGAGATATTGCCATTGCAACCAGGTTGCCATAGCAACAGTGATAATAATCCCAGTGATAGATGTTTTCTCTTGCTCTTTCCATTTTGTACGGTTATAACATTCAGAGCCAGTTTTTACCACAGCTTTTTATAGTTTATTAGACTGTCAAAATAGTTTATGAGATGTTGTTGCAAAGGAAATGACTGAGTTCCGTAGCCTAATAAAAATGCCAAATACTCTGTTTACATACTGCTCCAGCACTTAACAAACATTAAAAAATTGTATGAAAAATGATTTGATATTGTATCTGTATTAATCAATTTGCAAGGCATAAGCTTTGTCACTGAAGGTCAAATGAATGCCTTCAAAGCACTACTCTTAGAGGGTCCTTTGCAGTTGAGTCCTGACACCACAATACCAACCCTTTTTACCTGAATGTTAGTGCAAAGCAAACAACCCACAGGAAATACTTTGTAAGGCTACAAGATAAATAGTTATAGAAGGTCCAAACCACACGTGTGTTTTAAATAGTTTGGTGGAAATATTTAAAGTGGAGAGCCAGAAAAATTGGAATTGAACTTTTAAAGAAAACAATTTCTGGAGACAACCAAAGATACAGACTAATAATTCCAGACATTTACAGAATAAACACAGTGTATGTGTTTAGGAAGAAGTCAAACATATACAATGGTACGTGTATGCATGTAAGAGGCATCTGAAGGAGAAACTATATTGTACAAATTTGCATATATAAACTCAGGAATATGAGGTAAAGTATGCATGGACATACATAATCAAATATCTTACAGCAGCTATTTCCCCCTTTAAATGAAAGGCTCAAGGTAGTAAATATTCTCGTGGTTCATATCTATGATGTTGTTGGTGTGAGGAACTCTCAGTGTGAAAACTCCCTCCACTGCTACAGATCTGAAATTTGTCTACTACAACTTAAGATCAGCTTCCTGAGAGCACTGAGACATTCATTGACTTGCCCATGGTCAGAAATCCAGTATATGTCAAAGGAGAACTTGAACTCTGGTCTACTAGACTCCAAGACCAGCCCTCTCACCACTTTATCCTGATGCTACTCATCAAATCTACTTCCATACAAATCTACCAAGTATTTTATTCAGTAAGAGAAGCTTCCTTGAAGAAAAATATGTCCATATCAAGACTCTATCCATGGTCAGTTCCCATCTGGCTTAACTTGGTTTCTCTACTAACTTCTGCATCTCATCAACAGTAGCCAATCCTCCTCCCCAATTCCTCAAGATCCCTTTTATGTATTGTCTTCCCCTATCAGGAAAAATATGAACTTCTGAAAGGTAGATACTGCCTTATTTGTTTATATTTGCATTCTCAGCTTCCAGCACAGTGCTTTACACATATTGAGTGCTTAATAAGTGCTTTATTTCTGTATCTGTCCATCAAATACAAACAAGGCATAAACTTTGTAAAAGCATATTCACTGTTTCTGCTGGACACTCAATTTGCCGAATAATTTCCATCAGCACATTGACCAATTCATGCCTCTACTTACACTAAACTATTTCCTTATAGTGAAACCATGCCACTATTGCTGTCAAATATGCATATTTGTGAATTGTGGCAGTAGATAATAGAAATTTCTGAATGAAGAATTATATATTTAAAAGACTGAATCAATAGCAAAAATATTCTAGCTATGAAATTTTGATTGGCCAAGGGAAAGTATGAGGTAGGAATAAGAACTTGATCTGCAATTTCATTAGTAAGAAAATTCTCTAATGAGGACTCTATTGATACTATTTGGACTATAACCATCTATGAAA
Source organism: Trichosurus vulpecula (assembly GCF_011100635.1). Taxonomy (NCBI): domain Eukaryota; kingdom Metazoa; phylum Chordata; class Mammalia; order Diprotodontia; family Phalangeridae; genus Trichosurus; species Trichosurus vulpecula. Next base: position 274,472,412 of record NC_050573.1, on the reverse strand, counting down.
GCTGGCTGGCCTGGTATGAAATACAATTCCATACCTTATCATTATATAGAGTTTCAAAGAGGGTGAGAGGGTTCATTGCCCATGGTCCTTAGCCAGTATGAGTGAGAGTCAGAAATAGAACCCAGGTGTTCCTGGCTCAAATGCCTTCTTTTATATTCTATGCCATGCTCCCTCTCTGAAACATTGGGGTGAAAATGGGGTGAAGGAGACAAAAATCACTAAACTAGTTGCTGGGGGATCTGTTCTGAGCTCTCTTTCCATCTAGCTGTGTGACCTTGAAAAAATAACTTCTCCGCAGGCCTCAGTTCTATTATCTATAAAAATAACTGGCAGATTAGATGACTTCTAAGTTCTCTTCAAACTCTAAAATTCTATTATCCTGAAGCTTATTTTTAGGAATGCTTATCTTTTTAGGCACAAATATGGAACTGAAAAACATTTCACTTCTCTACTTGAAAGGATTGGTGATTCCATCAGGGTGGGTACTCTCTACATGTATGAAGATTGCAACCCTTCCATATTTTAGTAGATGAATTGTTATAGCAAGAAATTTTCTGTACCAAATGTAACATTTAGGCAATTAGTCCTAGCAATTAACTAGGCTGGCCCTTGAACAACAATTAATTACTGAATATCTAGTCAAAGATTTTCTAGTCTAGTAGGATCTGTCAAACATGTGCCCATCTTGTATAGCCTTCAGGAATAAAGAGTCACTACCTATGCTTTCATATAGGAAATGAAATAGGGTTTTAATGTAGGTAAGTCTCAGCTCTTCTAATCAATCAACAAGGATTTACATGTATCTGCTGTGATGCAAAAACTGTACTAGGTGCTGGGAATTTTAAAAAAAAGACAGTCTTTGCCCTTGAATATTTCACATTCCATTGGGGGAACGAGATAACATATAAACATATAAATATAATGTATAGCCCAATAAATATGTAGTACTTTCTGGTGGGGGTAGTTGCTACTAGAATCTTTGGGATGGGAGGAATGGTTTTATGCAGAAACTGGTAATGAGTTGAGGAGTCTAGGGACCTAGGGATTCTGGGAAATTCCAAGCATGAGGACCAATCTATGCAGAGGTACAAAAATGAGGACCAGTAAGCTGGCCAATTTAGCAAAGTATAATAGTATAATAACTCTAGAGCATATATACATATATATGTTATATATGTATACATAATATGTATATATATACATATATGTTATATATGTATACATATGTGTGTGTGTGTGTGTGTGTGTGTGTGTGTATAAAATAAAGTATAATAACTCTAGACAGCCATGAAGAAGAAACCAGGTTGTGGAAGGGCATTGAATGCCAAACTGAATACTTTATTACCCAGAGGGAATAAGGAGGCATAGGAGCTTTTTTTAAGCAGGGGGAATGACAAGTTAGAACTGTCCCATTAGAAAAACAATTTGTGGGGAGGAGCCAAGATGGTGGCTGGAAAGCAGGGACTAGCGTGAGCTCCCCGCCAAGTCCCTCCCAAAACCTATAAAAAATGGCTCTGAACCAATTCTAGAACAGCAGAACCCACAAAATAGCAGAGGGAAGCAGGGCTCCAGCCCAGGACAGCCTGGATGGTTGCTGGGTGAGGTCTTTCGCACAGGGAGCTGGGAATGGAGCAGTGTGGAGCAGAGCCCAGCGTGGGTGGTGTGAACCAACCAGACCAGGAGCCGGGCGGAGCGTGCCCTAGCACCCTGAATCAGTGAGCTGCAGCAGTTACCAGACTTCTGAACTCACAAACACCAAAGACAACAGAGAAGGTTAGTGGAAAAAGCTGCTGGTGACAGAGCGAAAGAAGGAGGTGGCTGTTTGGCCACTGCCCCAGGGGCAGCTACAGAAATACAGCTGCAGTTGCTTCTGGCTCCAGGCCCACCTGGTGGGAGGAATTAAGTGGCGGATCAGAGCAGGAGTGCACAGCCTGCTGAAGATCTGGGTCTAGTCCGGGTGGCTGGTTCTTGGGGAAGGAGGAGTGCTGGGGTAGCAGAGCTGGCTGTAATAGCTCTGAAATCCACAGCGTATCCCCCCAAGCTTGGAACATAGTACTCTTTTCTCTACAAGCAGTCATACCCCACTGAAAAACTCAAGGGTCAAGTAAGATGGTTGGGAACATGGCCAAGCAGGGAAAACATGCCCAGATTCAGTCTCAGACTTTGGAATCTTTCTTTGGTAACAAAGAAGACCAAAACATACAGCCAGAAGAAGTCAACAAAGTCAAAGAACCTACAACAAAAGCCTCCAAGAAAAACATGAACTGGTCTCAGGCCATGGAAGAGCTCAAAAAGGATTTGGAAAAGCAAGTTAGAGAAGTAGAGGAAAAATTGGGAAGAGAAATTAGAAGGATGTGAGAAAACCATGAAAAACAAGTCAATGACTTGCTAAAGGGGATCCAAAAAAATACTGAAAAATATACTGAAGAAAACAACACCTTAAAAAATAGACTAACTCAAATGGCAAAAGAGCTCCAAAAAGCCAATGAGGAGAAGAATGCCTTGAAAGGCAGAATTAGCCAAATGGAAAAGGAGGTCCAAAAGACTACTGAAGAAAATACTACCTTAAAAATTAGATTGGAGCAAGTGGAAGCTAGTGACTTGATGAGAAATCAAGATATTATAAAACAGAACCAAAGGAATGAAAAAGTGGAAGACAATGTGAAATATCTCATTGGAAAAACCACTGACCTGGAAAAAAGATCCAGGAGAGATAATTTAAAAATTATTGGACTACCTGAAAGCCATGATCAAAAAAAGAGCCTAGATATATCATCTTTCAAGAAATTATCAAGGAGAAATGCCCTTATATTCTAGAGCCATAGGGCAAAATAGAAATTGAAAGAATCCACCTATCACCTCATCAAATAGATCCCCAAAAGAAATCTCCTAGGAATATTGTCACCAAATTCCAGAGCTCCCAGATCAAGGAGAAAATACTGCAAGCAGCCAGAAAGAAACAATTTGAGTATTGTGGAAGCACAATCAGAATAATCCAAGATCTAGCAGCTTCTACATTAAGAGATCGAAGGGCTTGAAATACAATATTCTGGAGATCAATGGAGCTAGGATTAAAACCAAGAATCACCTAGCCAGAAAAACTGAGTATCATGCTCCAAGGCAAAATATGGATTTTCCATAAAATAGAGGACTTTCAAGCTTTCTCAGTGAAAAGACCAGAGCTGAATAGAAAATTTGACTTTCAAACACAAGAATCAAGAGAAGCATGAAAAGGTAATCAAGAAAAAGAACAAGGAAAAGAAATTGCAAGGGACTTACTAAAGTTGAACTGTTTTGATTACATTCCTACATGGAAAGATGATGTGTATGATTCATGAGACCTCAATATTAGGGTAGTTGAAGGGAATATGCATAGTATTATAACAAGGAACCAAGTTATCCTGTAACCTTCCCCTCTGCTGGGGCCTCCCCGTAAACACTCAATCCTAAGTGTCTTCCTCCCTCAATTCTCTGGTCTCTGCAGTTCCCTGATTTCCACCCTCTGATCTGCCCTCTCTCTGCAGCTCTGTTAACTCTGAATTCCTGCTTCTTCTCCTTGGGCTGAATTATGACTTCTGAATTCTCTGCAAATTCTGAGTTCTATGGCTACCTTCTGGGTATATATACTCTTTTTAGTGCCTGAGGGCTTCACACCAAGTCATCAAAAGAATGTAGTCCTGGGGCTTAGCTCCTGGTAAGCAAAGGCTTGCCTACAAACAAACCTCTATTAACTGGCCCCACCTGAGGCCTATTGAATGGGGCAGGAGGGGTGGGGAGGGGAAGAGAGAAGATCTTTAATCACATTATCATCACAATGTCAAACTAGAGAGATGCCTCACTGGGTTGCCCTGGGATCTCTCCTTGATCCCCCTTCACTCAATATTTTTATCAATGATTTGGAAGAAATCATATATTATGTACTTAGTTTTGCACTTGACCTTAAACTGGGTGTTTAGGTGATAATCCTTTTTATGACAGTCAGGATCTTAAGGATGTCAACAGGCTAAAAAGATGGACAGAATCTAAAAATATAATTTTTTTTTAAACAAGGATGACCATAAAGATCTACACTTTAGTTCAAGAAATCAACTTTAAAAATTCAGGAGAAGGGAGAAGTAGCTCAACAACAGTTCCTGTATTAAAAAAAATAAAACCTCTCTGATATGCAGCCTTAATTTTAGGAGGAATGGTTTCAACAGCTACAGAAAAAAGAAGCAGAGTTTAATAGCCTATAAGGAAAAGAAAGATAGAAATCTGTCAAGAATGAAATTCTAAAACAGAAACAGAAGCAATTCCAATGAAAAGAAAAAAGAAAAAATAAGGAGGATCCTAAAGAGTTGACTCTTCATGGAACTTGTCAGCACACTTAACCTTTTAAAAAAATGTATAGCCAGCCTCTGGGTTCAACTCTTGCCTGTGATACATATTTATTATTTGACCTTGAATATGTTCCTTATCCTCTCAATACTCAGGATATCTCTCTAAAACTGAAGTGCAGGTAAGTTGCCAATCCTATTCAAAGAGATAGTTTCTTCATCCAAGAAGCTCCCTAAACCAATGAAATCCCAGTCCAATACTCTTTGTAAAGAATATAAAGTGACAGTGGACAACCAAGGCTTAAGTAACTAAAGAGGAATACAAAAAGAGCATTTTAGGAATCATTCTCTAGATACTGAAACTCAGAAGGAGATAAGGCTGCTGCTGAATGCTCAGATGAGAAAAAACTGTGGGATTTTTTTGACTAGACTAAGACCAATGGGAGGTTCAAAAATGGGAGATGTTCTCTGATCAGAGTAGTTGGAATGATAACAGTAAATATCATACAAAAAATATAAAAAGACAGGACTGTTTTGTTCTTACTTTTCTTCTTTTTAAGAAGGATTTGTAATGTGGCAACCCAACAAAGCTTAGGGTATATTTATAGAATTATAATGTTTAGGAATAGGAAGGTGGTGATCCCACTATGCTCTGGTCTGATCAGACCATATCTAGAATGTTACTTACAGTTGATAACTAACAATTAAAAAAAAAACATTGGCAAGACAGTGGGTAACCAGAGTATGAACAGGATGGTGAAAGGCCTAGAGATCATGACTCATTATACTCAGTTGAAGAAACTAGGTGAGTTATCCAGCAAAAGAGAAAATTTGGGGTCTTCAATTGAAAGATTATGTGGAAGAATGACTGGAAAAGAGGGGAAATAGAAGGGAGGTAGATTTGGACTTGGTTTGGAGATGGGCTTCCAAAAAGTTGGAAATATGCAAAGGTAGAATGTAATGCTATACTGTGTGTGGGATTCTTGTTAAAATTGTTGATTGGACTTTCATATGATTCAAATTCATGTCCTCCTTGACATGATGCTCTTCTTCTTGTCCCTCTTCCACCTATGAATATTGCCATGCAACTCAACCAGTGACAAAATTTATGTTCAACTCTACTTGGGAGAAATAGCAGAATTCTGAGCCCTTGAAATACTATGTGGATCTTCTTCATGGTATCCAGCTTAGAAAAACTAAATGAAACCTTCTGAGAATGGGAACAGGATTAAAATCTGAGTGACTGAGAAGCAGAAAGTGAGAAGGTTGTTCTTTAGGATGGTCACAGGTCTAAGATAGGGTATATATGTAGCTCACTGAACTGAAATATTTCATCATTGATCAAAGTTAAGTTACCACCTTCTTCTATACTTAGGAGAATTCTCTTTATCTTTGATCCTAAGAGATCACTCTGTTCAAATCATAGCAGATTTTTCTTTGTTCTGGGACATATTATTTGTTTCTTAATTGGGATTAATTTGGTATATGATTATGTCATTGTGTATAATTTATGAAATGACTTGTGATTAATTTGGTGTGTGATTATGTCATTGTATGTAATTTATGAAATGACTGTTGGGATCCTCATTATATAATATCTTAAGACCAATAACTCCAAATTCTATGAAAATATAACAATAAAAACGAATATAGACCAAACAGATTAGCATGTATTTGGTTTTGTTGCTACAAAATACTGAGTTCACAGCATTTTGAATTTGGGTGTCTATTTTACTCTTCTATGTCTACAAACAATTCTTACCAAAAGTTCAGACTAATTAATTGAACTAGGAATTTCAAATTTCAGTACTTAAAAATTTTACTTAAATTTTTGGTCAAAATTACTTTAAAGCCTGAGGTTCATTATGTCATACTGGAGACTGATTTAATACCATAAAGATGAAATGGAGAATTGAGAAAAAGGCAACAATATTTCAAACTCTACTGTCCAACATATATACCTTTCAAATAAGTGGATAATTCAGAACAACTCACTGTTCAAATTGCTCGTTTAATCTGAGTTTTCAGTTTGGCAGACAAAGAAGGAGAAAGAAAGAATAAAGAGGTCATTTATTAAGTACTTACGATGTTCTAGGCATAGTGCTAAATACAAGAGGCACAAATGCAAGAAAATAGGCAGTTTCTACTCTCAAAAAGCTTACATTCCAATAGGAAAAGACAAGCATAAAGAGTAGCTGGGAAATGGGGGAGGGAAAAAGGAGGCCTATATTGGCATATGAATGCTGCTAAAGAGGTAGAACAAGCTGGAAAATTATTTGAGATGGGAGAGAAGTGAGCATGGCTAGGGTAATAACTGGAATGATGATTCTGATCAGTGATTTACCGATCAGGAGCACAGGCCACAGGATAGAAGTAGATTGAAATGGGTGAAAGTCAGTTGCCCTAGGAGTTGTAGGATTTTATGTTTTTATAACTATCACTTTTATTTAAGTTTTTAAGTTGGTTCTCATTTGATTAGGTACGATAGTTTCAGTTTCCTTCATTTTTTTTTCTTAATTAATGAATTCTACTTTTTTTATCTTGGGAATCTGATATTTTTCTTAATTTTTAAAATCACATTATATTGTATATATGTATATATGTATATTTTTTCAGTCTTCAGGAAAAAGCAGTATGTCTTTTTTAATTTTGCATATTTTATTTTCAGAATTTTTGTGCATTGATTTTTTTTTTAACCTAGTTTTTTTCTAGGATTTTTTTTAGTTGCATTCTCGATTCAATGGTTTCTTCTTTATCTTTTCTTAATAAATGTGTTTTAAAATATAAAATTTTCCCCAAAGATTTCTTTAGGAGTATTTCAAATATTTAGATATGTTTCAGAACTATTTTATTTTAACTTGTTAATGATTTGTTCTATAATCTATTCATTACTAAAAATATCATGGTATTTAGTCCCCATATAGATACAAATTACCCTTACTGGTGATAGCATTTGTTGCTTTCAAGTCTATAAAGGATTTGTTTGAATTTCTGTTTCCCTGTATTTATTTTTGAGTTGTTTGATCACTTCTTGTAAAGGTGCCTTACAAAGTTGAGAACATGTTTAATTCTTATGCTTCCCATTCAGTAACTACCAGAAATCTATAACATTTGGTATTTTCTCTAAAATTCTATTTTAACACTTTGTTCTTTCTAATTTATATCTCTGTTAGTGTTGTTCAAGTCTAAAACAATCACATCTTTAATTGGCAAGAAATTTTTCCTTGCACCTAATTTAGATCTGCCTCCCTGAAACTTCCAATTATTGCAGCCCTCTTTGCCTTCTCTCACCAAGCAATTGAATTCAACTCAAGTAAACTAACATTAAGTGTCTATTTCAAAGTCACTATTCCATGCACTAAAGATAAAGCCAAAATAAAATTGTCACTGCCCTCAAAGAGCTTGCATTCTGATAGAGAGGGATGACCTATGCACAGTCAAGTATAGTAAAAGATAGACAGTGAAAGGGGAAAAGGAGAAATCAAGATGTTCTTGGAATATTTAAGGAGAGAAAGAATACTAATATCAGGTGATGTGAGCATTTATAGAGGACTTCACATGTCTCTATTTCGTCCTCGAGGGTGATACAGCAGACAATTTCAAAAGCATTGCCAATATCCAGCTAAACTACATCCATTCCAATTCCTTGTCATAGCATTTTAGACACCCTCTCAGATAAGGAAATGAAGTTAATCCAGCATCACTTCATCTTACTTGACATGACTATGCCCCTTCTGGCTCTCACTGATACATTTTCATGCCTTGGATACTTACAAACTGTCTCTTATTATTTGTGATGAAATTTTAACCAGCAATCAATGTCAAGCTCATTGGCTAAACAGAATGAAGTAATTAGCTGCATTATGTTTTAGAACATCTGAACTTTCCTATCTCCACTTCCCAGCTACCTCTTTGAATAGTTTTTCAACTGTCTCTCCCAGGGGACCTGCACAAAGTTGTGTATATTCTTTTGATTCTCTTGAATGTGGTTGATTTCAGCTAGATGAATTGAACTCCTTGGGGACAGTGAGATTATTATTAATTTCTCACTGAATTTGGCTTTCAATTCCCTATTGTTTTTCATGTTATTGATATATTTTAACATCATTTGCATTTCTCCCTCTGACAATGATACCCTTATAGCAAAGAATAAGAAGTGGAGGGAGAGTGGGAAGCAGTTCATCAAACACATAAAAACAACCCTTGATACTATATACTGTGTTTTATACTTGATCTTCCCTCCCCCTCCAACCCACAGTGCTAGTGACTTCCTTCTGGGATTATCTCTCATTTACAAGGTATGCATCTTGAGGGGGGAGTGAGTGGATAGGTGGGTGTGTGAGTGTAGGTGTGGGTATGGGTGTTGGAGGCAAGGTGTGGTGTGTGTGTGTGTGTGTGTGTGTGTGTGTGTGTGAATAGTTTATATGTTGTTTCTCCCTTTAGAATGTGACCTCCTAGTGGTCCAGGAATATATTTTTATCTTTCTTTGTATTACTTACCACAATGCCTGAGGGCACATAGTTAAGTGCTTAATAAATGCTTCTTGAATGACAATGATTCTATCCCCAAATTTCTCTACCTCTACAAAGCTTATTTAACCATTTTTTAATTCATTAGAATCTACCTTGTTTCCAATTCTTTGCTAATACAAAAAAGTGCCCCTAGACATATGTCGATGCAGAGATGACCTTTCTTTTTATCATGGTCCTCTTTAAGGAATACACCTAGCAGCGGAATATCTGAATCAAAGATCATAGAGGTTTTAGTTACCCTCTTTATATCATTCCAAATTCTTTTCCAGAATGATTGGATTTGTTCACAACTCCACCAATAGCACATGAGTGTGCTGGTCTTTTTTGTAGTTTGTTTTCCTTTAGCTACTCCCATTTTTGTAGTGTTTATCAATATGCTAAATATAAATGAAATTAGAGTTGTTTTGATTTTCATTTCTCTTATTATTAGTAATTTGGAACATTCTTTCTTATAATTGAAGTAGGTTACATTCCTTTTGAGATTGGCCTGTTCAGAATCTTTTATACCTTATCCAATGAGGATGAGCTCAGTAGTCTTATATATTTTTTTAATTGAGTACATATCTTAAGCATATACTTATGAGAAAAATTTGATTCAAACATTTTCACCCCATTAATTGCTTCCCTTATTCTAGTAGCATTAATGTTGATTAGATAAAAGTTTTCAATTTCATGATCAAAATATCTATTTTATTTTGAGTGATTGATTGACTCTATCCTTCATTTGACTAATTGTTTGGGAATTTACGTATTCCATCCCATCTCTCCCACTCCCACCCACATTCCTTGGTCATAGTTCTGAAAGGTACCTGATCTTGTTCTTTTATGATTTTTTATAATCAATGTTTCAGGTCATGGGATACATGGTCATGGGAAGTTTATTGTGGTAAATTATATAAGTTATTGGTCTAAACTTAATTTCTGCCAGACTACTTTCCTGTTTTGTCCAAAGTTCATGTCAAATAGGGAATTTTTCACCATGTAATTTTTGTCCTTGACCTTCTTGAGAGCTAGATTGTGGAAATTCCTTTTCATCCTCCTATTTTAGTGTATTGCATTTATCTACTGTTCTATTTTTAACCAGTACCAAATAGTTCATATGTTTACCCCTTTGTAGCATAATTTGAGGTCTGAAAATGTTATTCCTCTTTCATTCAGATTTTATTTTACTCATTGTTTCCCTTGAGATTATAGATCATTAATTTCTTGAAATGAATTTTAGTATTAGTCTAGCTGTATAAAATATCCCCTTGATAATTTTATTAGTGTAGCCGTATGTCTACACATCAATTTAGATAGTATAATAATTTTTATTGTATTGTCTTGGCCCAACATTAAGCATTGATTATCCTTCCAGTTATTTGTCATTTAGGAACATTTTCTGATTGTTCCTATAGCAGTTCTCGCTACACCTTATCTAGATTTTGCCAAAGAGATCAAGACGCTAGAGATGGCTAGTTCCTATTGTAAGCAGAATTCCCCCAGCTTTCACCTCCTTGACACTCACTTCCCCAGGGGAGGCTAGCTCTGACCATCTGCCCATGGAGGGGGCAGCTTTTGACTCATAGACCTTCCCCTCCTTTCTCTTTATTTCTTGGACTAAGAGAACCTGTGGGAATCAAGGGATGCAGAATTATGGAAGACATGCTTAGCATGGAACAGGAAATGGGAAGTGAGCAGCACTTGAACCAATCCAAGTGGAGCAGATCCTGCACTGCCCAAATCACAAGCTGAACAGAATTTAGTGTCCTCTGCTCCATTTCCCTTTTATTCCCAAGAGGATGAATATGTGTTTCCAAAACTGATGTTTCCCTAGGACATAGGAGGCATTATCCATGTGTCTTAAAAGTTTGTTTATTTTTTTTCTTAAATGATTGCTTTGTTTCTTAAACCAATGCATATAGTAAAGTTGTTGATTGATGAATTGTTAAACTGGATATGATGTTGCTTGAATGTTGCATTAAGTGGATCCCCAGGGAAAGTAGAGAGATAGATTTAAAACTGTGGAATTTGCCAGAGTGAGATTTCTGGCTGAGGGCTTAGAACTGAAAAAGAATTATTGATTTATTTTGTTTTTACAACATCCCAGGACGGGGATAAAGTATATATTCACCAAGGTCTCTCAGGGCATATGAGTCAGTAACAGTGGCAGCTAAGTGGTTGCAGTTGACACTGAAGCAGGCATCATCCATACCATGGCCTGAAAAGGAAAACCACTCCTCCAGCAGGGACAGGGCAAGGGAGTGGCTTTACTTTCAGTCCAGAGAGACAGTAAAGCCCCAAACTGAAGACTATTACAGGTCACAAAACCGTCCGAGGAATAGAGTGGTAAGAGTTAGCTGACAGATTTACTTGCTTACTCACCAGCTCAGCACACACCAATACCAATACTTCTATCAATATAAGTCTTCCATGTGCCTTAGTAGATTGACACCCAGGTATTCTTATGGATTTTGTAGATATTTTAAATTGGGATTCTATTCTTGTTATCTCCTCCTGGGTTTATTTTTGTTATCTAGAAGTGCTGTTAATATTTGTGTGTTTATTTTCTTGCTTGCTAGGCAGCTAGATGGGGCAGTGCATAGAACACCAGGACTGTTTCCTGGTGTCAAGAACACATGAGGTCAAATGTAAACTCAGATATTTAATAGCTGTGTGACTTTGGGAAAGTCACTTAATCTTTGTTTCCCTCAGTTTCCTCAACAATAAAATGGAAATAATAAAAGCACCTCTCTCTACAATGGTGGTAAGGATCAAACAATAGAATGTCTGTAGTGTTTAGCACAGTGCCTGACATATAGGAAGTACAGTGTCAATGTGCTCTATCATTATTACTAATTATATCAATTAATCACTCTGCTGATTCTATAGGATTTGTAGGCAATGTCTTCTCTTCTTTTTATTCACTTTTATGCCTTCAATTTCTGTCTCTTGGCTTACTGCTCTTGCTAGCATATCCCAATAAATAAAGACTGGGAACTGAGAAGTATAATAGTTGCTCTCTAACTTGGACTTAAAATATTCTATATTTCTTTAAATATTTTTCTCATCATAAACTCCAAGTCCTATTTATTCTATGTTCACCATAATTCTTTGATATTGCTTTTAGCATGTTCAAGAATGAGAATTATGTAGATTCTCTTAGTGAATTGCTTTTTCAATTTATATTGATTTATAATACCCGTCAACTAGCCAGTGATGATACGTCAGGAAAAAAAAAAAAGAGAACCAATGTCTCTATCTTATTCATTCATCCATTTATAATGCAAAGATTTGTTAAGCACGTACTGTGTGCAATTTACTGTTAGCCATTATTAAAGATGCAAGAAAAATATAGAAATTGTCCCTTCCCACAAGTGGTTTATATTCTAATTAATAGGAGGCATGGTATATATAAATATATGCATACATATGTATATGTATGTATGTTTGTAACCATAATACAAATTAAAATGTGAAAAGTAGATAAGAAATACATATTAGTTTCATGAGTAGTTTCATGAGTGTTCATTAGTTTCATGAGGTCCTAGGGGACCACTTTCAGGTGAGATGATCTGGACAGATTTCATCGTGGTTGTGTACTAGATCTGTTCTTTGAAGGAAAGGTAGGATTTCAACAAATAGAGATGAGGGAGGGCATTGGAGCCTTATGAAATAGTATGAACAGATAACTATAAGGAAAGTTTGGCAAGGTTAGCTAGCTAGCTACTTCTTTCTCACCATCTCTATCAAGATGGTCTAAGTGACAAAAAAAAGAGAAAAGTATAAAAGAAAGAGAAAGGGAATAAGCATTTCTTTACTAACTGTTATGTGCCCAGTACTATTCTAAGCACTTTACTAGTAGTATCTTATTTGATTTGCACAATAGCCTGGTGAGATAGGTACTCTTATTGTTCTTATTTTACAGCAGAGGAAACTGAGGCAAGCATACATTAAGTGACTTGCCTAGGGTCACACAGCTAGTATCTGAGGTCAGATTTGAACTCAACTCAGATCTTCCTGACTCCAGACCCAGTGCTCTATCTACTGAACCATCTGTAAGAGTATAAGATAGCAGAAAATAGAGAATTAATCATAACCATGAACATGAATAATATGAATTCATTAAACTGATGAAGGTAAGAATGGCTTAGAAGGCAGAACTGAATAATATTTTGCTTATTTAAAAAACTGTGTGAAACAAATTTATGCAAAGTTAAAATAATAGGCTGTATCAAAACATTTTCCTTCAGGTGAACTGAAAAAAAATTGGAGTAAGTAAATATGTTCTTAGATGAGGCAACAGTAAAAATAGTCTAGGAAAAATACATTCTATTTAGGAGCCTTAAGTAGTAAATTAATATCAGAGTTTAGTACCAAATGGCATAACAATTAAAATTAAAGAAAACACAAAATGATCACATGAAAAAGTAGTCAGTTAAACTATAATAGTTGGGAACCTCAAAGTATTCTTTTCAATACTACTCACATCTGAAAAGGGGGGCGGGGAAGAATTCCTGGATGTGTAATTGCCAAAGATCTCTTTTGAGCCCTGTTCCTTTTTCCCTTAGTGATCTCATCAGATCTTATGGGTCCACATCTCTACAAACAATGTTTATCAGGTCTATATATCCAGCCATAATCTCTCTTCACAACTACCATATTACCAACTGTCTTTGAGACATCTTGAACTAGATATATAAGAGGCATCTAAAACTCAGCATGTCCAAAATAGTGTGCAGTACTTTTCCCTGAATTCCTTTCCTCCTCTGAATCTCCTTTTTACTGTTAAGGGCACTACTACTCTCCCAATCACCAAGTTTCAAAACGTCAAAAGAAAAATTCTTAAAATCAAAGAACTTAACAATACTAAAATCAAAACAAAAAATTGAACTGATAAAAAAATTAGGAGCTTTTTTAAAAACAAAAAAACATTAACATAAATGTCATTACTTAGTCTTATTAAGAAAAATAAAGTAGAACATTAAATTGTCATTATAAAAATAAAGAAGTCACAAGAGAAATAGAAATAAAGTAATTTATTATAATATATTTTGCCCAGTTATGCACTAAAAACTTGTAACTTAAATGAAAAGGACAAGATATATATTTTAATATTAAATACCCAGATTAACAGAACAAAGCATGGAGAGCTTAAGTAACAAATTCAAAAGAGAAATTGAACAAAGTGTAAATTAATTCATAAATAAAAAAATCTCAGGACATAGAAGATTTGTGCATGGATTTTATCAAATGGTAGTAATGACTGACATTTATACAGTACTTTAGTTTACAAAATATTTTACAAATAATTGAATTTTCATAATGACCCTGTCAAGTATGTGCCATTACTACAAGGTTAAGTGACCTGCCTAGGATCACAAAACCAGCTATTATCATCAGTATTATTATTATCAGATATTCAAAAAACAATTGATTCCAATATTATATAACTCTTTGACAAAAATACTAACATAAGGGATCTTGCTGAATTCTTTATATGATATAAATATCTTAATACCAAAATCAGAGACAAACACATAGAGAAAGAAAACTATAGCTTAGTACCCCTAATTAATATTGGCACAAAATTTTAAACACATGCAAAGAAACTTATATAAAATACATAAAAATGATTACAAATTTTGACCAAGCTTGATTTATATCAGTAATGGAGAGCTGAAAAATATTAGAAAAACTAAAAACATGATAAACCATATTAATAAAAAGTAATCAAAATCACATGATTATATCAATAGTTTCAGAAAAATTCCTTGAAAAATGTCACACATTTCCATTAAAAAAAATTTTAAAGCATTCAAATCAATGGACTTTTCTTTAATATGATAGATTCTATCTATGTAAATCCAAGACCCAGAATTCTATGCAATGTTATAAAATAGAGGTATTTAGAATAATATCAGTATTAAGGCATGGATATAAATTATCATCACTATTGTTGATATGCTATTGGAAATGGTGGCATATCAATAAGAAAAGAAATTGAAGGAATACACATAGTCCAAGAAGAAACAAAATTACATCTTTCACAAATGACGTTTTGTTTTACTTGGAAAACTATAGACCATCAAGTAAAATGAGTAACTTTAGCGAAGTAAGGGGACATAAAATATACCCACATAAATCATTAGCCTTTCCATGTTTATCACCAGGAGAATCAAGCACAAAATTATATTAAAAATTATAGTTAAAAGAAACTTAGAAGGTATAAAATATTTAAGAATCTACCTACTGAGGCATGTAAAGGAGCTATATTAAAATAATTGTATAGAAATAAAGACCAAACTAAATCAGTGCAGATATTCATTGATCATAGTTCGGCCAAACCAAAATAATGAAATTGACATTTCTACCCAAAGGAATTGATTCATTCAGTGTCATATCAATCAACTACCAAAGGATTACTTTATATAGTGAGAAAAATTAACAAGAAAATTGCCCTAGAGGAACAACAGGTCAATATTCTCAAGGGAAAATTTAAAAAGCAGAAGGAATGATGCCTAGCATTACCAGATCTCAATCTATACTATAGAACAGTAATCATCAAAATTATTTTCACTAGTTAAAGAGTAGAGAAGATGATAAATGGAGCAGAGTGGGTTCACAACATAAACATACTAATGTGTTGCTTGATAAAATGAAAGACTGCACCTATGGCAAGTATTCACTTGATTTTTTTAAGGTAGGAAAGCTGATTAGCAAGCTGGCAGGAATTAAAATTAGACCAACATCTTACATTATAAACCAAGACAGACTCCAAATGGGTAGGTACATCAATTATATATAAAAGGACATAGTATGGACAAATTAGAGGAGCAAGGATAACACCGGATAGGAATTTATGACCAAATAGAGTTTAGAGAGGATCACAAAAGATAAAATGGACAAGTGTGATTGCATAAAATGTAAATGCTTTTGCACAAACAAAATTATTGTCATTAAAATTAAAAAGAACACAGTTAATTGGGGAGGAATCTTTGAAACAATTTTCTCTGATACCAGTTTGATATTTTTCATACATAAGGAACTGATTTGAATACATAAGAACAAGAGGCATTTCTCCATAGATAAATGGTCAAAGGATGTGAACGGGAAATTCTCATAAAGAATATGTCGGGTTCTCTATCTTGTTGGTCACATGAACTGTAAGTCCCCCATGCTTTCTTTCAAGGTGAGCTAGCCCCATGACTATGATTTCCAGTCTTAATTCAAATCAATATTTTGTTGTAACTGTTCATAGTTTCCACCAATTTGCCTTATCTTTTCCCCAAATCAAAATTCATGGGATGATAATAGTATTCCTTAGGCAAAGTATGTGTTCTCAAGTAGGCATAGGGTTATGGAAATGAGAGATGAGAATTGAGTCAATTCTAAATTCCTGTTATCATCATACTTTTTCTATCTTTCTTATGAGATCAAAATTAGAATATTAATTTTATCTTGTTAAAAATTCTGTACTGTAACTACCAAATAAAAGCAACATTAGAAAGTAGAACAGAAGAAGAGCACTGACTATACAGGGAAACAAATCTCTATTATAAATAGTTTACATTTCCTTCTGTATTTTGTAAATATATTTATATTAATATATTCAGAATATAAAATATCCACAGATTGCTCACTAATTACATAAGAATAAAAATATGTTGATGAGGAAGGAAAGGATGTGTCCTTACATTTCTTTAAACCATTACCTATTTCCCATTATTGAGTTCAGGCAAAAAATGAGGTCTTTCACAAATACTAATAAGGTCAAAAACAGTTATCTAGGTTAGAGGAGAAATGAAGAATTATGGGCTGGTCCAGTCGTGAGAGAGTGTTTCCAGGAGGACAAAGTGTGTACACAGGAAAGGGGGACAGAATTACAATAGGTTCACAGAATAACAACTGACTAGGACAGTAGATAACATAGCATATAACAGAGGGGCCAAACTAGCAAGTCTGATGTACAGAGACAGAGAGAACCTCCTAGAACAGCATGATGAGAATGAGAGTAGATGGTAGAGGAAGGAGATAGGGCATTTCAGAATCCAGGAATGGACTGGAACAAATAAACATAATGGGCATATTATATTGTGAGAAAATCCTTAAATGAATCAGATGGCCTAAAACACACACACACACACACACACACACACACATGCACACACACACAGACACACACATACCATCACACAGCAATCTCTGTTCAAGGCAAGTCCAAGATTTAGAATGATAGGAATCTTTCAGGTGATGGCCAAGGTATACTGAAAGAGTCTACTCTCAGTTTGGCCCACAACATGCCTGGCCAGAGACACAATTGCCTTTAGTTGTTTATTTGTGCGAGTATTAAACCCCAAAAGCAAACTAAAATTAAAAGGAAAATGCATAGGACAATAGATGTTGTTGTTTCCTTTATTTTTGCTGAATAGTTTACATTGAAATTGTGTATCTGACAATAGGAAATGTAATATCATTATGGAATATATTCTGTTGGCCCCAATACCTAATTTTCAGAAGTACCTCATCTGAAATGAGTGCATTTCTAGAACTAGCAGCTGTCCACAGAAGGCTGAAAATGATGTCGCTTAGTCACAAAGGAGAGATAACAATATCAGGCAAAGTTTCTAAAATTGTTTATGTTAGACTTTCTGAAAAAAATACCAGATACAAGCATACATACCTGATACCTATATATCTACGATAACATACACACAGTAAACCATCCTTCTTCACATATGTATATGTATATATTGACACACATATGGGCATATATGTGTGCACATATTCATATATGTGTATAAATATTATTTGGTCAAGCCTGTTATTGCATCAATGTAGGCAATTTTCAGTGTGAAAACTCCTTCTACACTTTTCAAAGTGAACCATAAAGATTTTTAAGACTGCCCTTTGCTATTTTAGGCAAAATTATTTTTATAATGGTGATAATTAATCTCTTCCTAAGTACATATCTATGTTTTTTTACATAATAATGATGAAGTAGAGCCAAAAATGTCTAGATTTTTGTACCATATCCATTTTTTCATTGATATAGGAAGGTCCTGTTCAATAAACATCCTCTGCTAATGCATTGTCTTAAAGACTTGCCCAGGCAATAGGAAGTTAACTACCTTGCCCAGTATACCAATTCCTGTATATATCAGAAGCATAACTTAAATCCAGGTCTTAAGAGATTCAGGCTGGTTTACTATCCACTACTCTATAATGATGACACCATAGTTCCTTCTTGTGGGATTTTTTTCAATGTTTTCAAAGATCCCAAACTCCTTGGCACAGTAATTGTCTATCATTTGTTCATCTAATATGACTGGAAATAACAGGATACCATGGAGTCAGAAAAATTAAAATTAAAAATAACTGAAAAGACAATGGGAAGATCCATAGAGAGCTTGGGAAAGCTGCACCAAGTTACCAGCAATAACTTGCATGTAAGAAATGACATAAAAGTCTATTTAGGTTATGTGTGATTGGAAAAGGATATGGGACTGGTTGTGACATGATTAGAATGAGAAACAACAAATTGATAAGCTAAGTAACATAATAACACCACCTTAAGCAAAAGAAAGTCATTCAGTATATTAGGTAGGTATGCCAAGATCTATCAGAAAACATGGCAAAAATAGCACAGAATAAAAAGGCATATAAGGACTGCCATTTGCATGGATAAAATGAATTGTTATATAGCTGAGTCAGGACTGATGAAGTTAAAGGTAAAAATTGTGGCTTATGGATGTTCCTAGGAAGGAATTAGGTTCGACTAAAAATGAAAATTTCTTCCATGAATAGAATTTAAAACAGGACCAAAAGTCTTAAGTTATAGTTTCAACAGGAGGAGCCACATAAGGAATTGAAATGAGGGTGTTAGTGAGGAGAAGAACATTAATTATATTTTCCCTCTAGATTTGTAATATACAGACATTTTCGAGGGGAAGGGTAAGTATTAATCCCAAATATATCCTATATGACAATTTAAAAGAATCCATTCTACCCCAGGTTGTCTTACCTTTAGTCTATAACTGATGTTCAATTGGAAAAAACAGTTACTGCCTTCTCCCCTCCCATCCTTGAAAAAAGTCTTTGTTTCCACTTCATCCTTTAAACAACAAAATAAAAATAGACTAATAAGCAATTGCAAAGCACTTAACCATGGGAAGGCTAGATAATTATAGCAGCAATGTAATTCGGCTATATTTAACAAAGGTGTTATTTCTTATTGGAAAAATCTTCCTTCCCTTCCTCTAGTATCTGCCCTTCTGCATAAGTGACCCAAGGAACTTTCCAATATGGTTTTGAATTCTCCCAGTTAGAGGTTGCTCCCAAGAAGAAACTTTGGCACTTTGGAAGGCTCATTAAATCTCTCTGGGCCCTCGAGTACCATTGAGTAGACTGCCGCAGTAATTTGCTAAATGTTATCCTAGGGACTTTAAAAAGTTCATGTGCCTCACAAAGTGACTAACTTACTCCAGAAAAGGAATTTACACACTAGAGAACCTGTCAAAAATCAGTTCTTCAACTGAGACCCATTCTGTGATCTCAGAAGTTGCTCATTTGGATTATACATTAAAAAAAATGCCAGCCCGAGTTTACTCTTCCCATCAACTTACTAAGTATGCCCAATGGGAGAATCATATCTTTTAAGTGGTGCATGGAGTTTTGGCCTGCTTTGAATTTCAAATTAGCTGTCCTGGAAATGGATCAGCTGTTTCTTTAAGGCTTAAAGTAGTTTTATAAACACTGTTCTGAGTTTAAGTGAAACTAGAACTATCTTCAAACTCTCAAATGACATAATCTAAATAAACTAAACTAACATCCATAAAGAAGTTTCCATTACAGTAATGGAAGGATGAAAAGAAACATTAAAGTTATATGATCTTGAGTTTGTGCTGGCTTAGTGTTTGTGTTTGTTGCTTTTCTCTTCTCTACATATGCTGGGCTGTCTCCCCGCTCCCCCCGCCCCCAATCAAATAAGGTTGAGGGCTGAGCTCACCTAGTCACTTAGTTCTAGAGTACACTACCTCTAAGTTTTACCTAAGTTTTCCTTGTCATGAGCCAGGAGAAAGAACAGTGGGAGAAACTGAAACTTTCAAACTGGGGAAACTTGGGATAAAACGTGGAAACTAGAATTTAAACTGAGGTCCAAAGTGCCTATGTTCACAACAAAGGCACAGTTCAGGGATATTAGTCCTTCATCAGTGCCCTGGCTCATCTGGAAAGTTTTCAAGCTGTCAGATGACAGCAAAAACATGATCATTAATGAAATAAACATGTAAAATCCTTGAAAGTAGGGATTATTTGATTATTTGTATTTGTAAAGTAGTGCAGTGCCTGGCACATAGTAAGCATTTAACAAATGTTTTGGCAAATAAATAATTGAATGAATGAATGAATAAATAAATAATCATGTATTATGTACTTATTCTAAGATATATCATGGTGCAATGGATAGAGGGTTATCTTAGAAGCTAGAAAGACCTGGATTCAAGTCACACCTTTGACGTTTATGGCCTGTGTGATTCTGAAATCATAACTTAACCTTTGATGGATATCGGCAACTCTCTAAAGGCCATGAGTTTCATAAAAGCTGCCAATCTGCATTGGTAGAAGGAGTTTTCTCACCTGGGATTTCATCATGTCATTAAAATCACAGTTTAATCCTCATTGCTTATGGTCTACTAAATACTATGAACTGATATTTTTTAACATTCCTGAAAAATATTGCTTCAATATTCTGGGTTATTTTCTGTAGCTGTAGTGAGGGAAGAGAAAGGGTATTAGAAGACCGACAAAAAAAGACCCTAGATCCTAATCCATATCTCCCCATCTCCAATATAAATAGACTAACATCTAATCCCCCATGAATTGCTTGTGAATTACCATACTGTTTAATTCAGCTGTAGCAATTGACATGTCTTGTGAACCATTTGCTTTAGAAATGGTAATTCACAAAACAATACCAGAAGTCTTCCCTGGACATCTGTCCATTTGGAACAGGCAAAACCGGTACTGTCACTTTAACTTAAGAGTAAATATATAGGATTTCCTTAGGCTAAATTTATTTTGTAAGGTAATTAATAAAAAGATAATTAATTGGAAGCTTCTCAGCCACTGACAGTGGAAAACTAAGTATTAGTCTGGTTTAAGCCTTCTTCCCATTCAAAAAGTTAGAAATAAATAGATCTGATTTCTTTATATAGACAAAGTCAAAGCAAATGTTGAATGTAATGGAGTTTAAGGATATGATAGGAGGAAAGTAGGCAGTATTGCAATCTGCCCTCAAGAGCCTGTTGGAAGATGTGAACTGTCTTCTTACTTCTTTTTTCTAACTTCTTTTGTACTTCTGCTTTTCTCATTCTGGAATGGCATCTTCTTCCAACTTGATATCAAGCTGTTAATAACTACATTTTGGGCCTGATTATTCAGTCATTTCAGAATACACTAAATTGAACTATCATCTAGCTCAAATCTCTTCAACTTCTCCATGAGAAGACTATGGGAGGGTTTATCAAATACTTCATTGAAATCTAAAAACAGTAACTCAAGAATTCTATCAGTTTAGTAACCTTGTCAAAAACAGAAATAAGCTCCATCTGCCATGCCATGCTCATGATGAGGTCATGCTGACTATGGTGATGACTGCAGTGTGTAGTGATAGGGGGCTTCAATTACCCAGACATCTATTGGATCTCTCTCTCTGTCTCTCTCTCTGTCTCTCTGTCTCTATCTCTGTCTCTCTCTCTCTCTCTCTGTCTCTCTCTCTCTCTCTCTCTCTCTGTCTCTCTCTCTGTCTCTCTCTCTCTGTCTCTCTTCTCTCTCTCTCTCTCTCCCTCTCTCTCTCTCTTCTCTCTTTTTCCTCTCTCTCTGTCTCTCTCTCTCTCTCTCTCTCTCTCTCTTTCTCTCTCTCTCTCTCTCTCTCTGTCTCTCTCTCTCTTTCCTCTCCCCCCCCCAAAAAAGAATAGCCAAAATCTTCTTGATTTACTTCATTAATAATTTAATTTTCTGAATATAAAAATAAATGGAAATTCTCTTCTGGGTTTAATTCTCACTAACAAAAAAGAGCCAATAGTTGAGGTGAAATGATTGGAATATTAAAGTAGAGGAGATTGCCCATTCCATCCTACAGTTTTTGATGAGAGGAAATCTGGGCATCATCTGAATTAAATCCTAGGTTTGAGGAAAGCAGATTTCAAAGAGTTAAAAGCAAAGATAACTAGGATCATATGGGACTAAAATATTTCAGGGAATGTCAGCCCAGGAAGGATGAAGGATATGTAAAAATAAAATTCTGAAGATGTAAAGAACATCAATTCCAATGAGAAGGGAAAATAGGATTTGTTTGAAGAGACTACTGTGGAAACATAGGTAACTCACCAACTAACTGATTTTAGAAAGAAATGATCAGAAGATAGAAACAAAGCAAGGAAATAGATGATTATACAGCATAGCACAACCATGTAAAATAGCATAAGGAATATTAAAACTCAGAATGAGTTGAGGTTGGTGAGAGAAGCTAAGAAAAAAAGTTTTGGGTTCTTTTTATTTTTTTTTTGCTATATTGCAGAAAAAAGGTCAAAGAAAGGATCTGATATGGGATAGATGTAATAAAGATAACTGATAACAGAGAAAAGGTATAGCTGCCCAACTCTTATTTTGTTTCTGTTTTCTCTGCAAAGGTGAATGACCTTTACACTGGAAATGACAGAACAAAATGGATGAAGATTAAGTTAATAACCAAAGAAAAATGAAGACATAGTAAGAAGGCACCTATCTTTAATTAATTCAACTCATCTGACCAAGATGAACTACTTCCTTGGATCCTGAAAGAATTGGTAGGTGTGATTACTGAGCCCCTGACAATGATGTTTGCAAGATCATGGAAAATGGAAGAGGTATCACTGGATTGGAAAACAAATGTTTTACTGATTTAAAAAAAAAGGAAAGAGAAAAGATCCTCCCACCCCCCCAAAAAAGTTAGACTGGTGAACTTAAATATGATTGTTGGTGGTGAACAACTAGAAAAGGAAGTAGTGATTATAAAGATTCAGTGTGGTTTCATCAAAAATGTGTCACGGTATACTAACTTCATCTCCCTCTCTCTTCCTTTCTCTTTTTCATTCCTTCATTTCTTCTTCCTCTTTCCCTCCCTTCTTCTCTTTCTTTCTTTCCTTCTTATAGCCTTGCTTCTTTTTTCTCTCTTCCTTCTTTCAATCCTTTCTCTTTCTTCCTTCCATTCTTTCTTTCTGTCTTCTTTTCTTCTTCCCTTCCTTTCTTTTCCTTCATTCCTTTTTCTATCTTCTGCCCTTCATCTCTCTTCCTTCCTCTTTCCCTTGCTTCCTCCCTTCCTTTCTTTTTCTTTCCTTCTTTCTGTCCTTCCTTTCTCATTTTCCCTCTTCCTTCTTTCCTTCATTTCTCTCTCTTCCTTTCAGCCTTCCTTTCTCTTTTCCTTCCTTCTTTCCTTTCTTCCTTTCTCTTCCTTCCCTTCTTTTTCCTCCCTTCCAAAATTTCTCTCTTTCTTCCTCCCTCTCTTCCTTGCTTTCTTTCTTCTTTTTTCTTTCTTTTCTTTCTTTCTTTCTTTCTTTCTTTCTTTCTTTCTTTCTTTCTTTCTTTCTTTCTTTCTTTCTTGTTACTAGACTAGTAGTTGAGGGGAAAAGCATTTTATAAAGAATCTCAGACTAATCTGGTAGAGAAGATTGAGAAATATGGTAATGCAAGTAAAAAAAAAACACTGATCATTGATTTTTTCAGTCTCTAATCATTTCCCTTTTTTAGAAAATTGAAAGATTTATTTTATTCCAGTCCTGAGGTAGTTCTGCCATTCTCCATGTTCTTTCAAAGACCATACCCAATTGCTTAGCAATAACACCTGTGTGTTCTTTAAACAGCCTCAGGAGTCATCCATCTGACTTCCTTCACTCAATTAGCCATTTTTGATCTATCCTTTTAGCTGCACCATGTATATATAAGGCTTTGGCTGCGTAATGGAAAGAACCTGGGACTGGGAGCCTGGATACATAAATGCAAGTTCTGGTCCTATCATTGGATGTCATAGAAATCATAGGAATATGAGCTTTAAAACTAAATGGAATAGGAGAGATCATTTAATCTAGTCGTCTTATTTTAAATATGAATAGTTTAACACCAAGAGAATAAGTTACCTTGGGCAAGTCACTTGACCTCCTTAGGTCTTAATTTCCTCATTTGTAAAATATGGGGTTTTGCCTAGATGCCATCTGAAGTCACTTCTAACTCTAAATCTATGATCTTCTGATGATCTGTTATGATGATCTCTTTTTAGCATTCTTTGATTCCATGAATTTAGTGTGTCTCCTTTTATTCCCTGATTCAACGAATTGTTCCTTAATATTTTCCTTAAAAATTATTTGAATTTCATGCTTTTCAAAATTTTCATATAAATATTTAATTTGATCCTTACAATAACACTGAGGAATAGATAGAGCAGGTGGCATTATCCTCATTTTACAGAAAATTGAGGATCACCCAGGGTAAGTGACTTGCCCAAGGCTGCGTAGTTAATATGTGAAAGATCTAGGAACAAGAAAACAGACCCTCTGAGCCTACTGTTATTTCATTAGATCATGCTGCCTTTAATCTATAAAACATTACAAACTTGGTTTATCAACCAGGCATTTGAAATATTTTCATTATACTACAATTTTCATATAAAAATATTAGTCACAATGGAATGTGGTATGTATTATATTGAAGCCAGATGATTTTTGTGAACTATTTTATAGTATTACAAATTATGGGCTTTTCACTTTTTAAAAGATATTTTAATGAGGTTTTCCCATCTAATTAAAGACTCTGGTTGCCAGTTCTTTGGATACACTTTGCAAGTGTGGCTCTTTGTTTTTCTTTAGACATGAAGTAGAAATTGTTAATAGATTATTAAAAATCTAATGTACTATTTCATTTTCACTACATTTTATTATATTTAATTGTCCATTTGTATTTCTACTGAAATATTATTATGATTATACATAAGATGAACACAAGTAGATTAACTGCAGATATGTCCATTGACCTGTCTAGCTAACTCCAGAAATGTTCATCACCACAATGGTGGTGGGATAAACATTTCTGATAATTATTACTCATCATAGTGCAGTCATTCCTTTGCTTTGTACCTGCATCTTTATCAACTCTATGAAAATAAAAAAGAACAAGACTCTGGGATTAATAGAGTTTAAGATGAGGGTAAGGCCTTACTGGTAATCTAGCCCAGTGCTTCTTAAACTCTGGGTTGCATGTAGCAGTGATAATAGGGGTCACAAATGGAAAAAAAAAAGTTTAAGAAGCCCTGATTCTAGTCAAACACCTTTATTTTACAGATTCAGTAACTAAGATTTGGGAAAAAGCTGTGTGGTTTGGTGAAGGTTACATAGGTAGCAAGAGGTAGTCAGGAATTGAAAACAGCTCCAGATCCATAACTTTTTTTTCAGTTCTCTAATAGCACAGCTGTTAGCAATAACAAGAAAGGAGAAAACATTTTACTTCCTGGAACTGTAGAGAAAAAAAGAAAATTACTCCGTGTCCTAAATAGAATGTGCAATGTTTACATATCTGATGTGGCCAACCTGTAGTCAAACTGTTCTTCCTCCTTTCATATGTGATTCTCATGGAGAAAAAAAAAATTGTCAGAGTGGAAATGATGGCATTTATCATAAAGCCCCTATCTTGAAGATCGTGACAGAGAATGGCATGTACCACAGATTTAGGGAAAGCAAATTTCTAATAGTTTGGAAAAAAAGAATAGATATAATCCCATGGACAATTTTGGGGGGGAACTGGTCTAGGAAATATGAGATGCTCTCAAGACTGAAATACTAAAAATAATGAATTGCAGTAGTTCCAATATGGATTGGGAAGAATTGGCTAAAGACATCTACTTGGATACACAGAGAATTCATCAAACAACTTGAATTTTTAAAGGTTAAATAATGAAGCTAGGAAAAAAAAACACTAGCAAAAGAAACAAAATGAATATAAAAGCATACATACCATGGCATTTGACAAGATGGTAGAATAGTTTTATATAAACCTCAAAAAATAGGCTGCACTAAAATTAAATTAAAACCTATCCAAATTAAAAAGTGTGTGTGTGTGTGTGTGTGTGTGTGTGTGTGTGTGTGTGTGCATGAGAGAGAGAGAGAGAGAGAGATTAAGTGTTACTACAAGAAGAGTGGATGGGATAAGATATAGAAATGCAACAATATGGAAATATGATAGAAAAAAGCCTTCAAATTTGGTTCTCTGGTAGTCCCAGAGCCTCATGAATGACATGTAAAGAGAATACAAAAGGAATGGAAGAACGGAACAATTCAGCATAGACTAGAAGATAGAAAAGAGGAGGCAGAAAAAAATAAATGAATACATATTAGAAAGGGGTACCTCAAAAATGTTACTTAAACTAGAAAATCTGGGTTAAGGTAGGGGGGTGGTTTTGAGCCACACAGTTATCTAGGCTGGGAAAAAGAATCAAAAGTAGGGTGCTGGGAGAAGCCAAAAGTAAGTAAATGAATAGAAAAATAAATTAACAATTTAAGTAAATTCCAGGAATTTGAGGTATGGCTAACAAATGATGGGGGAAGTAAACAAGCATCAAAGTAGTATAAGCAGAATTAATCACAAGAACAAAGTTCTAAAAGCTAATAATAAATAAATAAGTGAAGTAAAACACAAGCCTAAACTTCAAAATCTTAAATTAAATGAATTTTTAAATCTATTAAACCAAAAGAGTGACAGAATAAATAATAAAGTAGCCAAATATTTTTTCTTTATGTAATAAACATATCAAAAAAGGTAGATACATAGATATAAATAGACAGAGAAAGAGATAAACATATATAGATTTAGATATATATGCACAAAATGAAAATGAGAGGCTGGAATACATTTACTAATCATCAGGTAATCATTTTTCTAAAAAGAGAGAGCTAGGCCATGCAGTAGATAGAGCACTGGGCCTAGCACCAGGAAAACCTGAGTTAAAATTCAGTTTCAGACACTTGCTAGCTGTGTGACCTTGAGCAAGTTACTTAACCTCTGTTTGCCTTAATCCACTGAAGAAGCAAAATGCTCCAGAATCTTTGCTAAAAAAAACCCTATGGACAATATGGTACACTAGGTCCTGAAGAGTCAGACACAGCTGGATAACAATTTTTTAAAAGCAGGAGTTATAGACATACTATCAGACAAAGTATTTTTTTAAATTACATCATCAAGAGATAAATAGGTAAAGTACATTGTTTACTGTTACTGTAGACAATGAAACAATATTAATACTAAATATATATTTGCATATATATGTATATATATATGTAATTCAAAATGACAGAATCTAAATCCATAAAGAAAAAGAACTATTTTAATAGAAAAAGAAAGCAACAATAATCATAGAAGACAACATATAAAATTTTTGAAGTGGAAATAAAGCAGCCCTTATGGGAAAATAATATCTTTGAAAACAAAGATTAGCCACATCGAAAAGGAAGATGGGTAAACTGAGGATACAAGTTTTAAACTAGAAACCTGGCAAATTAACAAGTGAAATAAACATATAAGAAGAAATTCTGAATGTTAGGGGAGAAGTGGATAAAATGGAAAATTTTTAAGAAACTTTACAAGGAGGAACAAAACTAACCCAACAAAATTAATGTTTGAAAAGAAAAATCAAAGAAAATTATTAGCTACAAATTAATAGAAGATTAAATTGAGTTCTTAAACAATCCACCTGCAGAAAATGAAATGGCACAAGCCATGAATGAATTACCAAAAAATGAGAAAAATTCAATTCAGATACACACATATTTATAGGTAAATTATATCATGCATTCAGTGAACAATTAATATGTGAAATCAATTAGTGCAACTTTAAGCCATTAAATTTGTGTGCTACACAGATTATTATCAAAAATCAGAGAAAGAAACACTATACCCAACTACTTTTAAAAGGGCAAATATAGTTCTACTGGACAGTGGCAGGGAATATGATAGACTAATAACACTAAACAAGTAATCAATAAGTTTCCATTAAGCATATATTATGCTACTCTGTGCCAAAAACTTACAAATTGCCGTCAAGGTGTTTATTTTCCACTAGTGAATAATGATGCTAGATCTTTAAATAAAATATAAACAAAAATAAACAAAAGCAAAAATAAAAACCATAGCAATATATCCCCAAAAATTATTCATCAAGTTGTATTAATACAACAAATTCAAGAATGACTCTACATTAAGGAAATAATAAGCATAATCAATTACATTAAAACAAAAACAATCCACATAATATTATATAGTTTCAAACATCTTATGAAATTCAACATTCATTTACACTTTAGAAAACCCAAAACATAAGCACATAGTGTGCGTATATGTATATCATACATTTATAATAAAAAGTATGTATTTAAAACCAGTTTGCATTTTTCATAATAAAAAACCTAGAATTCTCTGCAATGAATTCAAGCATAAATAACTGAAAGTGGCTCCTTTCTCCCTTGATTATTTAAAAGAGTTCTAAAAATGCCAAGAAGCACAATAAGAAATGAAAAAGAACTTAAAAGAATAAACATTGGTGAAGAAACAAAAGTATCCCTATTTGCAGACAACATGATGGTTTACTTACAAAATCCCAAAGAATCAGCAAATAATCAAATTGAGAAAATTAATAGCTCCTACTAAAGTAACATAATACAAAAGAAAACCACAAAATTGTCAGTATTTTTGTATAAGAATAACAAAAACTAAGAGAAAATGATAAAATGAGACAGTGAATTTAAATACAAAATATCCAGGAACTATATCTCCCAAAATAAACTCAAAACTTGTTCAAACACAATTATAAAAACCCTCTTTACAGAAATAAAGTTAGACTTAAATAATTGGAGTACTGCTCATTGCTCATTTTTAAACTATGCCAATAGAATAAAAATCAAAATACCAATCAAAATTAATCTAGAGATTTATTGCTATACTAATCAAATTCTGAAAGGCTTGCAACACCAAGAAAAAACAAAGTAATTTTTATAAAGTTTAGAATGAATGACCTTGTCCTGTTGAATCACCAGTGATATCCAGGACCCAGAGACTAACAGGGTGCCAACTATTTTCTTGGCAATGTACTCAGCCTGGACCATTCTTCCAACTAAAAAAATCTGTCATTGGTCATTCCCAAACTGGCGATAGGGATTTAGTTTTTCTGGAAAGGAAGAACATGTCTTCCACAGAGATCGGGATGTAGTCTAGTATCCCAATGGAAAGAATCGGTTGGTGGGGGATTGGTGTGGGGAAATAGCAAGAAGGGGAACTAGCACTTCAAGACCTCAAACTATATTACATGGTATTCCAGAGTACAATCTTAAGCTACTAAATCTTAAAACTATACTAAATTTTTTTTGAAACTCCATGCATAAAGAAATCATCAACCAAATTAGTTAGTGCTGGTTAAAAATAGAAAATTTAGTCAATGTTGTATAACAAGCTAGAGATAAATGAGAATCATATACAAAATGCTTAATAAATATTAATTGCATTGAATATCACACAGAAAAGTTTCGTTCTATTGCATCCTCAGGGTGTGGAGGACCCCTGTCTTCTGGTAAGAACACAAAGCCTTAACGAAATTGTCTTTTCTGTCACCTGAAGTCCATACCAGTTAAATCCAGAGGTTATCCCCAGAGCTTTGGTCACAAGGTAATTGCTTACTTCCTCCTCCCATCTTTCCATCTTTTCCTTTCTCCCTTCCTTTCTCCCTCTCTCCCTTCCTCTCTTCCTTTTCTCCTTCCTTCCCTCCCTCCTTCCCTCTCTTTCTTCATTCATTTAGTCATTTATCTATCTCTATTCACTTGTTTGTCATTTATCTATGCATCTTTCTGCTAATTAATTAATTTTTTTGTTTGGTAATTTATCTGTCTATTCATTTGTTTACTGTTTACAGTAATTCATGAAATCTACTAGGTGGAGGATGTAATTAAACATGGAGCAATGAAAAAATCCAACAGCATTTTCTTTTCTTCCCAATGAAGAGGTAACTTTTATTTCCCTAGATTTTTTTAAATCCCCTTTTGTGGTGGCATAGAAAACCTCATCCACAGAGAGGCTCAGCTCTCCATAAAACTCACAATATTCCTGTTGGCTGCAGACCTCTTCACCCAGTGTTCTAATATGCCCTCTAGATAAAGCCATAATCAAAGGTATTTAAGATTTGGAAACAGAGCTAGAAAAGACCTTCGAGATTGTACAGACCAAACCTCTCACTTTTCAAACATGATAAAAGGGGCTCATATTTCTCTGATAAAGGTCTCATTTCTCAAATATATAGGAGACTGAAATAAATTTATAAAAATAAGAACTATCTCCCAATTGATAAATAGTCAAAAGATATGAAGTTATCAGAGAAAGAAATCAAAGCTATCAAAAGGCATATAAAATGTTCTAAACTACTAATAATTATAGTAATACAAATTAGAAAAACTCTAAGGAATCACCTCACACCTATCAGATTGGCTAAGATGACAGAAAAGGAAAATGGCAAATACTGGAGAGGATGTGGGAAAAAGGTACACTAATGCATTTTTGATGGAGCTGTGATCTGGAGAACAGTTTGAAACTGTGCCCAAAGGGCTATGAGACTATGAATACCCTTTGACCCAACAATGCTGCTACTAGATCTTTATCCCAAAGAGAGCAAAGGAAAACAAAATGCATGTATATGTGCGCAAAAGTATAGCAGCATTTATTTTGTGGTGGCAAAGAATTATAAACTGAGGAGATGCCCATCAATATGAATGTGATGGAACACTATTGCTCCATAAGAAATGATAAAGGGATGGTTTCAGAAAAACATGGAAAAACTTATGCAAACTATACAAAGTGAAGTGAGCAGAACCAAGAGAACAAACTACACAGTAACAGCAATATTGTAAAGATAATTGGCAATGAAAGATTTAGTAACTCTAATCAATGTAATGATCCACCATAACTCCAAAGGACTCATGATATAAAATGCTACCTCTAGATAAAGAACTGATGGATTTAGAGTGCATGGCAAATAATATCTTTTTCCTTCATTTTTCTTGATTTCCTTTTTTTCTTTTGGAACATGGCTAATAGGTAAATATGCTTTGCATGACTTCATACATATGATAGCTATCATATTTCTTGCCTTCTCAGTGGGTGACGGAAAGGATGGGGGGAAGGAGAGAATTGGGAATCAAAAATAAAAATTCAATTATCAAAAAAGAGAGACTCAGAGTTGCAGCAATTTACCAAAGGTTTTTCAGGTAATGCATATGAGGACCAGGATTGGAAATCAGGTCTCCTGACTGCAAGTCTAGTGTTCTTTCCACTGTACTTGTCCATGGGACAAAGGAAATAAACCTGTGTGGATAAACCTTGAAGACCTTCCTAAGAAGTCGATCATAATCTTTTGAGTGTGGACACCTATTTCACATTATCAAAATTGTTTTAAAAATTAATGTAGTTATTAGAAGTCCTAGTTAATCCCATTAATTAGGACATATGGTATAATGCAGAGGTATTAAACATGCCCTAGAAGTCACATGTGACTGGCAACACTCCCAAGTATGGCCCAAAGTCAAAATGTAATTGGGCAATATTTAACAAAATATCTTAAAAATACAATAAAACATGAATAATTTTAATGTGTAGTTTCCTAATTAATATTCACCTATAGGGATCCTTATGAATAGTTGACTGACCCACATTTTTATTATTCCATTATTTTGAATGGTGACTATTAATCCAAGAACTGAAAGAAATTTCAGAAGACCAAAAAAGTTGAGTAGCTCAAGTCACTATCACATTATCCACAGCAGCTCTTCCAAACCTCTCCATCTCTCCTCAAACCTTCCATGGCTCCCCCTCTCATAATTCCCTCAGCTGAGATCCTTGCTTCATATTTTATAGAAAAAAATTGAGGCCATTCATCATGAGTTTCCTCTTCTCCCCTCTTCTTCATCTTCCATCACTCAAATGTCTTCTGCCTTTCTCTTCCTTCATCCTTGTCTCAGATGATGAAGTGGCTTTACTCCTTAGCAATGCTAATTTCTCTAATTCTATCTCCTCCAACATAACATCCCTTTATCCATCCCCACTCTATCAATTATTTCCAATCTCCTTCTCTTTACAGGATCATTCCCTATTGTCTATAAATATGTCCATGTCTCCCCTAGCCTTAAAAAACCATCACTTAATCCTTCCATTCTTGGTAACTATCAGACTATAACTTTTCTCCTCTAAAAGACCATACATAGGTGCCTCCACTTTCTCTCCTCCCATTCTTTTTAACCCCTTATAATCCAGTATCAATCCAACAAAACTGCTGACCCCAAAGTTATCCCAAAGATATGTTGTAGTTTTCAAATGATATTTTCTCAATTCTCATTCTCCTTGGACTCTGTAGACTTTGACACTGGTGATCACTCTCCTCTCCTCCTTGATAATCCCCTCTCTCTAGGATTTCAGGACACCATTCTCTCCTGGTTCTCCTTCTGAGTGCTCCTTTTCAGTCTCATTTTCTCAATCCTCATCTAGATCATATCCTTTAACCATAGGTACCCCTAAGGGTTCTTTCCTGGGCCCTTTTCTCTTCTCCCTCCCCACTACTTACTTCACTTGGTGATTTCATCAGATCCCATGGATTTAATTACTAATTCTATTACTGACAATTCTCAAATCTACTTTCCTACTCCCACTTCTCTGTTGACCGCTAATCTTACATCTCCAGCTGCCTTTCAGACGTCTCAAACTGGATGATCAGTAGATACCTTAAATGCAACATGTTCCAAATGAACTTATCTTTTCCCCTAAAGCCTCTCCTCAGTTCTACCTTCCCTATTGCTGTAGAAGGCAACAGCATCTTCCTAGTCCCTCAGACTTGCCACCTAGGAGTCATCATGGACTCTTCACTCTGTCTTACCCCTCCATATCCAATCTGTTGCCAAGGCCTGTTGATTTCACTTTTTCAACATCTCTCCTATATGCCCCCCCCCCTCCTCTGAAACTGCCATCACTCTGGTGCTGGCCCTCATCACTTTATGTCTAGATGTTGCAATAGTCTACTGGTGGTGGGGTGTGAAGGAAAGCTGCCTGCCTTAATCTCTCTCCACTCCAATTCATCCTTTGTTTGCTAAAGTGTAAATCTGACCATGTCATCCCCTTATTCAAAAAGCACTAGTGGCTCCCTATTTTTTCAGGAGCAAATACAAATTTCTCTTGTTGGCATGCAAAGCCCTTAATAACCTTGCCCCCTCCTACCTTTCCAGTCTTCTTATGCCTTAGTTGCTGACATGTATTATTTGATCCATTGACTGTGACCTCCTGGTTGTTCCACGAACAAGACAAGACATTCCATCTCTTGGCTCCGAGCACTTTCTCTGACTCTCCTCCATGCCTCAAATATTCTTCCACCTCATTTCAGACTACTGGCTTCCCTGGCTTCCACTGTCACAAACAAATTCCATTTGTCAGGAAGCTTTTCCCAAACCCTCTTAATTCTAATGCCTCTCCTCTGCAATTTATTTCCCATTTATGCTCTATAAATTCCATACATATTGTTTGCATGTTGTCTCCCCCATTAGATACTAAGCTTTTTGATGGTGGAGACTGCCTTTTGCTTTTTTTGCATTCCCAGTGCTTAGTGTACTGTCTGGAAGTTAGTAGGCATTTAAAAAAATTTATGGAATAATTGGCTTACGGTAATTAGTGTTGACTTTGTACTCCTATTATAAAGGGATTCAGAGGATTAAGGACCTCTCTGATATATGAAACTTCTGCAACTATTATTAAAGAACATGTATGTAATATACAATGTATGTACATGCATGTATTTGAAGATAGCTAGTTATATTTGTCATGTTATAAATCTATTTCAAGCACATCATTTGGATACTACTATGATAGGTATTAGGCCATTCTACAAGCCAGAAATGATAGACTAGGACATTGTACAATTTGTTGCTGCTGACAACATATTTCATATATTTTAGTAAAAATCAATTTAATTATATAGTGAACATCACGAGAAAATTGTACTATGAAGAAGCGTATTTAAAAAATTATAGCTCAATATGCTTCTCTAGAATGAAAATAGAATGATCTCCCTAAAGCAAAATAATATCTTAAAGTCTGAGGAGTCCAGGAAATCAGATTGCAAATTGTGATCTCTTCCTATATTGAAAAAAAGTTGCATTTTTAATACCACCTTAAAAAGAATGGATACTATATCCCTCTGGCTAAAGGAAATGCTGAACACTTCAGAAAAAGCATAGATTTCCAGGGATTAGAACTCTAGACCCTAGAACTAGAACTAGATTTTTTCCTCTGTGTGTGTGTGTATGTCCCTTGCCTCAAAACTTTGTCACTAAAGATTTCTACATTTCAAAGTATATTTGTCAAACAGACTTGAAGTTAAGGATATCACTGAAAACTATTTCATGAAGAACACTCAGAGTTCTGTTAGTCCTGGGCTCCTGATTACCTCCAGGATCAATACAAATATTCTGTTTGGCTACTAAAGCCATGACCTGTCCCCTTCCTACCTTTCCAGTTTTCTTGATCCCTTCTCTTGAACCTTAGGGACATTGGCCTCCTTGCTTTTGCTGTTGTTCTCTCCCTATTCCTTGAATTTCACATGCTGTGAATGATGTCCCTCTTCATCTCCCAGTCCCTGGCTTCTCAGGCTTCTTTAAAATCTCAGCTAATATCCCACTTTCTGCAAGAGATTTTTCCTCATCTTCCTAAGTGGTAGTACCTTCATTCTGAGTCACCAAAGAGAAGGTGTGAAGAAGGAGGAAGAGAAAAGGGAGGACAAGGAGGAAGGGAGGAAGGAAGGAAGGAAAAAAGTCTATTCTGTTAATGTTTCCATATCACCAGTATATAACAGTGTGTGTGTGTGTGTGTGTGTGTGTGTGTGTTGGGGCATGTTTGTATGCACACAGACACA
Organism: Trichosurus vulpecula; assembly: GCF_011100635.1. Classification (NCBI taxonomy): domain Eukaryota; kingdom Metazoa; phylum Chordata; class Mammalia; order Diprotodontia; family Phalangeridae; genus Trichosurus; species Trichosurus vulpecula. The sequence goes on along the minus strand of NC_050573.1, from coordinate 274,437,577 downwards.
TACATACACACATATACATATATATTTGTGAGAGATCCCTCATAATGTCAAATATATATATATATATATATGTATGTATATATAAGCACTTTTCAAAATGAGGTGAAAGAGGGAGAACACCTATGATTTAATCAGAATAAATAACACATGGTGTGGCACCTCCCCCCACTAATTGAGACCAGAATTATAACTATAATTTATCCATTTAAAGAGTCACCCCGATCAAGCAAATTCCCTTGGTTACAGAGCTAGTGTGACATGTAAGAGAGAGGATTTGAATCCTGATCTTCCTGATTCCAAGACTAGCTCTCTACAAACCATTGTAGGCTAGATTACAATTAATTCATTAATATAATTAATACCAAAAACTTGCAGTGGCAGTAAATAACTGGAAATAAAATAAATGCCCATCCATAAGGAAAAAGCTATACAAATTATGATATGTGAATATAATGGAAAATTTCCATGCCGAGGAAATGACGAATATGAAGAATTCAGAGAAGCTTTTGGAGGCTTATTTGAATCAATCAAGAAATAAATAGAACCCAGAAAACTACATGTATAGTGACTATATCTATATAACTATATCTATCTATCTATCTAGATTAATACAGTTATATAGATATAGATAGTCACTATGCATATAGTTTATGAATATATATAAATATGGAAAGAATAACAACAAAAATGAAACTGAGCTCTGAATAATTGTAATGGTCAACCTTAGTCCTGGAGAAGAAATGAGAAAACATACTTATCTCCATTCTTTTTAAAAGAGGGAATTAAGACTGTTGAGCACTGAATATTCTGTAAGGCAATTAATTTTTTTTAATATTCATTACAAAGTATGACTTGATATGGGAAGCAGTAAGGTATATAGATGTAGATATGTACACATATATGTATATATGCTTGCATATATACATCTGGAAATGTTTGGTAGGATCAATAAATTTTTTAAATGTTTATTGAATTGAACGCATTGTGAATCTCTGACAATGAATTTATGAACTGACCTCTTCATTTCTAAAATAACACCGCTATCAAAAAGGTCACATAACTAAGCTAATAAAACTGCAGTTAATGCAGACAAGGCAGAGTGGCATGAAGGTACCTCAATTAAATGAAATATCTAGTAAATAAATAATGTGTATATGTGTATAGACACATGCTATGCATACATATATGCAAATATATGTACATAAACACACACATATAGAGAAAGAGACAGAGACAGAGATAGAGACAGAGACAGACAGAGAGAGCTACTTACATAGTCATTTATGGATTTATATGCCACATTTTTTCATTTGAGCATGAGGTAATGTAGACTACAAAAGAAGTTCCTCAGGCCAGGGAAACCTTCATGTATAAGTCCTCACCATTTTCCCACAAGTATTTGACTTAGTCTTACAGCCCATGCATATTTTCAGAAAAAGATTACATACTTTAAAAAACCAATATTAACTAAATGAATTCTAATTTTAAAAACCACTCGCTGAACCTTTGTACTGGTAGCAATTTTTAAACAGAATCACTCATCCTTGACAGAGGACTCCTATATTAATCTGACAAAGGTAGTTTAATGAGTAGATATAGGATGATTTAAAATGGTGTAGATTTCCAAGTGATCCATAACTAATAATCCCTTTTAACTACCCTAGAATACATATCATTGCTGGCCACATGTCCACTACAAGGCTAATTCTGTTCTCAAAGATACAGCCATGAAGACATGAAAAAAAAGACATTTCCTCCTGGAATTATTGAGGCAAAACAAAGAATGTAAAAGTTATTCAGCTGAAGGAGATAATTAACATGTAAACACAACACCATTTGTGGCAATTAATTTTTAAACAATTATTTAAATCCATTTGCATTTTTGTACTTGAGCAAGACAGTATCCACAGAGGTATGCTTTACTTTTGAGATTACTTATAATAATTGCATTGAGTGTCTAGGTTTTCTGTGGTTGTTTTAATAGCTATGACAGGAAAACTGGAATTTTCTTTTTCTTTCTTTCCTCCTCCTCTTGTTTTTCTTCCTTTTATAGGGGTATATGTCTTTAATGAGAGGCATTAATTTCTTCTGCTCACACTCTTTGGCTTATTAAGACCTCATCCTAATACTGAAGGAAGGAAAAATGTATTAAATGCTGTCATATGTTGAGCACAGTGCTAAAAGCTTTACAAACATTACCTCATGTGATCCTCACAACAGTCACACAAGGTAGGTGTTATTATTACCACCATTTTAAAGTTCAATAAACTGAGGCAGACAGGTTGTCACTTGCCCAGGGTCACACAGTAGATGCCTGAGAACAGATTTGAACTCAGGTGTTCCTGACTGTAGGTCCAAAGCTCTATCTGCTGCACCAAATAGCCTCAGGGGCAAATAAGGAAGGTATTTAGTGTGCAATATGACTTAGATATGGAACTGGTAGTTTATTCTGACACTTAAATGAGATGCTAAACATAAAAGACTCAGGATACATTAACAGAATGCATTCAGTCCAAGATTTTTAACAACTTTTAATTACTATTAAAATACTATTGGGAGAATAATAATTAAACTTCAGCAGAGTATAAATAAATCTGCAGAACTGCTGAGTATTTTACATTTCACCTTGCTTTGCACTGTCCAAAGAAATATTCTGCTTAGTGTTTTCTGGTAAAACAGACAAGTTCGGGACAAATCCTTTGTCTTCTCCACCTCAGAATCTTTTTTTTTTGCCTCCAGCCAGTTTAAACTCACTGGAAACCAAGGCCCTTGGATCTCTCAAAATCATAAGATTACCTCCAAGTATAGCTTCATCTATCTCAGTTTACTCCTTTCTCAAAAGTAAATAAACAAATAAGGCAAAAAAGACAGGTCAAACCTAGGCTTAGGCTTGCCTAAGCAGAATATAGATAGGCTTTAGAAGTCACCTGATCATAAGAGGGAAACAGAGCCATTTGTGGCTAGAAAGAAGAAAACGCTGAGGGCATGTGCTGTCCCTTCTTGAACATCCTCTGAGTCATCAGTTTATTGTTTCTGTAGCTAAATAAGGCAAATTTTCACTATCTCAAAGTGTAGCCCTGAGTCGCCGTCAGAATTAAGGCTTCCCAACTTCCAAAAGATTTCACATGGTCGTCAGGAACAAGCCATGGCAACTTTGAACAAGCTTCATGGAATGTCCTCTAAGGGCCATTTCAACTTTCTACACGTATAAATAGTGTAATGAAGGGAATTTTTCAGAAAAATAGATGTAGCAAGTCTATTCATATGAATATAGATGATATACACATATATGCATATACATACCCACATACTCTACACGGCAGTATAGACCCCCATAAAATATTTAAATATAATTGGGAAATGTTGAACAAAATAAATAAAATACAATACAACATAGGTGATGCTAACTTGTAGTTTTCTAAGTGGCCCACAGGGACTCCTTCCTATTGGAGTTTTATATCACTGTTACATACTATCACTTCTTAGAGAAGTAGAAAACAATATCATACTTAAATAATATAATACTTATAAAATATAACATTAACTATAAAACAATATACTTTTTTGTCAGTGCTTAACAAGAAAAGAATAATAGATCTTAGAACTAGAAGAAAATCCAAGAGGTCATCTGACCCAACTGTAGTCATCAATAGATAAAATATTGCTATACCCATTTTTACTCATCAGGCAACTTAGATCTAGAGAGATTAATTTGTCTGTGATTATACAACAGCTAATATTGTTAATTTTTATTTAATCATTCAAAAGCTTTTTTTCTCACAATGTATTAAATAAAGTTTGACATAAAGGTGATTCTGGGTTCTTAAAGGCTGTACAAGCTGGAAACATGTCAAGTAGGGTCCTGACAACAGATAGCATCTGCTCTCCAAGAACAAGCCTAGCTAAGCAACAGAGAAACTCATCAATATTTCGTTGGCTGCTAGGTTATGAATTCCTTGTCCATGGCAACTAATGAAATAAAGATCCACAAGCCTCTATTCTCATAGAATCTGAGAGTAATTGTTATAAACATAAAGTATGCATGATAGATTTTTAAATGTGCCTGAAAATAAAGAGTTTAGGCTAATAGAATTTCATACGACAGACACTTTTCTCTTTTTGCCTAGCTTTCCTTTTAAAGTACACTTTATTTATTTAAATACTTCCCAATTACATGTGAAAATTAACAATCTTATTTTTAAATTTTGAGTTCTAAATTATGTCCCATCTTCCAGCTCTCCATCTCTCGATAAAGCAATTAATTTGATATCAATTAAACATGTGAAGTCATATAAAACATTTCCATATTACCCATTTTGCAAAAGAAAACAAAAAAAATAAAGTTTTATAAGTATGCTTCAATCTGCACTCAAAGTTCATCAGTTCTCTCTCTGGAGGTGGTAGCACTTTTCACCATGGGTCTTTTGGAAAGATCTTGGATCATTGTCTTGATTAGAGTGGTTGACTCACAGTTGATCATCCTTGCACTATTGCTGTCACTAGGTGCAACGTTCCCTTCATTCTGCTCACTTTACTTGGAGTGAGTTATATAAGCCTTCTCAGGTTTTTCTGAAATCATCCTGCTCATCGTTTCTTATAGCACAACAATATTCTATCACAATCATATAACACAATTTATTCAGCCTTTTTTCAATTGGCATAACATAAATTTCCAGTTTTTTGCCACCATAAAAATAGCTGCTATAAATATTTTTTGCTAAAAAATAGGTCCTTTTCTCTATTATTTGATCTCTTTGGAATTTTATTATAGTTGTTCAGTTATTCACTTGTGTCTGACACTTCATGACCCCTTGGACCATGGCATACCAGGCTCTTCTAAGCCTCCACTATCTCTCAAAATCTGACCAAGTTCATGTTCATTGTTTCCATCTATCCATCTCATCCTGTCATCCCCTTTTACTTTTGACTTCAATCTTTCCAAACATCGGGGTCTTTTCTCATGAGTCTAATTATATGACCAAAGTATTTAAGCTTCAGCTTCAATTTTTGACCTTCTAGTAAATAGCTTGAATTAATTTCTTCATGTAATGACTGCTTTGACTTTCTTGCTATCTAAGGCACTCTTGAAAATCTTCTCTAACACCACAATTTGAAAGCATCAATTCAGCAGTCCTCAGCTTTCCTTACAAACCAATACTCACAGCCATACATTGCTACTAGAAAAACCATGGCTTTGACTATACAGACTTTTGTTGGCAAGGTGATGTCTCTGCTTTTTAGTATGTTGTACAGATCCATTCAAGGAGCAAGCATTTTATCTTTCCTTCCAAGGAGCAAGTGTCTTTTACTTTCATGGCTGTAGTTGCTGTCTATAGTGATCCTTGAGCCCAAGAATATGAAATCTAACACTGCTTCTATTTCTATTTAGAATGGAGCAAATGGAAGCTCATGACTTTATGAGAAATCAAGAAATTATAAAACAAAACCAAAAGAATGAAAACATAGAAGACAATGTGAAATATCTCATAAAACAACTGGCCTGGAAAATAGATCCAGGAGAGATAATTTTAAAATTATTGGACTACCTGAAAACCATGATCAAAAAAAGAGCCTAAACATCATCTTTCAAGAAATTATCAAGGAAAACTGCCCAGATATTCTAGAACCAGAGGATAAAATAGAAATGGAAAGAATCCACCCATCACCTCCTGAAAGGGATCCCAAAAGGAAAACTCCTAGGAATATTGTAGCCAAATTCCAGAGTTCCCAGTCATGGAGAAAATATTATAAGTGGCCAGAAAGAAACAATTCGAGTATTGTGGAAACAATCAGGATAATACAAGATTTAGCAGCTTCTACACCAAAGGATCAGAGGGCTAGGAATATGATATTTCAGAGGTCAAAGGAGGTAGGATTAAAACCAAGAATCACCTAGCAGCAAAACTGAGTATAATACTTCAGGGGAAAAATGGAATTTTAATGAAATAGAGGACTTCCAAGTATTCTTGTTGAAAAGACCAGAGCTGAATAGAAAATCGGACTTTCAAAAACAAGAATTAAGAGAAACGTGAAAAGGTAAACAGGAAAGAGAAGCCATAAAGATGATATTTGTATAACTCAAGAGACCTTTCTCAGTATTAAGGTAGTTATTTAGAATATACATATATACATATATGTGTGTGTGTTTGTATGTATGTATATATGTATGTATGCATATGTGTATGCATGTGTGTATGTATATGTGTGTATGCATATGCATATACATATATGTATGTGTGTGTGTGTGTATGTGTGTGTGTATGTAGACAGAGGGCACAGGTGAGCTGAATATGAAGGGATGATACCTAAAAAATAACATTAAGTGTTGAGAGGAATGTACTGGGAGAAAGAGAAAGGGAGAGGTAGAATGTAGTAAACCATCTCACATAAAAGAGGCAAGAAAGAGCTTTTACAATGGAGGGGAAGAGGAGGGAGATGAGAGGGAAGAAGTGAACCATATTCTCATTTAATTTGGCCTAAGGACACAATAAGATGTACATTCAATTGGATATGGAAATCTATCTTACCCTACAGGAAAGGGGGTGGGAAGGGATAAGAGAGGGGAGATAATAGAGGAGATGGCAGACTAGGGGAAGGGGCAATCAGAAGCAAACACTTTTGTGGAAGGACAGGTCAAAGGAGAGAATAGAATAAATGGAGGGTGGGATAGAATAGTAGGTATATAATTAGTCTTTCACAATATGACTGTTATGGAAGTGTTTTGTATGACTACACATGTATAACCTATATCAAATTGCTTGCTTTCTCAATGGGGGTGGGTAGAGAGGGAAGAAGGGAGAGAATGTGGAAATCAAGGCTTTAAAAATGAATGTTAAAAATTGTTTTTACATGGAAATGGGAAATAAGATATACAGATAATGGGGTATAGAAATCTATCTTGCCCTACAGGAAAATAGAAGGGAAGGGGATAAAAGACGGAGGTGGGAAGGTAATAGAAGGGAGGCCAGATTGGAGGAAGGGGTAATCAAAATGTCTAGTGTCTTGGGGTGGGAGAGGGGAAATGGGGAGAAAATTTAGAATTCAGAATCTTACAGAGGTGAATGTTGAAACTGAAAATAAATAAGTTAATATAAAAATAAATTTGGTTCATTTCCCATTATATTTGAGAAATAAGGCCTTTATCAGTGAAACTTGCTGAAAATTTTTTCCCAGTTTCCTGTTTTCCTTCTAATTTTGACTGCATCAGTTTTGTTTGTACAAAACCTTCTTAATGTTATATAATCAAAATAATCTATTTTACTTCCCATAATCCTTTCTACTTCTTTTTTTGGTCATAAACTCTTCCTTTATCCATTGACCTGACAGGTACGTTTTTCATTGCTCCCCTCGTTTACTTGTTATCATCCTTTATGTCTAAATCATTTATCCATTTTGACCTTATATTAGCATACAATGTGAGATGTTGGTCTATGCTTAGTTTTTGCCAAACTGGTTTCCAGTTTTCCCAGCATTTTTTTTTCAAATTCTGAGTTCTTTCCCCCAAAGCTTGGATCTTTGAGTTTATCAAACACTAAGTTACTACAGCTATTTTCCACTGTGTATTGTGTACCTAATCTATTCCACTGATTCACCATTCAATTTCCTAGCCAGCACCAGATTGCTTTGATTATTATCACCTTGCAATATATTTTGAAATCTGGAACTGCTAGGAGACTTTACTTAATATTTTTTATTGATTCCCTTGCTATTCTTGACTTTGTTTTCCAGATGAATTTTATTACCATTTTTTCTAGGTATATAAAATAATTCTTTGGTAGTTTGATTGGTATGGCACTGAATGAGTAAATTAACTTAGGTAGAATTGTCATTTATATTATATTGGTGCAGCCTACCCACAAACAGTTAATATTTCTCCAACTGTTTTGATCTGTCTTCATTTGTGTGAAGTGTTTTGTAATTGTAATTGTATAGTTCCTAGTTTTGTCTTGGCAGGTAAACCCCCGAGTATTTTATGTTGTCTGCAGTGATTTTTAAATGGAATTTCTATTTCTATCTCTTGATGCTGTGTTTTGTTCATAGTACATAGAAATGAAAATAATTAATGTGGACTTTTTTATATCCTGAAACTTTGCAAAAGTTGTTCATTGTTTTAGCTACTTTTTTTAGTTTATTTTCTAGAGTTCTCTAAGAATAATATTGTATCATATATAAAGAATGATAGTTTTATTTCCTCATTATTTTTATTCCTTTAATTTCTTTTTGTCTTATTGTTAGAACTAATAAGTTATTGAAAACTAGTCTTGAAAATGGACATCCTTGCTTCATTCCTGTTCTTACTGGGAAGGCTTCAAGTCTGTCAACACTATAGATAATGCTTGCTCTTAGTTTTAGATAGAAACTACCTATAATTTTAAAAAGATTCCATTGTGTCTTATTCTTTTAAGACTTTTTAGCAGTAATTTGTTTACTTTCAGTTTTATTAATCTCTCCTTTGATTTTCAGGATTTCCATTTCATTGTTCAGTTAGGGGTTTTTAATTTGTTCTACTTTTTTTTAGTTGCATGCTTAATTCATTGACCTGTTCTTTCTCTTTTTTATTGATGTATCCATTTAGAGATATCAATTTTCCCCTAAGCATTGTTTTGGCTGCATCTCACAAATTTTGGAATGCTGTCTCATTCTTTTCATTCTTTTTATTGATTGTTTCTATGATTTGTGCTTTAACCCACTGATTTTGGGGAATTGTGTTATTCAGTTTCCAATTTATTTTTAATCTTTGCTTTCAGAGCCCTTTATTAAATGTAATTTTGTGGCATTATGGTCTGAAAATGGTACATTTAATGATTCTGCTTTTTTGCATTTCCTTGTGAGGTTTTTATGCCTAATACATGGTCAATTTTTTGAAGGTTCCATTTACAGCTGAGAAAAATGTGTACTCCTTTCTATTCCCACTCAGTTTTCTACAGAGGTTTATCATATTTAACTTTTCTAAATCTTTTCATCTCCTTGACTTCTTTCTTACTTATGCTTAAATTTGTCAAACTCCAACAGGGTTAAGTTGAGGTACCCCACTAGACTAATTTTACTATCAATTTTCTCCTGTAATTTATTTAATTTTCCCTTTAAGCATTTGGATGCTATGTCATTTGGTGCATACATGTTTAGCAATGATAATACTTCATTGTCTATGATGCTTATCCCTTTTAATTAGGTCTATTTTTTTCCTTTTGCTTTGTCTGAGATCATGATTGCTATCCCTGGTTTTGTTTTTAGTTTTGGGTTTTTTGTTTTGGTTTTGGTTTTTTACTTCAGCTGAAGCATAATAGATTCTTCTCTAGCTCTTTATTTTAACTCTACATATGTTTCTCTGTTTCAAGTGTATTTTTATATACAACGTATTGTTGGATTCTAGTGTCTAGTGTCCTTCTGTTAGCCACTTCTATTTTATGGGTGAGTTCATCCCATTCACATTCACAGTTATGATTACTAATTGTGCATTTCCCTCCATTCTGTTTTCTTCTGTTTATCCTTTTCTCTTTCTTTTTGCCCCATCCCTCCTAGGGGGAACTTTGTTAATTTGTGACCACTACCTTGTTTGATTGACCTTTCATTTTATCTGGTCCTTTCTTTCCCTTTCCCTCCTACTTCCCTATTAGATAAGATATATTTCTATTACCCATGGGTGTGTGTGAATGTATATTACCTCTTTGAACCTATTTAGATGTGAGTGAAGTTTGAGCTTTGCACACCCCTTCACCAACATTTTCATTCCACTATAAAGCTCTTCCTTGCATACCACTTTTATGTGAGGTAATTTTCCCCATTCTTCTTCTTTCTTTCCCCTTCTCCAGGGAATGCCTCTTTTTTACCTATCCATTTTTTAAAATATCATCCCAACATAATCAGTTCACTCCTTTGCCTTCTATGTGGAAAATGATAAAATTCTTAGGAGTTAATCTTCCCATGTAGGAATGCAAATAGTTTTACCTTATTGAGTCCCTCTGATTTCTCTTTCATATTAACCTTTTTATGTTTCTCTTGAGTCTGACATTTAAAATTTTCTATCCAGCTCTGGTCTTTTCATCAGGAATGCTTGAAACTCCTCTATTTCATTAAATATCCATTTTTCCCTTAAAGTATTACACTAACTTTTGCTGGATAGATTTTTCTTGGTTGTAATCCAAGTTTTGTCTTTTTTTTTGCTTTCTGGAATATCATATTCTGTTTCTTTAACATGGTAGCTGCTAAAACTTGTGTGATCCTAACTGTGGCTCCACAGTATTTGAGTAGTGTTTGGAGTATTTTTTTTACACAGGGACTCTGAAATTTGGCTATAATATTCCTAAGAGTTATTATTTGTAATCTTCTTCAGGTGTGGATCAGTGAATTCTTTCAGTTTCTTTTTTACTCCGTGTTTCTAGGACACTGTGGCAGTTTTCCTTCATAATTTCTTGAATTATGATGTCTGGGCTCTTTCTTTGATTATAGCATTCAGGTAGTCCAATAATTCTTAAATTATTTCTCCTCAATCTATGTTCCACATCAGTTGTTTTTCCAATGAGATATTTCACATTTCCTTTTGATTTTTCATTCTTTTGAATGTTTTATTGTTTCTTGATGTTTCATGGAGTAGCTTCCACCTGCCAAAATATAATTTTTAAGGAATTATTTTCCTTTGTGAGTGTTTGTAGCTTTTTTTCTCCATTTGACCAATTCTGCTTTTTTTAAACAGCTATTTTCATCAGTGAAGTTTTGTACCTCTTTTTCCTTTTGAGCATTTCTGATTTTTAAGATGTGATTTTCTTTAATATTTTTGCCTATTTTACCAAGCTGACAATTATCTCTTCATAGTTTTCTTCCTTTGCTTTATTTTATTCTCCTGATTTTTCTTCTATCATTCTAATTTGATTTTGAACATCTTTTTTATATCTTCCAGAAATTCTTGTTGGACTTGTATCCAATTGATAGTTTTTTTCTTTGAGGCTTTGCTTGTAGCTGCTTTGGCCTCAGTGTCTTCTGAGTTTGTATCTTGATTTTCCCTGTCACCATAGTAGCTTTTAATGGTCAGATTCTTATTGTTGTTGTTGTGTCATTTTTTTCCATCCCTTGATTTTTGAACTTTGTGTTAGTGTTGGGTTCTGTTCCTGCCATGGGGATGGAAAAGGGGTACTATCTGAGCTTCAGGCTTTTTCACATTGCTGTTTTTAGAGCTAGTTCAAGGGTTTGGAAGTTTTCAGTGCTTCCAAGGTGATGTGATCTGGGAAGAGTTGTCACTGCTTTCCTGGTCTGCACACTGATCCTTACACAGGAAGGGTCCTGGTGCCTTGTAATTGCAATAGATATTACTCCACTGAGTCCCTGATATATTGGAGCTGGCAGTGATACTGTTCTTCACAGTCCCTGATCCATTGTGACTAGCAGCAATACTGCTCCTCAGGGCTTCTGCTCCTTCTTAACTGACTCTGCTCCTCTCTGTCCTTGAACTGTGACCCAGGAGTGGGTATAGGGAATGAAGCTGCTAAAATTGTTTGGCTCTACATCCAGTGCTAACATATTAGTACCCTGTAATCTCTTTCTGACCAGTTCCAAGTCCCTTTACTGTCTCTGGCTTGAGAGCTCCCAAAGTTGCTGCTGCTTCTGTCATCACCACCTAGTTCCAGCACTGATGTCACAGATCTCTCTTTCTGACCTCCCAACTTATCTAGGGCTGGAAGAAAGTCTTACTCTGATCCTTTTTTGGCTCTGCTCTTCCAGATTTCTATTTGAGGTGTTATTTTAAAGGTATTTTGAATGGAACATTAGAAAAACTCATCTGAGGGCTTTCTCTACTCCACCATCTTGGCTCCACCTCCAGAAGTGGCCCAGCTTTGTTCCAGAACATAAAATTCATATAAATAAAATGAAACAAGGTCAGACATTTTTGAATTTAAGTTAGTCACCACAAATTAAGTTGAGCTCTCTTAGTTTGGGAGGAGGAAAGACAAGGAGAAAGGACAGGAAATGAAAATAGAAATAAAAGAAACTCCTTGTTCATTGATTACAACTTGGTTTTAAACCCATATTTTATAAATGTGTTTCTTATAAAAAGTTGACCATTTCAGCATTAGAAGACCACCCAGACATCTCTACCTCTATTACATTGAATCAATACCACTGTACACTATTATATAGTGGAGAAGCTCTGGACTGGAAATCATCAGATGCATGTTCTAATCTCAGGGTCTCTATTCCATAGCTATATGACCAGGAGGGAGTTAATTGACCTCGGTGGCAAAAGGAGGAAATGTTACTCCGTGATCTCAAAGCTCCCTTCTAATTCTGAAATTCTATGATTCTATATTTTCCCAGGAAAATAATTCAGTAAGATGTCACTTTCTCCTTGGCCCAATAAACACTCTAACTGCTTGTGCTTCTCTAGAAAGAGGGGAAGCTTTAAAAAAATAAATAAAATTTTTTTTAAATAGTTGGATGATTAGTCTATGTATTGCTTATAATATACAGCTATCCTTTTACATTTCTTGTCTGATAACTAGTGGTATCATATCAGAGTAGACAGCAACAGGGTTAAATTGTTTCCATAGATCATTAAATTTGCCAGTGCAGGCTTACTAAATGAATACTAGTCCTAGAGAAAATGCAGGACACATTAGGGCCATTATGTTCCATCATTAGTACTTTGATTGAGAATGGCAATTCTTCTTTTCTGTAAGAAATATTATTTTAAGGCTTATTCTCTTCTACCCCCAGTCTTCCAAGCCAATTTCTAGACCCAATAAGTACAAGTACTGACAACACACACATCAGTTATTTAGACCTCATTTCACGTATTGCAATTTTTGTAATGTTAACAACACACTAGTATCTTACTCAATTTGCTAAATTAAATAGTTTAAATAAAATTGAATATTGTTCTATATCGCAGTCTTGATATTTGAAATGAAGAGAATTTCATTAATCACTGTCATACCCAGAGGGCTTCAGACACATGGACTGAAGAGTTTAAATGGTATGCTTGGTGCTTGGTTGTAACAAGATGAGTGGAATAAATTAGACTCTACCACCCAATTCTTTCCTTCTTCCACCCAAACACATTTTTATTTCCACATTAGAACCTGGATCACTAGATCTATAGTGAGGAACTACATTTTTTTCATTGAGACCAGATGAGGGTATGCCTATTTCTAGCACAGTAATGAAAGCTATAGGTTGCTATAGCAATAGCTAAGTGGTTAAATCCGAGTCACCATATTAATTCTTACTCAAAGTATTTTGGGAAATATGATTTGAGATCAAGAAGTGAAATAAGTCAAAGGCTTGAAGGAGACCTATGGTAATAAGATAGATCTTCTAGGGAATATTTATGTGATGATATGGACAAGAATTACATTGAATGAAAAGGCAGGGATAAGTTGCAATCTGTTCCATTGCAAGGAGTACCCACATTGAAAATAACTCAGATCCATTAAAGTATAAAAGCCATCTTTCCCAAAAATCCTATTCCAATGTTTTATCACAGCATGGCAGTAACCCTGCATTGACAAGTCTATGCCAACAGAGTGCATTCTCTCAAAGATCCTACTAAGTTGAAATGTCTTTAACTGTTGACTGGATAACAGGAGGAAAGCTGATAGGTTCATCTTGAAGGGGAGAATAAAGACATTGGGAGCATTGATTTCATTATCAAAGGAAAAGAAAACCACGTCATGGGATAGTTGGGGATTTTCACCTGAACATTCATAATGAGCCTAAGTAAAAAGATAACCATGAAAATAACTGTAGCCTATTACGGCCACTTCTTTTGCAAAGGATGAATTAGAGAAAACTTACAAAGAACTATACAAGACAGTCCAATAAAAAGTGAATGGTTACCTTTGCAATGTTGAGTACAAGGGGAGATTATAGAAACTCTTGCAAAATAGGATTTGAAGCCCTTTTTGTTGTTATTGTTGTTAGCTAGTGTGATACAATTCAATGAATGTCTATTAAGCATCTATCTTTCTTTTTTCCAGGCACTGTCCTGGGGCTATAAAAACAAAACAAAATGACCTTGACACTTAAGGAGCTTACATATCTATTAGAAACAATATGTGCACAGAAAAGGTAAATGCAACACATATGCCAAGTAAATACAAGTTTCATAGAAGAAACAATATCTGAAGGGATCAGGAAGGAGGTAGCACATGAGCCCATCCTTGAAGGAAGTTAATAATACCAGATACCTGACCTCTTTGCTAAGTGGACAGACACAGCAACCGAAAGCAACAGTGTAGACTATATTTGTAAAATACTAGGAAAGAGAAAGATCATAAGTAGTATCATCTCACAAAACAACAAAATAAAAAATTTAAGCATAAAACAACTCTTCTAAAAACTTGGCATGTGATCCAAATGAGAAAGATCATCCAAAAAATTTATATATGGAACTAAAAGGACAAATAAGTGAAATGTAACAAAAGTATCAGTATATTTTTGTGTGTCCATCTTTTCTCAGTGGCACTCATACATCTGGACTACTGTTTCTGTATTTAATTCTGATGTACTCAATGAGGAAGTAGCAATGTCATTTAAGAAAATGAGATCAGAAAAATCCACTGAATTTGACCACATACGTGCATGAGAAATTCATTCTGGATGTAGTGTCCGCCCCCATACTCAAGCTGCCTTGGATATAACATTTCATATATTTTGTATTTGCTCATTTTTATATACCTTATTTTCCCCAAAAGAATCTAATTTGTTCAAACATTCCCTAATTGATGAACAACATTCCCTTTTAAACAATAGCTTTTGAAAATAGGTCCTATTGGGGTAATTTTAATTGCATAATGAATTATTTGCTGTCTCATAAGATTAATTTAATTTTGTGTTATTAAGTGGTACTTGTTGACTCAAATAACTCATGACTCTTTTTGAAGAGGATATTCATGATGTATAAGTGTAAGACTTTTATATAGTCTACAGTTTTGGGGCCTCTTTCCTTGCTTGTTCACAAATCATATTTTCTATCATTTTTGTCATCTTGTCCTATGTTCACTTTTACATCAGTTGCCAAGTATCAAAATATATGTGGATTTAGGAAAAATCATGGCAGAGTAGAAAGAGCACTGTCTCTGGAGTCAGAAGACCTGGGTTCAGATCCTACTTTTAATGCTTCTTACTTATATGACCTTAATCAAGGTGTTTAAAATCCTTGGTCCTCAAATTCTTCTTCTGTAAAATTAGGAGACTGGACTCACTAGATGACTTATGAGGTCCCTTCTTACTCAAAGCATATATTCCTATGATCAGTAGTTCATAAAGTGTTATTAAGCTCTTCATAGAATGTCCAAATTCTTTGTCTGTATCTATACTGATAGTGGTAGAATAGTAGAAAAGGGAACAGAGGAAAAAAAAAACTTACCTTGATTTTGGGTGGTCTATACACATTAACATAACTATTGGTACTTTATTGGAAGATCTTTATTCTATAATCAGCTAACTGACATATAAACAGAAGACCTACAGCAATCGGTGTTGACATTCTCATATTAAATGAAACCAGAAGACAAAGAGAAGTTTCAATTCAGTGGGAGAATGTCTTACAAGTTTTCATTGGAGGGTCAAATCAAGGAGATGTCTGAATAGATTTCACTGTGCACTCCACATAAAAAGAAAAAAAAAACATTGCACGGAAAACTTTGTCACCTTTCTTGCAGGGCTTATGATAAGTGTAAGTAAAAAGACCACCAGGAATATAATAGCCATGTATGCATTAATGTCTGTTACAGATGAAGAGGTAGAAAAATGTTATACATAAACGTAATATGATCCTCCAACCCAAGTAAGGATGTTTTCATGTTTAGCAACTTCAAAGTGAAAGTGAGAATGAAGAAGACAATGAAAGAAAGTCTTAGAAAATACCAGTCAAGTTTCAGGAATGAAAGAAGTCAAAGGATTTGAAAGTACCTGGAAACCTCATGTTTATAAACTTGATTTTTTTCTTACACTGGTTATTACAAATAGTAGATACCACAAAAAATTGAAGTAGTATTAACTCTGCAACTCACACGTCCTCAGTATCTCCTAACATTTGGGTCCCTCTATTGCTCTGATTGGAGAGGGCGAAGGGTGGTCATTGGAGAGCTCTTCCCAAATCCTCTATTTAAGGAGGCAGCCCAGGGAGACAACTCTTTATTTTCTACCTGATTGCAGGACTTCATCGTGCCCCTTATACTGGGTACTCTCCCCCCAAACCCTCTTTTAAGTTTCTTTTTATATGTTGTATTCCCCCATTAGAATGTAAACTCCTTGAAGACAAGAACTATCTTTTGTCTCTCTTTGTATCCTCAGGCCTTAGTATAGTGTCAGTACCTACAATTAGTGCATCTTTAAAAGTTTATTGACTGACTATTAAATCATAATAGTTATTGATGGGGGAGTCATGTCAGAACCAGTTTCTGTGTGTGGTCAGATCATTTGATTAATTAAAGCAAAAGTCAAACTCATCTTTAAATTTGCATATGACCTATGACCCACACTCCATCTTCACACACACACACACACAATCACACACACACACACACACACACACACACACACTCACACTAAGATTACAGACTCAAAAAGTACAGGTCCAATCATAGAAGCTGACCCCAAAGGGGCATTTTTTCTTTAAATTTTGGCTCATATGGCCCCATTCAAAGTTTCCCTGGGAAATCTCTAAATACATTTTATGTATAGCTCAATTCTAAACTCCCTAGGTATCTTTCTCTAAGAGGGACATTGCTCAGGAACTCTCAACTTTTGGGTTACTCATGAGGCAACTCCCTAAGACTAGCACTACCTAATTAATCTTCCTCCTCTGGCTAGAATTCTAGATTCTAGTACCAAAAAGTCTAGAAAATCAGAACTTCCCCATGCCCTTTACATAGAAATTTAGGGTTCAGAATAATTTTCCATGAACTCTTCCCTCAGTCTACATGGGTAGGCACATATCAACTTCTATAATGTACTTCTTCAGGAATTATTGGGACCCCCACCACCACCACTTTTCCATCAGTGTCATCTCTTGGGTTGGGAAACTCCACTCTGTGGGACTCTCCTGTTAGGCCAAGTGAAAAGAAAGCTGGGAGGAGGCTAATGAAACTCTCCATAGCTTCTGCCCCAAGGTAACATTAATCATTCCTGGGAAGAGGAAACTGCATGAGCTCAGGCTTCTCTTCTGCCCCAGAATTCAAGTAAAATCTGTTATGATTTAATCTGTCTCCTGAATAGTGAAATGTCAAGAAAACAGTCTGCACATGTCTGTTGGCTCACTTTCACAGGCCAGCACAAAGGGATGGCTCCTCCCATGTGTCCATCCCACCAACTATCACAGTTTGCAAATCATCTTGAGGTAAACTCTAGTCACTGGAAACCAATAAGGAGTTGCATTTGTTTTCCTAACAAGGTGGTAGTGACAGTGGAACCACTGTATGTGGACTCTCTATTGCTCACATATTATTTGAGGAAGTAGAAATAGCACTTAAGAAAATTATTAGAAAGTGGTTGGGGCAATGTAAGCAGGCCCAGAGAACAGTTCTACTGGAGGAGACACCATGGGGAAAGCACTGAGGAATTATTTTAAAAAGACATACCATAAAGGGAAAATAAAAAGAACAGTGAAGAATTAATTTTAAAATGCCAATGACACTATTACCCACAAGAGGCAAACACAAGAACCTCAGTAACTACTAACCGACATACCTACTTTTTCATCTCTATAAAAGAAAATTGAGAATAAATTATTGAGGACATTCTTGATGAAAATATGAGACGAGAACTTGTAGCTTTTAGAAATAATTTTCTAAGGGGGTGGTGGGGAGTCGGGTGACAGAAGGGAGGGCTGACTGGGGAACGGGGCAGTCAGAATATATGCCATCTTGGAATGGGGGGGAGGGTAGAAATGGGGAGGAAATTTGTAATTCAAACTCTTATGGAAATCAATGCTGAAAACTAAAAATATTAAATAAATAGATAATAATTTAAAAAAAGAAATTATTTTCTATAGCGTATCATCATGGCCATGAAAATTAACTGTGCAGAGATTAAAAATGCTATATCAATTATTGATGAGCCATCCCCTCCAAAAATCACTTAGCTTGAGAGAACAAAATAAATAAGAATCCTCTCATGAGTACATAATGATCATCTAATATCTCTTTAAAAATGCAACCATAGAGATAACTCTCATCATGGACCCTCTGTTTCTTTGGGTCAAATGGAGCATAAATTGGTACCTTTAAATCACCGATCATTTTCTTGGAGGATATTCTGCAAAAGATCTGACCTAGTGTCCGTGGATGGGTAATCGTATTTCAATATAATTTATTTTCTTCATAATCCTTTGAATTTCATTTCATGCACTTCAAAGTATTATTATAAGAAGGGGTTCAGAGGTTTCACTAGCCTGCCACAAGAAAAAAAAATTAAGAATCCACTAAAGATGTTGGAGTCCTACAAGAGTTCTTGTCTATATGGTACTGATCACTCTGAGGCCCAAGAACGGTACAGAACTTCTTCACAGAGATCCATAATTTCTCAAAAAATTGCTCTAGTAATCCAGGAAGCAAAAACTACATAGATGGAAAGTACTCAACATATAGTTTCCACGTGCATATGGGAAACACACTGCATATATACAATGAGTTAGTTCCAGCATTAAATAAAAGGAGGAAAAAAGGGGTTTGTTTTCTGTTTGATAAAGAGTATAATGGCATCAGTGATTTGAAACTGGCCCCTTCCTTGGCATGAAAATCAATCTTTTTTTTTTAATCAAGAATGCTCTTATGATGTTATATGATCGAAAAATCTCATAGTATAAAAACCTCCAAAGAAAAAATTGCAGCTGGCCAAAGGATAATGAAAAGATACCTGGTGGTTTTGAGTAGTCTACATTTCTTCTGACAATTTCTATGTAAAAGGTGGAATAACAAACATCAATTAGGGTTTGAATAAACAGCAAAAGAAAGTAGACCAATTGTCTAGCCAGAGTGAGTGATAACAGATGTACAGAACAAGAGCTGCCATGGTACACCTAAAATTTCATAAAAACCTAGAAGAAGGCCTTTCACACATTAGGTAGATGTTTGATGCAGTATCTGCGGAAAAACACCAGAAAGACTGATACAGAATAAGTAGCAAAGAAAAGATTACCATCTGTACTTGTGGAGGGAATACACAGACTGATGAGGTCACAGATCTATTGCAGCAATTAAACATTGTACAAAAAGTGAGAATGGGGGAGAATTATCAAATATCTTTTAAATTACCTATCAAAAAAAACTATATGATTTGGTTCTTAATATAACCTTCTGACACACAAGGTTAAAGGAGGAAATTCTATAATGCTCAAACATGAATATACAGTGGTGGGGCAAAGGAGAAAAAGAAGAGAGGGACAGGAATCTGAGCCTGTCATTTCATGGTATGAGGAAATCATGGAATAAAAAGTCCCTCCACTGATCCAGATTGACAATTTGTCTGAAACTTATAGTCTTTGAGAATTTCTTGT
This sequence comes from Trichosurus vulpecula, assembly GCF_011100635.1. Classification (NCBI taxonomy): domain Eukaryota; kingdom Metazoa; phylum Chordata; class Mammalia; order Diprotodontia; family Phalangeridae; genus Trichosurus; species Trichosurus vulpecula. The sequence goes on along the minus strand of NC_050573.1, from coordinate 274,418,085 downwards.
AAGGCCTTAGTGATTTCCCCAGGGTCATGGTAAATATAAATCAGAGGTAGGATTTGAACTCAAATCTTAGTGACCACAGTGAAGGTCCTGTAAGTATTATGTCATTTTGCCTCTCAGTGTATTATATGGTTTTCTATAGCTTTGTCTTTATCGGATTGTCCATGAACTTCTCTTTTATTTAGCAAAATTTCCATTTATAACTTTTGCTAAAGTTTCAAATGACAAAATTTAACACCACTTTTCAGGAAACAAAAGTTACTTCAATGTAACATTAAATCCACTAATAACAAATGCCATAAACTTTACTTCTGTCTAAAACCTCATAAACCAAGAACCTAATCAAAGCAAACACACTTAACAGCTGATGATGATTTTAATTTAGTTGTAAATGCCTCAAAGGCTAGTAATTAGAGAACAGTTATATGCTTTTTGTGCTTGCAAAATAAATTGTTGCTGAATATTTTGCCATATTTCTCTCTATTTTAATGCAGCTAAAAATGTAATCCCTGGACAAAATTTTTAAAGAGATTAAAAGGGCAGATAAATTAGATGAACTCTTTAATTATCAATTTTCTGTTTACCAAAAATGCCTCATGAAGATGTTATGCACAATAAAGCTGGCCACCAATGTGCTGTAAAAGAACTAAAAGGAGCCAAGTAAATAAACTCTCCTCAACCCTTTTATTGCTTTTGAGCATTCAGTTTACATCCTCAGAAAGGTTATTTGTGTAGCCATATGGAGTTAAGCTATATCTTCTGACAATATATAGCCCTAACACACAAAAAAAATCAACCATGCAGTAATTGGATGAAAAAGTAACCTGAGTTTTTCAATTTTCCTCCTACTGAGAACATTACAGCTATTCTCTGTGTTGAGATCAGTAACATCCAACTTTCTCCCTAGGATTCTGAATTAGAAATCAAAGAAGCTTCGTGACCCTAAGGACTGAAAGGGAACTATAATAGGTAGCAGGCTTCAAAAAAATCAAAATAGAATGCTAATCACAATATAAAAAGAGCCACTTAATCTTTATGTTATTCATTCTATTTTTCTTACTGTATATTTGTATATGCTTACGTGTATGCGTAATATCTCCCCGATAGAACATAAACTCCTTGAGGGCAGGTTCTGTTTGTCCCCAGCATTTAGCACAGAGCCTGATATAGGGTAGGAACTTAACAAAAGCTTACTTATTGGTTGATTGCAAAGTGGCAATGCTTCCCCCACTCTACTTTCCTACTCTTGCTAAGATCCTAGGCAGAAAGCAAAGATGGCAAGAGTAGTGCTGGCAACTAGTGTAAAAGTATGATAGGCTAGCACAGATTAACAGTTATAGCAAAATAAGGTTAGGGTCAAAATCACCCCTACCTCATTTAGCCCAATAGAGTTTTCCATCAAGAGCACCTCTCTGTCGTTCTTTAGGTTTTTGCTACCATGACCTCCCTGGTGCAACAGGAGGACCACACTCTATGTTTTGTTCTACAAAACAGACCAGTTCAAATCTCAATATAGTCGACACCTTGAGAAGGAATCTATTAAACAAGGTGGGGAGGAGCAGAACCCTGAACCTCAGTGTTATTTTTTAAGTCTTCCCATCCCACCCCCTTGAACAGAGGAGGACTTCATAAACTTCAGAGGGCTTCCCAGTCCTCTGAGAGCCAGTACTTTTCAAATTTGAGCCCACTTTTCCCTGGACTCTGTGTATACAGATGAGAGACCATGTCATAGACTTTGGCCAGTGGTGGCTGGGGGAGGGCATTGGTGCTGGTGGTAGGATGGAAAAGAGATATTTTATACCAACTATTCTTACTATACAACGTTAGTTAATACTTTCTAAAGAAGAAATTGAGTCTGATTGCCTAAATTATACGAATTTATAATCAATGACAAACACAGAGTGAGACTGATGAGATATATTATTAGAAAGTCACTTCAACCCCCTCAGTGTTACCCCTAGATTCTTTGAGGTTAGGTAATAGTCACACTATGGAGACCCAACTCATCAGTGTGATTGTGAGTTGGGATAGTAGTTCCAGAGAAAGCACTCCAGTAAGAAGATTGATTATTTTCTTTAATATTTTATATACACAGAATGACATAAATTCCCAATCAACAGACCACTCTAAATTTTAGTCTCAGTGCTACTTGTAGTGAATTCTGAATTAACCATCCCTGGTGGTATTGTGGATATTGATGCTTTGCTGTGATTGGAAAGGGGTGGAGGGTGCAGAGGGACTGGTCTTAGAGATTAAACAACATTTCCTTACAAAAAAATGCACCATCATATGAATCACTGTGTTTGTTAAGAGATTACAAAGGCAAAAATTTTGTAATGGGCCTTACCAAACCAAAAGTGGTCAAGGCCTAGAGTTAGAAATCAATGTTTATAGAAGTGCTGTGTCTCATTGGATAGAATGCTAGACCTGGGTTCAAAAACTTCCTTTGACATTCTACTAGCTGTTTGTGACCATGAGAAAGTTACTTTACTTCATGAAGTCTCAGTGAACTATGGAATAGGGATAATAATATACCCACTCCAAGATTTGTGATTAGACTCAAATGAGATGATGTATGTCAAGTGATTTGTAATCCTTAAAGTGCTATACACATGTCAGCTACTATTATGTCAATGACTTGGTTTAATAGCCAAGTACCTCTAAACTTCTCTCTGTATGACTAAAACCTATTCTCAGAAGGAATTACTTAGTAAAAGTCAGCAATTCATTGATTTCTTAACTATAATAGCATAAAGAAGGAGGCTTGGCATATTTGTACTTATTGTACAGAAAAAGTACTTATGGTCACCTCCATTGCTCCATCAGCTCCTAGCAACCTGGAAAAGTTTTCAAATAAAGGCTCAGCATTGAGCTCAGCATCTAGCCATTCATCTGTCCATTACCCAAGTGTAACCTAGCTAGGTACAGAAAAGCTTATCACCAGAAGGCAAGCCAACAGGTGTTGATTTTAGTCACAGCAAATTATGAAAACAATGGGGAGGGCTCTTACAATTTGCAGTGCAGAGAGTACCCATAGTGCTGTATTCTGACTTTAACTGGAATTTCACATTTTATTAAGGTCAATTCAAAATTGAATAATTATTTCTCAATATGAAAAGGCTTTCTGGTAGCATTTAAATAAATTTAAATTAAATTAATTTAAAATAATAATAAAGCTATTTGTAATTTACTTCTTTTTTCCATATCTTGTTACAAATGAGTAGACAAGATTTCCTCTTATATCCTGTCCAACTCTGAGACACAGTGAGGAAAATACATCATTTGAAGTGTCAAATATGATTATAACAAAGGTTTTATGACCAAGAGAGATACAAAGGAGAGAGCAAAGCCTAGTTCTGAGCAAAAACAAAACGGACTAAATTTTAATTAATCTAAGCATCTAAATCATAGTAGGGAATGAAATCTTAAGATTTCAGAGCTGGAATGGAGCTCAGAGGCCATCTAGTCTAAACCTCACCTACAAAAAGGATCCCATCTACAACATATCTGACAAAGGGTGATTGAGCCTTTGCTTAAAGACCTCCATTAATTGGTGTAACCACTACCTCCTGTGGGAACCATATTTTAGATGGTTCTAAGAATGGTGGAGTTGTGTTGACTTCTAGTTTGAAATCACCTCTGCATATATTTTTCTTATTGCAAAGTTCTGTGTCCTCTGGGTACAAAGTTGCCGCTACTTCTGCCCTCTGGGAATAAGTAGAAAAAGCATTAATTTTTCTCCTACTTGAAGCCCTTCCAGGAATTATAAGAAAGCTATCAGAGCCCTATAAATTTTCTCTACACCAGGATAAATGTCCCTAGGTCCTTCAACTGATTTTTCTATCTCCAGGTCCTTTCATCTGATTGTCTTGCTATGAACATTCTCCAGCCTATGCTTCCTATAAAGTGATGCCTAAAATTTATCAAACATTCCAGATGGAGTTTGATCAGGGGAAGAGTACAACAGGACTATAATAGTTTAATTACTAAAAGTTATTTTTCTTTTAAATAAGCCTAATATTGCATTGGCCATCTTAGCTATCATATCACATGTAATTGAGATTGGAAATCCATTAAAATCCTAAAATCTTTTTTGGATGATCTGCTGTCTAGTCATGCTTCCTTCATCTTGGTCTTATGAATTTGACTTTTTGAACCCATGAGTAAAGCTTGATATTTATGCCTATTATAATTAATCTTATCCAATTCAGCTTATTGCTCTAGCCTGCCAAGATCTTGTTGAATCCAGATCATTATCCAGTGTATCAGCTCTTTGTGTCAACTGCCAACCATGATGAAGGAATGCCCCATCTTCACCTTTCTCTTCACTGTGCCAGACTAGAGTCGAGATCTTCCTTCTGCACTGATTCTAGAACAGTAGTATTTTACCAGTGCCCCAGAGACTCCATAAGCTAGTTTACTGACCCTAGGGTACGGCCTTTCATGTGTCCCCAGGAGTCAACAGAGCCTCCCATTTATTCTACACATCTAATGTCTCTGTTCATGAGTGAATAAATGGACAGATGAATACATGAGGAAGGATTTATTAAGTATTTAATTTATGCCAAACATTGTAATAAGAATTAGTATTATAAATTGAAAAATCAAGACACTCCCTGTTCTCAAGAAACTCAGACTCTAACTAGGAAGAACACACCAGAGATTACATGACGTATTACATATTTGATTTACAGGAAGGCTATTTTAACAATGAAACAGCGTTAGTAATTATTGATACTCAAATCCAGGTATCAGAAATTATTCAAAACCATAAATGAGCTATGCAAAAAAAGTTATTCAGGTTGTCAGCTTTGAGTAAGTGTAGCAAATTGTCAGTAACCCATCCAATGTCTAGCTTTCCCTATCTTCTTGAATGTGGGTAAGCATTGTAATCAACCAGACAGTCACAAATCCTCGAGTACACTGTTGTAATGCCAAGCAATTCCCTACCTGAGATCCCACAGAAGGCAGAAGTACTCAGTTTGCAAAGGGTTGGCAGATTCCTAAATCATAATCTAGAGCAAAATCTCTTACAGATATAGTTATAATCCCCAAGCACCATAGTAACAATCTTCTGGTTTCCGTAAACAAAAAACAAAGGATTTCAGTGTTGCTCTTATTTGAAAATGGAAAGAAGTAGAAATTTTAGTAATTCCATCATCACATCAAGAAAAATGTGGGATCACAGAAATTAGAGCTAAAAGGGATTTTAGGGTTCATTAAGTCTCAAGCCCTCTTTTTACAGAGGAGAAATGGAGACCCAGATACAGGACATAATTTGCTTGAGGTCACACAGACAGTACAGTAGCATATTCAGGATTCTAACCTGGGTTTCTGACACCAAAGCCATGACTCTTTCTACTATACTATGCTGCCTCAAACTTTCTCACATTTCATGTAACCCCCTTCATTAGTACTTACTTCTTTGACAACATGGTTGCCCTCCATGTTAACTCAGTGGTGGTTTGGTTAACTCTTTTTCAAAATTTGGACTACAAACCAATTCAATTCAGGAATCTGGACACAGAGATTTAATTTAACCTTCTCTGATTCATATATGAGAACCCAGCTTCAAGTTTTTTGAATTGTATTTGGTTTTGTTTGTTTTGTTTTCTTTTGTTTTTTGGAGGGGTATGTGTGAAAATAGATGTCTCTTTACATAGTGCTTTTAACCTATGCTTCAAAGTAAGCATATTAGATTAAATTATAAATGGCCCATACAGAACATATCCAGATACATGATGGCTGTTCCAAGCATTGCTTAATTACAGACTGAAATTTGACTATAGGTTTCAAAGTCACCTTCAATATTGTATTTTGGAGAACTTATTTTATTTTCTGACAAAACAGAGACTTAAATTCTGGTGGAAAAATAAAGCTTTGTAGATATAGTATATGATATAAATATTAAATAATATTATTAAAGAGCAGAAGACAGTTCCCTACATGCAAAGCCTTAGGAGAACAATCTATGCTGAATAAATATAAAATAATATTGTTCTAATTTTTGCTGACAATATATTTCTACAGGGAATGAAAGGCTAGTAAAATTTTAATTTTGTTGTAAAAGTGTTCTATGTGCTGACAAGGTTAGTATATCACTCACAAAGCCTATACTTTTTTGAAACTCTTATGAAACACCCCAGCTCTATACTTCCCATGCTCAACATATTTGTATAAAACATCCTATATGATAATTGTGAGAAAGATTCTGTTTTGTTGAATATGTGGTCCTATATACTAGAACATAATACCACATAACAACCTCAGTTCACATCCTGTTATAAAAATGTCGTCAAAAACTTCACTTTTTATAGGCAAAACCAGAATGACAGTATCTTAGATTTGCAAGGGAACTTGGAGGTAAATATAGTTCAAACTCCCTCCACCTCATAATCCCTCAAATACCACCTCCTTCATGAAGTCTTCCCTGTTGCTCTGTTATTAACAATCTTCCTCCCTCAGATCTCACTTCATACTTTGCTGTACACCTCTCTAATGGTCTTATCATATGTTTAATATAGTTATTTCTGTTTATCTTATCACTCTAGCAGACTAAATTCTTCGAAGGGATTATTTCTTATCTAAACATTCTATCTCCCATAAAGCCTACATTGGACACAATAGAGATTTAAATAATTTTTGCTGAATTAATAAAGGAAGACCTTTATTTATCTGGACCATATGATCCCTTTGAGATACTTCCCATTCTAAAAATCTGAGTGTGTTTCTGTGATTTCTTCAAGTCCATTACAAGTCACTAACTGACTAGGCCATAGATATCTTATATTTATGTGAGTATGTGCTATATCTCACTCCAATAGAACATAAGCTCCCTAAAGAGAGGAACTATTCTTTGTTAAACTAGTGCCAAGCACAATGTCTTGAACTCTTAAAAAAACATACTGAATTGAATATTATATGACATTCCTTATAAAGTGCTCATCACATTTCTATTACTTTAATGAAGAGAAAGAAAAATGTGGGGGGAGGGGAAAGAGATGGAGTAGGAGACAATTAGCAGCATTTTGAAATAATTATTTTTAAATTACCTTAGGAACCAAAGACAACAAAGGAGAAAAAAAAGGTTTTTTTATGTGGTAAAATGATCCACATATGTGGCCAGACTGAACTCCAGACGTACAACATATCCATACTTACATCACTGAACTTGCCCTAACTGTTCTCTCATCTGCCTCCTCACCTTTTATTGTTACAGCCACCACATCATTAATATTTGTCAGGATGATTTCAATAACTTCCTAACCAGTTTTACTGCCTCCACTCTCTCTTCACCTTGTTCCATTCATCACACAGCTGCTATATTCCTAAGACTTTATCTCTCTCCTCTGCTCATAATCTTTTATTGTCTCCCTTTTGCCTAAAAAGTAAAGTTCAGACATCTTAGGCTGGCATTCCAAGGCCTCCACAGTTAGGTACCACTCCAAAATTAAATACTTGCCTGATCCTCCTTCCATATTTGGATTGCATGCAAAATGGGAGTCTTGCTATCCTGGGAACAAGTAACGTGTTTTTGCTGCCTCATTGTGTGCGTTTGCTCATGCTACGTCTGCTGCCTACATTGCCTCATCTCCATTTTTTGAAATCCTACCCACTCTTTAAATTCCAGGTCAAATGCTGACTTTTCCATGAAATGCTCCTTGATGTGACCAGTTAGTACTGATTTCCCCTCCTTCCTCCACCCTGTCGTTCTAGAACTTCACAAAGCACTGTTTGATCAATCATATATACTTTCAATAAATTATTTCAAATTAGTTATTTTTATCTGTCATAGGCCCACCCTGGACTTTAAGCTATATGATGTAAGGGATTATACCTTGCCTAATATTCATATCTTCCTTTGTCCCTGGCACAAGACTGTGCACATAAACTGCAAGTCATGTCATCATTTCCCTGATGTCATGATCTTCTTCGAAGACTAAAGACAAACACAACCTGTGAGTAGACCGAGCTTCCTGAAAGGGGACCCAACTAGTTGGGTAACTCAGCTGGTCCTCTCCCTCTCCCTCTTCCTCTCCTCCTCTCCAAAGGAAGGAAAATTTTAACAGTCAAAAACTGCCCACATGACTTGGGGTTTACTGGCTAGATTTCGTTCTTTCTTCAATCTTTCCTTCCTTTCTTCCCTCTCTTTCTTTTCTTCCTTTCCTCCCTCTCTCTCTCCCTCCATCTCTCTCTCTCTCTCTCTCTCTCTCTCTCTCTCTCTCTCTCTCTCTCTTTTCCTTTCTTTCTTTCTCTCTCTTTTTTCTCTCTTCTTTCTTACTTTCTCTCTCTCTTTCTTTCTCTTTCTTTCTTCCTTCCTTCTTTTCTTTCTTTCTTTCTTCCTTTCTTTCTTTCTTCCTTCCTTTCTTTCTTTCTTTCTCTCTTCCTTCCTTCCTTCCTTTCTTTCTTTCTTTCTTTCATTCATTCTTTCTTTCTTTCTTCCTTTTTTCATAAACCTTAAACACAGTTCACTCTGCAGCTCATAGACTGTACCACAATAGGTCCCTGCCGAAGCTCCACTTAATGACTGCATTTTGGGCCCTCTTAGCTAGAGTGAATGTCAACGGTAACTGTTTCTCTTTGGAACAGCCACCCTAAGGGTCTTCCCATCCCAGCTTGTTTTTTTTTCTTTTTTTCTAATTAAAGGGGCCACCCCTTGACTCACTTCACTGAACCTGTGTTACCTCATTCTAAGTGAGTTCATGGAAAGGCCTTAGTCTAAAAGGGCCAGTGTCTCCCATTGTGTCCTGGGTTGTCTCCAGTCATCCTGATGAATATCTGGTCACTGGATCCAGATGGCTCTGGAGGAGGAAGTGAGGCTGGTGAACTTGCACAGCCCGCCCTCACTCAAAGCAAAGTCAACCACAAGTCATATTATCATTTCCTTGATGTCATGGTCCTCTTCAAAAAGGAAGGACAAACACAAGATACTTAAGTCTTTGTTGAATAAGTGAATGAGTGAATAATAAAAGAATGAATGGAAGGATGACTGGCTAGCTGTGTGGCTGGATAGATGGATGGAAGAAAGGATGGATGGATGGATGGATGGATGGATGGATGGATGGATGGACACTACTTTCTAAAAGAAACTTGGCATGAGGGAAGATATGACAGAGATATTTTATAATAATAGTAGATGACTGACGTGAAGAAAGAAGCTGTCTGCATATAGAGAAGAAACTGATAAATAGAAGTACGTATAGAATAATTTTACATATATATATATATACCTATTTATGTCTAATGGTAGCCATCTCTAGGGTAGGAAGGAAAGAAAAAATTTACATGACAATTTTGTTGTATATTTGAAAGAAATAGCAAATTGTGCATAGTACAATCACCTTTTTTATTATGCTATGTTATGGAAATGCTTGTTTCATTCCATAAATTAAAAGTTAAGTTAAAAATGATATTAGATAATAATAATGATAACTAGCATTTACATAATACAGGATGGTTTACAAACCTCATTATACACATCATTCATTTTGTTCAGATCATGGTAATGGAAATGAAGGTCTCAACTTAAGACGTGAATTTCTCCTTACTCTTCAATGTTGAAACAGTGTACTCTGGTGGATATGCTACTTTTGAGTTGTTTGATGGATTGTATAACATCACATATCTGGGGCAGGCAAGAAGGAAAAGAAGAGAATTAAAATTACCCTGAAAATTTTGTATAACCTAGTAACAACCAAGCCCAAGCTAAGTTCTTTCCTTTAATAATATCTTTCATTTTTAGAGCACCTTTTACTTTCCAACCTGCTTTCACATATCTATGTTCTGTAGATGGGTCAAATATACATATCTGATATGCACAAATATACATTTACTGATTAGGAACCTCAGGGGCAGTATGGTTATACATCTTGCCCAAGGCCACATAATCAGTTAATGGGAGAGCTGGGATTAGAAACTTCTTCTGACCCTGAGTCTGGTGATTTTCCAACAATATAGTAGCTTCACAACATAATTTGAATGATACCCTTGAGTTTATGTACCAGGATCTAACCTGAACCATATAATGTGTATCTTTGTGATATCACAAGCTTGTTTGTTGTTGCTGCTGCTGCTGTTGTTGTTGAGGACTAAAACACATGGTGTAGGGTCCTATTTCAAATTTATAAGATATGAACAAACTTCACTCAGGATGAGTAGGCTTGTAAGTGTTAAAATTAACATCATGGGAAGGAACGTCCACATTGATAAGATCACAGATTCATTTGAGACTTTGAATATGGCATATTCTTGTGCAAGGTAGCCTGTTTTTGCTACTGCCATACATGCATCCAAGCTGGCATTGATTAGCATAGGACATTGATGCTTGTCCTTCAAGATTCAGATATTGTTAACATGACAACCATTGTTCTTTTTAGGAATTGTATTTTTAAAGGAAAGATTTTCTTTTTCACAGTTATTTTTGCTCTCATATATTTGTTTATATCTATGCAATGCAAAGTGACAGGACAACTAACATTTGAAGGAAAATACACTATTTTCAGATCAGATACCAGCTGTCAACTTAGATAGAGTATGCTGCTTCTGAAATTTTACAGCCCAGTTCACAAAAATTTTACGTGCTTACAATTCACTTTTTGGTGTGAAATATTCCCTGAAATGTCTTGCATGCAGAGTTCATGATAAGAATCCACACAGACACCACATGGTAGAGATTCTATTGGGTCAAAAATGGTCAAATACATTTTAACAAGAAATAGAATTGTAGAAATGGAAAAAAAATGTTTATTGAAGTAGGTAGGATTTATATGTAATTTCTGTATGTGTATATTCATTCAGAAGAACCACATTAAAATAATTGACATGAAATGGCTGTATTACATGAAGCCATATCAACAAGCATTTATTACACACTTTCTACAGAGACAGGCAAAAACAAAACAAAACAAAAACGAAAACGGTCCCTGCTCTCGAGGAGTTCACAATCTAAAGGAGGAGACAACATGGGAACAACTATGTACAAACAAGATATATGTAGGATAAACTGGAGATAATTAAGAGAAGCAAGGCACTAAGATTACGGAAAATTGGGAAAGGTTTCCTGTAGAAGGTGAGATTTTAGCTACTATTTATTAAAAAAGAAATTAATGTTAATATGTTAAACATTAGTCCTACTTCCTTAATGTAGAAAATTAATTTCATCTTGAACTTAAGAATGAAATGAAATTGTAGAAAGTTGGTCGGTAAATCTTTTAAATTAGGACATATCTTTTTAAAGAGACTATTTATTACTAATGTTTTAATTACATTTTCATAACATTATTTCATACCCATACCCCCTCAATAATGATCAAAGTATGTTTCTCTGACATGGTATATGCACTGCAGCACACAAAAATGTGTTATTAGTCATCATTTATTAGATCCCACAACACACCTTTAAGGGACATAAAACAATGATATTTTCTTTTCATTGTGAGGAAAATGGACTCGTGAAGCAGTTAAGTTACTACTGCATATTGTTCGTAGTAGTAGGATAAGTCATACAATTCCAAATCATAATCTTGAATCTTGTGTCTACGTGTTCTGTGCAGAGATAAAGTTATTTGGGCTCATGGTATTATGGTCTAATATAAGAGTTGAAGTTAAAATACATCTCTTTCTGGTAAACACAGTTATCTTAGCTCTAAGTAACACAATAATCAAATATCATTCCTCTAGGAATTATCTCATAATAAATCAAAATGATGCATGGACCATAATAAAATTCACTGAATTACCTTCTTTAAAAGCCAAAGTCATATATACATATATATATATATATATATACATATACATATATATATATATATATACATATATATATATATACATATATATATATATACACATATATAAATACAAACACACATATATCTATGACATTATTTTGCTACTCTCTTAACAAAGATTTGGCTCACCATTGCTTGTTAAATAAATTGATAATTATTGCAATTATTCAAAACAAAGAATGCTTTTGGGGGAGAAGTTAGCATTTAACTTTATCTACCTTCATTATTCGTGGTGTCAAATTTACCTCTACTCATTCACTGTAATTTGTGGAATTAGAATTTTTGCTTTGGGGGTACTGTGATATTAACTGACTTTTCCATGATAACAGTCAAATAATCTTAGAGCAGAATTTGAATTTAGGCTTTCTTGACTTCAAAGAGAGCTACTGAATCATTCAAAGAATACTTTTTAATATATAATCTTACTCTTTTTTCTTAACTATATATACACATATATACGTGCATATGTACATATGTTTTTGCATAGAAAGGGAGAAAGGGAAAGAGAGAGAGTTTTTATAAACTACAAAATAACTCAGTTTTCCCAGGCCCCAACTGTGAAAACAGATGCTTCAGAGGATGAAAAAAAAGAACACCTTCCTAAGCTCTAACCATAAGTAAACCTTAGTATTGGGTTTTTCAGATCATAGGCTACTAAATGTTACTAAAGAAAGTCACCAAGTCATCTTGATAGGATTCAATTACACTATACAATCATGCTTTCTCACTTCAATGGGGCTTTGCCTGCTACTGACAAAATTTTAAATTTGTTTCTTGACTCTTTATAGCATTCCCTGCTGCATCTGTTTGTTCTGTGCATTTCCACACTCTTCTGTCCTCCCCATCCTCAGTAATAGCTGATAACCTTGTCTACTTTACTAAGAACAAAAATCAATGAATACGGATGTCCTTCATTACTTCTCACTCCAACATTTTCTATGTATTTTCTCTATCATTCTCCTTTCTTGTTTCTCTAGAAGTAGCATCTCTCCACCTTGGAGAGGACAACCAGTCTTACTATTCCTTTGAACCCAGCCCCTCCTGCTTCTGATGAGAAGCTAATTACTTCTTGACAGCTCTTCTTTTTCTTAGGTCTTCAATCTTTCCCTTTCCATGAGTGCTTTCCCACCTACTTCTCATGTGTTCTTTCTTTAAGCCAACTATCTACTCAAGATAATATTTTATTGGTTTCCCTCCCTTTTTCCAAGTGTCTTAAAGGAGATTGTGTAAGATTGCTACTTTCCTTTCACACAGTCACTTCTTACCGCCTCTAATGGCCTTCTCCCCCATTGCTCTACTGAAGCTGCTTTGTTGGTAATCACCAATATCTTCCTTGAGAGGACAGCATAGGCTAAAGCTTCTTAAAGGTAGAACTTAAGCTGAACCTCGAGGGATAAGTACATGTTTCATGGGTTGAGAGAAGAAAGAGATGAAAGAAGAATATTCAAGTCAAGAAGCTGAGTCATAATGTCATGAGTCTTATTAGCATGTTCATTACACTGCAAGACTAATCACTAATTGACTGACTACTAACATTTATATAGTATGTTATTCTTCCCAGAGTGATTTTGGGGTATCCCCAAATTTGAGCCTTACAACATTATCAATCAGTATTATAGATGTTATCTCCCATAGTTACTGGTCAACAAGTCACAGATGAAGAAATAGAGGATCAGAGAAGTTGATTGATTGGGCCATGACCACATAACTATTGTCAGGCTTATTGGTGTAGGATATAACACCAGGTCTCTGATCCCAAATCCAGTATTCTTTCTACCTATCACTACCCCAGTCAACAGAGGGACCATAATAGATAGTGCATTGAAGATTGATGAGAAAATTTTAATAGATGGGGAGAAATTAAGTGAAGGTGAGGTGGGGAAACTTGAAAGTAATATAACTTTGGCTGAGGAAATTAAAAGGGCCATTGAAGATTTTGTTTTATTTTGGTTTTTACTTGCATTTAAGTAGAGACTGACATATTCTATTATTATACCAGTCTTTGCAGAAGATTAACATACCAACAAAATTGAATCTATGTTGAAATGGATAAACTGGAGTTGGGAAAGCTAACAGAAGGCTATGGACTTCAAGATTGCAGGCACTGGGTATCACAATGTGAATGTAAATTAATAATGCAGGTATGAGGTGCTAAGAGTCTGGACAAATAGAGTAGTAATCAGAAAGAAATTTGTCGTTCAGTCATTTTAGTCATGTCCCACTCTTTGTAGCCCCATTAGGGGTTTTCTTGGCAAAGATACTGGAGTGGTTTGCTCATTTTACAAATGAGGAAACTGAGGCAAAAAGGGTTAAGTGACATGCCCAAGGTCACACAGGTAGTAAATGTCTGAGGCAGATTTGAACTCAGGAAGATGATTCTTCCTGACTCTAAGCTTGGTGCACTATCTACTGTACCACCTAGCTGCCCTAGAAGAAGGACAGCCAAATGAAACACTTCAAATAATAGTTGGCAGGATTAATTGTAAATGGAAAATGGAGGAAAAGGTTGAGTCTAAGATACCTTGCAAAATTTCTATTCTACATGATCGATGGTTACTGACAGAGATAGCATAACATAAAAGAACTGTTTTCTGTAAGAAACAGGCATTTATATACAAACATAGCCTCCCTATAAAGGACAATCTTGTTGCCACCTCCAACCCAGGCCCCAATATTTCCACTTCCCCATTTTTGTTCAAGTAATTCCTCCTATCTAAGAAGACCTTTTCTTCTCTTTCTCATCACATCTATAACTTTATTCATGTACAGAACTCCTGGTATGGAAACTCCTTTCACAAAACTGGATGTAGATCCATATCTGCTCTTCAATTTGTAGTCTTAGAGAACTGCCCAAGGCACTGCAAAGATCCTTGACTGGCCAAAGGACTATGTGGCAGTGTCAAAGGCATAGGTTCTTTTGGCTTCTTAGTTGTCTGTCTACTTGGATATTAGATAATGCCCAACAATCCAACTCCTCTGCAAAACTTTTCTCTAATGGCCTTCCTTAGTGCATCTAGGTGGCTCAGTGGATAGAGTCCCAGGATTGGAGTCAGAAAGACTCATCCTTCTGAATTCAAAGCTGGCCTCAGACACTTATTAGTTACGTGACCTTGGCAAGTCACTTAACCGTTTTTGTCTCAGTTCCTCATCTGTAAAATGAACTCAAGAAGGAAATGGCAAACCGCTCCACTATCTTTGCCAAGAAAACTCCAAATGGGGTCATAGAGTCAAACATGACTAAACAACAACAATGACCTTAACCTCAAATGATTTTTTTCTTATTTTAAATTCTTTCAGTAATTGTGCAGTTATTTAAATGATATACTTGCCTATATCTTACCACATCAAATATACATATGCCTTGTCTCCTCCAACTAGATTGTAAACCAGGGCTATGTTCTTTTCTTCTTCTGTAGCTCCCATGACTGATTCAAAGCTATAAACCAGTAGGGGCTTAAATGGTTGTTAAATGACTGAATTGGGGCATTTACCAAATTCCTGTAGATCTGGAACTCATAGGCTAGGAGAGAGTCAAATCTCTCTTAAATCCCCTTGGTGTTTTGTTTGCCCACTAACATAAAGCCACGTACCCTGTGGGCCCCTGCTAAATGTTAATTGATTAAATGAGGTTGATAACGACCTAGAATTAGAAAATTTGCTTTGCTGGACACTTCTGAAATGCCTATAAGATCTGTGGGTCAAATTCTGCCTCAAGATCTGGGCATAGACTGTAGAATTTCTCCCCTCCAGCAAGCACCTATTACTTTCTCCAATGACCTGAAACTCCTCAAGAACAGGTCTTGGAGTTAGAATTTTTCTTTTGGCCTTTTGAAGAAAGGTAAGATGGAAAATAGTACACATTTAAATACAGGAAGTCTTTAACTGATCCTTCTTACCCATCCCCCTCTCCCCCCAAGCCTCAGAGGAAAAAAAATGTCTCTCTTTTGAACTGAGCCTTTTAAAGTGGCTCCTACAAGCATATGCATACTTGCCTCTTAGCTGCGCTCAAACACCTTATCAGAACTTTCTCATCTAAACGGCTAAGGTGCTGAAACCTACGCTTTTTGATGTGGGTCCTATCAATTAAGGGGGAAGAGAAAAAAGGGATGTATGAGGAGGGAAGGGGTTTGTTTAGGTTTCACTCAGCTCTAGCCCATTAAGTTCTAATTCATTATGTATTTTACCTGATGGTGCTCAGAGCGATAGCTCATTGTATTTCTTTGTAACATTGACATTTCCTTCACACAATTTAAAATTAAACCTTTTATTAGTCCAGAGAAGGCTGAGTCTGGAAACAATAGCAGCTCAGGGAGAGTAATTATTTCTGTTCCATTGTGTGGGATGTTGGAGCTTTTGATGAGTTGCACTATACAGTACTTAACAGCTAACCAATCTTCCCATGATTAACAATACATGAGAATTTTCCGATCCTAGCTGCTAGCCCCTCTCACACATCCCTGAATCGTTGGCTGGATGTGTTTCTTGGTGTCTTAAATCTTGTTTTCAAAAATACCTCTCATTTTCTGGAGTGTGCATGAAAACGACCATACTATCAGCAGTATGGAGTAGGGCGCAGCAGGCTCCAAGAGAGGGGATCACTAGAAAATGGATGCAAAAAGCTGTGGGTTGTAAGCCATTAAGCCTTCTCAGTGTGCTTCTAATGAGCTTATGATGGCCTCGCCGAATTACTGTTGCTTCTACAGCCTAGTAAATTACAGTATGTACAAATTAAATCAGTGGGACTCGATACAAGCCGGTCTTCCTCGGGTCCAATACTTTGAAGAATTCTACTTATTTTTTTAATCATGGTATATTGCAAGAGTTAAATATTTAACCTTGTCCATTGTCTCAACTGGCTGGCCCCCACTTTCCTTCTACATTCATGTGGGGTTTGCTTTTCCTCGGGGTACCCCAGATAAACATGCATGTTTTGTGCGAAAGGAGAAACTTGGGTTAAATCTCTTATTTTATGCAACTGTTATGCTTGTTTTACTGGGCATTCCAGGCTATTTGATATGTGAACAGTGGAGTTGTGCTATAAATTGGCATTCCAATTCAATCATGCCCTTGTATGTTAGTTCCCAAGCACACACGGGCCACTCCTTGATTTTTAAAAGTGTTCCCCAAAAGAGAGGTTTAGTTAATTGCATATTATTTGAGAGCAATAACTTATGTTACATAGGCTAAAAAAACATTCTTTAGAAACCTTGGTGAGAGTCTGTAAATGCTGCCATCTGCTTTGTGAATAGCTATAGCTGTCTAGCTAAAATAAGCCAGACTATTTAGCTAAATGTTTTCAAGAATGAGAGAATGCAGCAAAGACCTGGACTGAGAGAAATAATATCCACAGAAAACAGGCTAGCCAGCATTTTCTCCCTACTATTGCATATCACAATAACAACTGGCATACAACTTGTAGCGCCTCTAGCGAAGGGGTCAAAGGCCCCCTGCAAATGTTAATTAAGGTTTGCCACTTTTTTTCTGTTAGCAAACGTTGGTTTGCAGGTGTACCGAACTAAAGCAATGGCAATCTAGAGTGACTTGGTTTTGGTCACACTGAAAGTCAGGAGTGGGGACCAAAAATAGAACTTTAGAGCCTTTGACTCTGAGTTTCCATTTCCTGTAACTCGACAGCATATACTCTGTCAGTTGTTCTCCTGTAGAACTGTATTCATTCGTTATCATATCACTGGGATGATGGTAAAATTAGGCCATTTGATTTGTGGCAGAAAATAAACTCCCTGGCTCTCCTCCCACCCCTGGCCCTTCTCACACAGCTCTAGGCCTGCACGAGCTCTCCCTACCACAGCCTGTGCAGAGCACAAACCAATCTCTGCTTTTCATATAGAGAAGGGCAACAGGACTTTCTATGGTTGTGAATAAATAATTCAAGTTCTTTTTCTTTCTTTCTTTTTTTTTAAATAGGATGCTGCAAAGAGCTGGTTTAAAAGCTGGCATCTCGTCCCCCGCATATGTGAAACATCAGAGATGATTAGTACAGACAGGGGATCGGAAAACCATGAAGCACTTTTGAAACCTTGATAGGAAGTGACTCTCTCTGGATGCAGATTTATTGATACTGACAACATTGTTTTTTTCCTCATTTTTAAAAAAGTGAAAGTAGCTTGTACATGGAAAAATACCCAAGCCCGGTGAATAATGAAAGAACAACAACTCGGTAGGACTGAATGTCCCAGCTCCTGAAAGAACCTGCGTGTGCAGTTTAAAAAAAGAAAGGTTAAACACTAAATGCTTTCAACAGAGTTTCTTTATAAGGAGTCTATATAATTTTTAGATGGTTGCAAAAATTCAACCCTTGAGTTAATTTATTTCTTCAGAAGCAAAGCCTGTAATAGTTCACAAGAATAGCTAAGAGCCAGGAATCTCTTTGCAAGCAGTATCTTTCAGGATCCACATTTGACCTTATTTTGAAAAGACAGAAAAGGATAAATAAATAAACTCTGATAACATGACAAACTTCCCAAATGTCAGTATTTCTTGGATTGGGGTGGGGAGGGGGAATTTTATTTTATTTATTATTTTTTTAGGGTAGCTAGGTGACAGTGTATAGAGTGCCAGGTCTGGAGTCAGGAAGACCCGAATTCAAATTAGGCCTCGGGCATTTAGTGGCTGTGTGACTCTGCACAAGTCACTTAACCTTTTCTGCCTTAATTTCCTCATTAGTAAAAATGAGCTGAAGAAGGTAATGGCAAAGCACTCCAGTATCTTTGCCAAGAAAATTCCAAATGGGATCATGAAGTGTCAGACACTGAACAACAACAACAAAGGTTTTTCTTTTTGTTTTGTTTTGTTTTGTTTTAAAGAGAATTCATTTGAGGGCTTTCTAAATTCATTACCAGTTAAGTTCTGGAGCAGCTGGGTCACCGGAAAAAAATTAGAATTGCAGTGGGATCTTTGTGAAGACCATCAAATCTTCCAGCACCCATAAATACCTCTAGAAATCTTACTAAAGGTTACAAGAGAGAAGGATCTCAGTAGTGTGGCAGAGTCACCATGGATACTACCCTATTATGTTGAGGTTGCCCTGATACATTCTGGGGTTGACTTCCCGCTGATAGGCTCTCCCCAGGTGGCCACCGTGGGTACACAACTATCAGGGCTGTTTTCTCGCATTCAATTACACAGAATTATCGTATCATGCTTTTTCTCCTGGTGTCCAACTGAATAGAATATGAGAATATGGTCAATGGTGAAAAACAGGAGCACCCTGATTAAATTAAGATTAAGTCATACTTAGAAGATGGAACAAAATGTATATTGGTTAGCATGGATATTTTTTTGCATTTCAGACAGATGATGTCTACACCTACTCAAAAGATTTCAGTGCCTCATGTCAATAGTGTCAAATACAAGCTCCTCATTCTGACATTTTAGCTGCTACCAACCTTTGCAACCTTGATTCTCACTACTCCCCTGCATGCCCTCTACTTCCTGGCTAAAGTGGTCTATTAGCTATCAGTCTCAAACTGATCTCTCTTGTCTCCGTGCTTTCCAAAAACCTCTTTCTTCAAGACTCAATTCAGGTGCCCTGTTGAGATTAATTTCTCTATCCTCCGTCATGATAGAAAAAGATAAGTCTTCAATGTAATCTACAAGTCTCTGATCTCCATCATTCATTCTTTGTGAACCATGCTATCTCATACATTTCTCTAGCTCTTCAATATTATATAACAAGAATGTCACATGTACCTTGGACATTGTTGTTGTTGTTAAGTCGTTTTCAGTTGTGTCCAACTCTTTGTAACTCCATTTGGGGCTTTCTTGGCAAAGATTCTGTCTGAGGCCAGAATTGAACTTAGAAAGATAAGTCTTGCTGACTCTAGACCTGGTACTCTAACCACTGTACCACCTAGATTCTCTGCCTTGCACATAATTTATGCTTGATAGCTGCTTTCTGATTGACCGATTTAGTGATTTTATACATCAATACACATTGATATATTGATTTATACATCTCTCTGCTTTCTTTTTATTATTCCCCACTTTCCACCTGCAGTCCAAGAAGCAAAACTCCCCGAATATTATTGTCCCTTGCATTTTTCTCTTTAATATATAATAAACTGTGGTCCATATTTGAATTGTACAAAAATATCATTGTAAAGTATTTATGTTGCTGGTGTTAATTATTTAACCAACTGTGGTTGTTCCAGTTACTCTCAGTAATCCTTAATAATGTGCAGCTACTATGTCCTAAGCATCATATCGCGCACAAGAGATAATGCCAGA
Source organism: Trichosurus vulpecula (assembly GCF_011100635.1). Lineage (NCBI taxonomy): Eukaryota > Metazoa > Chordata > Mammalia > Diprotodontia > Phalangeridae > Trichosurus > Trichosurus vulpecula. Next base: position 274,398,052 of record NC_050573.1, on the reverse strand, counting down.
GCAGTTCATATTTGATATTAGTGATGCTGGAGAACAGAGATAGATATCATTGACTAAAACCTAGAGAAGTTCCTAATGAAGGCTATTTTAGTCAAGTGCTGCAAATGACTAAGAACGCAAAAGGTTTTCCAAATCTAAACAATTTGCCCATTATTTCACACAACATGAATGATTTAAACACAATCTAATCAAATTTCTGTGAATAAATAGCTCCTATTTCCTACCCCTGGCCATATAATCATGTTCAATTTACCTAAATACAGATCTTATTTTCAATATAATCATTTAAACTAATTGTATTATGTAAAATCAGTCAACAACAGAATTCTAGGGACATATTTTCATCTCTCCCTAGATCCTGACTTGTGTCTTTCCTTCTTTCTTCTATCCCCTTCTCCCCTACATCCAAAAGTTCTCTCTGTCTGCTCCTGGCCTCAACTCTACCTTTAGTACCTGTCTATAGTAGTCATACCTGCCATCAACATCTTAGCCGAGGATACTTCCATCTTGGTAAATACTTTCTAGTATACATATAAGGCACAGTGTTGGGTTGAGAGGCTATAGAAAAGATGGAGATGTATAACGATACAGATGGAGAGAAGTGGAAACAAACTGAAGGGAAAGGTGATTTTGGTAGAACAGTTTTCCCAGAGACTATCTTTCATCTATCCACTCCAAATCCGTTCACCCCTTAGCTTCTATAGGATTATCTCTGTGAAACAGAGGAAATCAGATAACATTTATACTTAAGATAATTCATTATTTTCTTTTACATGCCTCCCCTTTCTGTTGGAAAAAAAAGAAGACCCAACACTTCACTGTTAATTGTATTTGGTAACTGATTCTTTACACTGTAGGAAACCAGAAAGAAAATGAAATACCAAAATGAAATATGGAAAGGGAAAGCCAGAGAGAAAACACCTTGTTAGCTCTGTACCTTCAGGGACAAATTAAATAAACAACTTGAAAAGTAGCTTGAGTTTGAAGAATTTCGAAGTACAGAAGCTGGTGATAACATTTATTGACTCTAGCTCTTAAATGCTTATGTTTTATTTTTGGAAATTTATATACCACTCATGAGGAGAAGACAGGAAATTTGTAAACCACACCAAAGATCACACAATTAAGCACTTAGATTTTTGCAGTAAGCTTATTTAACATAGGCAGTTAAATTTCAAGTAAACACAGTGATCACAGAAACTGTCTTGGTGATTAAAACTGATTGAGGTACTCGGGATAAACTGGGGCAACCAGAGAGACAGGCTGTTCTTTCTGGCAGGGTCTTACCTCTGGAACCCTCACCAGGTTCTTGTTTGAAAGAATCCTAGATTTCTGACAGGAAAATACCTAAAAGCTAGCTTTATGGTTTGCTTCCCACTATTTCTGGTAAGCTCCTTGAGAATAAGGATTGTTTCCTTCTTAGTATTTACGTACCCATCACGTAGCATAATGCCTTGGCACATGAGAATAGAAGCTGGATGCATGATTTCATTGATAGATGGAACTCTTGAAATAAGGAAACTCCTTCTACCAATGCACACTAATACTTTTTCTAAAACCTATAGATTTAAATATTAGCCTAAAGTACTAAGCAGTTGCATGATTGCCAAATACTACACAGCCACTATCAGAGGGAAGATCTTTCTGCCTAGGTCTTTCTTTCTCTGAGGCCAGTTCTCCAACAAATTTGAAGTAATAGTTGTGTCTTATCTGGCACATAGAAAACAATTAATAAATTCCTGTTTATTGATTGAAAATAAAAATGAGCAATTTAGACAAGGTGAAAGCTTTCAAAAAAATATTGGTGAAGGAGGCAGAGCCAAGATGCTGGAGAAAAGCCAGGAAATTTCCTGAGCTCTTCCCCGTTCCTGTTGAAAAAAATTAAATCAAGCCTCTAAACAAATTCAGGAGCAATAGAACCTACAAAAAGATGTAGTGAAACAATTTTCCAGCTTAAGATAACTTAGGAAGATTTCAGGAAAGGTCTGTCTCACTTTGCTATAAAGCAAACAGAGCCCAGTACAGTAGTGTCCAGGCAAGCCAGTGGGAAGCTCTTAGCCATAGCACAGATCAGCAACCAAAGACCCTTAGTCCTGGCTCAGCAGGCCCCTATGAGGCCTCCACCTCCAGTGCAGAAGGCAAATTGCCAGCCCAGTAACCAAGGCCACAAGAGGTATGACTAGGCTGGACCACCCCAACAGAGTGGACAAGCCACAAGCCCCTGAGCCCCAGTGCATAAAGCCAGTGACCAGACCCCTGGCCCCCAGTACAAGAAGCTTGGGAAAGTGCTTCCTGTTCCCCAGAAGCAGAGCTCAACTTTAAAAGGCACAAAATAGGCTTTACAAATAAACAAGAAACAAAAAAGAGCCCTAAACTTAGAAAGCTACTATGGCGACAAAAAAGATCAAAACTCAGGACAGCATAACAATGTCAAAATGACTACATATAAAACCTCAAAGGGGGATATGAATTGGTTTCAAGCCCAAAAAGTCTCCTTAGAAGAGCTCAAAAGAGATTTTAAAAGCCAATAAGAGAAGTAGTAGAAAACTCGAGAAAAGAAATGAGAGGTATGCAAGAGAAAATCAAAAGCTTAGAAAAGGAAGGACAAAAATTGACTGAAGAAAACAATTCCTTAAAAAATTAAATTGACCAAATGGAAAAAAAATCCACTGAAGAAAACAACTCCTTAAAAAGTAGAATTGGCCAAATGGAAAAAGAGGTACAAAAGCTAACTGAAGAAAATAATTCCTTAAAAACTGTAATTGGGCAAGTAGAAACTAACAACTCCACGAGACATCAAGAATCAGTCAAAGAAAATCAAAAGAATAAAAAAAGAAGAAAATGTAAAATACCTGGATTTAAGGGAGGGCAAAAGGCAGGGCAAAAGTAGGAGGGGAAAGGGGAAATAAAAGGGAGGGAGGCTGATAGAAAGGAGGGCAAATTGAGGTATGTGGTAGTCAGAAGCAAAGCACTGGTGAGGAGGAACAAGGAGAAGGTAGAGAGAGAAGTATAAACAGGGGAGAAAATAGGATGGGGAAAAATACACAATTAGTAATCATTACTATGAATGTGAATGGGTTGAACTCTCCCATGAAACTGAAGCAGATAGCAGAGTGGGTTAAAAACCAGAGTTCTACAATGTATTGTTTACAATAAACACGCTTAAAGCAGAGAGAGACACACAGAGTAGAGGTAAAAGTCTGGAGCAGAATATATCAGGCTTCAGCTGAAGTTTAAAAAAAAACAGAGGTCTCAATACTGATCTCAGACAAAGAAAAAGCAAAAATGGATCTAATTAAAAGAGATAAGGAAGGAAACTACATTTTGCTAAAAAGGCACCATAGACAATGAAGTAATACGAATACTGAACATACATGCACCAAATGATATAGCATCCAAATTCTTAAAGGAGAAGTTAAGTGAGTAAAAGGAAGAAATAGACAGCAAAACTATACTAGTGGGGGACCACAAAACCCCTGCTGCAGAACTAGATAAATATAACCACAAAATAAACAAGAAATAACTTAAGGAGGTGAATACAATTTTAGAAAAGTTAGATATGATGGACTTCCAGAGAAAATTGAATGGGAATAAAAAGTGGTATAGCAGGAATGCAGGATTGGTTCGATACTAGGGAAACTATCAGCATAGTTGACCATATCAACAACAAAAACTAAGAAATCATATGATTATATCAATAGATACAGAAAAAGCTTTTGACAAAATGCAGCAACCATTCCTATTAAAACACTGGAAAGCATAGAAATAAATGGAGTTTTCCTTAAAATGAAAAGTTGTATCTATCTAAAACCATCAGCAAACACTATATGTAATAGAGATAAGCTAGAAGCTTTCCCAATAAGATCAGGGGTGAAACCATGATGCCTATTGCTACCACTATTAATTAATATTGCAGGGGCAGCTAGGTGGCACAGTGAGTAAAGTACCTGCCCTGGAGTCAGGAGGACATGAGTTCAAATACGGCCTCAGACACTTGATATATGTACTAACTGTGTGACCTTGGGCAAATCACTTACCCCTAATTGCCCTGCCAAAAACAAAACAAAAAAAATCAATATTGTACTAGAAATGTCAGCTCTAGCAATAAGAGGGGAAAAAGAAATTGAAGAAATTAGAATAGGCAATGAAGAAACAAAACTATCACTCTTTACAGGTGATATGATGGTATACTTAGAGCATCCTAGAGAATTAACTAAAGACCTATTTGAAATAGTTAACAACTTTAGCAATGTTGCAAGATGTAAAATAGACCCATATAAATCATCAGCCTTTCTATATATTGCCAACAAAGCTCAGCAACAAGAACTAGAAAGAGAAATTCTATTTAAAACAACTGTAGATGATATAAAACACTGGGGAGTCTACATGCCAAGACAAACCCAAGAACCATACAAACACAATTACAAAACACTATTCACATAAATAAAGTCAGATCTCACCAATTGGAAAAACATCAGCTGCTCATGGGTAGGTTGAGCTAATATAATAAAAATGAGAATTCTACCTAAATTGATTTGCTTGTTCAATGCCATACCCATCAAGTGACAAAAAAAACATTTTGTGGATCTAGAAAAAATAATAACAAAATTCATCTGGAAGAACAAAAAGTTAAGAATTTCAAGAGAATTAATGAAAAAAAACAAAGGAAGGTGGCCTAGCTATGACAGATCTAAAACAATATTATAAAGTGGTAATCATTAAAAATTATTTGATGCTGGCTAAGAAATAGAGTGGTGGTTCAGTGGAATAAGTTAGGTACACGAGACACAATAGTAAATGACTATGGTAATCTGCTGTTTGAGAAACACAAAGACTCTAGCTTCTGGGATTTGAACTCACAAAAACTGCTGGGAAAACTGGAAAACAGTATGGCAGAAATTAGGCGTAGATGAACATCTCACATCCTATACCAAGATAAGGACAAAATGGGTACATTATTTCGACATAAAGGGTGATACCATAAGCAAATTATGAGAGCAATGAATACCTGTCAGATCTATGGAGAAGGGAAAAATTTATGACCAAACAAGGTATAGAGAATATTATAAAATGCAAAATAGGTAATTTTGATTACATTAAATTGAAAAGTTTTTATACAAACAAAGTCAATGCAACCAAGGTTAGTAAGAAAGCAGAAAACCCAGGAAACAATTTTTATGGCCAATGTTTCTGATAAAGGCCTAGTATCTCAAATATATAAAGAACTGAGTCAAATCCATAAGAATACAAGTCGTTCCTCAATTGAGGATATGAACAGGCAGTTTTCAGATGAAGAAATTGGAAAGTGCTCTAAATCACTATGATTAGAGAAATGCAAATTAAAACAACTCTGAGGTACCACCTCATACCTATCAGGTTGGCTAATATGACAGAAAAGGAAAATGTAGAGAAGATATGGTTAAATTAGAACACTAATGCCTTGTTGGTGAAGTTGTAAACTGATCCAACCATTCTGGAGAGTAATTTGGAATTATGCCCAAAGGGCAAAAAACCTGTGCATACCCTTTGATCCAGTAATACCACTACTAGCTCTGTATCCCAAAGAGATCACAGAAAAGGGAAAATGACCCACAGGTACAAAAATAATTATAGCAGCTCTTTTTGTGGTGGCAAAGAATTGGAAATTGAGCGGATGTCCATCAGTTGGGGAATGGCTAAACAAGTTGTGGTATATGAATGTAATGGAATACTATTGTTCTATAAGAAATGATGAGCAGGCAGATTTTAGAAAAACCTGGAAAGTTTTACATGAACTGATGCTAAGTTAAGTGAGCAGAACAGAAAGAACATTGTACACAGTAACAGCAACATTTTGTGATGATTAGTGATGATAGACTCAGCTCCTCTCAGCAATACAATGATCCAAGACAATTCAAAAAGACTCATGGTGGAAAACGTTATCCATATCCAGAGATAGAACAATGAAGGCTGAATGAAGATTGAAGCATGCTATTTTCCCTTTTTGGTTTTTTTTTTCCTTCTAGTGGTTTTTTTTTCCCATTTGTTCTGATTCTTCTTTTACAACATGACTAATGTGGAAATAAATTTAACATGATTAACAAAACCTATATCGGATTGCCTGCAGTCTTGGGGAGGAGGCAGGGGAAGGAGAGAGAAAAAAATTGGAGCACAAGAATCTCATAAAAGTGAATGCTGAAAATTTTAAAAAAAGAATATTGGTTATAAAATTAGCCTAATGAAAAGCATTACACTTTGAAATAATGGTTATATGGGAAAAAAGGGAATTGTATCCACTGTAGTAGATGTGTCCATATTATAACTGTAGCCTTGGGAGGAATAAACCAATGTAATCTTTTTCAGGGACAAAACAATAGTGAAACTGATCCAGAGGTAGCTTCTACTGCAGGCAGGAAGTTTGACAAAGCATGAAACTCAGGGAGAAAAGAAAGATGATAATGAACATAGGGCTGAGAAAAAAAAAAAAAACAGGGAGATAATCTGTTCAATCAGGACAAAAGGTAGAGAGTCGATATTAGATCCATTTTATCAAGTAACTTGTCATACAATAGTTTGGAGGCCTCAGAGAAAGAATAGTTCAAGAAATTCAAGGTTCAGGAACTAGAGAGGACCACTTCAGATGTTAGCTCACCTCTAGAAGAGTCATTTTGACCTTCATTCAGAACTTCTACCTGGAATTCAATCAGAGAGTCAGGAAGAATCAAGTGATTTCTCAAAGGTAGGAGCTGAGACAAGTAGTTTATTTGGCCTATGAGGAGGCGGAATGCAAGTGAGAAGCCAGATTAATTTGTTTAACTGTACTCTCTAAGTCAAATCATTAAAGCTGGAAGAAACCTTAGAGATCATCTACTCCCTCTCCTATCATTTTATAAATGAAGGAAGTGAGGCCAAAAGAGGAAAAATGCTTCCTAGGCCATCACCAGTTATCTTGGCTTTTGTCCTGCCACTGTATTTCTTCCTTTCTCAAAACCTTAAACCCAGTTCACTCTGAAGCTCATAGATTGGACCACAATAAGTCCCTGCCCAAGTTTCACTTAATGGCTGTATTTTGGGCCCTCCTGGCTTAGAGTGAATGTCAGTGGTAACTATTTCTTTTTGGAACAGCAACCCTGAGGGTCTTCCCCTCCCAGATTGATTTTTTTTCTTTTTCTTTTTCCTAATTAAAGGGGCCATCCCTTGACCTCACTTCTTAAAGAGGCTTATTCACTGAATGGGCCTTACCTCACTATAAGTGAGTACATAAAAAGGCCTTAGCCTAAAAGGGCCAGTGTCTCCTATTGTATCCTGGGCCATCTCCAGTCATCCTAATGAATATCTGGTCACTGGATCCAGATGGCTCTGGAGGAGAAAGTGAGGCTGGTGACCTTGCACAGCCCTCCCACACTCAAAACAAAGTCAACTGCAAGTCACGTCATCATTTCCCTGATGTCATGGTCCTCTACAAAAATGAAGGGCAAACACAACAACAACAGCAACAACAACAAGGATTTCAATGACTCAGGAAATGAGAGTGAGGCGTTGCCGACCTCTGCCTCATTTAAATCCAATTTATATGCAAATCAAGACATCACCCACGATATCATTGGTTCTCTTTGAAAAGGAACGACCAACAACAATTGGCAAGCTCACAAGATGGTTATTGACAAAGGTCAGACTGGAGTCTTTAGGCCTCCAGACCTTCACCCCAATATTCTTCAGTATAACACCACACTGCTCCTATAAAAATCTATAATTTCTCTCTCTCTCTCTCTCTCTCTCTCTCTCTCTCTCTCTCTCTCTCTCTCTCTCTCTCTCTCTCTCTCCCCCTCTCTCTCCCCATATATATATATGTATATATGTATGTATATGTATATGTATGTATATATATGCAACTATATCTATATAGCTATGTATCTATATATGTATGAAGAAGTAAAGTCCCATGAACAGGGAAAGACCCCATTTATGGCAACAGCTATCATTGTGTGGCTCAAAGGGAAACAGAATAGACTTTCTCCCACCGCCCTTCTCCAAGGGAGAACTTCCTACCTGTCAAGAAAGGAAGCAGGAAGTTGGGGACAGGAAGCCATCCCTCTGCAATCCTTGGGCAGAGGGGGTATTGAGGCAGAAGTATATGTATCTGCTTGTTTAAATGTTCATCTGTGGGATTGGATTCGGTTCAGACTAATTTCTAATTGCTTTGTTATTTTGGGGGGAAAGAGGACCCCAAGTTCTATTTCTAAGGGTTGGTCCCTTTCCTAACAAATATCAGTCACACACGCACACGCACACACACACACACACATACACACACACACATGCACACACACACTTTAATTTCTTGGTTGATAGTTTGGGATAAGACAAAGAAAAAATATGGGGACCTAGCTCCTCCCATACTCAATCATGTCATAGTTAATAAATGATACCTTAAAGGTATGTCCTCAGTTCTACCTTCCCTTCAAATGTCATAATTAAAACCTGGCTCCTCAGCTATACTTGAAGGAGAAAAATAGCCATCTCTAATGCTCCCCCAAATGAGTCATGGGACTGAGAACACAACTTTCCATTGATGAACGGAACAAAAATCTTCTTGTTCCAGAGATGTGGTCCCAAAGGAGTCAGGTGGACCAGATTGAAAGCAATGGCTTTTTGGTCAAATAATGGGTTCACACTCACCTATTTCCAAATTGATTCCTTCCTTTGCAAAACTTTGGGATATTATCACATTTAAAGGCATAGCCTTGGCTCTCAGATGGAGGGAACATGACTGGAAACACTGAGCCTAGTTTGATGACATGTAGTAAGTATGATTTCAGTCAGGTTTTTGGGACCCTTTGGTTTTGACCTTTGCTTTCTCTCTTCCCTTACTGATGAGTCATGAGTCAAGAGTAATCTGGACTGGCTCTCTGTCCAGGATTCCTCCTTTGCCAAAAGATAGAGCAGTAGGAGCCTACACTCCAAATTCTTTGTGGGCAGAGATAGGTTAAAGACTGGATTTATGATGAGAAAAGTAGCGATCGGAAAACTTTATTCCTTTTTCTTCCTTTGTTGCTTTTGCTAGAAGCTGGAAATGTCATCTGGTCTCATGCTCAAGCAGGCCTTTTTGGAGTGACAGACATTGATCTATTAATAAATGTGTATTTTATATGTTTTGGATTATTTATAAGAATTCAATTTTCTTTATATAAAAGTGACTTGAATAGTTTGTATGTTTGCTGTTAAATTAATAGTTCATTTGATAGTCCAGGTGCTCGTTGAGGTACAATTCAACTGAGCTGTGTGTCATTAGTGAGCTCAGAAATCCCCTGCCATCTCTGCACTAACAAAATCCTTAATTTTTTTTTTTTCTCAAGTGATACAGCTTTGTAACTCTATTATGACCAAAACTGAAAAAGAAATCTCAGGCATCCTGATACCCAGCAGAAATGGTGATACAATAGACTCAATAGCTCAGAGAAATTAGTGGTTCTATTCACTTCCAGTAGGCTATGTACAAAAATGATTGATTAAAAGAGTCATTACAGTTGAAAAGCTCCTAAAGAGATTATGCAATCAATATCTTTGGCTCTAACTTGCACTATATTTAAAGTATCCTTAGATAGTTTATTTTTAAGCTAATAAAGTAAATGAATCAATCAATAAATGAATCAACCAAAAAAGTAGTAAGTCTCTACATACGAGAATCATAATAGTCATTGTGGGAAATGCCATAAAATGGACTAAATCCTGAAAGGATTTACAAGTTTATTGCAAAAACAAGATTAGCACATATGAAACAACTACAACTTGATTGGTGACCTTGGAGAAGTCATTTAAACTTGCTGGTTTTCAGTTTCCTCATTGGCAAAATGAAGAAGATTGGGCTAGATGACCCCATGTCCATTTCAACTTTATAGATTCTATAAATTAGAGAAGAATGAAGTATGGAGGGATTGAATGAGATTGCAATATTAGTCCAGAAAAGGATGTTCATTCAGGGAATTTAAAAAATTCTCAGTGTTAACAGTCTTCAATGAAAATTATTCAGAAATATAGCCAAAATTTCTACCAGTACAATTTAGTTAATTTCTTCTTATCATAACTTGGTCAAAGAAGTGTTCATTTTTTCCACATGCTCATTCTTATGTCACAAAATCATAGTCATCACCATAAGTACTAAAAGGGGATCACAAAAAGAAAAGAAAAATAATTTTAATTGTGTAAGAATATTCTCATATTCTTCAAAATATTCTGCTATATTTTGGCCTTTGCTCATTCCCCTTTGCACCATGGTTTTTCATGTATTTGTTCTTTGTCCCCACCAAAACTAAACTCTTTATAAAGGTATCTGACTTGGTAATCTCAGCAAAGAGCAAGTAGGGTTTTGCACAGAGTAGGTGTTAAATAAATGCTTCTATTATTGAACTGCCTTGAAGGGAGATTAACAGCAATGGAAAAAATATCATCTCTTTAAAATGAACCATTTTATTGAAATAATAGAAATCAAGTGCATTTTATTTGGTTAAAAGTTGGTATTTCCATGCAAATGAAATCTTTACTAAATGAGGGAGGTTCTCTCCCCTTCCTTCTTTCCCCTAGGAAATGACCATTTTTATTTTAACAACTAGTTGACACATTAAAGAAATAAAAGGACATTTCCAGCCTAGTCAATTTTGACTTGTGTTTTTATTTGTCATAGATTCATATTTTATTTTATTCTTTTGGGGGATGACCCAAAAGCCGCCAAAACCTTATTTGGTTTTAGTGTGAATAGCCTCATAGGGTAATAAGAATTAATTAGTGTCTGATTGATTTCTTAACATAGAGACTATGCATTTTTAAATGATATAGCAAATTAAAATATATAAAATCTCACATTTTTCAGGTTAGGAAATCATTCAACAAGACCGAAAATCATTGTCAAGCATGACACTGTCAATCATCTACAATTTTTCCAAGTGGAAACTTCTCCCATCATACACATGCTCTCTCTATTCCTCTCTCTCTCTCTCTCTCTCTCTCTCTCTCTCTCTCTCTCTCTCTCTCTCTCTTTCTCTCTCTCTTTCTCTCTTTCACACACACACACACCCACAAAATATTAGCTGACTTTTAAAATGCTTTGAGGTTCAAAAATTATTGTACACATTATGTTATTCAGTACTCAAAATAAGCCTAAGTTTATCTATATGTACATATATGGCTATAAGTAAAGCTTTTGAAATGGTTAAACACATATTTGTGCACATATATGTTCATGTAAACAAACAGAAAAAAAAACATTATTCCCCTACCCCTGACATCAGGAGGGTAAAAAAAAAGCCAAAGAGAAAGCCAAGGTAGATTCCAAACACATGAACATTCTTGTCTACAAGACTTCTGTTGGAAATTTTCAAAGTTTCAAATTAAATCTAGGAAATGATATAAACAGACACCTATGGTTTTTATCAGCTGTGATTTTTTTCCCCTTTAGGATTAGCTAGAAAAGCTAGAGTTAGCTTTTCCAAAAGTTTAACCACTATGCATAGCCCTAAATAATGAGAAAGGAAGGAAGGAATCAGAAAGAGGGAGGTAGAGAAGAAGAGAGGGAGAAAGAAGGATAAAAATAAAAAGAAAGAAATAGAAAGTTAAGCAAAGCAGGAACTTTAAACATCACCTAGAAGAGGCTAAGTTGGAATTGTTAATAAGACCATTTAGTCATTATAAAATAAAATTGTAAAGATCGAAGAAAAATGTACAATTAGTATTATTTAAGCCTTCATACTTTAGAAATTCTACAATCAATTTGCTGCAACCTTTATAAATTCGTTTTGAAGTCATTGAAAAGCTTAGTGTAGTTGAAAAAGGGTATGAAAAATTTACACATAATGAAAGGATAATTTCTATGAAAGGCAAAGTAAAAACTCTTAAAAGTCAAAATAATAATAATAAACCCACAAGAAATTGTGGGACCAGTGGTTTTATAACACCCCTGTGGGGAAGGGGAAAAAAGTTGCTTGAAAAGAAACTCCTGAGAAAAGATTTCTGACCAGCAAGCACAAAATGAAAAAGGTGATTTGCAACAGATGTATGCTGCTATTCATCCATGGATAGAGAAAATTTTTCAGTTCAGTCACTTTTCATGTGTTGCAGTAGAAAGGAAAGATTTGTATCCACCTTGTAACTTGTCTTAGGACATCCAGCCCACAAGAACTGTATCTAAACACACCTTGAAGGCCATGTCGTCTTGCCAAACAGAAGGGGGAAGGGAGAAAGATTTTGAAGATGGGTAAGTCTCGATGCATGTACAACAAGCAAAGGTCTTCAATTTTCTACGGCCCTTTGTCACCAAGGGCCAAGATGTCTCATTCCTCTTCAGTTAGGCTAAACCTAAAAAAATCACCCTATACTCCTCTGCCATGTGCTTTGACATGCATGAGAGCCAAGGCAAGCAAATAGTGCACTTTGAAGGAAACCCTACAGCAAACACACAGCACAGCCCCTAGATCTGTCCGTGAAGAGATTATCACTAAAATACCCTGTGGTTCAGGTCCCCCAATTCCGCAAAAAAAAAAAAAGTGGAGTTCACACACTTCTCATAACGGACTCAATGTTGACAAGGATGTGGATATAAAAAACTGCATTCAAATTCAATAAAAGAAATTTTGAGACAGAGTGAATATAAACATGGTTATTAACAACTGATATGAAAACAAGTCAAATACAAATTCCACTAATTGAAATATATCCTGAAATCTTACTAAATGCAAGACATTCTACTAAGCACTGGGGACGAAAGGATCTAGAAGACATATTCTAGGCCTGAAATATCTTATAATCTTGCTGGAGGAAATTAGACCTGCTAGGGACTGGTTCTGGACCTGTGATCTCATTGATAAAAAGGAAATCTTGGATGAAGAAATTCTCTGTCAAAGCCAGGAGTCACTCCCTCTGCCATTCATAGTCTTAGAAAGTTGCTTAGAAAAGGGTGACAAAATTCAAAGAGAAATATATCATTGTTGACTGCATATTGACTTAAAAATTCTCAAATTAGTATTTCCTATGTTGTATTATAATTTTAAAATATGTTAATTTTAAAATGTCCCAATTGCATTTTAGCATGGTTAGAGTTATATTGGGGAGTTTTGTAGTTGCCTATGGGGCCTAGAGCACCAAGAAGTTATGTGCCTTTCTTAGAATCACCCACATAGGGGGGCGGAGCCAAGATGGCCGCATGAAGGCAGCATCTTACCGGAGCTCTCTCACAAGGTCTGTCAGATTCCCGTAAAAAAGTGAATTTGAACAGATTTGAGAGAGTCAGAAACCGCAAGCAGTCTGCGTGGGGCCAATTTCCGAGCCGGGAGAGTCTGAAAGGCTGAAGACACGATCCTGTAGGCTTGGAGAGTGCTCGGCTGCGGAGCTGCTCCAGACCAAAGTGGAAGCTGCTGGCGGGGAAATCCATGTGGGAGACAGACGGGGAGAAAGCTGGGCGCCCGAAACCAGCGGAGATCCCCAGGACTCCCAACACAGGACGGCAGTCTCTGGGAGCGACGAGAGGCAGCGCAACGCCACCAGCCGTGAAAACACCCACTCCTGACACTTGCTAAACCCAGGAACTCGGCTTCTTAACTTCCAGAAGACTCAATGGCCAGGTAAAAGGCTCTAATCCCTCCCCCCCTCACCCAGAGAATTCCTCGGAAAAAAAAGAGAACTGAAACACAGGACAAAGTAGTGGTGCCTCACAGGACAAATACTAGAAGCTCATTAGTCCCAGAGGGGCAGAGTCGGCAGGGGTCAACACCGGGAGCCCAAACGTAACCTTGCTCCCCCAGGGGAAGCGCCAGTCATCAGCTCAAACAACAAACAGCTGAGACCATTGCTGAAAAGCAAGTGCTGGAGAGCACCCATAGGGAGTGAGATGCCAGGGAGCCAGACCCCTCCCCCACACCTCAGGAAACTGAAGGTTATAATTCTAGACTCACAAGCCCCAGAATAAGAAAGCTGGGACAGAGAGCCCAAAGCTAGAAATTCGGGGTACAGCCAGCAAAAGGCAAACCAACATGAAGAAGAACACAAAAAAAATGAGGACAATAGATTCTTTTTATGGAGACAGGCAGGATCAAAATACCAATACAGAAGAGGATGGTAATGACACTATAGACATGTCTGATACCTCAAAAGGTAATGTGAACTGGTCTCCAGCCCAAAAAGCATTGCTGGAAGAGCTAAAGGAGGATTTTAAAAACCAAATTAGGGAGGTAAAAGAAAACATGGAAAAAATGGAAAAGTCCCTAAAGAATAAGATTGGTGAAATGGCTACGGAGATACAGAATCTAAAGAGAGAAAATGACACCCTGAGAGGTAAAATCAACCAAATGGAAAAGGAGACTCAAAAACAAAATGAAAACACTAACTCATTAAAAATTAGACTTGAGCAAGTGGAAGCTAATGAATCTATGAGGCACCAGAAAGTAGTAAAACAAAATGTAAAGAATGAAAAAATAGAAAATAATGTGAAATATCTGATTGGCAAAACAAGTGACCTGGAAAACAGATCCAGGAGAGACAATTTAAGAGTTATTGGTCTACCAGAAATCCACAATGAAAAAAGGAGCCTTGACAGTATCTTCGAAGAAATTATCAAAGACAACTGCCCAGAGGTCCTAGAACCAGAGGGCAAAATAGTCATTGAAAGAATTCACCGATCACCCCCTGAAAGAGATCCCAAACTGAAAACACCAAGAAATATTATAGCCAAATTTCAGAGCTATAAACTCAAGGAGAAAATACTGCAAGCAGCCAAAAAGAAGCAATTCAAATATCGTGGAACTACAGTCAGGATCACGCAGGATCTCTCCGCTTCCACATTAAAAGACAGGAGAAATTGGAATATGATATGCCGAAGGGCAAAGGAGCTGGGACTACAACCAAGGATCAACTACCCAGCAAAACTAAGCATAATTTTCCAGGCAAGGCGATGGACATTCAATGAAATAAGGGAATTCCAGATCTTCCTGATGAAAAGGCCAGAACTCAATGGAAAATTTGATCTCCAAATACAAAACTCAACAGAGACATAAAAAGGTAACCTGGGGGAAAAACCCCACAAACCTTATTAACCAATAAGGCAGGTTGTTTACATCTTTATGTGGGAATATATCATCTTATGTATGTTTTATATGTATGTGTATATGTATATATATATATATATATATATATATATATATATATATATATGTGTGTGTGTGTGTGTATATATATGTGTATATGTGTATATATGTGTGTATATATATATACGCGCATGTATGCATGTGTATATATGTATATACATATATAAGTCAGTCTTGAGAATGGTACAGCTATTTTGACAATTGAAAGGGATATACATAGGTTGTGAATGCCTGTATAAATTAACTGATGTAAAGATACAAAATATAAGTAAGAGATATAAAGGGAGGGCTATGAGAGGATCAGTAAGGAGGTAGTAGAAAAGGGTAAATTACATCAAAAGAAGTGGCACAAAAACATATTATAGTAGAGGGAAAGAAGGGAGGGAGAAGAGCAGTATTTGTGTTTTACGGTCATCTGATCTAGTTCAAGAAGGGAATAACATACCCTGATAAGTTTAGAAATCTAACTTGTCCTACGGGAAGTGGGAGGGGAAGGGGGGAAAAAGGGAGGGGGGTGGTCAGAAGGGAGAGGAGAAGTAGCAAGTGGGAAACGGTAAGATAAGGGAGGGGAATAAAGAGGGAGGGTAAACTGAGGAAGGCGGCGGTAAAAGGCAAAACTTTGTTGAGGAGGAGAAGAGGAAAGGGAGAAATAAAAGCATAAACAGGGGGAAATAGGATGGAGAAAAAGACACAGATAGAAATCATAACTCTGAACGTGCAGGGGATGAACATTCTCATAAAACAGAAGCAGATAGCAGAATGGATTAAAAACCATAATCCTACAATATGCTGTTTACAAGAAACGCATTTGAAAAGGGGGGATACACATAGGGTAAAGGTAAAAGGCTGGAGTAAAATATATTGTGCCTCAGCTAAAGTAAAAAAAGCAGGTGTAGCAATCCTAATCTCAGACAAAGCAAAAGTAAAGATAGATTTAATTAAAAGAGATAAGGAAGGACACTACATCCTCCTAAAAGGCACCATAAACAATGAAGCAATATCATTGCTTAACATATATGCACCAAGTGGTAAGGCATACAGATTCTTAGAGGAGAGGTTAAGGGAGTTACAGGAAGAAATAGACAGCAAAACTATAATATTGGGAGACCTCAACCTCCCCCTTTCTGAACTTGATAAATCTAACCTCAAAATAAATAAGAAAAAAGTTAAGGAGGTAAACAGAATTTTAGAAAAGGCACATATGATAGACCTCTGAAGAAAACTGAATGGGGATAAAAAGGAATATACTTTCTTCTCAAAAGTACATGGCACATACTCAAAAATTGACCATGTACTAGGGCATACAAACCTCACAATCCAGTGCAGAAAAGCAGAAGTAGTCGAAGCATCCTTTTCAGATCATGATGCAATCAGAATCATTTTTAATAAAGAACCATGGAAAAATAAGCTAAAAACTAATTGGAAACTAAATAATTTAATTCTAAAGAATGAGTGGGCCAAAGAACAAATCAGAGAAACAATTAATAACTTCATTCAAGAGAATGACAATAATGAAACAACATACCAAAACTTATGGGATGTAGCAAAAGCAGTTCTCAGGGGAAGTTTTATATCCCTAAATGCCTACATGAATAAAATAGGGAAAAAACAGATCAATGATCTGGGCATACAGCTGAAAAAGCTAGAAAAAGAGCAAATTGAAAACCCCCAATTAAATACCAAATTAGAAATACTGAAAATCAAAGGAGAGATTAATAAAATTGAAACCAAGAAAACTATTGAATTAATTAATAAAACAAAGAGCTGGTTTTATGAAAAAACCAATAAAATTGATAAACCTTTGGCCAATTTGATTAAAAAAAAGAAAGAAGAAAATCAAATTACTAGTATCAAAAATGAAAAGGATGAGGTCACCTCTAATGAAGAGGAAATCAAAACAACAATTAGGAATTATTTTGCCCAACTGTATGCCCATAAATTTGACAACCTTAGAGATATGGATGAATATCTACAAAAAAATAAACTGCCCAGACTAACAGAGAAGGAAGTGAAATTTCTTAATAACCCCATCTCAGAAAAAGAAATTGAGCATGCTATCAATGAACTCCCTAGGAAAAAATCTCCAGGGCCAGATGGTTTTACAGGTGAATTCTATCAAACATTTAAAGAACAACTAATTCCTATACTTTGTAGACTATTTGGGAAAATAGGTGAAGAAGGAGTCCTACCAAATTCTTTTTATGACACAAATATGGTACTAATACCCAAACCAGGTAGAGTCAAAACAGAGAAAGAAAATTATAGACCAATTTCTCTAATGAATATTGATGCAAAAATTTTAAATAAAATATTAGCAAAAAGATTGCAGCAAATCATCACGAGAATAATGCACTATGACCAGGTAGGATTTATTCCAGGAATGCAAGGCTGGTTCAATATTAGGAAAACTATTAGCATAATTGACCATATTAACAACAAAACTAGCAGAAACCATATGATCATCTCAATAGAGGCAGAAAAAGCCTTTGACAAAGTACAACACCCATTCCTATTAAAAACACTAGAAAGCATAGGAATAAGTGGAACCTTCCTTAAAATTATAAATAGCATCTACCTAAAACCATCGACAAGCATTATCTGTAATGGGGATAAGCTAGATGCATTCCCAATAAGATCAGGGGTGAAACAAGGATGTCCATTATCACCCCTATTATTCAATTTGGTACTAGAAACGTTAGCTGTAGCAATAAGAGGAGAAAAAGAAATTGAAGGAATTAGAATAGGAAAAGAAGAAACTAAATTATCACTTTTTGCAGATGATATGATGATTTATTTAGAGAATCCTAGAGAATCAAGTAAAAAACTACTTGAAATAATAAACAACTTTAGCAAAGTTGCAGGATATAAAATAAACCCACATAAATCCTCAGCATTCCTATACATTACTGACAAATCCCAACAGCAAGAGATAGAAAGAGAAATTCCATTCAATGTTACTATAGACACTATAAAATATTTGGGAGTCTATTTGCCAAGACAAACCCAGGGCCTATATGAACATAACTAAGACACACTTTTCACACGAGTGAAATCAGATCTAAATAAATGGAAAAATATCAGTTGCTCATGGTTAGGCCAAGCTAATAAAATAAAAATGACAATTTTACTTAAATTAATCTATCTATTCAGTACCATACCAATCGAACTACCAAAAAATTATTTTACTGAGCTGGACAAAATAATAACAAAATTCATCTGGAAAAACAAGAGGTCTAGAATATCTAGGGTATTAATGAAAAGAAATGCTAGAGAAGGTGGCCTTGCCATACCAGATATTAAACTGTACTACAGAGCAGCAGTCATCAAAACTGCCTGGTACTGGTTAAGAAATAGGGGTGTGGATCAGTGGAATAGGATAGGCACACAAGTAGGAGAAATCAACAAGTTTAGCAATCTACTCTTTGATAAACCTAAAGAGGCCAGCTTCTGGGCTAATAATTCACTATTTCACAAAAACTGTTGGGAAAATTGGAAAATGGTAGGGCAGAAACTGGGCATAGACCAATATCTCACACCATACACCAAAATAAAGTCAAAATGGGTTCATGATCTAGGAGTAAAATCTGATACTATAAGTAATTTGGGAAAGCAAGGAATAGTTTCCTTATCAGATTTATGGAAAAGTAAAGAATTCATGACCCAACAAGAGATAGAGAGCATTACAAAATGCAAAATAGATAATTTTGATTATGTTAAATTGAAAGGTTTTTGTACAAAAAAAGCCAATGCAACAAGAATTAGGAGGGAAGCAGAAAATTGGGAGAAAATCTTTGCAACTAGTTTCTCTGATAAAGGCCTCATTTCTAAAATATACAGGGAACTGAGCCAAATATATAGGAATACAAGCCATTCCCCAATTGAGAAATGGTCAAAGGATATGAACAGGCAGTTTTCAGAGGAAGAAATTAAAGCTATCTATAGGCATATGAAAAAATGCTCTGGATCACTACTGATTAGAGAAATACAAATTAAAACAACTCTCAGATACCACATCTCTCCTGTCAGATTGGCTAAAATAACAAAACAAGAGGATAACAAATGCTGGAGAGGATGTGGGAAAATTGGAACATTGCTACATTGCTGGTGGAGTTGTGAGCTGATCCAGCCATTTTGGAGAGCAATTTGGAACTATGCCCAAAGGGCTGTAGATATGTTCATACCCTTTGACCCAGCAATACCACTTCTAGGGTTGTATCCCAAAGAAATCACATAAGCGGGAAAAGGACCCATATGTACAAGGATATTTATAGCAGCTCTTTTTGTGATAGCCAAGAAATGGAAATCAAAGGGATGCCCATCAATTGGGGAATGGCTGAACAAGCTGTGGTATATGAAAGTAATGGAATACTATTGTGCCATAAGAAATGGGGATGATACGGACTTCGTAACAATCTGGAAAAACCTACATGATATAATGCTGAGTGAGCGGAGCAGAGTCAGGAGAACATTGTACACAACCACAGATATATGGATTCTGTGAGGACCAACCCTGACATACTTCGCTCTTCTCAGCAACGTAAGGTGCAAGGACAACTCCCGGGGACTCACGATGGAGAATGCTATCTTCATCCAGAGAAAGAACTGTGAAGTTTGAATGCAGATTGAGGCACACTTCATGCTCACCTTTTTTCTTCTCTTTTGTTTTTGTTTTTGGGTTTTGTTTTTTTTCTGGTTCTGTCTCTTCTTTCTCATGATTCACCCCATTGGTCATAATTCTTTTCCACAACTTGACTAGTGTGTAAATTAATTCAATGCGAAGTTATACATGGTAGTTATATGAGATTCCATGCCGTCTTGGGGAGGGAGGGGGAAGGGAGGGGAGAAAATCTGGATCTCAAAATTATGTAGAACCGTGTGTTGTAAACTAAAAATAAAAAAAAATAAGTATTAAAAAAAAAAGAATCACCCACATAGTATTATCAAAAGTAAGACTTAAACTCACACTTTCCTGGCCTCAGTATCAATTCTTTATTTTTAAATACGTACATATATATATGTGTATGTGTATGACTATGTATATGTGTATATGTATACATATATTTAATATTATATTTTCCCAATTACATGTAAAAAATACTTTTTAACATTCTTTTTTTGAAAAATTTGAGTTCCAAAATCTCTCTTCCCCTCCCACTCTTCTCTCACTAAGAAAGGCAAGCAATTTGATATAGGTGATATGTGTGCAGTCATATAAAACCTATTTCCATGTAAGTTGTGTTGTGAAAAAAACAGACCAAAAAAACCCCAAGAAAAATAGAGTAAAAAAAAGTATGCTTCAATCTTCATTCAGATTCCATCAGTTCTTTCTCTGGAGTTAAATGGCATTATCCATCCTAAGTCCTTCAGAATTGTTTTAAATCATTGTATTGCTGAGAATATCTAAGTCATTCACAGTTGTACATCATAAAATATTGCTTTCACTGTGTGCAATGTTCTCCTGGTTCTGCTGACTTCACTCTGCATCAGTCTGTATAAGTCTTTCCAGGTTTTTCTGAGAGCATCCTGCTCATCATTACTTGTAGTACAATAGAATTCCATCACAATCACACACCACAATTTGTTCAGCCATTCCCCAATTAACAGGTATCCCTTCAGTTTCCAGTTCTTTGCCACCACAGAAAAGAGCTGCTAGAAATGTGTATATACATACGTGTGTGTATCTATCTATCTATGTCCTTTTCCCTTTTTTAAATTTCTTTAGGATACAGACCTAGTAGTGGTACAAAACCAATTCTCTAACTACTAAGCCACTCGTCCCCTCTCTCTCTCTTCAGCTATATTAGGATTATTGAGAGACCTAAAGACCTGAGGCTCCTGCTGATCTTCCTCTCACTCTTACAAACCATGGCAACATTCCCTGACATGGGTAGAGGTGCAAGTCGCCCTGCTAGATGGTTATCATAGATACTCTGTAGGATCTTCAGGGGGACTTCCCCCCAGAAACACTTAGCTGTCTCTATTTAATCCCACAAAGTCCACAGTCTATCAGTTGATTTAGGACTGGTATTATGATCAAAAGAATCCTACTTTTTTATTAAAATATGTATACTTCTTATTTGATTCCACTAGTTTCCATACTAATATTACAGATCGCAAGTTCCCCCTAAAAATCCAGTAAAATCTATCTTTTAAGAAATTTCCAGGGTCATATGACCAAAAATAGAGATAATTAGACATTTTCTCTCAAGGGTTTGATCCTCTCAACCTCTCAAAACTCTCACAAATGGGAATTAAAAGCAAGAAAATATAGAAGTGTTTTGCATGACTACACATGTATAACCTGTATCAAATCACTTGCTTTCTCAATGAAGTTGGGTGGGGAGGGAGGAAGGGAGAGAATGTGGAACTCAAACTTTTAAAAACAACTGTTAAAAATTGTTTTTACATGCAACTGGCAAATAAGATATATAGGCAATGGGGTATAGCAACCTACCTTGCCCTACAGGAAAATAGAAGGGTGCGGGGTGTTAGAAGGGAGGGCAGATTGGGGAAAGCGGTAATCAGAATACACAGTGTCTTGGATGGGGGATGGGGAGAGATGAGAAGAAAACTTGGAACTCAAAATCTTGTAGATAACACCTTTAAAAATAGATTAACCAAAATGGCAAAAGAGATCCAAAAAGCTACTGAATAGAAGAATGCCTTGAAAAGCAGAATTGACCAAATGGAAAAGGAGGTCCAAAAGCTCACTGAAGAAAATATCACCTAAAAATTAGATTGGAACAAGTGGAAGCTAATGACTTTATGAGAAATCAAGATATTATAAAACAGAACCAAAAGAATGAAAAAATGGAAGACAATGTGAAATATCTCATTGGAAAAACTACTGAACTGGAGAATAGATCCAGGAGAGATAATTTAAAAATTATTGGATTATCTGAAAGCTATGATCAAAAAAAGAGTCTAGACATCATCTTTCAAGAAATTATCAAGGAAAACTGCCATGATATTCTAGAGCCAGAGAGTAAAATAAAAATTGAAAGAATCCACCTCTTGAAAAAGATCCCAAAAAGAAAACTCTTAGGAATATTGTAGCCAAATTCCAAAGTTCCCAGGTCAAGGAGAAAATATTACAAGCAGCCAGAAAGAAACAAATTGAGTATTGTGGAAACACAATCAGGATAATACAAGATCTAGCAGCTTCTACATTAAAGGATCAAAGGTCTTGGAATATGATATTCCAGAGGTCAAAGGAGCTAGGACTAAAACCAAGAATCACATACCCAGCAAAACTGAGTATAATACTCAAAGGCAAAATATGGATTTTCAATAAAATAGAAGACATTCAAGTTGTCTCTATGAAAAGACAAGAGCTGAATAGAAAATTTGACTTTCAAATACAAGAATCAAGAGAAGCATGAAAAGGTAAACAGGAAAGAGAAATCGTAAGGGACTTACTAAAGTTGAACCATTTTGTTTACATTCCTACACGGAAAGATGATATTTGTAATTCATGAGACCTTTCTCAGTATTAGGGTAGTTGAAGGGAATATACATATATATATATAGACAGAGGGCATACGATGAGTTGAATATGAAGGGATGATATCTAAGGAAAATAAAATTAAGGGATGAGAGAAGAATATATTGGGAGAAGAAGAAAGGGATAGATAAAAGGGGGTTAATTATCTCACATAAAAGTGGCAAGAAAAAGCAGTTCTGTGGGAAGGGAAGAGGGGGCAGGTGAGGGGGAATGAGTGAATCTTACTCTCATCGGATTCAACTTGAGGAGGGAATAACATACACACTCAATTGGATATCTTACCCCATAGGAAAGTAGGGGGAAGGGGATAAGAGTGGGGGGTGGGGTGATAGAAGGGAGGGCAGAGAAGAGGATGAAGAAATCAAAAGCAAACACTTTTAAAAAGGGACAGGGTCAAGGGAGAAAATTGAACAAAGGGGGACCGGATAGGATAGAGGGAAATGTAGTTAGTCTTTTATAACATTACTGCTATCAAAGTGTTTTGCATAATGATACATGTGTGGCCTATGTTGAACTGCTTGTCTTCTCAAGGAGGGTGGGTGGGGAGGGAAGAAGGGAGAGAATTTGGAACTCAAAGTTCTAAAAACAAATGCTCAAAAAAAAGTTGTTTTTACATGCAATTGGGAAACAAGATACACAGGCAATGGGGTATAGAAATCTGTCTTGCCCTACAAGAAAGTAAGGGGAATGGGGATGGGGGGAGGGGAGTGGAGTGACAGAAGGGAGGGCAGACTGGGGAATGGGGCAATCAGAATATATGCCATCTTGGAATGGGGGGGAAGGGTAGAAAATTTGTAACTCAAAATCTTGTGGAAATCAATGTTGAAAACTAAAAATATTAAATAATAAAAATATGAATAATAAAAAAAGAAATTCTCACCCCAGCCTTCAGCAACCACCACCCTGATCAGTCCAGCAGCCATCAACATCAAGGCAAGACCCTCTATCAGCAAAAAGATTATGACTCTCTCAGAAGGTTCAAATAATGGTTAGCATTTTAGCAATAAAGTATTTTTAATTAAGGTATGTACATAGCTATTTTAAGACATAATACAATTGCATATTTAATAGACTACAGTATGGTTTAAATGTAATGTATATGTGCACTGAAAAACCATTAAAATATATTTTTAAAATATTTGTGATGGTTCATTCACTTCATGAAGCACAACTCACAATTCTAGCTTAAATTAATGGTCTTTTTTTCACTTGAATGTGCAGCTGAATGAGTGAAAAAAATTTACTTCATAAATTTAGGATTGGGGGCACGGTGGGGGGAACCTGGTTATATAGCAATTTGCCAAAAAAAGCCCTGCAATCTCAGTATGAGTCAGCAATCTGAAGTAACAACCAAAAAAGACTAATCCAATTTTAGCATGCATTAAGTGAAGCACAACTTTCTGGATTAAGGAAGTGATAGTCAGCTCTTTACTCTTCCTGGTTCAAGCTATATTGCTTCTGGGCACCACAATTTAAGAAGGACATTTATAAATTAGAGAATAACTGAAGGAGAGTAACCAGAATGATGAAAGATCTAGAATCAACATCATTTCAAGGAACTATGGAGTGGCATAACCTGGAGAAATGGTTCAAAGTTGAAAGGAGGCAAATTTAGATGTGCTATGTGTGTATATGTGTTTGTTGAGTTGTGAGAGGTAGAGGTGGGGGTTGAAGGTTCACAGGTAGGGGATTGTGCTTTCCTTACAATTAGAGCTGTTCAGAAGTCTAATGGGCTGCCTGGTTAGAGATCTTCTATCTGAAGCTAGATGACTTCTTGGATAGGTTACAGTGCTAATTGTGAATGGAGATATGGTTGAAGAGTCAGCACTGTTTTAAAAAAAATAAAAATCAGAAATGCATCATTTCCTGTAGTGACTTAATAACAACTTTCTTAAGAATAGTAGTATTTTATATAGCATATCTGAAAGCAGAAGTGTGGAAAGTCAGACTCTGGGATGGCTAAATTTGCAGTGTTGGGGAAGGGAGCTAGTGGAAATAAACTATTTCTCAAAAATTCTTTGATTTTATGATCCAATGACTTTTTAGAATGTGAGACTCATATTCTGCAGTCAGGAAACATATATGATTAATTAATCATCAATTAATACAAATATTTCAAAAGCTATATTTCCAATTTCACTCTCTGTCTTTAATCTCCAGTGCTATTTCACCAACTCCCTCTTTGGACATTTTCAAGTCTATATCCCATAGAAATTTCAAATTCAACATGTCCAAAACAGAACTACTTATCCTTCCCCAAAACCCATCACTTTCCAAACTATTTCTATTAAGTGTAACACCATCCTTCCAGTCATCCAAATTAGCAAATTCAAAATTATCCTTGGCTACTAACTCTCATTCACTGCATATGTCCAGTAACTTGCTAAGTTTTGTTGATTCTAGTTCCAATTCCCTTTTTAAAATATCCCTTTCTCTTCACTAGCACAGCCTTAATCTGAATTTAGTCCCTCATAATATCTTGACTGGATGAGTGCAAAGGTCTCCTAATTGGCCTCCATGCCTTGAGTCGCTCCCCTCACCAATCTATCTTGCACACAGCAGCCAATGTGATACATCTAAAGGCAGGTATGACTAAGCAATTTCCCTGCTCTTGTCTCTGGTGGATCTCTATTACCTCTAGGTTAAGTAGAAACATCTCCGTCTAGCATGTAAAACCATTCAAAATTTGGTTCCACCTGATGTTCCCAGACATAATAAATTATTACTTTGCCTGAAAAACAGAGTGCATATAAATATAGCTAGCATTTACATGGCACTTTAAAGGTCTGTAAAGCCTGGTACATAAATTAACTAATGAATCCCCATATAACCTCATATCCATTTTACAGATGAGGAAACTGAGGCTGCAATGTTAAGTGACTTGCTTAGCATCACACAGCTGATAAATGTCAAAGGCAATATTTGAACTCCGATCTTTCTGACTCCAAGTCTAGCACTCAATTATCAATTGCACAGTCTAGCTTCCTCATACAAAATATCCCTTGCAGGATCCCATCTCTGGCTCCATATTTTCACATAGGTTTTCTCTATACCTGGAATACTTTTCCTCACATCTACATCATAGAACCTCTAGCTTTTCAGGGCTCTGTTCAAGTTGCCTTCTACATGAAGCCTTCTTGATTTCTCCAATTGCTAAAGCTTTCTCTCCACCAAACTGTCATGGGATTACTTTGTATATATTTTGCATCTACATATATGCAGACATGGCACCCCCTGTTTTGAATGTTAGCTTCTTGAAAGCACAGACTGTTTCAATTTTGTCTTTGTATCTCTGTTGTTGTTTAATCATTTTCACTTGTGTCCCCACTTCATGACCCCATTTGGAGTTTTCTTAGTAAAGATAGTGGATTGGTTTGTCATTTCTTTCTCCAGTTCATTTTACAGATGAAGAAACTGAGGTAACAGGGTTACTTGCCCAGGATGACACAGCTAGTCAGCATCAGATAAATTTTACTGATTCCAGACCTCATGCTGTATCCACTGTGCCACCTAACTACCCCTTTGTATCTCTAGCACCTACCACAGTGCCTGGCACATAGTAGGCATTTAATAAATGATTGGTAATTGAGAATCCACTGATACATGGCACTGTGATATATTTATATTTATACACACACACACATATATACAAAATGTGATATAGGAGATACTGCTTCTGTCTTCACAGGCTTTGCAATCTGTTTGGAGAGAGGAGACATATACCAAAAAAGGGGAATGATGAAAATAGGTAGTTATGTTAAGTGACAAATGAGTATTATAGAGAATAAGTACTGGCATAATGTGGAAGAGAGAGAGATCTCAGAAGCAGAATGTGCTGTCTCCCAGAGAGAGACAAGCCTTGCCATTGACCTTGAAAGAAGACTCAGATGTAGTATAGGGGAAAGGCTTCCCAGGCAGAGAGGACAATGAGAACAAATGTGCTGAGGAAGAAATGAATGCAATATTGGGGGTAAAAAGAGAATGTGGAATTGAAAACCAGAATTCACCTAGTCTGTTCAATCAAATTAAGGTCCAACGAAGAGAGCCAACCACTCAGTCTACAGATAACAAATATGATGCTTTTAAAGTTTTCAAAGTATCTTATATACATAATTTCCTCATATGAACCTCATAGTAGCAATAAGCTTCAGCATGGTTTAGTGTGAAGCAAGAGCTGGCTTCAGAGTCCAGAGGAACCAAGTTCAAGTCCTGACTCTTTGACTGACCATCAGGGCAAGTGCTCACATGGTGGTCAGAAGAAGCAATACAAGGACACTCTCAAGGTCTCTCTTAAAAACTTTGGAATCGATTGTGTGACATGGGAGACATTGGAACAGGACCGCTCAGAGAAGGTTCTGTACTCTATGAGAAAAGCACAATTAAAATAGCTCAAAACAAACATGAGATGCACAAATTAAGAGCATCCATCCCAAATGTTCATGCAGAGTATTTGTGCCTGACCTGTGGCAGAACATTCCAAGCTTGTATTGGTCTGATCAGCCACAGGTAGACACACTGAAACTTGGTTCTGGCATTGTGATGCCATTTTGATCCTCTTTGAGAATGGACAACCAACCACCGAAATCACAAGTCTGATTTTAAAAAAAAAGAAGAAATTTTTAGGTAAATAGGTATTACATTAATTTTACAAGTGAAGAAAGACTCAAAAAAAGATGATGTACCTTCCCTAAGGTGACACAGCTTGTAAATTTTAGAGGCAGGATTTGAACCATTATCTCCTCAATTCTGCTATCCCATCCAACATATCACAGTGCCTCTCTATCAACTACTTAGTGCCAGAGCCAGTATAGGAAGCCATTTTTCCAATTCTGAGTACCGACAGGTCTCCCCAGTTAGGCTAGAGTAAAATGTTTGTAAGAGGAGCATGGGAGATTAAGGTTGATACAGTAGGTAGAGCCCACAGTGCAGTCAAATATTATTTCACAAGAGGTGGGCTTTCACTGAAGATTTATAAGCATGATGGTAATGTGAAAAAATAATGGTTTAAGAATCTGAATCTGGTAGCAATATATAGGAGAAATTAGAAAGGAGATGCTATTTATGGTAATCCAGTTATTAGAGTAAGGATTGATTGAATCCATCATTGAATTCTCCCAAACTGATTGAAGTAACTAACAAGCTGCTATTTTTTCTTACCTCTATCAGGTAAGAACTCATCTATTCAATCAGTCAATCAAAGGACATTGAACTAAATCCTAACAACCTAGTTAAACAATTTGGGAAAGAAGAGAATGCTTTCAGCCACTGGATGAAATGAAGAACATGCTTCATGGAAGATATGTTAGAACTAGCCATGCCTCGCTGGCTCATAAAACATAGCAAGGTGATTTAGAGTCTAGCATCCCAGTGGCAAGCCAGGACAGATTAGTTCTAGCCATGCCCCTGAGAGGGAATTGTTGGTAGGGAGAGGAGAGGAACTTGTGCCACATATCCCTCCTTGGCTGGAGGAAGAACAATGAATTTCAAAAGGTTGAATAATTTGGATTTTCTGTTTTTCTCCCAGTGGTGGCCCCCAGAAAAGCAATAGCAGGTTACAGTAGTGTTTGTATCAGAAGCCAAAGTCAAGCTAGAACCCTCAGGAAAATCAGTTTCAGGGCTCTACAAAGAGCTAATGGGAAAGCTATATCATGCTTCAGGGGCACTTCATGAGAACTGCACAAAAGTCAGTCAACGATCAATCAATTAATATTTATTAAATGCCTACTATGTTCCAGGCATTGTGCCAAACTCTGAGGCTACAAAAAGGAAGATAGCCTTTGCCCTCTAGAGCTTATAATCTAAAGGAGGAAGACAACATATAAAAGGAAGCTGAAAAGGGTGGTGGCAGGAGGAAGGGAAGGTACCTTTGCAGTCTGGAGGAATGCAACTAGGTTAGAAATGAAGAAATGTCTGGCCCAGGTGGTCTCCTTAAATGAAGGTGTTGGGAGGAACTTTTCAATCTGCCCTCCCACCACAGGAGCAGAGGGTACTAATGAGGCCTGAGTACCAAGGCTGAATCAATTTTGCAGGATGATGAAGTTCCTGATGATGAGAAATCCAAAGGAGAGCAGCTGAGTTAGGGAGAGGGGGAGAAGGGACAAAAAAATTTCCACTAATCAGGAGCTATAAGTTTACACTTTTGCCTCAAAACCTCTCTAAGTATCAGCCCACTTTTACCTGGATGCTGTATATACCTGAAAATAGGGTGGGTAGAATTGTTTGGCCCCAATTTTTCCTGTCACACCATATAGTATATCTATTTCTAAAAGTTCATTAAAAGTCTAGCTAATTGATATAAAATCATAATCATTGGGGAAGCCCCAGTGTGGAACCCAACAGTAGGGGCTCATGAGCAATAGTCCCAGAAAATCATACAGGCCCTCAGGTATCCCCAGAATACTGAGGGGGAAAGTGGCAGCTGCCCCTTAGGTACAGGGCACACTATTCAGTGAATGGAGCATTTGGGATGGTAAACCCATGGCACATGCTTCATAGAGATAAGCAATTATCCATGAAGCTTGGTAAACTGACTATATTTAGGTGAGAATGGGGCAGAGTATAAAAGGATGACCAAGGTTTTAAGCCTTGAAGAAGAATATTATTGACAGAAATATGAAATTCTAGAAGTAGAACTGGTTTTGATAGAAACATGATGAACTCTTATTTCAATACAAGAAACTGACATCTTTTAGAACTGAACCTTAGAAAAGTACAGTAAAAACTCAAGGAGGTAGCAAAGAGTTTAAATGCCATTTTATTTTCCCAGAAAGAAAAAAGCAAAAACTATAGTTATTATTCTGAATTTGACAAAATGCTCCAATTTAAGTGTATCCATATCTATGTTGCCTTCTAAGATTGTAATCCTCTGGCAATTATTTAGGACCTTGTACATGCTCGCAGTCATCTTGCCTATCTTTTAAAATAAATGGGCCAGAAACAATCTCCATTTTTAAGTGCAGAGCTGTGTCAGTGATTCAGATAAATCCTTTAAAAATGTAAATCCCTACAGAGGAAACTGACTTTGGGTCAAGCCTTTGAATTCAAGTAAAATTCCTGTAGCCTTGCTATCATCCAGTCCATATTGCTATTTACGAAAGCTTTTATCATAAACAGAGGTGTGTTGTGTTCATTTTTTAGTCAATTGATTGGCAAAAACAATTCAAAGGAGGGGGTTAGGCTCACATGTAATTTCAGGAAAACATACCAATAAAAAAATAAAAAGGAAAATATATCAGGGTAAGATATCACTGTAAATAACAACAAAGAAATCTCTAAAGATAGAGAAGGAAACCCACATTATGACTACCAATCACCAAGAGAAGAGATAAGCTTAAGAAGGTAGAAAAGCAACAAAAAAGCTGGGTTTATTTTTAGTGTGTCTTTTCCACAGATAGAAATGAGGACATTTTTTCTTTTCATAACAAAGGCCATTTTATGAGAAATTGGATTGTGGCCTTGGTAAAGTTATAGACTCACTTGAGAAAATTTAAGCATTGTAAGTCACCAGGAAAGTATGGTATTCAGCCAAGATTTCTGAAATGAAATGTAAAAAAGCAGAGATACAGATATTAAAGTTTCTTTGAGGAATTCTCTGAGGAAAAACATTTGTTACCATTATAGATAGCATAATGCTTATGTAAGCTGAGTCTAAAACATTTGTGGAAAATGACATTTTATAAATTGAGCACAGTAGTCCAAATGCATGTATTTTTATATTAATATCTTTTGAATAGTGCTCATACATATGTAAAAAATTATTATAACATGCACACATTAATTCTCCTAATTCATTATATACTTAACACATACGAGAATAACACTATCCATAATAAAAATATAAATATTGCTTCTCTTTTAAAATTCTGTAGAAAAACTTTTTATATCCGATAGTATCTCCTCTTTTGCACAAGTTAATGGCATTCAGAGCTTTAATGGATTGACAACATGCGGAAAATTTACATGAACATCTTCTTTGGGTAGACAGAAGCAAGAGTTGTCAGAACCCAAAGATTCTTCTGATTTCATGGATGTGGCTACTACCTTCACCACTGCAAATCATAAGGCCTTCATTCCTTAGCTGACAGTTTAATGAGCTACAGTGGCAGAAAAAAACTGTTATCACCTGGTATTTAAAACTGCTCAGATTGCAGACATGTAATCAATCACCAGGCTCATACTCAAGACCTTTCCAGACTGGTAATGCTCACCAGAACTTGCACTCTCCTGTTAAAGCCTTTAAAAACTCAGCATCACCTCCACAAGACAAGGATGCATCAAATTAAAACTTCACCACTACCCAGAGGAAAAAAAAAGCCAAAAGAACCTAACCTCTGGAAGTCATTCCAGCTAGAGAGAATCACACGCATGGCACAGAAAAAGTGCTTTCCAATAGATTCTAATAGAAGATAAATGGAGTGATAGAGATAGAGATATTCTCTGATGGAAAAGAAGGAATGAAATGGCATCACTCATGCATAGAGTGTGATTTGCCTCCACACTATCTCTTCACGTGAGACTGGGTGAAAGAAGACATAAGGGGAGAAGACATCCAAGTTATATGAAGTGAGAAGGAGATAAAAAAAGTTCTAGAATAGCCTCATTTTTCTTTCAGTGAAATAAATATGAGGCAAGATTTTCAGTGGAAAGGATGGAGAGCAGGAGTTGTAGAAGTTCTGACGGATGAAAAGCTGCTGTGGTATGTGGAATATTGAATGGTTTGGGGAGATGTAAAAGGAGTGCCTTGGCAGTGAAGGGCACCATTGAGATCATGTAGCAGAAATATGTAGTAGAACCAGTCAGTATGGTTTAGTGATTTTCCCCCTCTGGTTTCATTCAGCGGTACATGAATAGGAGCAGAAGCAATGAATGATGAGCCTGATCCAAAGTTAGGGCCTAACAGGAAAAGATCAGGGATAGTATAAGGAAGTGAGAAACTCAAGAGTACAGGGTAGTCTACAGTTGAACTGGTTCTCTCCAAGGAGTCAAGCTGATGAAGCAGAAGGGCATGGACTATGCAACAACAATGATGGCCTGGGAAAGAACTGAATGGAGAGGAAGGGCTGTGGGTCAAGGTGAGAAAAAGAACAGGGTTAGGAGGTGGCAGAAAGATAGAAATGATTACAAAAAAAGAGAAATCAGATAAAGGAATCTCAGAGTTCATGAGCATCATAGTAGAACATGTGACCGATGGCAACATCAAGGGTATGACCATCCACGTGTGTATCTGATGTGAAGTGGAGAAGTATTCATAAGAAGTCAGAAAATTGGGAAACTGGAAAATTAGAGTGTTCTAGGTACTACCTAGGGCAGGAGTTGTGGAGGAGAGAAAGACCATTGAACCAACTGAAGAAAGGAGAATATCCTGGAGGTATGTAGATAACAATACCAGAAACTCAATTGAGGGGTAATACATAGATTGAATGTATCTAACTGGTGGAGAGTTTCCTGAGTGATGGTAATAGAGGGAGAGTTTGGACATGGAAATGTTGTCCAAGGAAGTTGTGTCATCCAGAGAGAGCTGGGAATTAGCAAATGCAAGAAATGAAAGGAGTGAGAATATAAAGGGTTTAAGATAATAGGTAGATACTACATAATATGTAGTAAATATCAACATTCCTGAAAACACAATGGAAAAGGGTGAGTAGATCAAGTATGGCACTTTGAAGGGTAGAGTTGAAGAAAATGGGAATTAGGGAGTTGGAAGTGAGGGCTAGGCAATAAAGGTTGTACATGGACAGGCAGAGATTCAGAACCCTTAGGATGAGGAATACACAATAGAGT
The DNA here is from genome assembly GCF_011100635.1 of Trichosurus vulpecula. Classification (NCBI taxonomy): domain Eukaryota; kingdom Metazoa; phylum Chordata; class Mammalia; order Diprotodontia; family Phalangeridae; genus Trichosurus; species Trichosurus vulpecula. The sequence goes on along the minus strand of NC_050573.1, from coordinate 274,365,661 downwards.
GGAAGTATAGTAACCGTGCATGAATGTGTTCTGGCAAATTATTGTCCCCAGAGTGCCAGGCAGCTGACATAGGGGTGAAACAGGCTGGAGAGTGAGCTTGTGTTAGAGAGTGAACACCACGACTGGGTCTTCTCATGATATGGAGATAAATAAACTTTTATTGAACTCAATCCTGTTGTATCCTGCCATTGGGGTATCTAAATCCACATATCTCAACTAGGACTGCCATTCCAGTCAAAAATCATTGTATTTCCAGTTCCCTGGGAGGTCATTTACTCTAACCCCCTTATTTTATAAGTGAGAAAATTAAGTTCCATAGAGATTATTCATCTTGTTTCAGATTTCACAGTTAATGAGGAGTACTAATTTGTACCCAGGTATTCTGACTCCAAATCTATTGGTCTATCAAAACTTTTTTCTCCCCTATCACCTCTCCAACATGCAAAGAGTCATTCTCTTGGCACATATTCAGGATCCTTCTTTATACACAGAACACATAAAAGGGCGGGTGCATGCAAAGCAATATGGTGAACTTTTAAAAGACTATTTTTAACATTATTTTCCTTTGAGTGTCGATAGATTTTCATTTGTTCTGGACATAAAATCAGTTTAGTTCTATCCAGATGCTTATTTTTATGAGAATTTGAATGCAATTTGAGTGCAACTGAGAAAAGAGACACCATTCTGCACAAGATTGGTGGGGAGAGGGAGAAATCATTTGACTATTCTTATCAGATTAGTTAAGAAAGATCCCCTAGTCTCCCATACATACATCCCTTTGTCCTGGCAGAATTCAGTGGGCCAGGTGCACTATAAAGATGCAATCATTCAATAAATGTTTACCGAACCCCTACAATGAGCCCAATTTTTCACCTAAAATGTTCCACCAAAGAACGAATAGCAATTTAATTAAATAGGCACCAGATTCAATATGGCAAATCCTATTCCCTACACAATATTTTTCACCTGTAGAAATTTATCATCTATTTTTGTAAGATTTTGAAACCTTCGGAAGAGGGCAAAAAGGATGCCTATAAGGCAGATTTGAGTGATATAAATAATGCCTCTCATCACTTTCAAGGGAAGAAAGTGGAGCAAGCCTAAGCAGAGATTGGGAAAGATCTTTACCGCTCAGTGGTGAATTGGGGGGAGCCCTTAGCCCAAATTTGCTCCCTTGTCAACTTCAATAACAAAGATAGAAACATAATGAGAGGAAGTATTAGTTATCTTTAATGTGCTACTCTTGATATTGATCCATGGTCATAGCTGCTTTAAAAAAAAGGCTATACATTTTTAAAAAGCCTGGTATTTTGTTCTTAATATCAAAGATTTTGAATTTCTGAGTAGAAATTTTTGAACCATGCTATATTTTTTAAATGACAGTACAATATGTTTAGCAGAGCCATGCAACATTTCTCATATGCAAAATTTATAACTTGTGGATAGCAATGCATGTGAATTGGATTACCTTCTTTTTTGCAGTGTGAAATATAAATGCATGCACATATATACATTTATATATTTAAATTTCAGATAAATTTTGTTGATATCTTTTGTTTTTACATAACCTTTATTTCCCTACTTTCCTTCTTCATATTCCCTCTCAGAGAGCCATTTTTTATAACAAGAAATAAAAAAAGAGGAAGAAAAGAGTTCAACAAAACTAACCAATACATCAAAGTCAGACACTCTACAGTGTTCTGCTCCTATGGCTCCTCTCGACATCTGCAAAGAAGATATGGAAGTACCTTCTCATATCTCTTCTTGGAGTCCAATGATAATTTTACAGCATTCTATTTCAATTGCTCTGTTGCTATTATTTCGATTTTCATTGTTATATTCATTTTATATAGCTTTTTCCTTTTTTTCTGATTTCTTTGCATCTTTGTGTACATCTTCTCATCCATCTTTCTCTGTAGTCTTCATAAGAATCTTTTCTTACATCACAGTAATATTCCATTACATGCACATGCCACCACTTGTGCAACCATACCTCAGTTGATGAGCATCTACTTTGAAAAAAATGTTCTTTAAAAGCCAAAAACCAAAATGAAAAATTATTTTTAAATTTGATATTTTTTTTCCTTAAAAATATAGCTTCAGTCCTCCCAGTTAAGAAAAAATTTAGCTGCTATTTGGGATAAAAATTATTTTATTGTTGTGTACTTTCTGTTTGACTCATGATATAGACCATTTTGGCTCAGGACATAACAAATGAGAACCTTGTATGGAAAGGCAGATTCACACCTAAAGGTCACTGTTTGATGCTAAAGGACTATAGCAATATCTTTTAAAATTAACATGATTATCTATCATCTAGGAGATATCACTTGCTAGTGCTCACAACTTTATGAAATAAATAATATTTAATAAAAGAGAAAGCCAGATTAATTGGGGAGTTTAGAGCCTAAGGATTGGGTAATCCTTACTACATCCATGTGAAACTTCTGTCATATGGCACCACTATCTAACGGTACTAACTTTCCAGACAAAGCACCAATTTAACTAGGAGATTAGGCACCAAATAAAGCAGACATAATGACATCAATGAAATCATTTCTGCCCTGTTTTAAGAAAAGATACTATATTAGTTTCTAATCCCTTCTCAATGCCATCTCCATTCCTAGACCCAAATTTCTATTTGTTACCTATATTTTGGTAGCTTACATAGCCTAATAGCTGGATTTAAGGAAAAGAAGAAGATGGGAAGACTGATAGTTTGCATTCTTACCAGTAACACTAATCATTCTGGAACTAAGTATGCTCCATATTTATAATAATGTGCTCTTCTCAGAGGATACGTGAAAATCCATTCTCCTCCAGTTCCCATGGTGGTTACAATTTCCTAGTTTTGACTGGAAAACTCTCAAGGTGAAGACCTGAGAGACTCTGATTTATCTTCAGCTGGCTAAAAAAAACAGTTGGTAGGTTTTTATGCTTGATGTTCTCATATTCTCTTTTGACACAATTTTAGTTCTCTGCAGAATAAAACTTTTGGTGAAAAATCAGGTATTTTGGTTCATGTTTGCTTTTTAGAAGAAGAGTCTGATTATTTGATAGTTCCAGCTACCACAGTCCTCAGTATGCTAAGAAATGAAAATAGCATACAGGGCATGTTTTTGTTAAAAGTCTTACAAACATTGTTTCTGGTGATACAATTCCATTAATGCCACCTGCTCATTTGTTCTGTCTGATACCCATCACTTTTATATTGAGAAGCACACCCATGTATCTTCCTTGGGTACAGCATTGTATCAAGAGCCTATGATGGGATCATATGACACCATATCTTGGAATATGGAATCATATCTTGATAACCATTTGAACTATCTAATATTGGTATATAACTCATTATTTAAGTGGGGGTTGTCTGATATATGAAAATTAATCAGCAAGCACTTATTAAATACTTACCATGTGTCAGGCGCTGTGCTCAGCTGTGGCGGGGGGGGGGCCCACAGAAACACAAAAATAAAATGCTTCTTATCCTCAAGGCACTTACATTCTAAAAAGAGATAGCTAGCTTGATTATATGTGTAATGGAACTTATTAGGGGCCCCATAACCTGATCTGCTGAGCACATGCATCCTAGGAAATGCCTGAGGAAGATCATCTCAGCCTTGTCCAATGGGCTTATTCTTAGAGAAAGTTGAAGTAAGAATGGCAAGCAGACTACACTACAAAAAGTAAATTAATAAATAGATAGGTAAAACCCTGCCTTTTTGTTTCTAAGCATCAGATATAAAAACAGGTTGCATGATATAGAATCAACATGAAAAGAGTTTTGAAGAGGACATGGAAATGGTTAGTTCTACTCTATCCTCTGGGTGACCTAAGGCAAATTACATATTTCACCTTTCTGGGTCTCTGTAAAATGGGGGGCTTGGATTAGGTAAGCTCTAGAGTACCTGCTAGCTCTAAAGGTCTATCACCCTGTAATAATAGTCATAGCCATGGTAGGGTGAAGTTGGTGGAAAGATGGGTTCCCTTCAGAAGGAAGGCTAAGAGTGAGCCTTCCCAGAGTTCCTACACAGTGGACAGAGGGAAAGCAAAATGGTGTCAAAGGCAGACTTACTCCTTTTAATCTCTACTAAATTGGTTTCTCTTCCTGGCTCAGGGGTCAATATTATTCCAGTCCCAGGGATGTTCTGGTAAATGTATAACAGCTGATTCTCTGAAAACAACTACCAACACATGACACACTTTTAAGTTTAATCTGCACTATTTCACATATATTCTAGCACTCCCCTTCCATAAGTCTAACCAACAAAACAATGAATCAAGTTGATTTGTAGTGTTTGCAGATCTCTGAGATATAAATACTCATACTGAAAATTTTAAAATGGGTTCTCCTAAACCTTCAAGCTGGCTCCAGCATGCCCCTGTTCTTTCCCTCTACTGCCATATGAGAAAACCAAGGAATTTCACCAGCACGCCAGAGGCCTTTCACTTTGGTCCTCTTAAGTAGCCAGGTATATCAGCTCAGTTACACATATTCTCCAATGGACAGTGCTCTAGCCAAAGCAGAATATAGTCAGTTATTAAGCCCAGCCCCTTTATATCACCAAGGCAATATTCACAACAGTTGCTATTGTTATGAGTATGCCAGAATAGTTCTGAATCGCAAAATATAAGACTCTCCATATAAAAGACAGAAGCAAAACATTTATTCAGACACCAGAAAGCCAAATCCCAACACCAGTAAACCATATCTCAACACCAGAAAGCCCAATCTGTCACAACAGCAAAGAGGTTAATACACATTATCAATGCTGGGGGCACCACCATTCCAAAGCCTTCCGCCTTCCCCACCCAGGACCTTCCCACAAACACTCATAAATACTAGCTGACCCATTGCCTGGGTCTGCTCTCTCCCACACTCTAACTGCTCTGAGCATTTCCTGCCCCACCCTTCCTGTTCTACTCTTTCAGCAAGCTCCTACTACCACTCGTGACTTAGGCTTCCTGTGACATAATAAGGTCACATGAGCCTATTAATGGATGGGAAGATCTTCAAATTTACATTACCATTACACCCTTACGCTTAGATTATTAGATAAGCATCTACATTAACACCTCTAAGTTAATTATGTCTCATACATTGCCTATATGTAGAATTCTGTATACCCTTTAATGGAAGAATACGTAAAGTTTCCCTCCTAAGATAACCATAAAACTTCTGAGTCTATAACCAGACTGTTATTCTAACCTAGTGGTGCTGTAAGCAACAGTTAAAGAGAGGCATTTGGTTCTTGACATTTGGGATAGAAAGCTTGCAACCCTTTCTAAATATAGTTTGCTACTGAAAGTAGCATAGTACTTGTGTAATACAATATCACAATAGTTTATGTATGCTTATAGCACAAGGATATTTTATGTACTAAATCTAGAGCTTTACGACAAATTCACCTTTGATATTTATAGCAAACTCCAGGCTCCAAGCTTGGCTAGTTATTTGATATCTTTTTTTTTTCCTCCAGTGCTTCATGAACTGTAGTCCATTGTTAAAAGTCAAAATAAAATGATTCTAGTCTACAGTTAAACACTAAAAGAAAGCTGATATGTTTAATAACCATCAAACGTTTAAACTTCAACTTTACAAAGCAACGAATAAAGGAATCATTTTACTAACATGGCTTTGAAAATGATTTTGTAAAACTTGGCCTGCCATATATAACATTGAAATCCAAAGTGCAAGTAACAATGGTCATCCCAAATATGCTCAAAAACCCGAGGCATATGGTCGGAGTCCTACCAAAGGAAAGTGATCCGCAGCCTCTGAAAATCAAAAAAACAAATTCAACCATTCTTTTAAAATGTCTTTATGATTGAACACCAACTACATATTTTAATGCTATCCCAATGTTTTGAGCACCACAAAAAAGTAAAATATATGTTGTGTAGCCTTAAAAAACTGGTCATTCTTCTTTTCATTCATTCTTTCATTCATTCACTATTCAACTGAGCAACTTGGTGTCAAAGTAGGTAAACTGCTGAACTGAAAGTCAGGTGGACCTGAATTTGAATTCTGTCTCATACTTACTGTCTGTGGGACCCCGGCCAAGTCACTTAACTGCTTGCAGCCTTAGTTTCCTCAACTATAAAATGGGAATAAAAATACTACCTACTACACAATAGTGTTATAAGAATCAAATGAGATTTGTATACAGATATATGTACATAAATGCAAACACATGTGTGTGTACGTATAAGCATATAAATATACTACAATACACACACATGTAATGGTTTGCAAACCTTAAAGTGCTATAAAGTTAGTTGCTATTATTCAATAAATATTTATTAGAGGTCTATTGTATACAAAGCAACAAAAGACAAGGATATAAAGTACAGTCCTGGACTTCAGAAATTACTCTCTAGATGAGAAAAAAATTGTCAATCAAAACAAAATAGAATCACAAAATTCATTTGTTTATACATTAATCATTCATTGAAGAAGATTTTATTATGTACCTACTGTGGGCATAGTGATTTGCTAGGTGCTGTGAGAGAGTTAAAATTTAGGGGAGGATCATGACAATGATAGTTTACATATTTACAGTGATTTAAAGTTAATAAAGTACCTTCCAAATAGGTTGTTAATGACATTGTCTTACAGATAAGAAAATTAAAATTAACAAATTAATAAAAATAATTTAATGAAATGAAAATATACACAATCCCTACCTACACTATGTATAGATTATTACACTACATAATGTTTAAGTACTGTAGAACAGTACAGAACAAATTTCTTTTGACAACTTTCCTTTCTCCTACTCATTGGAATTGTTTCTCTTTGTGCCTTCAAATTTTTATTTTTGCAAATTTCTCATCACTCCTAGGCTGTCTCTACTTGTAGAATTTTATCACATATCATCCTACCCATCCTTTTGAAATTTGCTTTCCAAAAACCTAGCCATATTATGTCTAACTGGACTATGTCTAGTTTTCTTCTCAATTACAAACTAAGAAAAATGATCACTTCCTTCCAAAGTTTCCATTTCTACTCCAGAAACAAGATTTTCTTTCAAGGTATGAATAAATCTAGAAAAAGAAATTTGTCTCAATGATCTCTCCATCTTTTTAAGGATCAACTAATCATTAAAGGTAGTCAAGAAATTATTAGTATCTCTGCTTTGGGCAGAGAGCAAACTCCAGGTGTCTGGTGGGTGATTAATCTATCCCTACCATAGTATGCTTCTGCTCCAGGCTTGTGATCCCTCTCCAAAAAGATTCTCATCAGTTTCTTCTTTCTGTCTAGGTGATCTGAAGTATATCCTAATAACATCATTTCTGTTTAAGCCTCTGCTGAGGCTTAAACAAGCTCACAAATATATATTCCAACATGCTCTCCCCTCCAGTTCCTGGTCTTATTCATATCATATGATTGATATCTTCTTAATATATAATTTTTTCTCCACTCTCATCTGCACACTCAAGCCCTCCTTCTTGTACCTCTTCTTTGGCTTTAGAATAAGGTATACACTTCCAGGACCATGATCCAATGGTAGGTTCAATCCTACCAAGTCTCAATGAATTATGAGAGTTTTAAGTTTGAATCTTTACATTAATATTTCTGCTGCTAATGCTTTACAATATATACATATGCATACATGCATAAATATATTCTTGAATAAAAACCTGACATGATGTATTTGTTAATTTAGGTGGAATATTCTACAAGGTTTGTGTTGAATGGAATGGAATGGAAGAATGGCTAAGAAGCCATTGGTATAGTCTAGGTATAAGGTAGAAATGGCAAGAGTATGCCACATCTAGGGGGTTGGGTGGAATTACAAAGCTGAATTATATTATAAATAGGAAAAAAGTTTAAAATGATTAAGAGACAGAAAGGATGAACATGCCATAGAGAATAGATAATAAGGTATTTAAAAAGAGTAGTTTGTAGAGAGCAAGTGAGAATTGACAGACTATAGAATCTTACAATTTAAGTTATAGTTGGTATTGGTTCATCTAGCTGGATAGCCCAGTAAATAGAAAATAAAAGATATGGAGACAGGATGAGAAAGCAAGAAAAGATATGAATATTTTATACTCAGCCTTAAACAGATGGCAATTGAAACTGTGAGAATGGATGAGTAAAGAGGGAAAATAAAAGGATTGTCAAGATCCACATTTAAAAGATATCACAGTTAAAGGACTGTAGAGAAAAGGGGACCCAAGGAGAGACACTGCCTCTATGGTTAATGTTCATGAATATAGAAGTGCCTCTTCTTGGATTCCCTTTTTTATATACATATATACATATGTGTTTGTGTATGTCTATACACACACACACACACACACACATATATATACACACACACACATGTGTATATATATGCATATACACATACATATAAATAGGTATATATGCATGGGGTATATCAAAGTAGATAATAATAGTGAACATTTTATAGCATTTTAAGGTTTACAAAAGCTCATTTTATATCTTATTTGATCCCAGTATTAACCCAGTGAAGCATTCCTCTTTATGGACAAGAACATTGAATCTGAAATAGATCAAATGACTTCCCCAGGGGTCACACAGCTAGCAAGTGTCTGAGGCAGGATTCAAACTCAAGTTTTTGAGACTATAAGGCTAGTGCTCTACCTCTTAAGCCATCGTGCCACCTAGATTAAATGGGGGGGGATGTAGTTTCCAGGAATAATAGTGATATCTTTACTGTTAGCCAAAGAAAAAAAATACTTCTCTTAAGACAGCCTGGGAGAATATATATACACATACATAAATGTGTGTATATACGCATGGGGCACTAAGGTGGTACAGTGGTGTAACAGCAAGCACCCTAGCATACCCGGGATGGCCTGTTAGCACAGGTTCTTAGATCTGCTTTTCTAGGAAAGACTGCTCAAAAAGGGGTTAACAATCCTACTTTTAATTACATTCACTAGCTCAGGGCAGAAAAATCAGCCTAAAAACCAAGAGGCCCTTAATTGCCTGAACCAAAGCAATATTGCTTTACACTTTACACTTTACACCACTGGGATGGAGAGAGTCTTTACATTTGAGCAGTCAGGGAGCTCTGAACATATGGCTACTCAAAGTCTCGACCAGGAAATCAAAAGATCCTTTCCATAAGCAAACCCCCAAAGCAAAATGCCAACTCAGAGTATACATACACTTCTCAGAGTTAGAAGGCATCACAACTCTGGTGACTCAGTGCCTAATCAACTTAGGTGTGAAAGCCTTCCTACAAGCAAGCCCACTCCAAGCAAGCTTCCCTAAATGGGCTCCACATGAGGCCTATTAATGGGCAGGAAAGACCTTCACATCCATCTAATCAACTAACCAATTAATTAATTGCAAGTGGATAGAGTGCTGGCCTTGGTGTTAAGAAGACTCATCTTTCTGAGTTCAAATCTAGCCTTAGACTCCTACTAGCTGTGTGATCCTGAGCAAGTCACTTAACCCCTCTTGCCATAGTTCCCTCAATCATTTTATGAGCTAGAGAAGGAAATGGCAAAGCCCTCCAGTATCTTTGTCAAGAAAACCCCAAATGGGGTCATGAAAAGTTGGACATGATTAAAAATAACTCGACAATAACAACATATATACATGTATCTATATATGTTCATAGGAGAGGGCCCGAAGCTTAAGTAGACCGCCAAAGGGGTCCATGATACAAAAAAAGGTTCAGAATCCTGCTCTATAGAAACAGTTCCTAAGAACCTGAAAAAATCTCTCATTCCACATTATCAGAGAAAATGGTATAGCATGTCTGTATATATTGGAATTTCACATATATGACACAGATTTGTGACTTCATGTACATAGCACTTATTTAAGATTCAGAGTCAAATGTAGAATTTAATTAATCACTACTTATATTTCATGTTGAAGCTTTCCCCCCCTCAAAATAGATAATAACAGTGAATATTTTATAGCATTTTTAGGTTTACAAAAGCTCATTACGTATCTTATTTGATCCCAATATTAACCCAGCGAAGTATTCCTCTTTATAGACAAGAACATTGAATCTGAAATAGATCAAGTGACTTGCCCAGGGGTCACACAGCTAGCAAGTGTCTGAGGCAGGATTCAAACTCAAGTCTTTGAGACCATAAGGCTAGTGCTCTATTTCCTAAGCCATCGTGCCACCTAGATTAAATGGGGGGGAGGATGTAGTTTCAAGGAATAATAGTGATATCTTAACTGTTAGCCAAAGAAAAAACATACTTCTTCTCTTAAGACAGACAGCCTGGGGGAAAGAAATGGTGCTCACAGTTCAATTCTGATGGAGGTTGTTATCTATATTTCAACCCTACAATGCAACATTATCATTACTTATAGAGTGAGAGGAGAGACTAACATCTTAATAAGTATGAAGGCTACATTTTTCTCAGGTAGGAAATGTTCTCTCAAAATGTTATAGAAACTTTTTTTTAAACCTGCAAAAATTTACAACTTTCTGGCTTGATTTGCATATGTTAACATATTGCTATTTATACAATACTTTTTATAGAATGATAACATTGTCACAGAGATTTTGAAAAATTAGATGATAATAATAATAACCAGCATTTATGTGCTACCTTGCTATGTTCCAGGCAATATGCTCCTTACAAATACTGTCTCATTTGATCTTCACAACCCTTAAAGGCAGGTGCTATTATTTATCCACATTTTTCAGCTGAAGAAATTGAGTCAAATAAGGTTGAGTGCCTTGCCCAAGGACACACAGCTAGTAAGTATCTGAGGTGGAACTGAACTTACATATTCCTGACTACAGCTCCAACACTCTAGCCACTGCACCACCTATGAACTGAAAATCTAGTAATGGCTACAAGAAAAAATGGTTTCTGGTTCATTCCAGTTCTTGTTTTACAGACAAGGCCATCAAATAAGCATTTCCTGAGGAAATATCACAGTGCATATAGTTCTATGGGGAAAAATAGAGGACAGATAGGTAAGGCCATATACCCTTATATTACTTACCATCGCATTAAAGAAAATGAGGTGTAAATATTTGAAGTAATTGGAAAATGAGAGCAGACATAATCTATTCAATATTCAATTTAATCTGTATTTATTAAATGAAGGGCACTGTGCTTTGTGAAGCCAAAATTAGAAGAAATAGTTTCTGCACTGGAAGAGCTCTACAATGTAGTAGGAGAAATAAAATCAAGACACTGATTCATATGCTCTGAACTGGAATCTGAAAAGTACATAGGTGAAGTATGTAACACTATAGATAGATAGATAGATATAGATAGATACACATACATACATATATACATATATACACATATATATACATAAACACACACACATATATATACACACACACACACACACAAACACATACACACACAGACACACATATATATACCAAAGCACTCTCAAGATGTTTAGCCTGGAGAAGGGATAGCTCAGGGGAGATGTGATAATGTAGCTGCCTTCAAGTACATGAGGACTGTTATGTGGAAGAGGAAGTCTAATTGTTATTTTTGGATCTAGAAAGTAAAACCAGAAGCAATAGGTAGAAAAGGCAAAGAAGCAAAGTCAGGCTTGATTTCAGGATAAACTTTCTAATTCTTAGAGCTATTAGTGAAAAGTATACAGAGGGCTGCCATGGGAGGGGGTGAACTTGCCCTCCAGGCACTGCTTCTGAGTTTTTAGACTTTGCCACCATACATTAACTACTACCTCACCCTGGAATTTCATGCAGTACCTGGGGCCTTCTCAATTGTGGAACATCCATTGGCTCCTTAGATCTTCTCATGGGCTCCTGGAAAGTCTCTTCCATTTCAGACTTCTTTTCCCATTGGTGAATTTGTCCAGGGGCCTCCATTTTAGGGAAAGGCCCATGTAGGCCAACCTTCATTGCTCTCCTGGCTCTTTTTCTAACTTTTGGTATTTTCCCTCATGCTGCTTCCCATTTGTATCTTTCCCCCATTGGTATGTAAGTTTCTTGAGGGCAGGGTTTGTCTTGAATTTTGCTTGTTTTTATATTCTCAGAGCTTAGCAGTACCTGGCACCTAATAATCACTTAATAAATATTTTTTTACTTTGTTGCCTTGCCTTTTCTGGAAGGTTTCAAGCAAAGGGTGGGTGACAACATGTGCTAACTGAAGCAGATACTTATTTGAGGGGTTTGAGTTGAACTAGAAGTCCACAGAGATCCTTATAACTCTAAAAATTCAGTGATATTGAGCTAGTATTTTGCAATTCCAATGAGAATTTAAGAGAAGGGTTTATAGAGAGGATTTGATACCTAAGTAGGACCTTGAAGCATTTCAATTGATAGAGATGAACAGGAGTACAATTTATACCTAGTACTGAATGAGACTAAAAGCACACAAAAAGATAGAAGCAATTTAGGAAACTGTTCAACTTGGTCAGAGTATAGGGTACGTGAAGGAGAGTAGTAATGACAGATGAGGTCAGACTGTGTAGGGTCTAGATCATGAAAGATCTTGAATGCCGGGCTAAGTATCTGGAATTTTCAAAGGCACTAGGAAAGCCTTTGAAGGTTTTTGTCTTCTTCAAGAGAGAAGAAAAATCTCTAAGAATCAGAATCTGATTAAATTAGTTATTTTAATTTAAAATGCTTTACTATGTCTCAAAGTAGTTGTATTTAGCATAAGGCTTGCTCTGGTTCAAGAGCAAAGGTCAAATTTAATTACTTCCAAATACATAGGATCATAGATGTTTAGAGTGGACAGGAACTTCTGAAGTCTTCCAGCATATATCTGAAACATGAATCCCAACACAACACCCCTAGAGAAGCAGTCATCCAAGTACTGCTTTAAAACTTCCCCTAAAGGGGAACTGATAGAGATGACCCATTTCCATTTTTGGATGGTTCTAATTTTTTGCAGGTTTTTCCTTACAAAACACCACAATATCACCATCCCTTCATTTTTGTTTTGCCTTTGAAAACCAAGAATATGCCTAATTCCTATGTGGTATTAAAACCCTTCAAAGTTCAATTACTTTTCACCTAATTCTTAGGTTAAAAATCCCCATTTCCTTCCTTACATTCTTCTCTGAAAGGGAAAAAAAATCCAAAAGCATACGATGATCTAAATAGATGCAGAAAAAGCCTTTGACAAAGTACAACACTCATTTATGCTTTAAAATATTTATGTACTATAGGAATGTAGGGATTTTTTCTTCTCTTTTTTTTAAATATAAATTTATTTATTTTCAGTTTTCAACATTCACTTCCACAAGATTTTGAATTCCAAATTTTCTCCCCACCTCCCCACCCCAGGACAGTATGCATTCTTCCTCCAATCTTCCCTCCCTTCTATTACCCCTCTCCCCTTTTGTTATCCCCTTTCCCCCTACTTTCTTATAGGGTAAGATAGGTTTCTATACTTCATTGCCTGTATATCTTATTTTCCAGTTGCATGTAAAAACAACTTTTAACATTCATTTTTAAAGCCTTGAGTTCCACATTCTCTCCCTCCCTCCCTCCCCACCCACCCTCACTGAGAAAGCAAGAAATTCAATATAGGTTATACATGTGTAGTCATGCAAAACACTTCCATAACAGTTATGTTGTGAAAGACTAACTATATTACCCTCTATCTTGTCCCACTCTCCATTTATTCTATTCTCTCCTTTGAACTGTTCCTCCACAAAAGTGTTTGCTTCTGATCGCCCCTTCTTCCAATCTGCCATCCCTTCTATTGTCTCCCCTCTCTTACCCACTTCCCCCTGCTTTCCTGTAGAGTAAGATAGATTTCCATACCCACTTGAGTGTGTATGTTATTGCCTCCTTAAGCCAAATCCGATGAGAGTAAGGCTCACTTATTGCCTTTCATCCTCTTCCCCTCCATTGTAAAAGCTCTCTTACCTCTTTTATGTGAGATGGTTTACTACATTCTGCCTCTCCCTTTGTCTTTATCCCAGAACATTTCTCTCAACTCTTAATTTTATTTTGTAGGTATCATCCCTTCATATTCAGCTCACCCTGTGCCCTCTGTCAACATATATACACATATGTACTTATATACATATATACACACATGTACATATATGCATATATATACATACATACGCAGATATATACATACGTGTATATACATATATATTATATATAATATATTATTTTATATACATATATATATTCCCTCTAAGTACCCTAATACAGAGAAAGGTCTCCTGAGTTACAATTATCACTTTCCATGTAGGAAGGTAAACAGTTCAACTTTAATAAGTCCCTCATGACTTCTCTTTTCTATTTACCTTTCCATGTTTCTCTTGATTCTTGTTTTTTAAAGTCAAATTTTCTATTCATCCCTGGTCTTTTCAACAAGAGTGCTTGGAAGTCCTCTATTTCATTGAAAATCCATTTTTTCCCCTGAAATATTATGCTCAGTTTTTCTAGGTAGGTGATTCTTGGTTTTAATCCTATCTCCTTTGACCTCTGGAATATCATATTCCAAGCCCTCTGATCCCTTAGTGTAGAAGCTGCTAAATCTTGTGTTATCCTGATTGTGTTTCCACAATACCTGAATTGTTTCTTTCTGGCCACTTGTAATATTTTATCCTTGACTGAGATCTCTGGAATTTGGCTACAACATTCCTAAGAGTTTTCCTTTTGGGATCTCTTTCAGGAGATGATGGGTAGATTCTTTCCATTTCTATTTTACCCTCTGGTTCTAGAAAATCAGGACAGTTTTCCTTGATACTTTCTTGAAAGATGATGTCTAGGCTCTGTTTTTGATCCTGGTTTTCAGGTGGTTCAATAATTTTTAAATTATCTCTCCTGGATGTATTTTCCAGATCAGTTGTTTTTCTAATGAGATATTTCACATTGTCTTCTATTTTTTTCATTCTTTTGGTTTTGTTTTATAATTTCTTGATTTCTCATAAAGCCGTTAGCTTCCATTTGCTCCATTCTAATTTTTTAAGGAATTATTTTTTTCAGTGAGCTTTTGGACCTCCTTTTCCATTTGGCCAGTTCTGCTTTTCAGGGCATTCTTCATTGGCTTTTTGGACCTCTTTTGCCATTTTTGCTAATCTATTTTAAATATGTTATTTTCTTCAGCATTTGCGGGGGGGGGTGTCTCCTTTAGCAAGCTGTTGACTCATTTTTCATGATTTTCTTGCATCATTCTCATTTCTTTTCCCAATTTTTCCTCTACTTCTCCTACTTGATTTTCAAAATCCTTTTTGAGCTTTTCCATGGCCTGTGACCAATTCATATTTTTCTTGGAGGCTTTGGATATAGGAACCTTGACTTTGTTGTCTTCCTCTGGCTGCATGTCTTGATCTTCCTCATCAGTGTGTCAGAAAACATCTTTTCACCAAGAAAATAACCTTCTATAGTCTTACTCTTTTGCCCCTGTTTGCTCATTTTCCCAGCCAATTATTTGACTTTTGAGTTCTTTGTTAAGTGGAGGGTATACTGCCCCAAGTTTCAGGAGTTTTGTGCAGCTGTTTTCAGAGATATCTCTAGGGACCTGTAAATTCTCAGTTCCTTCAAAGTGGTATGGTCAAAAGAGAGGTTTTTACTCCTCTCCTGGCCTGTGCTCTGGTACTTGAGGAACCACAAGCACTCTTTTCTCCAATGGAACTGCAAGGAGGGTCCCCTCTCCACAGCTGCCACCAGCTCCACCACACCAGCACTCCTTCTCACCCCAGGACTGCCACACAGGACTGTGACCCAGATCAGCTTCTCAGTTCTCCCACCTTCTGTAGGCCAGGCCTCCAAAAGCAACTGCAACCACCAGCAGTGGCTGCTGCCAACCTGGGACTGGGGCTGGGGTTGGGGCTGGGGCTGGAGCTCTGCCCAGACCAAGCTCTCCTCTCACACAGGTGAGAGTGCTTTCCCATGACCTTCAAAGCTGTCTTTGGCATTTGTGGGTTGAGAAGTCTGGAAATCCGCAGCTGCCTGTGATTCAGTGCCCTGAGGTCTACTCCGGTCCCAATCTGAGCTGTGCTCCACTTTGAGCATGGTGTGATAGACCCTTCCTGTCAGCCTTCCAGATTGTCTTGTGCTGGAAATCACCTTCACTTGGTCATTTTGTGGCTTCTGCCGCTTCAGAATTTGTTTAGAGTAATTTTTTACAGGTATTTCAAGGGGTTTGGGGGGAGAGCTCAATCAGGTCCCTGCTTCTACTCCACTATCTTGGCTCTGCCCCATAGGGATTTTTAATATGTTGTAATGTATCTAAAACCAAAAACAATCATTATGTGATATTCAATGGGAAAACACTAGGGGCTTTTCCAATAATTCGGGAATATTTCCCCATTATTTTTTTTAATAGTTGTAGAAACACTAGCAACAGCAATAGGACAAAAGGAAGAAATTAAAAGTAATAAAGACAGACAAAGAGGAGACAAAACTATCTTTATTTACTGATGACATAATGGTTTACTTAGAAAATCCTAGGCAGAGAAACCAATTAAGAAAATTTTGTCTTCAATGAAGTTGCAGAGTACAGAATAAATTCACAAAAATCAATAGCATTTCTATATAATAATAAAAAATCTAAGAAATAATATTAGAAAGAGAGCTTTCCTTTCTATCATTTGAGAAGTCCTCAATATATGGGAATCAATCTACAAGTGCACAATCAATATTGTATAGATATAATTACAAAACACTCAGTTAAAATGTAGAAATATAGAAAAATATAGAAAAAATATAGAAAATAACTTTAGTAGCTGGAGAAATATTTAGTGCTCATGTCTGGGCTGTGCCAATAAAATAAAAATAGCAATGCTATCCAAGTTAATTTATAGATTTGGTACTATACCAATCAAAAACACGTTCAGAGTAATACAAATTAATAACCAATTTTTTTAATAAAAGGTCAAGAATACCAAGGGAAATGATGAATAAAGGTAGGAATGATATATGAACAGTAATTCCAAACTTCAAAATCATGAAAAAAAACAAATTGGAACTGATTAAAAAGTAGAATAATAGATCAATGGAATGGACCAGACAAGAATCAGAAAAATTGAACCCAATAGCCCAATGTTCAATAAACCTAAACACATAAATTACCTGGGAAAGAACCTCCTGTTTGAAAAGAACTGCTATAGGAAAAAACAGAAAGGAATCTGGAAGAAATTAGGCCTTGTCAAACATCTCATACCATATTCCACAATAAATTCAAAATGGATCATTGATCTAAATATTAAAGATAACAGAGATAGGGATTGGATTTGTGATTTCATTGGTATAGGGAACTCCCAGGTAAGGAAACTCCCTTTACTAATGTACATCAGAACCTTATCTTCAATTTAAAATTTTAGAGTGTTATGTATAGGATTTGAGATTAAATGACTAATCTAGGGTGAAAAACCTCAATTCTTCTTTCTTTTGAGGTTCACTACATATACAACCTCTAGTTAAAAATTGTATCATAAAAAAACTTAATCGATACTCACATTATGTACCATTCACAGCTATGAGTAGAGGGTGAATTCTTAACCAAAAACATGAGAGAAGTGATTACAAAAGACAAAATAGGTCTTTGTATAAATACTCCGTTTTCTGACTCTATACATTTTTTTTTTTACATCTGAACCCTATGCCTGGAATTCTTTCCTGTCTTTCTTTTCTTCTATTTCTTGACCACCTTGGCTTCCTTTGAGACCAAAGGAAAATCTCTCCTTTTACAAGAAGCTTATCCTGATTCCCCTAAATGCTAATGCCTTCCTTCTGTGGATTATCCACAATTCCAATGGTAATTAAGGTGGGACTTCTTTTTTACTGTTTTCTCTTTTAGAATGTTATAGTAATCAAGTGCCTTTTTACTAACTTGCTGTGAAGCCCCAGGCCCACACCCTTTTGCTGATTAGGTGTGAAGTCTTCAAGCCCTAAAAGGGGTATATAAACTCAGAGGTTAGCATTTTGTTTGAGGCTCTCACTCACTGGAAGACTGTTGTGTGATTTGATCAGATGAGACTCTGGGTATCCATTGTTAAGGAGTCCCCCTGGCTTGAAAACTCAGATGTTGATGCTTCCCTGGTAACTGTGTACTAAGATGTTGGACAGAAAGCTAGAAGCCTATCTACTGGTTTGTGTTATTTGATCTGTTGATATTTTCTTTTTGTAATTTCTGTTTATATTTGTTCTGAAGTTCAGGGTACTAGTTTTTCCCCCTGAACTAGGTGAATTATATAAGTATGTTTGATTAAAGTGAGATTGTTAACCCCTTAAAACTACTTTCCTTAGTAAAGCAGAACAAAAGAACCTGTGCTGGCAGCTTTCATTGCTAGTCTTGTTGGTTCTTACACCTCAACAGCAGCTGCTAGCCATGTTGTTGTTACAACAATTTACTCTGTGTGTAATTTTTTTGGATAAAGTTGTTTACATATTATCTCCCCCATCAGACTATGGGCTCATTGAAGAGAGAGATTATTTGATATTTTTGTTTGTTTTAATGTGTTTGTTATTTGTTGACTTATTGAATAAATGAATGAAAAAGGATTTATTAAATACTTTTTCATTTCTTTAGTTATTTTTCATTCATGTCCAACTCTCTGTGATCCCCTTTTGGGGTTTTCTTGGCAAAGATGTTATAGTGATTTGCCATTTCCTTCTCCAGTTCATTTTACAGATGAACTGAGGCAAACAGGATTAAGAAAAAACAGAATCCTATATATTGATTACAAGAAACACACTTGAAGCAGAGAGACACACACAGAATAAGGGTAAGAGGCTGGAGCAGAATCTATTATGCTTCAGCGGAAGTAAAAGAAAAAAGGCAGGGCTGGCAATACTGATCTCAGACAACGCAAAAGCAAAATCAGACCTAATTAAAAGATATAAAGAAGGAAACTATATTTTGTTAAAAAGTACTACAGATAATGAAGTAATATCAATGCTAAATATATATATATAAATATATATATATATCAATTGGTATAGCATCCAAATTCTTAAAGAAGAAGTTAAGGCAATTTTTAGAAAAATATTAGAAGAACCAGGGGAAAACAGATACATTAATACCCTGTTAGTGGAGCTATGAATTGGTATAATCATTCTGGAAAGCAATTTGAAAATGTTCTTAAATAGCCACTAAACTATGAATATACCTTTTGACCTAGTGATACCATTATGAGGCTTATCCAAAGAGTCAAAGAAAGGGGAAAAGGATCCACATGTACAAAAATACCTTATATCACTTTTTTTGGTAATAGCAAAGAGCTAAAAACTAATGGAGTGCCCCTCAATTATAGAATGGCTAAACAAATTATGGTATATTAATGTAATGGAATACTATTGTACTGCAATGCAGCAAGAAATATTAGAACAGATAATTTCAAAGAAACCCAGGAAGACTTATATGAGCTGATGTAAAGTGAGTAGAACAGACTTGCACAACTTGAAAACTTCTTTGGGTCACAGATAGGTTAGACTAGAGACAGATTGATGATGGTTGGTTGCTGTAGGTCACATGACAAACAAGAAAGTGCACAGTGGCAATCCTATATTTTTTGTGAGCTACCTGAAATCCTTTGGTGGGCCATAAGTGGCCCACAAGCTATGGAGTAGAAGCAGAACAACTCATAGACAAATAAGAACATTGTAGGAACAAACAACTGGAAAGGTTTGAGTCCTAAACTCTCAAGACAATGACCAACCACATGATTATAGAGAAACCATGATCAACTATGGTGCTTATCTCCTCATAAAATAGTAATGGATTCAAGATGTCAAAAGAGGCATGTGTTTTTGTATATAATCAATGATGCAATTTATTTTGCTTGATTAGATATATTTATTACAAATGTTCTGGTTTGTTTTTCCAATGGGGAATTGAATGGAGAGAAAATAAATACTAGCTAAAGTATATATACATACATATATATGTATATATGTATATATAATATGCACACACCTGCATACACATATATATTACACATAATAGTTTTTCAATGTGTTGTTTGATTTTATCAAACTTCTGTCTTTTCTCTCTCCCTTTAAATCTTTTTTAATAAGAAATAGCTTTATGGAAGGTGTAAGGGTGGATACAGATGGACATCTAGTTGATATAAAAACAAAATCTATCAACAAAATATATATTTAAAAGTAAATTCTACCAGAAGGTAAAAGAACCAGACTACAACCAAGAATCACTTACCTGGCAAAATTAAGCATCATACTTCAAGGGAAAAATGGTCATTTAAAGAAACAGAAGAATTTCAAGCTTTTATAAGGAGAAGACCAGAATAGAAGAACAAAAAAAATTGATCTCCAATATCAAGATCCAAGAGAAGCATAAAAATGGAAAAAAATATAAGGGATTCAATAGAACTTAAAGTGTTTACATCTGTGCAAGGGAAATGGTACTTATAATTCTTAAAAATTATACCATTAATAGAAGAGCTTGAAGGAAAATACATAAACAGAGCATATGGGTACAGGATGAATGAGGAAAAAAATAAGTAAAAGATGAGAACGAGGCATACACTGAGAGCAAGAAGAAAGGAGAGGTAGAATGGGGTAAATTTTTTCACATGAAGAGATGCAAAAGATTATTATACTGAAAGAAAAGATGGGAGCGTGAGCAAAGGGCATCACTTGAACCTTATTCTCATTGGTTTTGGCTCAAAGAGGTACAATCAGTTTAATATGGACATCTATCTTATCTGACAGGCAAGTAGGAGGGAAAGAGATTAAGTAAGTAAAGGGGAGGGACTGAGAAGCAAAGGCAGATTGGAGGGATGGAAGAAGCAAAACATTGGTGAAGCGGGAAAGGATGAAAGGAGAGAGAGGACAAATAGGAGAAAATGCAAGATGGAGGAAAATATAGTTAGTAATGATAACTGTGAATGTGAATGGGATGAACTCTCCCATAAAACAGAAGTGGATAGCAGAGTGGATCACAAAACAGAATCCTACATATTGATTACAAGAAACACACTTGAAGCAGAGAGACACATGCAGAATAAGGGTAAGAGGCTGGAGCAGAATCTATTATGCTTCAGCTGAAGTAAAAAAAAAAAAAAAGCAGGGGTGGCAATCCTGATCTCAGACAATGCAAAAGCAAAATCAGACCTAATTAAAAGATATAAAGAAGGAAACTATATTTTGTTAAAAGGTACTACAGATAATGAAGTAATATCAATGCTAAATATATATTTATATATACCAATTGGTATAGCATCCAAATTCTCAAAGAAGAAGTTAAGTGAGTTACAGGAAGAAGTAGACAGCAAAACTATACTAGTGAACCTTAACTGTCCACTCTCAGAACTCGAAAAAGCCAAACAAAAAATAAATTCTATGTGTATAACTAGGAGAAGAATTTATACAATGATCAAAGTATAGAGAAAAACAACTTTCGAAAAACTTTAGAACTCTGATCAATGCAATGACACAATTCTAGAAGACTAATAATGCAATGCTCCACTCACCTCCTACCATAAAGGTAATGGATTTGAATGAATTTTCACAAATTTTTACACATGGCTCATATATGGGAATTTAATTTTGTATGTTTATTTTTAGGGGTTTATTTTTCCATTTCTTGTAAATTGAGGGAGCAGTATGTGGACAATTAATTCATACAAAATAATTGAGATTTATATAAAAGAAAAAAAGATACGTCTTTATCAATATACAGATGATCAACGTTCTTCCTAAAACGTAGCATCTTGATTTGAATACAATACTCTATACTGTGTTCTATAAACAGAGAAGAATTGAAGTAGCTCAAAAGAAATATGAGATAAATTTAGAGAATCCACCCCAAATGTTCACATGGACTATTTGTGCTTCACATGGACTATTTGTGCATGACTGTGGTAGAGCATTCCTAGCTCATATTGGTTGATCAGCCACAGTCAGACACACTTTAACTTGACTCTAGAATAGTGATGTCATTTTGGTCCTCTTCAAGAACAAAGGGCAACAACCAACCAACAATATTCCAGAACTGGATGGAATACTTTAAATACAGTTTTCTGGCACAGGTGGAGTGCAATACGGCTATCTCTTTCCCCATTCTGTATATTATATTTCACTGAATATAGCCTAAGATTTCATATCTTTCCTTACAGTTGAGTCATAGTGAGCTTATTATTTATTCTCTAATTGTTCCCCTGGAATTTTCTTTATATGAACTATTTTCTAGCTACTTCTCTCTCATCTTGTACTTAAATAGCTGAAGTTTTTTTTTTTAACTGAAGTGAAGGACTTTGAATATTTCTATTAAATTTCATTTTATTAAATTTATCTATCATTTTAGCTTACCGGACCTTTTGGGACCTGAATTTTGTTGACCAACATGTTATCTGTCTCTAAATTTGTACCATCTGCAAATTTGTTAAGCGTGTCATCTATGACTTCATAGTCATTGACTTCTTATTTTAATGTGGAAAAGAACAAAGTTAGAGGCAGTAGAAGTCTTAGTCTACGTTGCTATGTATTAATCACCCTTCTTTGAGTTAAGATATTTAAGAAACTAAGAATTTATCCAAATATTCTATCATCTAGACCACATTTCTCTATCCTCCCCTCCCCCCTCCTCCATAATGATAAGAAGCTGCCAAATAGCTTCCTAAAATCCAGGTGTTTGCAGCATTTCCCTGATCTACCTAACTAGTAACCCTGATGACTGATACCCCACAATTGAAATTGACATCTGCCTTAGACTCACAGCCATTTCTAAGTACTGTTCCAAATTCTGCAATGTCCTGAGGCATTCTCTGAATAGTATACAACCCCCGGGCTTTACTGTCATGTGAATAGTCAAGATCATCTGACTCTAGGTGACAGGAAATGCGGTGACAGTTCTTGGGCTTTATTCTAATGGATTTTGACTAACATATTCCCAAGATGACCCTTCTTTTTCTCAAAAGCTATGCTCTCTATGCTTGAATACATATGTATGTGTGTGTGATATATCAATGATCACAGGGTTCACAGATTCAGAGCTCTAGGAGCCCTTAGTGGTCATCTAGTTTAATCGCTTTAATTTTGCAATTGAGGAGTCTGAGACACAGAGAAATGAAGTAATTAGCCCAAGGTCATAGATGCCTATATGTAGTAAGCGGCAGAGCTAGGTTTGGAGGCTGGGTCCTCTGACCCCAAAGCCAGCATTCTTTCCACTAGATCACAATCAATAAAGGTACTTTTCTACAACAATTTTTCGCCAGGCCAATTGTCAGAATTGTTGAAGCCACTGTTCATTCTGCAAGATTATAGTGATCTACCTGGTTATTATGACTGAAGATCTATGTTGTGTTAGTCTGCAGTATGAAGCTTTTGGGAATCCTTCATGGGGGCAATTAACAATTCATTTCATACTAGAAAAGAATCAGTTCCAATTGTTGGGAAACAGAGTCCTAGGCTAGGAAATTGCAATAGTCTAATGATAGGAAACAGATTAACACTGAAACATTATCCAGGACTCTTCGAGGCCACACTTTTGACTGAGTCCAAGTTTTACAGAACAAATCCTTTTATTAAGGGGATTTGTTCTGTGAAGTTTGGATTCAGTCAAAGGGTCTTACTTCAGGATCTAGAGGGCCACATGTGGCCTCATGAACATAGGTTCCCTACCCCTGCATTAGACTATTCTTGAGGGTAGACATTCTTGCTGTTTTGCCTTTGTATCTCTAATGCCTAGTACATTGTTGCACATATTTCAAGTACTTAAGAAATGTATATTGAGTCAAATTAAAATGGGTTGAATATCTGGTGGTGTACTGTGGAACACTAGGAGTGCTAAGCAATAGACAATGTCATCTGCATGTGTACTTGACATGTATCGTTTAGCATTTAATGTAAAATGGAAGAACTGCCTAAACAAGAAATTTTAGGACCAGTTATACTTTTCTGGTAGGCTGCACCAGTTGTGTCAGACATGTGGATCCTCTCTCCTTCCTGCCACATGCAACCCACAACACTCCCAAGTGTGGCCTGAACCAGTTTAAAATGTAACAGGGAAATATTTAACAAAATAAAGTAATTAATGAAAAAGAAATGTATAAACATGGTTTTCTACGTCACTATAAGGCCCACAGGGATCATTATGTATGGTTTAATAGCCCCTGCTTCTCTCTGATTTTAATACCACTGGGTGACATGCTTTTTATCAGTACTAAAGTTTAATGGTAAGGTCCCAACTTTATGTGAAATATTAACTGAGTAATTTACAAATAATGGAATCTATATACTAGTCACCTTCTCAGGCTATTGCAGTGATACAGGCTATTGCTGGCATACAAAATGTTAATGAGAAATAATTAATAAGTTTGTCAGGAAACCATCTTTGGAAATAGAAGAATCCAAAGATGTCTACAATCCAACTGGATCCAATATCTTCTCAGGCATAGAGTTTGTAATTCGTTTATTCATTCAATGAATATTTTATTAAGGACTGACTATGTATACATTCCCAGGCAAGGTTGAGGGAGGGGTGCAAAGACAAGAATGAAGTAGTCCCTGCCTTCAAAGATTGTTGTTGTTTTTTTTTCCTACTGGGAGATATGACACACAGAGAGATAAAGACCATGCAAGACAGAGCATGATAGGGGCAAAAGAGAAATAGACAAAAATGTTTTAGAAAAATTTATAGTGGTCAAAAACACTTTCTATTGGCAGGATGGGGGTGGAGTTTAATGGAGAAATTGGATGTTGAGATGACCCTTGAAGTAAATAAAGGCAAAGTAGAACTGGGGAGAGATTACATTCCAAGCATGAAGGACTGCTTATGTGAATGACCTTATTTTGAAGCCTGTCAAAATCAAGGAGGAGCTTGTAGGTCAATTTAACTGAAAGATATGAAAAAACATGTAAATGAGAGTAATGTGAAAGACTGGAAAAGTAAGTTTCCATTCTCTGATATGAAGGGCTTTAAAGGCTAGGCTCTAGATTATGACAGTTTATTCTTAAGATAATAGAGAGCCAAAGAGAATGGCTAAGTCTGTTATGTTAGTCCAAAAAATGCTAATGAATGTATGAATAAATATGGTGGCAGTATGAGTGAAGAGAGGTTAATAGTCAAGAGAAAGGCTAAGTTGTTAAGCCATACTCCTAGCCACCATATACATTATCTTATTTTTTCATCAAACTGGTTGTTTTTCATCATGTAGACAGATGCTCAAAGTTCAATTAAAAAGAATTTGTGTGAAATTCAAGTATGAGTTAAGTGATAGGGAAAAGCTAATGTGCAAAATGAAAAGGATGTACTTAAGCACAAATAGTGTCAATAAGGGTTTAATGTCATTTAAAATGGCGGCAATGGTGTGGAATTTAAAAAATATATTAGCTAAAATTCCCCCTTGTCTTATGAGAACTATACAGTAATTATTTTACTAAGTTTATGAAGACACATTTGATTTCACACCTTATTGAATACTAGTTGGATTCCAGTTGATTGTGAAGAACTTAAAATCAGCCCATGCTATTTGAAGAAACTCATCTTTAAATGACTGTCATACTTCAGTGAATCCATTCTCAATAATCAAACTATCTTCTAGTCAACATACCACAACACTATTTTACTTAATCTCTAACAAATTGCCATTTGAGCAGCTCAATTTAATATAAAACCTAAAATTTCTATAGTTTTATATCTGAGAATTTTACTCTTGACTAGTAAACTATAAAAAAGCATGTTATACCATTAACCCCCTCCCACCCCTGATAAGTTACATCATACTTCACACTTCATCAAGATTTCCCCCCTGGGTAATAGTATCCATAAGGAAATTGCTATTTTTACCCTCCAATGTATATGAGGTTTGATGATTTCTTATCTTTCAATTTCCACTGGGGTTTTTAGAATTACTCAGAATATCACTTAGAGTCCAATGTCTTTCATTTAAATCACATCAGTCACCATCCTTCCCTATTTAATGCTCTTGGACTGGTCAGTTTTCACTAAGAAATGGAATCCAATGACTGTCTAGTAAGCTCAGCCTTACTAGCCAATTGGGGCCCATCTTAGAGGAACATGATTTATCAGCATCTGTCTAAATGACTTGAAAAGATCTTCATGACCAGAAGTAAGAACAAAGGATAAGCTCTGTCTCCTTAAATATCAGGTGAAGGAGAGTAAGGGATGTTAGAAACTACCCTGTGCCTCAGGTATAAAGCAACTAAAAATCCAGAGGGAGTTATTTTCATCTGAATTCAGAGATGTTGACAAAGTAAATCTCCCAGTTGTCTAGAATGAAGCCAAATTGGAAGCTAATTTACTGCTGGCTGATGTCAGAAGCAATCTAACTTGTCCACTGAAGCCACACAAAGAACATTATTCATAAGTAAACCACCTTGATAAGAAGCCATCCTCCTGGTATAATTAGGAAATACAAAGGCCAGAACCAAAGCTTGGGTTTTAATAATAAAAGACAGTAAATCCTCTTTATAACTTTCATGACATAAAAGCAAAACACAAGAGAGGTGGTCAGATTATTAAGGACCTATGACATCTCAGAGTAGCTAAAAATAGGAAATTATGGCTGTAAACTAAGAGAAATGAAATAATAGCATCTTTTGGAAATCTCTTAAATAGCCTATATGGTCCTGTATCAAATGAAATTCATTTCTGCTTCACATACATAAGCAAAAATTGCCACATAAGGCATTGCTGCTAGGAAAGGACTCAAAAATTACATTTGGCAATTTACTGCTACATAGGAGGTATTCTGGTCTGACTGCAAATTCAGAATGTGGCATGAGGCTCACTAATCTTGAGCTTTGCTCTGTCAATGTAGAAGGGGCTGCAGTAATTTCTGACCACTCTTGGAGAGTCATCATGCAATCAGCCGCCCTACTGCTCATTAGCACCTATTCTCCCAGCTGGATTTCCAATAAGACTCCTTCCTACACAAAAACTTTTCTATTTCTTTCCTTTATCTTCTTAGAGACCCAAGTTATACTCCTGGTCCATCTTCCTGTAGCCCATAGACAGGTCCTCACATCATGATGTGTTTGTGGGTAGATGTAAGAAACCTTTTTGGCCTTAGATGTGGATCCCTGAAAAGGGCATTCATCAGGTAAATACTTTCCTTTTTTCCAGAAGTTCTGATACAGAAGCCATTTCATTTATACTTTTATGGACACATATACCTAAACAAAAAACAAAACGAAACAAAAACTATTTTCTATGTTGCCTATGTTCACTCAGAAATTAGCCATTTAAAATTTAAGATTGTAATCTGAATTCCAAATATTTCACAAGACTAAAATCTTGACCAAAACATAATGAAGTGGGGAAAAAAATTTTCTTGTCAAAATAAAAAGTATGGCTAATTAGATAAAGAATCATAGTGCCATTCAAGTGTAACCAAATACATTTAACAGTGTAATATAAAGGATAGAGGGTGGGCTTAGAGCCAAGAGACCTGGGTTCAAGCCCTTCCTCCAACACATACAAATTTAGTGACTACAGAAAAGTTACTTGACCTCTTAATTTTCCCAGACAATTCTCTAAGACTAGTTGGTTGAAGAAATCATAGCCCCAAACTAACTAAATAAATAAATTTAAGAGTTGCCACCACTTCCTTCAATATAGTTTCTGGAATCAGAATCATAGATTTATACCTGGAAGGTATACCAGAGAATCTCAATTCCAAACCCTCTCTGTTTTTCAAATGAAGAAAATGGAGTCAAAAAGACATTAAGTGACTGACTCAAAGTTTTGGTCCTCTGGATTCCAAATTCTATCCACTCACTATACCATGCTGTATCCTTGAGAACATAAACACAAAAAGAAAGTAAATACTTTTTCTGAACTTGTTTATCTAGTGAACATAGCAAATCCTGTAACCACTACCTAGCTACTATTATCCTAATAATTTCCTGTCTTTCTCCACCTACCACTTCTAGCAGTCAAATGTGCTCTTCATCAAATGCACTCAGTGCTGCCTGGTTTTCCTGGTAGAATTAAAAATTTTTGCAAAGTGGTAGAAAAAAATTGGCTAGAGAGTTTAGAAATATATTTAGTCAAGACCATGGACTTTTCTTATTGATCCTATCTCTACAATATCTCTTGTACTCATCCCCTTTCTGATCACATTCTCCTTCAACATTTCATTCATTAATTGCCCTCCCCCATTCATCTCTCTTCTGAATCCATCCTCCTCATTGCTGAAGAATTGACATTCCTAGAATACACACTGACAATATTACATTACCTCACTTCACCCCACTCTCAAAAATTCTTCACTGCCTCAAACCCTCCATAATATGGTTCCTTTCTATCTTTCCAGTCTATTACTGCCCTCCCTACATTCTGATTCAGTTCATCTGGGTGGACAATTCCTCCATCCCCAGCATTCCCTCTCTCACCTTTTCAAAAGTGGTCTCCTATATCTGAAATGCACTCCCTCCTCACCTCTGATGTACAGTATCCTTATCATTCTTCAAAGCACAACTCGAGTGCTGTGTGTCCTACATAAAGACAGTCTAAATCCAAACCCTGACGCCCCTCCTCACCTCCTCAGAGTTGTGGGCAGTATCTCCCTATTGAAACTACCCTATATCATTTTGTACATACTCAGTACTTACTTGTGTACATGTTATTGGCTGCCCGCCGGGCACCCACCAGCATATCGTTGTGCTGGGCTCACTGGACTCTTAACTTGCCTGAAAAGCTTACTCTCCATGCTCAAGGATATCACCTTTTCAAATGATTCTTTTCACAGTTGCCCCAGTTTTTAATAGCCACCAGAGACATGGCTGAGCCCTGAGGCATCCAAAGGCTAAACCCCCTATGATTCCATAAAGTTGATTAAAGAACTTCTCTTCTCCTAAAGGAGAAAGGAAGAATAAATACTTATTGAATCTTATTTTATAAGCTGTAAATTGGCCACTCATAGTTTTGTGCCCTATATAATATCAATAGGTCACTCAAAGTGGACAATAAATGTCTGAAATAAGCAAAATATGAAATGGATTTTGAGCTATACCTTATTGTAAGGGATGTGCTGGTTAAAAAAAAATACCTTTTTAAGTTTGATCTACATTAACATTTTCTCCATCCTTTTCTTCAGTCTACACAGTCAACAAAATAATAAATCACTCCCTGACTCATAGTATTTGCCAATTTCTGAGATTTAAATGCTCACATTCAAAATTTTTTTTTAAATGCAATTTATTTATTTAACATATTTGGTTTTCAGCATTGATTTTCACAACAGTTTGAATTACAAATTTTCTCCCCATTTCTACCCTCCCCTCCCACTTCAAGATGGCTTATATTCTGGTTGCCCTGTTCCCCAGTCAGCCCTCCCCTCTATCACTCCCCTCCCCCCTCTCATCCCCTTTTCCCTTCCTTTCTTGTAGGGCAAGATAAATTTCTACGCCCCATTGCCTGTGTATCTTATTTTTTAGTTGCATACAAAAACTTTTTTTGTTTTTGAACATCTGATTTTAAAACCTTGAGTTCCAAATTCCTTCCCTCTTCCCTTCCCACCCACCCTCCCTAAGAAGTTGAGCAATTCAACCTAGGCCACACATGTATTATTATGTATAACCCTTCCACAATACTCATGTTGTGAAAGGCTAACTACATTTTGCTCCTTCCCAACCCATCCCGCTTTGTCGAATTTTCTCCCTTGACCCTGTCCCCTTTCCAAAGTGTTTGTTTTGATTACCTCCACCCCCATCTGCCCTCCACTCCATCATCCCCCCGCCTTTTATTTTTTTTTTTTTTATCTTCCTCCCTCTTCTTTCCTGTGGGGTAAGATACCCAACTGAGTATGTATGGTATTCCCCCTCAGGCCAAATCTGATGAGAGCAAGGTTCACTCATTCTCCCCTCACCTGTCCTCTCCCCTCCTCCCATAGAACTGCTTCCTCTTGCCACCTTTATGCGAGATAATCCACCCCATTCTATCTCTCCCTATCTCCCTCTCTCAGTATGTTCCTCTCTCATCCCTTAATTTCATTTTATTTCTTTTAGCTATCTTCCCTTCATCCTCAACTCACCCTGTGTCTGCTCTCTCTCTTTTACATATATATATATATATATATAAAAACACATATATATATACACATACATACACATACATACATATACACATAGATATATACATACATACACATTCACTTATATATATACATAAACATATATATACATATATACATATATATATATGCATATTCCCTTCAACTACCCTAATACTGAGGTCTCATGAATCATACTCATCATCTTTCCATGTAGGAATGTAAACAAAACAGTTCAACTTTAGTAAGTCTCTTGCAATTTCCGTTTCTTGATTACCTTTTCATGCTTCTCTTGATTCTTGTGTTTGAAAGTCAAATTTTCTATTCAGTTCTGGTCTTTTCACTGAGAAAGCTTGAAAGTCCTCTATTTTATTAAAACTCCATATTTTGCCTTGGAACATGATACTCAGTTTTGCTGGGTAGGTGATTCTAGGTTTTAATCCTAGCTCTATTGACCTCCGGAATATCGCATTCCAAGCCCTTCGATCTCTTAATGTAGAAGCTGCCAGATCTTGGGTTATTCTGATTGGGTTTCCACAATACTCAAATTGTTTCTTTCTGGCTGCTTGCAGTATTTTCTCCTTGATCTGGGAGCTCTGGAATTTGGCAACAATATTCCTAGGAGATTTCTTTTTGGGATCTATTCTTTCAATTTCTATTTTGCCCTGTGGCTCTAGAATATCAGGGCAGTTCTCCTTGATAATTTCCTGAAAGATGGTATCTAGGCTCTTTTTTTGATCATGGCTTTCAGGTAGTCCAATAATTTTTAAATTATCTCTCCTGGATCTATTTTCCAGGTCAGTGGTTTTTCCAAGGAGATAGTTCACATTGTCTTCCATTTTTTCATTCCTCTGGTTCTGTTTTATAATATCCTGATTTCTCATAAAGTCACCAGCTTCCACTTGCTCCAATCTAATTTTTAAAGTAGTATTTTCTTCAGTGGTCTTTTGGACCTCCTTTTCCATTTGGCTAATTCTGCCTTTCAAGGCATTCTTCTCCTCATTGGCTTTTTGGAGCTCTTTTGCCATTTGAGTTAGTCTATTTTTTAAGGTGTTGTTTTCTTCAGTGTATTTTTCAGTATTTTTTTGGGTCTCCTTTAGCAAGTCATTGACTTGTTTTTCATGGTTTTCTCGCATCCTTCTCATTTCTCTTCCCAATTTTTCCTCTACTTCTCTAACTTGCCTTTCCAAATCCTTTTTGAGTTCTTCTATGGCCTGGGGCCAGTTCATGTTTTTCTTGGAGGCTTTGGTTGTAGGCTCTATGACTTTGTTGTCTTCTTTAGGCTGTATGTTTTGGTCTTCTTTGTCACCAAAGAAAGAATCCAAAGTCTGAGACTGAATCTGGGCGCGTTTTCGCTGTCTGGCCATATTCCCAACCCACTAACTTGACCCTTGAGTTTTTCAGTGGGGTATGACTGCTTGTAGACTAACGAGTTCTATGTTCTACGTTTGGGGGGGAGGTGCCAGCTCTGTCAGAGCCGCACTCCTCCTTCCCCAAGGACCCCCAGTCCAGACCGGGCTTAGATCTTCAGCAGGCTGTTGCACTCCTGCTCTGATCTGCCACTTAATTCCTCCCACCAGGTGGGCCTGGAGCCGGAAGTAACAACAGCTGTAGCTGCCCCACCTCCGCTGCCCCCGGGGCTGGAAGCCGAACCGGGAACTCCTTCCACTCCCGCAGCTTTTCCCACTAACCTTCTCCGCAGTCTTTGGTGTTTGTGGGTCGAGGGGTCTGGTAACTGCCGCAGCTCACATATTCAGGGCGCTAGGGCCCCCTCCGCCCGGCTTCTGGTCTGGATCGTCCACGCTGCTCAGGCTGGGCTCTGCTCCACTCCGTTCCCAGCTCCCAGCTCCGTGTGGAATAGACCTCACCCAGAGACCATCCAGGCTGTCCTGGGCTGGAGCCCTGCTTCTCTCTGCTGTTCTGTGGGTTCTGCCGTTCTAGAATTGGTTCAGAGCCATTTTTATAGGTTTTTGGAGGGACTCGGGTACGGAGCTCACTCTAGTCCGTGCTTACCAGCCGCCATCTTCACACATTCAAAATTTAAATATTGATTATTGAGAGCTGGTTGGAGTTGACTATAGCACACCACTGCCTTTACATAAATATTTCCAGAACTGAACTGGATTGATATGAAAATCTCTCACAAAAAAAAAAATAAATGCTTAGACTTCAACTGAGATATAAAGATTATGATCTTTAAAATCATGGACTTTTAGATCTGGAAGGAACCTTAAAGATCATTAAGGAAATGTCTTAATTTTACAGATGAAACTGAGACCCAGAAGGATCAAGCGACTTGTTCAAGGTTACATAGCTAGTAAATTAGAGAGTCAGAATTCCAAAAGAGGCTTTCTGACTCCTTAGTCCAATGCTTTTTCCTTTTCAATTAACCAGTAAACTTTTATTAAGCCATTGTCATGTGGCTGGCCCTGTGTTAATGTATCAGTAATTAAGGTGGGACTTTCTTTACTGTTTTCTCTTTTGGAGCACTTATTTAATCAAGTGCCCTTGGTGAGTCTGGCCTTTGTTTCTTTGATTAAATCAGGAGTCTTTGATGACCTGCTTGCCTCAAAGAAAAGCCTAGTTTTCATGGGTTTGAGTGGTATGTTTGTGATGTTTTTTAGGTCACATGGGTCTGAGTCGCATGTTGTGACACCTTTGACACTGAACAGGGTATACAAACTCAGAGTCTGGTGTTTTTCCTTTGGGGTTCTCACTCACTAGAAGAGTGGCATGTGACTCTGGGCCAGCTGTTGTAACTGCCCCCAGGCTTGTAAACCCAGATGTTGACACTTCCCTGGTAACTATGAATTGTGATTTGAATCAGAAAAAGTGTGTCTGTTAATGTTTGTAATTTCTGTTTGCATTTGTTCTGAAGTTCAGGATTCTGGCTTGTCCTCCTGAACTAAGTGAGTTATATATGTATGTTTCATTAAAGTGAAATTGTTAACCACTTAAAGTTACTTTCCTTAGTAAAGCAGATCAAAGAGACTGTGCTGGCAGCTCTTATTGCTGATCTTGTGTTGGGTCTTACACCCCGGCAGCTGCTGCTAGCCAAACTGTTGTTACAGTTAGGTGTTAGGAACCCTGAGGAGTTCCCTTCTAGATCTAGATCTATGGTTGTACGATCCTATGTTGACTTTGTTTTGGTTCTCAGTTTCTTTCTTTCTGTATTATACCTAACATCAGCTCACAGTTTTATTATTGATAAGCAAATTAGCAAATTACACCTATTTTCAACCTAATAGTTATTTAATTGGTAAGTGTTATCATTCTTGGAAAAGTGAAAATCTGGTAGAATTTCCAAAATGCATATATTGAAGCCAATAAAACAATGTACTCTCGTATCCTCAAAGGTTAAAAAAAAAGTTCAGCAATTGATTGGTTTAAAACATAATTGTCTATAAAAATAAAGATGATAATCTGTATAGTACCTGCCTCACAGAGACATTGTTAGGTTAATACTTCATAAACTCTAAAGTATTAGAGAAATGAATAATCATTATTAGCTATTACAATTTAATGTGCTAAGAGCCCCTCCCATGTGTCAAACTAAATCCAAGTGGCGTTAAAGTCTCCTGAAAATGTCCATTTGTTGAATTAAATTAAAGTAAGAAGTGTGTAAATGACCCTACTGCAAATAGCATAACTGGCCTCTTGGACTGATTCATTGTTGTCATTTATGAGACCTAGTGAACAAGTGGCAAGACACACTCACTTATGATGAAATCCTGAAAAAAATAATGATTTTTCTAGAACGGAACTGTTCCTCAGGACTTATCTCAGGCAGGAAAAGAGAAGACTAGATGACAACAGGATGTCAGTGCTGGCTGAGGCCTATTAGGCTCTGTATGGTGAAGGCCTCCTTGAAGGGCACATAGTTAACATCAAATGAGCCCTGCTGCCTGCAGAATTTCTTCCCACTCACTTTTGTCCCTTGTGGCTTCATGGAACAAAGAGACTCAGGAAGTCCATATGGGTCTCAGCCTCCTGGTTCCTTTTAAGATCTAAAGGAAAGATTGTTCTGTCATTTAATTAACAAACTTTTTTCTAGTCAGAAAGTCCTTCCTCATATTTTACCTAACTCCCTCCTGCTTTGAGTCCCAGTTCTTCTTGTTCAGTCACAGGTGGAACAATTGATTCCCATCCTCTATATAATAACTGTTATTAAAAACATTTGTTAAGCATTGACTGTGGGCCCAGGAGCCTTCCAAATTTTTGCTCAGTTTTGGCCATTGCTGTCGGAGACATTTGGACATTTACAGGACTGAAAACGGAAGTTAGAGATATCTCTAATCAAATTATTTCAGCTTGAACAGAACTAGAAAGCTTTCAAGAACACAAAGGCAAACATTTGGTCATGAGTTTTGGCTCTCATTCCTAATATTATCAGGTAAGAAATTGGAGGTTCCTGCCATTATATTGCAAAGAAAAGTCATCATTTTCTCATAGTCACCTACCACCTTTATATCTGTCACTCTCTCTGAAATCAATGAAAGCTATACACATAGAGGAGGAAGGTAGTCATAGCAAATTGGCTGAGTATTTGCAAGGTATTTGGCTATATTCAGAGTAGCTTTCAGAAATCA
This sequence comes from Trichosurus vulpecula, assembly GCF_011100635.1. Taxonomy (NCBI): domain Eukaryota; kingdom Metazoa; phylum Chordata; class Mammalia; order Diprotodontia; family Phalangeridae; genus Trichosurus; species Trichosurus vulpecula. Next base: position 274,331,167 of record NC_050573.1, on the reverse strand, counting down.
TCTCTTCTTATTAGAGATAAACTGAGATGAACATTCCCAATTTATTTCCCAGTGATATTTTTTTTAACCATTGTTCCCCAGAAGAACCTAACACCACTTTTATTTTTGGTATTATTTGCCTATCAAATGTCCAAATCCCAGTGCAGGAAGTGGACACTGTCAGAACCAAGTAATGTCACTCATAAGTATTACAAAGACATATTCAGCTTCCCGTACTAGCAGGATTAGAGGAGTCATGGATCTCAGTTTCCTCATCTATAAAATGGGAGAAGGTATCATTGAGCCAGATGAATGAATGATAAAACACTTAATTAGTGCCTCCTGTGGCCTTCAGTAATAAATCTAGGGTCCTATTGAGCTAATGTGCTGAAAAAGGAAAAAAAATTACAGATGATTAAAAAAAAATCTGTCCATTAGCAGTGGAGAAGAGAATTACTCCGTTTGCTCAGGCACCCCTCTGGAAGCCTGAGAAGAAATAGAATAGGTCTGATCCTAGGTCCTAGGATGAAGAAGCCTAGGATGAAGAAGCCTAGGATAAAGAAGCCAGGGAAAGCATGCTACAAGGATACGATTAGGAAGCCAGTAACTTAGTGCATGTCTATTTACAAATTTTTATCTTACGAGTCAATGATCCAAGACAAAACAAAAAAGGGTTTTATTTTCTAATTTTACGATGGAAAAACTTCACTCTTCCTTCCATGCTCAGGGTACAAGGGGAGAATCAGGCTGAGACATTGCCAGCAATTAATATTGGCAATTATTACTTCATGTTTAAGAAACCTTGTTCTCTTAAACCCCAGAGAGAAGATCAATAGGCAATGGAGAGAATTTTCAGTGGGAGATTTTTAGTTCCATGTAAAAATAATTTTCTAACAATGAGTTACCTCATTGGTTATCTGACCCTTTGTCAGGGATTCATTAAGTAGAGGGATTTCCTGTTCAGGAATGTATTGGAAAAAATGGCCTCTGAGGTCCCTTCTACCTCTGAGATACTGTGACTCTCAGAGAATAGTGAGAATTATTGAAGTTAAAAAGACAACATAAAATCAAAGCAATTATGCAATAATCTTTACATCTTCACCTCTTGCCACTCAGGGGCCATATTACCCTTAAGTCTTCTGACCTGTTTCTGGCTCAAAGGATCACATCTGACCTCAGAATAGGCAAAATAAGGAAGTAAGTGTCTCTCTCTAAGACTAGCAGTTGACAAATCCCAACACTGGTACCACATCCAATTCTTGCATAATGAAGTAGACCATTCAGCAGATGTCCCCCTCACCTTGGGGGGCTCCATGAGGCCCCACCCCCTTCACAGCTCTGGGAGAAGCTTTCCTTCCTTCCACATCCCATCCTCTGCCTCCCTGCATCTATCCCCAGCCAGAGTAGCCTCAGTGCCTGGACCTCCACCCCAAGCTGGATGGCTTTAGTTCCTAGAGCAAAGACCCCTGGCAAGGGGCTGCATGGAGGCTGCTGTAGCCATAATGGCTTTTGTTTTCTTTGAATGGCTCAGCTTGCCTCATTGAGCCTCTGGACACTGTGGCTTGCTCTTCCGGGGCAGGAGGCCCGGGGAGCATGCCGGGAAGCAGACAACTTCCTGTGTGAGGAGTCATGGGGCTGGCTGAGGGGAGGTGTTAATGTCTATGCTAGGGGGAGGAGCCAACTCAGGAACCAATCGGCCCTGGTCATTTGGGCGGAGCTTGATGATGTCAAAAACCCTATAAGAGGGGAGAGGACAGCTTGAAGATTCTCTCTTTCCTTTTTCGGTTGGAGCCAGCGACAGTTACGACAGTTACGTCAGTTACAGCGACCGTTACATCGTCAGTTACAGTTGCAGCTTCAGTTACAGACACAGACACAGCTGAAGCAGGAGCTGCCAGTAGCAGAGCTGATCTACGGGAGGAAGCTGAACAAAGACTTCAGTCCAGTGGGTAATCTTATTACCATAAAAGGGGGAAACATGATTTTGCTTTACGCAATCATGTTTCTCTGTAGCCTCCTGGTTACTCTTTCAAGGCGTACTTATTGGGCCTGGAAGATTATGATCAACATATCAAAATGGGGTTGCTGGTTCATGGGTTGGTTACTGTTGAGCCTAAATAAATGTTTTGATTCTTCTGCCTTCTACTTTGAGAGTTTCTTCTATCCGGCGATTCCGAACCTTTCAGACATGTTTATGATCCTCTTTGAGATTATAAACTCTGCCCTCCTGATACATTTGGCGTCACGAACAGGATCGCTAGGTATAAGATCTCTATTTAGAAGCAGAACAATTTCAGAGGAAGAGATGAATATCCCAGGATGGGAGGATCCATTTTATTCCTCCCTAGCAAAAGAATTGGCTAAAAAAGCTGGACCCTGTGAAAACTGGGAACCAAGGCTACGGAGAGGAGATCCTAGGGATTTGGAAAAGTGTTTACGAGAAGTTGGGATTCAGTCAGGGGCATCACTATCTAGGCAAAGCTGGATAGTGTTATCAGCCTACCGGCTAGTATACGAAAGATTGAGATTAAGTGAAAGACATGGGGGCACTCCTACCCCACAGGAAGAAGGGGAATCTCAGATAGCAGGAGACCAAACTGACTCAAATGAGAACTTTTCTATTAATGTGGCTAAGAGCAACAGGAGACCAAAAAAGCCCAGAGTGCATTTCAACCCAGCCCAGAAAGAGCCTGACTGCCTGCTTCGTCCTAGCCATGGTGGCAGAGGAAGTGAGTGGGGAGAGAATGAGACAATGTTAGGGGCTGAGGCACAAAACACTACTGGGGTTCAGGATGTGCCTCACACAGAGAATAGGAGATGGTTAAATGATCAGACAAGGGCTCGACCCATACAAAGGAGGAAGACAGAAACCCGAGGTGAAGATTCAGTTACAAGGGAAATTCAGGAAGATTTCTCACCGCAAGAGGTCACAGATATTTTGAGTAGATTCAGCCAAAGAATAGGAGAACCATTGATATCTTGGATGGTAAGACTCAGTGATCAAGGGGCCAGTGGAATATCAGTAGATGGGACAGACTGCATGAGATTCATAGGTATCAGCCATGATCCTCTAGTTCAACAAGCTTTTAGGGAACATCATCAGCAAGGAGATGGTGATAGCAGGACTACTCTGTTGGCATTAGCCGCTGTGGGATGCAATAAGAGATATGCTACTGATTCTATGTGGCCCACTGAGCACAGACCCTGGTATTCACTTAGAGATTGTATCATGAGACTAAAGGAGGAGGTAATGAAGACTGCCATTATGACAGGAACTGCAGACAAATATTACAATGATTCAATGGAACTGCCTCATAGGAATTTAATAATTAGGACAGCTCCCCCTGCTTATAAACAACTAATTTTGAATTTATTACTTGGAGAAGTAGGGAGCCGTCTTACAACAGTGATAAATAAGATTTTACAGTTACATGACTTAGGTGACTGGGGAGGGGATAGATCTCCTCGAGAGAGAAGGGTGAATAACCAGCAAACTTGGCGCCAAAGGAGAGTAACAAGGAAAGAAATGTTTACTGCTTTATTGAGAGCAGGAGTAGGTTTTGAAATGATAGATGGAATTCCAACCAATGAATTATACAGAATGTATAGAGGACTTGATAACACGAGAAATAGGGAAATAAGAACTGCTCCTGCAAGCCTACAAGCCACTCAGACTGAAGGTGACCTTGTGTGATCAACGGATGAAAACTTGTACATCTGGGGAAAGGCTGGGAGGACAATCTTAGTCTATATCTAGGGTGGGATCCTCTTGGCTTCCTCATTATGTTCCTTTTGAAAAGAAACATTTCCCACCTGAGTTTGGCTCTGATGTTGGATCTTTGCATAACTGAAATCTCAACCAAACTTGAGATGATTTTATTTGAAGAATTATAGTCCATACTTGACTATTCTTTTTGTCCTTTGTTTTGGCTAACCTTGTTGCTAGTTTTGTTTCCTTCAGGCTTAAGCACCCTGCACTTTCCGGTGACTGCCTAAGCATGTAGCATTCTTGGAATTCCTGCCAGCTCGTTAAAGAAATGACCTCTGGAATGGGACTTTTTGGGGGCAGGGCCATCTCTACATCCAATTTCAGCATGAAGAAGCTATGGAAAATGAGACCTTCACCCCTCACCCCAAGATTTTGAGCCCCAATCGTTCAAGGGGGGGTGGAAATGATGATAGTGTTCTGTTTACTTATTTTGTGTTATCCTTGCTGTGTTGTTTTATTGTTATGATAGTATTGATCCTATGTAATGGATACAAGGATTTAGGGGTGGACATTTGAATTATTAATAATTATTTTGGGGATGATTGATTGAAGAGATTATTTTGCTGGGATCTAGGGGTGGATCGCATTTGAATCGTTAACCAATGTTTGGGAATGTCACTGAATGATATGTTTTGCTTTATTGTGAATGATATGTTTTAGTTTCCTTTGTAATTGAATCACAATGTATGTTCTAGGATACATGGCTGATTAGATTATGTATCCTATAACAAGGGGTGGAGTGTAGCCATAATGGCTTTTGTTTTCTTTGAATGGCTCAGCTTGCCTCATTGAGCCTCTGGACACTGTGGCTTGCTCTTCCGGGGCAGGAGGCCCGGGGAGCATGCCGGGAAGCAGACAACTTCCTGTGTGAGGAGTCATGGGGCTGGCTGAGGGGAGGTGTTAATGTCTATGCTAGGGGGAGGAGCCAACTCAGGAACCAATCGGCCCTGGTCATTTGGGCAGAGCTTGATGATGTCAAAAACCCTATAAGAGGGGAGAGGACAGCTTGAAGATTCTCTCTTTCCTTTTTCGGTTGGAGCCAGCGACAGTTACGACAGTTACGTCAGTTACAGCGACCGTTACATCGTCAGTTACAGTTGCAGCTTCAGTTACAGACACAGACACAGCTGAAGCAGGAGCTGCCAGTAGCAGAGCTGATCTACGGGAGGAAGCTGAACAAAGACTTCAGTCCAGTGGGTAATCTTATTACCATAAAAGGGGGAAACATGATTTTGCTTTACGCAATCATGTTTCTCTGTAGCCTCCTGGTTACTCTTTCAAGGCGTACTTATTGGGCCTGGAAGATTATGATCAACATATCAAAATGGGGTTGCTGGTTCATGGGTTGGTTACTGTTGAGCCTAAATAAATGTTTTGATTCTTCTGCCTTCTACTTTGAGAGTTTCTTCTATCCGGCGATTCCGAACCTTTCAGACATGTTTATGATCCTCTTTGAGATTATAAACTCTGCCCTCCTGATACAGCTGCCTACCTTCTGCCTGTTGGGAGTGAGCCCAGGCAGGTAGGGGTCCTTCCACCTGACCACGGGAACTTGAAATTTTAAACATGAATTTATGTAAAGGAAGAATTAACCTTCAGGATCACATATAAAATGATCTGTTTGGTTTATAAAGCCCTTCACAACCTGGCCTTTTCTTACCTTTCCAGTCTTCTTATGCTTTATTCACCTGCAGCTACCTTACCATCCAGCAAACAGGCCTATTTGCTGTTCCTTACATACAACATTCATCTCTCATCTCCATACTTTTCCACTGTCTAATCTCTATGCCTGGAATGCTCTCCCTCCTCACCTTCCTCTATTGATTCCCCTGTCTTTCTTTAAGACTTAGCTCAGAGGCAGCTAGGTGGTGCAGTGAGTAGAGAGCACCAGCCCTGGAGTCAGGAGGACCTGAGTTCAAATTTGGCCTCAGACACTTGACACACTAGGTGTGTGACCTTGGTCAAGTCACTTAATCCCAATTGCCCTGCCTATCCCCCCTCCAAAAAACAAAAACAAAAAAGGCTTAGTTCAAATGCCTCCTTTTGCAAGAGACCTATCCCCCTTCCCCCACTGCTAATACCTTTCCTCTGATATTAATTTCCAACTAATGTGTCTCACTCGCATCTGGTACAACACTGTAACTGTCTTGTATATCCACCATTGTTTTCACATTGTCTCCCCCTATTAGAATGTCAGCTCATTGAGGATAAGAACTATGTCTTTGCCTTCCTCTGTATCCTCAATACTTAGAATAATGTCTGGAACATAATAAGTCTTAATAAATGTTTGTTGACTGACTGCCTAACAGTCTTTGGTAATAGATTCTAACTGCCTCCTTTCCTGTTTGCGGTCATTGATCTGCTGGCCTGTGCTTTGGCTGATCCTCTCTATTCAATCCTCCCTTTTAAACCTTGGAGGGATTTTGAATCTTCAGTATCTGCCAAATTTCCCCATGAATACAACTGTACCTAGACTTAAGATTCTTGCCACTTTGACCAGCTCTTTCATCCCATCTCCCATGCAACACATAGGAAGCACCATGAAAGCTTGCAAACTATTAATTTGTGAAGGAAAAGGACTTAATGGATGCCAAGATATTTGTTTATGCTTTTTCCTATACATTTGTATTTTTTGTATTTTCATTTCATGTTTGAATAACTTACTGACAGAAAGGGAAAAAACATTTTATTCTGATTCTCTCAACCCACACAGTGCATCAACTGACATTCAAAAGTCATTTACCTGGGGCTGCCTAACACAAAATTTTTAAAAAGCAGTGAGATTGAACTCATCTGTATGAATTCTAAGGAAAAAAAAAACCATCTGTTAGCAGCGATAAAAGCTTTTTCTCCAACTACCCTGTTTTAAACATCAATATAACAATTGGTGATAGAATCTTTTTTTTTTGACAAAAGAAACAGCATACTCTCCATTTGTCATCCTCTTATAGAAAAGCTATTGCCCTTCCCATCATCATCTTCTTCAGTTTGTCAACTGAATGAAAACAAATTAAAGATGAAAAACAAAGGCCAAACTACTTTCCATACAGACCAGGAATCAGTCAATAAACATAAGCATTATTATAGCAAACACCAGTCTCCATTATTATCTATTTGACTGATCAATGTTAATTTGCTGGACTTCCTGATTCCTTTTGTTCCAATGGTAATTCTTTCCTTTTCTTATTCCCTTCATATTCTTTACCAAGGATATATAGCATTTATTCTCCCAAGGGTCTTCAGAGCATAGTAAAACTATAATTCTTTTCATATATATCATAGTTTTATAACATCTAAAACTTCAAAAGATCTTGAAGATCATTATAGACCAACTTATTTTAAGATAACAGAGCTAAGATTCGAATCTAGGTTTTCTGACTCCAAAACCAAGAGTTTCTGCTACAAATGAGAAATGAATGAAGCCTTAGAACTTCTTTGACAATCAATGATAAATCAGTTTAGAAGGACCCTTGGCAGAGGTGACAAAGGCAGCACCTTTTCTTTTTTATAACAATCCCAAGAATCTTGCTGGGGAATGGGACCAGTCACAACATTTTCCAAAATAGAGATTGGGGATTGAATCCTGACTTTGATATTTTTTTGGTTGATGGAGCTCTAATGGCTCTTTATCATTGGCAAGTTCAAATATAAATGTTTGGCATTTATAGCTCTTCGTAACCCATGCCTTCCTTTCTTTCCAATCTTCTTATGCTGGACTCCCCACCATGTACTCCCCCCATCCAAATGCACTGGCCTAATGACACCTCACTCACCTCCATCTCATTTCTCCATGCCTTTCAACCTGACTCCCCTGCTCAAGGAATACTCTTGGTTTCTTTGGCTTCCTTCTAGTCTGTTCAAATCCCACCAATGTGAGAGGCCTTTCCTAGTCCCCTCAAGAGTTCCTCCCCTAACAGATCACTTTCTGTCTACTAAATATTTTAAGTAAACAGATATTTATGGTGTTTCCCCCTTTAGAACATAAGTTCCCTAAGGGCAGGAACTAGTTTTGCCTTTTGTTTATCCCTAGTGGGGTGGAGAACCAGTGGCCTCAAAGCCATCCCTGCCCTAGAAGTTAGCATCACCTTCCTGAGGTCTTGGTCTTCTTGGAAAAGGACAAACAACAAGATCTTAGCCTAGGGCCAGGCACACAGCTGATTGTTGACTGATTGACTGATTACAAAGTCACAAAACCTCTTTGCTTAACCTTGTTGAGAATTATTTTCCTCAATGGTGCGATGGGGACAATAATATCTGTTGACTCAGAGGGTGGTTAAAAGGAAGGCATTTTGTGAACCTTAAAAAGTATTATATAAATGTGAGTAATTACTAAATATGATTTAGGCTTAAAGAAAATGACACTTTTTTTTCCTTAAATTATCTGACTATTTCTGATCATTGTCTCCTTAAAGCTAAAATTATCTGGAGTCATTAAAATTCTCAATTTTCTTATGTACACACAGATACATATAGATCTTTTAAAAAGATCAAATTAAATATGTAATTCAATGCTATGGAATTTTAAAAGTAGCTTAAATTATATCCCTCACATTAAGTTATTTTCAAAATTTGGTAACTTTGAAATAAACACCTAATAAATACTATTTTTTACAAAAATAAAAAAATAACTGTCTAAAAAGCTTAAGAGCCATGTCCAAAAAAAAAAATGTTAGATGAATGTGAAACTAAGGATTTGTCAATGTTACAAAACATATAATAAGAATTTCACTTGTAAATATAAATATAACTATTTCTTTACAAGATCATTATAAGATCAATTAAGCTAGGTCTTGATTAGTCAGTCAACAGATATTACTTAAGTACCTAAAATGTGCTAGGCACTGTGCTGAGCACTGAGGATAGAAATGTGAAAAAAGACAGTCCATGCCCTCACAGAGCTTACAATCTAAAGGGAGAAGACAATACCCCAAAGGGAGCTGAAAAAGGGAAGGAAGAGATATAGGTGAGCATGAGGAATAAGTCCAAACACAGGGTGGGAAATGAATTAGTGTAAATAATGAATTCTCCCCCACTGCACCCCGCCCCCAACCATGTATTCTGAATATTCAATACATGTCCTAAAAACTGGGAGGGGTAGTAGTTTTCTTAAATTTCCAATACTTGCTGCATTATCCAGTACTAATAAAAGTTAATTTTGTTGACTTTCCTCCTAAGTTTATGTACATCACTGAATACACTAAGTATTGATTACCATTTTTGTATCTCAGAGGGTTGAAATTTTCCCTTTCCCTATTCACAATGCTTTTGACTTCAAAGAAAATTTTACTAGAGTTGCTGAGAGCCAAAGAGGGGTATGATTCAGTGAGTTCAGCAAATTAAGTAACATGGATTAATTTTGCATATTGGTTGTGATAAATGCTACTCTAGGTTTTACTGTACCAAGTTCGGAACTGTCAGCCTCCCATTAGCATGAGTGTTACTGGCCTGCAGACAGGAGTAGTGAGTGTGCATACATTTTATTGGTGTTTGTCATTTTCTCCACTTTATATATGACCCATTTTCCAAAGCTGCCTAGGTTTTCACTGTCAGTGATTATTCTTCTCTTTGCTCCCTATTCAGTTAGGGGCTGCTGCTTCTGGCCAAGAATGTTGGAGACCCCAGTTTTAACAAAAAGGCTTTATAATTAACTGAGCCCACTGGGCAGAGCAAGCATTGAGAGAGCCCCCTCTTCCTGTGAAAACTCTCACAACATTGCCTTGAGCAAACAAGGTACATTACAGACTTCTTTAGCATTTTATTTTTGGCACCAGGACCTCCTAAACTGACTGAATTAGACTTTTTAGCTTATAAATCTTGTCTGGTTTTCATGAATATACACAAGCTTAGTGTGTTGCACTGGAAACTCACATCTTTTCCTTCCCAAAGTTCTCATAATTGGAACTGATGCAGCTTCAGAGACTGTGTTGTTTTTCTCCCTGCTTTACCTGAAGGAAAAGAAGAAAATATTCTAAGGCTCTTGAGGAAAAAAAAAAAAACAAAGCAAAATACTTTTTTTTCCCCTCCCTTTGAACTTGAAATCTTTAGAAAGTTGAGGAATAATAGAAAGAAAATATCAACAACTAACCCATCTTAGACAAAATAATTAAAATGCAAAACATATGAATTTGTTAGAAAATAGCTATGTTATAGGTAAAAAAAAAAAAACAACTTCAGATTTGTTATGATAATTGCTTTAAAAATCTCAGCAGAAAAAGCCAATGGAGTCAACTTTCTCAGGGACTTCAAACAACCCTTGATGAAAGCTTGTTCTCAGCCTTGATCTGAGCCAGAGTAGAATTTAGCAATTCTGTGTTCACTGAGAAATGGGCATTAAATTGAAAATGTTTAAATGTGCAAATTGTTCCTGGGTGATGGATTTTTATTTTCAGGAAGATAGTTTTTTCCCCTAAATAAAATATGCCCAATTTCCTCTTATATAAAGAAAGATATTGCAAAAATCAAGTAAAAGTTTGATGGATTTTTAAAAAACACATTGTTGGTTTTTTTTCCTAGTCCAAAGAAAACAGTAGATGGAACTTGGCTTATCTGCCAAAATTCACATTTCAGAAATAGCTTTTTTCCCTGAATGCAAACTGATTATAGTGTCAATATCTATCATCTGTTTATCAAATAGGTAGCCACCTATGTGGTATGATTTCAAGAGTATGGGGAGATCCATGATCCCCAGGAAAAAAAATAACTCCAATAAAGTGGATGAGGCTTAAAATGCATATACAATTTTTTAAAGTTCATATTTGATTCCATTAAACAAATATGTATTGAATGGCTATTTATTGTATAAGGTGGTAGGTATATTTATTTCAGTTCACACCAAGGCATAAATAATCATTATCATATCATTTTCCATATCAAGTTTTGATAGGAAGGAGTCTAACAAAGATATCCATGACTACTGAGGGCTATGGAAGCCCCACTCAAAAGAATGAGACAAAGGATACAGAAGTATCTAGAATCAATCTTCCCAACTACTATTTTCTGGGCTTTGCTTGGCCAGTTCTATGTCTATTAATATATGTTTTATTTGATCTTTGGTCTGACTCTGTACAGCAATCTTGGAATAGGAAGCTGTCACTATGGAAACTATCTAACAAGGCAGAATGTGAACTTGCCTCTGACCTATAGTCTTAGAGAGCTTCTCAGAATAACCAGAGATTAAGTAGCTTGCCCATCATCAGAAAGCTAGTCCATGCCAGAGGCAAGACTTGAACTCATGTTTCCTTAATTCCTGGGTTAGTGCAGTGGATAGAGTACTGGAAGCAGAGTCAGAAAGACCTTGATTCAAATCCTATCTCTGACACTTATTAGCTATAACATCTGGCAAATCTCTGGGTCTCAGTTTCTTCATTTATAAAATAAGGAGTTTGAATTCAATGACCTCTAAGTTTCCTTAATGTATCAAAGAATCCATAATAAATTACTGAATTATTTAATGTTAGCACTGATATATGCTTTAAAGATCAGTTGCAAATGGAGGACACTGAGGCCCAAGGAGTTTAAGTTATTTCTTTGAGGTTATACAATATGAGAGCTAAATGCAAGAGCCCAGTTTTCTTGATTCCTAAGACAATGTTCTTTCTGCTACACCACATTGTCTCTAATATAAGGGACACTATTTTCTGAGAGAACAACTATATGACTTCTAAGAAATGTGAATCATCTACTAGCCTCAGGGGGCTAAAGAAAGTAGAATTTCAACATTGGCTTTGTTATGTTTTAGAACCAAAATGAGGCAGACTTCATATACCCCCAGTGATTGTCATTACAAACTTCTATTTTCCCCTTATTTTTTGGAAGCCCTTCTGGCAATCATTGATTTCTATTCTATGACTTTTTAATTTTAAAATAATTATTCACAGGTTATGTGAAAAGATAGAAAAATATGAATTTTTTTCAAAAATTGTGCATTTCCCACTAATTGACTAAACTACACAAGATGAATCTTACAGATTAGAAATTAATAATGACAGAATGACACTTATATTAGTGGTAGGAGAAAGGAATCATTTTCATCCTATAAATATGCATAAGTAATTCTTGTGTCAGAGGCTATGGTGGTACAAGGACCTTATATTATTTTCCCAGGGAATTACCATTTTCTTTGTGGCTAGAGGCCTAGCTCTGATATTTGGGATATCCATCCTATAGGAGAGACCAGTGTTTTTCAATGTGCAAACATATCATCCATAAGGTACCCCAAAAGAGAAACATTTGATTACAACAAAAATATTATATTATTGTAGCAATGACAACAAAACCCTTTCATCTTTTTATAGTTCCAGATGGACAATAATTCATTCCACTTAGCTACTTTAGTGTGTGTTGTGCGGTTTACTACCGCATTACTGTTGTGGGTGTCTTCCATAAGGTCTTCTAGTCAGATGAGTCTTCTGTATGTTGGGGCAAGTATTTCCTGAAACAGAGTTATGTTGACACCTTCCAGAAGTCTGTGGGAATCCCCAGATAATCTAACTTCTAAAGAAAGCTAGAATAGAAAGTTTCTCATGGATCTCTCATCTCTGTAAAGAAGGTGGGGGATAGGAATGAAATATTATCTCTTATCTTTTGGAGGGGCATGTTTCTTTTTAATACTGTAATATTCAACAGTAGTTGAATGTAGTTGTTTTGTTCAATTTACATTGTTGTAAATCATTATGTGTATTATTTTCTTGTCTCTGCTTATTTCACTCTGCAACAGTTTATATAAATCTTTCCATGCTTCTCTATATCCATACTACTCATTTTTTCTTGTAGCATAGTTACATTCAATTCATTCAAGCACCACAATTTCTTCGGCCATTCCATAATAGGAATCTATTTTGCTTCCAGTTGGTCACTACAACAACAAAAAAAAAGGTGTTAATAAAAATATCTTGTTATATTTTTTTGCTATCAATGAACAGCTTGAGTTATATTCCTAGTAGTGGAATCTCTGAGCAAAAGGTCATGGACATTTAATTTGCTTGTATAATTCCAAGTTGTTTTCCAGAATGGTCATACTTATTCACAGCTCTACTAATAATACACTAATTGTGCCTATTTTTTAACAATTCCTCCAACACTGACAACTCTCACATTTTGTCATCTTTGCCAATTTGCTGAGTATGAAGTAAAACCTCAGATTTATTTTGACCTGAATTTATCTCATTATTAGTGATTCCTAGAATTCTTTCACTTGATTATTAGAAACTTCTTATTCAAAATATTTGACCACATAAATATTGAGGAATGATTTTTGGTGAGATGTTTTTATATCTTAGGTGACTACATACTTTGGATACCAAATCCTTATCTGAGAACTATACTGCCCCTGCTTTTTTTTTTCTTTTCCTAGATGAACTAATTTTGTTTTTGTAGTTGCTTTCTTATTTTTCTTCATTTTATTTTTAATTTATGGAATAAAACAAGCATTTCTATAACACAATACAATAAAAAAGATTGTTGTACATGAAACTACAAATCTACTGTGTACAACTTGTACACAAATATACAACAAAGTTATCACTTTTTTTCCCTTCTTTGCTCCCCCACCCCCCGTATTAGAGATGACCATTAGACACAAATATGTGTGTGTGTAAAATAATTCTATACATACTTCTACTCATCTGTTCTTTTTCTGGATGCAGATAACATCTTGCTTCATATGTCCTTTGTAGTTATTTTGGGTATTTATAATAGTCAAAATGACTTATTCGTTCAAAGTCGTTCTTAAAACAGTATTGCTAGTACTGTATACAACATTCTCTTGCTTCTGCTCATTTCAGTCTTCATTATTTTGTGTAAGCCTATCCATGTTTTCCTAAGATCGCTGAGCTCATCATTTCTTACAGCACAGTAGTATTCCATCGCAACCATACAACAAAATTTGTTCAGCCATTCCCCAATTGATGGGGATTTCTTCAATTTCCAGTTCTTTGCCACCACTAAGAAAGCCGCTTTAAACATCCCATTCACATTCAAAGCTGCAATTACTAATTGTGAATCTCCCTCTATCTTATTTTTACTATTTTTCATCTCAGACTCTTTTTACTCTGTCCTTATTACTTTATCTTCTCTCTCCCACTTCCCCATCCTTCCAAGATTCCCCCATCCTTTCCTAATCTCAATGCACACACCCTTCCAAAAGTCCTCCAAACCTCTCCCCACACCCTTCCAAATCTCAATCCATATACTCCTCTAAAAGTCCCTCCCCAACCCTGTCCTTCAGTTTTCTCACCTCTCTACACATTATGAAGACTTCTACACCCTTCCAGATGCACACTTTTTTTTCTCTTCAACCCAGATGAAAGTAAGCTTCCAAAATTACCAGCCTTCCACCCTCACCTGCTTCTTCTGTATTAATTCTTCCTTTCTTGCCCCATTTTTACAACATAATTGTTGCTTTTACCCTTTCCTACCCAATTTTTTTTTGGATCACTCTATCATACACAATACAGCCCTAACCTTTCTTTCAAGCTATCTTATTAATGATGACAGTTTTAAGAATGCTCTTTCAGACTTCTTTCTAGTTTTCCTGAAATCCTTATCAAATGAGGGTTCTTTTAGCTCTCAGATCTGTTTCTCACTCTCTGCACTTTACCATTTGCTTTGGCTTCCTTCTCATCCTGAAAGTTCATTCAGTGCCTTAGGCCTTCTCACCCTGGAATATCCCTCACCCCTTAGGATATCTTCTCCTATTGGTGAATTTTTCTCAGAGGCTCCATTTTGTAGAGGGATCTATTTTACTGTAGCCCCTCTTCTTCCTGAACAACTATAAGAATTTTTCCTAAATTGTTTACCATTGGCTTGATTAGATATATTTAATGGTATATCACACATTTTTCCCCTACTTTCTCTCCCCTTCTCCCATTTCATGCATCTTATCCATTCTGCAGTTTTATCTTACAAAAAAAACCATTGATTTACCCAGTGGGTATGGTTTGGTCCATCATATTTCAGGTCTCTTCTATCACCATCACTTCTTTTGATCATTACTCTTGTTTTTGTCTTTGTATCTTATGTACTTTCAGAAAGAAAGTTCTTAATAGTCCACCGCCACCCCTCCCACCATTGCTTTTGTTGCTGCTGCTGTTGTTTAACCACATCAGTGTATTTCTTTAGGTTTTTTTTTTTTCTCTTAATAGTGTCTAGATGAGGAGTGGTTTGTTTCCTTAATCCTATTTTCTTCAGGAACTATATTTATTTATCTTTCTTGAGTTTCTGTTTTCTGGAGGATTTAAAATCAAATAATCTGATTATGTCTATTTTCTTTTATCATTGCAATGGTTCAAATATCTTTCTTTTGTTTAATGTCCATCTTTTTAAAATTGATAATTAGGCTCAGGTTTGCATGCTATGTCATTTAAGGAGGCATCTTCATATCTTCTGCTTTTTCAGAATATATCATTCCATCCCCTTTGATGGTCTCTTGTGGATGCAGAATAGTCTCGTGTTACTCAAATTGTCTTTCCTTTGTACTTGAAAGTCTTTCTCTATGTCACTTGAAAAAAATTATTGTTTGCCATTGGAATTTTGCATTTTAAGCACTATATGTCTTGGAATTTGAAGCATAGTTTTTTTCTTTGTATTTTTGTTTATCTATTTGTTTGCTCTTCCCCTTGAGACAGTCTGTGGATTCCTTTGACTGACACTTTGTTTCCTGTATTCAAAAGTTTTGGATAGTTTTTATTGTATTATTTCTTGCATTATGGAGTTAAAGTTTTTGGACTTGTTACATTCTTCTGGGATCTACAGCATACTGTCTTTGAAATTGATGTTTTGTTTGTGTATAAATCATATATTCTTTTAACTTTATGAAGTTCTGCTTCTCTTCTTTTAGATTGTCTTTCATTTCAATGTATACATTCCCAATCAGTTCTCTCTTTCTTTTTTGGGGAAGACTCAACACTGTGGATTCATGTTTTTCTATCCTTCAGTTATTTCTTCTGTGCAGATCATAAATTCTGCTTTCACAATTCTTTTTTCTCTTTTAAACCATTTGGGAAAATACTGCCAGGCTCTCTTGAAATCCCCAAGATTCTCTGTTTCATCTGGTGTTAATTCAATTTCCTTCTGTTTCACTATATTCTGTGCCAACTTTTATACTTATGCTCAAGAGTTTTAAGTAAGTTTCCTTCCCTTTGAGATCTTTTGTAATTATATACTTTTCCCTTATATTTCCCTAATGCTCACTTTCTGACTCCTCCCACATGATGGTGAATCTCTCTGAGGGCTGGACCTCAAACTATCTCCCTCCTTCCACATTAAGGAATTTACACTTCAGTCCCAATCCCTGCCCAAAATGACTTCTGGGAGTCAAAATTGGCCAGAACTAGATACCAGTCTGTTTCAATTCACTGAGATTTCCTGCAGTACTCCACACAAGCTTAAGACTTGCCCTAGTTCCCTCCGTTCTTCAATTTTCTGCCTGAGTACTGCATCAACATGCTGCTGACCACTCCTGTCCCCTTTCAGAGCACACTTCTGTTTTCATATACCTCCCTTCTATGTAAAGGGTTGCATAGAGGTGAAGTTTGCTTCTTGCCACCAAATGATGGGATAAGGTTAGGGCAGTGGGGTGTACTTTCTGAGACTGCAGCAGCAGCAAGGAAAGTGCTGAATGGATCAAAGAATACGAGTCAGTGAATCAGACTGTTTATACTGCCAGAGTATGGGGACTGATATGCTATGGTGAGCTGAAGAAGTGCCTAGGGATTAGGGTTAGCCTTTTTTTTGCTGCTAACTCATCAGATTGTTACTTTTTTTAAACTTCTTCTTGTCTTGGACTGTGGAGACATCTACAATCACTTTACCTCAAAAACAGTTTTTTTTCTATTTTGAGAGTCTTCAGAGTATCAAGGACCAGAGAAAATGTCTGGTCTTTCATCTTAGTCCCTCCCCACCTATTGAATGCTCATGCATCCCCTAAAGCCTTCCTTAAATGCCCACTCCTTTCCCAGTTATCCCTGTTGATCACAGTTTTTCCTTTAAGAAATCTAGAAGTATTTGATCCGTGTAGCATCATTATTGTGAGCCATAATCATATTTTTGCGTCTCATAGCCCCTCCCATTAAACCATAAGGTCACTAAGATCAATGATAGTCGTTTATCTGAACCTGTTATCTCTCTCATTAATTTATTGCACACATTACCTTTGTACATGGAAGATGCTAGACAAATATTAGCTGAAATGAGTTAAAACAAATGTTTTATTCCTCTTAGGAAGGTCAGTAGGAAATATGTACTTGCCTCGGGGCAAAAAGAAATGCTAAGAAATCTTAATTTAGTAGATGAACTTTATCCTTAATCCTTTCACTATTTTCACCTTTACCAAGTGTTGTCAGTACTGGTCTGTCCTGGTTAAAAACAGTACCAAACAACGGTGACAACAACAATGTCTTATTTCATATCCAACTTTGGCTGTGTAATCTCTATAGTAATACATATGCAAGGAATTAACAAATATTTGCTGAGTGCCTAATTTGCACAAAACACTTTGCATTGTGGGTGGAACAAAGATGGCAAAATAGAGGCAGGGACTCACCTCACAGTGAGGAGATCCACTAGCAGGAGTGGGAACCCTGGTCAGAGTTCCAGGGTAAAAAACAAATAAATAAATAAATGAACAAACAAACAAATAAATAAGCAAACAAATAGATAGATAAGCAAATGAATGAATAAATAAATAAATAAATAAATGAATAAATGAATAAATGAATAAATGAAAAAACAAACAAACAAATAAATAAATAAATGGATGAATAAATAAATAAAAGTGCTTGTTGTTACTCATAGACCAAAGCACAGACCAGAAGAGCAGTGTCCCTACCTCTCCTTAGATCATACCACCTTAGGAGAACTGAAAACATATAGACCTCTAGAACTAGCTCTGAAAAGAGCAGCATGAAGCACCTGAAGTTTAGATAGTGCTCCCTCCATCCCTGGAACAGATCCCAACTTTCATAAAAAGTTAAAAGTCAGGAAATAGGCTGGAAAAATGAACAAACAATAAAATAGGAACTGACTATAGAAACTCACTATGGTAACAAGGAAGATCAAAACACAAACTCAGAAGAAGACAATGAAATCAAAGCATCTAAATGCCAAGCCTCAAAGAAAAATGTGAATTGGTCTAAGGCCCTGGAAGAGCTCAAAAAGTATTTTAAAAATCAAATAAGATAGGTAGAAGAAAAATTGGGAAAAGAAATGATAGTGGTGCAAGAAAATCATGAAAAAAGAGTGAACAGCTTGATAAAGGAGGTACAAAAAAATACTGAAGAAAATGACAACTTAAAAAACAAAATAGGCCAAATGGTAAAAGAGGCACAAGAATCCACTGAAGAGAATGAAAAACTCTTATTGGAAAAGGAAGGATAAAAGCTTACTGAAGAAAATAATTGCTTAAAAATTAGACCCGGGCAAGTGGAGGCTGATGACTCCATGAGATGTCAAGAAACAGCAAAATAAATTCAAAACAATGAAAAATAGAAGAAAATGTGAAATATATCACCCGAAAAACAAGGGGTCTGGAAAATAGACTAAGGAGAGATAATTAGGTGGGACAATAGATAGAGCACTGGACCTAGAATGAGGGAACCTGAGTTCAAATCCAGTTTCAGATACTTGCTAGCTATGTGACTCTGGGCAAGTCATTTAACCTTGTTCAGCTCAGTTGACTCATCTGTAAAATGATTTGGAAAGGAAAATGGCAAACCACTCCAGTATCATTGCTAGGAAAAGCCCAAGTGGGGTCACAAAGAGTCAGACATGACTGAAATGACTCAACAACAAAATTTAAGAACAATTGGACTACCCAAAAGCCATGATAAAAAAAGTGCCTAGGCATCATATGTCAAGATGTCATCCAGGAAAACTGCCCTAATATCCCAGAAACAGAGTGTAAAATGGAAATTAAAAGAATCCACTGATCACCTCCTGAAAGAGATCCCAGTATGAAAACTGCCAGGAATATTATTGCCAAATTCCAGAGCTCCCAGGTGAAGGAGAAAATAGTGCAAGCAGCTAGAAAGAAATAATTCAAATATCACAGAGCCATAGTCAAGATAACACAAGATTTAGCAGCTTCTAGTGATAGAAAGGAGGACAGATTGGGGAATAGGTAATCAGAAGCAAAATACTTTTGAAAACATACTAAAGACAATGAAGTAATATCAATATTAAACATATATGCATCAAATGGTATAGCATCCAAATTTTATTTTTTTTAAAAGATCTGCCATACTGGCCAGACTCTTTTTGTTTTATTTAATATAGTTAGTTTTCAGCATTGATTTTCACAAGAGTTTGAATTACAAATTTTCTCCCCATTTCTACCATCACCCCCACTCCAAGATAGCATATATTCTGGTTGCCCTGTTCCCCAGTCAGCCCTCCCTTCTGTCACCCCACTCCCCTCACATCCCCTTTTCCCTTCCTTTCTTGTAGGGCAAGATAAATTTCTATGCCCCATTGCCTGTGTATCTTATTTTCTAGTTACATGCAAAAATTTTTTTTGTTGTTGTTTTTGAACATCTATTTTTAAAACTTTGAGTTCCAAATTCTCTCCCCTCTTCCCTTCCCACCCACTCTTCCTAAGAAGTCAAGCAGTTCAACATGGGCCACATGCATATCATTATGTATAACCCTTCCACAATACTCATGTTGCGAAAGACTAACTATATTTTGCTTTTTCCTAACCTATCCCCCTTTATTGAATTTTCTCCCTTGACCCTGTCCCTTTTCAAAAGGGTTTGTTTTTGATTACCTCCACGCCCATCTGCCCTCCCTTCTATCATCCCCCCTTTTTTTATCTTCTTCCTCCTTCTTTCCTGTGGGGTAAGATACCCAATTGAGTATGTATGGTATTCCCTCTTCAGGTCAAATCTGATGAGAACAAGATTCACTCATTCCCCCTCACCTGCCTTCTCTTCTTTTCCTACAGAACTGCTTTTTATTGCTACTTTTATGTGAGATAATTTACCCCATTCTCTCCCTATCGCCCTCTCTCAATATATTCCTCTCTCATCCCTTAATTTGATTTTATTTCTTTTAGATATCTTCCCTTCATCTTCAACTCACCCTGTGCCCTATCTATCTCTCTCTCTATCTATCTCTCTCTCTCTATATATATATATATATATATATATATATATACACACACACACACATACATATATACATACATACATACTCACTCATATATATATACATACATACACACTCACATATACATATATATACATAAACATATATATACATATATGTATATATATACATGTGTATACATACATACACACACACACACACACACACACACACACACACACATATTCCCTTCAGCTACTCTAATACTGAGGTCTCATGAATCATACACATCTTTCCATGCAGGAATGTAAACAAAACAGTTCAACTTTAGTAAGTCCCTTATGATTTCTCTTTCTTGTTTACCTTTTCATGCTTCTCTTGATTCTTGTACTTGAAAATCAAATTTTCTATTCGGCTCTGGTCTTTTCACTGAGAAAGCTTGAAAGTCCTCTATTTTATTAAAAAATCCATATTTTGCCTTGGAGCATGATACTCAGTTTTGCTGAGTAGGTGATTCTTGGTTTTAATCCTAGCTCCACTGGCCTCCAGAATACTGTATTCCAAGCCCTTCGATCTCTTAATGTGGAAGCTGCTAGATCTTGGATTATTCTGATTATGTTTCCACAATACTCAAATTGTTTCTTTCTGGCTGCTTGCAGTATTTTCTCCTTCACCTGGGAGCACTGGAATTTGGCAACAATATTCCTAGGAGATTTCTTTTGGGGATCTATTTGAGGAGGTAATTGGTGGATTCTTTCAATTTCTATTTTGCCTGTGGCTCTAGAATATAAGGGCGGTTCTCCTTGATAGTTTCTTGAAAGATGATATCTGGGCTCTTTTTTTGATCATGGCTTTCAGGTAGTCCAATAATTTTTAAATTATCTCTCCTAGATCTTTTTTCCAGGTCAGTGGTTTTTCCAATGAGATATTTCACATTGTCTTCCATTTTTTCATTCCTTTGGTTCTGTTTTATAATATCTTGATCTCTCATCAAGTCACTAGCTTCTACTTGCTCCAATCTAATTTTTAAGGTACGCTAATTCTGCCTTTCAAGGCATTCTTCTCCTCATTGACTTTTTGGAACTCTTTTGCCATTTGAGTTAGTCTGTTTTTTAAGGTGTTGTTTCCTTCAGTATATTTTTCAGTATTTTTTGAGGTCTCCTTTAGCAAGTCATTGACTTGTTTTTCATGGTTTTCTCACATCCTTCTCATTTGTCTTCCCAATTTTTCCTCTACTTCTCTAACTTGCTTTTCCAAATCTTTTTTGAGCTCTTCCATGGCCTGAGACCAGTTCATGTTTTTCTTAGAGGCTTTTGATGTAGGCTCTTTGACTTTGTTGACTTCTTCTGGCTGTATGTTTTGATCTTCTTTGTCACCAAAGAAAGATTCCAAAGTCTGAGACTGAATCTGGGTGTGTTTTCACTCCCTGGCCTTGTTTCCAGCTAACTTACTTGTCCCTTGAGTTTTTCAGTGGGGTATTACTGCTTGTAGAGTAAAGAGTTCTATGTTCCAAGCTTGGGGGGATGCGCCAGCTCTGCCACCCCAGCACTCCTCCTTCCCCTAGAACCCCCAACCTGGACTGGACTTAGATCTTCAGCAGGCTCTGCACTCCTGCTCTGATCCTCCACTTAATTCCTCCAACCAGGTGGGCCTGGGGCCAGAAGCAACTGCAGCTGTACTTCTGTAGCTGCCCCACCTTTGCTGCCCCAGAGGCAGTAGCTGAACTGCAAACTCTATCCCCCTGTCCCCAGCAGCTTTTCCCACTAACCTTCTCTGTTGTCTTTGGTGTTTGTGGGTTGAGAAGTTTGGTAACTGCTGCAGCTCACTGATTCAGGGCGCTAGGGCACTCTCTGCCCGGCTCCTGGTCTGGTTGGTCCATGCCGCCCACACTGGGCTCTGCTCTGCTTCGCTCTGCTCCCAGCTCCGTGTGGGATAGACCTTACCCAGAGACCATCCAGGCTGTCCTGGGCTAGAGCCCTGCTTCCCTTTGCTATTTTGTGGGTTCTGCAGTTCTTCTCTGTTGTCTTTGGTGTTTGTGGGTTGAGAAGTCTGGCAACTGCCACAGCTCACTGATTCAGGGTGCTAGGGCCCACTCTGCCTGGCTCCTGGTCTGGTTGGTACACACGGTCCATGCTGGGCTCTGCTCTGCTCTACTCTGCTCTGCTCCCAGCTCCATGTGTGAAAGACCTCACCCAGCAACCATCCAGGCTGTCCTGGGCTGGAGCCCTGCTTCCCTCTGCTATTTTGTGGGTTCTGCAGTTCTAGAATTGGTTCAGAGACATTTTTATAGGTTTTTGGAGGGACTTGGCGGGGAGCTCACGCTAGTCCTTGCTTTCCATTCGCTATCTTGGCACTGCCCCCCCCATTGAAATTCTTAAAGGAAATATTAAATGAGTTATAAAATAAAATAGATAGTAAAACTTTACTAATGGAGGACATCAACTTTCCCCTCTTAAAACTAGATAAATCTAACCAAAAAATAAAGAAGAAAGATGTTAGGGAAATGAATAGAATTTTAGAAAAGTTAGATATGATAGACCCCTGGAGATAATTGAATAGGAATAGAAAGGAATATACTTTTTTTTCTCAATGTACATGGCACCTACACAAAAATTGATCATGTATTAGGATACAAAAACCTCACAACCAAATGCATAAAAGCAGAAATATTAAATGCATCCTTTTCAGATCATAACACAATAAAAAATTCAACAAAGAGCCACAGCAACATTGATTAAAAATTAATTGGAAACTAAATAATCTAATCTTAAAAAGTGAGTAGGTCAAAGAACAAATCATAGAAACAATAAATATTTCCATTAAATAGAATGACAACAAGGAGCCACATACCAAAATTTATCTGATGCAGCCAAAGCAGTACTTAGGGAAAAATTTATGTCCCTAAATGCTTACATCAATAAAAGAGAAAAAAAACAGTTAAATGAATTGGGCATGCAAGAAAAAAATAGAAAAAGAACAAATTAAATATATTCACGTAAGTATTAAATTGGATATCATGAATATCAAAGGAGATTAATAAAATTAAAAGCAACCAAACCATTGAACTGACAAATAAAACTGGGAGCTGGTTTTATGAGGAAAAAAACCAATAAAATAATTTGATTTTTTTTAAAAAAAAAGAAAACCAAATCACCAGTATCAAAAATGAAAAGGACCAATTCACACCAATGAAGATGAAAATAAAGAAATTTTAGGAACTATTTTGCCCAATTGTATACCAATAAATCTAACATCAATGAAATCATTGAATATTTACAAAAATATAAAGTAGCCAGATTAACAGAAGAGACAATAGCATACTTAACCTCATTTTAGAAATTAAACAAGCTATCAATAAGTTCCCTAAGGAAAAAAATCCCTAGGAAAAGATGGATTCACAAGTGAATTCTAAAGACATTTGAAGAAAAATTAATTACAATAGTATATAAAATATTTTTTAAAATAAGCAAAGGAGTCCTATTGAATTCTTTTGACAGCACAAATATGATTTTGAGATGTTAACAAGAAGGGCAAAAAACAGAGAAAGAAAAATATAACCAATTTCCCTAATGAATATTGATGCAAAATTCTAATACTAGCAAGGAAATTATAGCAATATATCTAAAAGATTGTATATTGTGTCCAGATGGACTCTATGTTAGGAACACTGGCTCAGTATTAGGGAAACTATCAGCATAATTGACCATATCAACAACAACAAAAGTCATATTATTGTCTCAACAGATAGAGAAAAAAAAGCTCTTGACAAATACTATACTTATTCTTAGTAAAAACACTATAAAATATAGGAATAAATGGAGCTTTCCTTAAAATCATAAGAAGTGTCTATCTAAAACCATCAGCAAGCATCATCTGTAATGAGCATGGGCTTAGGAACCTTTCCAGGGGTGGAGCAAAGATGCCCATTATCACCACTACTATTCGATATTATACTAGAAATTCTAGATACAGTGATAAGAAAAAAAGAAATTGAAGTACTTAGAATAAGTAATGATAAGACAAAACTATCACTCTTTGCAGATAATATGATAGTATACTTGGAGAATCCTAGAGAATCAACTAAAAAACTAGTTGAAATACTTAACAGCTTTAGCAAATTTGCAGGATAGAAAATAAGCCCACATAAATCATCAAAATTTGTATATATTACCAACGAAGTCCAGCATCAAAAGATGGAGAAATTCCATTTTATATCACTATAGATAATTTAAAATACTTGGGAGTCTACCTGCCAAGACCACCCAGAAACTCTACGTACAGAGTTATAATACACTTTTCACACAAATAAAGTCATATCCAAACAACTGGAAAAACATCAATTGCTCATGGATAGCCTGAGCATCAATATAATAAAAATGAAAATTCTACCTAATTGGCTCATTCAGTGCCATACAAAGTATCAAAAATTATTTTATAAAGCTAGAAAATATAACACCAAAATTTATCTAGAAGAACAAAAGTTCAACAATATCAAGGGAATCAATGAAACAGAAAGTGTGAAAGAAAGGGGCTTAGCCTTGCCAGATCTCAAACTCTATTACAAAGTGGTAATCATCAAAACAGTCAGTACTGACTAAGAAGTAGAATGGTGCATCAGTAGAATAGATTAAAGTACACAATATACTGTAGTAAATAACCATAGATCCAAGCTTTGGCACAGGAATTCACTATTTGCCAAAAATTGCTGAGAAACCCAGAAAGCAATTTGACAGAAACTCAATTTAAACCAACATCTCACATTATAACAAGATAAGGTCAGAATAGGTACATGATTTGAACATAAAGGGTGACAACATAAGCATGGAATAATTCAACTGCAAGATCTATGGATAAGGGATGAATTTGTGACCAAATAAGAGATAAAGAGAATTATGAAATGGGAAATGGATAATTCTGATTCCTTCAAATTAAAAAGGCTTTACACAAGCAAAACCAATGCAACCAAAATTAGAAGGAAAGCAGAAAATTGAAGGAAATTTTTACAACAAGTATATCTGACAAACGCCTCATCTCTTAAAACCATATAAAGAACTGAGTCAAGTTTATAGGAATACAAATCATTCCCCAATAGATAAATGGCCAAAGGCTATGGACGGTCAGTTTTCAGATGAAGAAATCAAATCTATATATCATCATATGGAAAAAAATGCTCTAAATCACTATTGACTAGAGAAATGCAAACTAAAACAACTCTGAGGTACCACATAATATGACAAAAAAGGAAAATGACAAAGGTTGGAGGGGATGTGGGAAAATAGGAACACTAATGCACTGCTAGTAAAGTTGTGAACTGATTCAACCATTACAGAAAGCAATTTGGAAGCATGCTCAAAAGGCTATAAAACTGTGCATACTCTTTGACCCAGAAATAGTACTACTAAATCTGTGTTACAAAGAAATTTTTTTTTTAGAAAAAGAAAAGGATCTCTATGTACAAAATTATTTATAGCAACTCTTCTTGTGGTGGCAAAGAATTGGAAATTGATGAGATGCCCATCATTTGGGGAATGGTTGAACAAGTTATAGCATATGAAGGTGATGAAATACTATTGTGCTATAAGAAATGATGAGCAGGGTGCTTTCATAAAAACCTAGAGAGACTTACATGAACTGATTCAAAGTGAAATGAGCAGAACCAGGAGAACATTGTACACAGTAACAGCAATACTGTATAATAATCACTTGTGAATGACTTAGTTATTCTCAGCAATATAAAGATCCAAGACAATTCTGAAAGATTCATGATGAAAAATGGTATACAACTCAAAAGAATGAACTTATGGTGTTGCATTGTCAAAGGAATGGGAAGATCTTTCCCAACCATGAATAGGCCTATGTGACCTGCTTGAGTCACATGGAATGGGTAGAATAGGAAGTCAGAGCTGGGAGTGAGAGAGAGATAGAGCAGCTAGCCTGGGTGAGAGAGGGAGGGATTTTGCTTAAGGGAGCTTATTTTGTGGGAAGGCCCTAACAGAGGGAAGACTTCGGGTTGTTGGTATCCCCTGCATGGGTAACGTGTATAGACTTTGGCTACTGTGATGGATTTCTTTGTTGCTGTGGATGGATTTGGCTTCCTGGTGTTGGAATAAATGTTTTGGTTTTGCCTTTCATGGAGAAAGTAGGTTATATTTTGCAATTCAGAAATACACCGGTACATTCATAGCAGCCTCTGTGGGTATTGCATTGGTGCTACATGAGTCTGAATGCAGATCAAAGAATACATTTTAAATTTTCTTTATTTTTCTCAGGTGATTTTTTTTTTGGTCTGTGTTTTCTTTCACAACATGACTAATATGGAAATATGTTTTGCATTACTACACATATATAACCTAAATAAAACTGTTTGTCTTCTCAATATGGGGTGATGAGAGAGAGGTAGGGAGCGAATTTGGAATTCTGAATGTTTACCAAAAATGTTAATA
The DNA here is from genome assembly GCF_011100635.1 of Trichosurus vulpecula. Taxonomy (NCBI): domain Eukaryota; kingdom Metazoa; phylum Chordata; class Mammalia; order Diprotodontia; family Phalangeridae; genus Trichosurus; species Trichosurus vulpecula. The sequence goes on along the minus strand of NC_050573.1, from coordinate 274,304,896 downwards.
ATTTTTACAGGTAGTTGGAAGAAAAATATTTAAAAAAATAAAAAAAAAACTACTATGCCTCAATTCTTTCTTAAAATTTATTTATTTATTTTTAGTTTTCAACATTCATTTCCACAAGATTTTGAGTTCCAAATTTTCTTTCCATCTTTCCCCTCCCCACCACCACCCCAGGATGGCATGCATTCTGATTATCCCTTCCCCTAGTCTGCCTTCCCTTCTATCATGCCCACCTCTCTTATCCCTTTTCCCCCTATTTTCTTGTAGGGCAAGATAGATTTCTATACTTCATTGCCTGTATATCTTATTTCCCAGTTGCATGTAAAAACAATTAGCAACATTTGTTTTTGAAACTTTGAGTTCCAGATTCTCTCCTTTCTTTCCTCCCCACCCACCCTCATTGAGAAAGGCAAGCAATTCAATGTAGGCTGTACATGTATAGTTATGTAAAACATTTCCATAATAGTCATGTTTTGAAACATTAACTATATTTCCCTCCATCCTGTCCCACCCTCCATTTATTCTATTCTCTCCTTTCACCCTGTCCCTTTTCAAAAGTGTTTGCTTCTGGCTACCCCCTCCCTGAATCTGCCCTTCCTTCTATCATCTCCCACCTCTTCTTCCCTTCCCCCTACTTTCCTGTGTGTAAGATACCCAATTGAGTATGTATGTTATTCCCTCCTTAAGCCAAATATGATAAGAGTAAGGTTCTCTTATTCCCTCTCACCTCTTCCCTCTTCCCTTACATTGTAAAAGCTTTTTCTTGCCTCTTTTGTGTGAGATAATTCACCCCATTCTATCTTTACCTTTCTCCTCCTAATATATTCTTCTCTCACTCCTTAATTTTTATTTTTTAGATATCATCGCTTCATATTCAACTCACTCTGTGTCCTCTGTGTATAAATATATATTCCTTCCAACTACCCTAACATTGAGAAAGGTCTCATGAGCTACAAATATCATCTTTCCATGTAGGAATATAAACAGCTCAACTTTAATAAGTCTCTTATGATTTCTTTTTAATGTTTATCTTTTCATACTTCTCTTGATTCTTGTATTTGAAAGTCAGATTTTTTATTCAGGTCTAGTCTTTTCATCAAGAATGCTTGAAAGTCATATATTTCATTGAAAATCCACTTTTCCCCTGAAATATTATACTCAGTTTTGCTGGGTGATTCTTGCTTTTAACCCTAGTTCCTTTGACCTCCAGAATATCATATTCCAAGCCCTTTGACCCCTTAATGTAGAAGCTGCTAGATCTTGTATTATCATGATTGTGTTTCCACAATACTCAAATTGTTTCTTTCTGGCTGATTATAACATTTTCTCCTTGACCTAGGAAGTCTGGAATTTGGCCACAATATTCCTAGGAGTTTTCTTTTTGCAATGTCTTTCATCAGGTGATTGGTGAATACTTTCCATTTCTATTTTACTCTCTGGTTCTAGAAATAAGGGCAGTGTTCCTTGATAATTTCTTGAAAGATGATGTCTAGGTTATTTTTTTGATCATGGCTTTCAGGTTAACCAATAATTTTTAAATTATCTCTCCTGGATCTATTTTCCGGGTCAGTGGTTTTTCCAATGAGATATTTCACATTGTCTTCTATTATTTTGTTCTTTTGGTTCTGTTTTATAAATTCTTGATTTCTCATAAAGTCATTAGCTTCCATTTGCTCCATTCTAATTTTTAAGGAATAATTTTTTTCAGTGATCTTTTGGACCTCTTTTCTCCATTTGGCCAATTCTGCTTTTTAAGGCATTGTTCTCCTCATTGGCTTTTTGGACCTCTTTTGCCATTTGGTTTAATCCATTTTTCAAGGTGTTGTTTTCTTAAGTATTTTTTGGGTCTCCTTTAGCAAGCTATTGACTCATTTTTCATGATTTTCTTGCATCACTCTCATTTCTCTCCCCAATTTTTCCTCTACTTCTCTTACTTGATTTTCAAAATCCTTTTTGAACTCTTCCATGGCCTGTGACCAATTCATATTTTTCTTGGAGGCTTTGGATGTAAAAGCTTTGACTTAGTTGTCTTCTTCTGATTGTATGTTTTGATCTTCTTTGTCAACAAAGTAAAATTCTATAGTCTGAGGGTTTTTTTTCATTTTTATGCTGTTTGCTCATTTTCCCAGCTAAATACTTGACTTTCTAACTCTTTGTTAAGGTGAGACTCTGCTTGCAGTATGTAGGGTGTCCTGTCCCAAACTTCAGGGGTTTTGTGTAGCTATTTTCCAAGATACTTCTAGGGGCATGCAAATTTTCAGTTCTTTCTAGGTGATATGATCAAAAGAGAGGTGTTTATTCATTTCCTGGCCTGTGCTCTGGTCTGTGAGTGACCACAAGCACTCTTCTCCCTTGGAATTGTGAGAAGGATTCCTTCTCCACCACAGCCACAAGCTCTTCCCCACCAGTGTTCCTCTTCACCCCAGGACAATTACCCATAACTGCAACCCAGATCCAAGCAGGGCAAAGCAAGAAAATCTTACCTCAGTACCAGCAAAGAGATCTTTGCAATCCCTCTCTGATCAGCCACGCAATTCCCCCACCATCTGTGGGCTGGGAGCTCTGGAAGCAGCCACTGCTGCTGCTGCTACTTGCTGCCACCACCACTGCTACCAATACTTTCTTTATTTAAAAAAAAAGGTTAGAGTGTAAATTTTTCAAAAAGAACTCAGTAAAACCAACCAACACCCAAACCACATTTGACAGGATGTGCAAAATCCCAGGCTTCTGCTCTCCTACTTCCACTGTGGAAAGGTACATTGTTTGGCTCTTCTCTGCCATAAGTTTGACCATTATGATCATATAGCCTTCAGTTTCCTTTTACTTTTTCCTTTTATATTATTGTCTTTATTTCATTTTCTTGTTTCTTCTTACCTTACTCTAAATGTATGTATGTATGTAACATATATGTTGTGTTGTGTCTATATACATATGTGTGTATGTGTGTGTGTGTGTGTGTGTGTATACATAGATAGATAGATAGATAGATATGTATCTTGGCAGCTTTTCCCCCCTTATTCTTTTTTCTATATTGATTTTATTTGTGCAAAAGCTTTCAATTTCACTTGACTTAAATTGTCTATTTTATCTTTTGTGATCTCCTCTATGCCTTCTTTGGTTAAGAATTCTACTGTTAGGAGAACATAGAAGAGGATAGAGAGCTATTCAAAGGAGTGGAGGAAGCCTATAAGGGAACTCAAGTTGGAAAGTTTCTGTCTTTTCAGTGAAGTTGATTATCTGCTGAGTATAAGGAGTCAGGAGTGGACTTGGACATGGAATGGGGGTTTGAACGTAAAGAATACGTGTTAGAAGCAGCACTATGAAGAATTTGATAGTCAATTTAAAAATTTAAATTCAAATTCAAATATTTGCTTGTATAAATCTTATCTCCATGACTATCTCTGGGTCCATTGAGGGCAGAGGCCATGCCTTATGTGATTCTCCTCGTTACCTAGAGTTGGGTCTTGTACACAGAAATTGCTTAGGGATGAAATACAAACAGGATCATGAAGAGAACTGGACATGGAATTAAAAGATATGAGTTCCAGTTCAGGCTCTGACATTGGACAAATCACTTATCTATTTCCTCAACTACAAAATGAGGTAATTGATTTTTCATTTTCTACTTAAAATGATTGTTTTAAGAATCAAATCAGACAATATCTTTCAACCAGTGGTACATTGGTAAATATTTAAAAACCAGTTCTCGGGGGGGGAAATGTATGTATCATACACTTTTAATTTTAATCTGAATTATTAACATTTTCTACATCAGCTTCTTAAGTCTAAACAATCAACAAAATAACAAATTAAGCCCTGCTTTCCAGCACTTGCTTATTTCATAAAATGATCATACTGAAAATTTAAAATTGGCCAGGTCATTTGGCTCCAACACACCCCTACTTATAATTATAAAATACTGTATAAGTGTGTCAACATATGATAATCAATATTTTAATTGCATGGGAAAAATAATGCTCTTCCAGTTACATTTGTGAAATGTACCACCATTTCTTTTCCTCTAATTATCTAAATCATATTTCTTCATCAGATCAACTGGAAAAGAGAATTAAGTGATTATTTGGAAATAAATGCTGATAGCTAGTAAAGCAGATAAGGTTTTGTTAAGCAATATGATATCATTTGTGCTGTAATTCTATGATAAAAAACAAGCAAAATTATTTAATCTCTTTTCCTCCTTTCCAACTAAGTATGTATTCTTTTTTATTGAAAAAAAGTCCTAGACTCTGAGAGCTTATCTAAATTAATCCTTAGCAGAAAATATATTTAGAGACTCTAAAACAATTGCTGTGTTTTAGAAAAAAAAATATTATGTTAGGAAATCATATTGAAGCAAAAGGAAAGGGGAAATCCCTCCTACAGAAAAGGAATTTAAGGTGATTCCTTTAGTAATAAATCTAAGACATCTCTTCCATTAGATGTTGGTAACCTATTTTAAACCTCTAGGCCCTGTAAGCATATGCTGGTCTCTCCAATTCAAGGGTGCTTAACTTTTTTGTGTGTTTTGGATCCCTCTAAAAGTTTGGTGAAGCTTATAGACCCATATTCAGAGTAATGTTAGGGGTTTAAAAAACGATTGGAGGAAATGTTAAAATTAATTTAGAGGCTAATGAAAATAAATATGCCTTTTTCCTATTCTATCCCTGAAACCTATTCATGGACTTCTTGGGTGCCTGAATAATGGATGGAGTTCTGGTAAGACTCTGGGAGAGGAAAGACCTTTCTGTTTGCTCTGAGACAATACACATGCTATTCCAAACTCTCTTCTAAAAAAAGACAGATAGAGAAAGAAAATAGACTTTGGGAGGCAAACATGTAAGTGAAAACTGGTTCCTCCACATGTCCATGATTTACAGCTTGCCTCCATAAAGATTTCAGAATGTCCTATTGGGTGAAATCAAGGACTCTTTTGGTTGAGTTGAGATATCTTGCTCCAAGTAAGCTTTGTGTATTATTTCATATATTCTCATCTGTGTAGCTTTTCTGTTTCTATTTGCTATATGTTTTGGATGAATAAATTTGCTCACTGTTTAGATTTACATCACTCTGTAATGGCCTTTTGTTTAACCAGAACTTGGTGGGAAGAGGTCAAGTCTTTGGATATAACCTTATGTTACCCCCTCCTCTTTAAGGAAAGGTGACCACAGAAGTGGCTTGAAGCTAAGAAAAAAAAAATATTCCATGAGACTAACATTATTTAAAGATAAAGTCACATGTAATTCTAGCCTGCTACTCCCTTTCTGGGGCAGTTAAGTAGCACAGTGTGTAGAGTACTTGGCTTGGAGTCAGGAAGTCTAAGGAAGTCCCGAGTCTGAATACTTACTTACTTACTAGCAATGTGACTTTGAGAAAGTCACTTAATCCTGTTTGCCTTTGTTTCCCACCTGTAAAATGAACTACAAAAAGAAATGGCAAATCATTCCATTATCATTGCCAACAAAACACCAGATGGGGTCACAAAGAGTTGGACGTGACTAAAAATGACTGAACTATAACATGCCCTTTCTGAGGACAGCAAAGCACCTAACCTTGTGGCCTCTTTACCAGCTCCCCTCCAGGCAGGAGTCAGTCTCCCTTGGAGAGGAGTGAACAAACTTGTGAAATATCTATCAAAGCTTTTTCTCAAGCTGCATGTAGACAAACTCATAGAGAAATACACATAAACTTCATGGGAGAGCACACACCATACATATACATTTATTTCTCTTGTATTCTGCAAAATCCTCTGGTTTTCTCTGTCCAATGTACCATATCTTTTGTAGTAATATTCTCTTCTGCCTCCTGATGCATCCTTATTCTTCCTGCTTCATCCCATTTTCTATATACTTTGTAACCACCAAGTAAATAGTCCTTTTGTACATCACATTGACTGGCTTGTTTAATTTTTTTCTTAAGTCCTGTGAGTTCCAGCAATGGACTCTAATAGCTTCAGAATTATATTGTGGAAAAAAGTATACCAGATGTTGTTTTATTGCTATAAATATATCTTGGAATTGGTATTTCTGCCATGCTTCTAATATTTTCTGTCAGTATTTTGTCTGGGTTTTTTTTAAACCAAATTAGCAGCTTGATTAGTCACTACTTTTTTTTTTCCTTTCCCCTAATTCACACAGATTTATTTTAGTGAAGTGGTTAGAATGAACCTTTCTTATGAGCTGTTAATAGGTATACTAGTGGAATGCTGACCTTCTATGCTTATGAAGTATCAGTAATGACAAATTTGAGAAAGGTTGCTCTTCTTGTAATAGCATCAAGTGTGATACTCCCAGCATCTACTATGTGCAAAATCCTGACACTAAATGATTACAAATATAGTCCGTCTCTTCCATTAATTTACATGGTACCAGGGAAGGATATGACAGATGCACTGAAAAGTACAGTGTAGTACATGATAATGGGTGGTAGGAGCAAAAAAAAAGATCCAAAGTATTCTGGGAAGATTTGAGGACAGAGAGAGCACTTTCATCTGAGATCAGAGGAACTGAATGGGGAAGGGCTGCACTACAGTAACCAGGAAGGATACATGGAAAATCTGGCAGTTGAACTAATCCTTAATGGAAACATTTCCAAAACACAACAGAATCTTTTTAAGTAAAAGTTCGAAGGATCGAAGAAGTAACCTATAATTGAATTGACATCCAAGCACCTAATTTGCTAGTACTATAATTCCTACTTGAGAACTGTGGATAAAACTGAAATGTTGCGGCCTCCATGGAACCAGAGCCAGATTGATGAAATGTTAACACAAGATGATACTTGGAAATGACAGAAAGTGTACCCAATTTTTTATAATATACTCAGGACAATAGTAATAATGGTACTAGTATATAGATTTATATATACTATGTATTTGTGTACATATATATGTACACTTATAATACATTTTCATACTTTGAAAGTTTTAAAACAGTCTAAGTTTTGGATTGTACCAAATATGGCCCACAGGTCATAGTTTGTCGATGTCTGATCAAGTCAGTACACACTCTTCTGTTTGGTTTCATTAATTTTTCTATGTTTCTTTTGGCTATATCCATTTCTTTTAAATATCTGGATCCCTTTTAGGGAACCGTACAATGTTCAATTCTTGATAAAATCATCACAAAGTCACCTGTAAACAGGTATATTTGTAGAACCTTTCCATGAATTCAAATTTCCTTTTCCATATAGAATTTGAACTGGATATTGCTGTCATAATAGTAAATACCTTTTGATCATGAAATGTATGTTTCCCTGTTATATGTGTTCCTTGATAGTGATTTACAAAAATAATTTTTAAAAACTAATCTCTGAGGTTGAAAAGAAGTGGAACATAGAGAGAAAGTTAGAGTCAGAGGCAGGAAGACTTACACTAAACATCTTCTTCTGGTATGTACTGTTTCCGTAAACCTGAGCAAGTCATTTACCATCCAAGAGATCTAGGAAAGTCTCCGAGACTATAACCAACAAAGAAGATACTGACCTGCTTTAGAGAAGGAATTTCCTTATCTGGTAGTACTCTGTATCAATGAAATCACAATCATAGTTCCTATTTCTTATCTACAAGATTGTTGTTAGCATGGGATCTTGCAGGTGAATCTAATATGGAATGTTTTAGGAAGTTAATGAAAAATCATGGGGTTTTTTTTGCTTTTATATCATCTCTATTTCTGAAAATACTCCCTTTTGCTCCCCTTCCCCAACAATCCATCCCCTTGTCACAAAGATTTTAAAAAGAGGGAAAAAGCAGTTCAGTGAAACCAATCAACATGTGAGTTGAGGCAGTCAGAATGTGCAATGGAATCTTCTGGGTTCTTAACAAATAGAGAAGCCACATCAATGGAAGAAAGTCTTTCTAGCTGCATTTTGCTTTACTGAATCAAAAACCTTCCTTAAAAAAGTGATAAATAATAGATCCAAACAATTCCTATATTGCATACACCTTTGGCAGCATGGAACTTCTAAGATGAAGTCTGCTATGAAGGATCATCCACAAAAGTCTTCATTTTTTCCACCAAGTATAACTTTGATATGTATGTAGACTATTCTCATAAAGTTTTTAAAGAGATAAGAGAAAAGACATATGGGTTACATTTGTCTTGTCAGTCACCCTTTTTGGTAATATAATATTTTCCCATTCTTTGATTCTTCCCTTTTTTGAGATAGCTTGAGAGTCATTCCCTAAGTACCTTTAAAATCATATCACTCTCAGCACAGATTTCTTCTGTGTATGAATATTTGGTTAGGTCCAGCCATTTTTTCTGACTTTATTTTCTTAAATTGCATTTCAATTTCCTCATATAACCGACAGGTACCAAGGTCTTGAAGTCTAAATATGGTGATTATACTGTCAACAATAAGGAGAATGTTGTTAAGATACATTGGCAAATCTGTTCCATATTGTGACCACTTGTCCTCATTGTTCTGTTTTGTTTTATTTTCTTTTTCTGTAAATGCTCTCGGGACCATCAGACTTAGTTGGATCACATGCCAAGTTTTTGGCAGTCTCATTTTCTCCTCTCCTGCTTTTTACCATTTTGCTAGATGATATTGCTTGCAATCCTTAGTCATTTGCTTCTGAAATGTTTTGCAAATGAGCCTGCACCCTAGATTTGTATTGCCCTTGACCATCATGTCTGTCCTTGCTAGGAGGATTAAGTCTTTGCTTGCTGAGGAAATACCTGGGTGCTTTTATATTCCTCACTTTGATGACTATTTTATGTCAGCTAAACTTTTATAGGGGTTGATGATAATCAGAGTAAATCATAGGGTTGTGAGATCATAGACCTAGAGCTGAAAGAAACTTTAGTGGCCATCTGGCACACCCTCTTCATTTTGGGGATGTATTTTCTTTTATTGATTTTTCATTTTCAGAGTCAACAATTTGTTCTTCAATTTAATTCAACAAGCATTGATTAATCACATACTATATGCAAAACAGTAGGCTACATGCTAGAGATACAATGAAAAAATAAGATGTTCTTGGACTCTACCAGGGGATTAGAAGGCCAGCTTTGTGCTTTTGTAGTTATCTTCTTCTCATCTATATCCTCTCTTGTAAATTGGTATTAATTTTGGCCTTTGATCTATTTGATCGATTCTCTCTGTATCTGAATAGGGAAGTCTGAAATGACTTGAGGCAGCTACTAGTGCAATGGATAGAGTACTGAGCCTAAAATCATGAAGACCTAAGTTCATGATTCAGCCTCAGACACTTATTTGCCATGTGACCCTTGCAAGTTATTTAACCTCTGTCTGTTTTAGTTTCAGCAACTGTAAGATGGGAATGATAATAGCACCTACCTTCCCAGATCAAATGTGAGGATGAAATCAGACAATATACATAAAGTGCTTAGCACAGTGCCTGATATTTTATATGGACTCATTAAACACCTTTTCCCTTCCCATTACCTCTTGCCTGTGATAGGATTTGGTGCTCATTACATCCAGAGATTTCCACCTCTCTTCTTGAATAAGATCTTAACAATATTGAGGCAGAAAAATGTATGAGTCTTTGACCTCATTCCTTTTTTATCTCCATATTTCAAATCACATTTCCCTACATATTTTTCATCAATCTCCCCTGTGTTCACCATGGCATTGAAGGTACCAAGTATCAAAATATATGTTTACTTAACTTGGAGAATTTTTTTTACAAGGACTTTGGAGAATGTACAAGTCCTCCTCATCCTAAAATAAACAAACAAACATATAAGCAAATAAATCATAGAAAACCCACCACTCATTTGATTCAACCATACTTTCAGACGTTCATGCTATATTTCATCCCTAAATCAAGCTGAATATACTCACTGTTTCTACTTCCTATTATTTCACACACTTCTCAGTCTTATATTAAACTTATCAATGTGAGATCTAAGGATCTTTTCTCAATCATCATCCTTTTTTGACCTCTCTGCAGCATTAGACACTTTTGAGCAATCATCCTACATACTCTCTGTTTTTGTTTTTTGAGGCACTTGAGGTTAAGTGACTTGCCCAGGGAAACACAACTAGTAAGTGTCTCAGGACAGATTTGAAGTCAGGGCCTCCTGACTTCAGGACCAGTACTCTATCTACTGCACCATTTAGCTGCCCCCATATTCTCTCAGTACTGGGTTTTTAGGATATTTTTCTATTCTGAAAATTCTCCTTTCTAATGGCTCCTTCCTTCCTCATCCCTTTTGCTGACTAATCACCCTATTTCATATGCCATAACTCAAGGCTCTATCCTAGGCCTTCTTCTCTCTATATACTTTCTCAGTGAAATCATCAGCTCCCATGATTATCATCTCTATGTAGATGAATCACAGATCTAAATATTTAGCCACAATTCTTCTCTGAGCTTCAGTCTCACATCATCTGCACCATCATCATGGTGTATTTGATAAAGAGTTTATCTCTGAGTCAGAGAGACCTAGATTCAAATCCTATTTTGTGATACTGAGTACTGACTATGTGACTCTGGGCAAGTCACTTCATTGCTCAGTCATCAATCTCTTTCAAGACTCTTAAGTTCCAAACCAAGAACTGTTAGAACATAGAATTGCTTCACAAGAGTTTTCTACACTAATGAAATCATATGCCCAGCCAAACTAAATAAATGGATTGATCTGATTTAGTAAATTCAGGCAATACATTCTTGAAGTAACAGGGAAAGGATACAACTCTAGCCTTGCTTTGATGTGTTTCACTCAATGATATAATTCATTCAATAAACATTTTTTCAACAACTATTATGTTCAGGAATTGGAAGAAACAAAGTTTAGCTGAAACAGTGTCACTACCCTCATAGGAAGAAAGGAAACAAGCACTTAAGTATTCACTAGGCACTAGGCACTGTGCTAATATTTTATAGATATTTGATCATTTGATCCTTACAGCAATCCTGACAGGTAAGTGCAATTTTAATTTCCATTTTATAATTGAGAAAACTAAGGAAGACAGAGGCTAAGTGACTTGCCAAGATCACACAGCTAGTAAGTGTCTAAGAGAGAATTTGAATTTAGTTCTTCCTGGCTCCAGGCTCAGCAGTCTATCCACTATGCTACATAGTTGCCTAGTAGCAGGAAGACAAGAAAATAGATAACTATAATACATGATATTGCCTGATAAGGACATTCGAAGGGTACAACATGGGGGGGGGGGACACTTGAAGTCATGTTGGAAAGGTCATTTCCAACAGAAAAGATTAGGGAAGGTATCATCAAGGATGAAACATTTGATTGGACCCTAAAGCACAGAAATGAATTCAATAAACTTAGTAGGGCAAGAACTTTCTAGGAATAGAAAAGAATGTGGACATAGTTTGAGAGGTCATGTTGGGATGTTAAAAAATATTTAAGTTTAACTTCTGCGTAGGAAGGCTCAACATGAGATCTGGTCAGAAAGGGAAGGTGGTACCAAATTGGACAAGACCTTGAAAGCCAGGAAGAAGATTTTGAACTTTAACTCCTAGTCAATAGAGAATCACTGTAGACATTTGGGCAGATAAATGGCATGAGCAGAACTGTGTGCAAAAAAGATTGTACCAAGTATAAATGATTCATTAGGAAAGGATGTATGAGGCTTATTCTTCAGAAACTTGTAATACCAGGATGTCTATTTCATTTTGCTTTATCTTTTGTAGCTTTTCTCATCTTTTCTGTTTTCTTCTCACCTAGAGAGAGGGAACATGGTAAGGTGTGGAAAGTTGAGTAGATGCTGTAGATGAAGAGCTTTCAGTTTCAGGTAAAGTGTAGAAGTTCTCTATTAATTACAGCAGTACAAAAGGAGAGTGGGTTTTCTCAAGAGGTATAGGTATTAATCAATATCCTTCCTGGATTGGCCTCAAAGCAGAGTCCTCTCAGAGCATTAGGTAGTTCAGGCATAGGGACTAAGCATAGGGAGCTACTAGAATGAAATCTTCTTCTTGACACTCAAGCAGAAATATGTTCTCTCAAGGCAAGACCTGAGTGAAGATCCTCATTTCAGGACTTGTAGGAAAGATCCAGTGATTGCTTGTTGGAATGGGATAAAAGGGATTCTCACTCAAGTATGTGCTGGGCTAGATGACCTTTGAAGACCCATTTAAGTCATATATTTGATGAAGTAGGAAGGAGGCTGTGATACCCTTCTAGTTTCTTTGTTTCCCTACCTTAATCCCTAGTCTGAAATTTACCAGTAGATAATCATATTAGAATTGAATCTTGGGTAGCTTCTGCTTTTCAGAATATTGTTTTATATATGGAAAAATGAGGATCTGTCCTGGAGAATAAGCAGAATCTAATATTTAATGAGATTTCTCTTGTTTCTCTGGTTTCTCTTGAACTTGATATTTTACTCTGTTCCAGAGTTAAGTATGATTACCAATGCTCAACAAATAATAAATAATATAACTAAGTCATTATGTTAATAGTCTTTACAAGATTTCATTGTGAACACTGTTATCATTTTTTCACTGCATAGAAAGGAATTCATATAATTAAACATCCTACTTCTAAACATGAATATACTATGAAGCATTAATGCTATCCATTAATGTCATGTGGCATAAATTTGATTTGAAATATGAAAGACTCTTTTGGCTTCTTTTTACTTCATCAAATCACCTTTAACTAATTTTTAGAGGCAGAGCCATTAGAAAAAATAATATTGTTTTTTGTATTAAAGGGAACCAAGTATATTCTTTTAGATATTTGATGGGCCTGGGAGAAGCTGTGAGGAGGATAGCTCTTACATGCTAGAGATGGATTTTTTCAAGCCACTTAATAGACCATCCAGTGCATTTGAAGAGCTAATTTACTATTGGGAACTTCATGTCTTGATATTGAGAATGCACTTTTCTAAAAAAAAAGCAATTATTCTTCTTAGCTAGATGGATCAAGGGCATTTTTAGGGTGCACAAGTTTCCAACTCATCAATTTCTAATGATCATAATTTTGTTCTCATGAGGAAATAAGTTATATCTTATTAAAACCCACAGCAAATGAAATATTTCTTTCTAGTATATAATACCAGGTTTCTAGTCAAGCAAGTATCAAATACATTATCTTTCAAACTAGTAACTCTGGAACTTCTGGGAATATGACCAATTGAACACATATGCTCAGTTACATTCTAGGCTGAAAAAGTATCAGGTAATTAAAGGCACTATGAGGGAATAGAGTGCATTTGGTCTACATATTCAAGGCCCTGAGTTTCTGAATCATGAAATAATTCTCATGTGGCATTTTTAGCCTCACTCAAACCCACCACACTGTTATTATCAGGCCATCTTCATGCCATGCCATCATCAACATCCCCACCCCACCCCATCCCCACACACACACTTCTCCCTGCTTCTTTCTACCTCTAGTTCTGGGAATAGAAATCAATCAGTATTACCATTCCAAAAAAAAATTCAAGTTCTTTAACCCTGCTCACCATCCTTCTTGTGATTTCTCCTGACAAAATAGCCCTCCCCAGCCATCACTCCCTTATTAAACTTTAATATCCTTGAGAACAAGGATATCTTGAAGTTTATATTTTTACATGCAGTATTGAGCACAGTGTCTAGTGTACTATAAGCATCTAATAATTATTTTTCATTTACTTGTATCTTTTGGCGACTTATTTACCAAAGAATGGCTTTTATTCCTATGTATTTACATCTATTCTCTATATGTCATGGATACCATTGCCAGAGAGATTTGCTGTGAAAATTGTTTGCCCAGTAGATTTCTTGCCCTCCTATTCTTGTTGCACTGATTTTGTTCATGCAAACATATTTGGATTTCATTGAGAGATTTTGTTTATAGGGAGGCAGAGCCTAGATGGTGGAGTAGCAGGAACCAGTGAAATTGAACTCTCCCAAAACTCCTCCAAAATGCCTTCTCCTCAGCTAGGACAAGAACCTTTTCTAAGAACAAATTATGTGAAAATTAGAAAGGACCAAATAATAGCCAATGACTCCATTAGACAGAAAAAGAATGAATTTTAAAAAGTCAAAAGACTTAAAAAAACCAGAAGAATATTAGGTATATTATAACAAAAACAACTGACCTAGTAAACAAATGAAAGGGAAAAAATGAAGAATTTTATTGGGCTACTTGAATGCCATGACCAGCAAAAAGAGATTAGACATTCTATTTCAAGAAATCTTAAAAGAAAACTACCTAGATCTCTTATAACCAAAGGATCAAGTAGAAATCTTTGAAGAGAAGTAGAAAGAGTCCACCAGTCACCTCCTGGAAGAAACCTCAAAATGAAAAGCCTCAGTAACACTGTTAAATCCAGAGTTTCAAGGTATAAAAAAATTACTATAAGCAGTCAGAAAGAGTTCACATATTGAGAAGCCACAATCAGTATCACACACACAATCACAAAAGAAGGAGTGAATTTGAATATGATATACCAGAAGGCAAAGGACATGGGCTTATAGTTAAGAATAACTTACCCAGCAAACTTGAATGTAATGCTACAGGGGAAAGGGAGAGAAAGGGGAATGGACCTCTAATGAAATAGAAGATTTCCAAACCTTCTGAAGACACATTGAAGTTCAAACACAGGACTTAAGAGAAACACAAAAATGTAAACATGAATGAAGAGTGATAATTGACTAAAAATAAACTACTTATATTCTAATATAGAAAGATAATACATGTTTCCTCTGAGCACTATCATCATCAAGGGTCATAGAAAGAGTGTAATTAGGAAAGGTCTAGGAGTGGTTCTGTCATGTCTTGATGATCTTAAGACTGAAAAATGCAAAAAGATGGGAAGAATAATACACTGCGGGTAGGGCAAGAAAAAGGAATGCTAGGAGAAACGATCTCACACAATTAGTGTACACAAGGAGACACCTATACAAACAAAGAGTGGGGGAAACAGCTGGCACTTCAACCTGTCATCTGAACTGGTTAAAGGAATGAAGAATAAATACACACACATGCACACACACATGCGTTCACATGTGCATGCAAACATAACATATATGTGTATATATATACATATATTTACATGCAAACAAAATTGGGTGCAGAAATTCATTGTATTCAACAGAGAAATAGGTGGGAAAGGGTGGAAAGGTAAATTAGAGAGAGGGTGGGTTAAGAGAGAGATTAGTCCTAAGAACAAATCAAAAACAAAAAATCTAAGAATGAACAAAAATATTTGTAAATCTTTTTGAGGTAACAAAGGCAGCTAGGTAACATGGGGCAGTTAGGTGTTATAGTGGATAAAGCACAGGGCCTGGAGTCAAGAAGACTTGAGTTTATATCTGGTCTCAGACACTTACTAGCTCTGTGACCCTGGTCACTCCACCCAGATTGCCTCAGTTTCTTCATCTATAAATGAGCTAGAGAATGAAATAGAAAACCACTCCAGTATCTTTGCCCAAAAAATGGGGTCACAAAGAGTTAGACATGACTGAAAATTACTAAATGACAACAAAAAGGGTGGGCATCTATGGATTGCCCATAAATTGGGGAAAGAATAAACAAGTTAAAGCATATAAATGTTATAAAACACTGTGTTTTGCAAGAATGAAGAGGGTGGTTTCAGAGAAATTTGGGACAACTTATATGACCTGATGCCAAGTGAAGTGAATAATTTATATAATAGAGAACAATTTATGTAATGACAACAATGTAATAAAAGCCAAAGATTTTGAAAGAATTAGGAACTCATTTGCAAAACGATCAACCATGATTCCAGACTAATTCCAGACTCCCTACCTCTTGATACAGATATAAAAGACTCAGCTCATGTGGAAATTTGTTTTGATCAACTATACATGTTTGTAATGGGGTTTGTTTTTCAGTTTTAAAGGTTTGAAGTGAGAGAGTGAAATAGCAATTTTTCATTATAGAAAAAATAAAGTATGATTTTATGAGGTATTTTCTTTTTTTTTTTAAAAGAGGAAAATAGAGAAAATGGTAAAATGGAGCTGGGGGAGTAGAGGGTAGGGAAAATGTAGAAAACCAGCAACTATAAAATTGCGTTGACCTTTTTTCCATAGTGGGTCTGCCTTTGGTCAGGATTTATAAGGAGGGAGAAAAAGGATTTCTACCACTGGTGTTTTAGCACAGTGCCTAGCACATAGTAGGCACTTAATAAATGTTTATTGATTGATTGATTAGACATTAGCCTTCACGTCATTGTGTGTGAGCAGTGAACTCTATAAAAATTTTTCCTATTTAGTGGAGGGACAGGAGACAGTTGAAATCTGACTATCATGGGAAAACACGACTAAAAGGTCAGGTGTTTCTACAGATGTCTCACAATATGTCTATTGACGTATTTCTCTTGTCCTGAAAAAAATTACTTTGAGAGGGCTTTGTGTCTCTGGCTAGGCTACCAAGGTTTTTCCAAGGTATTTGTTGTTGTTCAGTCGCTTCAGTCATGTCTGACTCTTTGTTATCCCATTTGGTGTTTTCTTGGCAAAGATACTGGATTGGTTTGGCCTTTTCTTCTCTAGCTCATTTTACAGAAGAAGAAACTAAAGCAAACAGGGTTAAGTGCCCAGGATCACACAGCTAGTACATGTCTAAGTCTGGATTTGAACTTGGAAAAATGAATCTTCTTGACTCCAGGCCCAGTGGTCTATTCTCCATGCCACCTAGCTGCCCCCTACCAAATGAATTTAGTCACCCCTTATAAAGGGCTCAGAAATTTCCGGTTACCTGTTCATTTCCCACCAGCTTCCCTTTGTTCCACTCTACAAACCTCATGCTTCCCCTGGAAAAATCTTGCACCAGAAATCTTGTCATCATGGAGACTGCTTTGGCTTTGACACTTAACCTTCTTAGTGCCCTGAGTTGCCTATACCCTCTGACTGTAGGTTGGGGTGAGGAACTAAGCAAAATAAATAAATAAGCAGACAAATGAGTAAATGAATGAATAAACAAATGAATGACTGAATAAACAAACAAATAAATAAATGTAAGTTTTAAAAACTAAACCCTCCCAAAGTCTTCTTTTACAAGGGCTCTGGATTTTCTAGTTACCTCTTCATTTCCTACCATCTGCTCTGCTTGGTTTCAACTCCACAAAACATCATGACCTTGTGCCAGGTACACTCTGTTAATCCCCTCCCCCTCTTTTTCAGCTTCCTCTAGTATATTGCTTTCCCCATGAGATAGTAAATTCCTTGAGGGCAGAGACTATGTTTCTAATTGTCATTTGTATCACGAGAGTTACTGGAATATAGTAGACCCTTAATAAATATTGCACTTTGGTTTAAAAATTCAACTCTTAAATTCAGGTTGAGGGAAATCTAATTTTTCAGAATTACAAATTAACAGAGTTAGAAGAGATTTCAGAGGAATTATAATCCAAATTCTATCTTGATAGGAAGCCTTTTACACAGGATACCTAATGAGCCGGCTTCTGATTTAAGATATTCAATGGTAGGGAGCTCTAACTCTAGAAACATTCATTCTATTTTCATATAGCTTTTATTGTTAGCAACTTTTCCTTCACATCTATTTAAAAATCTCTATTTCTGATGTACTGTATCTTTTTCCTTGTAATAGCCTACCTTTGAAATATTTGACATCCTATTCCTCCTAGGCCTTCTCCTCTCTAAGCCAAACGACTCCAGTTCTTTCAACCAATCCTTGTATTTCAAGGTTTCCAGTATGTTTGCCATCCTACTCAATCTCTCATAGATGTGCTCCAGTTTCTATATGTGCTTCCTAAAATGCAATATCCATGAAGGAATAAATTACTTCAAATGTGTGACAGAACAGATGACTGAATAATCAAATCCATTGTTTTGGACATTTTGCCTCTATTAATGCAGCACATTCTCATGCTAATTTTTGTGACTTTCTTGTTTTACCATGCCTAGTACAGATTCTCCTTTTACCTTTGTCTCTAAAAATTCATAATTTCCTTGAATACTCAGTTCAAATGCCACTACTACATGAAGCATTTCTTGATTCCCCAAACTGATAATCCCCTACAAATCACCTCTTATCTATTTTGTACATACCTATATTATATAGTTACATATTATCTCTCCAGACTAGCCTATAAGCTGCTTGAGGGCAGAAACTATTTTTATTTTTTGTCTCTGTATATGTAACGCCTTGCACAGTGCCTAGCACTTAGTGGGCACTAAATAAATTATATGTTGGTTGATTGATTGAATCCTCTAAAACTTATAGGTCTTTTTGTCATTAATCGTTGTATAGCCACACCTCCTTAATCCTGCACTCATACACTTGAGCTACTGAACCCGCATACAGTTTTATTTTTATTCCTACCTAATTTCATTTGTATTAGATTTGGTGCATCATTCTAACCTACAGAGTTTTTTTGGATCTGGGTTCTGTTGTCCAACATTTCAGCTATTCCTCTCACCTACTTGTCATCTGCAAACTTAAAAAAAGTCAGCTATGCTTTTATCTAAGTTACATATAAAAATGTTGAACAGAAGATATTCAAGGAACAGAGACTGGTTAAGGGTTGGGGGCAAAAGCCGAAGTAAAGACTTCCCTCTAGATCAGATCAACAATAATCCATTAAAGACTACTCTGAAGCTGTTCATTTTTCCAATTCTAAATCCTTCTAACAATAGAGTAATCTAGCCCATGGATCTTCATCTTGTTCATAAGACGTCATGATAAATTTTAGTAAATGCCTTGCTGAAAACGTAGAGATGCTACCCCTTCAGTCTTGAGGATTGCAGTGATCTACCAATTCAGTACCCTTGTCATATAGAGGAAGTGAGGTAATCTAGCATGACCTTTTCTTTTTTAAAACATATTTTATTTTTCCCCAGTTACATATAAAGACAATTTTCAACATTCATTTAGAAAAATTTTTGAGTTCCAAATTTTCTCCCTCCCTCCCTCCCTCACCACTCCTCTCCCCAGACAGTAAGCAATTTGAAATAGATCATACATGTTCAATCATGGTACGACCTCATCTTAGTGAACTCAGGTAGGCTCTTAGTGGTCACTAATTCCTTTCCAAAGTGCTCATGAACTATCAATGTAATAACATTCTAGAGTTTTTCAAGGAATCAAATTCACCAGTCTATACTTTGAAGATTATCCTCTTTTTTGTTTGAAAAACTCCCCCCCCCCTCAATTCTGTTTCTTAGGTCCCATGGCATCTCTTTCATTATCAGTGACTTTTGAAAGATTATCAACAGTTAGTCAGCAGCCACACTGTCAAACTCTCTCACAACACGAGATTTAGTTTCTCAACCAGGTTTGATGATTTGAATATGAGAATAGTTAGGTTATCTCTTTCTGTTTTCTCGCTTATACTGATTTTTAAATATGGGTTGATAATTTTTGTCCTCTTCTTCCTTGTCCAAATATGGTTGCCTTGTTTTATAAAAAAAAAAGAAAAATAAATAAATCAAATAAAAGTTGGCTCATTCTTTAGTTTATCAGTTCTCCATTATCATTGTCTCACCAGTCCTCTTCCCCAAGTTTCTATAATCTAGCTTATACCTTAGATTTTGGAAGAGTAAATTTCAAATTTAAAAGAGGGATCAGTCTATGGCCTAAAATTTATCAATGAAAGTCAGTCCAGAGGGATGACATGATTTCAAGAATGAAATAAAGATATAATACATTGCACTGAAAGTAATAGAAGAAAGTTGAAAAGGAAACACAAACAAGCATGATTGTTTTGAGAGCAACATGTAGAATTATTACTTTAAAAAAGAAACTGGTATGAAATAGATAATCGCAGTTTCATATGCAACATTTGTTTTATGTACTGTGTATACGGATGAAAATGTTCTTTTTTGAAGTCAAAGTTCATGATATAAGACATACACTTTAAAATGAAGAAAAATATTAGAATATTGCATCAATATCTAGGTGCTATGGATAATAGAAAATGTGATGGTAATATAGCTCAATTAAATCATTGAAAAGAAAAGATGTGGAATGTAACACTAAAATAAAAACATATTGGAAATTCTGATATACTTAACCAATAAATGAAAGTGAACACCAAGTTAAGATGAGAAAAGGAGGCAGAGTAATGTGAAGAACAAAATAAACTCTTCAATATCAATTTTAAAGAATGCTATTACAGAAGCTTTTTAAGAAGCAAAGAAATGAGACAAGAAAAATCTTAAAAAGCAAAATATGGAAGATTTCCATATGAGTAAAATTTTACAGATATGTGTAAAATCACAAATCCACCAAAATAAACACACAAAACAGAAAGAATATATATCATTAATTAAATGAGTAAAACAATATCAAGGTAAGAAAGTGCCAGGCCAGGAGAAAATACATAATTATCGTTTTTAACATTTCACAGTGGTACTTGAATTACTAGCACAGCACTTTTCAACCTCTTTCCTCTGATGCAGGTCTGCTCCTAACTTTCCTAACAGAAGGCATCACATTATCTATTATTAAAAGACTGGAACATCAGTGATTCCTCCAAATACAAGCCAATCACTAGTTCATGCGCTTTATATAATTACATCTATAAACACCTGCAAGGAATCAACATATTTGCTAACAAACAAAGAAAAATTGTGCAAAAACATCATAGGGATGTAAAGAAAAATTCATTATATAGTTGGTATTTATTGAGCTAGCTGCTCCAAAGCATTGAAACATTTACACCACCTTTATTGATTATCACACAACCTTTGATTCAGGTCTATATTCATGGTTTACTCATGCACTAAAAATGTATAAAATAGCCCCAAGTGTAATGAGAGTACTTGAGCATTTAATGCCCAGATGGAAAACTATTCTCAATTTGAAACATCACCAATATAATAATGCAAAGAACAATCAATATAGAACGTGGTGTTTTGGGGGGAGAAAGTTTGTGTCTGTTGTAGTTGTGCCTAGTCTTAAACCTATTATCATCTCTCCTGAATAATCAATATCAAATCTCCTGAATAAATTCAAATATGATTTCCAAGTCAAAGAAGAAACCACACAATAACATCAAATTAATCACTTAATATACATGGATAATATCAAGCTAGATGGCTTCAGTAGAAAATGAATTAAGAACTTTTTTATCTCACGGAAATTTTCTCCAATGATGGCAAAATATCATTTGGACTCAATACATGAAAAGTTTTTAATACTTGCCAAATAAAAATGGGCACTGGAGTCTTTAGGCTTGAACACAGAGGTCAGATTTAATCGTTGGTAGAAAGTGATATTTACAATGCAATCTTAGGTTGCACTGAAAGATGCACAACATCTAATAATAAAGAGGTGAGAGTCTCATTATAATCTGTTCTGGTCAGACCTTATCTGGCATGTTATTTTCAGTCCTGGGACCCTTATCTTAGGAAGAACTTTGATAAGCTAGAGAGGAAGGCAATCAAGGGATTGAAGACTCCCCAAGATCATGCCTTATCAGGATCTGTTGATGAAATTGCAGATGTTGAGCCTGGAAAATAGAAGATCTGTTTGGGGTTGAGGGAACGAGCATAATAGCTGTTTTCAAGTACTTGAAGAGCTGTCATAGGGAAGAAGGATTAGACTTTTTCTGCTGAGGCACTGTGGGGAGAAATAGGAGCAAAAAGTGTAGGTTGCAAAGAGGATAATTTATTCCTGATATAATGAACAAAATGCCCACCAATTAGCTCTCTAAAAACTGGAATGGACTTCCTTGAGAAGCTACTGAGCTATCTTCTATCTCTGACATTTTAAAATCTCTGAAAATCCCTATAAAATGCATTATCCTATTTGATCCCTAATTTACTTCAGATTGAGAAATTCAACTTCCCCAAAGCTTTCAATGTCTCTACCACATCTGCATTGTTGATTTGAATGGAAACAACATCCATTTAAAAGTTCTTATTCCTTTTTCATTCATATTTGAAAATTTTCACATAGGCTTTTTGAAAAACCTCTCATGAATACTGGTCATTTTAAAAGGCAGTTTGGTACAGTAGAAAAAGTTCTGAATCTAGAGTCAGAGGACATGGGTTCAAAGCCCAGTTCTATCACTAGCATTCTGTGAGACTTTGGACAGGTCATTTCACTTCTGAGGGTTAGCTTCCTCACCTGAAAAATGAGGAGATTGGATCAGTAGATCTCTAAATTCTAAATCTACAGTTGAATATACTAAATCTATGGAAATACGCCATCATCTCAGAGGAAACATGGAGGGGTTGAGGTTTGGGGTTTTTTTTTTTGGTCTATTCCATGGGTTTCTCTGAACAAAAGGATATTAAACATAACAGATGCAAGAACCAGAAGATCTTCAGTGAATGGGTGAATCTTCTTTAGAGGATTCATGGGAAGCCATGGACAGGAATCACATAGTATGAGAAGGCTAGCATAGATTTTAACCTGAACCTGCTCTAGTGAAATCAGAGATTCAGCTAACTATGATAGACAAGCACTTTTTTAATTAAAAAAACATTTGTAACATTTTGATCAAATGAATGGATCCATTACAGTGTGTTTCAACATTATCTTCTTCATAAGGACACATTTATTTTATGGTACCAGACTATACTAATGAGTCACAGATATTTTTTTTTCCTGCCGCACTCTGAAGTCTTCTTTCTGAACTAAATAAAATCTCATTCCAGATCAGAATGACTGATATCAGATTTTTCTGTAAAGTTGATAAAGTAGGGTAGTCTCACAGGGCTCAGTTTTCTCACCTAATGCAATTTTATTTCCAATGACAATTTGGTTATTTCTCTTTGAAGAGCAAAGTTTTCATGCCAGAAGTGGAGAAGCATAGATTAGGGTTATATTGCACATGTCACAATAGACCCCAGTGAGAATACATTTTGCAGAGGAAAAAAAGGAAAGGTGACAGTCAACTTAGGTATTTTAATTCACCTGCAGCTCTCAGTCCACAAGAAAATCCCCAGTGCTTTCTTTTCTTGAGTTCATAAAACTTTTACATTAGGTAGTCTCTGAAAATTTACCAGTAGTCATTGAGTTGTTTTATTTAATACATCATTTTATAAGGCATCATGTAATCCTGAAGATCTATATTGTGCTTTAGGGAAGGGTTAAGAGTTTTGTGGAAAATATCATACTTGTGTCAAAAACAGTCAAAATTTACAGTCTGAGCTTGTCAGTTTTATACTTGCTTCAATGCTTCAAGGATCTATGATTTCCTCATTTCAGGCTCTCTTCTCCACTGGTACTATTCACCATACCTCTACACCTTTGTCAACTGCCCCTCTAAAGCTATTAACCACATCATCTAGTCACTCCATACCTCCCTGCCATTCTAGTCCATTGCCCCTTTTCAGACTCACATTCCCCCTTTGGTGATGTTGACCCAATAGTTAATCAATTTTATTATACACTGTCCTCTACTGTTGAATACCTTAACCTCTTGTTCTGTAGCTGCTCATACCTAGCCACCCCCAATCCTGACCTTTCCCTATTCTCTAATTTCTCTACTCCTAAATGTCATTAAAGAAGTTGAGTACCTGAGCTGCCCTGCTGCAATTCAATTTTCTGTTATCTAACTTCAACTGGCCTCTCACCAATGTACAACATTTCTTTTCTCCTCCCCTAATTGACTCTCTCTAGAGAAACTATTCCATACCTTCTCTTCTGTCTTCTCCTCAAGTCTCCTACATCATCCTCTTCCCTGTCAGCAAAGAACTTCATAGCTTACTTGTCTGAGAAAACAAGCAATTAACTTGTAAGCTTTGTCTTCTCCTCTATTCTGTAGTTCAAAACACCTCAACATTTCCCCCCATTCTCTCCTTTTCTCTAGGCTCTAATGAATAAGCCTTTCTCTTTGACAAAGACAATTCTGCTATTTGTGCCCTTGAATCCAACACCCAGCCTCTTCTCTAGGAGCTTATCCCACCATCTTCTCTCCCTTATTTTCAACTTCTTCTCCACTGACTCTTTTCCTACTAATTACAAACATGCTAAGATCTCCCCTATGACAATTTTTAACTTTGAAAAGTGTTTTAAAAGATTTATTAATTTACATTTAGTTATAAACACAAAAATTAGACCAACCAGTATTTAATGTGAGAAAGAAGGGAGACAGTTTTGGTTCTTTTCTTGGCAAGATTCATTCATTCATTCATTCATTCAACAAAAGTCCTGAGTCCCTTCTATCTTCCAATCCTGTGTCAAGTCACCTCAACATCATTCTGTATCCTTCCCTCCATTATCTTGAAGGATGAAGTCACCCTTCTCCTTAGCAATGCTAACCCATCCACTTGTGCCATTGATCTCATCCTTTCTTATTTCTTTTAAAAGCTTTCCTCTATCATCCCCTGTCTTCCTATTTTTCAATATCATATTTCCCACTCACTCCATCATAGTTACTTACAAACTTGCCTATATCTCCTCTATCCTTAAGACAACCTACTCTTGACCCTAGAATCTATTTGTGTCCTCATTCCATATCTCCATTTCTCCCAGCTTCACCTTTCAAAACCAAATTCCTGGAAAAATCTGTACCTACCTGGGTAGCTAGGTGGTACAGTGGACAAAGCACTGAGCTTGGAGTTAGGAACACTGAATTAAAATCTACCATCATTTCCTTACTATCTATGTGACACTGGACAAATCACTTAGCCTCTCTGCTTCTGTTGACTCATCTACAGAATGAGGATTATAATAATACTGTATTCTCAAGGTTGTTATGAAGATCGAATGAGACAATATTTGTAAAGCAGTTGATATAGTGTCTGGCACATACTAAGCACTATATAAATGCTAAGTCTTATTATCATAATCCTTGCCTCCACTTTTTCATGACCCATGCAGTTCTTACCCTTTTGCAATATGGTTTCTGTCCCCCTACTCAATTGAAATCATTCCCTCCAAGTTCGATAATGGTTTGTTTATAGCCAGAGCCATTCTTTTCTCATTCTTCATAGCTCCTGAAAATGTGGCCTACAAGCTTTGTCTTAGATACTCATTCCTCTGGTTTTTTTTTTTTAATCACATTATTCTATTCAATTCTCCTCCTAGTTGTCTGATCTTCCTTAATGTATATGTGAAATATCCATGTCCTACCACCTAGGTATTTCCCAAAGTTATATGGTAGACCCTTGACAAGAATAAAGGAAAAGAGGAGAAATACAAAAACTTCCATAAAAATTAAAAATAGAAGATTAGATCAATGGAACATATAAAAAGTAGAAATAATCTAATACAACAACTGTTGTTCAATAAACCTGATGATTTAAATCACTTGGGGAAAAACTACTAAATGAAAAAAACTCTACTATACTTTTGGAAAACTGTATATCAGTACGGAAAGAAGTTATATTTACATTAGCATCTTACAACACGTAGCACAATAGGGTCAAAATAAGCAGGTAATATAAAAGCCAAGTCATTTAAAAAATAAATTAGAAAAAAACCAGATGATGTACCTCTGGGTAGGGATAGAGTTCTTAGCCATGCAAGGGATAACAGGGGTTAAAAAAGACAAACTTTAAAAGTTTTATACAAATGAAATCAGTACAACTAGGATAAAAAGGAAGCTTTCAATTGGATAATATGATTATAACAAACATCTCTTGAGAGGACCTGATATCCCAGGCATATAGGTACCTAACCAATATAGAATCTAAGACCAATCATTCCTCACTGGATAGGACAAATAAATACTTGTCAAAAGAAGAATAACAAACTACTAACCGTCATATCAATGAATGTTCCAAATTATCAATAATAAAAGAAATACAAATTAAAACAACCACGAGGTTTCACTTTACTCTCATATGAAAGGTATCCATGTTAGAAAAGATATGGAAAGATAGGCACATTAATATATGGTTGGAACTGTGATTTCATGCAACTATTCTAAAAAGCAATTTGGAATGTTGGTAATGAAAGTATCTATTCTCTTTGACGAAGGAAATTCTATTACTAGATATATGCCTAGTTGATATAGAAATAAAGATCATTTTATCAAAATACTCATTGCAACATCTCTGTAAATAAAAGTGGCGCCTATCAATTGGGGAATGATAAAACAAATTGTTATAAATGAAATTAATGGATTGTTGCTGAACCATAAAAAAAATCAGTAAATATTAAGAATACAGAGAAGTATGTGAAAATTTATACAAACTGAAAGTTTCTATGAAATGAAAAATTGGTGAAGTAATCTGAATCAGGACAATGAAAATATGAAGCAAATATATGCGGTGACTACCACAGTGTAAATGGAAAGAACAACAACAATCTGAAAAAAAATGAAGACTATCTAATTGTAATGGACAAGGCTGATCCCAGAGAGATCCACAAAAATGTGCCTCCTCTTCTTTGTGGAAGTGAGGGAATATGGGTGTAAAACTTTGTATATACTCTCATCCTTGGTTGGTATGTTAGCTAGTTTGGGTGGGCTTATGTTTTTTACCTTTCTTTATTCTTTGTTTCAGGGGTGGCTCTAGGTAGGGAAGGAGAGGAAATACTTGGAAATAAAGATGATAAAATAAAGAGATAGATAGATAGATAGATCAATAGATGAGACAGATAGATATACATAGATATATTTTTCAAAAGACAAAACTCAAAAAATTTGACATTAGAATGCAGTTATAGTCACAAAATGGACATATATTATATACATATATATGTATAAATGTATGTGTGTATATGTATATCTGTTTATATATTTTTTTTTCAAAAGACAAAACTCAAGCAATTTGGCATTAGAATGGGTAAATGGGGGAAGTGTATTTGGGAAGAGGATGGGATCATATTGGTTGAAGCAAACACAACTAAATATTCATTCCTATAATAAGATTGTGTCTACTTTAAGTTTTTTAAATTTATTTTATTTGTAATTTATAGATAAAACAAACATTTCCATAACATAGTATAATAAAAAAGATGATTGCATATGAAACTACAATTCCCTTATGTACAATTTGCTATTCCTTTTAAATATATAATTGAGAAAATAATAATTCAGAATACAGAAAATAACAGTAAGGAAGACCTGAGGCCTATGTCAACATTACCATAACTTGGGATTAAACCTTGACTGTGTCCACTTTAAAATAGATTTTGCTTTTTGATCTATTGCATATACAAAAGCACAAGAAAGCAAAAGCACCTTAGAGGGACAAAGAAGAAAATCATAATATAAAAATAAATGGAAGAAAACTCAGAACTAGCAATTGTAGCCATAATAAAAATGGATTCATTTCACCAGCAAAAGAAAAGAAAATGGAAGGTTAACAAAATCTAACAATGTTCAATATACAAGAAACATTTAGACCATATAGAATATGAAAAATGAGAGATTGAAACAAAATTTATGCCTCAGGTAATTTTAATAAATCAGGAATTACTCTTTTAGTTTCAAATAAGACACCAATAAAATTAATCTATAAAGTGACAAATGAGGAAGTAAAATATCATAATGCAGTAGAAAGAGCACTGGCTTTTGAGTAAGAAGACCTGGGTCCAAATCCTACCTCTGATATTTAAACTTAATAAATAGACTTTAGTTTCTGCAAATGTAAAATTGGATTGGAAGGTTCTCTGCGGACCTTTAAACTTTAGGTCAATGATACTATAATTCTATCACATGAATAATACATTTATTAACACCAAATGGATATATATGTATATATGTATATGTATAAATCTGTGTATATGCATATATGTATATGTGTGTACGTATATATAGCTTCTTAAAGGAAAAAGCAACCAACTCCAAAAAGTAATTGAGAGTAACAAAATAGTAGTAGTAAATCTTACTATCTGTCCTTGAGAGTTGGATTAAGCCAAGAGAAAAAGAAAAACATGGAAATGAATGGGTCATTGACAAAATAAGATTGTAAAGACATATGTCAATCCTTGGATAGAATTATTAAAGAGTTTACATGTTCCTAACATTATACAGTACCTTTCCAATAATTGATCACATACTGTAGCATAAAGAAAGAAATCTAAAAAGGCAAAGATAAGCACACTCTTCAGATTGTAAAAATTAAATTATTAATAGTAAATATTACCAAAAGATAAAAGGTAATATCACTCTAAATAACTTATGGATCAAACATAATTCATAGAAAAATAATTATATTTAAAAGGATGGTTGAAATGAAACAATATATGAAAATATCTGGGGTACAACTAAATTAATTACTGTAAGAAAAATATTTGAAACCACAAATTAACAAAAAAAAAGTATATTAATGAACTGAGTGAGCAATTTAAAACAATAAATCAATGGCCCTAAAACAGTAACATAAGAGAAATTTTGAAAGATAGAGAAGAAATAGTGTGTGTATGTATAATTTGTAAAACAAAGAATTATTTTTAAAGACTCAGAAAATTTTCAAATTATTAATTTGGTCAAAAAAAGAAAGGAAAATCAAATTGACAAATAAAAAAAAGAACAAGCTGAATTCCTGAGTCTTAAGGAAATAAAGAAAATTATAAGAAACACTATCCACAATTTTATAGCAATAAAACTAACCCAAATTAATGAATGATCATCTACCAAAAACTAATCCAAATTAATAGAGAAAGAGATCTTAAACAACCCATTATCAGAACAAGAAGTCAAATAATCAATAGATGTAGTATTAGAGAAAATAATCTCTGTTCAACATGATTTCATTGTCCAAATCTAGCAAATAATTAGAAAAAAACTACTGCCTCAATGATTAAAAAAATTCTCTATGATAGAGAAAAAAGACATCTGCATTATATGTGTATATGTGTGTGTATATGTGTATGTATGTATTCCTGAAACCATTATATAAAGCCCAACCTCATTAGTGATTTTTGTCATTGTTATTGTTTTTCAGACCTGTGATTTCATCAAAATAGGAAGCTAAAGATGAGGAATGTCCCTCCAACATTTATCAACAACTGTTTTGCATCATTTATTCTTAGAGAGTTATCAACAATAATGAGAGATTAGTTGATCTAAGTAGAGTTATAACATTAATATGTCAGAGGTTGGACTTGAACCTGTTTTCCTAACTCCAAAGTAGGTTTTCTATTGACTAAGCCATGAGTTCTCTCAATAATGAATATTGATGCAAATATTATAAATATACTAGCAGAGATGGACTAAAGTGATACATTATAAATTATTCATTATAAAAATTGTATTTGTAGAAAATGTACAATGATGGTTCAATATTAGGAATACAAATAGCAGAATTAATCATAAAATTCAAATGATAAAAAGTACATGATTTCATCAATATAATCAGAAATTTATTTTGATAAACTACTTACTAAAACAATTTATATCAATAAAATGCAAAATAAAATATTTAGAATAACCTCCCGGAGCCAAGATGGCTGAATAAAAGGAACTCACTTGAACTCTCCCAAATTCTCCTCCAAACAATTTTAAAATGATGCCTCAAACAAAATTCTGGAGTGACAGAAGAAACGAAAGGTCAGGGTACCATAATTTTTCATCCAAAGACAACTTAGGAGGTCTGCAGGAACAATCTGTCTCACCGCAGTGGTTTTGGGGCCATGGCTTAGGAGCAGATGCATTGTCATAGCAGCAGCTTCTGGATCTCTCAGCATACAGATGTTAAAGGGTTCAGACAAGTGGTGAGAAGGAGATTACAGGGGACATGGAACAGGGCACAGAAGCTTGTTGTATTGCCTATACACAATCCTGGGTCAAGGTTCCAGGGCAAAAAGGAATAGTAGTAGACTTCTGCTTATGTCCCCAGGGGAAGCAGGAGCCCTGGTTAAAGTTCCAGGGTGAAAAGAAGTACTTGTGTTTCCTTTCTAGAAAGCTGGGCTCTTCTCTCTGGTCCAATGTGAAAGAAGCATTATCAATTGCATTTACAAGGCCAGAAGAAGCTAGAGAAGTCACAGTCACCCTTGAGCAGTAGCCATTGTCTTGGTTCCAGAGTGTAGAGGAATGCTTGTGAGGGTTTAGTGGCCAGAGCATAAGCCAAGAGAGCAAAGACTACACCTCTTCTTAGATCATACTACTTTGGAAAAACTGAAAACATTCAGGCCCCCAAAATTATCTCTGAGAACATAAACACATGAAACCTGAAGCTTGGGGCATGTAGCCAGAGTGGCCTTTGTTTTCTTTGAGTGACTCAGCTTACCTCATTGAGCCTCGCTGGGCTATACCTGGGAGCAGAGAACTTCCTGTGTGACCTCTTCCAGGGCAGGAAGTGCAGAGACTCATGGCCTGCGAGCAGAGAACTTCCTGTGTGATGAGTCATGGGGCTGGCTGGGGGGGAGGTGTTAACTCCAGAGCCATGCCTTGTTGGATGTCAACCTAGTCAACACTAGGGGGAGGGGCTAACTCAAGAACTAATCGGCCCTGGTCATTCAGGCGGCGCTTGATGATGTCAAAAACTCTATAAGAGGGGAGAGGACAGCTTGAAGAGCCCCTTTTCCTTTTCTGGTTGGCGCAGCAATGGTGGGGAGCATGACTCGGGGCCAGCCCTTGCTCTCGGGCCGAGCCCAGATGTTGGTTACTATGAATTGTATTGGGTCTGTCTGTTGATATTTGTAATTGGTTTGTATTTTGGTTTTGAGGTTCAGGGTGCTGGTTTGTTTTCCCCCGAACTAAATGAATGTTTTGAACCTCAGGGTGCTGGCTTTTCCCCCTGAAGTACGTGAATGAATCTGTATTTGGTATATCTCTTGATGCTTGTCTCTTTGCTCCCCTGAACTAACTGAATGCTGGCGTTTTTTCCCCTGAACTAAATGAATGTTGTCTGTATGCTAACTGAATGCTGGATTAAAGTAAGCTGGTCAACCCCTTCACTGTGCTTTCCTTGTTTAAGCAGATAAAAAGAACCTGTGCTTTCCCAGTGTCCCGGCAGCCTCCTGGGTGCTGGCTGTGGGGGGATCTTACACCCCCACAGGAGCTGCTAGCTGGGTTGTTAAAACAGGGCAGTTCCCCCTCCCTCCCAGGAGAAGAGTTGAAGTTTACTATAAAGTTAAAAGTCAAGGAAAAGATCAAACAACAAAAAAGAACCTGACCTTAGAAAGTTACTATGGAAACTGGAAAGATGAAAATACAAACCAAGAGGAAGACAATGAAATCAAAGCAGGTGTAGGGGAAGCTTCAAAGCAAGATGTGAATTTGACACTAGCCCAAAAAAGAATTTCTGGAAAAGCCCAAAAAGAATTTTAAAAATCAAATAAGAGAGGTAGAGAATGGAAAAATGGTAGAAAATGGAAAAAGAAATGAGTAAAGCAAGAAAACTATGAAAAGAGAGTTAACAATTTGGTAAAAGAAGGATACCCTGGGAGACAGGATAAGGGAGGGGAAGAATGGGTAAAATTTTTTCACTTAAAAGAGGCACAAAAGGAAGAACTTTTACTGTAATGGGGAAGATGGAGGGGTTGGTCAATACTTGAACCTTACTCTCATTGTATTGGCCAAAAGAGGAAATAACATAAACATTCATTTGGGTATAGAAATCTATCTTAAACAAAAAGGACAAGGTAGGGTATGAGGAGAGGGTGGGGCTGGAGGGTGGAGAAGAACTTATTTTACTTCAGCTCAAGTAAAAAATAAAAAAAAAACGTAGGAGTAGCTATCAAGATCTCTGACAAAGCAAAAGCAAAAATGGATCTAATTAACATAGATAAGTAGGCAAATAGATAATGAAGTAATACCAATGCTAAACATATATGAAACAAGTGGTATACATCCACATTCTTAAAGGAAAAGTTAAATGAGTTATTGGAGGAAATAGAAAAACTCTATTAATGAGGGATTTCAACTGTCTTGTATCAGAACTAGATAAAAAAAAGAAACAAAGGAGTTAAAGAGCTGAACAGAATTTAGAACAGTTAATGTGATAGAACCCTGGAGAAAATTGAATGGAAATAGGAGAGTACACATTTTTTCTTAACTGTACATGACAGCTTCACAAAGCTGACCATGTATTAGGGCATAAAAACCTCATAATCAAATGCAGCAAAGCAGAGTTTTTAAATGCATTCTTTTCAGATCATAATACAATAAAAATTACATTCAATAAAGGGTTATGGAGATGAACATTAGAAATTAATTGGAAACTAAATAATCCTAAAGAATGGGGGAATATGAAAAAAATGGGACACTAATTCACTGTTGGTAGAACTGTGAATCCAACCATTTTGGAGCACAATCTAGAATTGCACCCAAAGAGTTATTAAAATGCCTTTACCTTTTGACCCAGCAATACCACTACTAAGTCTGTTTCCCAAGATGATTAGGGAAAAAGGAAAAGAACCTATACATTTCAAAATATTTACAGTAGCCTCTTCATGGTGGCAAAGAACTAGAAATTATGAGGATGCCCATCAATTGGGGAATGACTGAACAAGTAGTGTGATTCCAACTACTGTTCTATAATAAATGATGAGCTTAATGATCTTAGGAAAACATAGATAGACTTGCATGAAATAGTGAAGAGTGAGATGAGCAGAACCAAGAGAATGAGGTATACTGTAATAACAATATTGTTTGAAGAACTTTGAGTGAATAAGTTATTTGGACTATTATAAATACACAAGGACACATGAAGGAAAATGCTATCTGCAACCAGAAGAAGAACCAAAAAATATGAGTATGTACAGAATCATTTTACATATATATATGCATATTTGTGTCTAACAGTAGCCATATCTAAGGTTGGGGTGGAGAGAGAAATAAAAGAAAAAAAAGAAAGTTACATGATAACTTTATTATATATTCAAAAGGAATAGCAAGTTATACAAAATAGATTTGCAATTTCATACACAATCAACTTTTTATTCTGTTATGGAAATGCTTGTTCTATTTCTTAAGTTCAGAAGAAAATAAATAAAATTTAAAAAAGAATAAGTGGGTTAAAGAACAAATCATAGAAACAGTTTATAGTTTCATTACAATGACAACAGTGAGACAACATAACAAAATTTATGGATGCACCCAAAGCAGTACATAGAGGAAAATTGATATCTCTAAACACTTACATTAATAAAATAGAGAAAGAGTAGATCAATAAATTGGGCATGAAAGTTAAAAAAAAAGTAGAACAAATGATAAATTGAAAAATCCCTAATTAAGTGCCGAATTGGAAATCATGAAAATAAAAGGAGAGATTAATAATATTGAAAGAAAGGAAAAAATTGAACTAATAAATACAACTAAGAGCTGGTTTTATGAAAAAAAAATAAAATAGATAAACCTTTAGTTAATTTGATTTAAAAAAAAAGAAGGAAGGAAATCAAATTATCAGGATCAAAAATAAAAAGGGTGAATTCACTACCAATGAAGAGGAAAATAAAGCAATAATCTGGAGCTATTTTGCCCAATTCAACAAAAACTAAATTTGGAAATGTCCTATTCTACCTGATCACGGGAAAGCCAAAATTTAATTCCATAGAGAAAGAAAATCAGGCATATCCTAAGGCTAAAGGGTGTTTTGGAACTTGAGAGAGAAATATTATCTAAGATTCAGAAATGAGGTAAAGAAAAAAAGTCATCAGGGAGTGAGGTGAGATTTCTCTTCAAAACAAGGCCAAAGATCTTCCCAGGTAGTAAACTATGCCCAGGAGAATGAGGGGAGAGAGCAGAAAGCTGAATTGGAAGCTTTCCCATAATGCAAATGGGGTCAGAAAACTGAGTAAACAATAAAATGTAGGGAACTGTAGCTTAGTAAAGTGTACCCTGAGACATTAGAAGAATATCAGGAAACAGTGGAAAGAGTGTTGGCTTTGGAGTCAAAGGAACTAAGTTTAAATCCAATCTGGGAATTTTGTTGCTAATGAAATCTTGGACAAGTCGCTGCCCTTCCTGTGACCTGAGTTTCCTCACCCATAAAATAAGGGGGTAGGATAAAATGACCTCATTTTAAAACATCTCTACTATCTATCTACCCATCCATCTATCTGCTTGTCCATACATTTGTCCACCTAGCTAACTATTCATCTCTTTATGGAGATCCATCTATCTATCTATCTACCCATCCATCTACCCATCTATCTATCTCTAGCTATATATATACATATATATATATATATATATATATACATATACATACACACATATATACATATATATACACATATATATACATATATATACACATATGGAGAGAGAGAGAGAGAGAATGTATGCATATATATACTTATATATGTATAAATAGAGAAAACCCATCATCTACATCAGTATCTTTATCCATATACAAATCTGTATCTATGTCTACATCTATAGCTACTACCTCTACCTTTATATCTATCTCCTATCTCTCTATGTCCATATATCTATCTATTTATCTATCTATCTATTAACCTAGGGCTCTATAGATTTGTTGAATTTAATAAAATAATGTAATATGTACATATATACATACAAATGATCAAACTGAATTTACTTAAATTCAATAAATATGTACACACACACATATATGTATATATATGTGTGTATATATATGTATATGTATATATATATATACATACCTCTCTGCACTCTTTGACAAAGCTTACCCCACTCTTCTCCTTGAGATTCTCTTCTATCTAGGTTTTCATAACACTGTACTCTTCTGTTTCTCCTCCAACCTGACAACTCTTTTTTAGTCTTTGCTAGATCTTCATCCAAAGTGTCTCACAGGGCTCTGTCCTTTTCCACCTCTATCCTAATCCACCTGATGATCTCCTCAGCTCCTGTGGATTCAATTTTCATATCTACATTGATGATTTTCAGATCTACTTATCTATTCCTATCATTTCTTCTGACCTTCTGTCTTACATCTCCAACTACCTATTGGATATCTGGAACTAGATGTCTCTAAAACATTTTAAACTCAACATGTCCAAAATAAAATTTATTATCTTTTCTTCATCCTCCCTTCTGAACTATTACTATTGAGCACACTACCATTGTTCTAGTCATGCTGGCTAGAAACCAAATGTCATCCTCAACTTCCCATTGTCTTTCTCATCCAATAACCATTCTATTGACAAGTCTTATAGATTCTACCTTCCTGAAGTCTTTTATATGCACTTCTTCTCTCCTCTAGCACTATCATCATCTAAGGCAGGCCTTCCTCACCCATGTTTAGATTCTTGCAATAACCTTCTGGTTGATCTTCTTGCCTAAAGCCTTTCTCTACTGCAATCCATTATTCATTCAGCTGTCTACATATCTTTCAAAGCAAAGCACAAGGCTGACCATATCATCCCTTACACACACATACACACACACACACACACACACACACACACACACGCACACTCAATAAATTTCAGTAATTCCCTATTCACTCCAGAATTAAATACAAAATCCTCTGGTGGGATTCAAAATTCTTTAAAATTTTTTCAAAATTCCTGCACAACCCTCCCACTATTCCAGTCTTCTTATACCTTACTCAACTCCATCTATTCACTGATCCTGTAATACTGTGCTTCTTCTTCTTCCTTGCACGAGAGACTTCACATCTAAACCCAGGTGTTTTCACTGGCTATTCGTACCTAGGATTTGCTCCCTTTGTCTCCACATCTTGGCTTACCTTGTTTCTTTCTAGTCCCAGATGAAATCCAGCTTTCTATTAGAATACTTTTCTGATCCCCCTTAATGCTACAATTTTCCTTTTGTTGATTCTTTCCAATTTAACTTGTTTGTACATTGTTGTGTGTTTTCTTTCTTATTAGATATTGAAGACTTTGAAAGCACGGACTGCCTTTCACCTTTATGTTCTTAGCACTTAGCACACGATATAGCTTATAGTAGGCACTTAAAAATGTTTATTGATTGATTAGGTTACAAGTAGGGCAAATGCATTCCCTCTCCTATCTAGTAGCTTACATTCTAATGAAGGAAACAACATGTAAGGAATGATGAACATATAATTTATACATACATACCCATATATATATATATACATATATTATACATATATATATATAAGTGTGTATATATGTGTGTGTAGGATATATACATTGTAAATGGAAGGTAATCATCCTATAGTTTCCAGAATTTTTTTTTAAATTGTGTGAGTTTTATCTTGTTAGTGATAAAACAGTTATATGCAAATAAACTAATGGAACATGATGGTTTAGTTTTGGTACAATCTATTAATAAATTCCCAAAATCTTACAAAATATTGCAAAATCTTACAATCTTCTTACAAGATTATTTTTGAAATTTTTATCTTCACATTTATATTTTATCAGTTTTTAATAAATAAAAGATTTTTTCTCTGCCTCTTTAAATCATTACACTATTCACATACAAAAGAGGCATCACTCTGCATCCTTTATAATGTGATTTAAGGCTGTATGGTACAGTTCATTTTCTGTCCCTAACTACTTATATTCCAAATTAAATCTGTATTTCTTTATACATGGATTTTAAGAGTTTTTTATTCAACTAAGGTTTCTTTTTCCATTTTTCAGGAATTGAACTGTTCATCTATGAAAGAAGTAAAAGCTTACATCACCTTTTACCAGCTTTTTAATTTTTCCTTTATGCCAAATTAATTTTATGCCTTTTCTCAGCATCAAATGGATCCATATGAAGGGGCACTATCTTAAAGCAATAGCACCTTGCATGCCAAAAGGGGAAAAAAAGGAAAAAATTGCCAGGAACAAGGACAAGTCATTGGCCATGTGCTTGCTTTGAAAAATAACCATTAATGTCTCTACTGGGGGGAAATCCTCCACTGTCTGTGTGCTCTTATGAACTTTCCCCCCCCAAAAAAATCCACAAAAAGATAGAAGAAAAAGAAGAGTTGAAAAAGTCCCAAGTCTACCATGATTACTCCTTTTATATACATGAAAAGGTGACTCCTCTGACAAGAATATTTTTTTCCCAAGAAAAGGAGGCAGTCAATTCGTCTTGGGGGATACCTCAGACACTGAAGTTCACCCTTTAGTAAGCACCAAGGGCCCTATGCTTATCATCTATAGCAGAGGTTCTTAAACATTTTTGGGTCACAAGGTCCTTTGACAGTCTGATGAAACTTATGAAATCCTTCTCAAAATTTTGTTTTTAAGTGCATAAAATAAAATACTTAGGATTACAGAAGAAATCAATTATGTTGGAAAAAAGAGCTGTAGAAAGATATAATCAAAAGTTCCAAATAAAAACTTCCCACTTCATAAGATTAACATGTTATTTGGGGAGATGTAACCCATTGCCCTTAGTGCCACAAGTTTTACGCAGTATCCCTGCCAAGTTCATCAAATTGACCAGGCAAATCCTTTGATCATCCTCTTATACTGGGAAGAACAAAACAGGAATTTGGGATCTAGGGGTAATTTGCTTGCTAAGCCCAAACTTTTTTTTAATTGAGCTGGCACTTTTATGAAATGTTTATTTAACAGGTCAACCTTCCACCTGCCCAAACTGGAGTTTCTTCTTATTTCCATGCTGTGTTGGGTAATGACAAAAACAGCTGCTAACAAAGCTGAGCAGAACAAACTATTTCAAGACAGTATGGCTAAAAGCAACTTTAGCTTTGATTTTTCTTTCTAAAGGCAACATATATATATATATATATATATATATATACATACATATATATACGTGTGTGTGTGTGTGTGTGTGTATACACACTCTCTACAGATCATGATAATGGTTTAGACACACTAAAGAAGTTCAAGTGAGATCTGACAAAAGGCACACCCTGGAACCATAAAGGTGATTTGAGCTGCTTCTGGGGCTCTCATTGCCCCATCTTCTGGCCACTGGTTGAGTGTTGAGGGAGAACCTTGCCTAATGCCAAGGAAAGGGAAAGGAAGCAATGCAGGTTCACATTGGAAGGGCTATTCACAGGAACCAATAGGCAGAAAAGTGGCATCCATTAGACACTGCTCAGGGTGGCCACCCCAGGGAGGACTTCCCTTTTAGGTCCACCTTGTCGAAGGTCACTTTGCTGGAAAGAGACATGTTGGAAGTGAGGAGATCACGGGGCAGCTGTGGCTGCGGCTGCAACTGGAGCTCAGGCTGCCGGAGGTAGAGAGCGCTTTGCACACCGGGGTCAGCCCCTGTTGCCTAGTGCTCAGTGCTGTGCACTGAGCCCAACCTTTTAAACTAAAGAGTAAGGGATTGATAATTCCTCCCAGTTCTTCCTAAAGTGGTATTGGTGGTGGGGACAGAAATTATTCAGTAATGTTTTTGACACAGTAGTTCTAGAAAGAACCATTGCTTAGAATCTCTAGAGTCTATCAACACCCTCTCTACATTCTCAATCGTCCCATCCAACTCTAAATTCTTCTTTTCTGTCCTTTTTAATCTCCTCTTCACCCAGGGAAGGAAATGATCTTTAATCTCTGTTTCCAAGGGTCTAACACAATGGCATATATATCCTTAGGTGATATATGATATTTTAATGATGGTCATAATGACCATCTTTTGTATCATAGCTATGAATTTCCACAGTCACTGTTCTAGATTTTTTTGTCATTTGAATTTCCTAGAATATGGTTCATTTTTTGGCAAGGAGGGGAGGAGGAGGGAGAGAGGGAAGGGAGGGAGGGAAAGAGAGATGTTGCACATAGAAAGGAAATTTCCAGGCTAAGCTCCTTGTGAACATAGTTCCCAAGTTGTATTGCTCACTGGCTCTCAGGTTTTTCAGATCCTCATTCATATGTTCTATGTCCTACCTTTCAGTAACATGGTTAGTAAGTATCAGAGTTAGGACTCAAGTCAGTAAGTTTTTCTTTAGTAAATGTTAAGGATGGTACAAAGGTTACACTTGAGAATCTGCAAACTCTTGAAAATTTGGTGTATTTGGTTCTGAGTTACTTGAATTTTTTTCAATTTATCATGAAAAAGGATTTCAATGTCTTCCATTCTGTGAAAAGTGCTAAGCCACTAAGTATAGATGAATGTTATGAGTCCAACAAACTGAAAATATACATCTAGGATATACATTGGCTTGTAAATCAAATACTAATACAAATATCCCAATTCATTTCAAGTAAAAGTTGATGCCTGTAGATTTAATCTTTGAGGGAACTTTTTTAGTTCTTAAACATTCATATTAACAACCATTTTTCTCAGATGGAAATCAAAAGTATTGCCTTGGGCCCCAATGTAACATGGAACTGAATGTTTTATTTCTAAGGTCAAAGCAATTTAAATGATACATTTTAAGTTATATCTGTGCCACCACTGAGCTGCAGAAAAGGGTTGCTACAAAGCCATACTAGTTAAATTACCAAGTGTACACTAATGAAGCAATGTTGAATTTTTTATTGCCTGAATAAGCTACATGATGGCTGTGGGAACTGTGAGCTTCGGCTATATACAACAAATATGTACTGCTCTACCTCTCTCAATATTCCCCTCAGAAGGCATCATTAACTAGGTATTTTATTTTCTTTTGTGAGGTGGAGGTGGGAGTAAAATTAAAGGAATATCAAATAGTTAGACTCATTTCAAGTTATAATCAAACAGTGCATTTAAATCAAACCAGGCCCAGACTTTTGGATCATGTGAGCAACAAGATATGGACTCAATGTCTTATCTTATCGATCCCCACAACTTCACAAACCTTTCCAAAAGAGAAATTTTCTATCAAAAACAAAGCAGCATCAACTGTTTTCATGGTCTGGGACATCCAGACTCCAAAGGAAGGTAAAAAAAATCCCCCACACCCAGGAATTAATGATAACTGACCCTGAGCTCACTCAGTTTCTCCTCCACACCTCTCATTCTACCACCAGCATGGCTGCACTAGGCTTAAATCAAAACTTACCCCTAAACCTCAGGTCCACTTTCCTCTTTCCATTGTGGGGAGACTCTGACTTCAGGCTCTAGAAGTTTGCTCAGCAGCCAACTTGATCACAGCCCTCCAAGAGCAAAAGCTTGCTGGGGGCTGCAAGCAGGAAGCACTGGTGCCAGGGTAAATAATTTCTAAATTGCAATGTTAGGCAATTTAGAAAAACCTGGAAAGACTTAAATAAACTGATGGAAAGTGAAGTGAGTAGAACACTCTACACAGTAGCAACAATGTTGTGTGATGATCAGCTATGAATAACTTATCAATGATCCAAGACAATTCCAAAGGACTCATGATGGAAAATTCTATCCACATTCAGAAAAAGAACTGATGAAGTCCGAATGCAGCTCAAAGCATACTGCTTTCACTGTATCTTTTTTTGTATTTTTTTTCTTTTTGGTCTATTTCTTCTTTCACAGCATGATTAATATGGAAATATGTTTTATATGATTGCACACATATAACCTATTTAAATTTCCTACCATTCTAGGGAGGGGGGTTGTTGTCCTTTGTTCTCGAAGAGGAACAAAATGACATCATGTTAGAATCAAGTTTCAATGTGTCCGACTGTGGCTGATCAGACCAATACAAGCTCAGAATGCTCTACTACAGGTTGAGCACAAATAGTCTGTGTGAACATTTGGGATGGATACTCTAATTTTTCACATCCTGCGTTTCCTTTGACCTGTTTCAATTCTGCTTTGCTCGCAGAGCACAGCACCTTCTCTGATGTGGGCATGCCATTCTGATGGATCCTGTGCCAGTGTCTCCCATGTCACTCGACGAATTCCAAAGTTCTTAAGAGAGGTCTAGAGAGCATCCTTGTATTGTTTCTTCTGACCACCACGTGAATGCTTGCCATGTGTGAGTTCTGCATAAAATAGTCTTTTTGGCAAGTGTGTGTTTTGTATTCCAAGAACGTGGCCAGCCCATCACAGTGGCACTCTCTGAAGCAGAGTTTGGATACTTGGCAGTTCAGTGTGAATAAGGATCTCAGTGTCTGGTACCTTATCCTGCCGGGTGATCTTCAGAATCTTCCTAAGACAATTCAAATGGAAGCGATTCAGTTTCCTGGCATGGTGCTGGTAGATTTTACAGGTTTCACAAGCATACAACAATGAGGTCAGCAACACAGCTCTGTAGACCTTCAGTTCAGTCAAATACCTCTTTGCTCCCATACTTTCCTTCGGAGCCTCCCAAACACTGAGATAGCTCTGTCAATGCATGCATCAACCTCGTTATCAAGGTGTACATCCCTGGAAAGTACATTACGAAGGAAAGTGTGATGGCTGTCTATCCCTTTTCAGGGATGCTTTTCCACCTTTTGTGTCCACCTGTTCCACCCAACCTGTGGCTACAAGACACTGTGTCATGCGCAGTTGCCACATCCAGGCAAACTGTTAGGAAGGGTGAGGGGACAAAGGGAAGGAGAAAATTTGGAACTTAATTTTTTTGTTGGATTATTTATCTTTTATTTATTTATTTAATATTTTTAGTTTTCAGCATTGATTTTCACAAGAGTTTGAATTACAAATTTTCTCCCCATTTCTATCCTCCCCTCTCTCCAAGACGGCATATATGCTGGTTGCCCTGTTCCCCAGTAAGCCCTCCTTTCTGTTGCCCCACTCCACCCAACCCCTTTTCCCTTACCTTCTTGTAGGGCATGATAGATTTCTATGCCCCATTGCCTGTATATCTTATTTCTCATTTGCATGCAAAAACTTTTTTTTGAGCATCTGTTTTTAAAACTTTGAGTTCCAAATTCTCTCCCCTCTCCCCTCCCCACCCACCGCCTCTAAGAAAGCAAGCAATTCTACATAGGCCACATGCGTATCATTATGTATTCCACAATACTCATGTTGTGAAAGACTAACTACATTTTGTTTCTTCCTATCCTATCCCCCTTTATTCAATTTTCTCCCTTGACCCTGTCCCTTTTCAAAAGTGTTAATTTTTGATAACCTCCTCCCCCTATCTGCCCTCCCTCCTATCGTCCCCCCTTTTTTCATCTTCTTCCTCCTTCTTTCCTGAGTGTGTATGTTATTCCCTCCTCAGGGTCAATTCCAATGAGAGCAAGATTCACTACTTCCCCGTCACCTGCCCCCTCTTCCCTCCCAACAGAAATGCTTTCTCTTGACACATTTATGCAAGATAATTCACCCCATCCTATCTCTCCCCTTCTCCCTCTCTCAATATATTCCTCTCTCATCTTTTAATCTGATTTTTTTAGATATCATCCTTTCATATTTGACTCACCCTGTGTCCTCTGTCTCACTATATATGTATATTCCCTTCAGCTACCCTAATATTGAGGTCTCATGAATTAGACACATCATCTTTCCTTGTAGGAATGTAAACAAAACAGTTCATCTTTAGTAAGTCCCTTATGATTTCTCTTTCTTGTTTACCTTCTCATGTTTCTCTTGATTCTGGTGTTTGAAAGTCAAATTTTCTATTCAGCTCTGGTGTTTTCACTGAGAAAGCTTGAAAGTCCTCTATTTTATTGAAAATCCATATTTTTCCTTGGAGCATGATACTCAGTTTTGCTGGGTAGGTGATTCTTGGTTTTAAGCCTAGCTCCATTGACCTCAGGAATATCATATTTCAAGCCCTTTGATCCCTTAATATAGAAGCTGCTAGATCTTGTGTCATCCTGATTGTGTTTCCACAATACTCAAATTGTTTCTTTCTGGCTCCTTGCAGTATTTTCTCCTTTATCTGGGAGCTCTGGAATTTGATGACAATGTTCCTAGGAGTTTTCTTTTTGGGATCTTTGTCAGGAGGCGATCAGGGGATTCTTTCAATTTCTATTTTACCCTCTGGCTCTAGAATATCAGGGCAGTCCTCCTAGATAATTTCTTGAAAGATGATATCTAGGCTCTTTTTTTGATCATGGCTTTCAGGTAGTCCAATAATTTTTAAATTATCTCTCCTGGATCTATTTTCCAGGTCAGTGGTTTTTCCAATGAGATATTTGACATTGTCTTCCATTTTTTCATTCCTTTGGTTCTGTTTTGTAATATCTTGATTTCTCATAAAGTCATTAGCTTCCACTTGCTCCAATCTAATTTTTAAGGTAGTATTTTCTTCAGTGATCTTTTGGACCTCCTTTTCCATTTGGCTAATTCTGCCTTTCAGGACATTGTTCTCCTCATTGGCTTTTTGGAGCTCTTTTGCCATTTGAGTTAGTCTATCTTCAGTATTTTTTTTAGGTCTCCTTTAGCATGTCATTGACTTCTTTTTCATGGTTTTCTTGCACCACTTTCATTTCTCTTCCCAATTTTTCCTCCATTTCTCTCACTAGCTTTTCCAAATCCTTTTTGAGCTCTTCCATGACCTGAGACCAGTTCATGTTTTTCTTGGAGGCTTTTGATGTAGCCTCTTTGACTTTGTTGACTTCTTCTGGCTCTATGTTTTGGTCTTCTTTGTCAACAAAGAAAGATTCCAAAGCCTGAGTCTGAATCTGAGTCTGTTTTCACTGTCTGGCCATGTTCCCAGCCAACTTACTTGACTCTTGAGTTTTTCATCAGGGTATGACTGCTTGTAGAGTATAGAGAAATTTGTCCCAAGCTTGAGGGGTTGCACTGTTGTTTTCAGAGCTACACAGCAAGCTCTGCCACATCAGTGCTACTCCTCCCCAAAGAACCACCAACCCAGACTGCAACTCAGATCTAAGCTGGCTCTGCACTCCCACTTAGATCCGCCACTTAATTCCTCCCACCAGGTGGGACTGGGGGTGGAAGCAACTGCAGCTGTAGTTCTGTCCTCAAAGCTACACCACCTCTGCTGCCCCCAGGGTGGTGGCTGAACCATGAACTCCTTTCATTCTGTCCCAGAAGCATTCCCCACAAACCTTCTCTGTTGTCTTTGGTGTTTGTGGGTTGAGAAGTCTGGTAACTGCCACAGCTCACTGATTCAGGGTCCTAGGGCCTGTTCTGCCTGGCTCCCTGTCTGGTTGGTACAGATGAAGCCAATGCTGGGCTCTGCTCCCCTCTACTTCCAGCTCCATGGGATAGATGTAACCCAGCGACCATCCAGGCTGTCCTGGGCTAGAACCCTGCTTTCCTCTGCTATTCCGTGGGTTCTGCAGCTCTAGAATTTGTTCACAGCCATGTCTATAGGTATTTGGAGGGTCCTGGGTGGGAGCTCACACAAGTCCCTGCTTTCCAGCTGCCATCTTGGCTCCGCCCCCAATTTAGAACATTTTTAAAATTTGAAACTTTGGGTTTGTTTGTTTGGAGGTAATCTATGTATTCTTTCAAATGTAATTTCATCTTTGATGTTTGGAAGTTCTAGACAGTTTTCTTCTATTATTTCTTTCATTATGATAAGGTTTTTTGTCTTCCTGTGCTCTTTTGGGAAACTTATTTTCCTATGTTGTCTCTGTGCATCCTGTCTTTGAGTTCTGTATGTTTTGCTTGCATAATTAGCATATTTTCTTTTAACATTATTAGTTTTCTTCTCTCCTTCTAGGTTGCCCTTAAGTTGTTTGCAATCTTTTATTCGCTCATTTTTTGGAGAGGGTGGGTGAGTGAGGTTTGCCATTGCAAATTCAAGTTTTTCTATTATTTTCATTATTT
The DNA here is from genome assembly GCF_011100635.1 of Trichosurus vulpecula. Lineage (NCBI taxonomy): Eukaryota > Metazoa > Chordata > Mammalia > Diprotodontia > Phalangeridae > Trichosurus > Trichosurus vulpecula. Next base: position 274,260,727 of record NC_050573.1, on the reverse strand, counting down.
TTGCTATGTAAGACATAAATTCTGTTGCCATAATTCTTATATATATATATGTGTGTATGTTTATATGTGTGTGCATATATATATATATATATATATATATATATATGTATATATACATATATATGTATCAACAGAAGGCACAGGGTGAGTTGAATATGAAGGGATGATATTTAAAAAAAATCAAATTAAGGGATGAGAGAGGAATATATTAAGAGAGGGAGAAAGGGAGAGATAGAATAGGGTAAATTATCTCACATAAAAGTGGCAAGAAAAACCATTGGGTTGGGAGGGAAGATGGGGCAGGTGAGAGGGAATGAGTAAATCTTGCTCTCATCAGAATTGACCCTGAGGAGGGAATAAACTACACACTCAACTGGGCATCTTACCCTACAGGAAAGAAGGAGGAAGGGGATAAAAAATGGGGGATGACAGAAGGGAGGGCAGATAGGGGGAGGAGGTAATCAAAAGCAAACACTTTCGAAAAGGGACAGGGTCAAGGGAGAAAATTGGATAAAGGGGGATAGGATAGGAAGATGCAAAATATAGTTAGTCTTTCTCAACATGAGTATTGTGGAAAGGTTTTGTATAATGATACACATGTGGCCTATGTTGAATTGCTTGCCTTCTTAGGGAGGGTGGGTGGGGAGGGGAGAGGGGAGAGAATTTGGAACTCAAAGTTTTAAAAACAGATGCTCAAAAAAAAGTTTTTGCATGCAACTAGGAAGTAAAGATATACAGGCAATGGGGCATAAAAATCTATCTTGCCCTACAAGAAAGTAAGGGAAAGGGGGATGGGGGAGGAGTGGGGTGACAGAAGGGAACAGGGAATGGGGCAATCAGAATATATGCCATCTTGGAGTGGGAGAGGGTAGAAATAGGGAGAAAATTTGTAATTCAAACTCTTGTGAAAATTGTAGGGCAAAATATTAAATAAATAAAAAAATTTCTAAATAAATTATGTTCTAAATCACAATAATAATACAGATACAAATCAAAACAACCCAGAGGTTGTTTTGCACCTTGCAAATTAATCACAATGACCAAAAAATGGCAACAATCAGTGTTGAGTGGCTGTAGAAGGACAAGCCTGCTAATAGATTGTTGGTTGTGCTATGAAAATGTATGAAGTTTTAGAAAGCAATTTTAAATTATGCAAATAAAATAACTACAATGTCAATACCTTCTTACCCAGAGACTCCATTCCTTAGTGTATACCCTAAGGAAGCTATTGATAAGAAAAAAGTCCCCATATACTCGAAATATTTAAAGCAACACTTTTTTCTGTTAGCTAAAAATTTGAAACAAATTGAATGTTGATAGACATCAATTGAGAAATGATTAAGCAAAGTACATAAATCTAATGGATTATTACTGTGCCACAAGAAATTGTACGTATGATGAATAAAGAGAAGCATGGAAAGATCCATATGAACTGATGCAGACTAAAATAAACAGAGCCAAGGATACAGTATACACTGTGACTTTAACAATGTAAATAGAAAGAATGACAAACAAAAAATTAAAAGTAAATTCAACAAAATTATAAAGATCAAGTGAGATTCAATGAAGAGATGAGAAAGAAACTTTACCCTACCCCTTTGTGGAGGTGGGAGGTCCACAGGTGTTACTTATTGCATATTTTTTGGATTTTTGCAATGTAGCAATCAGTTGTGGTAACTTTTTTTTCCTTTTCCCCTCAAAGAAAATGTTTGTCATAGGGCATGTCTTTCTGGGAGGGGAAGAGGAAAGATATATAGGACATTGTAGCGACATAAGGAACAAAAATATCAATGAAATTAATTTTAAAAATTAGGACAAATCAATCTAGGCAAGTCCACACAATGCCTGCTTACTTATACATCAAGACATAAATGTTCCTGTGATCACATTGAGGTGGCTATTCCTAATGGAACTTGATCAAAACTCATCCATACCTCCTTATCCTGTGCAACTCATGTCGCTGCCTTCTTTTAATGTCCCCATAGGGAGCATACCCAACAGGAGTTTTGTATCATTGTGGGGGTAACTATGGTGTGTGTGTGTGTTTCTTGGTTCATTCTTGGTTTTACTCCATTACTTGAGTACAAGTAATCGTTGACAATATCCTACTTTCTATCATACATCTTTTTATCATCCTCTAGAAGATTCTTCCAAGATTGCAGCATTCCTTGATTAGAAGTCATATAGAAACTAAAATTGAATAATAACCTAATTATCTGTGATTTCATCAATATGGAAACTCCTTCTACCACATAACTGCAACATATAAGACTTAATAAACAAAATCAAAGAAGTTGCCTGGAACATGGCATGATTAAGTGACTTTTCCAGAGCCACATAGCTAGTAAAGGAATTCAAACCCAGGTCTTCCTGATTTGAGGTTCAGAATTCCATCCTCACTATGCTATACTACTTTTGCCACCAGTGCCATGGGCACCAGAAGAATATTTCAGTTAAAAAAACTGGTAAGGTGGGAGGGGGGTGGGTTAAAAGGAACAGATTTGCATAGTTGCAAACACTGTTCAATATCTAATTGCAATAAGGACTACTCTCTCCTAAACAATTCTGGGAGATGAGAAAGTTGGCATATAGTTACTGGTGTCTTCTCTATCATTTTTTAATCTTTAATTTTTTTATTATTTAATATTTTTAGTTTTCAACATTGATTTTCACAAGATTTTGAGTTACAAATTTTCTCCACATTGCTACACTCCCTCCCACCCCAAGATGGCATATGTTCTGATCGTCCTTTCCCCCAGTCTGCCCTCCCTTCTATCACTCCACTCCTCCCCCTTATTCCCTTTCCCCTTACTTTCTTGTAGGGCAAGATAGATTTCTGTACCCCTTTGCCTGTATATCTTATTTCCCAGTTGCATGTAAGAACAACTCTTTTGTGCATTTGTTTTTAGAATTTTGAGTTCCAAATTCTCTCCCTTCTTCCCTCACCACCCACCTTCCTTGAGAAGGCAAGTAATTCAACATACGCCACACATGTATCATTATGCAAAACACTTCCATAACAATCATGTTGTGAAAGACTATGTTTCCCTCCATCCTATCCTGTCCCCCCTTTTCAATTTTTTCCCTTGACCCTGTCCCTTTTCAAAAGTGTTTGCTTTTAGGGGCAGCTAGGTGGCACAGTAAGTAGAACACAGGCCTTGGAATCAGGAGGACCCCAGCTCAAATCCAGACTCAGACACTTGACATGCTTACTAGCTGTATGACCTTGGGCAAGTCACTTAACCCCAATTGCCCTGCCTTCCCCCCTCCAAAAAGAAGTGTTTGCTTTTGATTATCTCCTCCCCCAATCTGCCCTCCATTCTATCATCCCACCTCTCTTATCCCCTTCCCCCCTATTTTCTCCCTATCACTTTTTGCCAATAGATGGTAAATAAAAGTAGTCAATAAACATTAATTAAGCACTTATTATTATATGTTGGGCACTGTGCTAAGCACTAGAGATATAAAAACAGACAAAAGATAGTCTCTGCCCTCCAGAAGCTCACAATCTAATGTAATACCATCTGTGTATAGTAATAACATCATACAGTAATATCATTTGTGAATTTGTATTATCCAAATACTCCCTTTCAGCTATTTTAATAATCTATCCCTCAGCACTCTCAAAATTGTGTCACCTCCAGTTTGGATATCTTCTATATATACATTGGTATGGCCCAGCTGCTCTTCTTATCTTTGTTTTCTCTAATGTCACTTCCATGACTTAACTTTTCAATAAATAATGTTTCATTCCTTAGACTAAGAAGCTCAATTTCCTGTGAGCTCTTTGAGGGCCAGACTTTGGACACTTAGCAGCATGGCTTCTCACTGGCATCAGTCATTAGTTGTATGACAGTTCGTCAACATGCCATCCAATAATAAATGAGTTCCAATCAATTACAAATGATTGCACATCATTTTACATCAATCAACAAGGATGGTTCTCAATGTGATAAGAAGGTATGGGGGTGATGTCAATTACAGCAAGCTGATGTTGTTCTCTGATTGCACATTCTTTATATGTATTATAAGCATCTGAGTCATACTGTGGCAGTTTTGCACATGACCGGTGAAAATAGAAGCAAAAATATCAAATGAGGAGCAAAGGTGTTAGAATTAGCAATACATGTTATATAAATACTAGTTAGAAACATTAAAAATGTATGGATTTATGCATTCAGAAAGACCCTAGCATTTTACCAAGAAAGTAAAAAATGTATGTGTGTTAGTGAAGGTAAAGGATGAGCTGGTCAGATATCTGAAACAATAACCATAGCTCCAGAAAATTCAATTTACGTTTCATTTGCAGTAGCTAACAAGTTGACTTTGGAATTATTTGTAACATGATGTCAGGAGTAGATTAGAAAATTCTACCAAAGATGCAAGAAATCAAATAAAGTTAATATAAAGATGAAAAGCAGCAATGATGGAAGTAGTGGAGTGAAGTAGAAAAGGCACTTAAGTGGGTATTTGAAGACGAGTTTTAGTACCAGCCCTGCCACTAACACATTCTGTAACACTGCTCAATTCACTTTTGCTCTATGGGTTTCACTTTCTGAATTTATAAAATGAAATTGGACTTAATCATGTTGAGGTCTCATCCATCTCTGGGATTCCAAGTAGATACATTGTATCTATTGGAACTCTAAAAGAAGTACTTCTACAAATCAAAAAAACTAAATTGCAACTCAACCTAGAAGTTCATGGGGGCAAATTCATTAATTCTTCTAAATCAGTGGTTCACAAAATGTTTTATGTTGGTAGTAGTCTTCTGTAGTGTTTATATTTATAGACAACTAAGATGATGATGGTTCCTAGCATGCACTGGTGCATCTCTCTGGGTCCCTATACAAAGCAGACCTATTCTTTACATTTGCCCATTTGTTCCTATGAATTTGTTTTTGTTGGTTTGTTAGGTACGATGCAAAAATGAATTGACTAACTTCTCCATCACTTTCATTTAAGTGACATAAAGACTCAATAAAGATTGACAGCTATCATTCAGTAGTAATCAGGCTTCACCTATTTAATCACTGCAAACCAAGACAATATAGCAGAAAAAGCAAAAAATGGAGGAATCACTGATTTGGTAGTCATTAAATTCTACAAACTATTCCATTTAAGAATTGGTATTTTTTTTCTCACTGAAACCAGAGGATTTGGATCATATTAACTAGACATTAATTAACATGGTGAATAGAAATGATATGGAAGAATGAGGATGTTGAGATACTCTTTAATGTCTTTTTGCCTCTTTTTACTGTGATTCTATGAGAGGGAGAAATAGAAATGTAATAATGAGAACTAAATTATTTGTTTTCTAACTAACAAAACTGCTTAGACTCAAGGAGGAAAACTACGCACAATAGGCTGAAGTTTCAGAGTGGTATATTTCTATTCAGTATAGAAAGAAACTTCCCAACATTAGGATTGCAGGGCAGTGGAGGGGGCTACCTCAAGAGGTAGTGGATTAGCCATCACTGGAGGTTTTCAAAGGCTAGATGATCACTTGTCAGGGATGTTGTATGCAGGATTCCTGTTCAAATATGAATTGGACCAGCTTATCTCAAATCCATTCCAGTTCCAAGATTATGATTCTGTTAACATTTCAATATTTCAAAAGATCTATGATTTAAGCTTATGTTGGGACTCATTGACAACCTCTGTGCATTAGTAATTCTCTTGATGAGTAGCTATGCCAATCACCCACTCCACCCCAAAATTTAATCATCACCAAGTGATAATCCTACACAAGTTTCTCTTGGTGAACTTCTCCAAACTGAGTTAATCTGCTCCTTGGATGAGATTCATTGTCTATCACCAGACCCATACTTAACAACTTTCCATATCAAAAGGAATTGCCACAGAGCTTTCACTCAGTTGATAATCTTTGGAAAACCAGGATTACTTCCAAATCATTTTGGAGATCTAAATAGGTAGGACCTGAATTCTAATGTGCTAGATAGAACACTTGATATAAAATAGAGCTAAAACCAAGTCTGACAACTTTTTATCAGTCCTCCTTCTTGACTTCTCTACAGTTGCTTTGTTCTGTTTTTACATGGCTAATTTTTCTTGTCCTCCCAGAAAATCTCTTTTCTTTGCATTTTCATGACACCAGTCTCTCCTGGTTCTCCTTCTGCCTACCAGGCTATTCCTCAGGCTCTTTTATTGGAACATCATCCACACCACACCCCCCCAAATTTAGGCATACCCCAATCCTATCTTGGATCCTCTTCTTTCCTTATATTATCTCATTTAATGACCTCACAACTTTCATGAGTTCATCATCTCTATGCAGATAATTCTCAAATCTATAATCTAACTCCAGTATCTCTCCAGACTCACATAACCAATTGTCTATTAGAAATGTCAAATTGAATGCTCCATAGGCATCTCAAACCCAATATGTCCAGAACAAAATTCATTATCCTTCCCTCTACATCCATACTTTTTTTGAACTTTGTGATTTCTGTCTAAAGCAGCACTATTCTTCCAGTAACTCTGGTTGAAAGTCTCAGAGTCATTCTCAATTCTCCACTCTCAGTCCCCCCAAAATTAATCAAATTTGGTCTGTTTTTCCTCTACTATTGTAGAGGATGTATGTATATCTCCATGCATGTATATCTGTAACAACAATACTGCTAGCAGCTGTTGTGGGGGTGAAAGACTGATAACACTAACACACAGAAGGGCTGCTAGCACAGGTCCTTTGATCTTCTTTTCTAAGGAAAGCAACTTTAAGGGGTTAACAATCTTACTTGAATTAAACACACATATACCATTCACTCAGTTCTGGGGAAAAAGTCAACACACTGAACTTCAGAGCAAATACAAACAGAAATTACAAACAGATCCACAGACCAGCTTTTATCTCACTGACCAAATCACAATACATACATAGTTACCAGAAAGAAGCACCAACACTTGGGTTTTCAAAGAGGTGGGGATAAAAGGGGGCTGCTTCAATGGCTACCCAGGTTCTCGTCACCAACACTCTTTCAATGAGTCTGCCTCCAAAGGCAAAATGCTAACCTCTAGGTTTATATACACTTGTTCAGGGTCAAAGGGCACCACAACCATGTGACCTAAACTCACATGACTTAGGCCTTCCCTTGATGGGTCATCAAAGACTCCCAATTCAATCAAAGATTCTTTAGTGCTGAGAAGCTCTCCAAAATAAAGACAACAAAATGTCTACTTTGTTTGCCATAACATTTGAAAAGCAAAACTCTTCAAAGGTACTTGATTACCTCAGCACTCCAAAGGATAAAACAGTAAAAAGTCTGGTTACCATAATTACCTAATTACCCTAATTACCATAACAATATCTCCCTCTCTTTACTCATATACCTATATCCTAATTCAAGCCCTCATCACCTCCCAACTAGACTGTTGTGGGGATCAATTAATTTGTCTTCCATCTCTGATCTCTCCACTACAATACTGAGTGGTATTGTAATTTTCCTAAAGCACAGGTCAGGTGATGTCACTCTCTGGTTCAATAAACTCCTGTGGCTAAACATTATCTCTAGAATGAAATATAAATTTCTCTGTTTGGCATTGAAGGGACTTCACAACATGGACTTGTTCTGCCTTTCCAGATTTATTATATACCAGATTCCTTTAAAAATACTATTTTCTAGCCAAACTATCCCTAATACCTGTTCCTTATACACAACACTATCCCTAATTTATTATATACCAGATTCCTTTAAAAATACTATTTTCTAGCCAAACTATCCCTAATACCTGTTCCTTATACACAACAATCTTCCATTTCTGTGTCTTTGCATTGGCTGTCCCCCATTCTGGAAAGGTTCTGCCTCCTCAAACACACCTCCTAGGACCCATAGTTTTCTTCAATATTTGTCTCTGGCAAGCAGGAGGTGAAAGGGAATGAGTGAATCTTACTCTCATTGTATTTGGCTTAAGGAGGGAATAACATACACACTCAATTGGGTATCTTACCCTACAGGAAAGTGGCAGGGGGGGGGGGGAAGGGTATAAGAGAAGAGATTATAGAAGGGAGAGCATATTAGGGGAGGGGGTAGTCAGAAACAAACACTTTTGAAAAGGAATAGGGTCAAAGGAGAGAACAGAATAAAGGTGGAGGCAGGATAGGATGGGGGGAAATATAGTTAGTCTTTCACAACATGACTATTATGGAAGTGTTTTGCATAACTACACATATATTACCTCTATTGAATTGCTTGCCTTCCCAATGAGAGTGGGTGGAGAGGGAAGAGGAGAGGATTTAGAAATCAAAGTTTTAAAAACAAATGTTAAAAATTATTTTTACATGCAACTGGGAAATCAGATATACAGGCAATGGCATATAGAAATCTATCTTGCCGTACAAGAATGTAAGGTGGAAGGGGATGAGGAGTAGGGTGATAGAAGGGAGAGCCAACTAGGGGAAGGAGTAATCAGAATGCATGCCATCTTGGGGGGTGGCGGGGAGAGATAGGGAGAAAATTTGTAAGTCAAAATCTTATGGAAATGAATATTGTAAACTAAAAATAAATTGATTAATTAATTTAAAAAAAAGATTTGTCTCTGGCATCTATACTGTAAGTTCATCAAGAACAGAAATTGCTTAACTTTTGTATCTGTTTCCTTGGTGTCAACCATAGTGCTCAACACATGGTACACATATAAGAAATGCCTAATTATTGATTAGCTAAACCATTTCTGTCACTTTCTTCAGACAATCATTTGAACCATATCTATAAACCCCTATGTATATACTATATCTATAACTGTATAAAATACTTCATATTCTGACATGCCATTTATGTGGGATAAACTTTGTTATGTGATAACCACATCAAGCTCTCATACTTAAAGAGTAATGTATATGTCTGGTCAGGACATCAGTTTGATTTATCTGATGTGCAGGCACCAGAACATGTTACTTTTTCACCAGACTTTTTGCTTGGGTCCTTCTCAAATGCCCAGTTGAGAGAATTGCAGGGCATTCATTTATTTATTAAGGCAGAAACATTTATTAAACACTTACTACATGAAAGACACAATATTAGGAAATGGAGATGCAAAAAGAAAATAATCCCTATCCTTAAGAAGTATATATTCTGCACAGTGAAAAGAAAAATTACATGGTGGTTTAGTGGGAATATTTGCCACTAGTGAAATAAGAATAAAGCAGAAGATCTCCTGTTTTAATAGATGATTGGAAGACAAGAAAATTTACAACAAGTCTGACAAGTAAATTATATAAAGTACTAAGATGTACTGAAAAAGATTTTCCCTAAAATCACTTCAACTCTAAAAAAAGAGAGTTTAGCTAAATTAATATATGGGAGCTGCCCCACATTGATTTAGAAGCAAACAGTTGTGATTGCAAATACTACAGATCAATAACTGCTTCTTTTCAATGTTCAGATGTGCCACCTTAAACTTCACCTACTCTTGTTGAAACCTATTATGAACCTTCACAATATCAATCCAGTATAGCAAACAAATAACCAAACCAAAACAAAACTCAAATAGTCCCAAATTGTAGTATGGTGGTTGAAATTACTGTCAATATTTTTGATGATTCAAAAGTGAAATAATAAAAACTGGCTAATTATGCTCCTCCCATCATTTCATCATGAGCAAGTGACTAAATTTAGTAAACAGGCAAAATCTAGGACTCTCCATGCTTGTCAAAACATGATGGCAATTAAACTGGCATCTCCTCTGCACCTCGATTTTTAAAGGAATATATTTTTCAAGGCTTTGACAGTCAAAAACTATTTAGATTATTTATGACATTTCCAATGACTTAGTAACGTTTTTTATTGCATTGCATTTTGCATAATATAATTTGTCACTATTTCTTTATTAAGCTTGTTTTATATTCATAGTTGTCCCACAACACTATATTTTCCTCTTTGTCAGCTCAGAACTTCATTATGAAGGATGAGGTTTTATCGTTTCCCAGTGATGCAAATGTCTACAGTGAATAAATGTCATTATGCAGGAACAGGAATTTAGTTTTCCTCCATTAACCAGGCAGGCTAATGACTCAACAAGTTTATAGCCCGCTGCAAAATTGGATAGCTCAATGTGAGTTAGAGCAAATGACAGTTACATAGAGAGAAAGATGACTTCGCTGCTTCATGTTGGGCATGGTCTCATTTCCCAAACTGAAGTCCAGTGTCCATTTCCTTAGGGAAGTGGGACTATCTCTCCATCCTTCCTCCCCTTGAGCAACAGGAACTGCAGAGATGACAATTGTACCAAGACACAAAAGCATATTTTCCTACAGATTCAGGCTTTAAGTGTAAAGATTCCTCTCAGTCACTAGATAACCAAACATCAGCAAAGCCAGTCACCTATCATTCTTTGATAAGAACCATACTTGGCATGGATGGAGGTCTGGAGTTGGAGTTAATTAAAGAAATAAAAAGAACTCTGGAGTCAAATCCCACTTTAGGTACTTACTAGGTATGGGACCCTAGGCAGATTATTTAACTTTCCTAGTCTGTTTTGTAATCTGCAAAATAGAAATACCACAAATTACAATTTTAGGATCAAATGAAATAAAGTACAGTTTGCTTTGCAAATCTTAAAATACCATACAAATGGGAGTTATAATGATGATGACAATGGTTTATAGAATATCAAATTTGGAATGACCTTAGAGACCATCCCATCTAGCCTTCTTATTTTATTTTTGGAGGTGAAAAAGCTTCAAACTAAAATTGTTCAAAAGGGGCCACAATAGATGTAGGAAAAGGACAGCAATGAGGCTTTTTTTAAAAATGTCTAGTTAAACAAACTAGGACAGCTCACTAGGATGAGAATAAGGAAGTAATATCAAATGTAAAACATCTTTTGAGGCAGTTATTGGTACAGTAGAGAGAGCATAGGTCTGGAGTCAGGAAGTCCTGAGTTCAAGTCTGACCTCAGACACTTACTTGCCTTAATGCTTGCCTCAACTGAAAAAATAGGGATAACAATAGTACCTATTTTGCAGGGTTGTTGTGAGTGTCAAATTATGTATTTATATATGTAGAGAGATATAGATATATGGATATATTTAAAGCATATGTAAATGTTTATTCTCTTCCTTTTTGGAGTCAGAGATGACAAGAGTCAGATACTTATTGATTCAATACTTACACAATTCATCCATCATCCAGGAACATGGGCCCCCAGTTAAGCTCAATGCAATTGTCTTTAGGATCCGGATAGCATCCTCACTTTAAAGATGAAGAAACTGAGGCCAAGGGATAGAATATAACTTGCTTATGCTCACACAGTTAATTAGTATTATGATTGATCCATCTTGTCACCAGCAAGCTTGCCCTCCTCAAGAAGACTCTGCCCTATGGCCTAATCTCCTGAATGACCAGTCAGTCTCTGGGCAAGATTTTCATTTTGTGAAAATGGGTCCAAGCCATGCTTAGTTTGCTGCCAGCTCAGTTCATTCACTGGATGCTCTACCTCATCACTAGAAATCTTGCCCCTAGCCTCTCCACCGCTGCACCCCTTTCAAGCTCCCTTTTATGTTTTACCATCCCCTGTTAGAATGAAAGTTCCTTTAAAGCAGAGACTGACTTGTTTTGCATTTGTATCTCCAGAACTTAGCACAGTGCCTGACTAATAATAGGTGTCTAATAAACGTTCTATCATAGAAGAATCTAATATACAGCTCTCTTGATTCCCAAGACAATCCACTTTTTCCTCTAACACAGTGCCTTCTTTCTGTTTGAATGATCAGATAGAGATAGGGTGAAAAGAACCTAAAGAAGGCCTAAACTTTATAGTACTGTGTTGTAAACTCCCTGCACAGCTATGATTTGAGGATGTTGGAAGATCTAATATGTTCCCCTTCCTTTTCCCCAGTTGTCTTAAATTTAGGACCACAGCTGGAGTGTAACTATAAAGTAATAAGACTAGTTCCACAATTAGTCTTTAATGTGACTGTATCTAGTCAATCATTTATGATCACAGACAAAACTGGATGTCTTTGTTCTGTGGTCACATTTCACACATTTGCATAAACTCAGCCTGTGTTCTTTCATTGCACTAAGGAATTTTAGCTAAGAAAGGAAGAGCTTTCTCTGAATGGGATTTTTCTTTGCTCTGTTCTGTAGAACAGATTCCTTCTAAATTGTCTCAAATGCTGCTTTTTATTTATCTCTCCATTTATCCGACAGTCATGATAAGTGTGAAGTTTCTGCTCCCTCCCAAAAAAAAAAGAGATCAAAAAAAACTCCTCAGCAGTATTTTTATGTTCTTCAAAGACTATCACATAAATAAAAGTCATAGAGGACATATGTCAAAAATAGTAGAAACTAAAATGTTATTCATGGTCCTTGTACTTGACCTCCTATGTATAAAGAATTTCTGAGTTTGTTTTCCTGTGAATTTAAAAAAAATAAATTTCTACTTAAGCCATGACTTTGTGCCAACATATACAATCCAGAATAAGAAAGAAATTCATGCATTGACCTCAAGCTTAACAATGTAAGCTAATGTTGTCATTAATCTCTACTGAAATTATCATGTATAAACTTGTCTGTTTTCATGTAGTTATCTCTTCCCTCTAGGAAAATGTAAGTTCTTTGAGAAACAGGACTCTCATTTTTGCCCTTGCAGTCCTAGAATTTGGTAAAAAATGCCTAGCACATAGTGTGTGATTAATAAATGCTTTTTAGATTAGATCAATGTTATCCACCACAGAGTCAGTATGAGATTGGCATCACACAGAACCATAACAGCATAATTAGTACATATTGAAGTTTTTCCTTAGAAAATGTGAGTCAGGCTAGATTAGAAAATGACATCCAGATGATAGCATCATGGAATAAGACCCAGAAAGGAATTAGCAAATCTAAGAGTCAAGAAAGCTGCTAGGTCAGGTGACCAAAAAGATGGCAAACAACACACTTTTCAAGCCCCACTAAACTCTTTTACCTATTCAATAATCAGTCTGGGAGGGGATGACCCTCAGAGTTTCTGGCCATAAAAGAAATAATTGCTATTTATACTCTGTGCCAATAAACCCAAACAATGACCAACTGAGGTTTGCGTTGGGACCTATTATTAGCCAATGAGTGATAGCCAGAGTGAGTTGGGTTGAAAGCTTAGTGGAGTAGCTCCATTTGAATGCCAATGGTTTTACCAATTCCAGGTTCTCCAGAGCTCTGTTTCAAGAAATTTCTATTCTTCCTAAGGTCTTCCTAGATCTCAGTTAATCTGAGGCATCATCCATTCAGGGACTGAGGCTAGGCAAGACATGAGGCAAAAGACTGTCTCTTTTACCTGCTCAAAATAATTTAATGTAGGAGGTGAAGACCCTCAGGGTTTCTGGTTAGAACAGAAACAATTGCTATTTACACTTACTCTGAGCCATCAAAACCCAAGCAAGGACCAACAAAGGCTTGAGTCTGGGCTTATTATTGACCATTCAGTGAAAGCTAGAGTGATTTGGGTTTAAGGCTCCATTTGAATCCCAATAGACCTTACCAAAGACTGGTTTTCCATAGCTTTATTTCAAGAAATCCACTTTCCTTTGGGCAGAACACCCCCATGTAAGCATGTGATTCCCCATAGGAAGGAAGGAAGGAAGGAAGGAAGGAAGGAAGGAAGGAAGGAAGGAAGGAAGGAAGGAAGGAAAGAAGGAAGAAATGAGCATTGCCTAACTGGAACCACCTAGGTGGGTCCCCCGTAGGGCAGCTACTACTACTCATGGATTATTGTTTGTCCTTCATTCTGGAAGAGTACCAGTGATTTCAGGCAAGCGATGTTTTGATTTGCAAGTGAATTTTATTTCAGTGGGGCAGGGCTGTGCAAATTCACCAGCCTCACTCTCTCCTCCAGAGTCATCTGGGTCCAGTGGCAAGACATAGATCAGGACAACTAAAGATGGCTCCAGATCCCATGAGAGGCTTTGGCCTTTGTAAGCTAAGTTCTTTCCCAGGTCTCAGTTTGTCTGGGGAAATATTAATTCAGTGATTAAGGGTAGGTAAGAAATAAGCATAAGCAGATAAATCAACAGAGGATTAAATAGCTCTCAACAAATATCACAGGAGAAAGGAAAGTGAACAATACCTGATAAAACACCAAATCCTGTGGAATCCTGAGAGATCAAGAAACAAAAAATTCCAGAATCATTGAAAAAGTAAATTAAATCCCTACGTACCACCATCTCTGAGGATACTTTTCCCAAATACACATTCATTCAAGCATTGGAGCCTCAGAGAAGTTGCTACTTCATGTTCTAGACATAATCTAATAAATGGCTTCTCCTTCTTCTGTTGCTCAGGAGTCTGTATGCTTTTCATTAAGAATTGTCCAGCAGACTTTTATCAAAGGTATTTACTAAGATGATGTAATTAAAATTGGTGATATAAAACTTCCCCCCAAAACCTGGGCTGCACCCTGCCACAAATGAAGAATGGACTTAAACGTAGGATTACAAGAGTTGTCTCCCAACTCTAGGTATTTTCATTGAGTGTCTGCCTAGAATGTTTGCCCTCCTTGTCTCTACTTCCTAGATTCCCTGTCTTCCTTTAAGTCCCAGCTAAAATTCCACCTTCCCTGATCCCCCTTAATTCTAGTTCCTTCCCTCTGTTGATTATTTCCAATTTACCATCTGTATAACTTGTTTATACATAGTTGCTTGTATGTTGTCTCCCATATTAGACTGTGAGCTCCTTAAGTGCAAAGATTGTCTTTAACCTTTTTGTATCCCCAGTACTTGCCATGGTGTCTGGAACAAAGTATCACTGCTTTGGTACTCAAGATATTTCCCTTAAGTCTGACATAGTTTGTGTTTCTTCCAGGCTCTTTTTGGAGCCTGAAATTTGGGTCCAGTCTATCTTTACCTCCCAATGCAGATACTACCTCCAACCACTGCTGTCTTGGTGATATTGCCAAGACACAAGTAAAAATTCCAAATCCTTTCACCCATCAATAGATGCTCATCAACTGAGAAATAACTAAATGAATCATAATACATAAATATAATAGAATATTACTGATCTATAAAAAAATAATACATATGATTAATATAGAAAAGCCTAGAAAAATTTCTGTGAGCTAATACAAAGTAGAACCAGAAAAACAATATACACATTCACAATTATATGATAATAACAAAAGTTAGCATTTATAGTTCTTTATATGTACATATATAAGTGTATACATATGTGTGCACATATACATACACATACATATATACATATGCATACACATACATATACATATATACACATATACATGCACATACATATACACACATACATATATGCGCACATATGTATACACATACACACATATACACGTATACATACATATACACATAAACATACACATATACATACACATACCACATACACATATGCATACATATACGTACACACATACACATACACACATATACATATCCACATACATATCCACATACATATACATATACCCATATAATCTCATTTGATGCTTACAAAAAGTCCATGAAGTAGGTGCTATTATTATCCTCTTTTTACTGATAAGGCATAGAAAGGTTAAATGATTTGCCCAAGGTCATACAGCCAGTATGCAGGCTGATAAGTTTCTATGTAGGATTCGAATTTAGGTCTTCTTGATTACCAATCCAAAACTCTCCACTAGGCCATTCAGTCTTAGCTACATGCAATTTCACAACAATGTAAATAGAAGAAATAAGAAGAACAATGAAAAATAAAAACTAAGTGTTGCAGAACAACAATGACTAAATTCCTCTCCAAAAAAACAAATATGGAAAGACCTCGCCATTCTTCTTTGAAAAGGTGGAATAGTATGGATGTGAGCACTGCATATAATGTCATGGTTTTTCAATATGTTGATTAAGTTTTATTGAACTAAGCTTTTTTTTTTCTCTGCAAGTAGGTAGGATAGAAATACAACAGGAAATGTAGATGGCATGAGCAAAAGATAATAGTTGTTTTTTATTTTTAAAAAGTGACCAAATTCAGGCTCCTTGAACTACAAATGGGGATACTGAGGCCCAGTGAAGGGAAGTGACTTGCCCAAGATCACACAGTGTGGGATTGAAGATTTAAAATCAAGTCTTCTTACCCTGAATACACTGCTGCTTCTTAACATATTCTCCAAATTTTCTGTCTCTGTGCAAAATTAATTACCAATTCACTTAATATTGCAGGGATTTGAATCTATCATCTTAAAGAAAACAGCTTTATTTACTAAAAGTCTGGCTTCAAAATGCAATGCATCACTCACTCACTGACATTTCATATTTGGACTGTGTTAATAAAGCCTAGGTTGTCGATGATTCGTTGCTAGCACTATCTGGTTGAGAAGAAACATACGCAAACACACACAGACACACATGCATGTGCACACACTGCTAAGACTCTGAAGCAGGAAATATGATGGTAAGTTTTACAGAATCAAAACGAGCATTCACTAGCCACAAATTGAAGTGTAGAAAGTTCTACATATTAACATAACAAAAATGAGATTTCTGGCCTTAGGCATCAAATTCAATCATTTCATCTCTCTGAGTAGCTTTTTCTCTATTTTAATATCCCCACAGGCACACACTCACATGGCTAGAAATGATGGAAGTGATTTTGAATTTTAAATCCAAATCAAAGCCCAAATGGAGTGTGGAGTACAATATTTAGCACACCAGGCTTAGTATCCTCACTCTGAAGTCTTAAGAATAAATGAACAATCTAAAAAATCATGGGGGGAAAACACTGAGCTCTGGAAATTTAAAACTGGTTTTGCCTTTTCAATGCTGGGTCTTGACCTTAAATGTCATTAGTGATCAGTCGTGAATACAAGTAATTCTCATTACCACATATTATTCCATAAAGCTCTACCACTACTGTGTTTAGACAAAGCTCATACATGCTAGGAGCACTGATGCTCCTGACAAAAGCACATGACAAAGGAAATCAACATGATTGACAAATACGTACAATATGTAATAGAGGCAAAAACATTATGCACCAATAGAAAGAAAATGAAGAAAAATAACCAAATATTATAGGCTTTTTCAGTTGTACTCTGAGTGAGCTCTTTGGTTGCAAAATATATGACCAAAATTACCTTTCAAAGCAGAAAAAAATGTAATATCTATCTGTTATTTACAAATAGGCTGCATATCCTGATTTGTTAAATAAGGCCGCAAGACTGAATGATCTCTTAGTTCTAACATTCTTTGATTCAGGATATACAGTGGCAAGGGCATTCTTTCTTCAAAATTATCTTGTAATCTACTATCAGATAAATTCTCCTAAAATACTTCTGTCATAATTTCACTCTGCCCAAAACATAATTTTGTCTTCCCATTGTCTATAGGATAAAGCCCAATCTCCTTAGATTGCCATTCAAGGCCATCTTGTCACTTCCTTTCTACCTTCCCCAATGAATCTCCTACTCTTCTCTGGACAAATTGGCCTACTCATTTAATTCCTAAACATGCCTTGCATATCTCCTCCACTGTGCCTTTGCTCATGCTGTTACCTTTTCCCCTCTTTCTAATCCCTACTTTGTACCTATTAAAAATTTACCGTCATTCAGGGACCAGTTCAATTCCCACTTCCTGATCATCGAAAGGATATGATGCTTTCTCTGAACTTTTGTAACACCAATTGTCAGTGCTTATCATATCTTTAAAGATATTACCTTACTTGGGGACTGTGTCATATTCCTCCCCACTCCACTAGATTATAAATGCCCAGAGGATAAGACTAAATCTTATACTCCATTTTCTCCTTTCCAAGCCTTATAATAATGCTTTTACCCGTAATAAGTGCTTGTAAATATTACTTTGTCAAATGGCCTATTCTCATTCTAACATTGGGCAAGAATAATAATAGCTTATATTTATACAGTGCTTATGTAGTGCTTCATTTTATTCTCACAACAACCTTGGTAGGCAGGTGCTATTATCCCCATTTTCTTCCTGCAGAAATTGAAGCAGACAAAGATTAGTCACTAATTGGCACACAGCCAATAGGCGGCTGAGACCAAATTTGAACTTACCTACAAAATTCTAAGTCCTGCACTCCATGCCTTGTACCACCTGGATGCCTCTCAAGTTGGTACTCAAGTTTGGGACGAATATGCAGGACCAAGAAGTATTGATTGATAAAATGGTACCATCTCTGTGTAGATCAAAAGAAAAAAGTCTGACTGAAATTTGCAATCTGAATAGTTTTTGTTTAGTTAAGAAAGTCTTTCAGAAAAAAGATAAGATTTAAAGATGTCTTTGAAGGCGAGAGTGAGGTGGTTGATTGACAGCTTTTCTGATAAGAATCTGGGAAATACTGATTATATGAATTTGGTATGTAATGGAAATATGAAAGCATCAAGTGAAGTTATGTCCACGTAGGGGCTGGCTACCAGTCGGACTGCTCTGTCTGAGCTCAGAGATCAATTCAGTCAAATAGTCAGAAGTCAGATGGTATGGAATTGACTCATGATTTTGGTCTTGTGTCGATAAAGCTTATGTCTGTATCACATTTGGTTTGAATTGGTTTCTTGGAGAGCATGCCCATTCCCATTCAATCCACTAAATATGCTTTCCAAATGACACCCAAGTGGGCTATCTTACTCATTCACATCACATGGGAAAATCACACACATTGATTTCTCATCCTAACTCATAGTCCTTTCCCTATTTTGATGTCAAATTACCACTGAAGCTTTCAGACCAGGGGAAATACAATAGTTATATGTTAACTCCAATAAGTAGGCAAGAGCCACATAAAATGAAACAGGAAGAGAAAATACTGATTATGCATTACACATTCATTTTTTTTCTTTAAATGAACTCAGTGCATTGAATAAAAGCCTGGTCACATCTTTTGGTGAAGGTAGAATTGTTCTTTATTATAAGTTTAGGTTTTTATTGGTTCATAACTTGTTCATTGTCATACTACATTAAAATGTCATGTTAGTTATGACCTGGAGTATATTCAACTAATGGTATGAAGGCATCTTAGTCAAATTTAAATATTTCTTTGGTGATTTCCACACTATTCCCAAGCCATTGCAACTGTACATCTTGGCCAATACTATCCATCAAAATTCCATAATTAGAAGAGATGTGGGAATAGGAATGGTTCTTACCTTGGGTATATGTAATGCCTAAAGGTATTGATATAATGGCAAAGTCAAATTCTGAACATAACGGTGGTAAGGATGAATAAGAACTAGTCTCTCTCCCATTACCTCTATGCTCTGACTTTGCTTGGACTGTCTCTCCTTGCAGTTTATCACATTCAACTTTGTGTCATTAGTTTTATACATGCCTTGATCCCCACTATTAGAATATAATCTCCTTGAAGTCAGTGATTATATCATTTTTCATCTTTGTATCCCCAAAATATTATATACTAGATGTATCATAAATACCAATTGAATACACTTTAATTTAAATAAGCAATCTACACATGTAATTATAATTAGCAAACTTATACAATGCTGGTGCTTAAAGAACTCTCATCATTCATCAAGTCCAATTTTTGCCTGAATTATAAATATCCTCTATAGTAACCCAAAGTAATCAGTATTCCGTTTTAATATCTGTAGCAATAGCTAACTCATGATCTCACACAGCAGCGTTAGGGATACTGTTGATCAGCTGTGTGATTGGCACCAAGACTAGGGATATTATTGTAGGAATATGGGTGGGGAACTAGCATTTGTGGTGAGTGTGCGGGACATTTGGAGAATTGGACAGTTGGGGAATGAGTTTGGCATGCTAGTGACAAAGTTGTTGTATGGGAGAAAAAGAATAGGGTGGTTGAGTCAATGATTACTAGTGCAAGGAGGCTCCAGATGAGTCAGGGGTCTAAATAATATGGTAAAGGAAAAACATGGTTACTGAGTACTCCCTCAACACATAACTGTACCAGAAGAGATAATAGGGATGAGAGGTAATGAAATCAGACTCTAATTCAGCATTATCTTAATAATAATTTTTTAACTCTGTTCATATTGAGAGGAAATTTCAATGCAGAGGCATAAAGCCCTATTTATCTTTCACATAAATACTTCGGTCTTTCCTATCCTATAATTGTGGGAGTAGTTTCTTATTATTTGTTGTTCTCTGTCATTTTGAAACTGCCAAATCTTTTTTTTGTTGTTTTCTTATTCCTATTTTGTTAGCTAATCATTTTTTAACATTTTCCTCTGATCATTGTCAAAACATTGTCACTATCAACATACCCACACTTACAAATACTAACAAGCACTGTGGGTAATTGGACTTTCTCTTTCTCGTACCGGGGATCATCTGTTATAATTATTGTTTATGTAAATTATCTTTCAATTGAGAATCAGCATTTTAGAAAGGAAGGTCCGTGTTCCATGAAGTGGAGGTCTAGGGAATACATGTCAGAAAAGGGGGGAAAATAATCTGGCAACTTGAGCATTACTGAATGCAGCACCTGTCCACCATTTCTACTCTTTCAGTAACTTTAGGACTAGAGGTGCTGCTAATTTGAAATCAGAAACACAGTGGTGGAACTAATGGGAAGTTTTTAAATAGGAAGAAATATTCTCTCTATTGGGCAAACTTGCAAGAAAGCAGATGGCAAAGTGGAAAATGATGTGCATCAGATGTCACTAAATAAAAGACAGATATCCAAAATATACAGGATATAAACAAAGATATTATATATGGGTGTATAAACATGCATATGCATGTGTAAGGTAGGAAAAAGGACTTGGAAAACTGATTTCTGAAGCATCGTCTTCTGCAGTGGTATCAAACTCAAATAGAAACAGATCCCTGAAGCCACATATTGACTAAGAAAGCCACAAATTAGCATTATCTATATTGTACTGTATTTCAATTTATTTTGTTAAACATATCCCAGTTAAATTTTAATCTGGTTTCCGGTGGACTGAAGTTTTGGGGCTATTGGTACAGTGAGTTTGGCCCTTCTGATCTTGTGGGAGTCTTGGAATCTGTGTGACTTGCCTAAGGTCATGTAGTTAGTTAGTGGTAGAATCAGCTCAAGGGCAGGGATATGTGGCATGATAGCACATATTTACTGATAAGGATTTTTATTCTTTTTAGATCACAAATTTAGAGCTAGAAGATACCTTAGGGACTATCTAGTCTATTCCATATATTTTATAGATAAGGAAACCCAATCCCAAATGATTTGCTCAAGATGACACAGGTAGCAATGGATATTATTATTTGCCATTATTTTCTACTGAGTTACAATTGTGATATGGACTTTTCAGAATATTCTGGCTTTAGTCACTTCCAAATGCAGCAAGTTTTTCCTGACTACTTCAATGTAGTAAAACCAAAAATGTTCCATTTATTATTGTTGTTTTTGTCAATATTTCTTTACACTTGCATATGGAACAGACAAGAAAATAGAACGAAAGACATAAAGCCAAATAAATATAAATAAGACCAAAAATCAACTGCAAGGAGTGTCCTAAAGAACTACTCTTAAAACTTTCTGGAAATTCCTAAGTTAAACCCCATGAGTCAGCAAGAGGTTTTCCTGACCTAACAAATACTTCAGCAAAGCCATTCCCAATCTACCAAGAGTTCCCAACAGCCAACCAAAAGACAGTTCTATGAGAATGGAAGTATAAAGGGGGAGGAGTCTGTGAGTCCCCTACCTAGCTAAGCCTTTGCTACCTCAGAGTACAGGGAATGGAGATCCTTCAGTACTTTTATTAACTGTTACCTGCCCCCTAGTTTTTTGTCATGGGACCTAAAGATAAGATATGACCTTAGAGATCATCTTGTCCAATCTTTCTAGAACCTAGAAACACACTGGAAGAGAGGATATCATTCTATAAAACACAGAAATCCCAAACCTAAATGATCCTTATGTCAATAATGGAGAATTGATAATAGGAAATTTCTCAATATATTACATGTTCAAGCAGAATGGATTATGATTATTCTTTCATTTTAATTAGTTCTCTCTCTTTTTTTCATTTTTAGGTATGAGCTACTTTCCTATTCTATTCAGTCTTATCTAGCACCTTATAAAATAAACATAGGATCATAGATTTAGAGCCAAAAGGGCCTTGAAAGTTATCTGGTCCAATTCCCTCATTTTAAGGATGAGGAAACCAAGGACCAGAGAAGCTAAATGCTTTACCCAAGGTCACCAAGGTGTTAAGCAGCAGAGCTGAGAGGCTAACACAGGTATTCTCTTTGCAAAGCCAACATTCTTTACATTACATTGTGCTGCTGTTTCAGAATTTAAAATAGCAAAACTCTAAGCAAAAGTTTAAGACCAAACCCAGATAAACCTTTTATTGCCAGATGATGCAGGTATTACTAGGATTGTATTTGCATCAATGTAAAAGTGAAAAAGAAGATAACATCAGGAATGTTTTCCTCATTCAAATTATAGACAATTTCAAGTCATCTTTTGTTCTTTGTCCCTACAGAGAAGCCCTCAATAACTGATCTTAACTTACCAGTGTTTTGGTTTCCTCATCTACAAAATGAGGGGGTGAGGACTGAGCTCCCAAATATCCCTTTCAGCTCTAAAATTATGATTCTTTGATTTCATTTAATTCCTCAAAACATAAGTTTAGCTGAAACTGGTTTTATGAACAGGTTTAATATTTTGTATGTGCTCTTTGTTAATTTTCAATCATTTAGTCAGCAAACATTCATTAAGCACCTACTATGTACCATGTACTGTGCTAAATGCTGCAGATAGAAAAAAAGACAAAAGACAGTTCCTGCCTTCAAGGAACATACAGTCTAGAGAAGTATTTCTTGAGTTAGCCCATTCTACCTTTGAATAATTGTTGAAAATTTCAGCTTCTTATTTACCTGACATTAAGCCTTCATCTGCCTCCCTACAACCTTGAAACTGTTCCTAGTTCTTCCCTGGGGCCAAAGAGAACGAGACTAATTAACCCCTCTCTCACCTGACAGCCCTTCAAATACTCAAAGACAGCTATCATATCGCTAGAATGTGTCCTCAGCTGCAGGTTAAACAGCCCCAGTTTGTCGAATCAATCCTTGTATGGTCACATATCAAGCTCTTTCACAATCACAATCACTTTTCACTAGATGTTTTCTGGTTCATTTGTCAATGTGCTTCCTAAAATGTGATGCCAAGATCTGAACCATCTTCCAGATCAACTATGGCCAGAGAAGAATACATCAAATCAATTGCCTCCCTTACTCTGAACGTCATGACATTCTTAATCCAGTTTGTGACCATGTTCTTATAACTCATGTTGAGATGACAATCAACTCAACTCATCAAACAGTTATTATATACTTACTATGCACAAGGTTCTCTGACAAGCTCTAGTAATACAAAGACAAATGAAATGGAACCTACACTCAGGAGCTTATGTAAGGTAAGCCCAGTGTCTGGAAAGATTACTTGGTTGGATATGCATATAAAAAAAAGGAATGTATACCAAATGTAGTGCTGTATTGCTGTAATCCAAATACCACAGAGGCTGAAGCTGACAGATCTCTTGAGCAGAGCAAATTACACAGATGATATTAAGTTCAGCATCAATATGGTGAGCCCCTAGAAACAAGGGGCCATCAGGTTGCCCAAAGAAGGACATAAACCAGTCAAGGTCAGAAACAGAATAGGTAAAAGCTCCTATTCCAACCAGTGGTAGGATCAGGCTCATGAGTAGCTCCTGCACTTCCAGCTTGGGTGAGGTGGTGAGAAGAAAGAGAGTGAGGAGCAAAGAAAGAAAGGAAGGAAGGAAAGAAGGAAGGAAAGGAGAGAGAGAGAGAGATAGAGAGAGAGAGAGAGAGAGAGAGAGAGAGAGAGAGAGAAGGAAGGAAAGAAAGAAGGAAGGAAGGAAAGAAAGAAAGATAAAAGAAAGAAAGGAACAAAGGAACCAAGAAAGGAAGGGACAAAGGAATGAAGGAACAAAGGAACGAAGAAGATGGCTAGACAGCTTGCAAGCAAAGATTGTAACTTGAGGCAGCCAGTTTGTGCGGGAGATTGTTGGAGCCAAGAAGACCTGAATTCAAATATGTCTCATTTAATACAAATGTGAACAGAACATGGGTATTTATGTGGAAATTTAACATAGGTTGTATAGACTTTCTGATTCTAAGCCAAAAAGAGGTCTTTAACAGAGATGCAGACCTCAGTGACGAGGAAATATAGTTTAGAAATAGAAATAAATTTAAAATCTCCAGTCAGCTAGGGTTGCTCTGTTTCAAAGAGATGAGCACCTGGGGCAGTGAATCTCTTTCCAGGGAAAAACTCATTCCAACCAAGGTTTGGAGAAACAAACTTCCTTATGGAGTGTAAAGGCAAGCAGGGTGGGACTTTTTGTTGGTTTTTTTGTTTGTTTTAGAGTGCTTCTCAGCACTATGGCAATAGAGTGCCTTTGAGTCTTGCCTCTGTTTCAATCAAGAGTCTTTGATTGAATCAGGAGTCTTTGATGACCTGCATAAGTCATAGGAAGGCCTAGGTCACATGGTGTAACTACAATGTTGCTTACAGCTACTGTGGCTGTGTAAAGCCAATAACACCAGCACACAGGAGGGCTGCTAGCACAGATTCTTTGATCTGCTTTTCTAAGGAAAGCAACTTTAAAGCGTTTATAATCTTACTTTAATTAAACAGACATATATCATTCATGTAGTTCAGGGGGAAAAACCAGGACCCTGAATTTCAGAGAGTATGTAAAAAGAAATTACATACATTATGTAAATAGAACAATTACATAAATTATATAAACAAAGCAAATAAACACAAACCAGTAGACAGGCTTCTAGCCCTCTAAATAGCAATACATAGAGTTACCAGAGAGAAAAGCATCAACATCTGGGTTTTCAAAGCCAGGGGGCTCCATGACGGCTACCCAGATTCTCCTCTGGTCAAATCACAGGATACTCTTCTAGTGAGTGAGAGCCCCCAAAACAAAGCACCAACCTCAGATCACATATACCCTTCTCAGGGCCCTGGGGCTTAGTACTTACTTAGCAAAATGGTGTGGAGCCTAGGACCTGGATATTTCTTGTTTCTTAAGCAGGTCATCAAGGACTCTTAATTCAATCAAGGACTTCTGATTGAAACAAAGGCAAGACTCATCAAATGCACTTGATTACTTCAGTGCTGAGAAGCACTCAAACAAAAAACAGCAAAAGTCTCACTTTGCTTGCCATTACATTTGAAAGGCAAGACTCATCAAAGGTACTTGATTACCTCAATGCTGAGAAGTACTCCAAAACAAAAGCCAAAAAGTCACACTTTACCTGCCCAATTCAAACAAAGGCAAGACTCATTAAAGGTACTTGTTTGCCTTAGCATTTCAAAAGAGAAAGCAGTAAAAAAAGTCCCATCTTGATTACCATTGCACATGGATTTGAGTGGAATGGTTATGACTACCTCTGACCCTGAAGAAGTGTATATACTCTGAGGTTGGCATTGTGCTAGGGGTTCACTCATTGGAGGAGTGTTCTTGTGATTTGGCCAGATGTGACTCTAGGTAGTCATTAAGGAGGCTCCCAGCTTTGAAAACCCAGATGTTGGTACTTCTCTCTCTCTGGTAACTATGTATGTATTGCTATGGACAGACAGTTAGAGGCCCTATCAGCTGATTTGTGTTATTAGCTCTGTTTATATAATTTCTGATTGTAATTTCTGTTTGTGTTTTCTCTGAAGGTCAGGGTGCTGACTTTTGCCCCTGAACTAAGTGAATGATATATGTATGTTTAATTAAAGTGAGATTGTAGACCCCTTAAAGTTGCTTTCCTTAGAAAAGTAGATCAAAGAACCCATCCTAGCAGCCCTCCTGCATACCGGTGTGGTTGGTCTTGTTGTTGGCCTTACACAGTCACAGTAGCTGCAAGTAACCTTGTTGTTACATAGGGGAAACAAGCCAAGAAAGACTTTGCATTAGGAAAGCCTTTTTCCCATTAGGCTTTCTTTTTTATTATGAAAAATAAAAATAAAAAGTTGTAGCATAAAAGGAAGAAAGAAAGCTAGACATAATAATAATGCATTGGGAGAGGGCGAAAGGGTCTAGATTCTCAAGGGAAAGAAAGAGGATAAGTAGGAGTAAAGTAGGAGTAGCATTTCTGGGCATCAAACTATATTATTATATAGTATCAAAATAATTTGGTACTGTTAAGAAATGGAAAAGTAGGTCACATGAACTGACTAGAAAAGCTAGAATCAGAAAACATTAAGTATCATAGTTCAGTACTTGATAAATTCCAAAATTTAAAATATTCAAGAAAGGATATCCTATTCAACAAGTGCTATTAGGAAAACTGGAAAGTAGTTAAGTTTAGATCAGCACCTTATGCCATGTACTACAATAAGTTTAAAGAGATATACAAACTAAACATTAAGGTTCATCATTAAAAATGTGGAAGAAATTGGAAGAAGATACCCTTTGCAATTATGGCTAGTAAGATATTCCTTAACTGAACAAGAAGTGAGTATGACCTTTTTTTCCCTTGTTATTTATTTATTTAATATTTTTAGTTTTCAGCATTAATTTTCACTAGAGTTTGAATTACAAATTTTCTCCCCATTTCTACCATCCCCCGCCAACTCCAAGATGGTGTATATTCTGATTGCCCCATTCCCCAGTCAAGCCTCCCTTCTGTCACCCCACTCCCCGCACCCACTTCTCCCTTACTTTCTTGTAGGGCAAGATAGATTTTTATGCCCCATTGCCTGTATATCTTTACTTCCTAGTTGCATGCAAAAAATTTTTTTTTGAACATGTGCTTTTAAAACTTTGAGTTCCAAATTCTCTCGCCCTTCCCTCCCCACCCACTCTCCTTAAGAAGGCAAGCAATTCAACATAGGCCACATGTGTATCATGATGCAAAACCCTTCCACAATTCTCTTGCTGTGAAAGACTAACTATATTTTGCTCATTCCTATCCTATTCCCCTTTATCCAATTTTCTCCCTTGACCCTGTCCCTTTTCAAAAGCGTTTGCTTTTAATTATCTCCTCCCCCTATCTGCCCTTCCTTATATCATCGGTCCCTTTTTTATCCCCTTCCTCCTTCTTTCCTGTGGGGTAAGATACCCACTTGAGTGTGTATGTTATTCCCTCCTCAGGTCAAATCCGATGAGAGCAAGATTCACGCATTGCCCCTCAACTGCCCCCTCTATCCTTCCTACAGAACTGCTTTTTCTTGCCACTTTTATGTGAGATAATTTACCCCATTGTATCTCTCCCTTTCTCCCTCTCTCAATATATTCCTCTCTCATCCCTTAATTTGATTTTATTTTTTTAGATATCATTCCTTCATATTCAACTCACCCTGTGTCCTCTATCTATATATACATACAAACATTTATACACACACATATATACATATATGTTATATCTATTATATCTATATCTATATCTATATATGCATATATTCCCTTCAGCTACCCTAATACTGAGGTCTCATGAATTATATACATCATCTTTCCATGTAGGAATGTAAACAAAACAGTTCAACTTTAGTAAGTCCCTTATGATTTCTCTTTCTTGTTTACCTTTTCATGCTTCTCTTGATTCTTGTGTTTGAAAGCCAAATTTTCTATTCAGCTCTGGTCTTTTCACTGAGAAAGCTTGAAAGTCCTCTATTTTATTGAAAATCCATATTTTTCCTTGGAGCATGATACTCAGTTTTGCTGGGTAGGTGATTCTTGGTTTTAAGCCTAGCTCCATTGACCTCAGGAATATCATATTCCAAGCCCTTCAATACCTTAATGTAGAAGCTGCTAGTTCTTGTGTTATTCTGATTGTCTTTTCACAATACTCAGATTGTTTCTTTCTGGCTGCTTGCAGTATTTTCTCCTTGATCTGGGAGCTCTGGAATTTGGCAACAATATTCCTAGGAGATTTCTTTTTGGGATGTATTTGAGGAGGCGATCGATGGATTCCTTCAATTTCTATTTTGCCCTGTGGCTCTAGAATATCAGGGCAGTTCTCCTTGATAATTTCCTGAAAGATGGTATCTAGGCTCTTTTTTTGATCATGGCTTTCAGGTAGTCCAATAATTTTTAAATTATCTCTCCTGGATCTATTTTCCAGGTCAGTGGTTTTTCCAAGGAGATATTTCACATTGTCTTCCATTTTTTCATTCCTCTGGTTCTGTTTTATAATATCCTGATTTCTCATAAAGTCACTAGCTTCACTTGCTCCAGTCTAATTTTTAAGGTAGTATTTTCTTCAGCAGTCTTTTGGATCTCCTTTTACATTTGGCTAATTCTGCCTTTCAAGGCATTCTTCTCCTCATTGGCTTTTTGGAGCTCTTTTGCCATTTGAGTTAGTCTATTTTTAAGGTGTTATTTTCTTCAGTATTTTTTGAGTCTCCTTTAGCAAGTCATTGACTTGTTTTTCCTGGTTTTTCTGCATCACTCTCATTTCTCTTCCCAATTTTTCCTCTACTTCTCTTACTTGCTTTTCCAAATCCTTTTTGAGCTCTTCTATGGCCTGAGGCCAGTCCATGTTTCTCTTGGAGACTTTTGATGTAGGCTGTTTGACTTTGTTGACTTCTTCTGGCTGTATGTTTTGGTCTTCTTTGTCACCAAAGAAAGATTCCAAAGTCTAAGTCTGAATCTGGGTCTGTTTTTGCTGCCTGGCCATGTTCCCAGCCAACTACTTGACCCTTGAGTTTTTTGCTGGGGTATAACTGCTTGTAAAGTAGAGAGTACTTTGTCCCTTGCTTGGTGGGTTTGCGCTGCTGTTTTCAGAGCTATTTCTACACAGCAAGCTCTGCCATACCAGAGCTTCTGCTCCCCAAAGAACCACCAACCCAGACCAGTCTCAGATCTTAAGCAGGTTCTACATTCCTGCTCTGATCTGCCACTTAATTCCTCCCACTAGGTGGACCTGGGGCCAGAAACAACTGCAGCTGTAGTTCTGTCCTCAGAGCTGCACCACCTCTGCTGCCCCTGGGGCAGTGGCTGAACCACAAACTCCTTTCACTCCCCGCAGTTTTTCCCACTAACCTTCTCTGTTGTCTTTGTGTTTGTGCATTCAGAAGTCTGGTAACTGCCACAGCTCACTGATTCAGGGTGCTAAGGCCTGTTCCACCCGGCTCCCAGTCTGATTGGTCCGGGCGTAGCCCACGCTGGTCTCTGTTCCCCTCCACTCCCAGCTCTATGGGATAGACCTTACCCAGGAACCATCCAGGCTGTCCTGGGCTGGATCCCTGCTTCCCTCTGTTATTCCGTGGGTTCTGCAGCTCTAGAATTTGTTCAGCGCCATTTTTATAGGTGTTTGGAGGGACCTGGCGGGGAGCTCATGCAAGTGCCTGCTTACCAGCAGCCATCTGTATGACCTTTTTTAAAAAGTTAAAATATATCATTTAGGTTAAACTAAGTAGAAAGAGTTTTGCAAGAACTAATCAATATAGCTAGAGTAAAAATAAAACTGTGAATTTTTTAAAAATTTTATGTTTAATTTCTCTGGTAAGCATCTGATATTCTAGATATGCAGAGAATTGAGACAAATCTAAAAGACAAAGAGCTAGTTTACCCAATAAATAAATGGGAAAAGGATATAAATAATTTTCAAAAATAATTATAAGCTATGCTCAATGATTTAAAAGCACATACCAAAGATCTAATAATTAGAGAATACAAATTAAAACAATTTGGGGGTTTCATCTCAAAAATGATTTTGTAGGGGCGGAGCCAAGATGGCGGCTGTTAAGCACGGACTAGAGTGAGCGCCTTACCAGAGTCCCTCCAAAAACCTATAAAAATGGCTCTGAACCAATTCTAGAACGGCAGAACCCACAGAACAGCAGAGGGAAGCAGGGCTCCAGCCCAGGACAGCCTGGATGGTCTCTGGGTGAGGTCTATTCCATACGGAGCTGGGAGCTGGGAGCTGGGAACGGAGTGGAGCAGAGCCCAGCCTGAGCGGCGTGGATGATCCAGACCAGAAGCCGGGCAGAGGGGGCCCTAGCGCCGTGAATATGTGAGCTGCGGCAGTTACCAGACCCCTCGACCCACAAACACCAAAGACTGCGGAGAAGGTTAGTGGGAAAAGCTGCTGGAGTGGAAGGAGTTCGCGGTTCGGCTTCCAGCCCGGGGGGCAGCAGAGGTGGGGCAGCTACAGCTGTTGTTACTTCCGGCTCCAGGCCCACCTGGTGGGAGGAATTAAGTGGCGGATCAGAGCAGGAGTGCAACAGCTTGCTGAAGATCTAAGCCCAGTCTGGACTGGGGGTCCTTGGGGAAGGAGGATTGTGGCTCTGACAGAGCTGGCACCTCCCCCCCAAACGTAGAACATAGAACTCGTTAGTCTACAAGCAGTCATACCCCACTGAAAAACTCAAGGGTCAAGTTAGTTGGTTGGAAATATGGCCAGGCAGCGAAAACGCGCCCAGATTCAGTCTCAGACTTTGGATTCTTTCTTTGGTGACAAAGAAGACCAAAACATACAGTCTAAAGAAGACAACAAAGTCATAGAGCCGACAACCAAAGCCTCCAAGAAAAACATGAACTGGTCCCAGGCCATAGAAGAACTCAAAAAGGATTTGGAAAAGCAAGTTAGAGAAGTAGAGGAAAAATTGGGAAGAGAAATGATAAGGATGCGAGAAAACCACGAAAAACAAGTCAATGACTTGCTAAAGGGGACCCAAAAAAATACTGAAAAATACACTGAAGAAAACAACACCTTAAAAAACAGACTAACTCAAATGGCAAAAGAGCTCCAAAAAGCCAACGAGGAGAAGAATGCCTTGAAAGGCAGAATTAGCCAAATGGAAAAGGAGGTCCAAAAGACCACTGAAGAAAATACTACTTTACAAATTAGATTGGAGCAAGTGGAAGCTAGTGACTTTATGAGAAATCAGGATATTATAAAACAGAACCAGAGGAATGAAAAAATGGAAGACAATGTGAAATATCTCCTTGGAAAAACCACTGACCTGGAAAATAGATCCAGGAGAGATAATTTAAAAATTATTGGACTACCTGAAAGCCATGATCAAAAAAAGAGCCTAGATACCATCTTTCAGGAAATTATCAAGGAGAACTGCCCTGATATTCTAGAGCCACAGGGCAAAATAGAAATTGAAAGAATCCATCGATCGCCTCCTCAAATAGATCCCAAAAAGAAATCTCCTAGGAATATTGTTGCCAAATTCCAGAGCTCCCAGATCAAGGAGAAAATACTGCAAGCAGCCAGAAAGAAACAATTTGAGTATTGTGGAAACCCAATCAGAATAACCCAAGATCTGGCAGCTTCTACATTAAGAGATTGAAGGGCTTGGAATGCGATATTCCGGAGGTCAATGGAGCTACGATTAAAACCTAGAATCACCTACCCAGCAAAACTGAGTATCATGTTCCAAGGCAAAATATGGAGTTTCAATAAAATAGAGGACTTTCAAGCTTTCTCAGTGAAAAGACCAGAACTGAATAGAAAATTTGGCTTTCAAACACAAGAATCAAGAGAAGCATGAAAAAGGTAATCAAGAAACGGAAATTGCAAGGGACTTACTAAAGTTGAACTGTTTTGTTTACATTCCTACATGGAAAGATGATGAGTATGATTCATGAGACCTCAGTATTAGGGTAGTTGAAGGGAATATGCATATATATATATATATATATATATATATATATATATATATATATATATATATATATATATATATATATATGTTTATGTATATATATAAGTGAATGTGTATGTATGTATATATCTACGTGTATATGTATGTATGTGTATGTATGTGTATATATATATATGTGTTTATATATATATATATGTAAAAGAGAGAGAGCAGACACAGGGTGAGTTGAAGATGAAGGGAAGATATCTAAAAGGAATAAAATGAAATTAAGGGATGAGAGAGTATCATACTGAGAGAGGGAGATAGGGAGAGATAGAATGGGGTGGATTATCTCACATAAAGGTGGCAAGAGGAAGCAGTTCTATGGGAGGAGGGGAGCGGGCAGGTGAGGGGGGAGTGAGTGAACCTTGCTCTCATCAGATTTGGCCTGAGGGGGAATACCATACATACTCAGTTGGGTATCTTACCCCACAGGAAAGAAGAGGGAGGAAGATAAAAATAAATAAAAGGCAGGGGGATGATGGAGGGGAGGGCAGATGGGGGTGGAGGCAATCAAAACAAACACTTTGGAAAGGGGACAGGGTCAAGGGAGAAAATGCAATAAAGCGGGATGGGTTGGGAAGGAGCAAAATGTAGTTAGCCTTTCACAACATGAGTATTGTGGAAGGGTTATACATAATAATACATGTGTGGCCTAGGTTGAATTGCTCAACTTCTTAGGGAGGGTGGGTGGGAAGGGAAGAGGGAAGAGAATTTGGAACTCAAAGTTTTAAAATCAGATGTTCAAAAACAAAAAAAGTTTTTGTATGCAACTAAAGAATAAGATACACAGGCAATGGGGCGTAGAAATTTATCTTGCCCTACAAGAAAGGAAGGGAAAAGGGGATGAGAGGGGAGGGGGGGTGATAGAGGGGAGGGCTGACTGGGGAACAGGGCAACCAGAATATAAGCCATCTTGGAGTGGGGGGGAGGGTAGAAATGGGGAGAAAATTTATAATTCAAAATGTTGTGAAAATCAATGCTGAAAACCAAATATGTTAAATAAATAAATTGCATTTAAAAAAATGATTTTGTAGTCAGCAAAGACAACAAAAGGTAGAAATAGAAATGGATGAGCCATAGTAAACCAGGCAAATTAGTATGCTGATTAGTGAATTAACCTTAGAAATCCCATTTTGGAGCATATTAGCAAAGGAGGTCAAAGATAGAAAGAAGGGTTTCACATACACCAAAATACTCAGAGCAGCTCTTTTGTTGCAGAAAAGGACTAGGAACAAAATGGGATTTCTATTGATTAAAGAGCAGTTAAACAAATTTTGGTATATAAATACTATTGTGCCATTAGAAATGACAAATAAGAAAACTCAGAAATATGGAGAGAAGTAAGAACTGAAGTAGATAATGAAGTCCCTTTAAAAATGAAAAAAAGTTCAAATACAAATTATATATGTGTGTATTTGTATACATAGATCTAACTATATATTTATATGTATACATATACATATATGTACAAACACACACTTAAAGGCAGATGTAGATAGAAAGCTACAGATATCTGGCTATCAATAGATGATATGTATCTAGCTACATTTCTATTTATTTCAATAGAGATAGAGATATATATGCGGGTAGCAGAGAGTTATTTAAACCTTGAATGGTAGAGGAATAAAATGTAGACACAGAGACAGAAGGTAAAAAGGATCAATGGGAACATTTGATGCTGTCTAAATCAGGGGTGGGGAATCTATGGCCTCAAGGCTGCAGATTCCCCACCCATGGAAATGAATTGAGGTAGAACTGGGCACACAAAGGAGGAAACAGTTTCTGTCAAGGAATGTTGATATGGATGGGCAGATGCCTCTAAAAGAGATCCGGTAATGGCCAGAGATGAAGAAAAGACAAGTAGGGAAGAGGAGTGACTCATCTGACCTATTAAGAAGGCATGCATTCTTTAACTCTTCTGCACCTAGCATGTGAAGCCACTCTCAAATCAGTCACTTTTCTAAGACATTGCTCTCACTCTAAAAGTTATTGCAGTGAACAAAAGAATGCTCACACCAGTGTAGAGAAAATGCTCCTCTCTCCTTTCTTTGCAGAGGCAAAGGACTATGGGGGGGGGGAGAGGAAGGGATTTTTCATATCTCGTTAGATACAATTGATGTATTGATTGATTTTACTGAACTGCTTTCTTACTCTTTCTTTTTTACTTTTTTGTTACCGGGGTGGATTATTGGGTATGGCAGGGAGGATATGCTTGGAAATGAAGATGAGATAAAAACAAAAGCTATCAATAAAAATTTTAAAAAAATTAAAG
Source organism: Trichosurus vulpecula (assembly GCF_011100635.1). Classification (NCBI taxonomy): domain Eukaryota; kingdom Metazoa; phylum Chordata; class Mammalia; order Diprotodontia; family Phalangeridae; genus Trichosurus; species Trichosurus vulpecula. The sequence goes on along the minus strand of NC_050573.1, from coordinate 274,226,899 downwards.
AAATACCTCTCACAATAATTACTAGCTCTCCTTTTATGATTTCTCAATAATTGCCCACTGTCTGACCATTCGACTTCCAAGTCAATCAACTACAGTGCTGAGATTACTACTCCTTTTCCATTGCCAACCAAACCCAGGAGTTGCAGACACCTACTTCATATATAGCCTCCAGGGAATGTATGTGTTTTATTTTCCTTTCCCTGACTTGGCCCCATGGCATCCCAAGATCCTGCCAACATCTTGTACTTCTTCATGTTCATGTTTTTTAAACATTGCTATCTCTTTTACCTGGGGCTGATTTGAAATATTAGCATGGTACAATAACATCTCTAATGAGTGGGGAAAAGCAGCATTTCTACAGGTAAACCAGGTGATTGAATAATCATTTTTATCCTCTGTCAGTTTAAACTCTTTATCCTTCTCATTAATGGCCTCACTCATTTTTCTTTTTCTGCCATTGGGCCAAAGACAATGGTGTGTGGATGGTAAAACCTAAGCCAATTTTACTTGAATCATTCAACAGAGAAGACCAGCCGACAGAGAAGATTCAAATGTAGTACAGAAAATAACAAATTAACATAGACTCTTCATCCACAAAGGACATGAGGCACTGTTTTTGTCTGTGTGCCAACAGAGACAAGCCCATTAAATACAATTTAGTGATAGGAAGTATGTTAAAGTGGGGTTGCTAGCATAGCTTTAAAAAGAATCTTTTTAAAAATCCATAATTAAGTGTGAAATTGTAAATGTTTTTATTTTTTAATCTTAATAAGTCAACTTTGGTCCTATTGAAAAGACAAAAGAGGTTTGGCTTTTTTAATGTAGTTTAACATTTATTTCTTAGTACTTATTCTACAGTCTTTAAAATAAGATTTCTTCAGAAATCTCACCCATAATGTAATGCATTTTTGTGTCTTCTAAATCTCATTTATAGGTTTGAAGATAACAGTTCATCACTTGAGCTGGCCCTGCATATTTTCATAATAATAAAATATATGACTACCACACACACTATGTTTATTCTTCCTATTGAGGGCCTTCTATCATAATTGGCTCTCCCCAAGTATTTCTCAGGTATATTCTGTTCTATATAAGGGCAAGGTTTAATGATCTCTAGAAAAAAATGTAAAAATGCCACCAGTCACAATAACACAACAACATTCAGCCCCAATAGCCTCTGAGCAATTGTTAATTCTATTCCAGAGTCAGAAAAAGACCAAAATATATCTAAGAATGACAAAATAAGAAAGGTACAAAGGACAATAGGCAGAATTCTTCATTTTTCTGCATAAAACCTGACTCATCCTTGATGAACCAGTACTCCCTTAAGGAACTTAGGTACGTAACACCTTCTATTAACTGCATCAATTATCTGGTGAACTATCTGCAGCCAAAGTTAAATCCCAAGCCAATTACCTCCTAGCACCTACCATGTTCCCCGACCCTTCTCAGCCAGTCTGTGACTAGAAAATGTTATTTTGTTTTATTATTAGCATGAGCAATATTCAAGTGGGATGGTAAATACATTACCAAAACAATCACATAATGAATTCCAAAGTTACATATAAATGGCTTTTTGAAGCCCCCACTATTTGGGACCATGCTGACACTTCAACCTTTTCTTAGTATGGATTTCTTCCCCATTGAATAATAATATCCATGAGAACTGAGGCGGTGCCTTTTACTACCTTTCTTTTTCCCCAAACACCTAATAGAGAGTTCAGTCTATAGTACGTACCCAACAAGTGTTACCGGCTGATCAATTTTTCTCACCCTAGGCTAATAATAACTATGTTACACATTATATCTAATACTAGAGAGTTCCATATTACTCATACAGGTTACAGCGTATAGATAGCTATGACTACATTGCTGTGTATGAAGAAAGGAGACTGATTTGTTGCTGGATGGAAGTAAAACAATGTCACCAGCCTTTTCAGTCTCCTCAAGGCAGCCCATTCCTTATCATCTGTATAAAACAAAAGAGCATGGAGGGAGAGGGAATGTGTTAAATAGTTTCCTCGATACATTTTCACACAGCTACTTTCCTAGGTCAAAGTTAAAAGTCCTTAGGATATTTTCCTCTACTAATAAGATTGCTGTCATTCATCCTTCATTCTCAAAGAGGACCCATGATATTATGGGAGTGGGGGTGGAGTTATGGATCAAGAACCAATCTGTGTTTCTGGCCATAAGGCAGAGGAGATTTGAAATAAGTTACTCAAAGAAGACAGTAGAAAAGATAGGAGCTAGAAGAACGATGCAAAAAATAGATCACCTGGAGGGGAAACTTGGCACCGAGAGGAAAGTAGCAGAGATGTGACTTCCAGTGGAGAGCGGACTCAGAAGATACATAATAGTGATATATAATACATACATAATAGTATCACCCAAAGACATGGGTAGCCCTATATTATCAAAGTTCTGAGTTAGGTAGTCATATGTGTGCCCTGTTCACATGTTTTCCTGTTTGTAGACTTCCATTTGAGCACCCTGCCTTTATGAGCTCCCCCTGTGTGCACGTCCCACCTTCAGTTATTTTTGACTCTTCGTGATGCCATTTGAGGTTTTCTTGGTAGAGATACTGGAGTGGTTTGCCATTTCCTTCTCCAGTTTGTTTTACAGATGAGGAAACTGAGGCAAAAAAGATTAAATGATTTGCCCAAGGTCACATAGCTAATAAGTGTCTGAGGCCAGATTTGAACTCAGGAAGGGGAAAGGAGTATTCCTGGTTTCAGGCCCAGCACTCTATCCACTATAACACCTAGCTGCCCCTGTGTCCCATACTTTATCTTTATAGATCTACTCTTTCTATGAAAGAGCACATATTTGCATGAAAATTAGATCAAAATTTGTAGGGAAAATGTTTTCTTGCTAACTTATTACTATTTAACCTCAATAAATATCTTTGCTCTGAGATAAATGTACCCTCTGGATGGATAGTAAGAATAAACCCATCAAAGGGAGGTCAAGAGTAGGGAGGTCAAGCCACTATATAGAGAGGATTCTGATCCTAGCATGGCCTACCACCTTTCTTTAGGTATGGTTATAAAAATAGCTACCATTTATTGATGCAACACTTCTAATGTTTACAGAGCAATTTAAATATATTATCTGATTTGATCCTTACAACCCTATGAAGCAGGTACAGTTGTTATCCGCATTATTTGAATCATGAAATTTAGGCAAAGCTAGGTTAAGTGACTTTTCACAGGTCACACAGGGAGGAAGAGGTGAAGGTGGGATTTCAGCTCATATCTTCATAATTCTAGGTGTAACACTTTATCACTATGCCACCTAGCTGCCCCACCAAAGTAGATACGTTTGGCAGCTAGCTGGCCCAATAGATAGAGTGCTGGCCTGAATCAGGAAGACCCATCTTCCTGTGTTCAAATCTGGCCTCAGACATTTATTAGCTATGTGACCCTGGGCAAGTCACTTAATCCTGTTTGTCTCAGTTCCTCTTTTGTAAAAATGAACTTGGGAAGGAAATGGCAAACCATTCCAGTATCTCTCCCAAGAAAACCCAAAATGGGGTCACAGAGAGTCAGATACAACTAAAATGACTAAACGAAATATTCAGAAAATGACCAATATTCTTCTTCTCCTTTAAACTGGCACTATGGCTGCCCCCATAAAATTGCCATTAAGATTTTCCTTAACAACATTAAAAATGAAACAAGTATTTTCACTTTTTTTCTACATCTACCATATTTCTGAGTCCTCTTTTCTATAATAGCATTAAGTTGATAGATTAAGATTTAGAGATATCTTGGCACCCCCTCATTTTACAAAGTAGGAAACTGAGGCCCACAGATATCTTGAGCTGCCCAAGATGACACAGGTATTTGACTGAGTGGCAGAGCCAGTATCTGTATGCAGATTGCTTTACGGGGGGGGGGGGGGGGGGGGGAGGGGGGCAGAGCCAAGATGGCGGCTGGAAAGCAGGGACTAGCGTGAGCTCTGTACGGAGTCCCTCCAAAAACCTATAAAAAATGGCTCTGAACCAATTCAAGAACTGCAGAACCCACAAAACAGCAGAGGGAGGCAGGGCTCCAGCCCAGGACAGCCTGGATGGTCTCTGGGTGAGGTCTATCCCACACGGAGCTGTGAGCTGGGAGCTGAGAGCTGGGAGCTGGGAACGGAGTGGAGCAGAGCCCAGCCTGAGCAGCGGGGACGATCCAGACCAGAAGCCAGGCGGAGGGGGCCCTAGCGCCCTGAATATGTGAGCTGCGGCAGTTACCAGTTACTCCTCAACCCACAAACACCAAAGACTGCAGAGAAGGTTAGTGGGAAAAGCTGCTGGAGTGGAAGGAGTTCACGGTTCGGCTTCCAGCCCCAGGGGCAGCGGAGGTGGGGCAGCTACAGCTGCTGCAGCTTCTGGCCTCAGGCCCACCTGGTGGGAGGGATTAAGCAGCGGATCAGAGCAGGAGTGCACAGCCTGCTGAAGATCTAAGCCCAGTTCGGGTTGGGGCTTCTTGGGGAAGGAGTAGCGCTGGTGTGACAGAGCTGGCACCTCCCCCCCAAACGTGGAACATAGAACTCGTTAGTCTACAAGCAGTCATACCCCACTGAAAAACTCAAGGGTCAAGTTAGTTGGTTGGAAATATGGCCAGGCAGCGAAAACACACCCAGATTCAGTCTCAGACTTTGGATTCTTTCTTTGGTGACAAAGAAGACCAAAACACACAGTCTAAAGAAGACAACAAAGTCATAGAGCCTACAACAAAAGCCTCCAAGAAAAACATGAACTGGTCCCAGGCCATGGAAGAGCTCAAAAAGGATTTGGAAAAGCAAGTTAGAGAAGTGGAGGAAAAATTGGGAAGAGAAATGAGAAGGACGCGAGAAAACCTTGAAAAACAAGTCAATGACTTGCTAAAGGAGACTCAAAAAAATACTGAAAAATACACTGAAGAAAACAACACCTTAAAAAATAAATTAACTCAAAGGGCAAAAGAGTTCCAAAAAGCCAATGAGGAGAAGAATGCCTTGAAAGGCAGAATTAGCCAAATGGAAAAGGAGGTCCAAAAGACCACTGAAGAAAATACTACTTTAAAAATTAGATTGGAGCAAGTGGAAGCTAGTGACTTGATGAGAAATCAAGATATTATAAAACAGAACCAAAGGGATGAAAAAATGGAAGACAATGTCAAATATCTCATTGGAAAAACCACTGACCTGGAAAATAGATCCAGGAGAGATAATTTAAAAATTGTTGGACTACCTGAAAGCCATGATCAAAAAAAGAGCCTAGATATCATCTTTCAAGAAATTATCAAGTAGAACTGCCCTGATATTCTAGAGCCACAGGGCACCACCTCCTCAAATAGATCCCAAACAGAAATCTCCTAGGAATATTGTTGCCAAATTCCAGAGTTCCTAGATCAAGGAGAAAATATTGCATGTAGCCAGAAAGAAACAATTTGAGTATTGTGGAAACACAATAAGAATAATCCCAGATCTGGCAGCTTCTACATTAAGAGATCGAAGGGCTTGGAATACGATATTCCAGAGGTCAATGGAGCTAGGATTAAAACCAAGAATCACCTACCCAGCAAAACTGAGTATCATGCTCCAAGGCAAAATATGGATTTTCAATAAAATAGAGGACTTTCAAGCTTTCTCAGTGAAAAGACCAGAGCTGAATAGAAAATTTGACTTTCCAACACAAGATTCAAGAGAAGCATGAAAAGGTAATCAAGAAACAGAAATTGTGAGGGACTTACTAAAGTTGAACTGTTTTGTTTACATTCCTACATGGAAAGATGACATGTATGATTCATGAGACCTCAGTATTAGGGTAGCTGAAGGGAATATATATATATATATATATATATATATATATATATATATATATATATGTTTATGTATATATATGTGTGTTTATGTATATATATAAGTGAATGTGTATGTATGTATATATCTGTGTGTGTGTGTGTATATATACATATATATATATGTGTATATATATATATATATATATATATGTATATATATATGAGAGAGAGAGAGAGCAGACACAGGGTGAATTGAAGATGAAGGGAAGATCTCTAAAAGAAATAAAATCAAATTAAGGGATGAGAGACCAACCTACTGAGAGAGGGAGATAGGGAGAGATAGAATGGGGTGGATTATCTCACATAAAGGTGGCAAGAGGAAGCAGTTCTGTGGGAGGAGGGGAGAGGACATGTGAGGGGGGAATGAGTGAACTTTGCTCTCATCAGATTTGGCCTGAGGAGGGAATACCATACATACTCAATTGGGTATCTTACCCCACAGGAAAGAAGAGGGAGGAAGATAAAAAAATAAAAGGGGGGGGATGATGGAGGGGAGGGCAGATGGGGGTGGAGGTAATCAAAAACAAACACTTTAGAAAGGGGACAGGGTCAAGGGAGAAAATTCAATAAAGAGGGATGGGTTGGGAAGGAGCAAAATATAATTAGTCTTTCACAACATGAGTATTGTGGAAGGGTTATACATAATGATACACATGTGGCCTATGTTGAATTGCTTGACTTCTTAGGGAGGGTGGGTGAGAAGGGAAGAGGGGAGAGAATTTGGAACTCAAAGTTTTAAAAACAGATGTTCAAAAACAACAAAAAAAAGTCTTTGCATGCAACTAGAAAATAAGATATGCAGGCAATGGGGCGTAGAAATTTATCTTGCTCTACAAGAAAGAAAGAAAAGGGGATGGGGGGGGTGATAGAGGGGAGGGCTGACTGGGGAACAGGGCAACCAGAATATATGCCATCTTGGAGTGGAAGGTAGGGTAGAAATGGGGAGAAAATTTGTAATTCAAACTCTTGTGAAAATCAATGCTGAAAAATAAATATATGTTAAATAAATAAATTTAAATTTAAAAAAAAAGATTGCCTTACTCCAAAGATAGTAATCTTCCAGTATACCATTATAGCTAATGCAATAAACAAACTTTAACCAGTTTAATGACTATTTATTCCAGGTCAAATATTACTAGGTCACCTCAAGGTCAAGATTCATTTTTGCTAAAGAATTATGAAATGAACTTCCGTAACAAATCTTTCTCTATGAGATGTTTCTTTATTCTTTCAGGGTTCTCATGTTAAAGCTGAAGGAAACATCTAACCACAAGGGCTCTAAAAACACCACCAAAAGGCCATCTTTGCACTTTTTACTGTGGCTATTCATAGTCCTCTTGTCTAAAGGGATTAATTTTTTTTAAATATCTGGCAATTATTTCCATTAGGTTAGAGTTAAGCATTTGGACGTTAGGATACTCATCAAGAGTCTTCCCAACATTACCCCAGTATATAAGGTCTAAATATAAGGCCAGGGTTTCTTGAACTTTCTAAAACCTGTGCTTGGGCTATGTTTATCCACATGGAAGGAAGTAAATTTGGTACTGTCAGACCTTTCCTTTGGTCATAGTTGGGGGCTGAGATCAGGGGAAGAGATCGGTATCAATCAGGCAGAGTTAGAATAAATGTACCAGCAGATTAGTTCCTTACAACATATATGCAGGGCTTTAATCAGACAGATGTTGTTAGTGCATAAATTAGGCACATGGGGAGGTGGATGAACTATTGGAGACCACCAGGATAACCATTTTTTAGTGAAATGCAAATGCTGCTTCATGGGCTTCTATAAGGAGTAATTCACAAGCTGGAGAATCTGGCAGCCTTAACATGCTATGCTTCAAGTCAGGAGATCCCACTGAATGGAAAAGAAAAATCATTTCTATAAAAATTAATTATATTTATGGAGCTAAGAAAGATTGTTAGACCTTCTTTGCTTGTGTTTACTCAATTTCTGGAGGCTCCTTCTACCATTTATCGTAGTCATTGGGCAGATCATTCCTAAGCCAGCTGATACATTATGGTTAGTTAACAGGGAACAGTGTCTTAATGCTGTGGCTATGTATTTGTTTTGTTCTAAAACAAGGGAATTAGCATTCAAGGTTAGAGAAATATCACTTAAAAGTACAGAAATATAGTTTCTTAAAATTAGTATTAACACATAAAGTGATTCTATCTCCTTATTTTTGTTTTGCTTATGTGGGAAAGTGGAATGAGCACTGGTTCTGGATTCAAAGGACCTGGGTTCCAATCCTGCCTCTGCCTCTTACAACCTATGTGACCTTGGGAAGTCTTTTTACCAAAGTCTTTTACTTTTTACTTTGGTTTCAGTCTCCTTACCTAAAAAAGAGAGGTAGAGTGGACTAGATGGTTTCTGTAGTACCTTTCACCTCCTACAAAGTTTGGATTGAAGTAGTGAGCAGCTGGTTACATTACTTACATATAGCATTTAGATTTCTGATCATCTTATATTCTGGATTTTTTTTTAAATTTTAATTATTGATGTACATAGGCTGTCTCCCTCATAGATGATACTCTAAGCCCTGCAGCATGGACTGTGTTTTATATAAAGTTTGGATCTGCTCTCCAGCCTTGCGCAATTTTCCACACACTCTAGGCACTTAATAAACATCTGATAAACTGTTTCATGAAAGTCTATAAAACATTTTGTAAGGCACTTTTGGTTGTTAATTTAGCGGTAATGACTTGACAGTATATTATTGCCTCAGCAGGAGGCTAAATAATACTAAGTCTAAAAAGCATTTTAAATTAGACCAAGAGAAGAATCAATTTTCAAACACACAAGGTAATTTCAATATTCTTATTGATCACCCTTCCCAGTTCATTGACCACCTCAACTTCAGTGATATCCTCCTCCTGCTCAACCACCCACAGAGATGATCAAACCTTAGACTTCACCATCCCCAGACACTGTTCCACATCAAAAATATTGAAATCTGATATTCTCCCCCTTGTAATTTAGTAGAAAAATTAGAACTTGAAGAGATTTTAGAGATCATCTAGTCTAATTCCCTCATTTTATAGATGAAAAAAATGAGATTCAGGGAGGTTGCCACTTGTCCAAAATCATATAGCTCATAAGCAGCAGAATAAGGATTTGAAATCACATCCTGTGACACTAACTAGCACTCCAAGTTTCATACTCTTTCCACTGCATTGCCCAAGTGAAATATGGAGCATTAGTTTAAATCGAGGAAGTGGAAGATTTAATATTCTAGGTTGAGGAGTGGATATTTTAACCTAAAGGCACTAAGAAACCACTGAAAAAATTTTGAACACATGAGTATTTTAGTCAAACCAAAAATTAGGAAGAATATTTTAGCAACTATGTGAATACATATTGGAATAGGGGAATTACTGGATGCATGGATAGTATTTAGGAAGCTTTTGGAATGCAGACTCAAAGTAATGAATGATTAAACTAGAGTAGAAGCCTAACGAATAGAGAGTGAAGGCAAATGCCAGTAGAATCTACAAAACCTAGTGACTGATTGGATATGTGGGTTAAGGGAGAGGAGACTGTCAAAGATAATCCCAAATATATGAGCCTGATGAGTTATTTAAAAAAGAAAATGTATCATTAATTGTATTTTTATCTACAGAACCTAGCACAGAGCCTGGCACAGAGTTGGTGCTTAAGAAATGATTGTTGATTAATTGATTAAATATAAATAGAAAGTTTGTAAGAGGGGAAGGAAAAGGTACTTAGTTTGGGCCTGGTACTTACAGAAGGTATCTAGTCAAACATATGTGTGTGTGTTTGTGTGTTTGTGGGGTGGAGAGGTTGGTGCATAAAATTAGAGTTCTGGCCCTGAACTCAGAAATATTCATCTGTATGAGTTTAAATCCAGTCTCAGATACTTACTAGCTCTGTGATCCTGAGCAAGTCACTTAACCCTGTTTAACTCATTTCCTCAACTGTATCATGAGCTGAAGAAGGAAATGGCAAACCACTCCAGTATCTTTGTCAAGAAAAGCCCAAATGACTAAAAATTACTCAATAACAACAATCAACTCTCTCTCTCTCTCCCCCAATATATATGTGTGTGTGCATATATATATACACATACACACATACATACATATACATATATGCTTTTTATCATATTAAAAATTGCCCCTTTATGGTGATTTATAGGGTTTTTTGTATATATTCATGTTATGCTTTCTGGTACGGTTTACTATTGACATAATCATGCAGTTTTGAATGAATGTTTTTATTTTTCACATTATAATTATTTTTATTCCTTCTTTCATTTTTAATGATCTTTTCATCCCTGCTAAAGATCCAATTTGTTCATAGTTCATTTTCAAAATATCTTCCTTAGGGAGGTGGAGCCAAGATAGTGGCTGGAAAGCAGGGACTGCCCTGAAGTTCTCCCCCAGGACCCTCCAAACACCTACAAAAATGGCTCTGAACAAATTCTAGAACTGCAGAACCCACAAAATAGCAGAGGGAAGCAAGGCTCTAGCCCAGGACAGCCTGGATGGTTGCTGGGTAAGGTATATCCCACAGAGCTGGGAGCAGAGTGGTGTGGAGCCCAGCATGGGCTGCCCCCAGATCAACCAGACTGGAAGCCGGGTGGAACAGGCCATAGCACCCTGAATCAGGGAGCTGTGGCAGTTACCAGACTTCGGGAACCCACAAGCACCAAAGACAACAGAGAAGGTTAATGGGGAAAAAACTGCAGAGACAGAGTGAAAGGAGCTTGTGGTTAGGCCACCGCCCCAGGGGTAGCAGAGGTGGGGCAGCTACAGAACTACTGCTGAAGTTGCTTCTGGCCCCAGGCCCACCTGGTGGGAGGAATTAAGTGGCACATCAGAGCGGGAGTGCAGAGCCTGCTCAGATCTGAGTCTCAGTCCGGGTTGGCAGTTCTTGGGGGAGGAGGAACACTGGTGTGGGAGAGTTTGCTGCATAGAAAAAGCTCTGAAAACAACAGCAGAGCACCTCAAGCTTGGGACAAAGTACTCTTTACTCTACAAGCAGTCATACCCCGACAAAAAACTCAAGGGTCAAGTAGTTGGCTGGGAACATGACCAGGCAGTGAAAACAGACTCAGATTCAGACTCAGACTTTGGAATCTTTCTTTGGTGACAAAGAAGACCAAAACATAGACCCAGAAGAAGTCAACAAAGTCAAAGAGCCTACATCAAAAGCTCCAAGAAAAACATGAACTGATCTCAGGCCATGGAAGAGCTCAAAAAAGATTTAGAAAACCAAGTAAGAGAAGTAAAGGAAAAATTGGGAAGAGAAATGAGAGTGATGTGGGAAAACCATGAAAAACAAGTCAATGACTTGCTAAAGGAGACCCAAAAAATACTGAAGAAAATAACACCTTAAAAAATAGACTAACTCAAATGGCAAAAGAGCTCCAAAAAGCCAATGAGGAGAAGAATGCCTTGAAAGGCAGAATGAGCCAAATGGAAAAGGAGGTCCAAAAGACCACTGAAGAAAATACTACCTTAAAAATGAGATTGGAGCAAGTGGAGGCTAGTGATTTTATGAGAAATCAAGATATTATAAAACAGAACCAAAGGAATGAAAAAATGGAAGACAATGTCAAATATCTCATTGGAAAAACCACTGACCTGGAAAATAGATCCAGGAGAGATAATTTAAAAATTATTGGACTACTTGAAAGTCATCATCAAAAAAAGAGCCTAGATATTATCTTTCAAGAAATTAGCAAGGAAAACTGCCCTGATATTCTAGAGCCAGAGGGTAAAATAGAAATTGAAAGAATCCACTGACCACCTCCTGAAAAAGATCCCAAAAAGAAAACTCCTAGGAACATTGTTGCCAAATTCCAAAGCTTCCAGATCAAGGAGAAAATACTGCAAGCAGCCAGAAAGAAACAATTTGAGTATGGTGGAAACACAATCAGGAAAACACAAGATCTAGCAGATTCTACATTAAGGGATCAAAGGTCAATGGAGCTAGGATTAAAACCAAGAATCACCTACCCACAATATGGACTTTCAAAAAACAGAGGACTTTTAAGCTTTCTCAGTGAAAAGACCAGAGCTGAATAGAAAATTTGACTTTCAAGTACAAGAATCAAGAGAAGCATGAAAAGGTAAACAAGAAAGAGAAATCATAAGGGACTTACTAAAGTTGAACTGTTTTGTTTACATTCCTACATGGACAGATGATGTATATAATTCATGAGACCTCAGTATTAGGGAAGCTGAAGGGAATATATATATATATACACATATATATATATATATATATATATATATATATATGTACACACACACATCTAGACAGAGGTCAGAGGGTGAGTTAAATATGAAGGGATGATAAGTAAAAAAATAAAATCAAATTAAGGGATGAGAGAGGAATATATTGAGAGAGGTAGAAAGAGAGAGATACAATGGGGTAAATTATCTCACATAAAAGTGGCAATAAAAAGCAGTTCTGTAGGAAGGGAAGAAGGGGAAGGTGAGGGGGAATGAGTGAATCTTGCTCTCATCGGATTTGACCCAAGGAGGGAATAGCATCTACACTCAATTGGGTATCTTACCCCACAGGAAAGAAGGAGGAAGGGGATAAAAAAGGGGGGATGATAGAAGGGAGAGCAGATTGGGGAGGAGGTAATCAAAGTAAACACTTTCAAAAAGGGTCAGGGTCAAGGGAAAAAATAGAACAAAGGGGGATAGGATAGGAAGGAGCAAAATATAGTTAGTCTTTTACAACATGAGTATCATGGAAGGGTTTTACATAATGATACACACGTGGCCTGTGTTGAATTGCTTGCCTTCTTAGGGAGGATGGGTGGGGAGGGAAGAGGTGGGAGAATTTGGAACTCAAAGTTTTAAAAGCAGATGTTCAAAAAAAAAGTTTTTGCATGCAACTAGAAAATAAGATATGCAGGCAATCGAGCATAGAAATCTATCTTGCCCTACAAGAAAGCAAGGGAAAAGGGGATGGGGGGAGTGGGGTGACAGAAGGGAGGGTTGACTGGGGAATGGGGCAATCAGAATATATGCCATCTTGGAGTGGGGGGAGGGTAGAAATGGGGAGAAAATTTGTAATTCAAATTCTTGTGAAAATCAATGCTGAAATCTAAAAATATTAAATAAATAAAAAATTCAAAAAATAAGAAAAAAATCTTACTTAAGTTTTTTTGCATCAATATTCATTATTAATATTGTTCTATAGCTCTCTCTCTTTCTCTGTCTCTCTCTCTCTCTTTCTCTTTCTCTTTTTGTCTTCCTCACCTTCCCCGATTTAGGTATTAGAAGTATATTTGTCTCTGAAATGATAATTTGTATAGTATTGGTTTTTGCTTTTCTTTAACTCTTCAATAGAATTCTCCTATAAAACCATATGAATCCACCTTTTCATCCAGGATTCCACTTACCATGCTTTGGACTTCTCAGTCCAAACACTCCATGTAATCTGGCCACTGGCCACTACTTCCTTATATGTGTTGTTTTCCCCAATAGAGTGTAAACTTCTTGAAGCAAAGGATGATCTTGCTATTTGTTTTTCATCTCATTCACTGAAAAGTGCTTTAAAATTTTTTTTCATTAATTTAATTTCTGATCCTATGATCTACAATCCCCCTTGTAAGCATATTGTACAGCAGAGACCTAAATGTGCAGCAGCCCAGGTTCTAATTCTGACTCGGCCCCTAACTTTTCTGTGGCAACATAAAGAAGTATTTTCTCCTCTATAAGCCTCAATGTCATCAACTGCAACATGAGGGGCCTTGACTTAGGCAACTTTCCAGCTTTATTGATTCTAAGTACTGCTTCATACCAATATTTTCTACTGAACCTTCTGGTACATTTATGGCCTCTGACTTTGCTAGTAAGCCAGAGACTGAAGAAAGAAAAAAAGTATGAAGTGTTAATGCAAAAATAATACACTTTGAACTGAACGATTTCACGTCCCCACAGCCCATATGACTACAGATGTTTACACATTACTCCAACCTGGAAATTAAAAAAGAAAAAAAGAGGATCAAAAGAATAGCAGAATCAGCAATGAGATCCTGGAATGCATTAAAGATCAAAACTCTGTTTTTGCTATTAGAAAGAAATGCAAAGAATCTTTTGCAGTCAATCAAGATGAATTGGATATCATGGAATACTACACAAAACCGCCTTCCCTGGCCCTGCAACATATGTCCTCCCTGGGGTCCTATAGTCCAGACTGGGGACTAACAATGCTGATGACTCATCTCCAGGATTTTCTCTATCGTGCCATAGAAACTTCTTCACCCTGGAAGTACTCTCTACCCCTTCTCACATTAGAAGTACCCCCGTCTTTGAGGACTCACCTGATTGACTGATTACTCAGAGAAGCTCCAAGTTAAGGAAGAAGCCCACACTGAAGATGTCTTTATTCCTCTCCGAACTAAAGTACTGACCTATCTTCACAGAATTTTCCCTACCACCCTCCAACCCTGGATACTTTCCTACTTCCTCCTCTATTTTATGTATAGTCCTTCCCAGTGTAATGTATGCTTCCTGGGAACAGGGAACAGTCTTTCCATTTGTATTTCTATACCCAGTGCTTAGCATAATACTTGTCAGATAGTAAGCACTTAATAAATATTTTTGATGAATTAACCAATTGAGGAAAAATTTTGGTCATGATTCACTTCACTCCTGATTCTCTAGTTTTCTCATGTCCCCTTTCCCTATCCACTCCCATTCTGGAACCATGAACTAGGATAAAAGTGATTCAGCCATTTTTGTTGCTTGGAATATGTCAACTTTATCCCACCCTAAGTGTCTCACTAAACTATTATCCATGGTGCCCCTCCCTGACTTCCACTTCCCTTTTTCTGTTGTCTCACCCAGTAGAATATAAGCTCCTTGAGGGAAAAGACTATCTTTCCTTGTATTTCTGATCCCGGTACTTACCACAATGCCTGAAATATAGTACATTTTTTTAAATTCATCCCTCCATCTATTCTTTCATTCATTCCTTCAAGGTAAAAAAGGAAATAGCCTCATCATTTGGGGTTTTCACATAGGTAGAGAGTTAGAGCACACAGAGAGGACCAAAAGTGCCCATTACCCTAAGAGTGTTTACACACTGAATGAAAAAGTATGGTCTGTTGGGCTGGCTTCCCTTATTCACTTTGCTTCCTACAGAACTCAATGATGGAGCAGTCACTAAATGAACAGTCCCCAGATTTTATCTCCCTATGGACTAATTCATTCACACTGTGTAAAAAAAAAAGAAAAAGAGAGAGAAAGAGTAAATTAGTCATACTTCCCCGAGTGGTGCTTTTGGCTCTCACAACTCCATAGTGCTAGGATTTGGGATATCCCACTGATACCAGCACTTTCTTGACTGTGACTAGTTTTTTTGTTGTTTTTTTTTTTTTTGTCAGTCGATTTTCTGGAAAGAGTTTTGACAACTCTGCCTGCCAAGTTTTTCTTTGCAGACGCTTTAATCCCATGCAAGGCCTGTGAATGAAACTGCTGATATTGGCCAGAGCTGCTGCTTTTTCCACATAATGTTGCTCAAATTCTGCTACTTGCTGTTTTGCTTGCTTGAGGATCGCAGAAAAAGCAGACTTTATTTCTATTTATTTAGTTTCATGAATATCACCACCATTTTTAAAAGAGTTTGAAAAGCTTTGATGTATGTTCCTGGTCACATTATAAATCAAAAGTCACATGTATGAATTTAATTTTGAGAATTCTATGACAGTTACAGAATAAATAGAGTGATTTATTTGTACTTCACATTTTTTGGTTTAGCAGCCACTAAATAGAAGCGCATATACTAATTAGTTTCCAGATTTCAATTAGGATGCTTTTTTTTTTTTACCTTACTGACATTCCACTTCGCAAGTTGAACAAATGTAGCCAGATGTTTCTGTGAAAGGCTACTGAAGGCAATGGATTAAAGGCATTGTGTTATTACATGCAGCTAAACATAAATTCATATTTTATAAGCTCTAATTACATGCCAATTAAATGCCAATTGATTACTAAAACATATTGGTTGAGGGTGAACAATAAAGGTACATTTCCGTTACATTTGTTTTTACATTATATTTGTTTGTCAAATACCATACACTCTTTAAATGTTATTGGTTGAACATGAATAACTCTAAGAATCTGATTTGAATGCACTGCCAATGACTTTAAAATGTGTATTCTTTGTTGGTTGCTTTTTTTTTGGGGGGGGGGAAGGGAGGATGAAGAGTTTGATTTCTTATTTGCTTACTTATTTTACAAGCATTTTTAGCTGTCCCTACCTCCCCTACCAATTGGACAATTTTTTTATGAAAAAGAAAACTCTAATAATAAATGTTCATAGTCTAAAAGAACCAAATTCCCACACTGGTTAAATTCCAAAGTGTGTCTCATTCTACATTTTAAGTCTATCACCTCTCTGGCAGGAGGTGGGGAGTGTACTTCATCTTTAAGCTTCTGCGATGGTAATTTTTCATTATAGAGTGAATTCTTCATTTTTACTCTGTAGGCTTGATTTTCCTTGGAGTAAATGTATATGAGCCTTAAAAAATAAAATGGAAAATATCTTATTATGCTGACGCTATGCAATAAATATACTAAATTAGTTTTCTTTTTTACCATAGGTGCAAATCCTTAACAACATATGTAAGCACTTGGTGACTGTATTCTTGTATTCTGCAACAGAAGTTTCCAAAAGGAAGTTTTGGTGATACCATATATACAGTATCTATGTCACATATGCTAATGTTAAATAATAGATTTTTCTTCTTGATTTGGAATTCTAAGGGTAAGAGAGTAGCTTTGCAAAAGAGTGAGCTCATTAAGTCCTACTTTAGAGATTAACATGTAATCAAAGGACAGAACAAACTGAACCTTTTAAAAACTACTTTAAAGCAAGCATCCAAGTGAGGGAAAACAACTTAGCTGGAAAAAAAGTATATGCTTACCTCCAAAGGTACCAGTCTTCATGTGGAATGAAGAATGTACAGACCAAACCTTTTCTCAAATTAGAGGCCACACAGCTGTAGTTCAGTCACTCAGAAATTGTGCTTCCTCAGGGAATACAAGATTTCTAGTAGAGAATCTTTTCCAAGGAGCTGGAAGAAATGTCAACATCATAAAGACTGGAAAGTTGTAACTGAAAAGGAACTCGACTTCATGCCACAGATGCCTCTATTTGGCAGCCAAGAAAAGACCCAGTATTCCATTAGACTCAAGAGAAATTGTAGAGAGAAACTATTTTGTAAGAGTTTATAAAAATCCATTGGCATAGAACTCGGGGGGGAAATTCCTAGCATTATAGGAGATAGTGCATGCATTTTGAAAGCTGGGACATTATCCTTCTCTAAACAACCAGTTCTTCCAAATGGAACTATTAGCTCACTTTCCCCCATCCCCTAGAAGTGGTACAAATTTTCTGTCTTGTCTCCTAAGTTAGAGTCAGAGACAATTACTCTGTTGAATTTGAATCGATCAACCAGTTGTGTGCTCATCTTTGTCAATGTTTTGGGTGATAATGGTAATCATTACACCAACATAACAATGTGAACACATGCACTCACAGATACATCCACACACACTTCTAAATTATATTTAAATGTTAAGTCTTTCATTCTAGAAAGGAGGTTCCAATTCACTAAGAATAACTGGGCGCCTCATTACAAATCTGGAAAAATACATACACACATATATAGCTGTATGTAAACAAACATGCATACACACAAATATATATGTATGTGTGTGTGTGTGTTAAACAAGCCTGCATGTTTGACAAGCACACGTCTGAACAAAAGGAAAATTGGAGGTTTGAGGAAAGTGAATGGAGAAGCCTGGGGAATCTATTGTGAGTTTGCATGTATTTAATACATTTAAAGGCTTTGGGTCCAATGTAGTGAAAACCTTCAGGTTTCTACAGCACTCAGACATTATTACAGAAATAAACCACTCTGTTTTGAATTTCAGAATCTCAATTGGATGCACACTGAAGATAAGCTTTCTGTTTGAATTAAAATGCCTCTTTTGATTCAAAGGTCATATTTTCTCCTCCTGGCAGCATGCACTCTCTGCTTCCCTTCACTATATGCAGTAATCTACCTGCTTAGAGCTATCCTTCCATCCACAAAATATGTTCACCAGTTGCCTGAGTACACAAGGCAACCAGCTTATTCCTTTCTTTGTAGTGATTTAAGATTAATAAGCCCCTAAAGAAGAATTTCACAAAGGAAACTCACCACCACAATTTTCATTCTTCTACTACAGTGTACTGAATTCTAAGATAATAATACGAATATTAATAGCCTATCCTCATATAACACTAGTAGTTTCACATTGTTTTAAACAAAGTAGAGTAAAATGTAAACTCCTCGAAAGCAAAACCTTTTGTTTTGGTTTTGTTTTGTTTTGTTTTAGTATCTCCAGCCCCAGTACATGTATATGCCTGAATTATATAGTAGGTGTTTGTTTTTTTATATTTTCAAAATATTTTATTTTAGAGACTTTTTCCTTAATGCTTCAGCTACTCTTAAATCTTGTGCAGTGTTTCACAATGGTGTGCAGGTGACCCTGGTTTCTAAATAATATTTTATTTTTCCCCAATTATATGTAAAAACAATCCTAAGATTCTTTTTTTTAATTTTGATTTCCAAATTATCTTCCTCCTTACTTTCCCTCCTCCTCTCCCTATTCTCCTTCCCCCAAGATGGTAAGCAATCTGATATAGTTAGACGTGTGCAATCATGTAAAATATATTTCTATATTAGTTATTTTGGGGATGAAAACTAGAACCAAAAAATACTAGAGAAAGAAAAAGTGATAAATAATATGCTACAGTTTTTTCTCTGGAGGCAGAAGCATTTTTCATCAGTAAGCCTTTGGGATTGTCTTGTGATATTGTATTGCTAAGGACAGCTATGTCACTCAGAGTTGTTCATCGTACAATATTGCTATTACTGTGTACATAGTTTTCCTGGTTCTGTTCATTTCATTCTGCATCAGTTCATGCATGTCTTTCCAGGTTTTGCTGAAATCATTCTGCTTGTCATTTCTTATAGCACAATCATATACTACAACTTGTTTAGCCATTCCCCAATTGAGGGGTATCGCCTCAGTTTCTAATTCTTTGCCACCAGAAAAAGAACTGCTTTAAGTCTTTTTGCTCAAATAAGTTCTTTTCTCCTTTAAAAAAAATCCTTTTAGGATATAGAACTAGTAGTAGTATTGCTGGGTAAATGGGTATGCAGTTTTATAGCCCTTTGAGCAGGTTCTAAATTCATCTCTAGAATGACTGAATCAGTTCACAACTCCACCAACAATGCCAACAATTAGTATCTTAATTTTCCCAAATCCTTTCCAACATTTGTCATATTAGCCATTCTGATACATGTGGAATGGCCTATCAGAGTTGTTTTAATTTACATTTCTCTAATCAATAGCAATTTAGAGCATTTTTATATGTCTATAGCCATATAGCAGGTGTTTAATAAGTGTTTATTGAGTTAAATTGAATTGCATTGCATTGGGTTCCTCACAATAAGTAAGAGTTTTACTGTCATCATTACATATGTTCTAAGATGAGAAAATGAGGTGTAGGCAAATTAAATGATATGTTCAGGGCCACAAAAATGGAAAGGGTTAGAGCCAAGACTCAAATGACTTAAATGACTTTAGGCCCAATATTCTTTTCACTGCACCAGACCTTATTGTCTACTAAATGAAGCCCTGATCAAAGCTCCTTATCTCAATTAATCTTTCAACAAACATTTATTAACCTCCAACTAAGTACCAGGTACTATACTAGATTTTGGGATTGCAAAAACAGTCCCTCATTTCAAGGGGTTTAAATTTGGTTGGGAGAGAAATAATTACATGAGCAAATATATGCAAAACAAATTGAAGGAAAGGGCACCAGCAGGGAGGACACTGAAGGAGTTTCACATAGAAAGTATCACTTGAGCACAACTTTCAAGGAAACAAGTAATTATCAGAGGCAAAGGTGAGGTGGAAAAGGCTGCCCCTGCAAAATCATGTCTGTGCCTTCTCTCATCTTCTGCATTACCTCCAAAAGGGTCTGGGGATGCCTCATCTCAACTTTTGCCACCATAAACCTTCTTGCTTATCCTTATCCCTCCCCCTTTCCCATATACCAGAGTCATCACTAGGGAAGGGAAACCAAAATAGGACTTTTAAAGGAGTACAGGACTACTTATATTCCTTCAGCAGGAATAAATGAGTTAGACATTTTTAACAGGGATAGTTTAAAAATGATTTTTACCAGGTAGCATGCTATACCTCATTTCCTTTCTCAACTGATTATCTTTAAAATTTGCATTGAAGCAATGTTTTGTGCTGCTTGTTTTGGGTTTATCTTTCAGTACCCAAGGATGTAATTCATTTGGACAAGGTGACTTGATTTCATCAAGGGTGGGGTTCTTAATGATAGTGAGTGCTCTTAGTAACTCCATATTTTTATCTGGTTCCAATTCCCGCTACCTTTTCCAGTTCCAAATCCTGTGAAAGGAGGTAACAGCTGCTTAATATTCATTCTTAAACATCATTTTGTATATAGTTATCTTTGGTACTTTATTAAGTTAATACTCTAAATGACCTATACTTTAAGGAAATATATAACACCTCTCCAAATTAATAAGAAAATCTCTTTGTTTTTCTTCACACAGTTGAATACCAGCCAAAAGTTTCTGATGAAGATCAGTCACATTGATGCTCAATGGGTAGGCAAAATTCTGCCTGGGTCCCTGGATGCATTAAAATTATATATTGAGCTCTGCTCTTAGGAACCTCCCATAGGTTGTGTCAGAGTAGATGTTTACATAGCCCATCAGGAAGGACTAGCTGCCCCCTCTCACAGAATATAGCTGTGATCAAGAGGACAATATGGAAAGACTTTTGAAACCCCTTACAAACCAAAATTGAAAATCACCAGATTTACCAGATCAAACAGCGGCAAGAGACTACAGGAAAGTAGGTCATCTGTTTTGGGACCTTAAAGCAAAAGTGATTGTGAAAGATTCCTGCCCTTGTTGATCAGTTTGTGACTGTTCTGGCTGTACCTATTTACACTGCGTTAGTCTAGGTAGAGGGAGCCACTGACCTGCCCACACTCATCTGACTATTACCCTGTATTAAGTAAACTTATTTCTATGTTTTTAAATTCTATTTTAATTTTTCTATTAAAATTGCTTTTTTTTTCTTTTTTACCATTAAAAAATAAAAGAAAAACCTTAATAACAATATTCATTCAAGAAAAACAAATACTTTCATTAACCATCTCTCAAAATAATTGTGTTATTCCACATCTTAGGTCCATTACCTCCCTATCAGAAGGTGGGTTCATCAATAGTCCTCTAGTATCATGATTGTTCTACATCTTTCAAAGGCTTATTAAGTTCAACCATCTGTCATATCCAAGGTACATCTAACATTCTTGTAGGCAAACTCCCAGTCAAGAATGTTTGAAAGGGAAGCAACCTATGCAGTTTGGTCTGTATGTGATGGGAGGGAGCTTGAGTCTGTGCTGCAGCCTGGACTCTGATCACCACTGATGAGCAGAGCTATCCAGGAGCCAATTTTCCCAACTGAAACAGACCTTAGAGTCCCTTTGTTTCCAACTCTTATTTTACAAATGAAGAAGCTCAGGCCCAGAGAAGAGAACATTTGCTTGTGTTCACATAGTAAGTCGAAGAGATGAGTTTTGAATACAGATATTCTTAGCTCTAAGTCCAGAGCTCTATCCAATGATATTTCTACACTCTACCTAGTCTCAAGTTCAATGAAGGAGGGTCCTACAGGTAGGGATAGTCATAGGACAAGAATGGTGTGACAAGGATGCCAAGAAAACAAGTCGTTGAATGAGGAAGACAGGATGGCTTTATAGGAGTCAGAATTTTCTAGAAGGTGAGGTAGGGGTACATCTGGGAGATGATTCCAAGTGCCAGTAAGCTGAACAGTCTAGCAGACTTTGAAAACTTCATGCCAGGAGAGAGAATGGAATGAACAATGTCAAGATAAACAGGTGGAAATAAAGCACAGAGACCAGAGACCAAACACAGAAACAAAATCAAACAAAACTAGAAACAAAAGAACATACAAAGGAATCATATAAGCCAGATTGTAAATCCACCTGCCAAGAACAGACTGATGATACTCAATAGTTTTCCTGTACTCAATGTGTGTCCCGGCAGTGTATGTGGCCATTCCTCTTCATTACAAAGATCAGGACTTTCCTAGTGTTTTACTTAGTTATATCTGTGTCTTATCTCCTTCATTAAATCATAATATCTATGATATTAAGGATGCACTTTAGGTGGTGATGTCAGGTCTCTTGCCAAACTTTCATTAAAACTGATGATTCCTCTACTTGTCTCCATTAGAATTTTAAATGCTTGCTTTCTCAAATGGGAACTAACCTTAGTTAAGATGTTAAGTTTCTTGATGACAGAGGACCATAACAAGTAGTGACATTCTACAATACAGTAGTGGGAAATAAGACTGAAAAGGAAGTATAACCCATGGTCCAAGGCACTCAAAGACTCTGGGTTAACAAGGGCCATGTCTGACCTTGGGGGACAGAATGTATCATATGTTTTCTTTGCTATATTATTCTCTCACTCAGAGCTTACTGTGGGAAAATCTTCAAGTATACACTAGGTTTATAACTAGGTTTATAATGCTTATAACTAGATTTCTCTTGTAACTCCTGCCCCAGAGCCCATTGGAATGGGATCCTGCCTTCATCAGTGGAGATGAATGTCCTGCCCTGTGTTAGGATTGTGGCAGAGTCGGTGATAGCAGTATAGCTCAACCTTCTTCAGTCCTCTTCCAGACTCTTCATGCTTCAAGTCTTCAAGCTCTGAGGTGCTTCTGCCTTCCAGCTTTGAGAAGGGAAATGGAAGAAGCCAACCCTGCTCCAGGTTGCTGAAGGAAAAAAATATGGGAAGACAGGTGTGGAGCTGGCAGCCTTAATTATGCCCCTGCCCTCAGTTTGCTTCACTAGAGACTACAGGGAGTTTCCCTTTGGGTGAGATCTAGGATTCTGTCTTGTTTGAACTGCCTCCTTCTCTCTTTATTTTCTGGTATATATTCTACATATCTACAGATATGCTGATTTCCATTTTGCTGCTAATTTGGATAAATGAGTTTCTTTGCTGAGTGCCATATGTGTTCATGGTGGAACTGGTATTTGGTGAGAAAGGGATAAAGCTTTGAATATAGAGCTTGGGATTTCCTTTATCACCAATAAGACACACTGATTAGAGGTTAGATTGAATCTGATCATATCCCCTAAACTAATAATATTTAAGGGAGCAGATAGGGATAACTCTAGCCTGACCCCTCTTCTCTGAGAAGAACAGAGTGACCTCCCACCCCAGCTTTTTACTTCTCTTCCTGGCTAGAATTAAAGTCTCCCTTAGAGAAGGGTAGGGGGAGAAAAGGCAAGAGAGGTCTATTCTCCCCATCTAGCCACACAATTATAGACTTCACCACAAGTGGTCCTCTCTTTATTTAGGGTCTTGTTATACTCTGAGAATGAGGGACCCTAAAATCTATAAAAAAAAACTCTAGGAAATAAATAAAGGTAATGAATTCGAAGATATTGCGGAAGTTATTTCATACCACTTTAACATTCAGTGGTCACTTTTCTTACAAGAACACTATTATGTCTTTATTATGGGCCTCATTTTAAAGATGAAGAAACTGAAGTTTAGAAAATGTCTAGAAAATGGCTTTCTCAAAGTTACACAGTAAACACTGGGAACAGGATCTGAATTCAGGTCTTCTGGCTCCAGGACTCTTGCCAAATACTATGTTCTTAAGTACTTATGGATATATGGTATTGTCATTATTTTTAGCAGTTAGGCAACACAGTCAAAGCACATATCTTGAGTCTCACACAACTTGGGGCTCCCGTCCACCCCCAGGTTCAATGTAAAGTGTTTCACTTTATCACAGTTATACAAATGTAGTACTAGCCTCTTTTCAGTATGTTCTTGACCAGCAGATCCAGCAGGAAACATTAATCAGAAGTAAAAATGCCAATTAAAATAGAAGACTATATAAAACGAAGAAATCACCTAGTAGAATCATTTTCTACTTCCTGTACACAAAGGTGTACACCTGCCTATGCTGGTTGAAGATGTGAATCATTCGAAAACCTTTCCAGGCTCAGTCTCCCAGTAATCCTCTATGCCTTACTGCTTCTCCACCCTTCTTCTGAAGTGCTAATCCATTCTGCTGAAGCTGCCATTTACTGTTTCTCCACAAAGTTGCTAGTGCCATCTGCTAGAAATTTCATAGACTGTGGAGGCTTCTTCCTAAAAGGAAGTGTAATCACTCTTTTGTGAGACTGCTAGGCCAATATTCCCTAACACAGATCAATACATTTTCCAACTGTTTTGTTAGGCCCACAACAGCACCTAGCTAGCACACAAAAGACCTCCCATCCAGCACTCTCTTTTTCAACAATTTTCACTGACAGGCTCCCAAGATGGCACCCCCTCTTGACTATTAGTTAGGGATAAGTAAACTCTTTTTTAAAAAATACAGTCACATCTTGGGAGGAAAAGGACGTGCAAACTACCTTGAAGCTTTTATAAGCCTCTCAAAGAAACACTAAAGTCCAGATGTCTCTTCTTCTTACATAAATAATACTAATAGTTGATAATTATATGGCATATTGAAGTTTATATTCTTTCAAATGATACAGTAACCCTGTGAAGGAGATAGTATAAATGTTATTATCTCTGTTTTACAGATGTGGAAACTTGAAACAAAGGATAACAGATTTGCCCAAGGTCACACAGCTAAGAATTACTGGAGCCAGGATTCAGGATTTGAATTTGAATCCTTTGACTCCAAATATACTACTTTTTTTTACTATGCAACATGGGGTGTATGACATGCTAGAAGACACTATAATCTCTGGCTTGTTACTAAAGAAGGCCAAGAGATCTTTTTTGTTTTGTTTTCAGTAAATTCAACCAGATGAAGGCTCTTTTCTTCCTAACTGGAGTGGGAATAAGTATGTTAGAATGAGCAACTTCATGTTTAAGCCTCTATTTTGTGACACATTGTTATGTAGGGGACGTTAAGTGGCACAGCAGCCAAGCCACAAGTCAAGAAGGTCTGAATTCAAGTCCAGCCTCAGATACTTACTAACTGTGTGATCCTGGGCAAGTCACTAAACTATTTGCATCAGTTTCCTCATCTGTCAAATGAGTTGGAAAGAAAATGGCAAACTACTCCAGTATCTTTGCCAAGAAAACCCCAGATGGCATCAGGAAAAATCTGGTCAAGGCAGAAAACAAGAACAAAAACAATGTCCTATATGTGTGTGTTCCAAATCTGAAACATCAAAAAATAACTGATAAACACTTGCCAATGATGTTAAGAAAATAAAGCTTTTTCATCGCTGATCACGAATCAAAATATAGATGTAATTTGTATACCCTTATAGGCAGAACCATAAAAATCCACCAGAGGCCCAAGCAATCAGCCTGCTCCTGGGTTGAGACTACAACAGATGCCTTCATTCCCCTGCACTTAGAAATATGAGCATCCTGTGTTGACAGAGACTAGCCAGAATGCCACTTTCATGGGAGACACATGGCCTCCGGCATTTTATTGTGAACATTGGTACAAAACACACTTAGAAAGACATTTAGGAATCAGGTTTGTGTTTTGTTCCTACAGGGTTTGAAGTCAATAAAGTTTGATTGTGTGCACTGATGAGTATAAGTTTTATTAGTGTACTGTCAGCCCTAATAAGCATAAGTAACTAAATCGGTTTTACTCCTACATCCTATATTATACTAGTAGTAGAAAAAGTTCACAATTTAATTTTCTCTTACCACTGCATAATAGTATAACCGAAAATGAGAGAGCTAAGAAGTAATCCCTTTTCTTTCACTCAGTTCCTGATTATCTCTATATTATGTTTCCAAATTGGTAAAAGAAAGGGAAAGGGGAAAACAAAATCCCTCAAACATCCCTGGTAGTCATAAAATGTTGGCATATTGCTTATAATATCCTGATTATATGACAAAAATATATCTCTTCTATTAAATTACGTTACCTCCTGGTTTAGGATTACTGGTCTCTATCCTTGCTCTGAGTTAGCAGGTTGGGTAAGCAGCAAACTGCAAACAGCCAACCACATTAAAGAAGAGAAAGCTAGAAACTAAGCTATTCAGAGAACAATGAATTTATAATGTCTCTGTCTTCTCTCTGAAAGAATGATGGTAATGAGATTATAACAGAAAAATTCCACTAACTGAATTCAATCTCTGGAAGTCATTTTTGGTTATGAGCCTTTTTGGAACATGGTGTCTATTTCCCCAATGACCAAAGTAGATTTTTTATTTGATTTATGACCTAAATTCTATAGTATATCAAAGTCTTGCATTGGGGATGGTAAAGCACATCCCTTTAGGAACAGGTCACATGACCACAAAGATTATTAAAACCAAGTACATTTTCAAATTATCATTCACTTTCCCCTGTTTCTATTGTTTGCATTTCATTCAGCTTGGACAAAGAAACCAGATGGGTCCATTTTATTTTTGCATCTAGTCAATTTCACTTGCTATGCTTCATATACTTATTTTCACTGTAAAATTCAGAGGAATAATGCCTTCCCCCTCTTTTTTCTTCCTAACTTTTCCTCTTCCTCTCAAGTCTCCTCCTCCCTTCTCTCTTCCTTGCAAAACTGAAACTATCATCCAAAAAAATAAAAGTTTCCAATTGAAATTTCAAGAAAGTTCTATTTCAAAAACTCCCTCTCTTGGAAATCACTACAAAGGTATTTCACTGTTACACACCCTTTTCTTAGCAATTCATTAACATGGGGATTAAATAAGCTCCCAATTGAAATCCAACATTGTGTGTGAATTATTCTGCATGAATGTCCTATTGTAATTCAATATCCTTACATTTTAAAAAAAATTCATTAAGTCTACACAATTGTTGTCATTTAATAATGCACTTTTGGCATTAATTTACAAATCTAGGTTCTGTACTTAAAGACACTATGGATATAATCCATGTGATTAGACTAAAGATATTAATTTTAATGTTATAGTCATTCTAAGACTGAAATAATAATTTGGGCACCAGTAATCCATAACCAATTGTGTCCACATTGTGTTGAATGCATATTTCTTCTCTAATTGATGACACAGGTGAGCCCTGGCTCATGGAATACATGAGAGTATTCAACATATATTGAGTAAAGTACAATTTTATTAGAAACATCCAAGCATATTGACAATTAAAACAGACTTCATAAATTCTCTATATTAATCAATGTATATGCTGCCTAATAGGAAAGAATACTCACAGATGTGGATTTGGCATGTGCATATACATGCTAGAATATTCTAGGAATAGGTCTCTATTTGATTATCTCTATGAATGGTTTAAAATCCACTGGATGATTTGGAACTCTCTGCACTATTGGCTCCTGATTTGTAATCTGGAAAGTGCACAAGCCAGTTGTATCAAGCTAGAGCAATTAACTGGTAATTTGGAGCATTTAACTGGAAAATTGGCTTGCAGGAAGGTCACCTAGACATGCTGCTGCTGACAGGGAAGAGATTCCACTTGTAATCTGGCTCAACAAACCAGTTCATGAAACAGTCTTACAGTCATAATGGCTTACAAACCAATTATCACTTGCAAAAACTGTTTTGGGGGTGAGGGGAGAGAGAATGAGGAAATGGCAGAAGGAAAGGAAGGCAGTCTTTACTAGTTTTGTGATTGTGTCCAATTCATAAGATAATTTAGTTTTGTATCAAGATACCAAGAAATTTCTCTTAACAAGAAGGGACAAATCCTAATATATGTGTATATTTTTAATAAAATAAATAAGATGTGACTCCTTAATTATTTAAATATCTCATGATTGCAAATTTATCCGTTATCACATAATAAATCTTGCTTCACATTTTGCTTTTTATGAAACTAACTGTACTGTTTTCCTCTCACTCTAACAGTAAGATAGTATCTCACTGGTATTAACCAGTTGATTTGGTCAATTTAGCAAAATTACTCATCAATTCAGTTAAAATGGTCAATCAGATAAATAAACTCTGCTTTGGTTAAGATAGGAGAGAGGAAAGGAAAGGAAGAAGGAGAGGAAGGAGAGGAAAAAGGAGAGGAAAAACGAGAGGAGAGGAGAGGGATGGAGAGGAGAGGAGAGGGGGATTAGCATGACAGAAAAGTTCATGTATTGATTATCTCACTGCTTTTTTTCTGCTTCCTTCCTCCCAGAATTTTCTTCAAAAGTTAGCAGTTACAGCAGGTAGACATCTTAAATGACAAATGAAGAATTAGAAGATGGCAAGTACACTAAATAAAAGGCAATATAATGTAATGAAAATGGCAATGAAAATGACGATCGCACCTTTGATACGTGACCTGTATGACCTTGGACAAATCATTGAATTTTTCTGGAAGTCAGTTTTTTTATCTTCAAAGTGAGAGACTAGACAACATACAAGGTCCCTCTTAGCTCTAAATCTATGCTTCTATGATCTTGATGACAATTATATTTCATATATATGTATACACATATATGTATATACGAATGAATGAAGTGTGTGTGTGTATACCTTAAAGCTTACGAAGCACTTTATACATAATATCTCATCTGTTCCTCATAATTACCCTGTGTTTGAGCCTGTTTTTCCATATAACTAACTGACTCTTGGGAGCAGGAGATCTGGAGATCTCAAAACTCTTTAGGGTGCTGACAGATTTATATAATCTTTCCCAGGATGAAGGGAATGAGCACATACATTTTGTGCAGACCTTGGCATGAGGGCACTTGGTGAATGCTAAGGAAATTTGATTATCCACATTTTATGGGCATTCAAAAGGAGAGTTTAGGTAACTTGTCTCTGATTCAGCAACAGGTCATTATGGGAGACAGGGCATTTTCAGCATATTAAGAAACCCATTGGACTTCACAGGTCCTTTCTACCACATGATAACAATTTCCTAATTAGCTTTGGCACCTCTGAAAATTAATATTTTCATTGAATGAAAATATTAAATGAAATGAAAATAAATATAAATTTATATTTATAGAATAGTTATGTCACATAGATATGTCACATAACCACAGCGTGGATATAAATCCCAGTATCTCCTGGTGACTAAGGAAACATTCAAATGAACTAGAAAACACTTCTTGCCTGCTTTATGCACCTTGGGTTCAACACAAATAGTCACGTAACCTTAAAAAGTATTTATTTCATATTTGATATAAACCAAATGATTCTCTTATTCCAATTTAATAAGGCACAACAGTGTACATTTCAGGATTGCTTAGGGATGGGAGCACAATTACAGAAGGACATAATAGGCAAAAAGGGACAGTTTTCCTAGATGTGGGGGAAGGGTGACACAGAAATGGGATTTGTAAGTATCTCAGTCTGTCCCTGTGCTTGTCCCTTGTCTGGCCCTACCTGGGGATTCAGTCAGCATCATCCATCACCCTTCATGCCCACCTCCCTCAAAGAGGCTTCATCATTTAAAAAGGAGAAATGCTGCACAAAGGAAAAAAGCATTCATTAGCCATTTTTGAAAGAGTCATGATGAAAGGAGAAAATTAAATTCTTCTACTCACAGGTATACCTTTTGAGACCACTCCTACATATGATAATAAAAGCCCAGTCTTCAGTCCACCAACACCATTTTCATTACCAAAAGCAACGCAGATTTATTTAGTCCTTGCTATGTGCAAGGCACCGAAGAAGATATAGAGGAAACAGATAACATTTATATGAAGCCCTGTCTTTAGAGAACACGTAAACCAGAACTAGGAACAATGGATCAAAACTTCAAAGAAGCACATTTGGCTTGGCATAAGGAAAGAACTTCCTGGTACTGGAACTACCAAAAAACAGAATGGATTTCTTTAGGAAACAGTGGGCTCTCTCTCATCAAAGGACTTCAAGAAAAGTCTAGATGAGCATTTGTCAGCAATAGTGCAAAGAGTACTCTTGTCCCGATAATGTATCAAAACTTAAAAGAAGTACAGTTGGCTTGGCATACTGTTGTTGCTGTTCAGTCATTTTAGTCATGTCTGACTTTTCATGACCCCATCTGGGGCTTTCTTGGCAAAGATAGCAGAATGACATTTCCTTTCCCAGGTCTTTTTGCAGACGAGGATGCGGAGTCAAACAGGGTTAAATGACTTGCCCATGGTCACACAGCTAAATGAGACCAGATTTGAACTCAGGAAGATGGATCTCCCTGACTCCAGGCCTGGCATGCTATCTGCTGCACCTCCTAGCACCCCTAAAGTGTACACATAGGGATAGACAATGTGCTAGAATGTTTGGAAAGCAATTAGTATGCACGGTTATTGATGGTTCTATCATCCTTGTTGTCATAAGTCTTTTTATTATCGTTAAGCAAAGGCTAAACACTGTTTTAAAAATGTCAAATGATCGTCATACCCCAAAATTCATCAAAAGCACTTTTCTAGGAAGGACACATCTCCTTTTCCTTGGTGTAAAATTTTTTGAAACGAAAGCAAAGAACCACATATATCTTATCACCAAACAATTGATTCTTTTATAGGGGGAATATCTGTAAAAGATGCCTTCACTAACCAGGTCCTGAAAGACCCTTGCTCACAAGCTAACTCTTCATAAAGCAAGTCTACTATTTGCTAGGTTTGCTACTCTGAGGACAAGAAAGCTTCTCATAATGCCTCAGCCTGGTTTCTTGCCATGGTAGCTGTAAGCAGAGCTCATCACTTCATCCTCCTACTTGTTTGCTGGTTTGGCACAAATTGCCAGAAGGAAAATTTGACTCTGCAAGAATAGGAAAATAATCAATAAAAAATACATTTCTATCCTTGGATTTTTGAACTGCACATTTTGAATTTCCTTAAGCACTGAAAAATATAGGCTTAAGGATATCAAAGTTCACTTGACTTTATTCTTGATTTCATCATTTTCAAAGAAGACATAGTCACTCATATTTCACCTAATATGGGTTTAGCAATTATGTTACATCTTATTTACCCACATTGCTTTTGAATGTGTTGTTGTGTAACTTGGAGTTTTAGCTATTTTTGACAAAAAAATTAAAAAGACATAGGATTTGAAGTAATAAATAAATTCATACATAAACCAAATGATTGACATAAACCAAATGATTCTCTTATTCAATATTTTTTTGTTTCTTTTGGGGCTGGCTATACTTTTAAACTGACTTCCGAAGGGTGATAACATCATATTTTCAATTGTTTGGTGTCAAGTTTCATGTAAAGGAGAACCAAGGCAACATTTTGGTGGACAGACTTTGGTTCAGAATGAGCTGTCATTACCGACTTCCATCAGAGATTTTAGCACCTCTTGTCTGGAAGCCCAGCTTGCTTCTTCTCATCAGTGAGTGGAGGGGGATGAGTTTTGGAATGATAGGTGGGGAACATATTACAAAGGTCTTAAAATGCCAGGCTAAATAATTTGGACTTTTTTTGCAGGTGCTAATGAGCAGTAGAATATTACTTTGATATGTGCAAATCAATATTTTAGTAAGATTAGCATACCAGAAATGCATAAGATACAACAGGGAGAAAAGAGTCATCATGAATCTCAGTGTACTTTAGAACATTTTTCTTGTATTATCTTGATCTATCATCTCATATATTACATTTCTAGTTTTCTAACAAATATATTGTCTAACCTAAGGCCATAAAATGATAACTTTAGAGTTAGAGGCACTTTAAAATCCATCTAACCCAACTCCTAATTTTACAGATGAAAATACTGAAGCCAAGGTAGATTAAGTGACTTGGCCAAGGCCACACAGGTAGTAAATATTGGAGGCATGATTTGAACCCTGATCCTCTGATTCCAAAGCCTATGTATTTTCCAATGTATCAGTGCTACCTCTACCTAATAGAAATATTCTACAGTCTTTACAAGTAGAGCAATATTTGATGAATATTTAGTTTAATTCTCTGACTTTGAATTTGGGAAGTTTCCATAGAATTTCAAGATGCATACTTCTAAAGAGTCTTGATAGAGTGAATAGATTTAGACACTATGTGATTTCTTAATAAGAAAGCAGAATAAAACCATCTGAAGTCTGCAAACAATGGGAAGGTTCAGGAGCAAGCAGCAGCTGTATGGCTCCAATAGCAGGAGCAGAGTAGGATCTCAGTGTCAGCATCTAGCCTATCCCATAAAAAATAACCAAGGCAGGAATCCCACACCAAAAAGAGATTCAGCAGTTTCATCACTATGAACCAGCAGAACTTTCTATCTGTCTGATTTTGGGCTGAGTCTAGTAGCTTTCTATTGTTGCTCTGACAGGTCAGATACTTGAAGGGATCAGACCAGGTTCCTATACTCAGACTTTACGTTGGATCCCACCACTTTGAAAGCACTGGAAACTTGCAGGCTCCCACCCTGTCCCTGAAACACAACACTCACTATTACAAAAAAGCAGAAACAGGACTAGCACAGGCCTTCCTTCCAGAAGTGTAGAAGACCTCAGCCCCAATATTATATATAAAGTGAGGAAGTAGGCTAAAAGAATGTGCAAACAAAAAGGAACTACATCATAATGAGCTATTAAGGTGACAAGGACACTCAAGACACAAACACACAAGAAGCGAATGATTATAAAACAACTATAAAATGCTTTAGAGAAAAACATAGCTAAGTGTTTGTTTTCAACAAATGAAATGAGAGCACTTGAGGAAAAAAACTGGAAAAGAAATGAGAGCTATGGAGAAAGAAGAATTGGACAGGGAATTTACAACTTGATATAAGAAGCACAAAATCTTCCCCATGTAACAAATTCCCTGAAAATTAGAATTGGCCAATGACTCCATGAGGCAATAAGAAATATTAAAACAAATAAAAAGGCTAAAAATACAAAAGAAAATGCAAAGAATCTTATAACAAAAAATAACTGACCTGGAAAGCTGGTTAAGGAGAAAAAAATAGACAATCTGAATGCCATGACCAAAAAATGAGCCTAGACAGCCTATTTCAAGAAATCTTAAAAGAATACTGCCCAAATTTCTTAGAACTAAAGGGTAAGGTGGAAATAGAAAAAATCTACCACCTACCAAGATAAATCCCAAAATGGAGACTTTCAAGAACATAATAGCCAAAATTCAGAGCTTCAAGTTCAAACAAAAATGGCTTCAAGCAGTCAGAAAGAAAGAGCTCAGGTACTAAGGAGCCACAGTCAGGCTCATGTATGATGAAACAGCCACCACTATAAAGGAGGGGAGAACTTGGAATATGATATTCCAGAAGACAAAGGATATGGGTTTACAGCCAAGAATATCATACCCAGTAAACCTGAGTGTAATGCTACAGATATAAAAAATTGTCCTTTAATTGAATAGAAGACTTACAATCATTCCTGTTGAAAAGATCAGAGATGTGGAGAAACTTTAAAATTCAAACACTGGAATGAAGAGCAACATGAGAAGGTAAATATGAATGAACCATGATAAAGGACTAAATGAGGATAAATCACTTACATTCAAAGATAGGGAGATGATACTTGTGTGTTCTCTGAACCCTGCCATCATAAAGGGAATCCAATTAGATAAGTCCTGAGAATGGTTCTTTATGTCTTAATCTTGAGTGAAGGATGGAAAGAAAGAGGGAGATAAATACAATGGGATGGGGATGGGAAGGGAGGAAGGTTGGGGAAAATTATCTCACAAAATCATGGTGAAAGTAGACATTTATACAAAGAAGGAGGAGGGGATTGGAGGAACAATAACACTTGAACCTCACTCATATCTGAACTGTTCAAGGTAGGAAACACACACACAAAGTTGGGTACAGAAATATAGTTTACTCAACAGGCAAATAAGAGGGAAAGGTGTGAAGAGGGAATCAGGAATAAGAGGAAGGGGAGATTAAGGGAAGGATTAGTCCTAAGCAACACAAACTCTAACATTGTACAAAAATATTTATAACTCTTTTTGAGGTATCAGGGAATGAGAATCTGAGGGGATACCCATAAATTGGAGAATGGAAAAACAAATTATGATATATAAATGTGATGGAATACTATTTAATTAAACTCTGATAAGTGTAATAATGAACCAGAATTTAAGTGGTCTAATGAGGAAACATGCTACCCACTTCCTGATAGAGAGTAAATAACTCAGAATGCAAAATGAGGCAATTTTGGGGGGTGGGGAGTGGGAGGAAAATATGGACATTTCATTTTCATTGACCATGCATGTCAGTAATGGGTTTCATTTCTCTTGTGTTCTAAATTGAAAGTGGAGGTTAAAATGGGAGAGTAAAAAGATGGGTCTTGGTTGATTAAAACAAATAAAAACTTTGGAAAATAAATGAGAACTCTCTATAAAAGAATTAGAAAAGGAAAGAGAGATTGAGACTTGGAAAGAGAATTAATAGTTTAACAAAAGAGATACAAAGTCTTGCCCAAGTACCAGACTACTTGAAAATCAGTAAGGACCAAACAGAGTTAACGACTCTATGGAAGAACAAAAAAAAATATTAAAAATGAAGTCAAAAGACAGGAAAAAAAAATTGAAAAAAATCTAAGATGTCACATCAAAAGTGACTGACATGAAATACAAATTGAGAGGAGATAATTTAACAAGTATTGACCTACCTAAAAGCCATGACAAAAAAGAGTCCAGTCATCATATTTCAAGGAAATCATGAATAAAAACTGTCTAGATCTATGATAACCAGTGTCAAAGAGTTAGTTCCTGAAACAAGCCTCAAAATGAAAACGAGAAAAGTAACAGCCAAAATCCAGACTTTCCAGGTCAAAATACAAATGCTACAAACATCCAAAACAAAAATCACTCAGGTACTGAGATCACATCAGGATCACACAGATTTGGGATCTATTACTATAAAAGGATGACTGCTTAGAAGAGATACTACAAAAAGGCAAAAAATGGAGGCCTATGACCAAAAACAACTCACCTAGTAAAAGTGAGCTTAATCTAACTTACAGGTAAATGGTCCTTTATTGAAATACAGTATTCCTAGGCATTCCTAATGAAAAAAAAGAAAAACTAAGCAGAAACTTTAAAGAATAAACACAAAAGCCTAGAGAAAAGGCAAATGCAAATGAACAATCTGAAGGAATGATACAAAGATGAAGCATTTATATTTTAATGTGAGGAAATGATACAAGTGTCCTCTCAAAACTCTAGTGTCATCAGGAGTCATGACCCAGTAGTAGTTTTATTATTGCTTGATAATCTTAAGAGAAGAAAGAAAAGGGCAATACAAAAGGAATACAATTAAAAAGAAAGAAGGAACAAGGTGAAAGAACTTATTAGTTCATGTAATCAAGGTACTTAGTAGAAGACAGTCCAAATAAGGAAGAATATGTGGGGCAGTAGCCATAATTTGAACCTCACTTTCATTTGAACTAATCAAATAGGAGTAGAACACACACACATATGCACACACATATACACAGACAGATAGAAAGAATTTGGCATAGAAATACATTTAATTCAGCAGAGAAATGGGATGGAATGGAGACGGGGATAAATAAGAGTAACAAGGAGGGTTTCATCACAAGAAAAACAAACTTTAAACTCAAAGGTTGCATTATAAAAAAGAGTTTCAAAAGAAAAGAATAAGTATTTCTTCTCCTTTGGGTGAAGGGAAAAGAGAGCCACAGGAGCAGAAGAAGGCTGTATCACTCATAGATCACTTGTTCTATTCCTTACCACACTCTTCTTCTTTATAAGGAGAGAGGCAAAAAACAAAGGGGAGAGAAAATTATAATGAATAAAGATGGATAGAAATACAAAAATCAAGGATCATAACTCTGAATGTGAATGGGATTAACTAACCCATAAAATGGGAAAAGATAGCAGCATTGATTAGAAAACAGAATCCAACAACATGTGGTTTACAAGAAATATACTTGAACCATAAATATTCACAGAGGAGGCTGGACCAAAATCTTCAATTTTGGACTATACTTCAATTGAATTCAAAAAAGCAAAGGAGGTAGCAATCATGATCTCACACAATGTAATACCAAAAGAAAACCTGATTAAAAAAGATAAACACTTTATTCCTCTTGAGAAAGGTATAGACCAAGAAAAGAGAGTAATAACAGATCAATGAACTGAGCGTGCAACTAAAAAATTAGAAAAACCAACAAATTTAAAAATTCCAATAAAAATGATAATTCTGAAAATCAAAGAAGAGATTAATAAAATAAAAAACCTTAAACAAACTAGATAATATTTTGAAACATAAAAACTATTAACTACTTTGATTATTTTAAGGAGGAAATTCAAATTACTAATAAAAACTTAAAAATTCACAACAAACAAAAGATTTATAACAAAGTTTGAGATACCATTTCACACCTATCAAACTGGATAAAATGATAGAAGGGGGAAATGACAAATGTTGGAGAAAAGAAGGAAAATTGCAATATTAATACACTGTTGGAATTGTGAAGTATCCAACCATTTTGGAGAGCAACCTGGAATTATGCCCAAAGGGTTATAAAAGCGTGTATACCCTTGGACACAGCAATATCACTATTAAGTCTGTTTCCCAAGGTGATCAGGGAAAAAGGAAAAGAACCTATATGTTCTAAAATATTTATAACTGCTTTCTTTATGGTGGCACAGAACTGGAAATTGAGGGGATGCCCATCAGGGAATGGCTAAACGAGTTGTGGTATATATGATTGTGATGGAATACTACTGTCCTATAAGAAAAGATGAGTTGGTTGATTTCAGAAAAACATGGAAAGATTTGCATGAAATGATGAAGAGCAAAATGAGCAGAACCAAGAGGGCACTGTATATAGAGATATTGTATGAAGAAAAGTTGTAAACAACCAACTTATTCTGACTACTATAAATACTGAAATCAATTATCACAAGGACCTATGAAAGAAGATGCTATCCATCTTCAGAGAAAGAACTGATAAAAAGAAGTAAAAAAAAAAACAATAAAATTGATAAACCTTTGGTCAATTTGATTTAAAAAAAAAGAAAGAAAAGAACGAAAGAAAGAAAAAAGAAAGAAGTAAACATATGATTTTATATATATTTATAAATCTGTGTGAAATGGTAGCTTTCTGTAATGTGAGGTAGAGTGGGAGAAAGGAAGACAGGTTGGTTAAATTGGAACAAAAAATAAATTTAAAAAAATATTAGAAACAATTCTGCCTAACCATATGCCAGGAAAACTAAAAAATTAAGCATGTAGATATTAATTTTAAAAATAAAATTCTGAGATTCATACAATAAGAAATAGAGGTCCTAAATAACCTAACAGCAGAAAAAAATTAATAAGCCATAAACTCTCTTTCTTTCACTCCTTCTCTCTCCCTCTTTCTCTCTTTTTTTCTCTCTCACGCGCGCACGTGTGTGCACACACACACACACACGCCTGATAGATTTACAAGTGAATTCTCTCAAACATTCAAAAAACAACTTATTTCTATATAACAAAATATTTGCAAAAATGAAAATCCTTCTTAAAAAATATATGGTCTTGACATTTAAACCAGGGAGAGTTAAAACAGAGAAAAATAACTAGAAACTGATATCCTTAATGAATATAAATGTAAAAAATTTGAACAAAATATTAGTAAAGAGTTTACAGCAACAAATCAAAATTATCATACCCTGTGGCCAGATTGTATTTATACAAGGATTTCAGCTTTGGTTCAATGTTAGGAAAACTATCAGTGTAATAGTCTTTATTGCTAACAAAAAATAAAAATCATAATTATATCAATAGATGCAGAAAAAAGCTTTTTACAAAATATAATGCCCATTTCTATATTTTTGAAACTAGAATGTATGGGAATAAATGGGCCTTTTTTAATATAATATCAAGAATTTATCAAACACTAAAAGCCATAATTAGCTTTTAATTAGGATAAAATACAGGCCTTTCCTAAGATCAGAGGATAAACAAGAGTTCCTATTGTCAGCATTAACACGAATGATACCACCTAAATTAGGTATTCAGTGCCATACCAATCAAATGACCAAAGAATTACTTTTAGAACTAGAAAAAAATAATAATTAAATTCATCTGGTAGAAGAAAAGGACAAGAATCTCAAAGGAAATAATGAAAACAAGGAGGAAAGAATGTAGATCTCAAACTATACTATAAAACAACAATAATCAAAAAGATTTATTATTGGTTAAAAAATAGAAAATATCATCAGTGGAACCACTTATTTTTAAAATGTACACAAGCATATTAACCTCATAATCTAATCTTCAATAAAGTAAGGAATCCAACTAATAGGATAAGGACTTATGATTTAGCAAAAAGTTCTAAGAAAACTAGAAAACAATCAAACAGGAATTAGTCTTAGACCAATACCTCAAAGCATATACCAAGATAAACCACATATAATTTAAAAATAAAAGGTCAGATAAAATTGGATATGCAACTTAGAAACAAATGGTCACAAAGATAAGAAAAAGAAAAGAAAAGATTGCCTTACCTCAATGGCATGGTCAAACAAGGGATAGAGAAGATCACAGAAGACAGAACGAACAATTTTAATTAAATAAAATTTTAAAATTATTGCACAACCAAACTGTTGCATCCAAAATTAATAGGAAAAGTCAACAGGAGAAAAAATTCTTTCCAGTGTTTTTTTTTTCTGATAAAGTTATCTTTTCCAAAATATGTAAGGATTTAATTCAAATTTATAAGAATTAGAACTATTCCCCAATGGGCCAATAGTCAAAAAATTATATGAACAGTTCTCAAAGTAAGAAACCCAAGCTATCAATAGTTTTTTTAGATGCTCCAAATCACTAATAAAGAAATGTAAAGTAAAGCAATTCTGAGGTTCTACTTCACATAACATTGGCAAAGATGAGAAAAAAAGGAAAATGATATAATGACTACAGGAAAGCAAGGATATTAATGGACTCTCAGTTTGTCCAGTCACTTTGGAAATATGCTCAGAAAGTCACCAAACTATGCATGTCCTTTGACCCAGTGATTCCACTACTAGGCCTATACTCCAAAGAGATCTAATAAAAATATTTATCCTGGATTTTTTTATATTGGCAAAGAACTGGAAACTAAGGTGGTGTCCATCAATCAAAGGATGGCTGAAAAATTGTAGTATGTGAATGTAATGGAATATTACTAAACTGTAAGCAATGAAGAATGGGACAGTTTCTGTGAAATCTGGAAAGTCTTGTATGAACTGATGCAGAATGTTGCAAGAAGAACCAGGAAAACAATTTACGTAACAAAGACAAAAACTTTGTAAGATTTACAAGTCTGATCAGTATAACAGCCACCCATGATTCCAGAGATGAATGATAAGACTAACTACCCTCCTTCTGCAGAGAAATTATGGATTCAATATGCAGATTAAGACATACTTATTGGAGATGGCCAATGGAATAATTTGCTTTGCTTGACTTTGTATGGCTGTTACAACAGGTTTCTCTGTCTGCCTGCCTGTCTGTCTCTCTATCTCTTGTGGGGGGGGGGGGGGCGGGCAGTGTTCCCCTGGAGATGAGGGCAAAGTGGTAGAAACAGAAAGTAAATGTTTGTTAATTGAAAAAATAATAGTCCCCCAAAATATTCTACTCCAAAAAGAAGATATGACTGACTCATTCACTAATAGCAGGACAATTTATTTGGTCAATTTTTCCATAGGTAGTAATAGATTCGCATTGATCCATCCACAATTTCTTTCTTGTTCAGTATTTATAAAGCACACAATTATAACATAACTTCTACTGCCTCTTGCCTCTGCACCTTCCCCAACCTAAAAAAAAGGTATCTATTCTCTATCTTTTGTATATAGAGAAAGTATGGCTTAGGAATAAGGAGCTTGCCTTGGAGCCAGAAAGCCTAGAGTTCAAGTTCTCCTCCTGACACGTATTGTCATGTGACTCTTTACCTCTCAGTCCTCTAGGCAACTCTCTAAGAATTCAGTTTTGCAGGGAAGATGATGACAATTGATAAAGGGATCTTTCTCATTGACTGAAGCTTCTTCATCTGGGAGTTCTCTATACCAGCGAAATCAGAGATCAGTTCTGGTTGCTCTCCTTTGTATATACCTGTATATGTCTTCACTCTCTCCTCTAATAGGATATGAGCTCCTTGGGGAAAGGAACAGTTTTGCTTTTGTCATTGTTTTCCTAGAGCCTCATCACAGTTCCTATAATACCTGATATATAGCAGGCCACTTCCTAGATGCATGCTGATAAATCAATTGATTGATAGATGAACCAAAGCTAGTGGTGTGACCCAAAGGTATAGATAGGCAGGATCTGAACCTGTGAGTTTGGC
Organism: Trichosurus vulpecula; assembly: GCF_011100635.1. NCBI lineage: Eukaryota > Metazoa > Chordata > Mammalia > Diprotodontia > Phalangeridae > Trichosurus > Trichosurus vulpecula. The sequence goes on along the minus strand of NC_050573.1, from coordinate 274,186,769 downwards.
CCCTTTTCCACCATTGGTATAAGCAATAGGCTACAGATAACTGTAGAAGGAAAGGCATTCACTGGTACCCATGCCAATGCCCTTTCTCAGTTTTCTAAATAACCTTTTATTTATCCTCATTCCACAGCAGGACAATTGGATTTGGAATCAGAGATTCTGGGTTCTGCTCCTCCTTTTGATGTTTGCTGTCTATGTGACCTTGAGAAAATCAATTTAACCTCTGTGGGCCCCAGGACTTCTCTAAGATGACTGTTGTGCTACATGACCCCTGAGATCCCTTCCAGTACTAGATTTATGATCCTATGATCAATTCTCATCTACACCAATGAAAAGGAACACTGGATCAGATAACTGAAATTTACAAATATTGCTCCTACCTGGATTATGACTTGAATCCAACCTAGCCATTCAAGGTGCAGGATTCAGAAGGATTCTCAGGCTAGCACTGAAGCAGCAAGGGTAAAGGATAGTTCCTCCACTACACAAAGATACTCAGAAGCTCCCTGTGCTTGTAGAACTATTGGAAAACATCATAAGTATTCATTAGAACAAATCACTACCTTGCTGTTTTGTTTTAGTACTTTTTCTTATAATCTGTGTAGTTTTTCCTTTAAAAATACCTACTCATTTTGTTCATTTCATTCAAAAGCCATATATTCCCCCTGACTCCAGGAAATAGTTCTTTTTTTTCTAAGACTGAGCATGTAATTATTCAGAAACTAGGCTGTTCTACAAATGTGCTTCTTTATGTTTCTCTTATTTTCTTTCTTCCACAGCTTGAGACTATGAAGTATTGGTGTTACTCTTCAAGAGACTATTGTTAGCACTTATGAGTTTTAGGGCTCTGGGCTGCTTACCCTCAGGTACACAGACAATAACATTTCACCTTCTCCTATCACTACAGTTCACTTTTATTCCCCCTCCACCATGACCTTACAGCCTTCTTCAGTATAACATTCTTTTGTGACTATTGTACTCCTAACTTTTTATGATTCCACACAATGCAGGTTTATTCTGTCCTGGCTCTTTGCTCCCATCTCGGCAGTGCCTGACTTTCTGTAATAGATGGTAAATGTGGGGTTCTTTTCATTAAAAGTAATCTTTTTCAATGCACAGTCTTTGAAATCTACTGATTTGTTATGCATGTTTGAGAAAGAATTAGACTTGTGAAAGTTGGTGCATGCTGTTTCAATAGGGCCCCGTGTATAATATGTGAGGTTTGTGTCCACAAAGAGAAAGAACAAATGGTTTCTTCCTGGATGCAAAGACTTACAAAATGGTAGTAAGCATGGCAGCTGACAGTGAGGAGAGAATAAAAACCAGAAAACTAATATGAAAATGGGGTCTCTCTCAGACTCATCCCCAACATGTTTGTCACTTCTCCAGGGGTAGGTCTAGAGGGCTATGACCAAATCACACATACAAGAAATTTGGGCCATTGGAAATGAGCTCAGTAATTCAACTGTGCAGCAAGGACTTAAACATATGGGTACTGCCATTTGAAGGAATAAATTAATGAGCCAGAGTGGATCAGATGGCACAATTGTTTTGGTCCCCATCCCAGGACACTTCAACCAAATAAACATTGCTTAAAATTAGTGAGTGTGGTATCCTAGAATCTCTCCATAACTCCTAGCTAAGCCCACTAACATTTATAAGCTCAGCCAGGCTGTGGGCACTGAGACTAATACAGCCAGACCTGGGACTAATCCAGTCCTAAACAAGGGAGATACAATGACCCTTAAATGTAGTCTGATGGTTCAGCATCAACTCAGCTTTGCTGTTGGCTTCACTCTAGTCTTATGCACATGTTCCAGTAACAGGAATCTTGCCTTGCTCTATGTGATCAGGCACCCACATTGCATCCTGTTTCCAGTAACTGAATGCCTGTCTTAGTCACCCATGTCTGAGTCCCTTACTTGGTGTCCTACCTAGGTCCTTAGGGACTAGGGCCTTGTCTTTCTTCTTTAATTTTGTCAAGTCCTCTAAGACACTGGTGTCATAGGATCAAATAAGCATAGATTTAGACTTGGAAAATACATTAGAGGCTAATAAATACTAATCATTTTACAGAGGAAAAAAAAACAGACTCAGAGATGGTAAGTGATGTGCTCAAGGTCACACAAATAGTAGTTGGCAGAGATAGAATTTGAATTGGAGTTTTCTGATTCTGAATTCCAGTGGGTTTTCTTTTCACTATATTGTGCTGTCTTGGAACCATAGTTACTGGGGCGGGACCCCTCACCTTGCTGATGCTGACTGACTCCCTAGACTTCTACCTGTTACCAGTTGTTAGATCCATGCTGATATCACATGATATTAAAGGATCATTGTAGAGGTAGAAGGGACTTTAGAGATAATCTCCAGGGGTTCTCAGCCTAGAGTCTGTGACCTTTTTTTAAAATTTGATAATTATTTCATGTCATTTATTTCCTCTGTAATCCTGTGTATTTTATTTTATACCATTTAAAAACATTATTCTGAGAAAGGTTTCATCAGGCTACCAAAGGAGGTTATGACACGGAGTAAAAGGTTAAGAATTCCTGATCCAAAAGAACTGATTTCCCTCCCTACCTCAACCCCAGACCCTCCATCACACACATACACACACACACACACACACACACACACACACACACACACATTTTATAGATGAGGAAACTGAGGTCCAAGCAGTGTCAGGGATAGAGTGCTAGGTTTGAAGTCACTGAGAATTGGATTTAAATCCTCCCTCTGATGTTTATTAGTGGCATGACCAAGGGCAAGTCATTATTCTTTCTCAGACTCCATTTTCGCATTTGAGAAATGGGTATAATAAAGCTAGTAGAACTATCTCCCTGGGTTATCATGGGCCTCCAATGAAACAATGTATACTGAGTGTTTTGCAAAGTCTACAATGCTATATTCTAGCTATTATCATTATCTGAGTTAGCCAGGGTTACACAAATAGTTCCATAGTTGAACTAGGATTCAAACTCAGGTCTCCTGACTTTAAATCCAATGTACTTTCCATGGCATCATATTATCTCACAAATCATCCACTTGCTTTGATATCGACCTATTGCCCATGCCAGAATTTCCTAGCATCAACCACCATTTGTACCAGGAACTGTAGGAAGACTCTCCTAACTCCTATATGGGCTTGCTCATGTCCCAGCTGCTGAAACTGGGCCATGAGACATCTGTATAGTCTTTAAGTCCTGACTATTCCTGCTCTGGTCCTTCTTACCAGTAGCTAAATCCTGGATCTAAGCATTGAACCAGACCTGTGATTTCATTGGTTTAGCAAACTTCTAATGATGAAACACACTCTACCAGAACAGATTGGCATCTGTTCCGCAATTTATAGTCTGAGTAAGTTGCACAGGGAACTGAAAAGTAAAGTTACTTGCCAGGATTACAGTCAGTATGTACAGAAGTAAAACTCAACTCTAGGTATCGCTGTTGTTTTTTTTTTTTAATTATTGAAGCCACCACGCCATGTTCTCTCCTTCTAAGTATTATGCTTTTTTAAAAAAAAATTTTATACACAGGCATAATGTGAACAACAAATAATTAATGAATCAGACTCATATGATATTTAAGCTTCTCTGTTATTGTAAGTTAGACACTTCTATAAGATGAATTAACTCCATTTTATTCACTAGAACACTAATTTACTGAATGGCATCCTAATTCTTCTGTCATGATCTGCCAGTCTCAGAAGACTGACTATCACATTAAGGCACTGTTGATGGATTTGTGAATTTGTGCAGTCATTATGGAAAGCAATTTGGATCTGTGCCCAAAAAGTCACTAAACTGTGCATACAGTTGGACTCAGTGATATCACTACTAGTCTGGTGCCCCAAAGAGAAAAAAGAAATAGAAAAATACCCATTTGTGATATATATATATATATATATATATATATATATATATATATATATATATATATATATATGTATGAGTGCATCTATATATGCGTGTATGTATGTGTATGTATGTGTATGTATATTCTCTCTCTCTCTCTCTCTCTCTCTCTCTCTCTCTCGGCAAAGACCTGGAAACTAAGAGGATTTCCATCAATTGGCCAATGGCCAAACAAATTGCAGCATAAAAATATAATTAAATATTATTGTGCTGTAAAAAATTATGAAAAGTATAGTTTCAGAGAAATCAGTGAGGATTTATATGAACTGATATAGAACAAAGTGAGCAGAACCAGGAGAATGATTTCTACACTAACGATAGTGTATAGACAAACAACTTTGGAAGATTAAGAACTTTTATCAATACAATGCCTATCCACAATTCCAGAAGATGGATGATGAAGCATGCTATATACTTTCTCACAAGGAGAGTAATAAGATGGAAATAGACAATATAGGATTTTGTTTAGCTCGACTATGCATATTTCTTACAAAGGTTTTGGTATGTATCTGTGAGTGTGTGTGTGTGTGTGTGTGTGTGTGTGTGTGTGTGTCCCAGTAGGGTAGAGAGGTTGGTTGGAGAGAAAATAAATGTTTCTTAGTTTTAAAAAATTAAATTAAAAAAACACAAAATTTAAGTGCAAGCAAACAGAAAAAGACTGCCTATGAAGAACTGTTGTCCTTTCATTTCCCTCACTCCACAATTCCTCCAGGTCTGTTCTCTTGCTTTGACCAAAAGGCTGCTTACATTTAATGATAAACTTACCCTTACAAGAAATACATAAAAGCTTCTTGGCTAGAGCAAAGAACTTGTCAGGTTATCTTGGCCCTTCTTGATGATATTGGCTTTCGCTTGCTCTCCAATTTGCTTTGTCTTGCATGTCCATCTCAAGTAAAGCTTTTGGCCTTTTTCCCACTTACCTTGCTCTTCCCCATGTTATGTGTGGCCTACATTTAAGTTTTAAGTACTTTAAGTAGCAATGGGTCACAGATGCAAGGCAAGAGATGAGACCAAGATAGCTGGGGAAGGACTTAGAGTATAGGAGAGAAGATACACATGATAGCAAATAGGATGTAGGACAAGGCCTGAAAGGTTGCCATGGAAGTGGAAGTAGGGGCATGAAAATATATGAGCAGATACAGGAGGATGTGCTCAGGTAATAAAGGTCAAATAAACTCCAATTTAGTTAGCAATCAATTAAGCATTTATGGCACTATGTTAAGCACTGGGACAGAAAGGAAGAGCAAGAACAGTTTCTGACCTCAGGGAGCTCATGTTCTAATGGGGAAGACAACATATATAAATCATAATATAAAAGATAGAGTACCATAAGTTTACCACAGAGGGGGTGACACTATCAGCTGGGAATGGAGGAAGTCTATACCTAGAAGAAGTAACGAAAGAACTGAGTCTTAAAAGAAATCATGGAGATTGGGAGGAAAAGCATTCCAAGTCCCTTTGACCCAGTAATACCATTTCTAGGGCTATATCCCAAAGAGAATATAAAAATGGGAAAAGGACCCACATGTACAAAAATATTTATAGCAGCTCTTTTTGTGGTATGTGGTATGAATGTAATGGAATACTATTATGCTATAAGAAATGATGAACAGGCAGACTTCAGAACAACCTGGAAAGACTTATATGAACTGATGCTGAGTGAAGTGAGCAGAACCAGGAGAAGACTGTATGCAGTTAACAGCCACAGTGTGTGCTGACTGACTTTGATAGGTTTAGCTCTTCTCGGCAATGCAAGGACCTAAAACAATTCCAAAGGACTTATGATGGAAAATACCATCCACATCTAGAAAAAGAAATATGGAGTCTGAATGCAGATCGAAGCAGACTATTTTCTTTTCTTTTTTTGTTTGTTTTATGTTTTTCTTTCTCATGGCTACTCCCATTCATTCTAATTCTTCCATACAATATGACTAATGTGAAAATATGTTTATTAGGAATGTACATGTAGAGCTTATATCAGATTGTGTGCTGTCTTGGGGAGGGGGAGAAAATATAAAACTTATGGAAGTGAATGTTGAAAACTAAAAATAAATAAGTTAACTTATTACAAAAAGAAAAAAATAAAAACATTCCAAGGATGGAGAGGAGTCAGTGGAATATCACTATGACAAAAGATAGAGTATAATGTGTGACAAACAGCAAGTAAACCAGGCTGATGGCATCATTTCACAGAGTATGTGGATGGCAACAAAAGGTAAGAAGACTGGAAAGGTAGGAAAAGGCTCAATTTTGAAGCACTTTAAATGCCACAGAGGATTTTATATTCAATCCTGGGAGCAACAGGGAACTAACTGAATGTATTAAGTAAATAAATGACATAGTCAGACCTACATTTTAGGAAGATCACTTTGGCAGTTGAATGGAGGATGGGTAGGAGTAAAGAGAAATTTGTAAGTTTATTGCAATAGTTCAAGCAAGAAGTGATAAGAGCTTGAACTGGGGGAGTGGATTGTGAATGCAGAGAGAAATGTATTGAGAGATACTGCAAAGAAATAATTTAAAAGATTTAGTAGCAACTTTTTGGATTTATGGTATAAACAAGACAGAGACACTAAGGATCACACCAAGGTTGAGAAGCTGGGTGACTGGAGGGATCCTCAATATTAGCAAAGAAATTTAAAAGAGAGGAGGATTTGGGAAGAAAGATAATGACATATTGAGTGTGAAGTGCCTACAAAACATCAGTTAAAAATGTCCAATAGGCAGTTGGTGATATGGTACTGGAACTCAGAAAAGTGTCTAGTTTTAGATAAACAGATCTGGTAATTATCCGCATAGAGATGATAATCGAACTCATGGATGCTGATGAGATCACCAAATGAGATAATATAGAGAGATAAGAGTAGAGTGTCGAGGTCAGAGCTTTGGAGGACACCTAAACTCAATTAGATGAAGATTCAGGAAAAAAAAACCAGAGAAAGAGGAACAAGACAGGTAGAAGAAAAATCAAGATAAGTCAGCTACAGAAACCCAGTGAAAAGAAACCATCCACGAGACATCTACAGTGACAAATGCTACAGGGAAGTCAAGAAGAATAGAAATCAAGAAGGTCTTTAGATTTAGCAATTAAGAAATCATGTTAATTTTGGGAATAATAGTGTGACTTCAAAAGTGACATTATAAGACAGACTGGAGAGGGTTTAGAAGAGAGTGAAAGAAATGATGGCATCAACTGTAGATAACTTTTTGAAAGAATTTAGTTGATAAAGAGAGGAGAGACATAGGATAATAGGTGGCAGGCATGCTAGGATGTAACGGGGTATTTTGAAGGATGGGAAGATTTGGGCACTAAACCACTAAATAGGGAGATTAGAGAGTGGGAAAGATGTTGGGGATAATCTGCTAGAGAAGATGAAGAGGGCATGAAATTGAGGATCCATGTAGAGGGATTAACCTTGATTTAAAAAAAAAAGGTCCATCTCTATCTATCAGCAAGCATTCATTAAATACCTACTGTGTGCTAGACACTGGGTGTACAAATACCAGCCATGAAACAATCCTTACTCACAAGGAATTTATGTTCTAACAGAGGATACAGCAAGGAGATACACACACATATACAGAATAAATATCAATTGAATAAATATGAAATTGTTAAGTACAAGACAATATGATAAGCAGGGTACTAGCACTTGGAAAAGTCAAGAAACGCTTCATATGGTGCTTTAACTTCTTGTGAATGAAGAGAGATGTTAGTGAAGCAGAAGGAGTGTTTCTAAGCATGGGGGACAATTAGTGCAAAGACAGGGAGATAGAAGATATTATATGTAAGGAACAGAGAAAAGGCCAGTTAGCTGAATCACAAGGGTATAATGTACTATGATGCCAGGAAGATAGGTTAGAACAAGATTGTGAAAAGGCTTTAAAAGCTACACATAGGTATATATATTTAACACTAGAAGCAACAGGAATATACTGAGTAGGAGACTGATATTGTCAGATCAGTTCTGAGGAAAAATCACTTTGGTAACAGTATGGAGAGATATGAGATAATGTGTCCAATTATAAACCATTTGTAATAATCTGGAAGAGAGGTGATGAGAGCTTCAAATAAGGTGATATCTGTGTGTAAGAGAGGAGAAATAAGATATGAGAGATATTGTCGGGATAGAAATGGTAAGAACTAACAGTTGATTGGATATGTAGAATAAGAGAAAGTAAGGACTGGGGGATATTTTCAAGGTTATATTTCTGAGTGTCTGGAAGAATTATGATATCTTCCAAAGAAATGGAGATGTTTGGAGGAAGGCTTGGATTTGGGGAGAACATAAGGATTTCTGGTTTGGACATGCTTTCTTTAAGATGTCTCTGAGACATCCATTTGGAAATGTCCAATAGATAATAACTGATATGGAGTTGAAACCCAGGAGAAAGAGTGAGGCTGAACCTGTGAGTAATTATAATAAAAATGAAAAACCATAGAACATGAAGTTCTCAAAGAGTATTAAGAGAGAAGAGTAGGGGGCTCAGGACAAAACTTGAGAAACATTCCAAATTAAAGGCCAGCATATACATGATGAACTATCAAAGAAGACTAAAAAGAAAGAGTTAGGTAGAAGGAGAGAGCAGAGTCTGAATACTGAGTAAGTATCCAGTAAGAGGTGACCAAGGGTCAAAGGTTGAGAAGTAGGAGAACTGAAAAGAGATGATCAGATTTGGTATTTGAGGTCATCATCAGAGATTCTAGTGAAGGAGCAGATAAAAAGGGACAAAATCAGAGGGGTGTGGTGTGATAAATGGCAAAGAGAGAGCACTCAGCAAATCATCTCAGTTTTTTCTGTGAAGCAAGGTTCTCAGTAGTGAGGATGAGGAGAAGGAATAATGGCTTGAGAAGCTTAAGGAAAGAAGATAAGATTTGGAACAATTGCTGTGGTGAGTGAAATAGGGAATAAATTAGGGAGGAACAGCAGGAACCCAGTTGAGGTGAGCTAGCATGAATTGTAGTGGACCTAGTCAGCACAATTAAACAACTTCTCCCAGTTCTAATCGGAATCATATGCATAGTAGTGAAGAAGGTAAGATCAGAAATAGGACAAGTGAGGGGAATCTAGGTGGTGCAGTGTACTTACTTCATGGGCCGTGGAGTCAGGAGGACTTAAGTTCAAATCCAGCCTCAGATACTTGACACATGTACTAGCTGTGTGACCTTGGGCAAGTCACTTAACCCTAATTGCCCTGCCAAAAAACAAACAAAAAAAAAAAGAAATAGGACAAGTGAACGAAAAGTTTCAAGAATAGATAATCACATGTACTTAAACTGGTTTGCCAAAGGGACAAGATTGATAAAGAAGTAGAATGAAGCCAGAGCAGGATTGTTCACTGAGTATAGTCTTGACAGAGGGAGGGATTGGAGGTCTTGATGAGGACAAAAATAGGTTTAGGAGGACTAAGTATCAGATAAAAGATAGTAATAATTATTGAATATAAAGTTGCAATACCTATCAGTGATGACAAGATTAAGGATATGAGCATTATAATGTGTAGCTGAGGTGGTGTAGAGAGATAGGTTATGTAGAGAATCTGAGCAAGCTGAGCAACTGTGAAGTTGAGGTATTTAAGGGAACATCAGCATCCAAGGAATGAAAGGAACTGGGGTATAAAGGAAGACTACGAGTTGGACCTTGGCTTTTACGTGGCAAGTAAGTAGTCAGTGGCTTAGCAAACATACAGAAATGAGAGGTGGAAATAAATTATAAGAGAAATAACAAGAACACACATAGTCAAAGGTTCAGGCAATGATCAAAATCTGTGAAGACACCTGTCCTAGAAAACAAAGCAAAGATCTAAAGAACAAGTGGATAGTCCATAACAAGGAAACCCATAAGAGCTGAAGGATCAAGGAAAACAAAGCCAAACAGTCACAAGGTCCCCAAACCAAAAATATCTTTGGTAACTGAAGCAGCTTTGAGCCCCAACTAAGGAGTTTTAAAGTATATTCTGTTAACCCAAATACTAATCCTCAGGCATGGCCACATCAGGGCACAATGTGAAAGTGAGAATGCCTCACTTGAGCAGAAAGAACAGAGAAAATGGGAGCTCTGACAAAGAGCTCGGGAAATAGAAAAAGTGTCAAATCCAGGTCTTTTGCTTCCAAGTTCAGTGCTCTTTCTATTACATCTTGCTACATTATTATCTTCAGTTTATCCTTAATTAGTCATGAATGTTTTTCATTATTGTACTAGCAAGGGAACTAAAGATGGTTAATGAGACCAGTTCAAGATAGCAGATTCTCTCACTTCTTAAGCCCGTGTTTTCTAACATAGTACATGGTCCTACATTTAAATTTAGTCTATAGCTTGATCTCTTTTCTGCCAAATTCTCTTTTCCAACTCCCATATTGCCATGGAATTTTGAAGCACCAGTATTCTTCCAGGATATTTTTTTTCACCTAATAAGGCAGTCCTGGGCATTCAATAGTCTTTCACAAATTGATGGCAGAGTTACTGCTTTTCATTTAAGCCTAGCTTAGTGTTATTTCTCAGCCTTTTTTTTTTTACAACAAGAATCAAGTATTTGTGTTATACAACCTGCCAAGGGGAATAAGGGAAGGCAATGTTTACATTAATTCTCTATCATGGTTGAAGTCTTTTCTATCATCAACAATGGTGGTATTTCTTAGCTTCTCAAGATGGCTTCTATATTTGTCCATGTCTCAGCTCCATGGAGTAGAATAGAGATTACAATTGCCAGATGTCATCCATTTGGCTCATTTTCAGTATTGTGATCTTGAAGTAGTTATTTAATCAGGAGATTAAAGTCTATGTTTATGCTTTTAATTCAATTCCAGAATCCTTCATCAACATAAACTTTTAAAAATAATATGTTTCCGGTAAGCAAAAATGGTCAACATCATCCAGAGTCTCTCCATTAATCTAAATTGCCCCTATTAGTGACTTCTTCTTCTGAGCTTGCTATGAGGGTTCTGTTTTTCAGAAAGTTCAAAGTCATTCTCTTTTACTCATGTCATGGTAAAGACCATTAAACCAGTCATGAAACTGGCTCTAATATGGCAGTGACTAAAGATTAATTCACCAAAAAGTCCAATCAAGTGGAACCTGTTAATCTTGATTACGTGTGCGCGCGCACACACACACACACACACACACACACATATGCACACCCTTCTACCTCCACCATCAAACTCTAAGCTCCCCCCCAACATACACTAAAACAGGGGGGAAAATTTCAGCAGTATTTGGAATACTTTCAAAACCACAATCGTTAGCTCCTGAAAAGAGACACATGGGTTCTAAAGCTACAATCACCAAGGCCAAGATGATAAGAAGATCCAAGAGCTAATTAACCACAAACATGGGGCTTTTAGCACTTGGGAAAATGTCATCAACACCTTGGGAAAGAAATCCAAGAATCTATGTGCCTAGGCAAAGATTCAAAATAGAGTCTGTTAAGGAAAAACAGATGGTGGGATGGCAAGCCAAAGAGATGGAACATCATACATCCCCAATAGACTTTGGTTTCGAGGTTTTGTGAGAGTCAGGTCAAATTGAAGAGTATATATCAATTGCCTACAATAAGAATAGGGCTGCATTGGAAACCTGTGCAAAAGAATAAAAATAAAAATGTTCCTGCTTTCCAAAAGCTTACAATCTAGTTGATAAAAGCAAGAAGAAAATAAGGCAGCTCTAAAGGTCTTTTTTTAAGCTATCTTCAAAACAGGAAGGGCAAGAAAGTATAGCACCCCACTGCATTGCATGGGCAAAAGGAAAGTAACATTAACAAAGAAAATAAAATAAAGTAATATTAAATAAAGAAATAAATTAACAGAGAAAAGATTTTAAGAGAGGAAACAGAACTACTCAACTTACGGGGTTTTTTATGTAAGTTTTCTATATCAGGGTAAATAACCTTCCAATTAGGAAGGAAAGACTAAACAAGCTTAAGAAGGAACTTAAGCTGAAGACAAACAAGATTAATAATTTTAAATAGGTCCAAGTTTCCATGTTAAGATGAAATGCATCTCAGGGTACAAAAAGAACTTCCTTACGTGATCAGAAAAGTAAGTAGTCTTTTAGAAATCTTAGAGAATGAGAGAATTATTAAAAAAACTGGAGATGGGTAGATGTGGTCTTAATTTTCAAAAATGGAGAAAAGGTGAATTCTGGAAATTCCCAAACAGTAAGCTAGGTATCACCTAGAAAAACAACCAGAAGAAAAACTTTTAAAAGATTATTTTTGAACACTTTAAAAAGAAAAAAGGATGATCATTAGGAGCCAAAGAACAAGTCACATTAAACTCACCTTTTTAGTAGAGTTGCCCAAAATACCAGATACGTGATATATTTTAACTTTAGCCAGGTAGGTTTTTTTATTTTTTTTTGTCCTTTACTTAGCTCATGATATGTTGGTGGATTTCATTCAATACTTCAAACAAGACGTGATTTCAACAGAGTGGTACTCTCCATCAATATAGATTTTAAAGCCTGCACCCTTCAGTAGAGAGTTTCATGAATACTGGAGTGGGAGAGGGAATCATTGCTTATTACTGGATGCTTGACTTGCTGGAATGTTCTTCTCTGAACTTCATCGGGCTGGACCTCAGATGGTAGATTCTCCTGATCTGATAATTCTGCCCCACCATTTACTGCTGCTTGTTGATATCACAGCTATTCTGTCCTCCATCACAACATGCTACCACCATCTGGAAAAACACCACATCATTTTTGACCCTCCATCATAGCAAATGGTCAAGGTAGGTACTGGTATGGCTACTGAGAAGAGGACTATGGTTGGTTGTTTGGTTGTTGTCCTTTATTCTCAAAGAGGACCAAAATGGCATCACTAAGTTAGAGTCTATTTTCAACGTGTCCAACTGTGGCTGATCAGACCAATATGAGCTTGGAATGCTCTACCACAGGTCAGGCACAAATAGTCTGTGTGAACATTTGGGGTAGATACTCTAAAGATATATGGAGTCATGAAGGGCAAGCTAATGTTCAATGACATTAAGTAAATGGTCTTGCAATAATAGATCTAGTGAAAATATTAATTCAATATATCTTTCCAGACATTTCACAATAGTTAGGCTTCAGAAATGTTAGCTATTCTCAGAAGTCAATATCACATCTTCTATTTCAATATATTATCACCACCACCCTGAATGCATTCCCTCCACATCTCCACCTCTTAGAATAGCTTCTCAGGTCAGGTTCCATGAAGTGCAGTACTCTTAGGTATTTGGTTTTCTTTTCTTCCCCATATTAACTTACATTTACTTGTATACATACCTGATATATTTCCCATTAGAATATAAGCTCATTGAAGGCAGGGACTGTATTTTTGTCATTGCATCTTTAAAGCCTAGTCCATTTAGTAGATCCTTCATATATGTTGGTTGAATAAAAGCAGGGTCCACTACCGAACTCTTCTGTGGGCCCTTTCAACATGGTGGAATTTGACAAAGCTTACGTTCTTCTGGCCTACATTTCAAGAATCCAAGGTCAAAAAAATGAAAATATGATCCAAATAGTAAACAAACACACACACACACACACACACACACACACACACCTTTCCATCTAGGTTCTAAGTTTTATGGGAAAATCTATTTTTAAAAAGGGACAAAAGAAATCATACAAAAATAAGACTGTTGATTACATGATATAAGAAGCTTTTTTATAACCATAATCAGTGTAACCTACTGATAAACTTTGTTTCCTCTTTCTTTGTTATTTCTTATATGGGATAGTTTAGTGTGTAGGGGACAAGGGAAATATATATTCAGAAATAAAAATGATATAAAAACAAAAGGCCATTAATAAAAATTTTCATAATAAAAAAAGAATTATCTCTCTAGTGAAGCAAAGTAGCATAGTGGATAGTGGACTGGGCCTAGAATCAGGAAGACTTTAGTTCGAATCCAGCTTCAGACATTTACTACCTGGGCAAGTCACTTACTCTCTGCCTGCCTCAGTTTCCTTACCTGTGAAATGAGGATAATAGCACTTACTTCAAAGGGCCTTTGTGAGGATTAAACAAGATAATCTATGTTGAGCACTTTGCAAAACTTAAAGTTCTATATGGACTTAGCTACTATTACTGCTGCTATTATCTTGCTGCTTTTATGAAGCTATGAACTATTAATTGTTTTAATTAATGTTTTCATCAATGATCTGAGGTTCTTAAGTATACCCTCATGTCATATAAAACAGGAGTATTTTACTTCCCTTTTTGGTTCATACAGATTTAATTTTACTCTTTTCTTATTTTTATAGGCAATATTTCAAACACCATAGTTGTTGATATTACAATAGCAAAATCTTGGGATGCTGCTAAAGCAATCTTTGTGGAAATTTTATATTACTCTAACATATATTAATAAATAGACAAAGATGAATAGACATAGTTATATGCCAACAGAACTGAGAATGCAAAGGAAAATGTTGAACATTTACAAAAAATACAAAATACCTAATTTATCAAAACAAGAAGTCCATATCTTAATAAAACTAATCTCAAAAATAATTGACAAAGCCATAAATCAAACTTTATACATTGGTACAGTTTGGTGCTTTCCAACTTTAGTCTTAGACTGTTTTCTAGAGCATAGAGAGTGATTTGCTCAGGGTCAGGGAGAGAGAATGTCTGAGATTAACCTAGGTCCTCCCAGCTTTGCAGCTAGCTCTCTGTTTAGTATGTCTGCCTTTTCTAGAACTATGTCAAATAATAAAGGAGGAAAAGGGAAGAGAAATTTATTTTAATCCCATGTGTACTAGGAAAATTTCTAGTGTTTCTCCAGCATGAACAGTGCTAGCTTTGGATACTTTGGATAAATTAAAGAAGGTCTCTTCTATGCCTAAAATTTTTGGAATTTCAAACATAAATGTATGCAATGTTTTATCAAAGACTTTTTTCCTGCAACTCTTGAAATAATCATGTAGTCGTTGTTATATTTAATTTTATGAAATTAATTATAGTAATTAATTCCCTAATGTTAAATCACCCTATCTCCCTTATAGGACTCTAATCTGGTCAGAGTGAACTATGTTCTGGATATAATTCCATGGTGTTCTTGTTAGAATTTTATTCATAAACTTTGCATCGATATTCATTACTGAGAGTGATATGTAGCTTTCTTTTTCTACTTTGACCCTCATTTGGGTCGGTATCCAAATTTGTCAAATTTATTTTATTTGTCAAATAAAAGGAGTTTACTGGAGTATTTTCCATTTCAGAGGTTTTTTTTGAAGCATAGGTATTAATATTCTTTTAATGTTTGATAAAATACATTTGTAAATTCATCTCACTCAAATGATTTTTCTTTGGGAATTCATTTATGGATTTTTCAATCTCTTTTTCTGATATTAGCTTGATTAAGCTATGTAGTACTCAGTATAATACATAGTATTTATTATATAGGCTTTCTTGAAATGGGAATTTATTGTTATATATTTTGAATCCTCTCATTCTTGTGTGCATATATTTTTTCTTTTCTTATTTTGTATTTAAGTTTCAATACTTAAGTTTATTATATGTTTCTTTTTCTTTTATTATATATTTAAGTTTCAGTAATAGGCAGGTAGGTGGCACAGTAGATAGAGGACTGATCCTGGAGTCAGGAGGAAGTGAGTTCAAATCCAACTTCAGGCACTTGATACTTTCTAGCTGTGTGATCCTGGGCAAGTCATTTAACCTCAATTGCCTTGCAAAAAAAAAAAGATATGTAGTTTTTGTTTTTGTAGTTCAGGTATTTTGTATTTTTGTAAATACTCTTCAGTATCCTTTGAATTTTCAGTTTTCTGGCATGTTGTTGTGTGTATTAATCTTTGTCTAATTTTCAATATATTTTTGAGAAATATAAATGTTCCTCAAGAACTGCTTCAGCTACATTCCAAAATTTTTCTATGTTGTTTCATTATTATTATTATCCTTAGTATAATTACTATTTTTTCACTTGCTCTTTGTCTCATAAATTGAAATATTATTTGATATCAATTAAAGTCTGGATGTTTTGCTCACATTTTCTTTATTCATTATTAATTTTGTTATGTCATGGTATAGAAAGGATGCATTTATTGTTTATGCCTTTTAGAATTCTTATTGATTTCTTTATGCCTTAACATTTATGATCAGTTTTTGTATCCCTTTATTTTAAAGGTTTTTATAAAGGTATTCTAGATAGCTGAGAAATGCATGTATTCCTTAATATGTTCCTTCTGAAGTTACCATGATTTAGTCAAATCAATTTTGTTTGATAATTTGTTGAACTCTGTGGGCTTTTTTCATTTATCTTTCTGTTGAATTTATCCAGGTCTGAGAGTATAAATTCTAAAATATCTTTGACTATCATTGTGGCATTTTTAAGACTTTGTTATAATTAACCAAGATTTTCTTTAAGAACATAGACATTATGCAATTTTAAGCATATAAGAATAACATTTTTATTGTCCTTGATGCTTTTAAATATAACATAATTTTTGTTCCTCTTCATCAACCTTATTATGGCTTATATAATATCACAACTTCGACTCCAGCTATATAGAGTTTCTAGAAATGGAATAGATATTTTTCTGCCCCCTCATATTCATTCTGTGTGTGTGTGTGTGTGTGTGTGTGTGTGTGTGTGTGTGTGTGTAATGTTGTATTTATTAAATATCTACTATATTCATGGCACTGTGCTAGGTCCTGGTTTCATATACACATACACATATACATGAATATACACATATGTAAATGGAATAGTTCCTCACCTCAAGAAGATAATATTCTACTTTTAACATTTAATTAAGTCCAATGACCATTTAGTAAACACTTTCAAAATCTAAGACACTAGGCTAAACACAATCCTGGTTCCAGTACTCATTGGCTCATGCATGGTATTATAGTAACCTTTTGTTTGGTCCCCCTGCCCAAGACTAGAGTGGAGAGCTACTCCTGATTATCTTCCACTCAACTATGAAATCAATCTTCCTAAAATGCAGATCTGACCATGTCACTCCCATATTGAGTAAACTCCAAAATCTCCCTATCAATCATGTCCGAGATTAAATATGAAATCCTATTTGACATTTAAAATCCTTTATAACCTTTATCCTCCTGTTTTTTTAGTCTTCTTATTCCTTACCCCCCCACACACACAGACACACACAAACTCTGTGATCCAGTGACACAGGATTTCTAGTTTCTCCATCTTCTATGTATTTTTCATTCACTATCTCCCATACCTGAAATCCTCTGCCTCATCATTTCTGCTTCCTGGCTTCCCTGGAATCCTTCAACTCCCAACTAAAATTCTACTTCTATTTTTATGTCATCTCCTTATTAGACTATGAGCTCCT
The DNA here is from genome assembly GCF_011100635.1 of Trichosurus vulpecula. Taxonomy (NCBI): domain Eukaryota; kingdom Metazoa; phylum Chordata; class Mammalia; order Diprotodontia; family Phalangeridae; genus Trichosurus; species Trichosurus vulpecula. The sequence goes on along the minus strand of NC_050573.1, from coordinate 274,169,542 downwards.
TAAGAACAGGGACTATCTTTTGCTTTTCTTTGTATCATCAGTAATTAACGCATTGTCTGGCACGTATTAGGGAAATTGCTTTTTTACTGACTAGGGAGAAGGGGAAAAAAGTTCCTGTCCACACGGAATTTGCCTTTTGTCCCCACTGGATAAACGGCCAAAGGATATGAATGGACAGTTTCAGAAAAAGAAACCAAAGCCATCAATACTCATATGAAAAATGCTCTAAATCACTAATAATTAAAGAAATGCAAATGAAAATAACTCTGAGACACCATCTCACATCCATCAGATTACCTAACATGATAGAAAAGGAAAATAACAAATGCTGGAAGGGAAGAGGAAAAATAAGTACACTAAAGAACTTTTGATAAGGCTGTAAACTGGTCCAACCTTTCTGGAGAACAATTTGAAACTATGCTCAAAGGGCTATAAAACTACACAAACCCTTTGATCCAGATTAGATCTGTACCCCAAAGAGATCAAAGGAAAAGGAAAAGGACCAATATATACAAAAATATTTATAACAGATCTTTTTGTGGTGGCACAGAATTGGAAGTTGAAGTGATGTCCATCAGTTGGGGAACAAGTTGTGGTATGTGATTGTGATGCAATATTATTGTGCTGTAAGAAATGATGAAGGGCATGATTTCAGGGGAAAAACTGGGAAGACATATGAACTGATACAAAGTGAAATGAGCAGAACTAGAATACTGTACAAAGAAATGACAATAATGTAAAGTTAATCAACTGTGAAAGACATAACTACTCTGATAAGTACAATGACCAATGACAATCCCAGAGGATTCAAGATGAAAAATGCTATCCCCATCCAAAGAGAGAACCAATCAACTCTGAGTACATATCGAAGCATATTTTTCCTTTATTTATTTTTCTTCCTTTTTCCTGAAATGTGGCTAATTTGGAAATATTTTTCTTGATTTCATATGTATAATTGGTAGTGTATTTCTTGCCCTCTCAATGGATGGGGGAGAGGTAGAGTGAAGGGGAGAATTTGGAACTGAAAGTAAAATTTTTAAAAAAGGAATTTACCCTCTACTAAGAAATGACAAGAAAAGTCAGCTAGTAGTCAAAAAAATTACCTCATAACAGATGGAACTAGTGCTAAATCTGCAAATCAAGTCAAGTTGTATAATAGTTCTATTTTATCAGCTATAATGATGACAAAAATCTAAAAAACATTAGAGATGCTAAATGTATAAAAAGTTTCAAGAAAGGGAGTAACCTGCCATTTACTAATGGTATGACAATGGACACATCACTTAGCTTCTCTGGCCCTATTCTCTCATCTTAAAAATGAGGGATTAGATGACCTCTGGGATGGATCCCTTCCATCTCTAAATTTATGATCATCTGAAAGTGCCACTGTGACTGACTTGGATATGACATTTTATTTTCCATTGGAACTGTCCTATGGCCTTGAAAAGGTTAAACCTCCAAAAATACCTTTCTTACAGACTAGAAGGATACTAGGTAGCAGTAGATTCTGATTTAGTAAGTACAAAAGATTTTTTAAGCCCAGAAGTGTTGTGTTAATATTGTGTCAGTATGCTCAATGATCTGCATTCTTTTACTCTTTATGACATTTCTTTATTCCCCCTCATTATTCTGTATGTCCTGAAAGGAGGTATATTAAAAAAGATTATTAGTCAACAGTGTTAAATCCAAACAAAAGAGTGTTGCATACTAGAATCACTGAAGTGTGATATTTTTTAATTGGTACCATGGCTTAAAATGAGCAGTGTACTATCAATGATTAGTTACTGTGTATGCACTTAAGCATGGTACCAGGCTAAAGGATGTACAAAGCAAGTCAAAGTATACCATCTTTGTTCTATGGTGGCTTAAATCTAAGATTCTACTTATTTTTTTAGGCTTGGGGAAATGATGAGAAATATACCATTGACTGTCCCAGGGGAGAATAGATTGCTCATTTTTTTCACACACTAAGGGATATATTTCCTTATTCTAATTTACTAGTAACAGCCTGGTATAGTGGAAAGAATACTAGACTTGAAGTCATAAAACCTGGATTTAAATCCTACTGTCACCATTTTTGATTGGGGAGACCCCCGGATGAGTATATAAGATTCAATTCCCTCAGCTATAAAACAGAGATGATAATAATGCACACATTACTTTCTTCATGGGGTTGTTGTGATCAAGGGAGATGGTATATATAAAGCTCACTGTAACAACAAATAAATTGGAACAGCAATTATAACTATAACTATCACAAGACAGTTAATGGCAAGTAGACTTTAAAAGAGGTAAATATATTCCTCATCCACCAATTGCTAATGATTTATACAATTTATTATATTACACACTTCCTAAAATAAATGAGGATTCTGGAATTTATTTTGTTAAAAAAAAGCAGGAAAAGAAATCACAATCTTAGACAAAGTTAAAGTGAAAATAGTCTTAATCAAAAGAGAAAAATAAAATATACCATGTATCAGCAACATTATTTAATAGTTTTAGGCCATTTAAAATAACTAGACAATATAAGATACCTGAGCATATACTGGCCAAAACAGACACAGAAAATATATGAACATAAACACAAAACACATTTTCTATAAATAAACTCACATCTAAATAATTGAAAAAATATATATTGTTCATGGGTAGGTAAAGCCAATATAATTTTTTAAATGACAATTCTACCCAGCTAATTTATTTATTCAATATCTTCCCACTTAAATTACTTTTAAAAATTTACAGTTAGAAAAAATAATAAAGTTCATTTGGAAGAACAAAAGGTCAGGAACTTTAAAGAAACCAGGGAAAGATATAAAGGAAGTAGATTCAGCAGTATCAGACCTTTAACTATATTATAAGGTGAGAGCATTGTTGAAGTATAAAATGATAATTTTATTTTATTTTAAATTAAAACTTTCTTATATAAATAGAACCTACATAGCCAAGAACAGAAGGAATGCAGAAATTTGGCAAAAAAGCTTTCATAGACAATCTCTTAGATAGGATGTTATGGGATTGAAATATTGCTGTGGTGTAGGAAATGATGACCTGGTTGATTTAGAAAAACAGGGAAAGACTTGGACATATGGAGGAAGATGCTATCTACCTCCAGGGAAATAGATGACAGATAGAAATAAGTATGGTATAGTCTTACATGTATGTGTATAAGTGTATCTGCATATCTGTGTGTGTTTATAGATATCTATGTATATGCATGCATAGCCACACTTAATTGTAGCCTTCTTTAGAGTGGGGGGGAGGGAGGGGAAAAATAAAGTAAAAAGTGCACAGCAGAGAACAAAAGAAAACCAACAAGGAAGCAAAGAAATGGTCAGCAGCTTTGAAAACAATGTGCAGTGTTTATTATATAGGCTTTCTTGAAATGGAAGTTTATTGTTTTATTGAATCCTCTCTTACGGTCTGCTATGTACATGGCAATTTTTTTCCCTTTTCTCATTTGTATTTAAGTTTAAAATAAATTTTAAAATTTACAAAATAAAATAAGATATATAAGGATTCTCAATGATGTCTTAGAAGAAGCATAATGCCAATTTATTATTAAATTTGTCAACATTCGAGACCTACCTCTTCCTCAGTACATTTGTTAAGAGCCTATTGTAAATAACTATTTTAATGCTTATACTTGAAAGCAATTGAGAGACATTACAAATTTAAATATTCAAAATGTGGGTTTCTATTTGAGCATGTCTTATAGGTCTATACAGAGCAAAAGGACTTCCATTTATTTACAAAATGGTGGTCACCATTTCTTCCCTGCAGCATCCAAGGAAACTCATTGCCATATGGAGCTAGTTTTCAGGGACATGGCAACTTCCTTACACAGTTAGAGGAGGAACCACTATCACATACATTCATGGGGGGGATGGAAAGAGGGCACACTGGTCCTTCTGCTTCTCACTGCTACCTCAGTAGGGGTCCAGTTTGGCTCAAGCCTCCTGTGGCTGTCCCATTTGTTTAAAAACTTTTTTCAGCAATTGTTGCTTAGAGTAGTTTTTGTTCTAACTCATGATTTTCTGACCATGACTTTGAAAACCTTTCAAAAATGTAAAGAGAGGGAAGAGAAAATGAGAAAAGGGCACTAAAATGATGGGGTGTATTCCATCTGCCTCTCTTTTTATAGGATGTTGTTAGTTAGCCTACTCGGCATTTAAATTATGCTTGGTGTTGTCAGAGTGCTTGGTAACCATTAATTAAAGTAATGTTTCCTCTCAAAAATAAACCTACAAAATTGTTCTAAGAAATCTTTCACTCTACAGGGAATTATGAAGAAAGTCTTCCTGGGGTATAACAGCAAGAAAAATGACTTCATAAAGACAGAGAGAGCTTTCCTATATTTGGGAGATTTTTAAAAATCTGTTCAATTTCTGTAGCATAAACTATGAAAATGACTAAAACTATTAAAATAAAAATCGAATTCCAACTAAATAGAAAAGTGGGGAATAAACCTCTTACAATAAATAAAATGTAAACTTCTTGAAGGTAGGGACCATTTTCGTTTTTATCTCTGTATCCCAGCATCTAGCACTGTGCTTGCCAAATAGTAAGTGCTTAAAAATTATTACTAACTGATTTTATCTCCCAAAGATAGATGAGCATAATCATCTACATCCCTTTCATCTTGCTGAAGTTTGTATTTCCAAGAGAAATGGGGAAAAGGGGGCAGCTATGTGGCACAGTGAGTAGAGCACTGGCCCTGGAGTTAGGAGGACGTGAGTTCAAATGTGACCTCGGACACTACACACTCACTAAGCTATGTGACCTTGGGCAAGTCATTTAACCCCAATTTCCTTGCCTTCCCCACTCCAAAAAAAGGGAAATGGGGAAAAGTGGGACACCAGACTTAGTTCCTGCCCTATGTACTTTCTTTTATCTCATATGCATAATATAGATACCAATACAAAGAAGTTATAGGAAATTGAACAATAAGAGAGGACCTTAATTTAATAAATTATTTTTATAGTGCAAATTTGGGAACTGTTCTATACTGCAAAAGACCCCAAAGAACATCATAGGATAAGGAAAGTATAGATGTAGGTAGACCCACAGTTCTTAACTTTTGCTTGTGGAGGGAGAGCAGTCAGGCAAAACCCATGGACTCCTCAGAATCATGTATTTCAATTCATAATGGAAGAAAATTATACATTTCAGTTAGAGGTCAATGAAAATAAATTTTTTTTTCTCATGAAAGGTCAAGAGCTTCCCTGAAGTCTGTCCCCTGATGTCTTCATCTCATGTATCCCAGGTAAAGACCCTCTGACCTGGCAGGTTGGGACAATATCGAATCTAAGTTGAGTATGATGTAACTTCTCCTTATGAAGCTTTAACTATCATTCAAAAAGACCTCAATATGTGAAAGAAATCCTGAAACTCTAAAATGAAATATCTAATGAGGGATTAAATGAGGATCCAAGATTGGCTCTTTGCAAAAGATGAGCCAGAGTAATTTGGACAATGGAGAAAATAGATATTTTCTTTATAGATATTAAGGTTTTTACCATTTCAGGAGTTAACATTTGTCTTACTCATACTCCTCATGTACTAGAATATAGCCATTTCTGAAGTTCTCATTGATTTTTAAATGTTCATGCAATAAAACCAGAAACAGACTCACAGTTTCCCATTTGCTAAATTGAAGAACAGCAAACAGGGACAGTTTTATGGGTTGTTTTTTTCCAGTGGTCACTTCTACCATGAGAAAGTGAAGAATTTGGGTAAATACTACTGACTAGAGAGCTTTCCAGATTGCCATGACAGATTTTTGTCTCAAATTAGTAATGGAACATAAAAAGAAGAGTGGCCCAATCATGCAAATTTCATGTGAATGGCAGCAAACCAATTTCCACTTTCAGTGTTATAGCAAAAGGCTCATCTCCATTATCTCTACTTACTGGCAAGAATTCCGGAAAACTCAGAAATGTAGAAAGGGACAGCTATTTTATGTGCAACTTCAATGACCCTTTGCATTTAATCTGCTACAACTCTGGAACATAGATTGGCAATGAAGAAAATATCAACTGAGATTCAAAATTTTGACACTTTTCACCTGCTGCCAATAATGTAGAAAAGGAAGGACAATTGTGGTAACTACTGGCAGTTTCCCATAATGCACTTCATTTGGCAGTACAGTAGCATTTTATTTTTCCTTTTTTAGTAGTATACTAATATCTGGACAAGTATCTTTTAAGTTTGTAGGAGAAAAGAGAAGACTTAAAAAGATTGAAGGGGTCATTCTGAATGGAATTTTAGGGGAAAATAATAGCTTCCTATTTCTTTTAGCTTTTCTTACCTTCACAAGAGCATTAGCAATAAAGTGGGTATCATACTGAACTAAACTTCAAAGTCCATCTAGAGCATGGCCAAAACTCAAGGACAAGTTGAGCCTGAAGATGATTTCACCAAGCCCCTTTGAGTCCCTCCCATATGGTTCTTTCAACACCCAAGAGGTGGGCCTATGATTTCCTGCTGTCATTCTAAGTTTGAAACTAAATCTGCAAAATTAGCCCTTTGGGTGCATTGTGGTGGAATTGGTAGGCAAGAAGGTCAGTGCTGAGGAGAAGTATTGAATATCGTATTGGATCTGAAGTCAGAAAAACCTGGGTTCAAATTCTGCCTTAGATGTTAACCAGCTGTGGGTTTCAGTTTTCTCATCTATGTAATGAGTAAGAATAGATTCAACAGCTTTCAAGGCCCCTTCCATCTTTGTATCTATCATCTCATGAATAGCAATTTACTTGATAAAATCTCCTTGTGAACTATAGAATTAGTTTGATTAAAAAAAACTCTTGATTGTGACTTTTTTTCTCACACTTTTGAATCCATTTTTAAATATTCCTTTTTTTTGCTTCTAGCTTCCATATCTTCCCCCAGCACTCCATGATAATTATAAAGCAGAAAAATCCTTTGCTTTCCTAGTTTTTTTTAGTATTATTATTATTATTTTACAAATCTGGGCAAGGAAAGGCAAATATCAGAAACACAAATGCAAATACTTGAGCATATGCACAGCTCAATGTGGCATTACCAAGTCATTAGGGGTGATTGCTTGTGCCAGCAACCTACTGAAAACAGAGATGGTTTTGTATCTTTTCTGATTGATAATACATTTGTTTGAAATGATGAGATGAATTTCATATTTCCATACAGCATATAAATAAAATAAAAATGTAATAGGATCGTATAAAACGGAGATCCTCCACTGAGGTATGAAGGTCATTCCTTCATGAATACAGAAATGTTCCATATCTGAATATAAACTTGCAAATGCATTATGTAACATAATACTGTATGTTTATACTTTATACATTTTAATGAAATATTAAACAGGCTTATTTTGAGTTTATAAGATAAATTGTAGGAGAGGTCATGGAAATAAAATGAATGCAGTATTTTCCCTGAAACTGTTTTTTTTTTGTTAAGCCTATCAGTGTCCAATACTTCTTCCCTATAATCTGGAATTATAATAGGTAAGGTGCTCAATACACAATTATAAAAATTCCTCTCCATGATTTTTTCTGCCTAGTATTTTTTTTTTAGTTTTACGTTAGTGATAGGAAAAAAAATTGCCCCAAATCTGCCCATCCCCACAACATGCCTCCCTGATCTTATCTCATCCATCTGGTCAGAGGCAAATTGGCTGCAAAAGATTTGGCTTAGGTGAACAGATGTCCTGCGAAATATATCATCAGGGCGTCCATTTCTCCCTATTCCTTCATATTAAAGAGCTCTGTTGCACAGTAGGCATAATATTAATAGGCAGTTTACATAACATGTGCATTAAATTGTCAGATAAGGAAACTATCCAATTGTTTGCCTCAAGATTATAAGTACAAAATCATATGTATGTCATATATGTGTATATATAGTTTTATATATAATTAAATATATTTATTACTTTATAGGTTTTTAGTATATAAACATGTGTGTATATGTGTATAAAACTTGATTCTTGACTTGCAGCAATGGCAGCATGTTGTCTAAAACATCTGCTCAGGTAATATGTCATAAACAATAGCCTGGGCAGGTTAGGCCAGTACATAATAAAAGTAAATGTATTTTTAAATGCCAGGTTTTAAAAGAAGACAGGCCTGCTTGGTATCTCATTATAAGTGAAATGACTTTCCATGTCATCCCATCAGTAGTCATGCAGCTTTGGGGAGAGTTTCAAAGGTCAACATCTATAACTTTTTATTCTTTACTCATTTACAATTTTCCCAGAAGAGAAATACAGGAAGACTGTTTTCTTTGGTTTTGTTTTTATTTTATTTTTTTAAATGAACTTGGCTTTCATCTAACAAATCAAAAATAGCACTGTGTTCCTCAATATGTCAACATTTCCTTCCATTTGAGGTATACCATTACCCGAAGACTAAAACCTCACAGAAATCATGTTTAAGTTCCTGCTTCTCACTCATATATGGAATGCAAAGGACAGAAAAAATATCATCTCACACAATACACTCAGATCATCAAAGTTGCATTAATATAGTTTCTCAGCATATAAAAAGGGTGTGGGATTTGTAGAGAGAGAATACTCTTGTATTTTGAGGTATGGACGTTGGGGGAAGATTTTTGATATTCTTTTAGCCAATCCATCATTGACTACAAAACTCAACTAAAAATAGTCTCTGTGAACAACAGATGGATATAACCTCAAAACAGAAAACAAAACGAAAGATATAGAACCTTTCCCTGAAACCAGAAATGGCAATATCTTTGTTCTTTCTGGAATAATTAGGATTGTGAGCTTTTAAAGCTCCATGGGGCTTTCTTGCCTTCTGCAGAGTAAGGACTATTTACATTCTTAGACATTTCCATTGAGGCAAAGTCAGAGAAAGGAAGAGGTGAGAAAATGTTGAAGTGTAAGTTGTCATTGTAAACAGTTATGAAAAGATACTGCATAAAATGCACTACCAAATACTGGTGCATTGAGGGTAAAGCGGTGAACTAGTCCAATCATTTTAGAAAGCAATTTGTAATTATGTGAAGAAAGTTATTCAAATGTCCATAGGAAGAGATTCTGCACCTACTCATATTCCCCAAGGGAGTCAGTGACAAAAAAGAAAGACTTGCTATTCATAGCAGCACTTATTGTAGTAGCCAAGACTGGAAACAACCGAGATGCCCATTGATTAGGGAATGGCTGAAGAATCCATGAGACATGAATTTAATGAAATAAGAATGAATATGATTAATACAGAGAAGGATGAAACAATTTATATGAGTTGATGCAACATTATCAGAACCAAGTGGAAAATAAACCCAATGACCATAAAAATGCAAACTGAAAGATAAAAAAACTGAATGCTGGTTAATTTTAGTTTTAGCTTGGTTCCAAAAAAGGAATGAGAAATTGCACTCCCATCCTTTCTTTGCAGAGTTGAATACTGAATAAACTATCTGATATTTTTGATATGTTTTACTGAAAAAAAATTCTTTTATCTTCTTTGTTATAAGGGAGTGTACTCTGGGAGGGAAAAAGAAACACATTGGGAAATGTAGGTTATCTATAAAGAAAAAAAATTAAAAACTTTTTTTTTAAAGTCAAGACCAACTGTAGGCAGACACTAGACACTTCTGCCTTTCCCTCTCGTTCAACATTACTTCTTCCCAGACCAACACTAAGGGCCTTCATTCAGCAGGCTGGATGCCCCAACTGCAGCTGTCAATTGTTCAAAAATTCATTCTCCAAGCATTTCCCTCTCTTAAGATATTTTCGGGACCAAGGTATGTGTATACTTAAGTATGTTACTAATATGGAAGTTTAAATGGGTTTATCTGAATGCTACTCATGGGAAACCTTTGAAAGATATCTCTGGAACCATGCCCACACCACTGCAAGGGAAATTTTAATTCCTACGTGGAGGGCGACAAGAGAAAGGGGGTCACAATGTTGGTCACACTGCTTTCCTCAATGAGGGGATATCAGAGTTGAATTGGATCTAACTTCCCATCTAAATATTGTTGGTCTGGAGGAATATTTTTTCCTTTATGTTCAAGTTTTCTTCCTGGTCTTTGTTGCTTTAAAAGGCCCTGAGGAGATCAGGTGGAGCAGGCCTCTGGGCTATGAATCACTGATCCATAGCAATTACCAGACTTCTCAACCCAAAAACGCCAAAGACAACTTATCACGTCAGTGGGAAAACTGCTGGATCCAGGTGAGAGAAGTACATGGTCTGGCCCCAGCCCTGGGTGTGGCTGAAGTTGTGCAGGACAGCGGCAGCAGCAGGAAGCTCCTGCAGCTGCTTCCAGAGCTCCAGTTGTGGTTGCTTCTGGCCCACCTGGTGCGAGGAATCAAATTGCAGATCAGAGTGGGAGTGCAGGGAGCACTTTGTTGGCACAGAGGCAGGGTTCTCTTGCTTTGCCCTTCTTGGATCTGGGTTGCAGTCCTGGTTGGTTGTTCTTGGGGGAGGAGGAGCACTACTGTGGCAGAGCTTGCTGTGTAGAAGTAGCTCTAAAAACAGTGGTGTAAGACCCCTGAAGCTTGGGACAAAGCATTTGCCACTGTGAAGGTAGTCATACCCTGACCAAAACCTCAAGGGTCAAGTAGTTGGCTGGGAACATGAGCAAGCAATGAAAAAGGACTCAGACAATTGATTCTTTTTTTGCGACAAAGATCAAAACATACAGTGAGAAGAAGTCAACCAAGTCAAAGAGCTCACATCAAAAGCCTCCAAGAAAAATATGAATTGGTCCCAGGCCATTGAAGAGCTCAAAAAAGATTTGGAAAAGCAAGTAAGAGAAGTAGAGGAAAAATTGGGAAAAGAAATGAGAGTGATGCAAGAAAATCATGAAAAACAACTCAACAGCTAGATAAAGGAGACCCCAAAAAATACTGAAGAAAATAACACCTTAAAAAAATAGACTAATCCAAATGGCAAAAGACCTCCAAAAATCCAATGAGGAAAAGCATGCCTTAAAAGGCAGAATTAAACAAATGGAAAAGGTCCAAAGGACCACTGAAGAAAATACTACCTTAAAAATTAGAATAGAGCAACTGAAAGCTAGTGACTTTATGAGAAATCAAGAAATTATAAAACAAAACCAAAACAATGAAAAAATAGAAGACAATGTGAAATATCTCATTGAAAAACCACTGACCTGGAAAACAGATCCATGAGAGATAATTTAAAAATTATTGGACTACCTGAAAGCCATGATCAAAAAAAGAGCCTAGATATCATCTTTCAAGAAATTGTCAAGGAAAACTGCCCTGAAATTCTAGAACCAGAGGGTAAAATAGAAATTGAAAGAATCCACTGATTGTGTCTTTAAAAAGATCCCAAAAAGAAAACACCTAGGAATATTGTAGCCAAATTGCAGAATTCCCAGGTCAAGGAAAAAAATTATTGCAAGTAGCCAGAAAGAAACAATTTGAGTATTGTGGAAACACAATCAGGATAACACAAGATCTAGCAGCTTCTACTTTAAGAGACTGAAGGGCTTGGAATATGACATTCCATAAGTCAAAGGAGCTAGGATTAAAACCAAGAATCACCTACCCAGCAAAACTGAGTATAATACTCCAGGGCAAAATATGGACCTTCAATAAAATAGACAACTTTCGAGCATTCTTGAAAAAGAAAGGACTAGAGCTGAAGAGAAAATCTGACTTTCAAATATAAGAATCAAGAGAAGCATGAAAAGGTAAACAGGAGAGAGAAATCATAAGAGACTTACTAAAGTTGAACAGTTTTGTTTACATTCCTACATGGAAAGATGATATTTGTAGCTCATGAAACCTTTCTAAGTATTAGGGAAGTTGAAGGGAATGTACATATATATAGACAAAGGGCACAGGATGACTTGTATGTGAAGGGATGGTATCTAAAAATAAATAAATAAATACAATTAAGGGGTGAGAGAAGAACATATTGGGAGAAGGAGAAAGGCAGACATAGAGTGGGGTAAATTATCTCACATAAAAGTGGCAAGAAAGAGCAGCTCTATTGGAAGGGAAGAGGGGGCAGGGGAAAGGGAATGAGTGAATCTTGCTCTCGACAGATTTGACTTAAGGAGGGAATAACATACACACTCATTTGGGTATCTTACCCTACAGGAAAGTAGGGGGGAAGGGGATAAGAGAGGGGGGATGGGAGGGGCGGAGCCAAGATGGCAGCTGGAAAGCAGGGACTAGTGTGAGCTCCCCAAGTCCCTCCGAAAACCTATAAAAAATGGCTCTGAACCAATTCTAGAACTGCAGAACCTACAAAATAGCTGAGGGAAGCAGGGCTCCAGCCCAGGACACCCTGGATGGGTGCTGGGTGGGGTCTTTCGCACACGGAGCTAGGAGCAGAGCAGAGCCCAGCATGAGCCGCGTGTACCAACCAGACCAAGAGCCAGGCAGAGCGGGCCATAGCACCCTGAATCAGTGAGCTGTAGCAGTTGCCAGACTTCTCAACCCACAAACACCAAAGACAACAGAGAAGAACTGCAGAACCCACAAAATAGTGGAGGGAAGCAGGGCTCTAGCCCAGGACAGCCTGGATGGTCTCTGGGTAAGGTCTATCCCCCACAGAGCTGGGAGCGGAGCAGAGCCCAGCATGGGTGGCGTGGACCAACCAGACCAGGAGCCAGGCGGAGCGTGCCCTAGCGCCCTGAATCAGTGAGCTGCAGCAGTTACCAGACTTTTCAACCCACAAACAACAAAGACAACAGAGAAGGTTAGTGGGAAATGCTGCTGGCCACAGAGTGAAAAAAGGAGTTCCCAGTTCACTCACTGCCCCAGGGGCAGCAGAGGTGGGGCAGCTACAGAAGTACAGCTGCAGTTGCTTCTGGCCCCAGGCCCACCTGGTTGGAGGAATTAAGTGGAGGATCAGAGCAGGAGTGCAGAGCCTGCTGAAGATCTAAGTCCAGTCCCAGTTGGGGGTTCTTAGGGAAGGAGGAGTGCTGGTGTGGCAGAGCTGGCTGTAATACCTCTGAAATCAACAGCATATCCCCCCAAGCTTGGAACATAGTACTCTTTACTCTACAAGCAGTCATACCCCAAGGAAAAATTCAAGGGTCAAGTAAGTTGGCTGGGAACATGGCCAGACAGTGAAAACGTGCCCAGATTCAGTCTCAGACTTTGGAATCTTTCTTTGGTGACAAAGAAGACCAAAACATACAACTAGAAGAAGTCAACAAAGTCAAAGAGCCTACAACAAAAGCCTCCAAGGAAAACATGAACTGGTCCCAGGCCATGGAAGAGCTCAAAAAGGATTTGGAAAAGCAAGTTAGAGAAGTAGAGGAAAAATTGGGAAGAGAAATGAGAAGGATGTGAGAAAACCATGAAAAACAACTCAAAGACTTGCTAAAGGAGATGCAAAAAAATAGTGAGGAATACACTGAAGAAAACAACACCTTAAAAAATAGAATAACTGAAATGGCAAAAGAGCTCCAAAAAGCCAATGAGGAGAAGAATGCCTTGAAAGGCAGAATTAGCCAAATGGAAAAGGAGGTCCAAAAGACCACTGAAGAAAATACTACTTTAAAAATTAGATTGGAGCAAGTGGAAACTAGTGACTTGATGAGAAATCAACATATTATCAAACAGAACCAAAGGAATGAAAAAATGGAAGACAATGTGAAATATCTCATTGGAAAAACCACTGACCTGGAAAATAGATCCAGGAGAGATAATTTAAAAATTATTGGACTACCTGAAAGCCATGATCAAAAAAAGAGCCTAGATATCATCTTTCAAGAAATTATGAAGGAGAACTTCCCTGATATTCTAGAGCCACAGGGCAAAATAGAAATTGAAAGAATCCACAGATTGCCTCCTCAAATAGATCCCAAAAAAAAATTTCCTAGGAATATTGTCACCAAATTCCAGAGCTCCCAGATTAAGGAGAAAATACTGCAAGCAGCCAGAAAGAAACAATGTGAGTATTGTGGAAACATAATCAGAATAACCAAAGATCTAGCAGCTTTTACATTAAGAGATTGAAGGGCTTGAAATACGATATTCCGGAGGTCAATGGGCCTAGGATTAAAACCAAGAATCACCTACCCAGCAAAACTGAGTATCATGCTCCAAGGCAAAATATGGATTTTCCATAAAATAGAGGACTTTCAAGCTTTCTCAGTGAAAAGACCAGAGCTGAATAGAAAATTTGACTTTCAAACACAAGAATCAAGAGAAGCATGAAAAGGTTATCAAGAAAAAGAACAAGAAAAAGAAATCACAAGGGACTTACTAAAGTTGAACTGTTTTGTTTACATTCCTACATAGAAAGATGACATGTATAATTCATGAGACCTCAGTATGAGGGTAGCTGAAGGGAATATGCATATATATGTGTGTATGTACATATATGTATATGTGTGTGTACATATGTATGTATGTATTGTGTATGTATATATATATACACACAGAGGTGGGGCACAGGGTGAGTTGAAGATGAAGGGATAATATCTAAAAGAAATAAAATCAAATTAAGAGATGAGAGAGGAATATATTGAGAGAGGGAGAAAGGGAGAGAGAGAGAATGGGGTAAATTATCTCACATAAAAGTGGCAAGAAAAAGCAGTTCTGTAGGAAGAGAAGAGAAGGCAGGTTAGGGGAAACGAGTGAATCTTGCTCTCATCAGATTTGACCTGAGGAGGGAATACCATACATACTCAATTAGGTATCTTACCCCACAGGAAAGAAGAGGGAAGAGGATAATAAAAGGGGGGGGGGATGATAGAAGGGAGGGCAGATGGGGGAGGAGGTAATCAAAAACAAACACTTTCAAAAAAGAACAGGGTCAAGGAAGAAAATTGGATAAAGGGGGATAGGTTAGGAAGGAGAAAAATATAGTTAGTCTTTCACAACATGAGTATTGTGGAAGGGTTATACATAATGATACGCATGTGGCCTATGCTGAATTGCTTGACTTCTTAGGGAGGGTGGGTGGGAAGGGAAGAGGGGAGAGAATTTGGAAATCAAAGTTTTAAAAACAGATGCTCAAAAACAAAAAAAAAGTTTTTGCATGCAACTAGAAAATAAGATACACAGGCAATGGGGTGCAGAAATTTATCTTGCCCTTTCTTGTGAAAGGAAGGGAAAAAGGGATGGGAGGGGAGGGGTGTGACAGAAGGGAGGGCTGACTGGGGAACAGGGCAACCAGAATATACGACATCTTGGAGTGGGGGGGAGGGTAGAAATGGGGAGAAAATTTATAATTCAAACTCTTGTGAAAATCAATGCTGAAAACTAAATATATTAAATAAATTAAATTAAAAACAAAAAAAAGAGAGGGGGGATGATAGAAAGGAGGGCAGATCAGGGGAGGTGGTAATCAAATGCAAACACTTTCAAAAAGGGACAAGGTCAAGGGAAAAATTTGAATAAATGGGGAAAGGATAGGATGGAGGGACATATAGTCTTTCACAACACAACTGTTATGGAAGTGTTTTGCATAATGGTACGTGTGGCCTTCTCAAGGACAGTGGGCAGGAAGGGAAGAAAGGGGAAAATTTGGAACTCAAAGTTCTAAAATCAAATGCTCAGAAAAGTTGTTTTTACATGCAACTTGTAAATAAGATATACAAGCAATGGGGTATAGAAATCTATCTTGCCCTACAAGAAAGTGAGTGGAAAGGGGAAAGGGGGGAAGTGAGGTGACAGAAGGGACGGCAGACTGGGAAAAGGGGCAATCAGAATATATGCCATCTTGGTGTGGGGGCAGGGTAGAAACGGGGAGAAAATTTGTAACTCAAAATCTTGTGGAAATCAATGTTAAAAACTAAAAAAATAAATAAGAAATGAGTCAAGGGATGGCCCTTTTAATTAGAAAAAAGGGGGGGAAAAATCAAGCTGGGAGGATAAGACCCTCAGAGTTGCTGTTCCAAAAAGAACAGTTACCATTGACATTCATTCTAAGCCAGCAGGGCCTGAAAGAAGGAAGGAAGGAAGGAAGGAAGGAAGGGAGGGAGGGAGGGGGGGAGGAAAGGAAGAAAGGAAGAAAGAAAGGAAGGAAGGAAGGGAGGGAGGAAAGGAAGGAAGGAAGGGAGGAAAGGAAGGAAGGAAGGAAGGAAGGAAGGAAGGAAGGAAGGAAGGAAGGAAGGAAGGAAGGAAGGGAGGAAGGAAGAGAAGGAGGAAAGGAAGGAAGGGAGGGAGGAAGAGAAGGAGGAAAGGAAGGAAGGGAGGGAGGAAAGGGGGAGGGAGGAAGGGAGGAAGGAAGGAGAAAGAAAAAAGAGAAATCTAGCCACTAAACCCCAAGTTAAGTGGGCAGTTTCTGGCCATCAAAATTTACCTTCCTTTGGAGAGGAGAAGAAAGGAGAGAGGATAAAGGGGCCATCCCTTGACTCACTTCTTAAAGAGGCCCATTCACTGAATGGGCATTACTTCACTCTAAGCAAGTACATGAAAAGGCCTGAGCCTAAAAGGGCCAGGGTGTCCCATTGCATTCTGGGTCATCTTCAGTCATCCTGATAAATATCAGGTCACTGGATCAAGATAGCTCTGGAGGAGAAAGAGAGGCTGGTGAACTTGCACAGCCCTCCCTTATTCATATCAAACTCAACTGCAAGTCATGTCATCATTTCCTTGATGTCATGGTCCTCTTCGAAAACAAACGACAAACACTACAACAATAGCAAGATATATAGGCTAAAAAGAACCACAAACATGAAAATGGACAGAGAGAAAGACAGATCAATAAATAGACAGATGGATAGATAGATAAACAGAGATCACATTTACTATGTGTTTACTATTTACCAGGTGGGCAGCTTAGTGGCACAGTGCCTGGAGTCAGGAGGACCTAAGTTAAAATATAGCTTCAGAAATTTACTAGCTGTGTGACCTTGGGCAAGTTACTTAATCCTGTTTGCCTCAGTTTCCTCATCTATAAAATGAGCTACAGAAGGAAACAGCAAGAGTCCAAAAAAGAATCAGACATGACTGAAAAATGACTGAACAACGGTAACATGTACCAGGCACGGCTAAGCACAAGGAAACAATAAAAGCAAACAAAATAGTCTCTGCCCTCCAGGAGTTTACATTTAAATGGAGGAAGGCAAAAACTTTTTAAAAGGAGTTAGCTATACAGTGGAAAACAATAGGTAGGGGGTAAGTGTGTACATATATATCAGCATGAGATGGTACAGTGAAGGAAGTGATATGGAGGTGTGGACCCCAGCAAAGTAAGGCAAAAGCTAATCTAGCAAAGCAGAGTGACCCAGAGCTTGTGAGGAAGAAATAGACATGACGGTTCCAGCAGAGGTGAGGTGGCATGGCGTGGACAGGTCCAGGAAGTGACAGAAGGGGAAGGAGCTAATAAATGAATGATTAGCTACCACTTTGCAAACATTATGTTGCTATACAGCTGCTGCTGTTGTTGTTCAGTCATTCAATCATGTCTGCCTCTTCATGACCCCATGGACCACAGCATGCCAGGCCCTTCTGTCCTCCACTATCTTTTGAAGTCTGTCCAAGCTCATCTTCATTGATTCCATGAAACTTTCTAATCATCTCCTTCCCTGCTGTTCCCTTCTCTTTTTGCCTTCAATCTTTCCCAAAATTAGAGTCTTTTCCAGTGAGTCTTGTCTTTTCATTCATTGTGTATTTTAGCATTAGCTTCAGTATTTGACCTTCCAATAGTCAGAATTAATTTATTGAAGTGTTGACTGATTTGATTTTCTTGCTTGTCCAAAGGACTCTGAAAAGTCTTCTCCAGCACCACAATTTGAAAGAATTGATTCTGTGGCACTCGGTTTTTCTTATAGTCCAACTCTCGCAGCCATAAATAACTGCTGGAAAAACCATAGCTTTGACTATATGGACTTTTGTTGGCAAGGTGATGTCTCTGCTTTTCAGTATGCTGGGCAGATTTGCCATGGATTTCCTTCCAAGTAGCAAGCATCTTTTAATTTCATGGCTACAGTCACTGTCTGCAGTGATCTTTGAATCCAAGAATATAAAATCTGACACTGCTCCCATATCTTCTCCCTCTATTTGCCAGGAAGAAATTTGACCAGTTGCCATGATCTTAGTTTGTTGTTGATTTGTTTGGTTTTGTTTTTATGTTAAGCTTCAAGCCAGTTTTTGCACTCTCCTCTTTCACCTTCAGCAACGGGATTCTTAATTCTTTTTCACTGTCACCAGAAAGGTGTCATCTGCATATCTGAGATTGTTGATATTTCTCCTAGCAACCTTAATTCCAACTTTAATTCATCCAGCCTGGTATTTCACATGATGTACTCTGCATATAAGTGAAATAAGTAAGGTGACAATACATGGCCTTATCCTACTCCTTTCCTAATCTTAAACCAATCAGTTCTTTCATGTTCAGTTCTAACTGTTGTTTCTTGTCTTGCAAACAGGTTCCTCAGTAGACAAGTAAGAGTGTTTGGTACTTCCAGCTCTTTGAGGATTCACCACATGTAGTTGTGATCCCCATAGTCAAAGGCTTTATTGTAGTCAGTGAAGTAGAAATAAATGTTTTTTCCCCAGAACTCCCTTTCTTTCTCCACAATCCGGCAAATGTTAGAAATTTGGTCTCTAGTTCCTCTGCCTCTTCAGAAACTGGCCTCTACTTAATTCTCAGTTCACATATTACTGAAGCCTAGCTTGCAGAATCTTAAGCATAATCATGATCGTGTGTTAAAAGAGTGCAATTATTTGGTAATTTGAACATTCTTTGGTACTGCTTTTCTTTAAAATTAGGACATAAGCTGTACAGTATATGTATGTCTGTATATGTAATATAAGTAATAACTTTTACATATATATGTGCGTGTGTGTGGGTGGGTGTGTGGGTGTGTGTGTGGGTGTGTAAGCTATTACTACTGCTAGTTTCCTGACTGCATTACAGTATTATTGAAATCAACATCTTGAAGGTGACATCCAAATCTTTGAGTTCACAAACCCATTGTAATAGTAATCGTAGTTGTGGTTGTCATCATAGAGAGATATGGAGGTATATGTGAAGATAAGTAGGGAAGTAAATACAAAGATAGAAAGGTGAATAGATGTAGAAATAGAAAGTAAGATGCATAGATGTTCCTACTGTTAGATCTAATGTGATAGCCATTCTTTTGTTTCACTACAAATGATATTTTTCTTTCCTTTCTAGCTTATCAGAAAGGAAGAAAGAAGTTATATTTAAATTAATTATTTGGTGAACTTTAAGTAAATGCCATATGACCTTACCACAACTTTCCCTGTGCAGACTCAGTAGTTCATGACTAATATTTGTTCAGTGGAATTATTTTAATAGCTTAAACACTAACTTATTTCTAGCAGCATGTGTCTTCTGTTTTTAAGGAAAATTATAAACAAACTGGACAATGGTCCCGGTAGCCATTAAGGAATAGCAAGAGTAAATTCCTATTCACTACTGCCAAACTGTAAGCATTCTTTGTTAGGGGGAGGAATATTTCAAAAGTTTCTTATTAAAAGGAGATAGTCTGCTCAGCTACGATACTATATGCTCACTTAGACATCTGGAAGTCTGTATAGAAGACAATCATAGACATGAAGCACATTTGTTATTTATTTGCTAGGGCTTCAATTTGTATTCTTATTCAATCCCTAGATTGACTACTGATTCTTATTTTCCATTTTGTTTTGTTTGTGGTCTGGACCTGTGATTTCATGAATCTTGAGAGCTCTTACAGTGGAAACACCCTCTACCAGTATAGATTGCCAGCCTGTCCAAAACCTTTCTTGAGAGTTTCTCTGAGGGATAAGAGCCTATGTGACTTAACCAGGATCACAAAAGCAACGTTTTCAAGAACTGGGACCTAAACCCAGACCTTTCCGATTCAGAAAACAATGTCAATACTCTATTTACTTTCATTTTCCTTATCTATTACAATTTCTCGTTATAAAAGTGTTAAAACAAAGGAATAATTTTAAAAATTTGTAAATGTTAATGGTAGAATGAAATATTTAATGGATTCTGTGTTGTGTTTTCAAAAAGTAAAAATTCTCTGGAAAAAAAGCTATAACAATGAGCTTTATAAAATTTGTTTTACCATATGGTTCTAAGACAATAGGCAAGATACGAGAAAAATTTTTTTTCTCTCCATGTAACATAGAAATAACCATTTTAAAAGTCTGTGGTTTTTTTTAATCACAATGGCCCACTTTTTTTAGCTTCATATACTCTTATGCACTTTCAAGTACAACTCTTCAAAGGAAGGGCTGACCACCCAGGACATACTCTGCTAGGAGAAGGGGAGAAGTAGATATTGAATGAGATGGGACCTACAAGCAAAGGACTACATAAAGTGTATTTTGTATTAAGTTTCACAGCAAAGTCAGCATAATAGAAAGCTCCAGCTGCTGCTGAAGCCTAGGTACCTCAGATCAAGTGGCAATAAAGCCCAGTCACAGCCCCGGTGCTCTTAGGCAAAATCAGCACTCCATACACAGCACACATAAATACCATGTTGGCTTTTCCACTCCTATTCCATATCAGGTTTTCTCATACTAGGATCATTTTAAAAAAGGAAATAAGTCTAGGACATGAATAAATTGAATATGTGTGTATGTATGTATGTGTGTACACACACACACACACACACATATATATTTGTGTGTATATGTGAGTGTGTGTATCCAGAGAAGGAAATGGAAAACTACTCTGGTATCTTTGCCAAGAAAAACCCAAATGGAGTCACAAAGAATCAGACATGGCTGAAAAATGACTAAAAAATAACATATAATATGTACATATGTATATACATGCATATATTTATAGTATATCATGTCATGTTACATTATATGGCATTGTATCATATATGATACAATATGTGTATATGATATGCATATATGTAGTTGTGTATATAAAATACATAGATGTATATGTGTTTATATATGTATGTGTGTTTGTATATATGTGTGTATGTATGTGTATATCTATCTATCTGTCAATCTATCTATCTGTCTATTTATACCTATATATCCCCAATAAACTCTCTCTCTCTAGTTTGCTTGCCCCTACCTGATATTTTCACTGAGGAAAAAACAAAGTCAAAATCTCCTTTTAGGGTTAGATTCTCTTCTCTTTCACCTTCAGGCTACTGCATTCTTTAATCTTGGACACAGATCGCTATAAAAAGAAATCATGGTTTAATTAGGATCTTTAAGTAACAAAGAAATTCAAATAAGTATCTTAAAAGGAACAGGCCTTTAATTGCAGGTTGAAGTTACCCTGCAGCTGGGATGACACTTGGTCCCTTTTATAATCCTTTCTACACTCTCTACTCCACCTCAGACTCTTGGAATCCTAATGGGAAAGAAGTAGTCTGTAGTTAAATGTGGATTAGGCAGTTTCCATTGGCTAGGTTCCAGGTAAGGAGCAGAAGCCAAGCACATCTCAGAATCATAAATTTAGAGCTGAAAGGACCATTGAGTTCAATTCTTCATTCCGCAGATGAGAAAACTGAGGCCCAGTAAGATTAAGTGACTTAATAAGGATTTAACAAGTATCTTAGGTAGGATTCGAAAACAGATCTTCTTGATTTCAAATTTAGTACTCTATCAACTTCACAATACTGCTGGGTCTCATCTCAATATACTTGTGGCTTTTGTCACATCAGTTCTTGGAAATTTCCAGCCAATCCTCAGTCGACTTGCTGTCACATATTTTCTGGCAGAGTACCCTTGTTCTCCTTAGTCCCCATGTCCTCTGCTTATGGCTAATTGGCAAATAATGGAGATCTACTCCTCTGATCCCCACTCACTCAAGCAAGATGGAGTCCTATGGCGTGGCCACTCTGGCTTCTGTATGGAAACCCATTATTCCACTGAGCCGCTGAGATCCTGAATATTTTGCATGGAGGAGTAACCCACACTCCCTTCAATCCTCTGCCTCTTGTTGGCCTCTTGAGGGAGCATCATACACATACATGGAAATAATGAAGAAAATTAAAATATCATTTGTAAAAAAAAATTTTAACATCATTTTTTTTCTTTCCTTCCCTTTCCTCCCTTTATTTTTTTGCTTTCTGGCTGTCTTCTTTCTTTTCTTCTCCCTCCTTTTCAATTTCTGTCTCTGTCCCTCTCTTTTTTCTTCCTTGTTTGCTTTCCTTTCTGCTTGTTTCTGCTTATAAAAATATTCCCTGTCAAATAATAATGTATGAGGAAAGATAATCAAATATATTGCATGAAGTCCTTTTCTCTCAAAAAAGAAGTCAAGTTTCTTAAAGAGGAAGTAGCCCGTGATGATGTTAATCAATTATAAACAAAAGAATAGTATAAGTTGCAATGCCCTTCAGAATATTAATATAAGTGGCATGAAATAATGATTTAATATTATAGAGCACTTCATTTCATCAACAAAAGTACCCAAGCAGCAAGGGGAAAGGCTAACAAATGTGCCCACTCCATTCACATCTCACCTACCTGATTTGTTTTCCATCACTATAATGTCAACTTCTCCAGCAGAAGAATGGATGAAATGAAAGTTATCTCAGTATCCTGAATGTTTGGGCGTGACTATCATTCTTCACCCTCTGCCTGCATGAAAAGCATTGATGGCTCTTTCCACCCTCTGCTGCTTTTTGCTTTTGTTTTGATTTGTGTTTCCACCAACTGCAAAAAACCAACTGACTCTTCCCATCACTGTCACTTTCACCTTGGAAAGGAAGAACTTCCATCATCTCTTTAGTTGACTTTTTGCTACAAAGCCCGTAAGAATGCACATATTCACTAAAAGATTATGTCCAAAGACCTAAAGATACCTTTCATCTTTTGGCTCTCCTTTTGGCATTGCTGAGCCCAGCTTCGTAAATAGAAACTATATCTGATAAACACGAGTACCTTTCTTTAACATATGGAGACTATTGAAACAGAGTAGCTAAGGAAAACAGATACGTCTCATTCATACCTTCCAGTTAAAATGCTTGATTTCTTGTTAAAAAGTGTCAGCCAAGCAATTACAGAGGAGTTTCCTGGAGATGTGTGCAGGTTCCTGTGCCGTTTAGCATTTTTTGTCAATTGACTTAAAGGAATGAAAGGCATATATCATGATGACATAAAGCTGGGAAAGATTGCTAAAAAACCTGGATGACAGTCAAGATTCAAAAAAGACCTTAACAGGCTCAGAACTGGGCCAAATCTAATAAGGCTGGATTTAATAGAGATAAGACAAAGTCTTACACTTGGGTTCAACAGTTAGATGTACAAATATAAGATGAATGAATGAGATAATATAGTTGCCTTCAAATATCTGAAGGAATTCAGAAGTATTAAGTTTGTTCTGCTCAGCCCCCAGAGTACAAAAGTAGGAGCAGTGGGTGGAAGTTTTCAAAAGGCAACCTTGGACTTAATGTCACAAAAAAATTCTTCAGAAGATGACTGGGCTGTATGGAGACATAATGGGTTCTCCCTCACTTAACGTCTTTTAGCAAAGAATGAAAAAGCACTTGTTGGGTATGCTTTAGGGAGGATTCTTGTTCAGCTAATTCTTGTTCATCCTGAACTAGTTGCCCCTTTGGTCTCTCTCTGTTCTGATGTTCTGTGATACTTAACCCTAACCTTAAGTTCAAATCCCTACAATTATTTACCCTTACATACAGAATAAAGTCCAAACACTTTATTTTGGTATTCAGTTCCCTCAGTAATATGCTATTTTTTATCCTTATCTTCCAATATTTCCCTACAAGTATTCTGAATGCTGGAGAAATAATATTACTCACTGTTCCTTGAATATAATCTGTGCTTTACCATGGCTCAAGTCCCTGAGCATGAATTACCTTCCCCAAACCTCTACATCTCTCCTAATCAGAGAGGTGATTGGGTAGCACAGTTGGTAGAGTATAGGACCTGGAGTTAGGAAGAAATAAATTCAAATCCTGCATTGGATACTTAGTAGCCTGAAAAGGCACTTAGTATATTTGCCTCAGTTGACTCATCTATAAAATGGGGATAATAATAGCCCCCCAATGTGATATTTATAATAATAATAGCTAGGATTTATATAGCCTTGGAGTGCTATATAAATGCTAGCTATTATTAGCATCAAGCCTCAATATTCAGATCAAATGTCATCCCCTATGTGGAGCTTTCCCTAATTTCTCCCATTTGGATACAAATTCTCCATCTGATGAACTCCTATGTATTCATAGATCTCTTAACATTGTTAATATATTCTGTCACATATGGACATGTCTATTTTTTACTGGATTGTAAATTCCTTGAGAGAATAAACTACATTGTACTTTATTCATCTTTTTACTCTCTCAGATGTCTAGCACAGTAGTGCTCAATAGTAGAGACTCAATAAATATTGGCTTGTTGTTGAAGATTTAACACTTACCTGAACTATTTGCATTTTAAGGAGGCTCTTAAAGTTCTATTTTATCCTCCAGACCCCCTATGAAGTTGTGATAGTTAAAGGACAGACAATAGAATTAATCTTTTGGGGGCAGTACACACTCACATTGCACTGCATAACTTTGTTAAACAACTTCATAATCAATGCAGAAGACACATAACAAAATAAGTTATCTACCTTCTGACAAAAAGGTGATGGAATCAGAGTACAGAATGGGGCCTATATATATATATTTTTTTTTTGAAATGGCTACTATGGGAATTTATTTTGTTTGACTGTGCATATTTGTTACAAGGTTTTTATTTTGGGGTTTTCTAATGGGGTAATGTGGGAAAGAGAAAAAAACATTTTAATTTAAAAAAATGAAGCCTAATTTTAAAAATAATTTTCATTTGTATATAGATTCATCAATGCAGACCACAGAAATGTCATCTAAAGAACAGTTCAGTTCTTCATGCAATTATAAATCAAAAATAGTTACATATCCCAATACTCAGAGAAAAAAAAAACTTAAGTTTTGATTCATCTACATTATTTATCTGTTGGGCACCAAACCACAGAATGGTTCCTACTTCCACTATGTCTAGACACGACTAGACAATAGTTCATGTAAAAGGACTTGGGAGTTTTAGTAATGTAAGCTCCATTGGACTCAGCAGAATAAGATTGCAGCCAAAAAAGCCAACTCAATCTTAACTTGCATAAATAGAAACCTAGTGACCAAACTGAAGGAGGTAATAATCTCACTAGAATTTGCCCTGGTCAAAATATAAATGGAACATTGTACTTAGTTCTTGGCACCAATTTTTTTAATTAAATTTTATTTTTTCAATTAACGAGTATATATTTTATATCCCTCCCACCTTCCCTATACTGAAAAAAGATCAAATAAAAAGGGGGGAAACCCTCATAACAAATATGTAGAATTAGACAAAACAAATAGACTAAATATTTAGAATGAGACCCACATTTTTAGACATGGACAACGTGAAAATTGGCACCAAATTTTATAAAGGACATTGACAAGCTGAAACACATCCAAAAGTGGACAACCAGGGTGGTAAGGAGACTTAAAACTTTGTATATAAATTGAAATAACTAGAAGTGTTCAGCCTATAAAAGAAAATACTTAGAAGTGATATAAGGTCATTGATTAAGGGCTGGAAGGGATCTTAGTTGTTGAACTCCCTCATTGTATTTTATTGTTGTTTTGTTGTACCAAATTCTTCATGACTCTATGGCACATACTGCCCATGGAATTTTCTTGGCAAAGATATTGGAGTGGTTTGCCATTTCTTTCTCTAGCGGATTAAGGCAAACAGAGATTAAGCAACTTGCCCAGGGTCACACACCAGTCAATGTC
Source organism: Trichosurus vulpecula (assembly GCF_011100635.1). Classification (NCBI taxonomy): domain Eukaryota; kingdom Metazoa; phylum Chordata; class Mammalia; order Diprotodontia; family Phalangeridae; genus Trichosurus; species Trichosurus vulpecula. Next base: position 274,143,898 of record NC_050573.1, on the reverse strand, counting down.
TAAGGTTGGCTTTGAACTCAGGTCTTTCTGATTCCAGTCCCTACATTCTACTCACTGGCCCACATAGCTACCTTTTTTTCATTTTGTAGGGGGATGGTAAACTATGGCACATAGAGGTTAAGTGGAAGTTCACGTGGAAGTGCTATGATTTGAACCCAGAACCTCTGATTCTAATTCTAGCACTATTTCCATTGCATTTGATAACTACCTTCAGTTATTTCAAGGGCTGTCAGGGGAAGAAGGATCACATTTATTCTGCCCTTACTAGACTAAAACTCCTTAAAAGCAGAGTCACTGTCCTGTTGGTTTTTATATTTCCTCTGATGTCTACCAATTTCTTGCCAATAATAGGAGCTTAATAAGTACTTATTGAATACTAAATGATAGAATATTGGTGAAGGAGATAATGAGGTTCAATGAGTCAAAATTCCAATGAGGAAGATTTGTATCTAATATATTCAAGATCACGGTGTCTCGATGTTAGATTTGAGATAAATCAGAAATGATAACTGTCTTCAAATATATCAATGATTATCATGTAGAAGAAAATAATTTAACTTACTCTGCTTGCCCTAAGAGGGCTGCACTAGGAGCAATGGGTCAAGTTTAAGAGACAGAGTTCAGCTTAAAATAAAGAAAAAACTCCCTAAGTATTAGAGCTAGTCAAAAGTAGGATGGGACTTTCAGAATAATACCTGAAAGAGTATCTGTGGCAAAGCCCAATGCTCTCTATCACCCCAAAACAAGAAAAAGAATATACATCAAATAATGTAAAAAAAGTCAACAAAAAGAGGGGAAAAGTTAAGACATGCTTACAAAGAGTCAGTAGGGGGGAAAATTGAAGAAATTAGTTATCACACAGCACATTAAAGTTTTCAAATCATTAAATTCTTTTCTGCTTCTAGAAGTCAAGATTATAAAACAGCTAAGATTAGAGAGTGAAATCAAAAAGACCCCTGTGGGCAAAATCCACTTGAAGACAATCAACCATACATTGATAAAGAAGAGTCCAACAAATGACTGAATCACGCAGGTTCCTTGACAGATATGTAGGAGGTGTGTTATGTACAGTCAGGATCCAGTTGTCACCACCAGAAATTATAGAAAGAGATGGGTTATCTATAAAGAACCAAGAGTTATTGATCAATTCTGGAAATACAAGGAAGCAAAAGAAATGGGCAACACAAAACTGCAGGTTGTAAAAATTTAGCAATCATCAAATGCATAGAACAGAGATTCTCAAATTTATTATGCTTGTGGCTCAGTATTCTTTGCTGTGATGAATTATGAATAGGCATGTTAGAGAAAAAAGAGTGGTTCTCCTGCAGTGTGGTCTTCAGACCCATTGCCTGGATATTCTGTCTCTCCTTCCCTTCTCCCACCCAATCACTTCTTTTTTTTTTTTTTACTTCCTCAGGTCTCACAAAAGAGGAAGCTATTCTGTGGCTATTTGGATGGAGCTTTTGTTGTCTTCCCTACAGCGCAAGCTAGATAGAGCAAACAGCAAACTGGAGCTGGTAGTTGGACCCAAGAATGTAGAAATCTGAGGGTATGCAAAGGAAGTTTGAAAGGCACACATTGAAAGTGTGCCACAACATACCCTGTGAAAACCACGGTCTTGGTGCCAAAATTATACATCAGAAGCCCCAAGTCTTTCATAAACTAACAAATAACATCTCACACTAAAATAAAGACTTAAAATATTTTTAAGAATTCAACAAAATGCAATTTATTGGAACCAGATTATTATCACAGACAGAATTGTTCTTCACAATTACCTAGTTTTATATTGATCACAAATATTTAATAACATTGTTTCTAAAATGCTACTACACAATAATAATCTCTGAACAACATAAAATAAAAAGATTTCGAAATAAAGCAATATAGCAGAAGAAATCAAAACTATGGGAATAGCAGGAAGTACTTACCACCACCATCCTCTTCTCTGCCACTAGAGTTGTCATGAAGATATTTTCAATAAGCCAACAAAAGGTAAGATTACATCCCAACACATATTTAATTACCCCCCCTAAAAAGCAGCTATTTTATCTATCTGTACAATAATCAAAAAAATTTAAATAGTGTATCTTGAGATGAAAGGAAAAGTTAATAACAAATCACAATTATATAACACTTTGAGGGCTATTATAAAATATTAATTTTGAAATAATTACGAAATTATTCCAATTGTGAAAGTGCTTCACAAACCTAAAGTGCTACATAAATTACAGTTATTAATATTATTAGTTATTCCTTTTAATCTTTTCCAGGGGGCTCAGATCATCCTGCGATAATTTTCTGTGCTACTATTTAACTCATTAACAAATGAGAAATAAAAGTTAATGCTAAAATATGAAATACAGAAAAGCAAATAAAGTTGGCTTGCACCCAAAAATAACACATCTAGCAAAATTATTCTTTTTCATAAGAAAAAATAGAAATTTGGCAGAATCATCTTCTTCCAGTCATTCCTCCAGAGATGAGCAGAGATGAGATTTCATGTGCAAACTCAGCAAACAAAAGTCGTTGTTCAGTTATTCAGTTGTGTCTGACTCTTTATAACCCTATGGATGCCAGGCCCTTCTATCCTCCACTATCTCTCAAAGTATGTCCAAGTTCGATCATTGTTTCCATGACACTTTCTATCAATTTCATCTTCTGCTCTCCCCTTCTCCTTTTGTCTTCAATCTTTTCCAATATCGGAATCTTTTCCAAAGAGTCCTGTGTTCTAATTCATTATGCAGGCAAAGTATTTCAACCTCAGCTTCAGTATTAGACCTTACAGTGAATAGTCCAAACTAATTTCTTTACTTATCGACTGATTTGATGTTGTTGCTCAAGGGACTCTCAAAAGTGTTCTACACCACCACAATTGGAAAGAGTCAATTCCGCCACATTCAGCTTTCCCTTTAGTCACAGGTTTGCATTGTGGCTGGAAAAAAAAAAAAAAAACATAGCTTTGACTATATGGACCTTTGCTGGCAAAGAGATGTCTCCACCTTTTAGTATGCTGTGCAGATTTGTCATTGCTTTCCTTCCAAGGAGCAAGTGTCTTTTAATTTCATGGCTGCAATCATTATCTGCAATGATCTTTGAATCCAAAAATATAAAATCTGATATTGCTTCCATTTCTTCTCCCTCTATTTCCCAGGAAGTGATGGGACCAGATGCCATGATCATAGTTGTTTGTTTGATGTTTTTGATGTTAAGCTTCAAAGCCAGCTTTTACACTCTCTTCTTTCACCCTCATCAATCTGCTTCTTAATTCTTCTTTACTCTCTGCCATCATAGTGATATCATCTGCACATCTGAGATTGTTGATGTTTCTCCTGGCAAGCTTAATTCTGGCTTCTGATTCATCCAGCCTGGCATTTCTCATGATGCATATAAGTTAAATAAATAAGGTAACAATATACATCCTTGTTGTACTCCTTTTCAAATCAAACAAAAGTAACTCAGCCTTTCAATGTTTTATACCTATTTATTTTTACTGAACTTACTTTTGCTAAAGGGATGACTTAATATTTCAGGAAGATTAGTCTCATAAAAAGTCCAAAGATATGTAATCTTCATCTAGAGAACAAATATATATATTTGTTATGTGTGTTATATAATATAATATACATGCTATATTTGTGCATATATAATCTATTTATTATTTATTTATGTATATTGTGTATATACATATACATACATATATACACACATATTAATCCCAGTGAGGATAATAGATATATAGAAAATAATAATATAGAATCACAGAAGGAAAGGGCAAGAGAAAAGGGAAAAGTTATTATTTTTTAGAATGAAGGAACCAGAGGTAATAGTCATTCAATAAAAATAGTGAGAATGTGAGGTCCTGAGTCACACTGTTATCTAGTATTAACCAAAGAAAGATTTAAAAATATATGTTAGGTAGCTAAAAGAATCCAAGGATCTGGATCTGGGCTGGTTGGGGGGAGGGTTTCTATACATGAAGATGAATACTAAAAATGAGTTGTTTCCAACAAAACAAGAAGCATTATCTTCCATCTGATTTATTAAAATGATAAAGTCTAGGAATCTCAAACTAGGCCAAGCTGGCAGGGGTAAGGGAAGGAAGGGTGAGGAATGAAGTGTGTGGTTGTTGTTAGTCCTTTGTTTACAAAAAGGACCAACGGCACCATACAGTGATGACTTTTGTGTGATCTGGATTTAAGTAAGAAAAAGTTGCACAGTCATTACTGTCTCTTCCAGAGTTATTGAAGCCCAGTGGAAAGACTAAAGTCAAGAGGACTAGTGATGGCTCAGAATGCAATGCATGACCTTGGTGTCTTCAAAATCTGACCAACCTCTAAGCATTCCACAGCACCTACTTCAGCCACTTTCATAGCCATTGGAACAAATTGTTCTCATGCACCCATTCCACTGGGGGAGGTCTTCACATACTTGGAGTAGACATACCCTTAACCCAACTATGGATCTGAGACCTGTTGGTTACCCTTAACCTAGGTTAGCCCATCTGTTGAGACAGCTTGCCAGGGTGTAGCTGCTGTATGTGCTACACTGGTGAGAACCACCAGTGAGAGTTAGGTAGCTGTTGTTATGTTTGTCCTTTGTTTTCAAAGAGGACCATGGCATCAGGGAAATGATTACATGACTTGCAGTTGACCTTGATTTGAGTGAGGGAGGGCTGTGCAAGGTCACCAGCTTCACTTTCTCCTCTAGAGTCATCTGGGGCCAGGGGCCAGATACTCATCAGGAGGACTGGAGACAGCCCAGGATGCAATGGGAGGCCCTGGCCCCTTTAGGGCAGGTTCTCACTTTGAGTGAGGTAATGTCCATGCAGTGAATAGGCCTCTTTAAGGAGTGAGTCAAGGGATGCCCCCTTTAATTAAAAAAATCAAACTGGGAGGGGAAGACCCTCAGGGTTGATGGTCAAAAGAGAAACAGTTACTATTGACATTCTTTCTGAGCCAGGAGGGCCCAAAGTACAGTCCCTAAGTGGTGCCTATGACCTCCAGAGCAAAATGGGTTTAAGATTTGTTCTTTAAGAAGAGAGATAAAGAAGCAAGAGAGAGAGAGAGAGAGAGAGAGAGAGAGAGAGAGAGAGAAAGGAAGGAAGGAAGTAAGGAAGGAAGGAAGGAAGATAGGGAGGGAAGGAAGGAAGGAAGGAAGGAAGGAAGGAAGGAAGGAAGGAAGGAAGGAAGGAAGGAAGGAAGGAAGGAAGATAGGGAGGGAAGGAAGGAAGGAAGATAGGGAGGGAAGGAAGGAAGGAAGAAAGGAAGGAAGGAAGGAAGGAAGGAAGGAAGGAAGGAAGGAAGATAGGGAGGGAAGGAAGGAAGGAAGGAAGATAGGGAGGGAAGGAAGGAAGGAAGGAAGATAGGGAGGGAAGGAAGGAAGATAGGGAGGGAAGGAATCTAAACACTAAACCCCAAGTCCGGCTATCAAAATTTACCTTTGGAGAGGACAGGGAGAGAGAAAGGGAGAGGATGAGCTGAGTTAGCCCACTGGCTGGGTCCCCATTCAGGCAGCTTGGACTAGGCTGGTGACCTTGGACAGCCCTCCCTCACTCAAATAAAAGTCAGCTGCAAGTCATATCATTATTTCCCTGTTGTCATGGTCCTCTTTGAAAATGAAGGACAAACACAACCTGAGAGTTAGGCAAAATCTGATCATGAAAGGTGGATGAGCAGCCCTGAAAAGGGCTCCACAAGCCTTCATGTTAGAGTTGCTAGCCTTTCTGGAACACCCGGGGAGTGTATGGGGTACTGGGACAAAATAAATAAAGTTCAGGGAAAAAAGGGAAAAAGGGGGAGGGAAGTGATGATGCTCAAAAGCAGAGATGTCCTCTCCTGCCCTTAATAGGGCTTGAAGTAGCTACGTTGGGTAATAATGACTCCCAGGGGGTGCAGGGCAGAAGGGGCTGCAGCAGGTCTGATGACAGTCACAGCCCGGGGCATAGGAGTAAGCACTCGGAAGAGACAGTAAGCAATTGAGCTGTTCTTGGCAAAATTGAAGTTGTTTAGAGCCTCCTCCAGCAGAATGGTCAGGCATCTCTGGTTAGCCTCACTGATGAAGCCTAGCTACACTAACAAACAATTGCAAAATGCCAGAAGACAAAAAAAAAGATTAATTCTGATAATTTCAAAAAATACCCAAAAATACACTTTGGAAATATAAAGAGAAGTAAACACAATTAAAAAGTTAAAAACTGATAAACAAAACAACTATTTTGCAAAATGGGTTACAAAATATACAAACCATTTAGTAATTTGATTTGGCAGGAAGAGAAATGAGAACAAAGAAAAATTAACATGTTAAAAATGAGCAGAGTTGAATTCACAGTAAAAGGAGAAAAACTATTGTGTTCATTTATAAACAAACAAACAAATAAAAAGCCCTGAAAACTTCAACAAAGTTTGTAAATATGTGAACAGATATAAAATATCCAAATTAGAAAAAGAATAAATTCAGAATAAAGTCCAGCACAGAACTTTCTATGTGCTAAGTCTATTGTGCTTAGGTCTGCAGATACAAAGAAAGACGAAAAGAAAAATAAAGTTTCTTCTCTCAATGAACTCATTGTGCAATGAGGAAGATAGTATGCAGAAACTATATACAAAGAAGATATATACAGGATAAACTAGAGATAAGCTCAGAAAGAAAACGAAAGTTTAAGGATGACAAGAAAGACTGGGGAAATTAGAACTTAATTTCAAAAAAAATCAAAAAATGAAATTGAAAAATTAATAAAAATATATCTTCTGTCTCTTGAATATTCTAGTCTATTCATCTATTCCAGCCAAACATCTGAAGGGGGGAAATAACTTCAAGTCCATTTTTTTATTAAAAATAGAGAAAATGGGGGCAGCTAGGTGGCACAGTGAGTAGAGCACCAGCCCTGGAGTTAGGAAGACCTGAGTTCAAATGCAGCCCCAAACACTTGGTACACTTACTAGCTGTGTGACCTTGGGCAAGTCACTTAACCCCAATTGCCCTGCCTTCCCCCCTCCAAAAAAAGAAAAAAAATAGAGAAAATAATATTTTACTAACTTCCTTAAGTGAGAAAAATATGGTCAATGTATTCAAAGCAGGGAAAGATAACATAGAATAATAACACACTAAAACTTTGAATCCAATACTTTGGGTGAAAAAAAAGAAAACAAAAGCAAAGGGTCTATAGAAATATATCAAAATTTATTTAGTATGACTAATCTGGTTTTAAGTCAACTCTAGGGAAATTATTATCATAAATAATTACATTAATAACAAAAATTACTCGACTCATAGGATAATGGCAATAAATCCCAAAAAAAGGCTTTTCACAAAATACAATATTCGTTTATATTAGAAAAACAATTTAAGGACCTTTCTTTAATATGACCAAAATCAAATAATTATCTCAAAATAAGGAACAGAACTATTTCTAATAAAGTAACACTGAAAATTTAACCAATAAAATCAGGGATGCAAGAATGTCCACTATTTCTACAGTTTTACATAGTAATAGAAAATATAGCTACAAGAATAAGATAAGAAAAGAGAGTTAATAGAATAATCATAGGCAAAGAGGGGGCAAATGCTTGTTTATTTTCAGATAAGATAACAGTTGACTTAGAAAACTCATGTGGCTCAGTCCAGAAAGAGGAGTAGCAGGAAGTACAGCTTAATTCCCCAAAAGAGTCCACAGAGATTTAGAAACTGGATCAAATTGAATCCTGATTCAGAAATCCAAGAATCACAATGAGTCGTTTTCCCAGCCCAGGGATATTTAGGAGGACAGATGGGAAAGATCTAGGGACACTGGGCATGAGAATCTGTCTAGGAGTACACAGTAGCATGTAAGCTATTCCACTGCCCAGTGATTGAAAAAGAGCCAGACTGGGCAGGAAGAGATTCCAGCAGATCTCATAACCAGAAGAGGATTATAGGGTTACTACCCAGTTCCAGATCAGACTGAGGGGAGGGATCCACACATATGAATGGCACAAACTGGTTCTATTGAGTACTTAACAGAGAACAAGTTTGGAAGCAAACAGTAACTGGATGCTCTGATCCCAGGAGCTAAATCGGAACTCTGTCTGGCCTCCAGCCCAGCATGGAAACCTCTAGGAGAATAATCAAGGCAGGATTTCCAAATGAGAGAGGGGCCTGAAGTTTACTTAATCTTACTCTTCAGATCCTCCAAGCTGGCTAATGGTAACTGAGTGCAGCAATGTCCTACTGAAATTCCCAACCAGGGACAAGTCAACAGACTCAAGCTTCATACAGGAATTTGTAGATCTAAGACCAGGAAGGCAGTAAGCAGATCTCTCACCAGATAATAGTACTTTGGGAGCACTGACACTTTGTGGGCTGCCATTCTAAGCTATGAAAGCAGTAGAGTACAAGAAGACAGAAGCTCAGGACAGATATCCCCACACAAATACATGCCTACAACGTGCAGAGTTCAACAACAACAGATAGTCCAAAGTCAGGAAATAATCTAGGAAAATGAACAAGTAAAACAAGAATCCCACCATAAAGAGCTAGTATGGTGACAGGGAAGTTCAAGACATAATTTAAAAGAAAATTACCTGGAAAAAGCTAAAAGCAAAGATTCACAGAAAAAAATGTAGTATGGATACAAGACCAACCAGAATTCCAAGAAGTGTTAAAGTGAGTTTAAAAATAACTTTAAAATTATTTTTAAAATTAATTTAGTACAGATATTAAACTGTACTACACAGCAGCAGTCATCAAAACTGCCTGGTACTGGTTAAGAAACAGGGGTGTGGATCAGTGGAATAGGATAGGTACACAAGTAGGTGAAATCAACAAGTTTAGCAATCTACTCTTTGATAAACCCAAAGAAGCCAGTTTCTGGGCTAATAATTCACTATTTCACAAAAACTGTTGGGAAAATTGGAAAATGGTAGGGAAAAAACTGGGCATAGACCAATATCTTACACCATATACCAAAATAAAGTCAAAATGGGTTCATGATTTAGGAGTAAAAGTTGATACTCTAAGTAATTTGGGAAAGCAAGGAATAGTTTACTTATCAGATTTGTAGAAAAGTAAAGAATTCATGACCCAACAAGAGACAGAGAGCATTACAAAATGCAAAATGGATAATTTTGATTATGTCAAATTGAAATGTTTTTGTACAAAAAAAGCCAATGCAACAAGAATTAGGAGGGAAGCAGAAAATTGGGAGAAAATCTTTGCAACTAGTATCTCTGATAAAGGCCTCATCTCTAAAATATACAGGGAGCTAAGCCAAATATATAGGAATACAAGCCATTCCCCAATTGAGAAATGGTCAAAGGATATGAACAGGCAGTTTTCAGAGGAAGAAATTAAAGCTATCTACAGGCATATGGAAAAATGCTCTGGATCGCCGCTGATTAGAGAAATGCAAATCAAAACAACTCTTAGATACCACATCTCTCCTCTCAGATTGGCTAAAATAACAAATCAGGAGAATGATAAATGCTGGAAAGGATGTGGGGAAATTGGAACATTGTTGCATTGCTGGTGGAGTTGCGAGCTGATCCAGCCATTTTGGAGGGCGGTGTGGAACTATGCCCAAAGGGCTATAGAAATGTTCATACCCTTTGACCCAGTAATACCACTTCTAGGGTTGTATCCCAAAGAAATCACGCAAGTGGGAAAAGGACCCATATGTACAAGAATATTTATAGCAGCTCTCTTTGTGGTAGCCAAGAATTGGAAAGCAAAGGGATGCCCATCAATTGGGGAATGGCTGAACAAGCTGTGGTATATGAAGGTGATGGAATACTATTGTGCCATAAGAAATGGGGATGATGCAGACTTCATAACAACCTGGAAAAACCTACACGACATAATGCTGAGTGAGCGGAGCAGAGCCAGGAGAACGTTGTGCACAGCCACAGATATGTGGATTCCGTGAGGACCAACCCTGACATACTGCGCTTCTCTCAGCAACCTAAAGGGGCAAGGACAACTCCAGGGGACTCACGATGGAGAATGCTATCTTCATTCAGAGAAAGAACTGCGAAGTTTGAATACAGACTGAGGCACACTACATGCTCGCCTTTTCTGCTTCTCTTTTGTTTTTGTTTTTGGGGTTTTTTTTTTGTTTTTTTTTGTTTTTTTGGTTCTGTTTCTTCTTTCTCATGATTCATTCCATTGGTCAAAATTCTTCTCCACGACTTGACTAGAGCATAAATTAATTCAATGCGAAGTTATACATGACAGTTATATGAGACTTCATGCCGTCTTGGGGAGGGAGGGGGGAGAGAGGGGAGAAAAACTGGAACTCAAAACTATGTAGAACCGTGTGTGGTAAACTAAAAATAAATAAAGAAAAAAAAATTTTTTCAGAAAAAAAAATTAAATGAAAACAGTAGAAAAATGAGAAAACAAAGGCGTTACAGAAGAAATACATGAAAATAGAATTGGTAGCTTGGGAAAAAAAAAGAGACACAAAACTTTACCCAAGAAAATAACTTCCAGAAATTTAGAAATGACCAAATAAAAGCTAATGACTTCATTAGACATCAAGAAATATCAAGTCAAAACACTGAAAAAATAGAAGAAAATGTGAGATATGTCATATAAAAATAATAATATGGGAAATAGATCATTTGAAATAATTTGGACTATCTTAAAGCTATGATCAAAAAAGAACCTACCTAAGCTATTTTGAGGAACCATGAAAGAAAGCTTCCCAGAACTTTAGAAAGAAGAAGCTAAAGTATAAACTGAAAGAATCCACTGAATCCATCTGAAGAAAACTTCAAAATAAAAACTTTCAGGAATATTATAGCCAAAATACTGAGCTTCCAGGCTCACAAAAATGAGACAAGAGAAAAGAAAAAATTCCATTACCAAAGAGATGGCAGGGGGGAGAGTGGGAGAGAAATGGAATTTAAATGAAATATAGGATTTTCAAGCATTCCTGATGGAAAGACAAGTACTGAGAAGAGAATTTGAGATAGAGATCCAGGGAAGTACAAAAAGATGAATATGAGCAAGCAATCATAAGGAACTAAAAAAAGTTGAATTGTTTGTATTCTTATATGGAAAGAGAATATAAATAACCCCTTAGAACTTTATTATCATCAGTAGATGGAATGAACCTAATTAAAGAAAGAGCCTGTCTTTTTATGATCCTAGAAAAAGATAGGAATGAATACATTGGGAGAGAGAGGAAAGGAGAGGGAAAATAGAGAAAATTATCTCACACAAATGGGGTATAAAAATAAAAATCTATTCTACAAGGAGGAAGGAATGGGGGGATTCAAGATATCTGAACATCACTCTCATCTGAACTGATCAAAGAAGGGAAAATACACACGCATACACACTCATAGAAAGTTGGGTACAGAAACATATTTCACACTGAATGAGGAAACAGGATGGAAAGGGGTCAAAAGAAGAGTGAGGAGAGAATGTAAGAGAGGGCATATAAAGGGAGGGTTTAGTCAAATTCAGAACAAAATCTTAAAAAGGAGGTAGGGGAAAAAGAAGGAAAAGTATAAGAGAACAAGAAGGGGGAAAATAAACAATTAGCAATTATAACTGTAATTATGAAAAGGGTGAACTCACCCATAAAATGGAAAAGGATAGCAGAATGGATTAGAGAACAGAATCCAATAATTACAGGAAACATACAGGAAATAAAAAGATACATACAGAGATAAAACAAAGAGCTGGAGCAGAATCTCTTAAGCTTCATCTGAAGTAAAAAAAGGTATAACAATTGAAATCCCAGACCAAAAAAAAAATCAAAAATGGACCTCAATAAAAGAGACAAACATAGAAACAAACTATATTTTGCTAAAAATGTATAATAGGCAATTAGTTGATATCAATACTAAGTGTATATGCAAAGAAAAAGGAAAACAATTTATCTATACAAAAATATAACAACTCTTTGTGCTGGCAAGGAATTCAAAATGGAGGGGATGCTCATCAATTGGGGGAATGACTAAACAATTCTTACCATGTGATTGTGAGGGAGTACTAGTGTTCTATAAGAAAGGACCAGAATGGGGGGAGGAGGAGATTCAGAAAAAAAAAAATTAGGGCAAGACCTATATGAACTGATGCAAAGTGAAGTGAGAAGAACGAGGAAATTATTGTGTACAATAACAAGTCATGAAGAAAAAATACTATCCACATCTAGAGAAAAAATTAATGAATTTTGAGTGCAAACTGAAGCATAATTTCCTCACTTTGTTTTTCTTGCTTTTTGTGATATTGTTAATATATAAATGTGTTTTGCTTGATTTCACATGTATAATTGATATGATTTTGTTTGCCTTCTCAGTGGAAGGGGAAGGAATGTAAGGAATAAAGAGAGTTTGGAATTTAAAATTTAAAGAGAAAAGAATGTTAAAAATAAATACTTTTTTAAAAAATGCTCAACATATATCCACCCAAATGCCTTAGCATCTACATTCTTAAAAGAAAAGTTAAATTAATTCCAGAAAGAAATAGACAGGAAAAACTATCATTATTAAGAAACTCAATTCATCCTTTCTTAGACCTAAATAAATCTAATCTCCAAAATAAAAAAAAAAATTAAAAAGCTGAATAGAATCTCAGAAAAGAGAGACAGGATAAACCTCTGGAGAATACTGAAAGGAATACTAAGAAGCACACTTAGTTCTCAGCTATGCATGGCATGTCCCCCAAAATTGACCATGGACATAAAAACATTACAAATTCAGTTTTCTCTTTATTTGCTGTAAAAAAAAAATTTTTCCCAGGTTCATGCTTTCCTTCTAGTTTTGGCTGAATTAATTTTGTTTGTGCAAAAGCTTTTTAATTTCATATAATTAAAATTATGTATTTTATTTTCCATAATCCTCTCCATCTCTTGTTTGTTCATAAATGCTTCCCTTATCCAGAGATCTGACCAGTAATTTTTTTTTAGGTTTCCCTAATTTACTTCTGTCTTACCCTTTATAGATAAATAGTTCATCTATTTTGATCTTATTTCGGTAAAGTGTATGAAATGTTGGTCTATGTCTAGTTTCTTCCAAACTGCTTTCCAGTTTACCAAGCAATTGTTGTCAAATGGTGAGTTCTTTCCCCAAAACCTTGGGTCTTTGGGTTTATCAAACAGATTACTGTGGTTATTTACAACTATGTATTGGATACCTACTTTGTTCCACTGATCTACCATTCTATTTCTTACTTAGTACCATATTGTTTCCATGATTATTGTTTTGTAATATCGTTTGAAATTTGGCACTGCTATGCAACCTTCTTTCACATTTTTTATAGATTCTCTATAGATTGATTCTATTGATCTTTTGTTCTTCCAGATGAATTTTGTTATTATTTTTCTAGCTCTACAAAATAACTATTTGATTATGCTATTGGTATGTCACTGAATAAGTAAATTAACATAGGTAGAATTTTTATTTTTATTATATCGGCTTGGCCTACCCATGAACAATTAATATTTTTCCAATTGTTTATATCAGACTGTATTAGCATGGAAAGTGTTTTGTATTTCCGTTTGTATAGTCCCTCAATTTTTCTTAGCAGGTAGACTCATGCATTTTATATTGTCTATGGTCATTTTAAATGGAATTTCTTTTTCTATTTCTTCTTGCTAGATTTTATTGGTAATATATGGAAATACTGATGATTTGTGAGGAGGTTTTATAACCTGCAAACTTGTTAAAGTCGTTAATTTTTTTAAGCAATTGTCTAAGGTTCTTTAAGTATACCATCATATCATCTGTGAAGAGTGATATTTTTGTTTCCTCACTTCTATTCTTATTCCTTCAATTCCTTTTTCTGGTCGTATTGCTGTAGCTCACATTTCTAAAAGAATATTAAATAATAATACTGATAATGGATATTTTTGCTTCATACTTGATCTTACTAGGAAAGCTTCAAGTTTATCCCCATTACAGATAATACTTGCTCTTTGTTTTAGATAGATACTACTTATAATTTTAAGAAAAGCTCCATTTATTGTTATACTTTCTTTTGTTTTTAATAGAAATGAGTGCTGTGTTTTGTCAAAAAGGTTTTTCATCATCTAATGATATGATTTTTGTTAGTTTGTTATTGATATGGTCAATTATGTGATAGTGTTCCTAATATTGAACCAGCCTTGCATTCTTGGTATAAATCCCATATAGCCTTGGTGTATGATCTTTGTGATATATTGATGTAATCTCCTAGCTAGGATTTTATTTTTAAAACTGGTATCAATATTCATTAGGGAAATTGGTCTTTAGTTTTCTTTCTTAGTTTTTACTTTCTCTGATTTAGGTTTTAAAAACTTATTATTGTGATAATAAGAACTTGGTAGAACACTTTTTTACCATTTTTTTCAAATGGTTTAGTATAGTATTGGGATTAGTTGTTCCTTGAATGTTTGGGAGATTTTACTTATAAATCCATCTAGTCCTGGAAAGTTTTTCTTAGGGAGTTTATTTATGACTTGTTCATTTTTTTTTCTAACACAGGGTTATTTGAATATTCTATTTCCTCTCCTGTTAACCAAAGCAATTTATATTTTTGTAAACATTCATCCATTTTGCTTAGATTGTTAGCTTTACTGGCATATTATTTGGCAAAATACTCCTAATAATTGCTTTAATTTCATCTCCTTTAGTGTTGCATTCACTTTTTTCATATTTGACACTGGTAATTTGGTTTTCTTCTTTCTTTTTAAAATCAAATTGACCGATGTTTTATTTATCACATTGGGTTTTTTTTTTTCATAAAACTAACTCCTAGTTTTGTTTATTAGTACAGTGGGTTTTTTAAGTTTTAATTTTATTAATTTCTCCTTTGATTTTCAGGATTTCCATTTTGGAATTGAGTTGGGGATTTTTAATTTCTTTATTTTCTAGTTTTTAGTTGCATATTCAATTTATTAATCTGCTCTTTCTCTCCTTTATTGATGTATGCATTCAGATATATACATTTTCCCCTAACTACTGCTTTGGTTGCACTCCAAAAGTTTTAGTATGTTGTTTCTGTTGTCATTATCTTTAATAAAATTATTGATTATTTCTATGATTTGTTCCTTGATGCATTCATTTTTTAGGATTTTATTATTTTGTTTCAGATTAATTTTTAATCTGTGCTTCCATGGCCATTTAAGTATTTAAATTGCATTATGGTCTAAAAAAGATGCACTTAATATTTCTGGATTCACTTTTGAGGTTTTCATGCCCTAATACATAGCCAATTTTTGTGAGAGTGCCATGTACAGCTGAGAAAAAGGTATATTCCTTTCTCTTCCCTTTCAATTTTCTCCAGAGGTCTATCATATCTAATTTTTCTAAAATTATATTCACATCCTTAACTTCTTTATTTATTTTGTGGCTAAATTTATCTACCTCTGAGAAGGGAAAGTTGAGGTCTCCCACTAGTATAGTTTCATTATTTCTTCTTATAATTTATTTAACTTCTCCTTTAAGAAATTGGGCACTATGTTATTTAGTGCATAAATGTTTAGTACTGGTATTACTTCATTGTCTATTGTGCCTGTTAGTAAGATGTAATTTCTCCTCTTATCTCTTTTAATTATTATGCATGTCTTTTTTTACTTCAGCTGAAGCATAATAAATTTTGCTCTAACCTCTTATTTTAGCTCGGTGTGTCTCTCTGTTTCAGGTGTGCTTCTTGTAAACCAGATTATTGGATTCTAGCTTCTAATCTATTCTTCTATCTGCTTCTATTTTATGAATGAATTCATCCCATTCACAACCACAATTATGATTACTAAGTGTGCAGTTTCTTCCATTGTATTTTCTCCTGTTTATACTTCCCTTTTTATTCTGTCCCTCTTCTAAAGTCTGTTTTGCTTCTGACCCCTGCCTTCCTTTATCAGCTTTTTATCACCACTTCTTTTTCTTATCCTCTTCCCCTCCTGCTTCCCTATTAAGTAAAATGGATTTCTATACCCAATTGACTGTGTGTATGTATGTGGATAGATAGATAAATAGATAAATAGATAGATAGAAGGATGGATGATGGGTGGGTGGATGGATACATAGATACATAGATGCATACACACATACATATAGATATATAGATATATTTCCTCTTTGAACCAATTTAGATGAAAGTGAGTTTCAATTTCTGCTTCCCCAGATCCTTCTACCATTTTCTCCTTCACAGTAAAAATTCTTCCTTGCACATCTCTTTTATGCGAGATAGTTTTCCCTATTCTTCCTTTCTCTTCCCACTTCTCCCAGTTCATCCCTCTTTCTCACCCATCTTTTTTTTGTATTATCCTAACCTAGTCTACTCACTCACATGCTCAATTTCTATTTAGAGTCCTTCTAGCTTCCATAATAATGATAAAGTTCTTAGGAGTAACATGTACCATCTTCCCATATAGGAATGTAAACAGATTAACCTATTGAGTCCTTTATGTACTCTCTTTCATATGTACACATTTATGCTTTTCTTGAGTCTGGTATTTAAAAGTCAAATTTCCCATTCAGCTCTGGTCTTTTCATCAGGAATGCTTGAAAGTCCTCCATTTAATTAAATATTTTCCCTCAAAGTATTATATTCAATTTTGCTGAGACATTATTCATGGTTGTAATCCTAGCTCTTTTCCGTTCTAAAATACCATATTCCAAGTCCACTATTGCTTCATGGTAGCTGTTAAATCTTGTATGATTTTGTCTGTGGCTCAACAATACTTGAATGGCTTCTTTCTGTCTCCTAGAAGCATTTTCTCTTTGACTAGGAAGCTCTCAAATTTGACTATAATATTCCTGGGAATTTTCATTTTGGGATCTCTTTCAGGTGGTAATCTCTTTTAGGCAGATTCTTTCCATTTCCATTTTAACCTTGATTTCTAGGATACTGGGGTAGTATTCCTTGAACATTTCTTGGAATATGATGTTCTGGCTTTTTTATCATGGCTTTCAAGTAGTACAGTAATTCTTAAATCAGCTCTCCTCAATCTATTTTCAGGTCTATAGTTTTTCTGATATTTCCCATTTTATTCTAATTTTTTTTGCATTTTTTGTTTTTGTTTTATTGTTTCTTAATGTTTCCTGGAGTCATCAAGCTCCGCTTGCCCAATTCTAATTTTTTAAAAATCATTTTCTTCAGAGAGCTTTTGTATCTTTTTTTTCCATTTGGACAATTCTCCTTTTCAAGGAGTTATTTTCATCAGTGAAGTTTCATATCTTTTTTTTCTTTAAGCCAACTCTTTTTTTAAGTTTTTATTTTCTTCAGTTTTTTTACCTTTTTTACCAAGTTATCTATTGTCTCTTCACAATTTTCTTTCCTTGTCCTCAGTTTTACCAAATTTTTCCCCTACCACTCTTGTTTGAGTTTTAAAATCATTTTTACCTCTTCCAGGAATTCTTGTTAGGCTTTGTCTAATTCACTTTTTTTCCTTTGAGGCTTTGCCTATAGCTGTTTTGACATCATTGTCTTTTTTCTGAGTCCTTGTCTTTATCTTCCTCATCACCATAGTAGCTTTTTATGCTGATCTTGTCTCCTTTTTCCATCATATTTCTTGACCTTGAACTCTATGTTAAATTTGGGCTCTGTTCCTGGAATTGGGTGAGGGAGGGAAAGGGAATAGGACTGTCCCAAGCTTTAAACTTCTTTGTATTACTGTTTTCAGTGGTAGGTCTGGGTGTTTGGATTTTTTCAATGCTTTCAAGGTGTGATCCAGGGAGATGTATGATCACTGCTCTCTTGGTCTGTGGTCTGATTCCTTCCCAGGAAGGGTCCCTGATGCCTTGGTATAGTAAGTACTACTGTTTCTCAGGTCCCTGCTACTTCATGACTAAAAGCGCTCCTCTCATCAGAGCAAGGAGAACATTATATACAACCACAGATATATGGATTCTGTGAGAACTAACCCTGACAGAGTTTGCTCTTCTCAGCAACACAAAGTACAAAGACAACTCCAAAGGACTCACAGTGGAGAATGCTATCTACATCCAGAAAAAGAACTATGAAGTATGAATGCAGATTGAGGCACACTTTATGCTAGCCTTTCCCCCCCCCCTTTTTTTTTCTTTTTCTCTCTTTTGTTTTTGTTTTTGGGTTGGTTTTTTTTTTTTGGTCCTGTTCCTTCTTTCTCATGATTCATTTCATTGATCACAATTCTTCTCCATAACTTGACTAGTGTGTAAATTAATTCAATGGGAAGGTATACATGGAAGTTTTATGGGATTCCATGCTGTCTTGGGGAGGGAGGGAAGAAAATCTGGAACTCAAAATTATGTAGAACCAAGTGTTGTAAACTAAATTTTTTTTTAAATTGCATTTAAACCATAAAAAAGTGCTCTTCTCCATTCTGGAACTTTGACCTGGGAGTGTATCCAGACAATAGAGTTGCCAAATAGCATCTGGCCCTACACCCATTACTAGCACATGGGTCCCCTACAATCTCTTTCTGACCAACCTGTCCAATCCCCTTCCCTTCTCGGTTTTGAGAGTTCACAAAGCTGGTGCTACTACTGTTGCCACCACTAATTCCCATCAGTGTTGTTATATCCAACCTCTTAAGTTGTCTTGGGCTAGAAGAATATCTCACCCTGGACTTTCATTAGCTTTGCCATTCCAAAAATTGATTTGAGATGTTATTTTAAAGTTGTTTGGAGGGGAACATTAGAAAAGGCCAGCTGTTATGCTTCCACTAAGCTGCCATCTTTGCTTCACCCTGGAAGTCAACTAACTTGATTTTTTAAAAGAAGGAAGAATACCAAATTACCAATATCAAAAATTTTAAAAGTGAATTCACAACCAATGAAGAATAAATAAAAACAATTATTTTGCCCAAGTATGTACTAATTAAACTCACAATCTGAATGAGATGGATTAATATTTTTGAAAATAGAAATTACCCAGATTAACAGGACAGATAATAAAATACTTGAATAACTTTATCTTAGGTAAAAAAAATTAAGCAAATCATAAGTGAAATCCCAAAGAAAAAATGCATGGAAATAGATGGATTTACAAGCAAAAACATTTAAAGAATAATTAATTCTACTTTAAAATAACCATTTGGAAAAATAGTAAAAGAAAAAAGTTTTACCAAATTCCTTTTAGGACTCAAATTTAGTCTTGATACTTAAACTAGACAAAGTCAAAACAGAGACAGAAAATGATAATCCAATATCCCTAATTGATATTGATCCAAAATAAATTAATAAATAAAATATTAGCAAGGAGACTACAGCAGAATATTACAAAGATTATATACTATTCTGAGGCTGGATTTATAGCAGGAATGCAAACCTGGGTCAATATTAGGAAAAATATAAACACAATTAACCATATAGATAGAAAAAACCCACCAACAACAGAAATGTTCAGAAAAAACTTTTGACAAGAAACAATACTCTTTCCTGTTGAAAACACTACAAACCATAGGAATAGACTGAATCATCCTTGAAATGATAGATACTATCTATAGCAAACCAAGAGCTAGAATGAATTGTAATAGAGATGGACTAGAGGATTTTCGAATAAGATTAGGGATGTCCATTATAGCAATTACTATTCAATATAATGTTAGAAATGTAAGATATAGTAATAAGGCAAGAAAAATAAATTAAAGGATAAACATGGGTAAAGAAGAAACAAAATTGTCACTTTTTGCAGATGACATGATAGCATATTTAGAATAACCTAGAAAGTCAACTAAAAATCTAATTGAAACAATGAACTTTAATAAAATTCCAGCTATAAAATAAACCCAGAAAATCATGAGCAGTTCTGAATATTACCAATCAAATCTAGCAGGAAGCAATGAAGAGGTGGCTAAGTGGCACAAGGAATAGAGCACTAGGCCTGGAGTCAGGAAGATTTGACTTCAAATCTGGCCTCAAACACTTATTAGCTCTGTGACCTTGGGCAAGACACTTAACCTCTGTCTGCCTTGGTTTCTTCAACTGTAAAATGAGGATAATAATAGTACCTATCTCACAGAGTTGTTATGAAGATTGAATGAGATAATATTTGTAAACTGCTTAGCACAGTTTCTGGCACATATTCAGTACTACATATATTCTAACTACAATCATATTTCATTTAAAATCATTACAGACAGTGTAAAACATTTGGAAGTCTACTTACCAAGGCACACACAATATGAACACTATTACAGTGCAAACTTTACACAAATGAAGACAATTCTAAATAATTAGAAAAAAAATAATTGCTCGTGTGTAGGACTAACCAATATAATAAAAATGACAACATTACCTAAACTAATTTACTTACTTAGTGCCATACCAATCAAACTAATAATGGATAACTTTAGAGAGCTAGAAAAAAGCAACAAAATTCATTTGGAGGAACAAGCTATAATAGTTTAAATAATCTGGTACTCATGAAGAAAGATAGAAATTATCAGTGAAGGAGACTGGATAAATAATATTCAGAAGCATAGCCTCGTATTTTTTTTAAATTTATTTATTCATTTTTAGTTTACCCCACATGGTTCTACATAGTTTTGAGTTCCAGATTTTCTCCCCTCCCTCCCCCCTCCCTCCCCAAGACGGCATGGAATCTCATCTGATATAACTGTCATGTATAACTTCGCATTGAATTAATTTATGCACTAGTCAAGTTGTGGAGAAGAATTTTGACCAATGGAATGAATCATGAGAAAGAAGAAACAGAACCAAAAAAAAAAAACAACCCAAAAACAAAAACAAAAGAGAAGCAAAAAAAGGCGAGCATGTAGTGCGCCTCGATCTGTATTCAAACTTCACAGTTCTTTCTCTGGATGAAGATAGCATTCTCCATCGTGAGTCCCCTGGAGTTGTCCTTGCCCCTTAGGTTGCTGAGAAGAGCCCAATATGTCAGGGTTGGTCCTAACGGAATCCATATATCTGTGGCTGTGCACATCGTTCTCCTGGCTCTGCTCCGCTCACTCAGCATTATGTCGTGTAGGTTTTTCCAGGTTGTTATGAAGTCTGCATCATCCCCATTTCTTATGGCACAGTAGTATTCCATCACCTTCATATACCACAGCTTGTTCAGCCATTCCCCAATTGATGGGCATCCCTTTGCTTTCCAATTCTTGGCTACCACAAAAAGAGCTGCTATAAATATTTTTGTACATATGGGTCCTTTTCCCGCTTGTGTGATTTCTTTGGGATACAACCCTAGAAGTGGTATTGCTGGGTCAAAGGGTATGAACATTTCTATAGCCCTTTGGGCAGAGTTCCAAACTGCTCTCCAAAATGGCTGGATCAGCTCACAACTCCACCAGCAATGCAACAATGTTCCAATTTCCCCACATCCTTTCCAGCATTTATCATTTTCCTGTTTTGTTATTTTAGCCAATCTGAGAGGAGAGATGTGGTATCTAAGAGTTGTTTTGATTTGCATTTCTCTAATCAGTAGTGATCCAGAGCATTTTTTCATATGCCTATAGATAGCTTTAATTTCTTCCTCTGAAAACTGCCTGTTCATATCCTTTGGCCATTTCTCAATTGGGGAATGGCTTGTATTCCTATATATTTGGCTCAGTTCCCTGCATAGCCTCGTATTTGATGAACCCGAACCTGCCAGCTACTGGGGCAAGTTGATAAAAATTGTTTGGAAAACTGGAAAGCAGTCTGGCAGAAACTGGGTATAAACCAATATCTCACAGCAGATACCACGACAAGTTCCAAATGAGCACATGGTTTGGCCACAAAGGATGACATCATAACTGAATTGGAAGAACACTGAAAATATTACCTATGACATACAGATAGACAGACGGACAGACAGATAGAGAGCTGGGGAAGAGTTTGTGACCAAACAAGAGATAGAAAGGTTCACTATAGGTGAAATGGAAATTTTCAATTATATAAAATTTAAAAATTTTTGAATAAATAAAATCAATTCACCTAAAATGATAAGAGATACAGGAATTTGAGGGGGGAAATCCTTGTAAAAAGTTTCCCTGAGAAGGTTTTTATTTCTAAGATACCTATGGAAATGAAGCAAATATGAAAAAATCCAAACTATCTATAATCATATTTTTAAATGTTCTAAATCACTAATAATTAGAGAAATCTATATTAAAACAACTCTGAAGTATTACTTCATACCAACCAGATTCGCTAATCTGACAAAAAAGAAAATTGACAAATGCTAGAAGGGGTGTGGGAAAATAGGTAAATGAATGCATTAATAATGGAATTGTAAACTAGTCCAGCCACTTTGAGCAAATTCAAACTATGCTTAAAAAGTTATTAAACTGTACATAACCTTTGACCCAGCAATATACCTATAAGGTCTATTTATCAAAGAGATAAACAGAAAGAGGAAAATGACTTATATGTTCAAAACATTTATTGCAGATATTTTTGTGGTGGCAAAGAATTGGAAACTTGTGGAGATGCTCACCAATCAGGGAATAGTTTAACAAGTTATGCTACATCTCTTCCCTTGAGGTTCATGTTATTCATATCTACTACTGAATCAAAATGCTGCTGTCTGTTGTCTACAAATCCCCAGGTCACTCTTTTTCTTCCTCAATGAGTTCTATACCTGGTTTAAAAATTTTCCCGCCCAAATTCCTGGCCTCATATTAGGGGACTTCAACACTGCTAATGCATGCATTTGTTTTGCTTGACTATACATATTTATAACAGGTTTGTTTTTCTTGCTTTCTCTTAGTGGATGGGGTAGTAAGAGGTGGGACGAATTTGGAATTACAAATAAAATAAAATTGAATTTAAAAATATCTATGTGTTCTACATTTATATTCATGAACTCTGAAATCTCTTTGAATGATCATAATCTATTGTCATTCCATTTCTCCCTCTGACTTCCAACCTTATTCTTGGGTGCTTAATAAATGCGAGTTAGCTGACTAAAAGCCAATAATTAACAGAAAAGTTAACCCAATATATAGGTTCAATAAAAATACAAAATATATTCATAATACAAAAGACTTATTTCTCAGTCCCACCAATACCAAAAGAATTATAACACTATATAGTGAAAAGAACGTAGGATTCACAATGAGAGGATATAGGGTCAAAATATCAGGTGGGCTGCTGTGTGACCTTAGCCAAATCATTTGACTTCTTCGGGCCTCAATTTCCTCATCGATAGCACAAGAGGGTTGGACTAGGTGCCCTCCAAAGTCCTTTCTAATTCTTAATATAACATCTCATGCACATCTACATATTTTTAGCGACATACCAATCAAATTAACAAGATAGTTTATATAATTAGACAAATGTTTTAAAAATTCATATGGTGGAACAAAGTCATATACATCCAGGAAATAAATGATAATAGAAGGACTTATAAGAATTTTAGCAGCAAAATATTTCAGATTATATTTCAAAGCAGGAATTATCAAGGATCAAACTAATTTTAAAATCTGTAAAATAGAAGGAAGAGCCGGACTAGATCAGAGATTCTTAACTTCAAATTCATCAATTTGTGTTTTAATTAATATTTCCATATCTGTAATATAATATAATTGCTTTCCTTTGTAATTCTATGGTTTTATTTCATGCATTTCAACACATTGTTCTGAGAAGAGACCAAGTCAGTATCACCTAGCATTTATTGAATACCTACTATGTGCCGGGCACTATGATAAGCTCTGGGCATACCAAAAAAGGTAAAAATACTCTCCGCTCTCAAGGAGTTCAGGGTCTAATGGGGAAGTCAACATGCAAATAACTCTGTGAAACAAAATATATACAAGGTACATCGGGAATCACCTCAGTTGTTATTTCGTTGTTTTTCTGTCGTATCCATGGCATATTCATAACTCCATTTGGGGTTTTCCTGAGTTGCCATTTCCTTCTCCAGCTCATTTTACAGATGAAAAAATGAAAGCAAACAGGGTTAAGTGACTTGCCCAGGGTCACACAGCTAGTAAGTATCTGAGGCCAGATTTAAACTCAAGTCCTCCTGCCTCCAGGTCCAGATCTCTATCCACTGAGCCCATTGGTCCTCTTTGAGAATGAAAGACATACAACAATCTGTGAGGAATAGTAGCAGCCCCTCTGGGGACCCAAATGGCCAGTTTGAGTTGGACAATGCTGATCTTTCCTCCTCCCCTTCTTCCCCCTCCTCCCCTTTCTCTCCTTCCTACTCTTCCTCTTCATCCTCCACCTCCTCCTTCTTTTTCCTCCTTCTTCTTCTTCCTCCTTTTTCTTCCTCCCTCTATCCCTGTCCACATGGGGAGTCATACCCTTACAGGTGGGCGCTCTGTCCAAAGGAATATAATTTTTGATCGCTTATACTTTACAAGATATCTTGAGATTGGGGGCTAGATTTTTTTTCTCTTCCCTATTTCTTTATTCTATCCTTTTTTTTTTTTCAAAAATCTGAGGCAATTAGCTCTTTGGTCTTGTATAGTTTCATTTATTATTTCTTGAAATATAACTCTGGAAAAGCAAGCTTTGAAAAAGCCCGTTGTGATTCAAATGGAGCTACTGGACTATGTCTTTAAACCCAAATCACTCTGGCTTTCACTGATTAGTCAATAATAGGTCCCAGACCAAGCCTCACTTGCTCATTGTTTGGGTTGTGATGGCTCAAAGTGAGTGCAAATAGCAATTTTTTTTTCTCCTGGCCAGAAACTCTGAGGGTCTTCCCCTGCCAGACTGATTCTTTTGGGAAGGCAAAGTAGGACATTTTTTGTCTCAATTCTTACCTAGCCTTTAATAACTGAATGAACATTGCCTCAGACAAACTGAGACCTGAGAAAGTCCTTAACTTAAAAAGGCTGTCCCCACTGCATCCTAGAGTCTAGGACCTAGACTATCACTAGTCCTCTTAACTTACCGGTATGTCTTGCCACTGGATTCCCATGACTCTAGAGGAGAGGGAGACCGATGACTCTGCACATCTCTACCTCATTTAAATCCAATTCACTTGCAAGTCAAGACATCACCCTCCTGATGTCATTGGTCCTCTTCAGAAGGAAGAACAAACGACAATAACGATCTCTCCATTGAGCCACTTAGCTGCCATAATCTTTTCAGAGGGAAGGCATTAAAATTAAGAGCGACTGGGAGCTGTAACTTAAAGGAAGCCAATGTCCATAGGCTTTATCAGACTACCAAATGGCACAGAAAGATTAAGAGCTCCTGGGCTAGACAATCTCATTGGTCCCTTCTCATTACAGTGATCTATGAAGCCATCAAATAAATGCATTTCTTAAACCCTTAAAGTTCAGCCTCCTCCCACCATCACAATTTAGTAGACTTCCTTAAGAATGTTTTGGTTTACATACCACCAACACAAGACTAACCTAGTGACAAATCCTTCTAAACTTTGCTAGATTGAGCCTTGGACAAAGACAAATACTTTAGCAAGCTACATCCATGCTCAAAGCCTTTCCAGGTTAATGGGACCAGACAGAGCTTGTGTTCTTTGCACATAGCTTTGACAACCCAAGATCACCTGTCAATCGTGACAAGGCATCTCATGGATGGACTTTACAGGATTTTAAAGTCCTCCTTTACAGAGGAGGATTTTACAGGATTTTAAAATAAATTAAATTAATGTTAATGATAATTAATAAAAAGCCACTTTTGTTGCGAAGAAAACAATTGAGACCCAGTTAAACAATATTTCCATTTTCCCAATATGCTGTGTCAACAAATGTCATTCCTAAACTTTTAGAAAAAATAGTAATAGCTAATAAATATAGATAGATACATAGATACAAATAGACAGACAGATAGATTTATAGATATATGTGTGATATCTGTAGAGTTTTCTTCTCAGAAAGCTGCTGTGGCAGATTGGCACACTATCCATTGCTTATCCCATAGTTCTTTTATCCTTTTTAAAATCATACTTAGTAAAATCTAACTATATTATGAGAGCCTAATAAGAGTGGTAGCAAATTTAATTAAAAACCAATTTTGCTTATTTTTTTAAATATTATTTGTTATAAGAGATGGCTCTCTGGGAAGGAAAAGGAAAGGTGATACTGGCCAAAAATCTGATAATGCTAAAAAGGACCAATATAAATATATTTCAAATAAATAACAGCTTAGATTTCTATACATCTCTATTGATATGGTACACATATTATCATGTGATTTTCTTAACATGATACAATTTTTATTCTAATTTTATAAATGAAAAAACTAATGCTCAAAGAGGTTAAATAATTTACCTAAGGTCACACAGCTACTATGTGGGAGAGCCAGCACTTCTGACTTCAAGTCGAAGGCCCCTTTGGCTACACCATGTTGCCTCCCTAGGAAACAGAATTTAGATGTTCATGAGTGGTGAGAATAAGAGACTTCATGGGGCTGCTAACAAGGCCCACGGGTGCCACTGTTGCTGGGAAAGCTGGGAAGATGTTGGCCACACAAGTTTCCTTAATCAGCACCTGCAGGGCCGGCACTCGTAGTTAACAGAGCCCAGGGTCAGCACATTAGACTCCCAATGTTCCATCTGAAACTACAAGCTATTGTTGAAAGGCATTGCATTGTTAATAAACAGCAGAACAATTATCTGGATACTGCCAGAACCTGAGTTTTCAGGTTGTTAGTCCAAAACCACCCGATGCCTTAGAAGGAAAATTGGGGACTGTTGTTTGGCGTATTCACATTTAAAATGAAATTTACAAAGTAGTCGTACCTTTGATGTGCAAAATACTCTTGTATGAATTCTGTGAAAGGAAAAAGGGATTCCCAATAAAAGACTATGCATTAATTTCTTTCATCTTCATTATTTATTTTCCTAAACTGCTAAAGCTGGGCTTTATTTATTGCAACTCATCCATACATAATTCTCTGTAGTTTCTAAAACTGCATCTAACATTTTCACCCCAACTTTATAAATTGCATTGATTTATTTCTGTCTCTTCGGCCTAAAACCATTTATTACAGCAACAAAACATCCTCCCATTCTGGTGATCAAGGAACAAAGTCGTCCCGTTTACTGTGCAGTGAGAATTGACAGATGGCCAAATGGGGTGATAGATTTGATTTTAATGTGTCTTAAGAGAGTAAATGAACCAAAGGCAATCTTCATCTCATGTGAAAAGTTGGATTTTTGTGTGGCTTGTCTGCAACAGTGAGCTGCAATTCTCACAGTACTTCATTGATTTTCCACTCAACCATGACCATTCAGATGGCAAAAAGCAGGGTCAAAGAATTTTTTAAAGGGTTGGTTGTTTTTCTTTCTACCCCCTGTTTGTCTATAAAAGTACAGACAGAATTGAGGAGACACACTTGGACAACTAGCGACTGGTTTTCTGCCACAAAGTCCTTAAGGATTTCGCAGGTTATGAATTTTTAATTTTACATAAAATAAAGTGGTTTTGTCAAGTGAATCATTTACATCATAAAGACTGCGAGAATAGAAGTTTTTCACACCTCCCCACCTGTGATTTTAGCATATATCATGAATGACAAAGCACTTTGCATTACTTGAGCTAAACCTTGCCTGAAAGGAGACAGACTCCAGCAGCAGGACATGAAATAGGACTTGGAATGGTGCAATAAATCCAAACTGTGGTAGGATGGCCTGGTCTTCCCACTCTAGGCCTTGGTCCCCAACTTCATTTTAAATACAAAGTGTCATTAAAAGACAAAGATCAGTTCCTTAATTCACTGTGTAGCCTTGTGCAAACAGTCATGTGCTATGGAAACTGAGAACTGATCAGGATTTGGGTGATGACAGAGTGTGGGGTAACTGTTTAAAAAACATTGAGTGCAACATTAAGGAAGACATGTAGTTCAGATGGCTTTAGAACTTGAGTTCTGTAATGATGCAAATATTAGTCACAGGAAATTGATACAAGCTGTGAGTGTATTGCTTTGTGTTATTTTAATGCAGTCATGCAGATTTAGTGCCTATCTGGATGGCTCCGGGTCACATAATTTCATTGTGAGGATTATGCCAAATTGTTGGGTTTGTCCTCTTTCAAATCTTAGCATGGTATAACAAACCTCCTACTTGGAGAACATTTGGTAGCAATACTCATCAAATCAGCCATTCTAGCAGGGATGATAGGCCTAATTCTTCTAAACTCTGGGCACCTGTGTGCCCCATCAAATATTATGCTGAAGTCCTATTAAAGGAAAATCCTCAGGGATCCAAACCCTTCCATTGGCACATTTGACTGACATGGTAATGACGTTGATATGGGGGAAGACCATGCTTCATCTGCTATGCCCACATTTGAGGATTCATTCAGGTGTATTGCCACATGGTGGGAAAGAGTAAATGAAAGTTCCTGCATGACATCACATGAAAAGCTTTGTGTGCTCATTTAAAAGTGAACACTGAGTGCCCATGAGTGGAAAAACAAAATGTGACAAGATAATAGGAACACCTAGGAAATGAAAATGGTTTTAGCCAGACTAAAGGCCTGAGGCCTTCTCTATGCTTCTCTAAGCCCTCTCTCCATGCTTCTCTAGGGCAATCTCAGAAAGCTATTACTCTAAATGGCCCTTTTCATCCCCTAATTACCATAACTTTTCTTAGAGACCAATCATACTCTTGGAGTGGAAGAGTGGAATGATAGCCCCAGGTACCAAACTAAAGTAAGACCCTAAGTTACATGTTAAAGAGGTATAAAGGAAAGCCAATCACCTTTTCCACAACTGATAGGCTTGTGGGCCTTAGGGAACAGAGGAGGGATCTGGCTAAATAGATTTCCTCTTCATTGTACTGCATTGTCCTACTCCCCCACAACTATCTGGCACCTTGATTTAAGAACGTAAAAAGTATAGGATGGGAGAAATGAGAAGAGATCTGAAAGTATTCTTTGCCCCTATAAATTTAATTAGAGGGAATATGGTATAATAGATAGGAAAAAGAACTGCATTCAAATTGTACCACTGACACTCTGTAACCTTGGGCAAGTAACTTAACTTATCTGACCCTCAGTTTCTTCATCCATAAAAACGAAAGTGTTGGTCTATCTAGATGGCCTCTGAGGTCCCTTCTAGCTCTAAATCTTTGACCATGTTTCAGCACACAACTGATTGGACTTAACACAAGAATGAAGGAAGAGAAATAAAATTCAAACAACGTTTGAGGAGAGGGAGCATAGCATAAAATGTCTGATTTATTTTAAATGTTTCCTCTTGGTTTTCTAAAAACACAGCCTTTAGCAAACATTACTTTATCAAGTTCAACCCATTGTTGTACTTTTTGTCCAAAGGAGTGTTCCCTGTGCATTAAAGACACATCAAAAGCAGTATTTTGAATAGTAAAGTTCTCAATAGACGCTGTGCTTTCAAGGAAAGAAAAGGAAGGGAAAAACCACAGAATCGCCTTAAATATAGATTTTTAACTTCTAGTGAGATGCCCTACAGGTCCCTACAATTCTGACACTGTCAGAAACCATGAATACATTCCTTTTCATGAGTTTTGCTATATTGACTTTGGGAATCCTTCTCCCAGCCACCAGGTGGCCAGAGCATGAGTGAAGGAGATGGCTGAGCCCCAGGCAAAATTATGAAATATGCCAAGTTTGTCTTTCAAGCCTTCCAATTCCCTTTCTCTGTTCATTCCTCTCAAATAACTCTCTCTAGTGAACTCTGCCTTATCATCCAATAGATAAGGCAGGAGGAATTTATTGTGAACAAAGAGGAATGGTGGCTAGGGCTAGGATGAGGCATCTGTGAAACCTGTGGAATTTCTGAAAATTGTCACCTCTCTGTCCATTATTCTCCACTGGAATATCTGATACCATGGTATGCAAGACATGTAACTTGACTTATCTCAGTTCTAAGACAGAGGCATCACAGACATCAACATTTTGTGGCATTTGTAATACATACATTTGCAAAAAGTGATTTTTAATACCCCTTATTGCAGCCTCCCTGCGTATCACACTTAGACAGATGCCTTTTCTGCCTACCTCTAGAACCAGCCCAGATCCAGAGCACCCATTGCCTAAATCTGTGAGTCTCCAAGGTTACCCCAGCAGTCTATTCAGGATCCACAGATCAAAGCAGCTGCATATTAAAACAATTACCACATACAGTAATTCTCTCATCTGTTAATGTTTATTAATAGATGGTGTAGAATGCTTTAGAAATGCAAAATATTTTAATTAGCATTATTATTGGTATGAAAATTAGTAAAGTTTGTCTTTTTATTGTCCTGGGGGCCAATTAAAACTGAGAATGTAACAGTTCACTAGTCAAGAAGATTAATATTACCATATACAAATTTACAGTTCTGCCTCATGAAATGGGGAACTTGAGTTTCTAATCTGTACTTGCCCCTCTTTTTCCTTCTACTATCTCTGATGGTGCAGAACATGTTAGGCCACATCCTTCCTCCTGTGTGTAGGGTGAAGGAGCTCAATCACTATGGGCCTTCTGGTGTACAAAGGGGAATGCATTTCCTTGGGTATTCTGGGCTATGTTTTCATTTATCTAGTCACCCAAATTAAGAAGGGTGAGTCACTTCTAATCATCTACTCTACCCCCACCTCAATCTCAGCTGCAGACCAAGAAAGAAATGTTATTGGCATGGATGGCAGCACTATATACAAAACTGCCACCACTGTTTTCTCAGCAATTCTACCCAATCATCCTTCCCACCCATTTGGAGCAACCAGGGCTAGAACCTACAGTACACCCATGACTACAATAATTAAGATTAACTCTGTGGTCAGGGACAAAACCCAAATTCACACTCCCTACTCAAGTCTTTCCTGGTTATCTCAGTCCACAGTGATCACTCCCTCTTCTGAATTCCTAGAGTAATTATTGTCTATATCACTCTTCAATATGGAATTCATGTGACCTTATATTAGGCAGCTAGATGGCTGAGTAAACAGAGCACTGGGCCTGGAGTCAGGAAAACCTGAGTTCAATTCCAGCCTCAGACATTACTCATGACTAGCTCTATGACCCTGGGTAAGTCACTTTACCTCTATTTGTTTTAATCCCCTAGAGAAAAAAAAAGACAAATCAGTCCAGTAACTTTGCCAAGAAAACCCCATAGACAGTATTAGCATACTATGGTCCACAAGTTCATGATGTGGACACAACTGAACAATAATGACCTTGTATTGTTAAATTCTTTTTTTCATTTCCATTCAAGTAAACATATATTAAATACTGTGAAAGAAGAGATCTTTTCTCTGAAGGAGCTTACATTTTAAATTTTATCTTCTTGGAACAATATAAACCATTTGAGGACAAAGACTACATCTTTTTGCTCTTTGTACCCTCAACAGGAGGTAACTAGGTGGCTCAGAAGGAGGCAGGAAGTTTGCTCGGTGGATAGAGTGCTGGGCCTGAAGTCATAAAGATCTGAGTTCAAATTTAGCCTCAGACTAGCCATGTGACCCTGGACAAATCACTTGAACTCTGTTTGCCTTGAACCACTGAAGATGGAAATGGCAAATCACTTCAGTATCTTTGCCAAGAAAACCTCATGGATAGTACTGGTGTGCTATGGTCCAGAAGGTCACAAAGTGGCAGACAGAAGGGAGCAACAAACCTCCAAAGTCCTTGTTTTAATGCCTTGCCCACTGCAACAATGTTTGTTGATTGAATGATTTACTATATATGTAATTTATTCTAATCGCTTTCTTCAAACCAGTTTGTTATAGATACAGTCTTTGAAGGGACATTTGTTGTTGTTGTTGTTATGGGAGGGGGATGAATAGGGACTTCCAAGACTTTTTTTTTAAACAGCCTATCCTCAGCTTTTTAAAAATCCTAATTCTTTTACTGTTCCCAGATTTTTATCCTCCACAAAATGGATATGTATGATTTTATCTATATCATTGTTCTCCAAATTTCTTTTAGTATTCCATGAGTTAAAATGAATATACTACCTCGGTATGTATATATTCACTTATTTATCAATTATATGCATGTACTACTTTACTAATAAAACTTATACCAATCATAGTGCATTATAAAATAAACCAAAAAAAATTAAGAAGATTGAGGTAAATGTTAAAAAATATTTGTTAAAAGGGTCAATAGGAAGCTACTGGGGTTTACTGAGTGGGGAGGGACATGGCCAGACCATGTGCTCAAGCCACCTTTAAACTGCTGGTAAGAGCCAATTGTCAAATTTTAAGACTGAGCAGTTTTACAGCAAAAACTGGCAATTACTGCATCTCAGTGTATTGTGTTGTTGATTTCTAGACTTAAGAAAGTGTCAATAATGCAGATTAAACTTAAAAGTGTATATATGTTTTTCCTCGAGTCAGTTGTTAAACCTTCACTAGCACACTCCTCTCTATAAATATTACTTGAGCTCAGCAACAGTTTAGTAAAAAGCTCAGGAAATTAAATCATCACCAGACTGAAGATCTGTTGGCTGTAGGCTAATAATAATTACTACCGTTTATATTGCATTTTAAGGTTTGTAAAGTGCCTTATATCCATTATCTTGTTTGAGTCTCATAAGTTCCCTAGGTCAGACCAGCTCCTAAGGAAAACTGATTTAGCAGCTATATGAAGGATGGATTAGAAAGGGGAGAGAGATGAGGCAAGGAGGCCAGTAAGGAGGCTACCGGAAAAGTCCAGATCGAAGGTTATGAAAGGCCAGGATAGGCTGGTGGCTGCATGAGTAAAAAGAGAGAGATAAATATAAAACACATAGAGGTGGAAAGACAACTCATTAGATATGTCGATGAAAAGAGTGAGGGGTAGAAGATGACATAGAAGCTGTAGATCCATATGACTAGAAGGATGTTGGTGTCCTTGACAGTAATAAAGAAGTTTAGGAAAACTATGGATTTGGGAAGAAAGCAAATGTAATAAGCTCTGTGTTGCTGATCAAAATTCATCCATCCCTTCTTATTCTGCCACACTCAAAATGCAAAGAGAGTAGCCAGAGTTCTCATACAAGGTGGGAAAATGGGGAATGCAGTGTCGATCGCAATGGTACCTCTGAAACTGCTGCTGTGGGTGCCCAAGTAGAAATTAGGTTATAACTTCCCCTGAAGGGTCAACACCCATAGAAAGTTTCTGAAATGGAAGGAAAGGCATAGTGGAATAGTGTTAGAGGAATTATAGTTGTGTTAGAGACACAATCCCTATGATTGGCTGTCACCAGAAGGGTGGGGTTCAACACATCTTTCCACAAACAAATAAGCACAATCACATCATATTCTTTACATCTTTCAATTAATTTTCCAGTAGCTAAGTGTGGTCCATTGTTGATTATAATTTTGGACAGCCTACTTATTATCTGTTTCTGTCCTCTTCGAGGATGTACATGATGTATGACTCAAGCTCAATGGTTATTGATGTTCTCACAAATTACCTTTTTTTGATATTAATAAGGTCCAAGATTTTTTTCCACACCTTTGGTGTCTTTTACTTCAGATGCCTTATATACAGCAGCACCTTGGACCAATTTGGCTGCTTTTCATATCTTTCATTTCTTTGGTCCCATTTCCACCTATTCCTATAAACACAACTGGGTCTATGATGTTAGAGCCCAACTGCTATGGTTTCACTTTCTTTGATGGAGAAAAGAGTTTTTGTGATCTTTGTAAATCTTTTCCATTTTTCTTCAGTTTGTAGTCCTTCTTCCAATTTTTCCCTTGAATTTTCTGGGGATGATTTTGGTTAGTTGGATATCTTGCCATGCTTTCTTTAGACTGGTTTTAGCCTCCAATGCTTCTCTCTGCTTAATGAGATGATACTGTTCATAATCATCCATCATGCTTCTTCATAATATTTTACAAATGAGTTTACATTTTAACCCAGTGTTGCCTTTGGCAGTCATCTCTCTCCATTTGTCAAGTAAGTCAAATGTTTGCTGACTAAGGTGCTTTCTAGATTCGGGGGGTTTCTTTGTGGCATTGATTTACATTGGTTAAACTTCTGGATAAAATTATTACATGAGCAACATGTAATTTCTATTGTCCATCTACCACTTTTATTTTTAATCACATATTTACATAATCTAAGTACTACATAGCTGTTTCTAATTATTACACTTTCTTCTTGCTTTTTTTTGCTAATTCTGGTGAATCAGTGGAATAACTACATAGAGAGCCGACTAGAGGATAATTCCCACATCAATAACAAGTCTTTTCCTATTGGTTAATATATAATCTTTTTTGTCCTTTGTGGTGTTTTGGTGCTCTTTATGTCCAGTGCCACCAGACCTTTTCTGGAAGAAAGTATTCATGATTTAGAAGTATGAGGTTTCTGTGTAATATGCAAAGTGTTGTCCTCTTTCATTCATTCTTCTTGAACTATGCTTTTCCAAATATTTGTATCTAGGGTCATCTTTTCCCACCTTTTCACTGAAGTCACCAAGTATCAAAATATATGTTAATTAAATCTGCAGTGTCTTATTTCTTCACAGATTTTCTCTACCACTTCATTCTCAGCAACCAATGGCACAAAAGATGTAATTATTTTCATGATAGTCTTTTTTGCAAATACATATCATTAGTACCTATAAAATACAATGACCAAATGTACCATGAAATTGTGTTTCTTGTTGCCTTTGGGTGTAGCATAAAACACACTCTGAAAATTTATTTCTTTGCCTTTGTAAAGGATACCTTTGAGCTCTCTTCTGGTTTCATTTAGAATAAGAATGTGAAGATTGATATGATTCAGAGCCTCCAACAATATGTGGTTGGTCAGTGGACAAGAATCTTACATTTTTGAGTACCAATGGCGAAATGAAAGCTAGTTCATGGCCTGAAAATAGTGCAGTTCTTAGCACCCTCTCCACCCTCTCCTGTCACTCTTCCCCTGTCACTGAGGAAGTAGAAAGGGGCCCACAAGCTTGAGGGTAATTTTTTTTAACTTTTCTTTATTTCATGGGTTGCTGAAGCCAAAAATATTCATCACCAAGAGGTAATGCACCTCTCCATATTTAGTGAGGTTGATCCTCACAAAACAGATCCAATCTGTTGCTGTGGCCATACTCACACAAAAGGAAAAGAGACAAATCTGGCATGATCTGCTCTTGGTGAAGCCATACTGATTCTCTTAATCACTGCTTCCCTTTCTAGATGCTTACCAATGAATTACTTTAATGATTCTTTCTAGAATTTTCTCAGGAATTGAAGGCAAGTTCATTCACCCATAGTTCAGAGATTTTTTTTAGATTTCTTTTTTGAAAATTCTCTAGGTCCATAACCTCCCCTTGTTCTAACAGTACAGTTGAGGCAATTAACTGGGTGTAATTTAGGAATTTAGTACAATTTAGAAAGAGGGAAACTACTATATGTCAAGTATTGTGAGGAGTGCTTTACGAATATTATCTTATTTAACCCTCACAACAATCCTGTGAGGTAGGTGCTACTGTCACTTCATTTTACAATCCAGGTACATGAAGCAGGCAAAGGTTAAATGACTTGTTCAGGGTCACACAGATAGTAAATATCTGAAACTGGATTTGAACTCTGGGCTTCCTGACTTGAGGCTCATGGCTCTATCTACCACCTAACTGCCTTTAGATACTAAAAAAAAGAGTTCCTTAATGATTGTAGAAACTTAAACATTTTTTCTGAATTATGTCTATGCTGTCCAGAGTGGAACTAGAAAGCCTAGCATGTTTGAATAATTTGGATGGTGGTATAACTCATAGTGAGAGAAAAATCAATGATGCCAATTTACTTATGCAAGGAAATGCCAGTCAAAGCCAGAGTCTTTGACACAGGAAGAAGTCATATAAACAAAGAAACTAGAGTGAGCAATTTAACCAAGGAAAGAAGGGCAAACCAAAGTCTTTGAAGTAGTTGAGAGGTCAAAACAGGGAGTATATGTCAAAGACAAAGCAACCAAAGGAGTAGAAAATGACAAAACTCACATTAATATGATACTTCATAGTTTTCAAAAGGCCTTCACCACAAGAAACCTCAAGAGAGAGGTAATGGAAATGTTATGATCCTTATTTTTTAGATAGGTACACTGAAGCTCAGAAAGTACATACCCAAAGTCACTAGTGAGGGACAGAGTTGGTAGATGAATTCAGGTCTTCTTACATGTCCAGTGTTCTTTTCACTCCTGTGAAAATCAAAAAGAAAATTCTAAATACTTGGCAGAGCCTAAGTTTTCCTGGGAAAGTTAGGATAATAATATTAGGAATGACAAGGCAAAAAACTGTAAACTACATATAGTATGGTAAAATCTGGTTGTGGCAGTTAACCAACACTTTGTT
Organism: Trichosurus vulpecula; assembly: GCF_011100635.1. Taxonomy (NCBI): domain Eukaryota; kingdom Metazoa; phylum Chordata; class Mammalia; order Diprotodontia; family Phalangeridae; genus Trichosurus; species Trichosurus vulpecula. Next base: position 274,107,856 of record NC_050573.1, on the reverse strand, counting down.
GTTGGGGTTTTTTTTTTACCTTTATATCATTGGAAATGTCTTTTTAAGTGAGAAAAAAGTTTATGTTCCCGGAACTGCTGCCATCTCAATAAGGCACATCTATGTTGTTGCTGTTGCTGCTGCTGCTGCTGCTGCTAACTACTAGAGAAAACTCTAATAACACCTTTTTCTCCTAGGATTTCTCCTTGGGGTATGAGAGGTATGACTAGTGAAACTCATGCACTACATCTATGGCATGTAAAATAGTAATGGGTGACCACAAATTGAATTTCTTTAAGCATCAATTGATAATTTATATTTGGCTGACCACTTTATTTCCAGTACCATGGGAAGCAACAAGGATTGTGCTAAATCTAGTGTAAGGAGTTTGGTATTCTCTGGAAATTTTGCTCTCAGAGGTTGTGCTGCCTGGTTGATAAGCCAGACTGAAGGTAAATTTTACTTTACTTATTATAGATTTTTTATTACCATTCTGGATTTCTTGGTCTCTTGGTAGGATCTCTGATGATAAAATGCCCTTATAGCTCATACTACAAAAAAGGACACCTTGGCAAAATATTTGGACACATTTAGATTAGAAAATATGGGTTTGTACTACCTCCACCTCCATATTGCATGAATTTATCAAGGTCCATTGCGAGAAGAAAACAGTTATGGTTGGCAATTAACCTGAATCTTGATATTTGATATACTACTGGATAAATTCTAGCATAGTTTTAGTTAGCTTTCTACATGGATCTATTTATCTTGAGTAGCTTCACTCACTGACTCTAAGAACTTGTCAAGAAAGATTAGTGGATTTCTTGAGAAGTCCTAGGCTGAGACTTAGAAGAAAATGTTCTATTACAAGACCTGCCCTTGTCACAGCTAATGAATTTACTAATTGGTATTCTCTTCTCATAGACAATTTATCAAAAATATGTTAGAGTTCTTATACAAAATTGTTCGAAATGACCCATTGGGAGAAGCTAGTCTCCACTAGATATGACATTGACCAAAATGTTTAACATTCTTCCAGTCGGAAGACAACAAGAATCATTTTGGCTCAGTTGACTGACCAGAAAAATTCTACTGGGCTCATTATGCTGACTAAATGGACTTGGCTTGTCTCCACTTGGCCTCAGAGCTACCTTTTTCTGCTCTTGGGGATATGATCATACCCTAGAGAAGATAATTCTCAGTTGCCAACTGATCATTTTTGCTAATTAGATAGGCCAAGCGTTGCTAGAGGGTAGTCATATGTGATTGCTGGACAGTCCTCTCCTGAAGCAAGATAGGTGAGGTCCTTACCAATGGCTCTATTCTCTCATACTCTCCTGAAAATGCAAGGATAGAGGTATTTATCAGACAAAACATGGGAATTTAGGCAAGAATGTCCTTTAAAAAATAATGATATCATATAAATGAAATATTTTATTTCTTTACCTAACCAATCATTGGTAGTTATATTTATTTAGTTTTTATGTATTTCTATTTTGTAAGGTATTTGAGATATAAGGACTTGCACCTGGAAAAAAGTACAGTATTGGTAACCTATCTGAAGCAGGAAAGATAAAAGCCAGAGTCCAAAAAGTAATCAATGTCAATAGACAAACCAAAACAGAAAAACTTAACCAAAGAGAGATCAAATTGGTGCATGCTTTATCAAGGAGCATATAGTATATGTAATTTAACCAAAGGGGTAGATAAAAAGGCAGATTTCCATAGTCTAGGCAGGATCTGAACTCAATGTGGAGAGTTAAATAAACAGAACAAAGAATGAGGACCAGAGTTCATAAATTGCACCATCAGATAGGTACTTAAATTCTATCTTTTACTGTTAAAGATTACTATTACACTAGAGAAGATTCATTAGCCATTTTGATATATGAAAGATGCAATGTCAATAAATTCAGTATTTTGTATGATTATTTTTAATCTTTAAAAAATAGATTGATTTTAATCATACATTATCTTAATTTTTTTAAATATACCCAGTGATCCCTATTCTATACTCTGGTGTTACTGTCACTCACCACTCTGAAAGCTGGCTTGTTCTGTTTCTGGTTCTATGCTCCTCCTACGTGCTGGCTGCATATCCTGGGAAACTTGGGTCACTTCTCCTCTTATGGGATACAATCCTTGGAATTACAGTTTTTTCTCAGAGATGGTGGTTTCTCAATGTACAAATTCTTCTCAGACAAAATCCATTATAAGATGTATATCTTTTACTATACATATATACTCCTTCCAGCATAAAAATGTCCTTTACTATTACCTATTCTTTTTTCCCTTCCAGGACAAGCCCCCTCTCTTTTACTTCTACCATCCTGATCCCTCCACCTTTAATTTTAGCCTTTTCTCCCATATCCCTCATTCATTAGGTGATTAAAGATATTGCCACCTCTTCTCTGTTCTCCTGTGGATTGTGGTAGGGAGTGTCTCCAGCTCCCCTCTGTCTCTAACCTCTCCTTTTTCCATTCATGCCACATTCTACTCCAGTGTCCCTGCAAGAAAAGATTGCACTTTTCCAGGCCTGTGGAATTTGTCCAGTGATTTAGTTTGTCCTGTTTTCCATCTTCTGGTTCTTGAAGTTCTCATAAAACACTTAGGTCTTTAGAACATTTTCTCTTTTGATGATCCTTCTTTTTATATAATTAAATTTTTTTAAAAAATAATGTCTTATAAATATGAGATATTTTATTTCTTTACCTAACCAATCATTGGTAATTATACTTATTTACTTTTTATGTATTTGTATTTTGTAAGGTACTTGAAAATCTAATAATCTTCCATACCCACTTTGTTTTGTTGTTGTTGTTTAGATGGTGGTGGTAGAGTTGGTGGTTTTTCAGGAAATCCTCAGGTGCCATTCTTTTGTTGAAACTTTCTTTTTTTCCATTGATAACTAGGCCCAACTTTGCAATATATGTTATTTTGAGTTACTTTGCTTTTTGAGGAGATTACACCATTGTCATTTTCTGTTTCTTGTAACTGTGAAATAATCCTGACTTATTTGAATTGCTATTCCTCCATTTGTGGAGGTCTTTTCTATGGATACTTGCAAAATTTCTTTGTCTGACATTGAAATTATGGACTTAATCCACTACATGCCATAGAGTTTCAATTTTTCCCCCTAGCAACAATTTGTGGATTCAAATAATCTCTGCTTTGTCTGTATTCAAGAGTTCTAAAAAGTTTTCTTACATTGTTTCCTATAGTATATTAGTCAAGATTTTTTGAACATTCACATTTTTTCCATGAAATTTATTTTCCTTAAGTTACTTTTGCACATCCTATGCAAAGGTCAGTTTCTTTGGCTTGTGTATAATTCATGCATTAATTTAAAATTGCTACTTTTTATTTCCCTTCAGCCTTTTTCCCCTCTATATTTTTGGGTTCTAAAGCTGATATTCTGTCCATCAGAGTATCTATTTCTTTGTATATGTTCCATACCATATTTTCCACATTATATATTCTTTTTAAAAATTAATTCCACATTGAAATATCTGTTTTCCAAAGCTAAATATGTACCTAATGTCTTCTCTTAAAATTTTCAATTCTAATTTAAACAATTCTCAAATTTCTTGTGATTGTTTCAAGAGCTTTTGGAACTCTATAGGATTTTATCTTTAATTGGGGGATTTGGTGCATTTTCCTTCATAGCAGGCTACTTGTTCAATTTATTCTGGCCTCCCTGAGATTTTATTCATTCTTCCTCCAGTCTTTATGAGCTTTTTTATTGTTTTATATTCTTGAGAACCAGCCTTCCTCTTATATTCCAGTCTTTCCCCTCTTTTACTGCTTTATTCATTCCCACCAGGTTGGGAATCCTCAGCCTTCTCTCATCAGGAGATGTAAAGATACAACCAAGGACTCCACCCAGAGTAAACTCTAGAAGGTAAGGACTGGCTCCAGCTGATTTTCCTGCCATTTTCCCCTCAGTTATGAAAACTCATTCCTTTCTGGCACTGTGTTCCTCTTCGTCACTTGGGCTCCTTGCATCTTCCACTACTCCCCATCCAGTTGGTCTTCCTTTTCATTCTCATGACTGCATAAAATTAGTGTCTACCACGATGTTATGGGTGAGAGAAGCTGAGCCTACCTTATTGCTATTAAAGGGCTGAAAAGGGAATCCACTGCCACACCCTAAAGTATAAGCACGAAAGATCATTTGTGCTACCTATACCTCATATGGAATGGGTATAGTGGTGAAGATAATGAGACCTCAAGTATTTGTTATTTCATGTTACTGCATGAGGTTTTTACCTTGCGTTGTTTTTCTACCTTCTTAACTTGCATATTCAGCTTTAGTGACTCTAAATATAGCACATATTTTTGTTTTCTGAAGTGTAAGGATGGAGAGATTTGAATAAAATAACTCTTCCCCACCTTGCCAAACACATGACTGTGTGATTGTTATTTTTAAAGTGAGGTATTTAAGGTGAATTAAAGACTTTAAACAATTATATAGATAGCATGAGTCCCAAATTCCGTGCTTCATTGTCTCATAGTATTATTAAGGAGACCCTGAAGTCTCAAAAGAGAATCCAGAACATGCAGTGGCAGATAGGTCCCAACAAGCTAAAAGGCCTACAGATATGGGCATAGCAACAAATTATGCCCATTATCCAGGACCATCTAACCTAGATACATAGGGGCTCATCTCCAGAATGAACAATATATGGTGAATTATTTTAGCCATGGGGACCTATGAAGGAGATAAAAATGCAATGTGCCACCTATCCTTCCATTTTGGCAATGATTGTGGCAGGGTGAGAGAAAAAAATATAGATTCTTTAAGGAATCATATTTTTTAAAGTTCTATAATCCAATTCATTATTTTAGATAGCCAAAATTTTCTCCTACAAATCCAAAAAACACTCACACATTACAATGTTAAATTTCTGACAAAGAAGAGAAGAAATCATACTAGCTCTTTGAACTTCAGTTATCAAGTCACAGTGTTAGGTGCTGGGGATACTTCAAAATGATATAGACTCTGCTCTCGAAGAACTTATAATCTAATAGGGGAGAAAGAGAGCTATGCATATAATTATTTTATAAGGGAAACTGACAAAATGACTCAAGGAAAGGTCCAAGACATCTTTGAAATTACTTTCCAAACCCTTTCAGTGCTCACTGCAACCTCTGATATAATATACTCTTGTAAGACTATTGTATCCTCAGAAAAGAGGTTAAGAAAGCATTTTAATTTTTAAGGGATTTCCTACTATTTATTTTAGCTTTGTAAAAGAACAATGTACCTTGACTACTAACAAGCAGCCTTTATTTATTTTTATTTTGTTTATTTTATTTTTAATTTATGGGTAGACTTTAAGTGGGCAATCCATTCTAGAAGGATCTTTTACTTACAACAGCCCTATAAAATAGGTAGAATAGTGCTATCTTTTTTTAGAAATAAGGAAACTAAGGTCCTGAGAAATAAAAGGCCTTTGCCAATGTCACATGGCTGGCAACTGACAAGAGTCAGACTTGGAACCTAGGTTTTCTGACACCAAGGCCAATGCTCTATCCACTCTGCCCCTGTAGTAATGGTGTATGCCCTCCCAGAGCACCTTTGTATCAGAATCCTAGTATACTTCACAAGCATTTTTTAACTATCTCTTAAAATTTTACATAAAATGACTATTTAAAAATATTATTTTAAACTGAAAACTGATGGATGGAGAAGTTAAAAGACTTGGTCACTGAGGTAATAGGTTACAAATAGAAGCCCACAAACCTTACACCATCACCTCCTCCAGTCTTACTTTAACCAACAGTGTACTTCCTCCCCATCAAAAAACAAACCTTTAATAGCATTCTTACAATTCATAAAAAGGTCTATTTTATTAGCAGTGTACTAAAATAGAAAGGACAGTAAATTTGGAATTGGAAGGCCTTGTTTAAAATCCCAAATCTAAGTCTATATGTCCCTAAGCAAGTTTCAGTCTCTAGGGATCATTTTCTTTTTCTACAAATTGAAAGATTTGTGAAGGGTTACAAATGGTTAAGTAAATAATGTAATAAAAGTTTAAATTAGATAGAAATTCGCAAGGGCTCAGATTTAATAAATTTAAGTATAAGGACTGGAAAAATTTAAGTTGCTTCAGTCAGGTATTTTTAGATGGTGTTATGTTCCAGATATTTTGAGATGTCTTCTCTTCATCTATATAGTTAGAATATATGATATTGCTGTGGGGAACTCCCTGCATGGTTGGAGATCGTCCTTTCTAATAGTCTTAGAGAGTTGTCTGGACCACTTAAAGATTGAGGGACTTATCCATGGTCACAAAATTTGTATGTGGCAAAGACAGTTTCTGAACCCAGATCTTCCTAACTACAAGGCCAGCCCAGTATCAAATATGCCACACTGACTCTTACCATGAGTTATGTAGATAACTTAATAGTAACAGGGGCTATAGTTGTGGCTCACTGAATTATTAGTTCTACCTTTACCATCTTCTTAGGATCTAAAATTCATTTCTGGTCCAATTAGCAAACTTCTAGTTCAGTCTCCCCAATGGTCTTTTGTTTATGTGAACAAAATGCAGGAAGAGGAAGAGATACTGAAGAGACTTGCCCACTTAGCCTCCTGGTTGCTCCCTGGACAGTTCCAAAGAATGTGCCACAGTAAAAGTAGACTATAATAAATAGGTCTTTGGCTAGCCTTGGAAAAGTAGATAGGTTTTATGATTCTTATGAAAGCCCTAAATACAACTTAACCTTAAGTATACACATAAACATAGTAGAATGAAAAATATGGGGGCTCTGAAGTCCTATATTCCAAGTTCAACATTGCCTCTGGTACCTGCTATCTGCATTACCTTAGCAAAGTCACTTAACTTTGAAGGGTCTCAATTTAATTGCCTGTAAAATCAGAGACCCTTCTAATACCAGATGTTAATCCTATGAAAAGAGCAGCCTTTTGAACCTTTGTTTCTTGAAAGTCTAAAATCATTACAAGTCATCTTAAAATTGCTCAGTCACACTGGGACAGCCTTAAAAAAATCAGGAAAAAAATTGATCTAACATCTCAAACTATATACTAAGATAAGCTCAAAATAGATACATGATTTAGACATAAAGGATGATATCATAAGTAAATTAGGGGAACATGGAATATCTTGCCTGTAAGATTTATGAATAAGAGAAGAATTTATGGCAAAAAAAGAGATAGAGAGCATTATAGGAAGTAAAATAGAAATTTTTATTACATTAAAAAGTTTTTAGTACAAACAAAACCAATGCAGCTAAGATTAGAATGAAAGCAAAAAACTGGGGGTAATTTTTTACAGCAAGTTTCTCTGATAAAGTCTTCATTTCTCAAATATATAGAGAACAGTGCCAAGTTTATAAGAATATAAGTCATTCTCCAATTGATAAATGGTTAAAGGATAAGAAGAAGCATTTTTCAGATAAAGAAATCAAAGCTATCTACAGTCATATGAAAAAATTCTCTAAACCACAATTGATTAGAAAAATACAAATTAAAACAACTGTGAAGCACCACCTCACACCTATAAAATTGGCTAATATGATAGAAAGGGAAAATGACAAATGTTGGAAGGGTTATGGGAAAATTGGTACACAATGCATTGCTGGTAAAGTTGTGAACTGATTCAACCATTCTAGAGAGCAATTTGGAGCTATGCCCAAAGGACTATCAAACTGTGAATACCCTTTGACTCAGCACTACCACTACTAGGCCAGTATCCTAAAGAGGTCAAAAAACAGAAAAGAACATATTTATACAAAAATACTTATAGCAGCTCTTTTAGTGGTGGCAAAGAATTGGAGATTGAGGGGATGCCCATTAATTGGAGAATTGCTGAACAAATTGTGGTATATGATTGTGATGAAATAATATTGTGCTAAAGGAAATGATGAGGAAGATGTTTTTAGGAAAGCCTAGAAACACTTACACAAACTGATGCAAAGTGAAGTGAGCAGAACCAGGAGAACATTGTACATAGAAACAACAATTTTAGAAGATGATCAACTGTGAATGACTTAGTTATTCTCAGCAATATAATGATCCAAGACAATCCTAAAGGACTTATGATGAAAAATGCTATCCAATTCCAGAGAAAGAACTGATAGAGTCTGAATCAAATTGTATTTTGATCAAATCAGATCAAAGCATATTTTTTTTTACTTTCTTTTTCTTTCTTTTTTGGAGGGGGTGATATATTTTCTTTTACAACATGGATAATACGAAAATATGTTTTGCATGACCGCACATGTATAATCTATATCAAATTGCTTGCCTTCTCAAGGGACAGAATTTAGAACTCAAAATTTTTAAAAAAAAAGAATGTTAAAAATTGTTTTTACATGTAACTGGAAAAAATAAAATAAAAAATGGTCTAGAGAAAACATCTCCACAAAAAACCATAAACATTGGCATATTTTGTTGACTAATGATAAATTCCATCAAGATCAAGATGCTAAGCTACTCTGTCTTGCTTTTTCATGTGTTTTCTTTTTAAGAAGAAAAGATTAATTAACTATGACTGATTTCAGCTTAAAAAAATAAAACATTGCCTGGTTGCCTGGGGCTCTTGGCAAGACCCAATTAGCAATTCAATGTAATTGGTTAGAAAAATGGCACAGAGATGTTCAGTTTAGCTAATCCCCTGTCACCAGAGCTCCCCTTGCTAAACACACCTAGAAAGGATATATAGGTCTAGATCTCCAGAGAATATGGCCATGAAGGCATTTGCTTGCTGAGCTGCTTCTAGCATTTTGGGTATTAGCTTTGTTTTATTGTAAAGAACTACATGCCACAGCCCAAACAAAGGCTGTGTCACACTCTTGTGTGCATTTTGTTTATGGGATGAAGTTTGTCAGCCTCTTCATACATTAGCAGAAAGCCCCACCCACACTTTACCAGGATCTTCCATTCTATTCTTTGGGTAACAAAAAAAGGCTAGGGCCTTTACTCAACATAATTTACTATAGAAAACCCGTAATTCAAATTGGTGATTAATGAATTGGGAGACATACTATAAAAGCATCCTGGAAGCCTCACATTGCCTAGTATAACTATTACTCAAGATGTAACACTGAGTGACACTTTAAATGCCACTAACCTACAGTGTAGTTCTGAAGTACTTGCTAGATCTGAGGTTCTAATAGTCACATATATTGATAGAAGGACTGGTGTCACCTAGAGATGTCCAGAAAGTCCATTTTGATCCAAAAATCTTGGTAGTATGTTAAGACTCTGAGTTAAGCATAGAGTCCTAACCACAGCTTCATTCTAATCATTAAGGTATGTCCTATGGACATGGCATCTTGTATTCAAGAACTCTCTGGAAGGAAAAATATGTTGCCTTACAAAATTCCCAAGAGCTCACCAGTCTAATTCTTATGAGAAAGACCTTCAGTGTAGTGTGCTGAGAAGCAAAATTTCCAAAAGCTAGAATTATGAGTCATAACACTAATATTCCATTCCTCCAAGCCCCTCATTCTCATTTGGAGCATTGATCTGACACTATTGTATTTGCAAAGGGCTAGAAAGTTTTGCAGTGTTATTTTATTATAGCATTTACTTGTAAGGTTAAATTCCTCTAAGTGAGATTTGAAATATAAATCATGTGAGTGGTATCATCAAATGTACATAAAAATTTCCATTATTTGATAATATATCTATAGATAGATGATAGATATATGCATATATATACATATGTATATGTATGTATACATTGATGCATATATACATATGAATGTATACAGGTATCTATGCAACATTAGACAAGTCACTTCAACTCTGTGAGCCTCAGTTTCCTCATTTATAAAGAGAGAGAGTGTGGGAGAAAATGGTATAGTTGAGTCCTGGTATTAGAGTTTGGAAAAATAGTCTCATCTCTAATAAAAATGGCTCTGTGACCTAGGACAAACTACTTATTCTTTCAATGCCCCTAGAAAACCGTCTAAGACTATAAATTGAATAGAAGTTGTCAATCCATGTTGATAATGCAAGTTTCTTCACCAAGAGCTCCATACACCAATGAAATTACAAGTCTAGGCAAAATAATAATAGGGACTAGACCTGTGATTTCAATTGCTATAGGAATTCCCACATGAGAAAACTCCCTGTACTGATATAGGTCAACACCTTCTCTGAAACTTATACTGTAAGAAAATGGCTGTAGGGCATTGAGAAATTACAGTACATGCCCAGGGACACATATCCAGAATGTGTCAGAGGCAGTTCTTGAACCCAGGTTCTATTGATTCTAAGACCTTCTCTCTATGCTCTCAGTCAAGCTGCCTCTCAGTAGTAATACTAATAGTGATTAATAAAAATAATTAACAATAAATATGATAATAAAAATACTTTTGCCACTTACTTCTCTGATTTGTTGTGAAGAACAGCTCTAGTAGTCCCATCTCTTAAAGTGCTCTTTAAATAAGGTATTATTGCCAGTATTATTATGCCTATTGCTCACATTTTCTACTCTCCTTAGTCATCAGTCTTCAAAAATCTTGATTATCATTAACATAAAGAACTTTAATTATGCCTACCACTGTTTATTGAAACAGAATTTACATTAAACTTCCAGGATCAAATTAAGTATCTAGTAATTTAGTTGTTGCAAATATTGATTAAATGGGCATGGTGAAGAAAAAAAATGACTAATGGACATACAGGTTAGTATTCAGTTTTTGTAACACTGTAATGAATATCAGTAAAGCAACAGATGAAATTTCTCATAACAATATTTTTGTTTGGTCTGGACATGTGATTTTTTCAGCAACTCCAACTCTCAAAACAGATGAGCAATTTATAGTCTTACACTTTCCTGGGCACCCAAGAGTCACACAGATAATTAGAGGCAAAATTGGGATTCAAACCACAGTCATCTGATTCCAAATCCACCATTCTTTCAATCATAGAATGCTGCTTTATGTGCCAAAAGTGGCAAAGACAGAATTTGAACCCAGGTCTTCCTAATCCTGAGGCTGGCTGTTTACCATGCCATGCAGCTAGTGTGTATTTCTCTAAATAATACCTGCCCAATAGTTGGTGCATTTAGCATGTTTACTCAAGCCTAGCCATTGCTGATAGATTTTTAATTATTCCTCTGTTGTCTAGATGAGTAATAATTTTCTAATTCAACTGTGTTTTTCTGCCCAATGCCTTTTAATTTTCATCTACTTAAAGAATTAAATGAGAAAGTGGTAAGAAAATATTGGGAAAATTCTCTAGGATTTGAACCAATGGCATCTGAAAAATGACTTCTGGTGGACTATGATGATTCACTGCCATCGACCTAGAGATACTCCAGGCTATTGTCAGAGAGGTAGAGTTAACCAAACGAGGGCTGGAAGGAGAATGAGGATTTGAATGGAATGCTGAAGGCTCCCTTCAAAGAGAGAAGGAAAGAAAATGAGGAAAGGAAAGAGGAGAGAGGGCAGGAGGGGCAAGGGAGGAGGTAAAGGAGAAGGGAGAGAGCAAAGGGAAGAGAAAAGGGAGACAGAGAGCTTCAGCTCATCTCCCAAACAGTCATGTGACACTCTAGTCCCAAAAGAATGCCAGAACTGTTATATTAAAAGGGAATTGGCTACTAACCAAGGATGCTTTCGAGGGAGGTTGTTACACGTGCAAAAAGCAGGCTCCCTTTTTATCCCTAGACAAGTTAACCAATTAGTTCATATTAATAAGTTAGTCCAATAGCCATAGGAATGAGCGGGCAGATAAGTATGCCCAGTTCCATGGCTGAATTAGAGCTTTCCTTTGATGTTTTGGTGGGTGCTGTTCAGGTAACCACAGGTGGTGATAACATTAGAGCATTCAGCAGCACTGCCAGAACACTAAATTCTTCCTAACTCCCTCAACTATGTGTGGACTTCCATTAGTATACCATTCTTGAGACTGCTCTGAGTAGATGACAATATGGTTGAGCCTATTAACCTATTAAACATAGTGAAATAATGAAATAATCTAGAGAAATATGTGCTCTTGTTAGAAACATTTATTCATTTACAAAATTATGCTTGCATAGAAGCACTTCTTGCAATGATAACATCTGTTAATTTCATATTTTTATGAAGTCTTATCCAGTACTTCTTATTACACAATTTTTTTGGTTAATCAAAGGAACATGAAATGATAATGTATTTTCCTTCATTTAGGCTTAAAATTGAGAGGGAAATATTTTGCAAAATGCCTTTGGGGTTCAATAATTTGAGAAACTTGCCAAACTCAAGAATTTCTGCATTAAAATTTAACCAAGGTTTCTGAGGGTGAGTTTCCTAAAGTCTTAAATAATGTAGTTCAGTGCATTGTAATCATCCTTTGCTTTACCTTTTTTAAAAAAAGAGTCAGTGTATAACTGCAGGCCAGCAAAAGTCTCTCTGTAATAGGGATTTTTTTTAATTTGAAGAAATTCTATCACTTTGGAAAACTGACAGGAGCAAGACAAGAAACTAGTGAGGACTAATGATACTCGGTAGGCCATCCTTCAACTTTTTAATTTTTCTCCCCTGACTTTCCTCCCAAATTTCTACCCTTCCCTACTACTATGAATATCTCCCTTCCCAGATGTTCTCCAGAAGGGGTTGATTGTTATTGCTTTATGTTTTTGATTTGTTTTGTCTTCAGGAAGGTCTGGAGCTTCTCAAAGGAAAAGCGTAGTTAGAATGCAAAATGGAGATAGAGACATAAGATCATTTCTTGAGTTCTCTTTCTCCTAAGTAACTCACCGACACTTCTGGAAGCCTTGATGGATTATACTTCATCTAATTGTGTGTCCAAATTTAGTCAATACATTTACATACATAATTTGCAATGATTTATTTGAAAGCAGTCTGTTCTCCCTGGGATTTCTCCCTCAGAGTAAGCCTCAGAAATAACTTACGGTCAAATAACCACAGAATTGATCTTAAGGACATTAGCTCAACCACAGAACAAACCTTCAGAGCAATAAAATTAAGGATTTATATCCTAACCATCCCCTATATGTCCTTTACATCTAAATAACATATGTACCTCACAAGCACAAGTAGAGCTCCCTGGAAATTCTTCCATAAATTGCATCCCTCAAGCAAATAAAAAATTAACGATACAATGAATTTAATTTGTCATCTTCTTTTAGAAGGTCTTAAGTGATACCATCTCTCAACCTCCAACCCAGCTTTCTTACCAGGATGCAGAGGAAAAAAACGCCTCCCTCTGTAACCAGCTCAGATTTTCCACTCAGTAGAATATCTGCATGTAAAAATGATAGAATTGCTTTACTTATGGCCACTGAAACTGTTGACCCAGGATGGAAATGGAGTAAGGGATTTCTCTCCTCTTGCTAGACAGGGACCTTGGAAGCTGGATAGGAAGGTGAGTCTCTGGGATCTCAGTGGGCACCTAAGAAAGGAGAGTGAAACTAATGAACTACATAATCTATTTTGGTGCATAATTGAGATTTTCAACTGCAATTTATCATGAAATTGTGTTTCCCAATTTAGTTAATCATTTGCATATGTAATTTTCAAAATTTATTTTTAAATTCTATATCTATAATGCTTTATTCACTATGTCCTAAAAATGAAATATTGAGGTATGGGCTGAATTTAGTTCTTTTTTTCTTATTCCTTTGGATAGTTCTTGATCCTCAGCAACAATTTTAACATTTGCTGCTCACAAACGTCCCCTTGAATGAATGAATGAATGAATGAATGAATGTAAAGCACTTATTGCATGGCTACTATGTTCCAGATACTGTGCTAAGCACTAAGTATACAACTACAAGAGAAAGCCCTTGCCCTTAAGGAACTTACATTTAAATTGAAAGAAATATCATAGGGAGAGTAACAGCAAAGAAGATCATAGTTGTGGTCTGAGAAGTCAAGGGAGTGGTGAGTGGAGTCATCAAGTGGTAGATTAATATCTCCTTTTCCAAAAGCAATGGTAGTTCTGATTTGGTTGTATTTCCTAAAGCAAGAGATGTAAAGGGAGGGGAACAGATATGGAGCACACACTTAAGCATCAGGGCAAATAGTAAGAAGATAGATGAGAATGGATAAGTGGGTAGGATTTAGAACATGGTCTAGGAAAAAGATATAATGGGCTAGCTGAGTTTTTGCTCATTTACCAATCAATACAGGTTATGCTTAGAATACGTATTCTAAAATCAAATGGATTAAGAGCCAAGATGGTGGCATAGCTGTAACAGGAAGTAGAGCATATCTCCACATCACAACTCCTCCACAAATATCTAGAAAACACACCAGACTAAATGGTTATCAGGAAACCTAAGGGGGGGCGGGAATCCCTGAGTCATTTTTATAGCTTAGGTTGGCATAAAGAGAAAGAAAAAGAGATCTACGGACACTTTGGATGGGGTATTACCAGGAGCACATTGCACAGAGAGTGCTAGTACAGCAAATGGAAAAGGACCTAACCAGGTAACAGAGCAAAAAGAGATCCCAGACCCACACAAAAGGAGCCTAGCCTTGTGCAAGATATAGGAACAAGTGCTAATTGGTAGCTCTGTGGCTTGCTATCCAATTCTAGGTCACATATCCCCTGGGGAGGGGACCTATATCTATGGGTAACCTATAGGGTTAGGTGTGGCTATAGGTCCTAGTCTGACTGCTGAGCAAGGAGAAAGTTCAGAAGAAAGCAGTGTCTATTAGCTCTAAAACCAGAAGCAGAGTTGGGTCTCCATTCCAGCTCCCAGCCCAGCATAAAAGTTACACAGAAATAATCAGGGCAAGAATCCTAAACCAAAGGAGAGCCTGCAGTTCTGTCATACTGAATCTACAGAGCTTTCCAGCTGACTGGTAGAATCTGATCCCAGCATCAGTCCACTGGAACTCCAATCATAAGTACGTTGTGCATACCTGAACCCAGATCAGTAATGTGCAAAGTTCAAGTCAGGGGAGCAGTGATCAGACCGCTCTACTAGCACTGAAAACTTGCAGGTGCCTAGCCTGAGCTATCCCTTAAGCCCTGGAATAACACAACACTCAAATAGCACGGTCTGTTCCCAAAGGCAAATTGCAACCTCCCACAGCCTGTGCCCATTTATATTTCATTATGCTTCCTTATACTTCCCCTAGTATCTGAGGTTTCAACAAAGTGAGTAATTTCTTTACCAATGCACATCATAGCCCTTATTAGGTGGTTTCATAAGTTGCTATTCCAACCCTCTCAAAAATCAGATGCTTGTCAGCTATCTGTTGAGGAATCTCTCTAAACTTAGTTACATGGCAAGGCAGGGTATTCTAGTAAGGAAACAACTGCGCTAGTCAGGAGACCCTTGAATTTAAATCCTAACTCCAAAACTTAACCTAGTAAACTTATTCTTTCTGAACCATAGTATTTTTATCTGTAAGATGTGATATTAATAAATCTTTTGCTATCTTTCACAAGATTGTCATAAGAAAAGCTCTTTGTAAATCTTAAAACAGAAAAGTTATTTTAACTATTTATTATTGCTGTTGTTGCTGATAGGTCAGCATTCTATTACTCCATACCACATATAGGTTAAGCTTGTGCTTTTCCTAAAAACCAAGGAAACTGTCTCCAAGTCTTGATTGGTATGGGGAACTAAGGTAAAGACATCTAACTGTTGACAAGCTTCCTGGTGGCCTCGGGCCCTATTGATGTGGCTTCCTGGTTACCTAAAGGTATAAAAATACCTGCTTATGTGGAGTCCAGATAGACTTGCCCTTCAGACTTGGCAGATGTGCTCTAGGCAGAGCCAGTTACCATATTCTTCCCTGGTGAGCAGATCCTTCTGATGACAAGAGATGTCACTCATCTGAGCAAAATGCTGCTGTATCCTGTTTTGAGTGTCCTTTCTATTTTATGGCTAAATTAACTTCTTTGAGTTAACTGTTGACCTAAAAGTGTCTCATTTCATTCCAATATGATACCTCAACTACCACAGAACACTTATGAGTCAGGCCTAGCCCACTACATCACTAACATCATAACAATAATTATAATTGTTATCATTATTATCCTTCCCTAGCCTGCTTCAGACTTGATCCAACCTGTATAAAGCTACTGACATAGCTTTCAGATCATCTTCATGTCATAAGACATCACTGAAAGGTCTTTTATTTACTTAAAAAATGTAAAAGTCAAGCTGGCTATTGCTGTCACATGAACCAAACGAGAGTTGTTTAAAATTTTAACCCTTCAGTTAATTTTGCTACTATCAGATAGGTGCTATGCTCAGTCAATTTAGAAAGTGAAAAAAATAGATTTAGCATCAATAAAGTTAAGTAGACCTTCTGTTCCAGAATGTCTTCTGCGCAATTGCAAAACATTTGCTTATTTGAATTGTTGAAAAATACAGCTGTCGTACATTGTAGGTAGTTCAAATGGGGACAGTGGATGAAAGGGATGGTCACTGATGTTAATAGCCCAAGGGCGGGTAAGCAACACTACAAAAATATTCCCATTAAGTTTTGAAATAAGACTGTTTGGCAAATGTCATTGTTCTTTTGATCTTCAAAAATAATTGCCTTTCATTTTCAGTAGTTATGTAAGTAGTCAGTCAGGAAAAGACAAGTTTTGTCTAAACACAACACATCACTTGAATGGACTAAGTTTTTCAAAGTTCAACTGGATTTTTCCTCTCTCTCTCCTTCGTTTAAATGCTATTTAGACAAAGATAGAGTATTTCTAATAAAAAGCATTCTAACATCATGATATCTTATGTAATAGCTCACAGGTATACAGCCCTTAAAGGTTTTCAAAATGCTTCACAAATATTATTTTATTTTATCCTCATGATAACCCTGGGATGTAGGTGCTATTATCTGCATTTTACAGATAAAGAAACTGAGAGAGAGGTTGTGACTTTTGGGGGTCATACAGTTAGCAAGGGACTAAGCCTGGATTTAAATTTATCTTCCTGATTCCAGGTCTAGAACTCTATCCATCTAGCACTGCTCCAACTATTTTGTTTGTTTATTTGTTTGTTTGTTTGTTTTTCTCCTGGCTCTACTTTTGACTTTCTGTACTTTGCCACCATAGCATCTGTCCTACCCAGAAACTTCCCTCAGTACTTGTCATCTTCTCACCCTGGAAGATTCCTTCATCATGTCAGCCGCATTCTCTCTAATTACTGAGTTCTTCGTGGTTGCTCCAATTTAGGAAGGGTCCTTGGCCAGCCTACCTTCATTGTTTTTCTGACTTCATTTCTGACTTTTCAAGATTTCAACACCATGTCCTGTGTGACTACCTTTCCTTCCCACCTATCCCCCCACCCTTTCAGGTCTATTATATGTGTTGTTTTTCCCCATTAGAATGTAAGCTCATTGAGGGCAAGGAATAGCTCTACTTTTGTTTGTGTTTGTAGTTTGTATCTCCAGTGCTTATTGAAGTGCCTAACATGAGTCCTTAACAAATGTTTATTGCCTTGCTTCCTTGCCTTATATTAAAAGATTTTAAAGTGTGCATTATTTTATAACGTATGTATCAGTATCATACCCTACTAATCATAGAATCTTAGAATTAGAAGAGACATCAGAGGTCATCTCAGTCAGAACCTACATAAAAATAATTAATCTCTTCCACCATATCCCTGTCAAATTGTTATCCAGTCTATACTTGAATCACTCCATTATTTGAACACTCATTTCTAAACTCAATAGATCATCCCATTTTTTTGGTATCCCTAATTGTTTGGCAAATCTTCCTTAAGTTAGATGAAAATCCATCTTCCTACAGCTCCAAGCTATTGGTGTTACATCTTCTTCTGGGACCTAACAAAGCAAATAAAATTCCACTTATATGTGACAAAGTCAGCATGTCCCTCCCCAGGGTCAGTAGGAAGAAGATAAAAGAATATTTTTACAATTTAAATACTCCTAGTTTCTTCAGCCAATTCTGATTAGGTATGAAATCATGTTACCTCCATATATCAATCAATATCCTTTGGCTCTGTCCACTCTAGTTTGTCAAATCCTTTATAAAATGTGATGTTCAGAACTGGATGCATTATTCTAGATGTAATCTGGAAAATGAAGAATATTGTCAAACTAGTCCCCAATTCATACTATTTTCAGATTGGCGAGGCCTGCATAAAGCAAGTGTAAGCTCTACTTAATTTTTTTAGATGTTTGCAGCTCTTCATGAAAAATGCCAGTGGCACAAGATATAATTAGGAAGAGTGCTTAGCATTGACTAAATAAATATGGGGGAAAAATCTGTACTGGAGATGACACAATTTCAAAGACAATCAAATTAATTGATCACAGAACCAAAAGACCAAGTGAAAACAAGAGGACAAGCAGGTACCAGAAGTGGAGATCTCCAAATTGGGGGCAATAGAGACTAAAACCTCAAGTAAGATATCTTTAAGGACAATGTAAGGAAAAGTATTTCAAGGGAGTCAAGGTAAGTGGGTAAGAGGGACTTTCTTTGACCAAAACAGTGAGTAGGGCAATATGATAGAACAAGACTACCTTTTTTGATATCCACACCCAATAATTTAGGGCTGGAGAAACAGATTCTAGATGGTTCAGGTGAAGCAATCTAGATAGCCAAATTAATAGAGAACTAGAATGAATTGAGATGAGGAAAGAAGCAGCAAGAAAATAGGGAATGCACAGTATATCTAGTACCTTTAGTTGGAACTTACAAGCAGGGTTAAATGATAAGAATCTGTGAATTGTGAAACCATAACTAAATATGTCAGTTATAGAGTCTTCTTTTCACTTCTTCCATAGTTATTTGCAGCAAATTTGCTTTTAAAACAGAAAAGAGTGGCATGCTGTTGTGGAATAGATGAAGGAAGGAGGGAAGGAAGACATTCTTCAACAATTCCTATATGAATCATAGAAACATGGATTTAGAGCTGGAAGAAAACCCAAAGGACATCAATGCTCACCTGAATATATTAGAGATGAAGAAACTGAGGCATGAGACAATTAGGTGACTTTCCAAGGTGACACAGGTAGCATGTAACAGAAGCAAGATTTGAACCTAAGAACACTGCAATCCAGTATTCTTTCTACTGTGCCACTTAGAAAATACCAAAAAGCTGGGGGAATGATTATAGTTGGACAGTGTCAAGGGTAGAAATATGACAAGAGTTAAGTGGTCCTCCCACACACATACACCCAGGCCTTATGCTATCACATTCTCGATGGGTCCACAGAGAGGAGAGAATCCAAAACCGGAAATAGCAGGCAAAAAAGGAGATAATCAAACTCACTATGAACATTTCCCTTAAATTCCTTCATGTAGGCTTAATATATGCAGATAAGGTCTCCCATCCTGGTCAATGTGAAGCCCTAGTGCTCCTGCTAGTGGCCTCAAAGATTCTCTCTGATATATCCAGTCATAAGAGAGGTAGATGGAATAGGTCTCTTTCATCCAATGCCAAGGAGAAGAGCTACCTTTTCCTAGGGGTGAAGGAAAAAGCTCTTGGCACAGAATGATTTCAAAGATAATAAAAAAGTGCTTATCTAAAATCTCTCCGTCAAAGCCTGGCATAATGTTTGTAATTCCTACTATTATATTTACACTTTTGACTTAAAATATTATTTGCAGGTATATTATCTGAGCTATAGAATATATTAGTACCAATTACTTTCTTGGGACGACTGTTCCCAAGCCAACAGTAAATTGTGTCTCCCATGCCTTTACCACTTTCCAATTTCATATCTCCTTCTATTGCTTGCTGACTTATAAGAGCGTCCAGCACTATGGGTCATCCAGGCCTATCATCTCCCTTTCCTTCAGTACTGTCAGGACAGTAAAATATAATGAAAAAGGTATCAGACTAGGGCTTATCCCAGGTTCACCACTTATTAGCTCAGTTAAGTTGAGTCTCAGTTTCTTCATCTGTGAACTAGATATCCCAATCCATCCTTACAAAAAAGAGTTAAATGTGAGAATTACATGAGAAAGTGCATCTGAAATAATTTTATAGAATAGAATCTGCTCTACAAAGTAGAAGTCAAAGAAAAGTAAGGTCTTTGTGAGATGAAGTAACATGCAGCACAATAACCTTGTGGGGGACACAGTCTTATAAAGTCTTCTAGAACCATCACACACTTGTAGAAAGCCATGGCCACTTGTTCTTATGTGCATCTCAGCCCCTATTTTCTAAAACTATGTTTAAATTGCTTTGGCCCTAAGGTGCCAGTGGGATGATGAGTGTCTTCCATGCTGAAATTGTAACAGTATTCCTAAACCAGTGACATGCCGACAGAGCATACTGAGAAACTGCTGATACATGAAAACTTCCCTATGATATTGGTGCAAGAACATTATCCCTGCCTAGTTATAGCTCACTTGAAATATTGCCTATGGCTGTAAGAGAGTAACATGTGTTTCTCTAACTGCAGCAGAGGTCCTGTCTATAGTCTACATAAAAGCCCGTGCATCAATGAGTAGTCTGTTCATTAAATTTAGAGATTTTCAAATCCTGCATCTCTTGGTGACTAGACAGACATCCTTTTCCACAAATGCAGCTTTTAAAAAAGAGTGTTTAATATTCACTCTGCTGAAAAAAACAGACATCTATATGTATTTTAAATTTTCTTTTTTATTGAAGTTTCAGGTCAAACAATAACCAGCATGCTCAGCATACAATTCATACCATGCCAAGATGAAACATATTTCTCAGTTACAGAGAAACACGTAGGATATTGTGAGCCATTATAAAAGTAACTCAGAAAAACCAATATTAGACATTTAATTGAGAGTTGTCTGGCTAAGAGAGGGAAAAGAAAAAAGGAATAAAGCTAATATTTTTCATTCTGTCCAAGTCTCTCCTCTTCTTCAGGAATATTCAACACTCTCTAGGATATTCAGTTCTTTCCATTCCATTTAGATCCATCCTCAAACAATGAAAGACTATATCCAGAAAGAACAAAATAACATTTTGTTATCATTTCTTATATTCAGCTTTTGGTGATTTGTAGCTGATAATTAAAAGGTTTGGGTCCTCAATAATCTATATGCCCCAGAGATGGACCAGTAGATGTGATCATATGTAGTTAGGCACAGGAGATTCTTATTTTATGTAAAGCAACTTACTTTACATAAAGACGAAAGGAATGGGAAGAGCACTAAGCTTCCTGCCAAGTTGGTTTCCACTGGCCCCACAGCAGACACAGATACCTGAGAAGAAGGACCCTTGTCAAACATGAAGGAGAGAAAACCACCCTCAACACCAACTTCCTTCAGCTCACCAGCTCTCCACTTAAGTGGGTTTTTGCCCAGTCTCAGCTAAAGATGATTTAGCTAAAGCCTGAATTCAACAAAGCTGCTACCTCTAAATATTTTCTGCAGTTTTGACAAAGAGCACAGAAAGGTATAAGAGCAAGGCTTAAAAAGTCATGGTCAAATATTATGTGAATACCTAGTGTCACAGGCGGTCACTCTCCATCTGTACTATACTCATTTTGCAATGATTGGATAGATCTGTTATTTCATCAGGGTGGGCAATCCCTATGTGGATGGAAATTTCAATCCCTACATACCTTGTCCTGCACAATTCTTGCTCTTGCTTTTCTAAAAATACTTCATAGAGATTTGTGGGCCTTCCTCTTGTTGTTCTTGTTGTTTTCACTATTTCTTGAATAATAATTCAGGTCTAGGGTAAACTGTTATCACTTGCTCTTTTTAAAAAAAAATCTTTTTTTTTACATTGTTGATTTTTTTTGTCTCATTTTTTAAAAACTTTTATTTCCAAATATGTTCCTATCAACTCCTCACCCAGAGAGCCATCCATTGTGAAACATGTGGAGTGGATTGAGTCAATCAATCAATCATGCCACTTAACCTTGATTCTTTTATCAAGTGAGAACACACATCTAGTGAACCAATCAATCAGAGGTTCAAAGTAGGTGTGAGCAAAACCTGGGCACCTCCATCAAATCAATCAGAGTCATCTCAACCAGATGTGACAGAAAGTATGTTCAGATTGGTTGAAGGATTTTGTCACCTGTAGGGCTTGCATAAAGCCTGCAAACGTGTTTAGAACAAAGGATTTAAGCATCAGGCAGCTTATAATAGCTAATATTTATATTGTACTAATCATGTGGCAGGCACTGTGATAAACACTTTACAATTATCATCTTATTTGATCCTCATAACAACCTGGGAGGTAGGTGCTATTATTATCCCCACTTTACAGATGAGGAAAGTGACACAAACAAAAATTAAGTGACTCATCTAGGGCATACAACTAGTATCTGAGGTAAGATTGGAACTCGAGACTTCCTGATGTCAGGCTTGATGCTATATTCACTGCCCCACCTTGTTTAGTGGTGGAAGCCCCTGGAAAAGCCTCTGAAAAGGAAACTTTTGTGGGGCATGAGAGCACTTCAGCTTCCCTTCAGCCCCTTCGCCAGAAGAGGACATTATGAACATCAGAGGGCCAAAGGATTTGGACTTTTTCATTGCTGGCCTAGCAAGGCTGAACCTTCTTTCCTTGTACTCTATATGTACTGGTGGGAAAGTGTTTTGGAGGGTATGTTTTGTACCAACTGTTCTTATGTGCTATCTTGATTAATATCCTACTTCTAAGAGTTAGATACTAGCTGACTAATTGATATCAACTTCAGTGAGGCTATAGTATTGAGCGAGCATTCCACAACTCATCAAGAATGCCCCTAGAACTATAAAGTGAGGGGAACTGTGGCCTTGCACTGGAGGCCTGACCTGCCAGTGCAAATGAGGAAGTAGTTCAAAGTCTACTATATATGCTAAACTTGTAATAAAGAATAATGAGAAATAGAAAGAAAAAAAGATACAATTCAGAAAAACTATATCAACTAAACCTAAGGGTATACATGCTATCCTACCTCCTTTTCCATTCATACACACCCTTAATGTCAGTGGTAATAAAATACTGCAACCTGCTTTAATACATTATGCATCTCTTTCTTTTGAGTATTCTGCAATTTCGATTCTTCTGAGATCGTGGTGTTCCATGACTCAGAGCCATACAGCGTAATATTAAATACCAGTATTTAAGAAGATGTGCTTTCATTCGTAATGATAACCCCTCAAAAATGAAAATGAAAATATGCACATCCCTTGACACATCCCATCCCCTACTTCAAGGAGGCCAAAGACAAAATTCCCACATCTACCAAATTAATCAGAGAATTACCTCTTTGGCAGTAAGGAACTGGAAACAAATGGAATATTTTTTGTGCCATAAAAAGTAAAAATGTGAAGAATTCAGAGAAACAAAGGAAGAACGAATGAACGAATGAGAAAACATTGATTAAGTGCTTACTCTATTCTAGGTACTGTACTATTAATAATAATAGTAGCTAACATTTGTATAGTACCTGCAGGGTGGTACAGTGGATAGAGCCCTGGACTTAGAATCAGGAAGACTCTTCATGAATTCAAACCTAGCCTCGGACATCTAGTAGCTGTGTGACCTTGGGCAAGTCACTTAACCCTGTTTGCCTCAGTTTCTCATCTGTAAATTGAGCTGGAGAACGAAATGGCAAACCACTCCAGTGTCTTTGCCAAGAAAATCCCAAATGGGGTCACAAAGAGTTGGACACAACTGAAAAAACAACAACAACAAAAAGTGCCAGACATTGTTTTAAGCACTTTGCGATTATTATTTCATTTGAGCCTCACAACAACCCTGAGAGGCAGGTGCTATTATTATCCCCAAGTGCTATAATTAGCCCCATTTCACAGATGAGGAAATGTGAGCCAGGGTCACAGAGTAAGTGTCTGAGGCCAGAAATGTACTCAGATCTCCCTGATTGAAAGCCCATTGCTCTATCCACAGCAGCTGTAACCGCATAAACTGAAAGGACAATATAAGTAAAACAGAACATCCTATATTTAGAATAATCAGCCTAGCTCAGAGTGGAGACACAATACCCCTTTTGTCATTGTAGATAAGGAGAACTATGGGTAAAATATGCTATCAGTCGCCATCAATGAACCAGTTTTAACGAACTGTATTTTTTATTTTTAATATTTGTGTAAGGAAATACTCTGGGTAGGAATTGGAACAGATATAAATAAAAGGCATCGATTACAAATAAAATTTTAAAAATTGAAGATGGATTTTACAGCAGGAAGAAGCTTGGATTGGGTAGTTTGTGCAGTCTATTAACTCTGTTAGACTATGTAGCTTGTTAAATATTATTCAGCCCTTTTTCTATCCAAATGTGATCCCAGTTTATTGTTGACCTGAAGTATTTGTCCACATTATACAAATTGATGGACTAATCAAATATGCTACCCATGTAACTTTGTCATAGTTCGGGCAATTTATGGTTTTCATCTATTATGTTTTTCTAGTGTGGATAGTTAGTCCAATGTCTTCTGTTATTGAAGAGGCCTTATAATATTCCAACGTTCAATACAATTAGCCTCAAAGCCATCTTTGATGAAATAGGAAAAAGGTGTGGATAGATTTCTACAGAAGACTTTCTATAGCAGGCTACATCTTCACAGTTATGCAATTAAGAGAATATTAGATCTCCTATATCTATTATTTAAGGATCACAAAATAGAAGGTTAGAACCTTTCCAACAAGATATCTCCCAGACACATACTAAAACCTCACTGTACTCCATGACTGAAGTTACTCAGGAAACAATTTTGTTCAATGATTTCCTAAGTATTAATATGAAGCGAAGTATGAAATGGGAAGGCACACTCCCCTAAGACTAGGATTGGCAAACTATGGCCCATGGGCCAAATATGGCCCATGAGCCAAGAAATATTTTTAAAATCATTCTTAGCTCATGGGGCTTAAAAAATAGGCAGTTGCTAGATTTGGTCTTTGCACCATAGTTTGCCAGTCCCTGGGCCTAAGGTGTTCATCTATGTCATGGAAGACATCTTCTGCAAAGTCACAGAACTATGGAAGTTAAGAGTTCAAGGGACCTCCTTAACCATCTAATCCCATTCATACTGGAAAGAGAGCCAAAGCAAAAAATATTTAACAAGTGGTCATCCAGCTTCTGCTTGAAGAACTCCCAAAGAAAGAGAACCCATTATTTTTTGAGGCAGATCGTCACAATTTGGGGGCCACTCTAATTGTTAGAAATATTTTGTTTGTTTCCTGACATCAAAACTTAATTTTCTTTTCTTGCAACTTGCCCTATTCCTCTCTTGTATGGGTGGGGGTTACAAATGGAACAAATCTAATTCTTCTTCCACATACCAGCCCTTAAAATACTTGAAAACAGCCGCAATCTTCTCCTTGTGTCTTCTCTCCTTCGGGCTAAATATGTCCAGTTCCTCATGACTAGAGCAATCCGTAAGGCCAATCATCAATTTGGATATACTATTTTGAATGAGTTCTAGCTTAACAATAACCTTTTTTTAAACTGGGGTGCCTAAAACTGAACCAAAAAAACTCCAAATGAAGACGAACAAGGGCAGAGCGTAGAGAGACTACAATCACTTCTGATTCCTAGGAAGCATCTCTTGATGCAGCCCAGAATCACATTCATTTTTTTGAGCTACTACAGCACACTATTGACTCATATGGATCCTGCAGTCTACTAAAACCTCTAGAACCTTTTCAGAAGAATGAAAGAATTTCCTGTTGAAAGAGTTCTATGAAGGTTCTTGTTCATAAATGAAAATATGCTGAATTACATCCATTTCAAATGCCAAGTATAGTACTCAAATAGAACTGTGCTAGGCCCCTAGGAAGAAGCCCTCACTTGGGAGAGGATGTTATCTTATTGAGAGACAGTAGTAGCAGTGGGCAGAGGATCATAAGTGGAGCTAGAATCTTGTGTAAGGTTTTTCCACTTACCAGCTATATAAACTTTTGTTTGATGATGGAGGATGCTCTTGCACCTTCCCAGTCAGCAATGGACTTGGGACTTGGGTTGTGTATTTGCTCCCATGCTTTTTTGCATGATAGTTTCAGCAATGTTGTCAGACTCCTTCAATGAGGACTAAAACAGCATCAAGGTCAGCTACCACACTGAAAGTAAATTATTTAACTTGAAAAGGCTACCAGCCAAGACTAAAGTAGAGAAAGAGTTGGTGCATGATTTTTTTGTTTGCAGTAGATTGTGCACTCAAGCAGCCTCTGAGGATGAGATGCAGCAAAGTATGAATCAATTCTCTGCTGCTTGTGATAATTTTAACCTAACAACACCAAGAAAACACAGGTTCTCCAGCCAGCACAGCACCATCCACACATGGTTTCAAGCAAATGGAGAAATGTTGAATGCTGTGAATGAGTTCCCTTATCTTGGCAGTATACTTTCCAGGGATGTACATATAGATGATAAGTTTGATGGATTCACTATCAGAGCTAGCTCAGTGTTTGGGAGACTCCAAGGGAAAGTGTGGGAGAGAAGAGGTATTAGATTACCAACAAACTGAAGGTCTACAGAGCTATTGTGCTAATCTCATTGTTACTTACCTGTGAAACCTGAATTGGAATTGATTGCATGATATAGGAGACATTTGCAAAGGACCACTCAGCATGGTGTGTCTTCATCAAAGAAGACACTAAGCTGTATGAGCAAAGCAGAATTTCAGTAGCTAAAAAGAAACATGAGATGCACCAATTTAGAGACTCTCCATTCCAAATGTCCATGTGGACTATGTGTGCCTGGTCTGTGCTAGAGCCTTCCAAGCTCATGTTGGTCTGATCAGTCACAGTCAAACAAACTATACCTTGACTCCAACATAGTGATGTCATTTTGGTCCTCTTTGAGAACAAAGTAAAACAACCAACCAACCAACCAAATTTTTGTAATGAGCTTTAGCCAGGCCCTGCTATAACTCTCACTAATCTCCATAGAATTAGAATGAAATGCCCCAATAGCAGTGGGCATATTAAGAATTTAACTATGTAGAAACAGGAAACAAAAACGAAGAGGGGAAAAATCTAAAAAACAGGTAGCAAAGGAGGGAGAGTGACCAGACATATAGACTAGCCTTTGACAATTGCCAGAGTGATATCCAGGCAAATGTGTATCCAGGATTTGTGGCTAAAAGTAGTCAGAGGAAAGTGGGGAGAGAATCTGGCCTCTGTGACCTGTTGATACCTTAACCCATTCTCCAAAGCTGCTTCTATAAAAACCCAGGACAAGCCACTATAAGAGACAGAGACAGACAGTTGACTACAACAGCTACTGGTTCCGACTTTTTTTTATCATGTATTCTTGATTCCTATGCCCTTGAATGATTCTCAGGAAAGGTATCATTGGCACTACTGTAAACTGAAAATGTTCATTCTTTGCCTGATCCTGAACCTTGGAAAAGTCCCTTATCACATGAAATCCTTAATTTCCTCATCCATAAAATGGACATGATAATACCGGCACTATATTCCCTGTGAAGTAGTTGAGTGGTTCAAATGGAATAATGTAATTTTCGCCCATAAAGTTCTACAGGAAGATAAACCATTATCACAATCATTTTCATTGTCTTTCTATTTCTAGTGCCTGCCACATAGTAAGCCCACAATAAATGGTTGTTGGTTGATTGATAATTAAAGCCATAGCCTAGGTCCTTCTACAGATCTATTGGAGAGTTTCTCCAACCGGTGAGCTGAAGAGTCAGGCTGATTGTTAGTAACCAATATTTTAAATTAGGAAAGTTGTTTTGTTTTTCACAGCTATGAAATTATATTCAGCACAGAGTATCAGTTACAGCATTTTATTAGTGTTATTTATTCTTCATTCCATCAGGATCTAACACTGAAGTACACCATTGTGGAGTCAGGAGCAGTTTATACAGTTACAAAATAAAATAACCCACGAAACAATAGTTCAATGGGTCCACATAAAGTCCATATCGAATCCAAAGCTTTGCAAAGGGTAAATGAATTAGCATACACTTACAAATTGAGTTCTGAAATGAAGCTGTAATTTTATACTTCAGCACAAAGGCTTCTTAGAAACCTTATGAAAAAATAAAAAGGCCCCTATTCATCCCACCTCTCTTTATTCTTTTCTCTTTCTCTGTTTCTTTTCCTTCTTTTTTCTCTCCACTCCTCAACCAAACAAGAAAAATAATCAGGATAGGCTTCTGGCAGCACAGCTTGAGAAATGTGAGATTGGCCCTTAAGGGAATTCTTATTCTCAAGTGGATGTAAATGTATTCATCAATTCAAAGAAATGCATAGTGTGTTATATACACAATACATTAATAAATAGCCCTGCATTAAAAAATAATGAGGTTTTCCACAAAACAACATCCTGTGGTGTGTAGGGTCATAAAAAAGATACTAAAAGAGGGAGAAAAGATTATGTGTAAAATCTGATTAAAATACAGAAACACCATCATATATGTAAGATGTAATAAATATTTTATTAGTTAACTATAAACAAAAGAACAAATGCAGTAAAATGTAATTAAAAATGTAAAAGTGAAGGATATGATTTATTTCACTACAATAATATTAATATTACAAATGGTATGTAAATGGAGATCAAGGCTCTATTATAGAAAGGGTGGAAAGCAGCCGTTCATTTTTTATAATGAGATTTCATTTTTTTCCCTTTTTGACTCACATTTGTTTAAATATTTCAAATAACGCATGAATAATATTGCTCTTAGACCTTCTACAGCTTAACACAGTCTCAAATTTCCATCAGCTCTTGGCTAGGATTTGCATGTTGGCAGTTAGTTTTCAGGCAGGACCACTAATTGTGAAAATAGCAGAAAATAAACTGGCAGAAACCAGAAGTATTTTTAGAGCTAGTGGCTGGATGGGTTTGGCTTTGATGAGTAACCCCTTTCATTGAATGCCTGGAACTGAAAAATAACCCTTAAAAGCAGGTTTCACAATAAAAACAGGTGAGGGGATTTTAAAAATAATAATAACATTCACCAAATCTCATTGGCCAGGATGGTTTGATTTATTTTAATAACCAAATGTTATATTTCCTGAACTCAATTCCTGTCACTGCCATTGAAACAGGTAGCTTGGAGGTCTAGATACAGCATCATTAAAATATGAAGGACTATGAAAGACCCTGAGTCATGAGATCCAGACTTGGAACTTTCTCCCACCTGTTGATTATTGCAGGAAGTGGAAAACATCAGACATTGTGTGAGATGCTGGTTATGGGAAGACATAACCCCTGCCCTCAAAGAGTTTACACTCTCTCTGGGTAGATAACATGTACATATGTAAGTACTGGCAAAATAAAGATGAGATAATTTGTGGGAGCAGTGGGAGGAAAACACTATGGTGGGATCAGGTAAAGCTTCATATAGAAGGTCCTACCTTTCTGAAGTTAACTAGGGACTCTAACAGGTGGATTAAGGTCTTAAAGAACTCTGTTCCTCGTAGACAAAACCATGCTTTGACTTCTGAAAGAACTAAAATTAAAACTCATAGGCCTCTAGATTCTAATTCTAACATGTGTTATGTCTACTCCCTTTACTTATCATGTCTATCCCATTGCAGGCACTAGTTTCTTGTATAAACTATCTGTCCTTACCAGGAATCCCATCTCCAATCCTGCTCCTCTCTAGGACTGCCCCTATTGAGTCTCTCTTCACTATCAAAGGTGCCTCTGTGATTTTCATTTCGATTGAGTCACTTCAAAGCCCTTAACTGGAGCATACTTCACTTCTCTCCCTCCTCTTCCTCCTCCTCACCCCCTTTGCCTAGTCATGTCCTGTACACTTACTCAAAGCCTCCTTTGTCCACCTATCCCGTCCCTGTCTTCAGACCTTTCCAAATTAGCGCCACATGCCTTCCCTTCTTCCCTACCTCCTGCCTACCAAGCCATCTCTCTTATCTTTTAAATAGCTCCTCAAATTGTTCTCTTCCATAGAGCCTCCCTGCATCGATCAAAAGAGAACTGCCTACTTCTCCTTGCCATCTGTAGGCAGGTAAACCTTTTCTGAATACCCCAGTGCATAAATCCCAGACTAGATGCTACGTGAGGAGACCGGGCCTCTGCCTTCAAAGAGGTAGAATTTTGTTTGTGTTTATAGGCAGAGAAAGCTAAATGGTATTTACAAAGAAATAGAGAGGTGAGCATCACTAGACAAACATTAAAGCACTACATAAATGAAAGCTATTGTCATTACCGTTGTTATTGCTAATGTTTTACATACTATATTGGGGGAGAGCAGGACTCCCTTGGACTCCTGGGTTTTAGTCCTGGTTTTGCTATTAATTAGTTGTGTGATCTTGAACAAGGTACTTCCTTTCTCAGAGATTCCATTTTTCCCCCTTACCAGAAGGGAGAGCAGCAGGTACCCTCACACGTCCTAACTACAAAATTCTATAGCCCTTTCACAGATGTGATAGCAGATCACATAAGTGTTGAAGGGCTGCCAAACAGAAAAGACTAGGGCCAAGTGGCATCAATCAGGAGCACTTCCTGGAAGAGGTGAGAGTTTCAAGTCAGGTTCCAGAGGAAGAAAGGAGCATGGTTTTGGTAGAGGAGCAGGAAAATGCATATGAGAAAAGTATGACAACAGAGATAGCAGACTGCATGTTCAAGTCAGCAAGCCTATTTGCTTGCCTATAGCTAATAGCTAACCTTTAACTTTTAACGCTTTCTATATACACTAAGTGCTTTACAATTATTATCTCACTTGACCCTCACAACAACCCTGGAGGTAGCACTTTCTCATTTTTACAGTGGAAAAAACTGAGGCAAACACAGGTTAAGTGACTTGCCCAGGTTCACATAGCTAACAAAGTGTAAGAAGCCAGATTAGAACTCACATCTTCCTGACTACAGGCCTAGCATTCTATCCACTGTGCCACTTAGGGGCGAGTTGGTTTTCTGGATTAATAAAAAGTCAATCTGTTTAAAAAAAAACTGGGAGAATATGAAGGACATGCAAGTACTCTTCAGCACTCTGCCTGATCTTCCATCTTTAACAAGAGTAAATATTACCCGGGAAGACTCATATGAACTCATGCAATGTGAAGTAAGCAGAAAACACTGTACACAGTAATAGCATATTGTAAGAATGATCAACTGTGAAAGACTTCACTACTCTGATCAAGGCAATGATCCAAGACAATTCCAAAGGACCAATGATGAAAAATGCTATCTACCTTCAGGAAAAAACTGATGAACTGTGAGTGCAGATTGAAACTTTTTTTACTTTGTTTTTCTTTGGATTTTTGTCTGTGTGTTTCTTTTGCAACATGGCTACTACGACAAAATGTTTTACATGACTTCACAAGCATAATCAATAATATCAAATTTCTTACCATCTCAAGAAGGAGGGAGATTTGGGTAGGAAGAAGGGAGAAAGTTTAAAAACCAAAGTTTTTTTCAAATGAATGTTAAAATTTTGACACGTAATTAAAAAATATTTAACAAAATAAATAGAAATATATTTTTAAAACAGTGCAAATATTTATATTGAGATCTACTCTGGACTCCATTCCTCTAATATAAACTTACTCTAAATACCCTATTCCTCTCCTTCCGTGGATTTAGTCTCCCTGTTAGCTCTATCCCTATCAAAGTGTCTACATTTAGTGTTAAATTGGTAAGCGAGTTCAGGGTTTAGGCCTATGTGATTTTCTGTTTACAATGCCTAGCAGAATATCATGCACCATTACACAATTTCTGTGTACGACATTTTCCCTAAGAAGTCATAAGCACTTTGGTTTAACATTTCTGGGGTACTTACCATGCAACATGGTATATTAGAGCTACCTCTGTTGGTATCTTACCTTCCTACTAGACCACCAACTCCATGAAAGCAGGGATGGTATTTGAAGTAAATTTTGTATCCTTTACACCAACTATCCTAATGCTTTTCTCACAGAGTAGCCACTAAATAACATTTGCTGTTGTTGTTAGCAAATTGGAGCAATGGAAAAGTGCATTGGATTGGAAATCCGAGGACCTCTGTTTGAATCCTGGCTCTTTTCCTTACTATGTTTATATCCTTGGGCAAGTTACTCTCTGTTTTTCAGGTTCATCACTTATTAAAAATAAATAAAGGGTTAGACTAGATGCCTCAATGATGAGGAAGAGGAGGAAGAAGAGACTGATACTAACTGACAACCTGAATGTTTGTCTTTTTACAGAATGTCTGTTAAGGAGGGAAAGGAATGTATACTTTAAGACTGGTATTAAATAAAGGAGCTGTCAAGCTCGATAGGGCCTGTGTGACATCATTGTCACTGATACCAATGAGGAAGAGTAGGGCTGCTGAGCTGGAGGATGGATAAATTTAACAGTTCAGAATTTGGGATTAGCCTCAAGGGCTGGAAAGCCTCAGGCATCAGAATTTCCAAGAAGAGCAGCCAGCAAGGCTGCAGAACCGAATTTTATCACTGAATTGAATTTTAAAACTATTCTACTATGGATAAGCTTTTCCTGCAAAATGTCAGATTATAATTTTATAGCAATATGAAAATTAGGGGAAGAAAAAACCTCAGGGGATGGAGGCACCAGAATATTTTAGATATTAGGGGCAACTAAGAACAATTGAAGGCTAAGGGTTTCACTGTGGATAGTAGATTCAAATAGAAAGTATAAAATGTAATATAATTTCCCCCATACTTCTGTATATTTGGCAAAAGCCCACCTACATTGCTTGTTATTTCCATTAATTTTAAAAAAGTAATTTTAGTATATCCTTCCATCGTGGAAAAAGAATTAGGTTTTAACTTTCAGAGGTTAGTGACCTGAGAATTGATAGTGTGCTATGTCTATCTTTGTGTTTACAGTGCCTGGCACAGTGCCTTGGCCATAGTAGATATTTTTAAAATGTTTGTTGAATAGAAATTGCTTAAATTAATTTCCATAAAAAGTATTTTTAGCCAACTATTGGGCTTCCAACTAAGTTACCCTAGTAAAACCCATAGACCTCTAACTTCCTGCCTCGTTAACAGAGTTTTTCAGAAACTATTTCCATTAGAAGGGAATTTCTTATATGAAATATCTGAGTTTAGCCCCCAGCTCTTTCACTAACTAGGTATATGACCTTCGATATATCACTGAACTCTCTAAGAACGAGGTCTCATTTCTCTAAATAAGGAAATTGAACTAGATGTCTAAGGATACCTCCAGATCTTACATCCTATTATTTCATGATTCTAAAATATTCAAAGTTTTTTAAAAAAAATAACTGGTCTCATATTAAGTGGAGGACTTTTGGGGGTTTTTTTGTCCTAAGGTAGCCTTGATTATCTTGGTTTGTTAGCCTCCAGAGTTGTGAATGAAGTACAATAACTTTTAGACCATTAATATATGATTGCTCATCTTCAGTGGTACTTTTCACAGATTGGATCTCGTAGCTAGAAGAGAACACAGTTTTCTAGGCCCTCCTTCAACAAAGAATCTCTCATTCATATGTTAAAATCATAGAAGTTTCTTCAATAAATGCTACCACAGAAGCAATTATGTTCAATAGCTCTGATTATTAAAGTCAAGTGGAGCATAAACCAGAAATACAGATGCTCACCAAAAGTGCACACTCCTATTATAGGAGATGTCTGCACAGGGTCCAAATAAAAGGATTCTTTACAGATGGCAGAGTCCTCTAGATGTTTCTGTTTGTAGGTGACATTGTGCAGATTCTACCAAGTGTCAGAACATTAGAGGGCCTCCTCCAGGAGATCCATGATCATTCAAAATAAATCAGCATAATCAGATAAACATAATGGACAAAAAAAAATGCCTTTTGCTTAGAATATAATATGCTCTTAGAAGCACAATCCAGAGACTTAGTAATCTGTTTATATATCTCAAATAGACTCTACAGAAAGATAATGAGTTAGGCCTAGAACTAAAACAACATAAGACAGAATTACATTTAGAAAGTTACATGGGATTTTCACTGTTTCCAAGCTATTCTCCAGCACAAACACCCATTTTGGTGAGGTTATATAGGATTGGGAATCTTGGAACACCAAACTCTTGAGGTTCAAAGTTGTGAGGGGAGACCCAAAGGTCAATGAACTATATTTCCAGTGTGAACCTATGCTCAAAAAAATGGTATGAAGTTATCATCAAAGAAATGTACAATCAGAAAAAAGAGGTGGACCATTAATGTAGCAGGAGCAAATGACAAGAAACTGAATGTCACACTGGTACTACTACTACTAGTAATAATAAATAAGTAAATAACTAAATGAATGAATGAATAAATAGATAGATAAATAGAAGTAATAATAATAATGATAGCTAGCATTTATATAATGCTTTAAGGATAAAGTGCTTTACAAATATTATCTCATTTTATCCTCACAACAACCCTGGGATTTAGGTGCTATTATTATTCCCATGCAAACACTGAGTCAGACAGAGGTTAAACGACTTTCCCAATGTCACATGGCTAATAAGTGCCTGAGAATGGATGTGAACTAAGGTCTTCCTGACTCCAGGTCCACCACTCTATCCACTGTACCACATATCCTCAGTGGAGGATCAAAAGAAAACACAGGTGGGGATTTCATAGAATAAGAAGCAATAGATGGATTGTAATGAGGACTTGTGGAGGAAATACTAGCATTGATGAGATCACAGGTCCATTGAAATACCAAAGCACTAAGCTCTTCTGGATGTGGTTCTTAGTATATATGATGTTATGGCTGAGATAGGGCATTCATAATTATAGAGAATGGGAAGGGAGCAGAGCAAATACTACACCATACCACTCGTAGTATTCTTATGGAGCAGAAGAAGGGCCATTTGTGGAAGGATCAGTCCTCTTTCCTAATAGCTAAGAAAGATCTCACTACGAGGTTAGTAAATTACTGCAGAGCAGTTATTGTACATAGGGAGAGAAGTTAGGGCATAAAAGGGATAAATAGATAAACATGCTACTAAAGCACTTGTATTAGAGATACTTTTGAGTTTTCCATGTGTTTTTTTTTCCTAAGAAAGGCTAAAGAAATAAATAATTGATAGAATTCCGAATAAGTTCACTAAGAGCAAAATCAACAAATTTAAATGTGTGGCATTGGGGGACAGCAGAAAGCATGCCGGTTTTGGAGTCAAAGGACCCAAGTTTGACTCTGATTTCTGCCACCTCTGTGGCACTGGGAAAAATTGCTTATGTTCCCTGGGCCTCAGTTTTTTCATCTATAAAATAAAGAAGTTTGGACTAAATAATCCCTAAGGTCCCAAACATCTTGATCCTATGAAATTCAACAGATATTATTATTATTATTATTATTATTATTATTATTATTATTATTATTATTATTATTATTATAGAATACAGTTTCTGCCCTCATGGAGTTTATAATCTAAACCAAAGACATCCTAAATTAATGCAATTTCCTTTTTTTTCTGGAGAGGTCAGGTGACTAGACTGTCAGTTTAAAAAAAAGCCATAAACAGAAACTCTCTTCATTTATGCCAGAAATTTGACAAAATTCTCTATCTTATATCTCTGATATTATTGCAGATGAGAGGAAGAAATATGAGTTCAGTGATGGTATGGTTACTGGCTGGTTGAACAACTGTACCTAAACAATGTTTATTAATGCATCAATTCAACTCAAAAGAAGTCACTATTGACATGGTATTTAGCTATGTATGTGTAACTTCAGTTCCAAAGCCCATTGGTATGAAACTCTCTCCTTATTGATGGAAATCAGTGCACTGAGCCTGCATGAGGGGTAGGTAGATTTGGCGAGAGAGTGGGAAAGTACAGATCTCTTTAGTTTTTGGACCTACTCCAAGTTCTTCAAGTCTTCTTCCAGTGTTGCATTCACTTTGGGTTCCTCTAGCTACCAGCTTCAAAAGAGAAGATAAAAGATGCAAATCTCACTTGAAAAGTGAGAAAAGACTCTAGGAAGAAGTCAACAGGAGAGGAGCTATCTTTCTCCATCATGTCTCTGTTTCTAGCTCACTATACTAGAGACTTCAGGGACCTTCCTGTTTGGTGAAATCTTAGACTCTATCTCTCTCTTGGTTGAACTGTTACCTCATTCCCAATGGGAAGGTCCCCTCAGTCTGTCTTGTCTGCTATATATTCTCCTATGTATACATTCTCTGAATTCCATTTGCTCCCAATTTGAATAAATGGGTATCTTTGCTAAGTTCTATGTGTGTTCATTGTAGAACTGGTATTTGGTGAGAAAAGGGGCAAACCTCGGAATACAGCTCAGAGTCCTGCATTCCCTAACAATGAAACAATGAGCAGAAGTTTGACTGAACCTGAAAATCATCTCCCCTAGATTAACAACATTTAAGGGAGCAGATGTAGTTCTAGCCTGATACCCCTTCTCTCTGAGGAGGGCAGAGTGACCAAGCTTCGACGTGGCCCCAACAAAGAAATAAAGTCTCCTTTAGGAAGAGATAAAAGGCAAGAGATGGCAATCCTGCCTCCCTTCAAGTCATACGATGATACCTCTTATTCTAAATGTGGGGGGAGAGAAGTCCCTCACAACATATGTAACCTTTAACTGTTCAACAAGAATTTCATTCACAATATATAAAATACTGTGTTGGGTGCTAAGAATAAAAAAATAGAAGGAAAAATAGGTTCTAACCTCAAGCAGTTTACACTTTCCTGGGAATGATAATACACTGTGAGTTACGTTCTACCAGTGGGCATTCTGTGCCCACTTTATGGATGAGGAAAGTAAATCTGCAAGGGTTTAAGTGATTTGCCCCTGGTCACACAACTAGTTAATGTCAAAGGTGGGATGTAAACTCAATTCAGCTTGATTTGACTCCAAGTCTAGAACCTATCCACTTTCTTCATGGGGAGATAGGGTGGAATAAATGACCTCTGAGGCTGAATCATACTGTCTTAGAGTTGCAAAGGACTTTAAGGTCATAGAGTTCACAGTCTGATGCTAACATTATGATTCCATGATTATAGATATACGTGGATACAAATTGATAAATACAAACACTTGTATTTACTAAGTTTATATTCATGCTAGATATAGTTAAAATGTACTTATCTCCTTTAGTAGAAGCTCATTGTAAGCAGGGATATCTTCATTCTTTAAGCTTGCATCTCAGTGTCTAGTACAAAATATAATAAAGTAGGAGCTTAATAAATACTTGTTGATTACTACACATACATATACACATGCATATACATATGCACATAACATATAAATATACATACACACATATAGTAACGGGAGGACCTGACTCAAGTCAATATCCTTTTAATTTAGGTTCATGTTAGAATTGAAATGAGATATTCAAAGGCCATTCAACAGTTTTAATAAGAAGGTTTACTTAGCCATAGCACAGAATGGAAATTCAACAAGAATAGTGCACCACTTAGCTGGAGTAGATACCTCTCCCCACCCCTAGCTCTCATGTGGAAACAAATCTGGTCAGAATGGCAGAGTATGGTGACTCATGCAGCCTTAACACATTTTCTGAGTATGAAGGGCCCTGATCCCACATGGACGAGCCATTTTATGCTCTCAGCTAACCAGGAAGTCAAATCAATATGATCAGAGGCTAACAGGAATATGCCTTAAAAGAATCACAGCTTGAGCCTTCATCCTCTGGGTCAATCCAGATGGGACAAGTCCATAGTGATCCTCTAGCATATATGAAGGAATGTCACATGTTTACAAAAAAAAAGATCCTCAACAAATTAATATTCTAATGAAGGAGATTTTGTACTTTTTTCTCTGTCATGGACTCCTTAGGAATCTAGTAAAGGTCCCTTTTCAGAATAATGTTTTTAAATACATAAAATAAAACAAATAGGATCACAAATGAAACCAATTATATTGAAATAGTTATCAAATATTTTTAAAATAATTTAAAATATTTTTTAAATTCCCAACCCACCACCTCCACCACCCTGGCTACAAACTCCTGCTCTAATGCCTCATCTA
The DNA here is from genome assembly GCF_011100635.1 of Trichosurus vulpecula. Classification (NCBI taxonomy): domain Eukaryota; kingdom Metazoa; phylum Chordata; class Mammalia; order Diprotodontia; family Phalangeridae; genus Trichosurus; species Trichosurus vulpecula. The sequence continues at coordinate 274,070,162 of NC_050573.1, read as the reverse complement.
CCTTGGAGGTGACCTTGGCTTATTGAAGGCTTTGTCAGCAAGACCTAAGTTCTGACCAGTTTTATCCTACTAGAAAGGCTTTGATTAAGAGTCTGGCAATAAACTGAGTTTGCTTTCAGAGGACCATCCTAGTCAAGCATGGAGAGGTTCCTCACCAGCCAGTTGAGCACTTGAGACAAGGAAACCCCCCCCCCAAAACAAGAAAAAATACAAAGTCTTCAGTCCTGTGTAGCTACTTCCCATTCTACAGAGATAAGTACAGAATGATAATGTATAAACTTTGTCTTTTATCACCCTAGCACAATGCCTTGCTAAAATATATGCCTAATTGGATTGGATTGAAAAAAGAGGGCAGCATATGGTACTGAAACTTGTACCATTTTTAAACCATGTTAAAAACATTAACTTAACTGTTGATATTATAAATGTGAGGTGTTTTTCCAGCAACCAACAAGTGGAGAAACTGAATCATATTAATCTTGATATTCTCGCTATAAATGAAACCAGAAGACCAGAAAAAGTTGCAGATAAATGGAATGGCTCACAATTTCCCCTTGGAGAGGTAAATAAAATTGTCAGTTTTTTCATCTGCTTAAAACACAGAGCCTTTGACATTGTCAGCACTTAATAAATATTAGTTGAAGTGGATTGGATTAGAACATCCATTGCAGATATAAATATTATTTTCAACAATTATTAAAGTTGAGGTAAAAGATGTCATTCCCACTTGCAACAAGGAAAGTGAAAATTAAAAAAATAAAAGCATATATCAGATTTCCTATTTTTATAGGTTAATAGTTGTTGACTGTTGCTGGACCAGTTAGGGAAAAGGGAAAGCTCCAACAAGTTTGTAAAGCTGATGATTACAAGTAAAAATTTGAATAGCTTCAGGTGGGGAGTTCAAGCATAAAGAAAATATGAGCCAAAAATGAAAAATAAAAATAAAAAAATCTTTTAAAGCAGTGAAAGCAGATATGTAGAATCAATCCCAATTTAACATCAGAATTCTGTCTGTTGGGTCCAAAGGGTTGGTCTCAAATATCCTAGATGCCCCTTATCTGCCTGAGGTCAGAGGTTTTCTCATGCTTTATGTTCTCCCTCTATGAAATCTTGCTTTCAGGAAAGAATCTGACAAATCTTAAGTGTTACTTTCTATGACACATGTGCATTTATAAAGAAATAAAGCCTTTCCTCCAAATTCCCACACCAGAAAATTTCAAGAACTAGCAATGGGTGGTAAAAATACGTACCCTTATGGAGAGGAGCAAAGATGATGGTTTCTGAAGTCCCAGAAACACCACCATGAAGGCTGCTCTACAACTGATAACAACCCTTCACACATTTACAATGGTCTGTCGCCCTAGAATACACTATGCCATGTTCATTAGAATCTTCCTTCCTGTCTTTACCTTCTTCCCTAGATGCCAGTGCATTATGGGAGGTATCAAAGTTTCAGAAACAAAAAAAAAGAGCCAAGATTATCCATATAGTTCTTTTTTTGTTTGTTTTGTTTTTTTTAGATTAATTTATTTATTTTTAGTTTTCAACATTCATTTCCACAAGATTTTAAGTTACAAATTTTCTCTCCATCTCTCCCCTGCCCCCTACCCCAAGATGGCATGCATTCTGATTAGCCCTTTCCCCAGTCTGACCTCCCTTCTATCACCCCACTCCACCCCTGTCCCTTCCTCCTTACTTTCTTGTAGAGCAAGATAGATTTCTATGCTCCATTGCCTGTATATCTTATTTCCCAGTTGCATGTAAAAACAATTTTTAACATTTGTTTTTAAAACTTTGAGTTCCAAATTCTCTTCCGTCTTCCCTCCCCACCCACCCTCATTGAGAAGGCAAGCAATTCAACATAGGTTATACATGTATAGTTATGCAAAATATTTCCATAATAGTCATATTTCCCTCTATCCTCTCCCACCCCCATTTATTCTATTTTCTCCTTTGACCCTGTTCCTTTTCAAAAGTGTTTGCTTCTGACTAATCCCTCCCCCAATCTGCCCTCCCTTCTATCATCTTCCCTCTCTTATCCCTTTCCCCCTTACTTTCCTGTATGATAAGATACCCAATGGAGTGTGTATGTTATTCCCTCCTTAAGCCAAATCTGATGAGAGTAAGGTTCACTAGTTCCCTTTCACCTTCCCCCTCTTCCCTTCCATTATAATAGCCTTTTCTTGCCTCTTTGATGTGAGATAATTTACCCCCATTATATCTCTCCCTTTCTCCTTCTCCCAATATATTCCTCTCTTACCCCTTAAGTTTATTATTTAGATATCATCCCTTCATATCCAACTCACCCTGTACCCTCTGTCTATACAAATGTATATTTCCTTCAACTACCCTAATAGTGAGAAAGATCTCATGAGTTACAAATATCATCTTTCCATGTAGGAATGTAAACAGTTCAACTTAAATAAGTCTCTTAGGATTTCTCTTTCCTATTTATCTTTTCATGCTTCTCTTGATCCTTATATTTGAAAGTCAAAGTTTCTATTTAGCTCTGGCCTTTTCATCAAGAATGCTTGAAAGCCCTCTGTTTCATTGAATATCCATTTTTTGCCTGAAGTATTACACTAAGTTTTGCAGGGTAGGTGGTTCTTGGTTTTAATCCTAGCTCCTCTGAGCTCCAGAATGTCATATTAAAAGACCTTTGATCCTTTAATGTAGACGCTGCTAAATCTTGTATTATACCGATTGTGTTTCCACAATACTTGAATTGTTTCTTTCTGGCTGCTTGCAATATTTGTCCTTGACTTGGGAACTCTGGAATTTGGCTAAACATTCCTAGTTTTCCTTTTGGGATCTTTTGCAAGAGATGATTGGTGGATTCTTTCAATTTCTATTTTATCCTCTGGTTCTAGAATTTCAGAGTAATTTTCCTTGATAATTTCTTGGAAGACGATGTCTAGGCTCTTTTTTTGGATCATGGCTTTCAGTTAGTCCAATAACTTTTAAATTATCTCTCTTGGGTCTATTTTCCAGGTCAGTGTTTTTTCCAATGATGTCACATTGTCTTCTATTTTTTCATTCTTTTAATTCTGTTTTACAGTTTCTTGATTACTCATAAAGTCATTAGCTTCCATTTGCTCCATTCTAATTTTTAAGGAATTATTTTCTTCAGTGAGTTTTTGAACCTCCTTTTCCATTTGGCCAATTCTGCCTTTTAATGCATTCTTCTCCTCATTGGCTTTTTGGACTTCTTTTGCCATTTGGGTTGGTCTATTTTTTAAGGTGTTATTTTCTTCAGTATTTTTGGGGTCTCCTTTAGCAAGCTGTTGACTTTTTTTCATGGTTTTCTTGCATCACTCTCATTTCTTTTCCCCATTTTTCCTCTACTTCTCTTATTTGATTTTCAAAATCCTTTTTGAGCTCTTCCATGGCACATGGCCAATTCATATTTTTCTTGGAGGCTTTTGATGTAGGATCTTTAACTTTGTTGTCTTCTTCTCGTTGTATGTTCTCATCTTCTTTGCCACTAAAGTAAGATTCTACAGTCTGAGTTTTTTTACACTGTCTGCTCATTTTCCCAGCCAATTAGTTGACTTTTGAGCTCTTTGTCAAGGTATGAATGTGCTTCCACAGTGAATGCTCTCTCCCAAGCTTCAGGGGTTTTGTGCAGCTGTTTTCAGAGCTACTTATAGGCACGTGTAAATTTTCAATTCTTCCAATGTGGTATGATCCAAGGAGAGGTTTTTACTCCTCTCCTGGTCTGTTCTCTGGTCTGTGAGTGACCTCAAGCACTTTCTTTTCTGCCTTGGAACTGTGAAGGGGACTCCCTCTCCACAACTACAACAAGCTGTGCTGCACCAGCACTCCTCCTTACCCCAGGACCATCACCACAGGTTAACCTGTGACCCAGATTCAATTAGGGCAAAGCAAGAGAATCCTGTCCTGTCACCAGCAAAGTGATCCCTGAACTCCTGTTCTGATCAGCCACTTGATCCCTCCACCATCTGTGGGCCTGGAGTTCCAGAAGCAGCAGCTCCTGCTGCTGCCACTACTGCTGTAGCCACCTTTGCCACCCTCAGGCTGGGGCCAGACCACGTTCCTCTCTCCCCCAGGTCTGACAGTGTTTTCCCACTGACCTTTTACAATGTCTTTGGCATTTGTGGGTTTAGAAGTCTGGAAACTGCCACACCTGCCAGTGATTCAGTGCTCTTAGGCCTGTTCTACCCGGTCTGCTATGGCCCAGTCTGTGTGAGTGTGCTCCACTCCCAGCACCATGAGATAGAAATTCCCATTGACCTTCCAGGCTGTCTTGGGCTGGAGACTTGTTTCACTGTCATCTTGTGGGTTCTGTAGCTCTAGGATTTGTTTAGAGTCATTTTTTACATTAATATGGAGGCATGTGGGGGATGGCTCAGGCAAGTCCCTGCTTTTACTCTGCCATCTTGGCATTGGAAAGTGTGCTGGATCTGTAATGAGGGGAATTGAGATCAAAAACTGTCTCTGCTACTCATGACTTTTGTGACCTAGGGCAAGTCACTTAGCCTCATGGGAACTCAGTTTCCTCATTTATAAGAGAAAGGAGTTGGTTTTAATGACCTGTAAGGTCTTTTCCATGCTCTCTATATATAAACCTTGTATTATCAATGTATGTACAATGGTGATCGGCTTAGAAATATGATACATGTAACAGTTTAAGCTGAAATTTAGTGGATTTTTTTCCCAAAAATCTGTGTGTTCCAGAACTTTTAGAATTTGCTATTTTTACACATAAAACATCATGCAGCGTAAATACCAATATAGCATATGGAAGACCATTCTGGAATTGAAGTTTATACTTGAAGCTAAGATTCTACCTCAAAATTTAAGGTTCTTTCCACAAATGGAACTCAACCCCCCAATTTTCCAGTAGGACTAAATTGTACTATGGATAATAACTGCTTTGTACCCTACTCAAAACACATATTTAGAAGCAGAAATCTTAAATATTCCATTAAACCTTTATCCTTTTGAAGTTTGAAATTCTCAATCTGTTGTTGATTAGCCCCCAAAATGTATAATGCTAATAAGAGCCATAAATTCTAGTTTGTCATAATACCATGGCTGTGTTCTTTATATTCTTTGAAAAAAACTACATATGTATATATAGTCCTTTCAATGCTTTGCACAGAGAGTGGAGTGTGGGACCGGGGCGGGGGGTGAGGGGAGGGAATCTGCTCATTCTCCCTATCCTTCCAACATTCTTATAGAAATAAAATAAAGTTAAAATGAATGTTAGACAGAATTTTGAAGAAGAAATGAAATGATAAAATGGTGCCCCAAAGGTATGCGTGGACAGAGGAAGAGAGAAACTTACTTTGTCTAGGTAATGGTAGGAATTTTAGAGGCTTAATATATGTAAAAGAACTGCAGGCTTTTTTTAAGCACCAATGCTCAAGATCAACTGTTTTCTCTCATCTGCTATGTTTCTAAGTCAATCGCCCTGCCTCTAGTAATGTGTGTTTATATGAAATGGGATGGAGAATCAAGCAAATTGTAGAGAAAGCCAATTTGCCACATTCTAGAGATACCTTGCTTATAAACAATTAAGTGTTCATTGAATATTTGTTGAGTTAGTTTGTTCAGATTATTGTATCTATTAAATATCCTTCTAGTAATATTTAGAAATGTCACCATTTCACTTTCTATTTAGTCATTTAATTTGCCCCCATTTTAGTCCCTCTAGAAGGACAGCCTGGCATACTAGAGAGTAAGCTACCTTCAGTCAGAAAGATCCAGTTTCAAATCCCACTCCTGACAAGTACTATGTGATCTTTATGTTGCTAGACAACCCTTCAAAACCATAAGATACAGAAGAGTTTCCGAGCTGCATTTGGTTGGTGGAGTTCCTCCTTCAAAATGTCTTTTATCAATTAAATCACAGTTATAGAAAAAAAAACCAGTCCCAAACTTATTTAAAATCAATATCTCCTCAACTTAATCTGAGGAAACCTTTTGCTTTTCTTACAGAGTTCTCTATACCTGAAAAAAAATTTCCTTTCACTTACCAAATTAGTATCCATAGTTTATATTCTTCTCCATATCTAAAACCCAAATTTCCTCATATGGGTCAATGATGGCCTTTTGCCCTTCAGCTCTTATAGAGTATTTGTCTCTGTCTTCTTTGCGCATTTAGAGGGCATTTTTTTGTATTACAGGATTTGGTATATGTGTCATATCCTTATCCTGAGTTCCATGAGTCCAGGGCCCAAATCTCCTCCAGCATATAGTATCTTAACAAGCATAGTCCCTATACCTACATTTCTAAAGTGTTTGCTGAACTGAATTGAGACTTTGCTACTTTTCCACTTCCACCTGAGAATGAAGACAAATTGAATACAATGCCCTGTCTTTTGAGAAGACCCTCAGAGTGAGCTGTGGTTGGATAGGCATTTGGCTACTCTAGGTATCCCAACAGCAAAACAGTGAATACAAGCAAAGTTCCAATGACCCCTCACTCTCATTATGGAAAATTGAATTCAGCCTTTAAGTATTCCAGGCAAGTGAGTCTGGGCAAGGCACTATGTAAAATAATTATTAAGCAGCATTTATGTAAAATCTTCTGCTTGGTTTTTAAAGACCTTCTTAATCTGCCCTCTGCCTAACATTCTAGTCTTTTTATACTTTGATCCCCTCACATACTGTACAATCCAACAATACTGGCCTTATTAAAGTTACCAACTCCATACCTTTTCCCTAGTGGTTCCCCATGCCTCAAAAGCTCGCCTAACCTCCACTTCTTGGCTTACTTCAAGACAGCTCAAATTCCACCCTTGTTAGGAAGCCTATCCAGTTTTTCTATCCCTCCACTGCTAAGGAAGTCCCTCTGAGATTACCTTCAGTTTATAGTCTATGTACATACATATGCGGCACTTTACATCTACTGGCCCACCTGGTTTCAACTCCATAAACAAGATGCTACTGAGTAGCAGCTACTCCCAAGATAAATTCATCACTTCTAAACTCACCACCATGCTGCTAATTCAAGCCTTGATTGATACCACCTCTCTCTCATTAGCCTCCTCTCCCCTCTAATTGGAGGGTTAGTGGTCAGAGTACCAAACTCTTCCCAATACCTTCCTTTACAGAGGGCAGAAACTAGAATCAGCTCACTCTCCTTTACATCTGCTGCACTGCCTGGTTTCAACTTCAAGAAGGACGCCCCCATTCTGGATGTTTTCTACCTGAGTCCACTGCTAATCAACAGTAACTTGCTAACAGTAACTTGCAACTCAGTCTCATTTAGTCAGCTTACATCAATTAGCTTTGACAAATGGATATTTATTTTGAACATAAAGCAACAGAAGTGCAAATATTTCCCACTAACATTTCAGAAGTACACTCACTCTTTAATGCTTTGGTCTCTTAGGAGAATGCTCTCAGACTTAATGCAGTTTTATATAACATTGCTTCCAAGCTCATATCCAAATGAGGCATCCTTGCCAGATGTGTCCTCACCTCAGCTGCTGCTAGGCTAGACTGGACCCCAACAATGACTCCTTTAGATATCACTACCAGACTGGCTACAAAACTTAACCTGGGCTCAACTTTGGGACTCTTAGCATTTGGGTGGCTCTCTTTCCTGATCTTTCACAACTCATAAGGTCATAACTCAACTCTCTTAACTGAAACAAAAGAAATGTAAACCAAGTCCCAAAGCCCATTGGTAAGGGACTCATTCCCCACTGGTGGAGATCAATATCCCATGCCTGCATAAAGGGTGGGAAGGAGCTGGCAAGGGAGAGTGAAAAGGTTCATTCCTCTTTGAGCTCTAGAATATCTTTCAGTTTCTTCAGACTTTTCCAGCTTTGCAGACAGTTTAAGTGCTTCTGGCTTCCAGCTTCAGAAGAGAAGGTTGAAGATGCCATTTGCACTTTAGATTGCTAAAGTAAAAGACTGGGAAGAAACCAAGATCTAGGACTCTCTCTTGGTTAAGCTAAGTTACCCTTCTCCAAAACGTATAGCTCCTTTACCCTGTATTGTCCAGTATATACCTATCTCTATTTACCTATATATAATATACTTTCTCTGATTTTTTTTTTGCTATTTAACTTGAATAAATGGGTCTCTCTGCTACTTACTTTGTGCATCCATTGTAAAAACAGTGTTTGATAGAAAGTTAAGCCTTAGATATAAAACCTGAGGTCCTCTTTTCCCCCCAATTAATGAACAGTGACCCGAAGTTAGATTGAATGTGAAAACCGCATCCCTTAGACTGATTATCTTTAAAGAAACATGTATGTGTGTATAATATATAATATACATATATATGTACATATATGTGTATATGTATGTATATATATATAAATTCTGTCCAATATACCCTCTCCCAAAGGACAGCAGAGTGGCCAAGCTTCTAGGTCCAATATCCTGCTTCCTCTCCTGGAGGAAATTAAAGTCTCCCTTGGAGAAGGATGAAGAAAAGGAAGCTAGAGATATCCACACTGCCTCCCTTTAAGCCACACAAAGAAACCCTTATGCTACATATGGGGGACAGCCACACTGTCCAAGGCTAACAAAAACATGGCCAGTGATGACAGGTCACATGCTAGCCTCAGCTAGGGTGAGCCCAAGGCCTCTCCCGTTACAGCATTGTCTTTCTTCTCTCACTGTAATACTGACAGTAGAAAGATGTCTACTGAAAAAGGAAAGGGTTGAGGTTCAGATAAGTACCTTTTGAATGCATCCCCAACTAATCTGAAATGTTCTTCTTCACTACATGGTTAGCAGACCCAAACTAGCCAGACTGTCTACACATGGGCCAACGTTCTCCAAGGTATTTCCATTACATGCTATCATACCTCTCCTTAAAGCAGGTTCCCTCCTTTCACATGCTAAATTATATCAGTGGCACCCTGAGCATGCCCATAAGGACTAGGATAAGTCCAACAGGACTTATCTTGTTATATATGTGCATTTTTTAAGCTTTCTCCCCACTAGATAAATGTGAGCTCTTTGAGGGCCGGGAGCATTTTTGCTTTTTTTTTTTTCTATTCCCATTTCTTAGTATAATGCTGTAAGGTCAATGGGGAATAACATCTTTCCCACCCATCAATAGGCCTCATGTGGAACCCATTAAGGGAAGCTTGCTTGCTTGTAAGAAGGTGTACACACCTTTTGTTGATTTCTAATTAGGCACTGAGCCTAAAGTATATATTCTAAGAGGTGAGCTTTTGCTTTCGGGGCTTGCTTATGAGAAAGATATTGTGATTCTCTGGTCAAGACTCTAAGTGGCTGTATGTTCAGAGTTCCCCAACTCCTCAGAGGTAAAGGCTCTCTTGATTCAGTGATGGATGTGAAGCTTTGATTCAGGCAGTAGAGCCCTGTCTGTTGGTCTTTATTTCTCTTTGTATTTTTTCTATATAATTAAAGAAGATCATTGACCCCTTTAAGTTGCTTTCCTTAGTAAAGCAGATAAAAGAACCTGCACTAGCAGCCATCCTGGGTATGCCAGGGTGGTTGCCACTACAAATGCCTGACATTAAGCACTTAATAAATGTTGTTGAATGACTGATATCATTTTAGTAAAATTACCAGTCCTAGTCAAGGACATCTGATCAAGCTGGAAGAATCTATGTCTTTTGTGTGATCTGCTTAAAGGCTTCCACACAGGCTTAGAAAAATTAATTTTGTACATGGATATAGCAAAGACAAGGTCAGAGTTAGAGACTTCAGAAGCAATTTAAGTATTCAAATGTGGCTTCTCAAAGACAAGTCCCTTACTTTTTCTACAAAGCAATCTTGTCCAACCTGTAGTTGAAATCCACTCATTTGGTAGTATAAGGGAGCAACTTATTTGGCTTACTCCCTTGAAATCCCCTTTCCTTGGGTAGTCACTTAGGAATTGATTCTTTTTATCTTTAGCTACCGCAACCCTTTTAAAGTCTTCTCCCTCTCCTTCTCCTCTCTCTCCCTCTCTCTCACAAACACACTCAACAGTTTAAAAAGTCTCAAGTTCAGAATCCAAGCAGTGAAATTACTTGGCCAGAATTATAAAAGAAAGGATAAAATGTACTCTGTTTTCTTTCCTGTCACAATCTCTGTCACATGAATAGATTCTTGATCTGACATTTTCTGTTCTCATTGCCATCTTTTTCACAAGAACAGGTTTTTTTTTTCTTTAAAACACACATACACATAGAGAGAGAGACACACACACATTCATACCCCCTCCATGCTGTGAAAGTCAGCAGCCAACTGCACTATTCTGACCTTTTTAATGTTCTACCATTTGATTGGATGACCATTTTGGTTCTCTCTTAATAGCACTGGTAACTTAGGAGAAAGCAGTGGGATAGGCAGTCAATAAAAATAGAAACTACATAAAAGCAAGAACAGAATAGTTCACTATCTTCCGTGGATAACACCAGTCATTGAAATGCTTCTGTCTTGTTCTTATGTCAAAAATGACAAAAGAAAAGGGGAAAAATAATTGTAATTAGAATGAGAAATGGTACAAACAATTCATTCCATTTGGAATCTTCACCCTGGATTCTCTTTGATCTGAAGGGTGGTAGCCAGTTATCCAATGCGTTATTAGGAAAAGGATATTTTCTTGGTAGATTTAAATGAAACTCACAAAAAGTAAAGGACCATACAATACCCAGTTACGGATAGATTACTGTTGCTTCTTTGGTTTGTTTGTGACTTGCTTTTTATCCAGGGTACAAAAAGAAAGTATCACCTTTACCACACAATAAGATGCTACAGATTTGTTCAGACTTCAGGCTTTTCTCTCACATCAGTAGTTAATAATTTTGCATCGGTTAATGAGCTGCATCAATATGGCTATGGCTAAGTCAGACAAGAACAAAAATGCCACAGAGCTTAGGTGCTGGCTGGAGGAAGGAGAATGTTGCTGGTCCTCAGATCTTTTTAATTAAAGCAGATCACCAATTGGGGGAATAAATTGGATTTGGGGACTGGAAAGATCCCGACTAGCTGTCTATATCAATCAAATTAAACATTATTACCAACAACTCTTTCCCTCACTTTTTGCTGTTTAGACACCATATATATTTGTCAGTGAATCACTGATAAATAAATTCTTCCTATATACATGTTGAAAGGCAATTTTTATTGTTTTATATTACGGACATTTCCAAATATGTCATCAAGCATCCTTACCATCATCACCACCACTATGACCAAATGAGGCCTTTTTTATATCAGACTCAACTCACATAGTGGCCTTACACTGTGTATAACATTCTATAACAATTTTTGCCCTCCTTTCTATTGAAAACAGGAGAATTACATTAATTCATCATCAATTCTCCAAGACCAAAACTGATCACTACATTTACTCAGAATTTGACTTTCTTTTAGAGGTGTCTTCATTTGCATTGGTATAATCATTATGTATGTCATTCTCCTAGGTTTGCTTTTTTTACTCTTCATCGGTTTATACAAGTCTTCCCATGTTTCTCTGAATTCCTCAAAACTGTGGTTTGGTTTGGTTTTACTTTTTAACTAAGCCTGTGATGTCACTGGCATAGAAAGCTCCCTGTGAAAAACTCCCTATACCAAAAATCAACACCTTCACTGCAATTTATTCTCTCAAAGAGTTCCCTGCTGCACTGAGAGACTTGCCCAGGCCACACAGCTAGTATGTGTCAGAGGCAGAACTTGAAACCAGGTCTTCTCAACTCTGACAGAGGCCAATGCCACAATGTCACAGGGTCTCTCTTGCCATTTCTTATGACTCAATGATTTTTTTTATTACATTTATATGGGGGCAGTTAAAGGTAGAGAAATAAATGGCTTTTAATGGAAAAAATTTTTAATTTAAAAAACTTCATCAATGAGGGTTTTCTGACTTCTAGCTGTTTGAACCTATGTAGTTTGGTGGCTCATACATGTGCACTAGAAAGATTCCTTGTGCTTACTTCACAGATACCCCACTCAGACCACTGGGCCCATGGCTTGAGTTATTTGCACTATCTGGTAGGAATAGAAGGCAGCACCCAATTCAAGGTAGCCTGCTTGCCCTACTGTAGTGCCCTCAAGTATCACATGGGATAGCCATTGACTCTATGGACAATCTACTTGTACGTTCAGCAGCTAGGTGACTCAGTGGGTAGAATATTATACCTGGAGTCAGGAAGATGAGTTCAAATCCAGTCTCAGACACTTACTAGCTGTGTGCCCCTGTCCAAGTTAGTTAATCACTGTTCGTCCCAGTTACCCTGTCTAGCTGTACAAATTTTAATCTCTGATGTTTCACTGACATTTTGACAATATTCATTGAGTTTGCTTCTTATTTTGGAATATTGTAGAAATGGGCCTGTTATAAAAAAATGCCAGTGTCTATGGTTCATGCCAAGCTATTAGGTCATTTGTAAATGAATCTATGGGTCTGAAGGATGAGGAGCAAGCAAGATGCCTAAGGATCAAGGACCAATCTGACAACTCATCAGAAGTCTGCCTTTGTTTCAGGATGTTAAGAAAGCTTTCACTTCCTGGGCATGTAGTCAAAGCAACTGCTGGGTTCATCTGGCATGCCCAACTCACTGGAGCAAGCTGTCAATAAGCACTTGCTTTGGCTAATTCAGGGGCCTGCCAGGATCATGGTACCCAGTGTGCCCTTGGATGGGGATGCCAAACTCATGTTTCTACATTAAGCATTTGCCTTTTTTTTTAAATCCTGACCAGAGTGCCATAATGGAGTTTTGCCAACTTTTGATTTTGTTTTGTTTCTCCTTCCATATGACATTCAAATAACTTTGTTTCCCCAAGAATGTTCTAAAATTAATTCCCAGTGGTTCAGTCTATTCCAGAGTCCTTGAGGTACCTACTTGGAAAGTGTCAACAAGAGAGGTCAAAAGCCTCAACCATAACCAGACAGGCCAGACACTAGGAAATCTGCTATACTAGCTAGAGGTCAAGTTAAATCTTTACAGCTGTTGTATAAATCACTTGGGCTTTAAGACTCTCAAGCTTTTCAAAGGCTATATAATAAAATTAGCCATGTTATTATAGTTGACTGGTGTCAGAGTTAATAGCCTCTAGACATTACAATAAGTAATGTCATAGCAGTTCCTTTTAGTCGGTCATTCTTTCTTATACTTTTAGAAATAACTATTCTCTTCTGAAGCACTCTTATTTTTCCTGTGCTGCATTTTGAAAAATCCCCCATGAATACTTTAGTATCCTTCTCACTTGTTAGAACTAAACTATATTAAATGGAAAAGTAAACTTGTTCTTTCTATCTGGTTTTTCTGGCTCCTCCTTTGGGGCTTATGTTAAAGAGAGAGACAAGGGTGTAAAACTCCATTTAAAAAAAACAGCCCTAGGGTAAGGAGATTAGTGCAGTTTCTTAGAAACACAACCCTAGCTTGAGAAGTTCCTTTCCATTTAAAAACAATCAACTCTGAGCAGAGGCTAAGCAGGGGTAAGGGGTCTGTAATCATAACAAGAGCAGAAACATTTGAGACAGAAGTCTCTGAACGCTACCTTTATGCCCTGCACATGGAAAGCTATCAAATGCTACTCTGAGGCCTTGAAATAGTTAATTCTTTTCACAGAAATTGATGCTCCCCAATAAAAGTTCCCCCAGTCCAGTAGCCCAAGACTTGAAAGGAGATGAACAAGGCTAGAGGGCAGAGGAGTGTTGTCAATAGATGTGAGATCCTTTACCTGTTTTCTGTTTATCATTCATAAAAATCCATAACCTTTCTAAAGCTTATTGCTCAGATTTACATATTTGGAACTTCCACCAGCATAACTAAAGGAAAGAAAAGCTAGGGGTGGAGAAGGATGTATTTTAGCCTAGCAATATGTAGTTCAGAAATGTGTTCTGCCATATGTTATTCGGGCTTAGGCCAATCTTTTTTCCATCTTTAGTTTTAAAATAACTTTATATTTCTTTCCCACTTCAACATCTTAAGCAATCAGTCTTGACAAAAGTAAATTATTTCAGTAAGTCTGATAGTTGTTAGTATTTGGTCACAGGTGCTCACCTGGCTCAGATTTGGGACACAGTTGGCTAGAAGTGATGTTTGTGAGGTTTGGAACAACCAAAAAGACCAATTTTTTTTTTAAAGACAGTTCTCCCTATCTCTCCCAGGATGGAAATTTAGGGACTGCTCATAGCTGGTTCCTACTAGTGATCAGCCAGAGAGGAGGGAAGGAAGGAAGGAAGGAAGGAAGGAAGGAAGGAAGGAAGGAAGGAAGGAAGGAAGGAAGGAAGGAAGGTAGGAAGGATGGATCTTCCCCCTCTATAATGAAGATCCTTGAGGGCAAGGAGTGTTTCCATTTTTACCCTTCTGACCCAAGCACCTACCATAGTGGTGGCATATTAATAAGCTTAATAAATGCTGCTTAATTTGAGTAGAATCACTATGTCTCAAGGATGATAAAAAAAAAAAGGAGAAATTCACAGTCAAAGGGATACTTCACTCACTATAAGACAATAATACTGGAACACTGATTAAGTTTCTTATTGCCAACACTGCCTAGCAGGCCCTTAGGCTTTATTTACACAGTACTTTATTTCTATTACTTATGACACAATGTTTAGGAAGGGAGTATCCTACCATCCATAGAAGCATCTTTAGAAAAGGAATATCCTTACATATTCATGTACCATAGAATTTAAAACTGGAAGGGACCTTAGAGATCATCTGACTCAACTCTTAAATTTATAGATGAGGAAACTGAGGTTTAGAAGGATAAAACATTTTGCCCAAGGGCATACAGCTTAGTAAACAGCAGAACCAAGATTCAAATTCAAATCCTTGGAATTAACCTGCTCTTTTCACAATATAATCATTATACCTTTTAGGTTCTACAGGGGAAATACAATGATCTCTTAACTTGATTCACTAAACATTTGTGTATTCAAAAAATGCTTGGTATTATCAACCAAGGAACACTTAATGAGCAGTCAGAACCTAGGCATCCTGCACTGTTCCTAGCAGAGACAGAGGTCAGAAGGGTTAAAAAGAAGTGTAGATCTAATTGAGAGATCTGCAAGTTGTTTTGAAGAGCTTTAAAGGCCAAAGGATAGCGATGGACAGAGTGCTGGGCCTGGAGTCAGGAGGACTCATATTTCTGAGTTCAAATCTTGCTTCAGACACTTACTAGCTATGTGACCCTGGGCAAGTCACTTAACCCTGTTGGCTTGTAACAGTCTCATCTCTAAAATAAGCTAGAGAGGGAAATGACAAACCACTCCAGTATCTTTGCAAGAAAATCCCAAATGGGGTCGTGAAGAGTCACATATGACTGAAATGACTAAACAACAAAAATGCCAAACAAAGAAATTTTTCTCTGATACTGCTGGCAATAAGAAGCAACTGGAGTTCACTGATCAGGAGTGTAAAATGATAAGACCTACACTTTAGAAAAATCAACTTAGAAACTGAGTGAAGAATGGATTGGAGTAGGGAGAGAATTGAGTCAGGAAGATCAACTAGAAAAAAGGCAAGAGACCAGGGGAAAAGTGGTGAGGGATAGAATTAGGGTTGTGGCAATGTGATAAAATAAAGGAGTTTGATGATGATAATTAATGAACAAAAAAGCTGAATATGTGGGTGATAGCAAGACCAAGGATGCTACTAGCTCTGTGTATAGCAGATGTGAAGAGGAACAGTAGGTACTAGGAAATTGAGTGGCTTGAGAAACTAGGAAGTAAGGGTATTTGAAGGAGCCTCAGTATATACAGAAAAAGTCCATTGATATGAGTACAAGAAAGGCAGAGAGAGAAAGAGAGAGAGAGAGAGAAGGAGATTGATTCAGGTGCTGAACTCATTGAGGAAGGAAAGAGAATGTCCTGGAAGTTTATATCAGCTATCAGAATCTGAATTGGTTGGTAAATTTTAATCATTTTAATGAAAGGTTATCATAGCAGAAGGTTAACTCCTTGAGGGATGGAGCAGTTGTTTTTGTCTTTGTATCCCCAGCCCTTAACACAATGCCTTGCATATAGCAGACATTTAAACAAATTTATTGAATTGAAAAAAAGGAAGTTTGGTCAGGCAGCAGTATGCAGAATATACCAGAGGAGGGGAAAGGTCAAAAATAAACTAGGGGACTGTTGAAATAATTCAAACATGAGCCGATAAAACCTAGACTACAGTAGGGCAATGAAAATGGATAGGAGGGAGTGGAGCCAAGAAACATTTAAAGGAAAAAAATCAATAGGATTTAGTAACATTTGGTATGGGGGATGAAAGAAATGACAGAGTTCTTCAAGGTTTTGAAGCTGGCTGATGAAGAAAATGGTGGTGCTTTTGACTGCAATGGAGAAGTTAGGAAAGGTAGCTGCTTTAAGTGGAGAAAACAAGTTTCATTCTAGGTATGTTGAATTTGAAATAATGGCAGGACATCCAGAAGAAATTGGCATATAGGGCAGATAGAGATAAAGTACTGGAACTGAGATTCAAACTAACAGTAAATTTAGAGCCTTCAAAAATCAGTCAAAACAGTTATTTGGCATCTTGTAGCCTAAAATCCTTTTTATTTTTTTTCTCTTTTCGGTTGGTGGTATTGGCATGATGTAGACATAGTCTGATTAAACTCTTTCTATTCATCTGTTATCACAATATCAATTTTTGACCCCTTCTTAGCACAGATGCCTCTGTGCTCAGATCATCACCTTTTGTTAACCCTTTTCATGGATCAATTATGAGGACAGCTCTCCAAAATAGAATTGTTAAGGGGGGGGCCTTAATTTTTCAGTTAAGCTAGGTCCTTTTCCAACTTCTTTAAGTGTATCCCTTAAAGGTGTATCCTTTGTAAATGACAAGCAAGAACCATTGCTTGGCATAGCTTCACTTGCAATGAAAACTGAACTAAATGTATTTGCTAAACAGTGGCTACATGTTTTCACTGGCTCTCTGAAGAAAAGATAGTACAGTTTTGGTTAGCTGCTCCAAAAACTTCAGACATTGTTGGGTGAGCAATGTAAACTGAATGGTTAACTATGAAAGTATCTACTGAAAGACAAGAAACAAATGATAATGCCTGACAGGTGAATAGCAATCGAAGGTTGGCCAAGTGTTTTATACACATTATCCCTTCTGACTCTCACAATTCTGTAAGGAGAGTGTTCTAAGTTTGATTATCCCCATCTTACATATGTGGAAATTTAAGCTAAAATTGCTTAGATGACTGTCCTAGAGTCCCATAACATATGTTTCCAAGGCTGGGATTGGAACTCAGGTGACTCCTAGCTCCAATTTCAACTAGGTGGCACAGTAGGTAAAGTGCTAGAATTGGAGTCCTGAGTTCAAATTTGACCTCAGACACTTACTATGTGCCCCTGGGCAAGTCACTTAATCATTTGAGCCTCAGTTTCTTCAACTGTAAAATTGGGGTAATAAGGCCACCTACTTTGAAGGGTTGTTAGGAAAATAAAATTATAGAATATTTCTACATTGCTCTGCAAACCTTAAAGCTCTGTGACAATGATCAAATCCAGCTCTCTGTATTATATCAATACTATCTCTGGATGGATAATATGGATGAATGGTTTTTGTTGCTCACTCTTTGCCCATTTTACAGAAAAAGACTCAAGAGAAAAATAGAATTAAAAAGTTTATCAGATTTACTTGACTTATTTTCAATTGACATAATTTTTACTTGAATCTTATTCAATTCAACTTTTTCTGAGCACCTATAACATGAAAAATGCTGTAAGCTTTTATT
Source organism: Trichosurus vulpecula (assembly GCF_011100635.1). NCBI lineage: Eukaryota > Metazoa > Chordata > Mammalia > Diprotodontia > Phalangeridae > Trichosurus > Trichosurus vulpecula. The sequence goes on along the minus strand of NC_050573.1, from coordinate 274,052,516 downwards.
AACCACTCTATAAATAGCAAAGCTGTGGTCAGGGTACCCATTGGAGGGTAATTTTTTTAAAATGCTGAAAAACTCAAAACATCAACTGTAAAGGTTACCTAAGTGCTGTCTTAATCAAACTGAAGATGGTGACCCAGGTTCTACATTACCATGTGACCTTAGACAAATCATTTAAGCTCCCTGACTCTTATCTCCAAAATAAGGGAGTCTAAGGGCACAATTTCTAGGTTTCCTTCCAGCTCTAAGACTCTGTGTTTTAAATTAAACTTAATAAAAAATCAAAATGTTCTTTCCTTATGTGGCAAGTTAAAGCAGTCAATCCCCCCATTTTCCCCCCGCAAAAGATGACATTTGTCTCACCCTCCACCCTTTTCCCTCACTTCTAAACCACAGGCTCAGTTTGAAATGAGCATAAAAAAGGTGAGAAAAAGAATGGTTGATGTTCACTTGAAATGAGTCTGTCACCCTTTGCTCAGAGTTCCCTTCCTATACTCCGTCCTAAATCATACATTCATCCAAAAGCATCTTTGCTACTTCCAAGCCCCCTCCCTGAACTTGGCTTCCATATTTGCATACTAAGACTGTATAAATAATCATGTAGAACAAATCCATTTCATTTTTACATTCAATATGACACGCACCTGGTTCAACAGACCATTGTTTCTCTGGAGGAATCCTAAATTCTGAAGAATCACTAAACTACCACTTGCGAACCCTGAACAATGCTTCACTTTTTTTTACAATTTCAATATCCAAGGAGTAAAGGAAGGAAAAACATTGCAACACAAGAGTACAAGCACACACTGAAGTCATACTAAAAGAACATAGTTTCCAGTGATATTTTGACCTGAGGCAAGAGCTTCAGATTTCAGTGAATAGGAACAGATGAGTCACATGGAGTTGTAGTTTTAAACCAGTCTTCCATGTTTAACTCTTTGTGTAACCGAGTAAATCATGTAGGCTCAGACTGAGCCAAATGTGTATCAGTTCAAGTGGCACCACACATAGTCTGGTCCCTGCAGTTGCTAGTTCTTTCTCTCCTTAAAAAGTGCTTTTTACCTAATTAGGAACTTAATGCTTTCTGAGTTGATTGAAATTATACATGTGTGTGTGTGTGTGTGTGTGTGTACACACAAATGAATGTATATGCACATGTAAGTATAGATAGATATGGAAATGTCAGTAACTTTTGTGATTATACATGCATAGAGATTTCAGATGATTCAACAAACATTTCTTAAGAATCTACTGTGTGCAAAGGACTATTCTAGACCCTAAGGAAATAAAAAAAAATTCTTAATTAGTACCTGCCTTCACTGGGCTAACATTTCACTGTATTATCTTTTTTCCCTCTTGACCTGGGTGTGGTTTTATCAGTGTAGATACTCTTACCAATGTAGATCTGAAACTTCTCCGTAATTTATATTGCTAGAGATTTGTCTGGAGCACTCAGAGGTTAAAGGATTTGCTCATAGAGATGGCAGCATTGGAAATGGAACTTTAACCTGCATTGTCCTGACTCCAAGGTCAGTTCTCTATTCACCACAGCATACCACCTCTGTACTTAATTATCTTACATTATTTAGATAATACAGAGAGTAGGAAGTATTATTGAGAAAATACAAAAGGGTGGGGGAATTCAACTACTTTTGCCAGACTACAAAGATTGATGAATTTTTTAAAATGTTTTTATTGGTCTTTTGTTTTTATATCCTCTTAGTTTCTCCCCCACCCCAGTATCCCTTCTCCTCTCCTTCCCAGAGAGTGATTTCATATACAAGTAGTATTTTTAAAGACAAAAAATAAGAAAAAGAAGGAAAAATTAGCATAACTGATCAATGCATTGGAAAAATTCTGAAAATGTGGGTGGTGTGCAAAAAATTGTGGACTTTCAACCTCTGCAAAGGGATGGGGGTAGGGGTAGGGTTATAATTGCTCTTTATAATTTTGCAACATTCACTTTTGATCTATGCATATGTGTATATATGTGTGGTTATTCTTTCCATCTACATTGATGTAGTTATTGTGTATATTCTTTTCTTAGCTCTCCTTACTTTACTCTGTATCAGTTCATACAGATCTTCCCAAGCTTCTTTGTATTTGTCAATTTCATCATTTCTTACAGCACAATAATATTTCATTACATTCATGTTTTATAATTTGCTTAGCCATTCCCCAATTAATGGGCATATGTTTTGGTTCCAATTCTTTGTGATCACAAAAAGTCTGAAATTACACACACAGACACATACACACACACACACAATGAGACAGAGACAGAGAGAGAGAGGGAGGGAGAGAGGGAGAGAGGAAGACAGAGGGAGGGAGGGAGAGAGAGAGAGAGAGAGGGAGGGAGAGAGGCAGAGAGAGAGGGAGGGAGGGGGAGAGGGAGAAGGAGGAGAGGGAGAAGGAGAGGGAGAGAGAGAGAGATGTTCTTCCCATTATCTACATCGATCAATTTTGACCATATAATTTCTCTGTTCACCAAATTCTCTGTTCACTCAATGAAGAGATGGACTAAAAGCAAATGTGGGTCAAGTCTTAAGACATTGCTTTGTCAGTGCGCCATCTGCCACATAGCTTCTGAGCAGCCATGACCAAATTGCATTGCCTTTGTAAGGGTCCATAACAGAGAAAACTAGCTATTGCTCACAAGCAGGCTCCACTGAACCTATTCCTCAGCCTCTGCCAGAGACAAAACAATATTTGATGGACTTGAAAGGCCACTCACTAGACAAGCTTGACTTGAAATGGACTCCAAATGCAAGGGACTGTATAATTTTTTTGCACTTTAATCAAGATCTTGTTACATTCCTTGATTCTCCTAGGTCTTAGGGGAAAATAGTGGAACACAAGCCCAGAATATTTCATCAGCTGTTTTGTGCCAGGCCAACTTTTTTTTTTCAGTTTATATTTAGAATACTTAGGTTGGCAAGGAGCATTGAGATCATACCAAAAATGAGATCTTGTATATATTATAATGCATCTATGTCACACAAATCACCCAAATGAAGAGTTAGTAGGAGTTTTTTGTATAGTTTATAGGTTTTCAGGTGTTTTGGGTTTTTTAATCAAAATACACTAGCAGAAGGGAAGTGTTTTCATTGGTTGACCTTTCCCTTCTCTAGATTAAGGAAGGGAGAAAAATATCTTTTCCTTCTTCCCCTGTTCCTTTCCTAATTAAAAACTCCAATTAAATTATGTCCCATTGCTTTTGCTTTCTCTGCTCTCCCATTCTGCCGACTCTCTACCTCCAGCCTCTTCCTAAACTGCACCAACTCTTTTGTTTGCAGTGTAGATAATGGGCCCTTTTCAACATCCTCCTTCATCGCACTCACTGAAAAGCGATTATCCCAGAGCCCTTATTTATTGGCAAATATTCCTGTATTTCATTTGGGCTTTCATGTGCTTCGCTGGCAATCCGTGACAAACTGTAAAATTTGCCACCTCGCCCCAGAACAGCTTATGAAATCTGTCAGCTTTCTGTATAATTTACATGAGCCTTAATTATGAATCAATGTTATGTTGTGTTATGAATAGAGGTATTCATAGTTAATGCTTTCAACATGCAGTAAGCAATATCGCTATTATCTCAACGTTGTTCATCTCCACCACTACTTCTTCTGGATGACCACTCTGCTGAATACCCAAACACAGACATTTTACTTAATCTGGCGGTCAAGGGGAAGGGAAATGATGCATGTTCTATGGAATTTTTACATTGCAAATTTCTTGCCAGAGAAATGAAAATCCCCAGGGACTGTTTGTGACTGACACTATATTTTATCTGCACACTGAAACAACACACTTATCAAATGAAAGAGAAGAAGAAAAATTACAAGAGATTTGATCTCCTTTATAGCTTCTAATAGTAAAATACACTGTATGATTAATGAACCTGTCAGTTGTAATGGGAAGAATATGTAACAAGTAACTGTGCATTACTCGTTTGTGATTTTATCTTTTATAAATTCAGCCATGTGTAGTGTGATAAGATTAACTCTTTACATTTTTAAGGTAATGCTCTAAACCAAGTTAAGATGCTGCCTTCTATGTTTTTCGCCTCCCTGCCAATTGTTAATATGAGTTTTAAAAACATATTTCCTTCAATCAATAATTACTCAATTAGCAGCTTATTAAGTTTATGTGTCAATAAATCTCACTACCAGGTGTTTGAGGTAAAAAAGAAAGCAATAGTGGGGCATTGTGGGCATGTGGAATACTTCTACGAGAAAATTTGTTTTTAAAATGTGTTCTCCACTGGATTTATTAGCCCATATAATATTCATAGAATTCATACCTAGACATGTAACTACCATTACTCAGAGATATATGCAAGGCTTAAATTGGGAAGCATAAGGTATTGAGATTCTCACATTCTATCAGATTCAGTACTTTAAAAAAAAATCACAGAAGGAAGTGGGAGTTGGCCCAGAGGAAAAGCAATTGCTAGAATGGGGGCATCTAAAAAGGATTTTTTTTCTTTCACTACTCCCTGAAATAGGGAAATATGTTCTGTACTGTTCCTTCTCTGGAGAATTCAATGCCTTTTTTTTTTCTTTTTTCCTTGGGGTTTTCAGCATTAAAATCCTAGGCAGATAATGCCAATGACCTAGGACAAAAGGCCTACTAGATTTCAAATATCTCTACCACTTCTAGTCTTTATTCTCTGGCTTGAAATTCCCAACCAATGGTCATTTCCTCAGGTATACATAGGTGAAGGTGTTACTGCTTCCTTAGCTGTCCCCATTTACTTCACATGCAATGTGTTCTACCCAAAGGAAGTTGTTGTCTCCAAGGTTACCAATTACATTTCATTGCTAAATTCAATGACCTTCCCTTCTTGACCTCTCTGTTTCCCTTGATGGTGTTGTATACTCTTCCTGGATACTGTGTCCTCATTGGTTTGTCATGACTCTGTTTTCTCCTGGTTCTCCTTTTATCTATTTAACTGATACTGTTCAGTATCTTTTTCTGGATTAGCATCCATATTTTCCCACCTAAGCAAGGATGTCCCCAGGGGCCTCTCTACCGAGCTCTACTCCTGCACCATAAACTGGCTACTGAATATTTCTACCTGAACATACCATCAGTATCTCAATATATTCATAATGTCAATAAGTGTAGAATACTAGAAATATTATTGAATCTGGAGTCAGATGACCTGAATTCAAATCTTGATCTTTACACTTAAATCTGATGACCTCAGACAAGTTTCATACATCTATCTGTATCTATAAAATAAGGAGCTTGGACTAGATCAAATGTTCTTAATATTATTTGTCATGGAACCACTGGCAATTTGGTGAAACCTATGGACCTCTTCTCACTTATGTTTTTAAATGCATAAAATAAATTGCATAGGATTACAAAGAAAACCAATTATATTGGAAGATATTGATCAAAATATTTTTAAACAAGTTCATGTACCCCAGTTTTAGAACTCCTGGAACTAGACATTCTTATGAACAAATAGAACTCATTATCTCTCTCCTCAAAACTTGGTTGAGAATTACCAGAAAAGCAAGTTGGTTTTCAAAGAGGCAGAAAAACCAATTGCCAACATTCACTGGATTATGGAGAAACCAAGAAGTTTCCAGAAAAACATGTACTTCTGCTTCACTGATTACACTAAAGCCTTCGATTGTGTAGGTCACAACAAAATATGGCAAGTCCTCAAAGAGATGAGAATACCAGATTATCTTACTTGTCTCCTGAGGAACCTGTATGTAGGCCAAGAAGCAACAGTTAGAACTAAACATGGAACAACTGATTGGTTTAATATTGTGAAAGGAATAGGAAAAGGATATACATATAAATATATATATATATATATATATATATATATATATATATATATATATATATATATATATATACATCACTCTATTTATTTAAACTTATATGCAGAGTACATCATGAGAAATACCAGGCTGGATGAATCAAAAGCTGGAATTAAGGTTACCAGGAGAAACATCAACAATTTCAGATATGCAGCTGATACCACTCTGATGGCAGAAAGTGATGAAGAATTAAGAAGTTGCTTGATGAGGGTGAAAGAGGGATAGTGAAAAAGCTGGCTTGAACCTTAACATTAAAAAAAAAACTAAAGTATAGGCAACTGGTCCCGTTACTTCCTGGCAAATAAAGGGAGAAGAAATGGAAGCAGTGTCAAATTTTCTATTCTTAGACTCAAAGATCACTGCAGACAACAACTGTAGCCATGAAAGTAAAAGCCACTTGCTCCTTGAAAGGAAAGTTATGGCGAATCTGGATAGCATACTAAAAAGCAGACATCAACTTGCTAACAAAGGGCCATATAGTCAAAGATATGGTTTTTCCAGTAGCAATATATGGCTGCGAGAGTTAGACTATAAGGAAAGTTTGGTCCTGCAAAATCAACACTTTTGAATTGTGGTGCTGGAAAAGACTTTTGAAAGTCCCTTGGACAGCAAGGAGCTCAACTCAGTTAATATTTAAAGAAATTAAGATTATTCATTGAAAGTTCAAATACTGGAGCTGAAAAAAATACTTTGGCCACATGATGAGAAAAAGGGACTTATTGGAAAATACTTTGAGGGTGGGAAAGATTGAAGGCAAAAGGAAAAGGGGAAGGCAGAAAATGAGATGGAAAGATAGTGTCATGAAAAAAAGAACATGAATTTGGGTAGTTAAACTTTATAACACACATACACTGTGTATGTATATATATACTCTATGCAATACAATATATCTTATCTAATATAATATATAATACATCCTATATAATACATATTTTATATACCCTCAATAGCCTTATGAGATATATAATATATACATATATTTATATGTAGTATGTTTAATAGCATACTGAAAGCAGCGTAATTTAGATCAATCACTTTAATTTACTCATTTAGCAAATATTGGTATTAACTGAGGACTTCTTATATATAAAGTAATATGGAAGATACAAAGATGAGTAAAATACAAGTCTTTTCCACAAAGAGTTTGTTGTCATTGCTCAATCATGTGCAACTGTTCATGACCCCATTTGGTTTTGGAGGGGTTTTTTTTGGCAAAGATACTGGAGTGGTTTGCCATTTTCTTTTCCAGATGAGGAAAATGAGGTAAACAGGATGAAGTGACTCGTCCAGGGTCACACAGCTAGTAAGCGTACGAGGCCAGATTTGAACTCAAGTCTTCCTGACTCAAGGCCCAGCACTCTTATCTACTATGCCAAATAGCTGTCAAGAAGTTGAGGGAATTACACATTTTTATACAGCCAAGATTATAGATTTGTAGGCACTTTGATAATTGAATTTAAACGAGTTTAAATTATGATTTATCCACCCTACCCCCCTCCATGTTCTATAATTATTATAGGTGTAGTTTAAAGAATTTTGTTTTGGTAAGTCAAATACTTTAGGTCTTTAAGTATCATGGTAAATACAAATACATATGAAGATAAAATAGACACAATGTACAGATATAAGTTGGCTAAACAATAAAATACTTGCTACTTTTCTAAAACATATGCTTGAAGTTAATTACTTAGACAAAATATATATATATGTGTGTGTGTGTTTAAATATGTATATATGTATGTATGAACTTGTGTGTGTGTATATATATATATATATATATTCAGAAAATGTACATACAGTGTGAAGAATAATACTTTAGTTCAATGTGATGTGTGTTTTAGGTTTCCTTCTGCCTAGTGAGGGTAGAGCTCCAGGCATGGAGTCAGGAAGACCTGAGTTCAAATCTGGTCTCAGATATTTACTAGATGTGTGACCCTCGGAAAGTGACATAACCCTGTTTGCCTCTGTTTCAGCATCTGTAAAATGAGCTGGAGAAGGAAATGGCAAACTTCTCCAATATCTTTGCCAAGAAAGCCCCAAATGGGGTCACAAAGAGTTGGCTATGACTGAAAAACAACTGAACAAAGTCAGAAAAGACTTCTTAGAAAAGGTGGGCTATATTGAGTCTTCAGTCATAGGAAAAATGCAGAATCATGAAGCAAAACAAACAAGGGGAAGAATTTCAGGCTTTTAAGGACCATAGAGACATTCAAGGAAGGAGTTAATATGGAGATCCCCTACTAGGAAAAAAAAAACCAAGGAGGCAGAGGAGAAAGAGGAAGAAGAGGAAGAGGAGGAGGAGGAGGGTGTCAAGAAGGCAAAGAAGGGAAGAAGAAACTTGTCAAGAACCTTAATAACCAAGTTTAGAAATTTGTACATGATTCAGAATCACATTATTTCAAAATTGGAAGGTACCTTCAGAGAACACTTAGTCTAACTCACATTTGAACAAGGATGTCACCAATAATGTGCATATAGTAATCAAGACTTTGCATAAAAATCTTTAGTTAAAGGGAACCTATGACCACCTAAAGAAGTCAATTCCATTTTTAAGCATCTTGAATAGTTGGGAAGTATTTTTTCCCCTTCATCAAAGCTAAAATTTTCATCTTTATGACTCACATCCTAGTTCTTCCTTCTGGGTAGGACAAATCTTATTCCACTTCCAAGTTATAGTCCTTCCAATACTTGAAGATAGCTATCTATGGCATGATACTGAATGGATTGCAGCTGCTCAATACATTTGCATTTTTCCATTGTTAATATTTATAGAATCTAGCTTAGAAATTTATAATTCTAAAGTGCTTCTTTTCCTATGTCAGGATTTAAAACCTCCGTAGCCAAAGCCGTCATCTCGCAAAATCAACACCCAGTACAGAAGAGGCTATGGAAAACCAGTGTGACCACCAACATCAGGACATGATGCCAAGTCCTTGCCCTTCCCTCCCCAAGTTGATTCCCAGCCTAATACAACCAAATATTCTAGGGTTGTATCATCTCTAACCATTATTAGAACTTAATAAAGTAGATGACTAAGGCATGTGATTTAGTATAGTAGAGAGCAATACTTTATTGTTTAACTAAATTACATTTGTAAATTGTGAGTCTATTTTCATTACTTTCTTTACATGTCTATGCTTACCATTATAACTAAAGACCTAAAGTATTTTACTTTCCAAAACAAAATTCTTTCAACCCTACCTATAGTAATGATATCTTATGGTGGGAGAATAATTCATAATTTAAACTCAACTTTAGTTTCAATTATCAAACTACTTAAAAATCAATATTCTTAGTTGTACTAAAATTTGTTGTATTTAAGGAAGCTAGTCATCAAAATGTTCCTGTCTGGAACAATATGAAGTAGATTGCTCTTATCTTTAACCCATTATTAGCAACACTATCTGTGCCAACATCCTTAAATGGAGACCACAGTAAATTTCTGCTGCCTATGGGAATTGGCTACAAAATCACTGAATTCCTATAGAACAACAAACCTGAACAAGTGGGAACTTTATGTCTACAGACAGTTAAACTTTGCCCCCTGGGAATTTTAAGATTCAATATTGCACCCAAGACTGTGCCCTAGAATAGGTTAGCTTTCCAAGGAAGCAGACGGTCTTAAAGATGCACTATAACTTGTGCTGAGTCGAAATCCTTAGCCACAAAATAATTGTGCTTGGCTTCTCAGTTGTAGCCTAACAAGGAACATATGGAATACATACACGCTCTTCTTACATTTCCAATTATCCAAGCAAAAATATACTGTCGTTATTATGAAGATCATCCTTTCATTAAAACTCAAATGTTTTCAATTTGAGGTTGATTCCCCCTCTAAGACAATACAAAGATCAAATTCCCTCACTATATTTCTTTGGTGGTTTGTCCCTTCTTCCTTTCATTCAATATGCAAAAGCCTTCTACAAAGAGGTTTTTATATTAATCAAGACCCTAACCATGACAGCGAGTAGCCCTCTCTATGGGTATGGTTCTTGGGTATGGTCTCTGGTCTAAGCAGCTGGTGATGTTGAAGATATAAGAAAATTAGATTGGCATGCTATGGACTGGTAATACCCAGAATTTAGGAAATGTTTCATTTTTGTGTGTTTGTATCCCCAGGACTTAATACCTAGCACCTGGCACACAGTAGGTAATTAGTAAATCTTGTTTATTAATGGATTTGTATAATTGAAAACGTTTGAAATATTTTCATTCCATTAATTGCTTTCTGCCTCCTCAAATCATAATAGGTTAGTATTGGGAAGGAAACTCGAGTTCATCTTGTTTAAACTGCAAGCAAATAATAACTAACATTTTCGCAGTGTTTTATAAATATTATCTCATTTCCTCTTCTCAAACCTATATCTTGATTTTACAGATGAGGAAACCAAAACAGAAGTAAAGTGACTTGCCCAAAGTATTTGAGATGGGATTTGAACTCAGGACTTACTAATTTCATCTTGGCCTATCCAGGATCTTATTGCAAATAAGTGGCAGAGCTGGGATTCTTCTTCCTCCTACACTACACTGCCATAGTTTGGTGCATACCTCTCTCATGCACTTATTTCTTTTTTTTAGCTTTCTTTTTTATTATGAACTTAATCATCAAAAAGGCAGCTAAGTGGCACAGTAGAAAGAGCACTAGGCCTGGATTCCAGAAGCCATGTGTTCAAATCAGGCCCCAGACACTTACTAGCTATATGACCTTGGGCAAGTCATTTATACTCTTTGCCTCAGTTTCCTCATCTGTAAAATAAACTGGAGAAGGAAATAGCAAACCACTCCAGTATCTTTGCCAAGAAAACCCAAAATGGGGTCATGAAAAGTTGGACATGACTGAAATGATTAAACAAGAACAATAAATCGTCAACAAACACAAAAATGCCAATAAACAAAAAAAAAGATAAAAGAGAAGATTGTATAAGATGCCAAACTTCTATTGTACAGCTTATTTTAAGAAGTAATATGTATTTTTTCTATTAAAATGATGCTGCTGCCTAATTCATCAAGATATTTAGTCCCATACCAAGCAAATTACCTAAGGGTAGCCTTATTGAAATAGATCAAATTCATCTGAGGAACAAATGGTCAAGAATTTCAAAGAAAATAAGGAAAAAGTGGAAGAATGAAGGGACCCTACTGTGCCAGATCTCAGACAATACTGCAAAGCACTAATCATCAAAACTATTTGGCACTGGTTAAAAAAAATAGAAAGTTAAACATTGAAATAGAATAAAACAAAACCCAGAAGCAATCAAACGTCGTATCATATTGTTCAATAAATCCAAGGTTACTAATTACTGACAAAGGAATCCCTATTTGACAAAAACTGCTAGGAAAAGAGTCTGGTTAAAAAATATATATTAGGCTATTCTGCTTCATACTTCCTGTCTCATAGAATTGAGATTTGACTGTGGCTCTTAGCAGTTCAAAGTCAAGCATTTTCCATTGCACTATGATATTTCCCATCATACTGTAAGCTTCAAAAGCTTTTTTAAAAATGTTTTTATGGTTTTTTTTAACCTAACCAGGGAGTTTATTGGATCATAGATCACTCATCAGAGAGGATCTATGAAGTCATCTGGCCCAACCTTCCTGATTTAATACATAAAGCAACTGAGGCCCAAACAGGTTACGGGTCTTGTTTAGGGTCACATATGTGACAGAGCCAGAACTCACATTCAGGTCCCATGACTCCAGTTCTCATGAACCCAGATTGAGTGATCCATCCTCAACCCTGTTTCCATTGAAATACCTAGTTTTTTCTTGAGGTAGGTCTTGAATATGATCTTTTTATCACCAGAGTTCATCACAATGCCTAGTACATAGTAGGCACTTAACAAATATTTATTGAATTTTGTGTTCAGCCTCCACCTACATGATTAAGATGTTTTTGCTTTAATTGGGTTTTATTTGGGCAGGTGGGGGGGTGTTGTGGGAACAGCCAGGAAGAATGGGTATTAGACAGTCTGGTCTGAGAATTTTAAAAATGGACTAAGGAATGAAAAGGAAGGACTATAGCACCAGATGACCCACCCACCCACAATCTCCTCTTGCTGAGGCATTGATAAACAGACAGTGCTTTTTTTCTCTCAGGGAGAATCCCTTTAGCACTAAGGGCCAGAAACAGAGGGCTCCAATTGAATTCAATTTATCTATATAGATCAAGTCAATTCATCAGCTTTTTTAGAGGTTTGCTTTATCCTCTTTTTAAAGGCCAGTGCTATCACTTTTTCTTCTTTGGAATGTCACCCAAGCTAGATAATTCTGCAAAAATCCTAACAATGGAGTAGCAGTAAGTTCAGCTAATTCCTTAAGTCTCCCAGGAGGCATAGCATCTGCACCCACGGATGCAAGCACTTTCCATTGCTAGTCATTTTTGCCAATTTTCCCTCCACTCTGGCTTGAAACTATATACCCAGCTTGACTCAAATCTGCCACCATGGTTGACACTAACATTTTAGTGAAAACTAGAGTTAAAAGATATCAAAACTCTGGTTAAACTCAACATTATCCCTCAGTTCTGCCTTTTCCTCTAATTAAGGGATAATGTTTTCGTCAGTGGCCTTCTTGGAGGGCTAAAGAATACAGCCACTACAGATGCATTAGGCTGTGGAAATACAGCATTGAAAATGGTCTCAGTTTTCCTGCAAGTGGAAGAAAGCCCCCAAGCAATGCTTATAGGCTGTTTAGCTTCTTGAGTACACTAGCCTTGTAGCTAAATGGGCTGTTGACACATTGTCTGGACTGTTAACTGCTCAGGTAAAAATGTGAATGTTCTTTTGGCAGTGACAATCAATAATAATGCTCTCACAGAAAATACTCCTGAGCCATACAGGCCAAATAGTAATGACAATGATCAATGATTGTGATCCAACCAGGCCTGCCCATTCTGGGCAACTCTGGTCCATATACTCCCATACATAGATGACAGTGAATCTGTCTAATGAGCTGGATCCTTCTTTACCTGGAACAAGCATCCAAATTAATGACCTTGAAAATCTATTTGAATAAACAACAAAATCAATCAATCAACAAGCACTATCAAATACTTGCTATGTGCTAAGTACTGAAGACACAAAGAAAAATTGTAAACAGTACCTACCTTCAAAAAGCTTACATTCTACCTTAGCTAACCAACAATGTAGAAAAATGATAGGCTCAAATAACCAACTATAGCCCTCTAACTGCACATCGATAACTATAAAAAGATAGTATGTCACCATGTTATAGTACAATGAGCACAGGTCCCAAAGTCAGAGGACCTGAACTTGCAATGCAAAACTTGTATGATGCTGAGCAAGTTATTTAACCTCTCTGGGCTTCAATTTTCTTACTATAAAACAAGAGTGTATGCTGGACTAGGTGACCTCTGAGACCCCTTATAGCTCTTGACCTAGCTCTATAATCCTATCATATTCATCGGCTAATCCAGGGGTGGGAAATTTGTGGCTTCGAGGCCACATGTGGCCCTCTAGGTCCTCAGGTGAGGCCCTTTGAATCCAAACTTCATGTGAAGTTTGTTCTGTGAAGTTTGGACTCAGTCAAAGGGCCACACCTGAGGACTTAGGGGGTCACATGTGGCCTCGAAGCCGCAGGTTCCCCATCCCTGGGCTAATCTATCATGACAGGTGATCTATCTTCCTTCCTGGCACAATATCCTAAACACAGAACTGACCCAAGTTACCAGGTAAAACTAACCTCAACTCCTATTCCTGAGTAGCTGCCTGTTGCTAAAGAAAACCACAAAGCCTTGCTGACTGTATGCCAAACCTCAACGGGGCTCTTACTACTGTACTGTCATCCTTTTTTCCTCCTACATGGTTCACTCTCTATTATATTCCCACAGAATCTCAGAAGTAGAAGGGACATCAAATGCCTTTGTCCAAACCCATACCTGAATTGAAATCTCCACCACAACCACAACATATAGTTGAACCTTTGCTTTCAGCGTGGTATACCAGAGGGTGGAAGGAGGGGAACACTAGATTTCGATTGAGAAGTCTTTGGTTCAAATCCCAGCTCTATCACCTACTCCTTAGATAAATCTCTTCTCTTGACCTCAGTTCCCTCATTTGTAAAAAATTTAAAATTTAAAAATAGGGTTGAACTAGAATTCGGCACTTCTTAAACAAGGTGGCTATCCCTAGTTTAAGAAGCACTGAAGAGGTCACCAGTGGAAAAACTTTAAGAAGCCCTGAACTGGATGATCTCTAAGGTCCTTTCCAGCTCTAAATTCATCATCCTATGAATTAAATATCCATCAACAAGGAAGGGGATATAGTGGGAAAGGCACTGAACTTGGAACCAGTAGAGATCTGGATTTGAATCTTTTCTCTCTGTCATTTACTATTAGTTGAGCTGAGGCAAGTTACTCTCTGATACTGTCTCCTCTTCTGAAACAATGGGGATAATAATAGCATGTACTTTACAGGACTATTGTGACAAGCGAATGAAATAATGTGTGTAAAATGTTTTGCAAACCTTACATTACAGTACAAATGTTTGCTGTTGTTGCTGTTGCTGTTGTTGTCTTGGAGAGCCTGGGTCAGAGAGTACTTAGTTCTGAATCAAGGCTCCGCCACCCATAAAGCAAATCACTTAACCTCTGTGCCTCAGTTTCTTTATCTATAAAATAAGAATTTGACTTGATGACATTTAAGGTCTAGATCTAGATCTGTAATCTTACGCTATTTTGAATAGTATGACTGTACTTTTAAACAGTTCTAATTCTTGGGAGATTTTCCCCTAAACCAAGCAGAAATCTGTCTTTCTGTCATGTCTGCTAGTTTCTCCTTGTTCTTCACTTTACACCCAGCTAAATAGGCCCATTCTCTCTACTCTATGACAGCTCCTCAGATACCTGAAGTCAGAAGCCATACCTTCCCCACTAGGTCTTTTTATACAGGGTAACTATTCCTAGTTCCTTCAACTGACCTTACCATGGCATGGTCTTTAGCCTTATCGTTATCCTTGTCAAAACCCTGCATGTTACCGACTTTCTTAAAAGGTGGTACCTAGAACTGGACAGAATATTCCAGATATGTTGTGACTCTGGCTGAGTACAACCTGACAGTCAGCTTCCTCATTACAAACACATCTCACAATTCAGTAAATCATTTTATCTTTTTTCATTGCCATTTCACACTGTTGACTTATAACAAGTTTGAAGTCCACTGATGTACATCTATTTTGCATGTGAACTGCAATATAGCCATACTTTCTCCTTCCTTAAATTGCATCTTTAAATTTGTGTGGATTTTTAAAAAATTAATCTACAACTTTACATTTTTTCTCTAATAATGTTAAATTATTAAACTTTGTCCAGTGTTCCAATCTATCAAGACATTTTTAGATCCTGATTCTGTCGTGCACTATGTTGCCTTTTCCTCTCAGATATGTATCTACAAATTGGATGAACACGCTATATAGCCACAATCCTCACCACTGACAAAAATGAACACTGCTTCTTTTCAAATAATTCCAAACTGTCTGTGTACCTATCCATGCCTAGATGTTCTGATTGCTGTCACCTCAAATTTGATATGTCCAAAAGGAAATTTTTCACCTTTTATCTCCAAACTAGCCCTCTGCATACCTTTTCTATTTCCATTCATGGTATTACCTTCCTCACAGTCAGCCAGGTTCAAAATCTTCAAGTTATATTGCCTCTGCCTTGTCCCTCACCCACTATATCCAGGGATGAGTCCCTTCCATTAGGATTATAGGATCACAGAACTTCAAGTTAAAATGGATCCAAAATAATACTACCCCTAACACCCCACATTTACTGATGAGAAAATTGAGGTCCATAGAAAGTAGTAAAATTGAATTTTAATTAAGATCTTCTGACTCTAAGTCTATTGCCCTCATCCCTCTTATCTCAATTGATGGAAATGTGTTTTTCCCTGCTTCCTTTCTATCCCTTCTCTAATCCCTTACACTCTTTCCCTCGAAATCTTTCCAAAGTACTAATCAGACCATTTCACTCCTCTACTCAGAAACCTTCAGGAGCTCCCCATTGTCTACCAGATAAATTACAAAGTCCTTAGCCTGGAATACAAACCTTCCACTATCTGGCTTCAGGTTAAATGTCCAGCTTTGCCTCATAATATTCTGTTTTACAAACTATTTCACATCTAAACTACACTGCTCTCCTTTCAACCATTCTTACTTTGCTTTGCTCTGCCCCCTCCCCTTTCTCAGTGCTTCTGCTTATGTTATCTCCTGGTATGGGATATCTGGAATGGACTCTTCCTATCCTCCTTGTCTGCCTATTAAAGTTCTCCCTCCCTTCAAGACAGTGCTTAGGTGGCATCTCCTCCATGAAATCTTCCCTAACCTTCCTGCTCAGAGTGATCTCTCCTTGAATTTTCTTTATCACTCTGTCTGGACCTCTCCTTTGCTCATGTCTCACTCTCCCTGGATTCATTGGTGTGAACATTTCTCCTCAAGAGGATGTAACCACTTTAAGAGTACGCATGGTATCATATCTCTATTTGTATCACTTGTATCTGGCACAGTAGGTGCTTAATAAGTGTTCACTGAATTTAATTATCTGTTAAACCTACCTTTGCTTATAGAAGTAGCATGATGTAGTGGGGAAAAGATAATGGACTTGGAATTAGAAAAAACTGGGTTCCAAGACTAGTGTCACCATTTGTGAAATACACGACTAGTTTGGTCTAACAGGAAAACTACAGATTCAAGAATCAGAGGACCTGGGTTTAAATGCTTTCTTTGCCACTTACTACTTCTATCATCTTGAACAATTGCCTTGACCAGAAAATGAAGAAAGTAGAGTGGATTGATAATATACAGTATTTACATAATGGTTTAATGTTCACAAAGCAATTTAGAAAATACGATCTTATTATATCCCCACGACTATCCTGGAAGGTAGATGCACAGATGAGGAAACTGAGATTGAGAGAGGTTAAATGACTTGCCTGATGTCAAACAGCTGGGATGCATCTGGAGTCAGGTCTTGCTGATTCCAAGTCCAAGTCCTACTAATCCACCCAGCTGCCTCTTAGATATCGCTAAGGTCCTTTCTAACGCTAAAATCCTAAGTTTTTGCTTAGCCTAAGTGACATCATTTAGAAAATGAAGATCATAATGCTTGTTCTATTTCTCAGCATTATTACAAGGCTCAAATCAGGTAATCAGTCAGTTATTAAAAAAACATTTATTTATTGCTCCCTATGTGCCAGGCATTGTGTTAAACCTGGAGGATACCAAAAAATTGCAGAAACTAGTCCTTGACATTGAGAGATTTATATTCTCATGAGGGAGAGGGGAGGAAGAGACAATATGTAAATAACTAGGTTTATACTAGATTTATACAGAATTGATGATGGTAATTTACCTAATGTGTTCAAAGTGCCATATCTCTACCACTTAATTTTATTTGTTCTTTTATCTCTTCATTTTCTTAAAAGACAAAAAAGAAGTTAAAACCACCATTACATTTTCTTCCATTTTCTCATATGCATTTAAAACTCAATGCTGAAATTATAACCATGGAATTACCATAAGAAATAATTCCTGATGATTCACCAGTGAGAATAACCATGAGCATAGTGCCAAGAGGTGCCCACCAATAGCTATAACTACAAAAATGGGTAGAACTCAGACTTGCCTTCTCTTCCCTCCCAGGACCTTACAATCTAAATAAAATATGGAAGAAGGAGAGGGGAGAAGGGTAAGATACTACAAATGATTGCACCTGGTATATGCTCCAGGAAAATAAAGATAACTCTAAATACTCTGTTTTCGGGGTGGGGGGCAGGAATCTATCATAGATCACAGAACCACAGAAATAGTGAAAAAACAAGTCTTATCCTTCTTCCACAAAATAAGTGATTAATAGGCAATAATTAAGCACCTCCTAAGCACTATGCTAGGGTAGCCAGGTGGCACAATGGATAGAACACTGGACCTGGAGTCAGGACGAATCATCTTCCTGTGTTCAAATCTGGCCTCAGACACAATGTGATCCTGGGCAAGTAACTTAACCCTGTTTGCCTCAGTTTCCTCATCTGTAAAATGAAATGGAGAAGAAAATGGCAAAACATTCCAGTATCTTTGCCGAGAAAACCCCAAGTCGGGGCATGAAGAATCAGACACAACTGAAATGACTCAACAACAAAGAAAGCTCTAGGCTAGGTGCTACAGGTATGAAGACAGAGGAGAAATAGTTCCTTCCCTCAGGGAAATTATTTTATAATGGGGAAAACAATATGCACTTAGAGATATATACAAAATACACTCAAAGCAGATGCAAGGTAACCTAGGAGGCAAAGGCACTAGCAGCTGGGGGAAGGGGAGGCAGAGTTAGGAAAGTCCACATGGAGAAAGAAGAGCTTGACCTTAGTCTTGCAGGAAACCAGGGGTTCCAAAAGGCAGAGTTGAGTAGACTGAGTAACTGGTCATTAAGGCATTTGAGAGAACTATTTCAATGAAACCATCACCATTTAAATATAATTGTATAAGGGCAAGAGTTGGAAATGAAAAGGCAAACATGTGGCAGGCAATGAACTCACTGAGAAAAGTGGGAAAATTTCGTGGAGATCAACAAATAACAGCCACCAGATAATTTTGGGTAAAGTGATCATCATATAGAGATAGGTTGCTGAGTGACGGTAGAAGGAGAGGTTGGAAGTGGGATTTAAGGGCAAGGCGTATACCACTTCCCTTCCAGAACCAGTGAGTTAGATTAGGCATTTAGAAGGGTGGGGGGATTGGTGGGAAAGCATGTACAATGAATAATGAAGAAACTAATCCAGGATACAGAGAGATCTGGGGAAGCCAGGTCTCTATGAGTACGGAAAGACAGAAGGAGCATGAGAACAAGAGGTTGAAAATGAAGGAAAGATGGCTAGTTATAGAGTAGGAATTCTAGAGGGTCTGGGGGAATGAGCACCAAGATTTGTGGTGGGACATTTGTGGGAAAAGGTTGAGGTAGATGCGGGTGAGAGAGACAATAAGGGTTGAAGAGGGAAGTGACTTACTGTAAGTTTACACCATGAGGTAGCCATGGATTTAGAATCTTTCAAATATTTGAAAGTACCAATTATATTTCCCCTAGTTCTTCTCTAGGCCAAACATTCCCAAGTCCTTCAATCAATTCTCACATGACACAGCATCATTTAAATTTGGGCAAAAAATGGTTATTTGGGTCATCAATTTAGAGCAGAAGGGACCTTAGAGGTCATCTATTCCAACCCCCTTCGTTTTACAGCTAAGAAAACTCAAGTTCACACAGGAAGTGACAGAAGCAAGAGCTAAAAGCAGATCCTCTAATTCCAGATCTCTTACTAGGTGTCCACACTACATCACCCTGACTTCCAGTCTGCCAGGGCTCCAAGTTTTACTTAACCATTGGTATAACTATCTCATATCTTTCTGCTTCGCTTTCAGAGCTAAACATGACTAGTGGACATAGATGTGAAAATGGATACTAAATCCAATCTAGTCCAACAGGCATTAGTGCTTTTTACATTCAAGTCAGTGTGCTATGTTATAGAGATATAAAAACTAAAAAATGGTACTTGATCTCAAGGGGATTATGTTCTACAACATGCAAACAGGTAACTGTATACAATATGTGATTATCAGAGTAGGGAGAAAGCACTTGTTGCTAAGAGAGTCAGCACAGATTTTTGTTATGCAGTTAATGACTTGGTCCTTGAAGGGAGTTGTGGATTTTAAGATGCAGAAGTAGGAGAGTGCGTTACAGAAATAGAAAATTATATTCTTTTTTAATAGTATTTTTCCCAATTATATCTCAAGACAATTTTACCATTCATTTTTACAAGATTTTGAGTTCCAAATTTTTCTTCCTCCCTCCCTCCCTTTCCCTCTTCTGAAAATGGTAGGCAATTTGATACAGGTTATACATGTGCTATCATTTCCATATTAGTCACAGTTGTAGAAGAAGAAACAGATCAAAAGGGAAAAAAAATGAATAAAGTAAGTGAAAAAAGTATGCTTCATTCTGCATTCAGAGTCCATCAGTTCTTTATCTGGATATGGATAGTATTTTCCTTTGTGAGTCCTTTATGTTTGTCTTGGATCATTGTGTTGCTAAGAGCTCATTTATTCATAATTTATCATCTCTCCTTTTCTCCCTCTCTCCCTTTAATTTTATTTTATTTTTTAGATATCACCCCTTCATATTCGCCTCACCCTGTGCCCTCTGTCACTCTATATATGTATATTCCCTTCAACGACACTAATATTGAGAAAGGTCTCATGGATTATACATATCATCTTTCCATGTAGGAATGTGAACAAAACAGTTAAAATTTAGTAAGTCCCTTATGATTTCTCTTTCTTGTTTACCTTTTCATGCTTCTCTTGATTCTCGTATTTGAAAGTCAAATTTTCTATTCAGCTCTGGTCTTTTTATTGAGAAAGCTTGAAAGTCCTCTATTTTATTGAAATTCCGTATTTTGTCTTAGAGCATTATACTCAGTTTTGCCAGGTACGTGATTCATGGTTTTAATCCTAGCTCCTTTGACCTCTGGAATATCGTATTCCAAGCCATTTGATTGCTCAATGTAGAAGCTGCTAGATCTTGTACTATCCTGATTATGTTTCCACAATACTCAAATTGTTTCTTTCTGGCTGCTTGCAATATTTTCTCCTTGACCTGGGAACTCTGGAATTTGGCAGCAATATTCACAGGAGTTTTCTTTTTGGGATCTTTTTCAAGAGATGATCAGTGGATTCTTTCAATTTCTATTTTACCCTCTGGTTCTATAATCTCAGGGCAGTTCTCCTTAATAATTTCTCAAAAGATGATGTCTAGGTTCTTTTTTTGATCATAGCTTTCAGGTATTCCAGTAATTTTTAAATTCCCTCTCCTGGATCTATTCTCCAGGTCAGTGGTTTTTACAATCAGATATTTTACATTGCCTTCCATTTTTTCATTCCTTTGGTTCTGTTTGATAATATCTTGATTTCTTATAAAGTCATTAGCTTCCACTTGCTCCAAACTAATTTTTAAGGTAGTATTTTCTTCAGTGGTCTTTTGGACCTCCTTTTCCATTTGGCTAATTCTGCCTTTCAGGGCATTCTTCTCCTTGTTGGCTTTTGGGAATTCTTTTGACGTTTCGGTTGGTCTATTTTTTAAGGTGTTATTTTCTTCAGGATTTTTTGGGTCTCCTTTAGCAAGTCATTGACTTGTTTTTCATGGTTTTCTTGCATCACTCTCATTTCTCCTCCCAATTTTTCCTCTACTTCTCTTACTTGCTTTTGCAAATCCTTTTTGAGCTCTTCCATGACCTGAGACCAATTCATATTTTTCCTGGAGGCTTTTGATGTAGGCTCTTTGACTTTGTTGACTTCTTCTGGCTGTATGTTTTGATCTTCTTTGTCACCAAAAAAAAGATTCAATAGTCTGTGACCTTTTCACTGCCTGCTCATTTTCCTAGCCATCTACTTGACCCTTGAGTTTTTTGTCAGGGTATGATTGCTTATAGAGTAGAGAGTACTTTGTCCCAAGCTTTAGGGGCTGCACTGCTGTTTCCAGAGCTACTTCTATACACCAGGCTCTGCCACAGAAGCTCTCCTCCTCCCCCAAGAACTGCCAACCAGGATTGTGACCCAGATCCAAGCAGGACAAAGCTGCCTCTGTGCCAGCAAAGTGCTCCTTGCACTCCCACTCTGATCTGCTGCTTTATTCCTCCCACCATGTAAGCCAGGGACTCTGGTTGCAGCTGATGTTTGAGCTCTGGAAGCAGACTCAGGAGCTTCCTGCTGCTGCTGCCGCAAACCACCACACCACCTCCAACATGCCCAGGGCTGGGTCAGGACTGCTCTAGCCCAATCTAGCAGTTTTCCCACTAATCTGCTCCATGGTCTTTGGTGTTTGTGGATTGATAGGTCTGGTAACTGCCAGAGCTCAATGATTCATGACCCTCAGGCCTGCTCTGGCCAACTCCCAGTCTGGGCTGTGCTCCACTCCCAGCACCATGGGATAGCCCCTTCACAGTGACCATCCAGGCTCTCCTGGGCTGGAGACCTGATTCCTTCTGCTATTTCATGGGTTCCACAGCTCTAGAATTTGTTCAGAGACATTTTTACAGGTGTTTGGAGGGATTTGGGGGAGAGTTTAGGCAAGTTCCTGCTTTCCAGCCACCATCTTGGCTCTGCCCCAACCAATGGCTTGTATGCTTATAAATTTGACCTAGGTCTCTGTATTTTTGAGAATGAGGCCTTTATCAGAGATGCTTGCAATATAAAGATTGTTTCCCAGCTTTC
The DNA here is from genome assembly GCF_011100635.1 of Trichosurus vulpecula. Taxonomy (NCBI): domain Eukaryota; kingdom Metazoa; phylum Chordata; class Mammalia; order Diprotodontia; family Phalangeridae; genus Trichosurus; species Trichosurus vulpecula. Next base: position 274,030,404 of record NC_050573.1, on the reverse strand, counting down.
TGCTTTCCTTCTTATTTTGCTTGCATTGGTTTTGTTTATGCAAAAGCTTTTAAATTTTATATAATCAAAATTATCTATTTTACATTTTGTAATATTCTGTCTCTCTTGTATGGTCATGAACCTGTAACTTAACTTCTCCTTTAAGAATTTGGATATTATACCTCTTGGTGCATGCATGTTTAGTATTGATATTACTTCATTGTCCAAAATGTAGTTTCCTTTCTTATATCTTTTAATTAGTTCTATTTTTGCTTTTGCTTGGTCTGAGATCAAGATTGCTACCCCTGCTTTTTCTTTTTTTTACTTCAGCTGAAGCATAATAGCTACTCTGTATGTGTCATGAATGTACCTATTTCTTTACATGTTGTGTTGCTATGGAAGAAATATCTTCTTTCTGAGTTTATGTAGTAAGTAACTGCTGCCAAAGTATATTTATCACCATGCAGGAATTATAGAGGTAAAAACCTTGGTTTTATTACTGTATTCAAGCAGAGGTTCAGATTTCAGAGAAAACCTAAACAATTGTTAGGGTCCTAACCAGGCTTCTTATAGGCAAAATTACATCAGAGTGACAGAGAAATAATTCTTTTACATATTGCAATCTTGTACATTTCTCTTAGGCCGTAAGTTGGTGTACTTCCTTCAATGTTATGAAAGTTGGACTACCTTAATTGAATAGAGTCATAATCTCATATATCTCCTAAGGAAATAAGCCTCATCAAACAAACTCTATAAGTAAACTAAGTCAAGTAACAGACTAAACTATATTTAGATGATCCACCAATAGGCTGATTGAGAGGGAACATGTCACTGGATTCAGGGATAGTTGAGAGTCTTCCTCTGGCTTCTTATCTAAGGAATGTTTAAGGTTTTAAGTAAATTTTCACATCTCATGGGACAGGTTTTAGTCAACTCAGAAACGTTTCAACTAGGAGAAACAACCCTAACATCCTTTTAACATTATTATTCCATGAGTCAGGTACTGGTCAGATGAGGTTAATAGAAAACAGACTTTTAGTTAACCAAAAGTTGCAGGAGAAATGGACATCACTTCTAAATAATAAAAGGAAATTGAAAATTCCCATAACAGTATCCTCCATTAGAATGTAAGTTGCTTGAGATTAGAGACTTTTTTTTTCTTTTCTTTATATCCTCAGTGCTTAGCACAGTCCCTGGAACATAGTAAGTACTTAACAAATACTTGTCAATTGACTGAATGGTGTGACCAGTTAATTGCTTGGTATCCATTAGTTCAGGGGTACGTTGAATGTCAGAGGGTTAGAATTGCACAGGAACCAGAGGAGCTGGACAAAACAAAACAAAACTGAAATATTTATGTACAATACATTCAGTACAATAGTAGATAATTGTCCTTCCTCCAGCAGAGTTCAAATTCTGTTTTAGACATTCAGTAGTCACATTACCAAGCCTGACCTCTCAGAGCATCAATTTCCTCACCTATAAAAAGGGGGTAGTCATGCTTGAATTAAATTGTGAGGAAAAGGCTTAAAGCACTACAAAAATATGAGTGATTATTACTTAGACCAAAGACTGGTTGCACAACAAGAGTGTGCCATTTTCCCTCAGTAGCTTTAGACATATTCCCTTGCACTGCATATTTGCCTACCCCTGTTGTTCATTTTTATCAGATTTCTTTTACCACTTAAGTGGGTATGGGAGAAGAACTTAGTCCTATGTATTGGGACCTATGATCAATAACAATTCTATTGACTTCATAAAAGCTGTATTTAAAAATAAATTTAAGAGACAACAAATAAATAAACTTAATACTAAGCTTGACTCTTACCCTGAGTGAAGGAAGGAAGGAAGGAAGAAAGAAAGAAAGAAAGAAAGAAAGAAAGAAAGAAAGAAAGATCATTGTGTTCATAAGAGCAACCAAGTCTTTCACAGTTGATAATCAGTATACAACATTGCTTTTACTGTGCACAATGATCTCCTGATTCTTCTCACTTCACTTTGCTTCAGTTCGTATAGGGGTTTTTTCATGTTTTTTTTTCTGGAATCACCCCTCCCCTTATTTCTTATAGAATAATAGTACTCCATCCCAAACATATACCACAACTTGTCCAGCCACTCCCCAATTGAAAAGCAACCCCCTGATTTCCAATTCTTTGCCAGAAGACAAAGGTCAGCAGACAACACAGAAAAAGTTTGGAAATTCAGAAATGCATAAAATATATGTATATTATTTTCTAATAGCAACATATTTTATCTTTTAATGCCATAATAATTCAGACTTCTCAGACAAAGGGAAGGCCAAAAAATTTTCTACAAATTTTCCAGATTGTGGGGGTGCTGTGCCCTTAGTCCCTCTGATATGGAAGGGATAATTCTGTGTATGTATACACACATGTATATATATATGTATGTATGTATATATGTATGTCTGTGTGTGGCTATTATATGTATACCCACACATATAAACATATATTCATCCTTCTTTGAACCAATTCCAGTGAGAGTGAAGTTCTAACATTGTCGTTGATCACTCCCCCACCACCATCTTCTCCTCCACTCTGAAAGCTCTTCCTTGTGCTCCTCCTTTATGTGAGAAAATTTATCCCATTCTAACTCTCTCTTCCCCCTTCTCCCAGTGCATCCATATTTTTTACTCCTACATTCTTTTTCGGAGCTCATCCCAATATAATTGCTTCATGCTTGTGCCCTCTGTCTATGCAGACTCCTTCTAACTGTCCTAATAATGATAAAGATCTTTGGAGTTACAGGTATCATTTTCCCGTATAAGAATGTAAACAGTTTAACTCCATTGAGTGCCTTACAATTATTCTTTCACATTTACCTTTTATGATTCTCTTGAGTCTTTTGTTTGAACATCAAATTTTCTATTCACCTCTGGTATTTTCATCAAGAATATTTGGAAGTCCTCTGTTTCATTAAATATCCATTTTTCCCCTCAAGGATTATGTTTTGTTTTGCTAAGTACATTTTTATTGGTTGTAATCCTCCTCCTTTGTCCTCCAGAATACCATATTCCAAGCCCTCCACTCCTTCATTGTGGAAGCTTTTAAATTGTGTGTCATCATGACTGTGGCTCCATGATATTCGAATTGTTTCTTTCCAGATGCTTGCAATGTTTTCTCCTTGACCTGGAAGCTCTGGAATTTGGCTATAGTATTCCTTGGAGTTTTGGGATCTCTTTCAGGAGGTAATTGGTGGATTCTTTCAATTTTTATTTTACCCTCTGGATCTTTGATATTGGGGCAGTTTTCCTTGATGATTTCTTGAAATATGATACCTAGGCTCTTTTTTTGGTCATAGGTTTCAGGTAGTTTAACAATTCTTAAATTATTTCTCCTTGACCTATTTTCCAAGTCAGTTGTTTTTCCAATGAGATATTTCATATTTTCTTCTACTTTTTAATTCTTTTGACTTTGTTTTATTGTTTCTTGAAGTCTTATGGAGTCATTAGCTTATACTTGACCAAATCTAATTTTTAAAGAATTACTTTCTTCAGTGACCTTTTGTATCTCTTTTCCCATTTAGTCAATTCTGCTTTTTAAGGATTTTCTTCAGTGAATTTTTGTATCTATTTTTTTTTGAATTTGATCTATTCTGCTTTTAAAGGAGTTCTTTTCTTCAATGAATTTTTGTGCCTCTTTTACTACTAAGCCAATTCTGTTTTTAAAGGTGTTTTCCTTAGTATGTTTTATGCTTCTTTTGTTGGTATTGTTGTTCAATTGTTCTTCAGTTTTGTCTGACTCTTCATGATTCCATTTGGTGGGGTTTTTTTTTTTTGTTTTTTTTTTGGCAGACATACTGAAGTGGCTTACCATTTCCTTCTCCAGCTCATTGCTCTCCAGGCAAAGTTTTTGAGGCCAGATTTGAACTCAGGAAGAGGACCCTTCCTGACTTCAGGCACTCCATCCACCACACCAACTAGCTGTCCCTTGTACCTCTTTTTACAGAGCTTTAATTCTCTTTTCATAATTTTCTTGAATCACTCATTTATTTTCCCCATTTTTTTGCTACATTTTTCTACATTTTTTTCTCTTATCTCTTCCTTTAACTCTTCCAGGAATTCTTATTGGGCTTAGGTCTAATTAACAGTACTATCTTATTCTAAGTTTATGTCTTGGTCTTCCCTGCTACCATAGTAGCTTTTTATGGTCACATTCCTTTTCTGTTGCTCACTGATTTTACCAGGCTATTTCTTTACTTTTAATTTTATATTAAAGTTGGGCTCTGCTCATGAGGGGTGGGGAGGCAGTATACCAAGGATCAGACTCTTTTGTGTTGCTGTTTTCAGAAATAGTTCTGAGAGTTTGCAGCTTTTCAGTGCTTCCAAGGTGGTGTTACCCTGGGAGAAGTGAGGCCATTGCTCTCCTGGTCCGTGCTCTGGTTTTTACCCAGGAAGGGTTTTATATATTCACACAATATGTGTTGCATGTGTCACACGCATACATGCCACACCATACATATTATTGGATCTCACACTACACCTACCATTTCTTAGTAGAAGGTTATTATAGGATACTGAATAAATGCTAGCTATAATGCTGGTTCTTATCATTATTATTATATATTATTGTTTATATATTATATCATTTTTGTAAGAAATAACTCCTCATGCCCAAATAGACACAGTAAATTAGACAGATTCAGGATGAGTGAAGCAGTTGGAACTTTAATATGTCCTGCAGGACAGGTGTGGGACCCAAGATCAGTTCCCCCACACCCTACAGAAGCAAGAATAAGCCCTTTTGTCACCATTCCTGGCTGCCAATTCCTCCTTGATAACTCTGATTCATGAGAGTCAGCGTAGTTTACAGGCTTCCCAAAATACCTACTACATGTTCCCCTTAATGTGTTCCCCCTCCCACCTCAAGTAAGGCATGTTCACAAAATGGCACTAATCCCTCCTTAGGGGCATATAAGTTATTATGTATGAACCTTATTAAACAATCTCGGTTAAGAAGGCCCTTAACCTTTTGTCCTACCTTTGTCCCCTGTGATCCCCAGGCTGTTTTCCAGAACTCTCTCCGGTGAAAACCTTCCTTTTATGGACCCATCTCCTAATATGGAAACATAGCCATTAGGCTAACAGGGTGTGTTGACTGCATTCCTTGTTCAGATAACCCTTATGTAAACAGAACTCACCCTGCTAATTCTTACATTATATACTATATATTATATGTTACAGTTATTATTATTCAATGTAATTCAATATTATCATCTATTATAATTAATATTTATTAATATATTAATATTGGCTTTCTTTTGATAATACTATCTAGCATTTATATAGTTACCTCTATTAACCTTTTATTAAGCATGATACAGAGAGTGAATGTACTAGAGTGGAAGCCAGAGGATGTAATTTGAAACCTGACTCTACCACCTGCTCTCTGTGTGACTTTAGGCAAATAGCTTAACCTCTCAGGGCCATGTTTTCCTTGTCTACAAAACTGAAGCATTGGGGTTCACTCAATGACTTCAAAAGATCCTTTGCATTTTGGCCTGTGACTCTAGATGATAACATTTGCTCTACAGCTGCACTTTATATCCTGTTCCAGATATCATGCCTGAAATATTTACAGAGTAGATTTCTAAAACCCTTAGAGTCTTATGCAGGACTTGCTTCTCAGTTCTGCTTCCATCCCTCTGGTTTAAACTATATTAGGCTGAGCTACTACCTTATGCTCAAGCTCTTGAAGCACTCTCTATTTGGGGTATTGATTCTTTTTTAGGTTTCCAGTATATTTGCCCAGGACTTAGTCAATCCAAATTTTTTCATTCCTCTTTCTTATGCATAGGGAAAACCTTCTTTTGTGGAAAATGTTCAGCTTGTCTAGATTGTTTTCTCTTCAAATGTCTCTCTTCATTTGCCCCTTGATCCATTCACTCTTCTACAATGGCATGCCCTTGGTTTGTTAGATGATTTGTTTTTCCTATGACATGCATACTGGCATACACATTGTAGTCTTCAGTTACAGCCAACAGTCCAGGTTACACAGAGAGGGAAAACTAGATTTCTCATTGGCATGGATGACTCCGCCCTCTGGACTGCCTTCTGCACAGGCCTAGGTTGGCAATCATCTATTAAAATTACCATATGACTTTGTAAAAGTAGTCCATAGCATGGCTCTAATCAGCAATCTAACAGTAGGTCCCCTGGTCATGAAAGTGTGAAGTGTAGGACTGTTCAGTGCTAACCATTGCGTTGTTTTGGAATAAGGCTCCTGAAACCTGCATGCTCTTCATCATGCGTATCCTGTGTCTAAAAAGATATTAATTCCAAATCAGTTCAACCAATGCTGATTCAGCACTTACAATGTGTGATAAATTGTTCTAGGCACCAAGAATAGAAAGGTGGAAAATGACCCAGTTCCTGCCCTCAAGGCTCCACTTTTGGGGGACACAAAGTGATGATGCATAAATTCACAATACGGTCATTTTTCTAACAGCCAAACTACGTTTACAAGTAAGAGACTTTAGTCATTTTCAATGTTATTTATAATAGAGAATAAGCATTTATTAAGCACCCACAATGTGCTAGGCATCATGCTTTGTGCATTCCAAATATTACCTTTCTTGATCCTCACAATAACCCTGGGAAGTAGATGCTATTACTATCCCCATTTTACAGATGAGGAAACTGGGGTAAAGATCAAGTGACTTGCCCGAAGTCACATTATCTACTAAGTATCTGAGGACATATTTGAACTCAAGCCTTTCTGACCTCAGGCCCAGTGCTATCCACTGCACAAACAACCCATTCCTAATATCTTTTCCCTTCTGGACTTTTCTAAATGACTTTGAGGCCTCTAAGAATTTCCTATTCAAATATAAATAGCTTTGATTAGGGTAATATCTTAAGCCATTATCAGCTAACAGCCTTTGGGGATGATTTAAGCTGGTAGGGGAAATCAAGGTCCAAAGGATTGTGACCTAAGAAAAGGTGCCTATAGGGAGATCAAGAAGGGTACATGTAGAAAAGTTACCAAACACAATTTTTTCCTTCTTTGTCATTTTTCTCGTTATTTCACTGCCTAACAGAGAACTTGGTTTACCCTAAAAAGTAGCTTTTTAAGCAAAACATGTTACTTGAACAATTCTTTGCTGTATTCAGCAAATTGCTGCTAAGGATCTTGCCCCATTCTAACACTTTTTTCTGAAGGCCTTCCAAATCTTGCCAAGTGACACAAAAGACAGAGCAGTGGTCCTAGAGTCAGGAAGACTCATCTTCCTGAATTCAAATATGGCCTCAGACACCTACAAGTTGTGTGACTGTAGACAAGTCACTCAACTCTTTTTGTGTCAGTTTCCTCATCTGCAAAATGAGCTGGAGGAGGAATTGGCAAACCACTTCAGCATTTTTGCCAAGAAAACCCCAAATGAGGTCATGAAGAGTCAAACACGGCTGAAAAACCACTAAAATGTTCCAGGCACTGTGCTTAGAGCTGACGATACAAAGAAAGGCCAAAAACAGTCCCTGCCCTCAAGGAAACTACAATTCAATTTCAGGGACAAAATATGAATAACTATGCACAAACAAGATAAATACAGGTTAAATCTCACCTACTAAAATTCCGTTTTTAAGAAGTGGAGAGGGGTGGAGGCAAGATGGCTGCTGGAAAGCAGGGACTTGAGTGAGCTCGCCCCCAGGTCCCTCCACACACCTATAAAAATGGCACTGAACAAATTTTATAACTGCAGAACCCAAGAAATAGCAGGGGAAAGCAGGGCTCCAGCCCAGGACAGCCTAGATGGTTGCGGTAAGGTCTATCACAAGGAGCTTGGAGCACAGGGGAGCAGAGCCCAGCATGGGCTAGGCCCAGACCAATCAGACCAGAAGTCAGGCAGAACAGGCCCTAGCTGAATCAGCAAGCTGTGGCAGTTACCAGACTTCTCAACTGACGAACACCAAAGACAACAGAGCAGATTAGTGGGAAAGACTGATGGGACAGAGTGAAAGGAGTTGCTGGTTCGGCCACTACACCAGGGACAGAGGAGGTGCTGCAGCTATGAGGCTGCTTACAGAGCTACAACTGCAGTTGCTTCTGGCCCCAGGCCCACCTGGTGGGAGGAATTAAGTGGCGCATCAGAGCAGGAGTGCAGAACCAGCTTAGATCTGAGTCCAGTCTGGGTTAGGGGTTCTTGGGGGAGGAGGAGGGCTGGTGCGGCAGAGCTGGCTGTGAGAAATAGCTCTGAAAACAACAGCACAGCCCCCCAAGTTTGGGACAAAGTACCCTATACTTTACAAACAGTCATACCCCCACAAAAACTCAAGGGTCAAGTAAGTTGGCTGGGAACATGACCAGGCAGTGAAAACAGACTCACATTCAGACTCAGACTTTGGAATCTTTCTTTGGTGACAAAGAAGACCAAAACATACAGCCAGAAGAAGTCAACAAAGTCAAAGAGCCTACATTGAAAGACTCCAAGAAAAACATGAACTGGTCTTAGGCCATGGAAGAGCTCAAAAAGGATTAGGAAAAGCAAGTTAGAGAAGTAGAGGAAAAATTTGGAAGAGAAATGAGAGTGATGCAAGAAAACCATAAAAAACAAGGCAATGACTTGCTAAAGGAGACCCAAAAAATCCTGAAGAAAATAACACCTTAAAAATAGACTAACTCAAATGGCAAAAGAGCTCCAAAAAGCCAATGAAGAGAAGAATGCCTTGAAAGGCAGAATTAGCCAAATGGAAAAGGAGATGCAAAAGACCACTGAAGAAAATACTACCTTAAAAATGAGATTGGAACAAATGGAAGCTAGTGACTTTATGAGAAATCAAGATATTATCAAACAGAACCAAAGGAATGAAAAAATGGAAGACAATGTGAAATATCTCATTGGAAAAACCACTGACCTGAAACATAGATCCAGAAGAGATAATTTAAAAATTATTGGACTACCTGAAATTCATGATCAAAAAAAGAGCCTAGATATCATCTTTCAAGAAATTGTCAAGGAGAACTGCCCTGATATTCTAGAAACAGAGGGTAAAATAGAAATTGAAAGAATCTCCCGATCGCCTCCTGAAAAAGATCCCAAAAAGAAAACTCTTAGGAATATTGTCGCCAAATTCCAGGGTTTCCAGACCAAGGAGAAAATATTGCAAGCAGCCAAAAAGAAACAATTTGAGTATTATGGAAACACAATCAGAATAACACAAGATCTAGCAGCTTCTACATTAAGGGATCAAAGGGCTTGGAATATGATATTCCAGAGGTCAATGGAGCTAGGATTAAAACCAAGAATCACCCACCCAGCAAAACTGAGTATCATGCTCCAAGGCAAAATATGGATTTTCAATAAAGTAGAGGACTTTCAAGCTTTCTGGGTAAAAAGACCAGAGCTGAATAGAAAATTTGACTTTCAAACACAAGAATCAAGAGAAGCATGAAAAGGTAAACAAGAAAGAGAAATCATAAGGGACTTACTAAAGTTGAACTGTTTTGTTTACATTCCTACATGGAAAGATGATGTGTATAAATCATCAGACCTCAGTATTAGGGTAGTTGAAGGGAATATATAGGTGAATGGAAAATGATGGGTGAGTTGAACATGAAGGGATGATATCCAAAAAAATAAATTCAAATTAAGGATGAGAGAGGAATATATTGAGAGAGGGAGAAAGGGAGAGATAGAATGGGGTAAATTATCTTGCATAAAAGTGCTAAGAAAAAGCAGTTCTGTAGGAAGGGAAGAGGGGGCAGGTGAGGGGGAATGACTGAATCTTGCTCTCATCAGATTTGACCTGAGGAGGGAATAACATACACACTCAATTGGGTATCTTACCCGACAGGAAAGAAGGAGGAAGGAGATAAAAAGGGGAGATGATAGCAGGGAGGGCAGATTGGGGGAAGAGGTAATCAAAAGCAAACACTTTCCAAAAGGGACAGGGCCAAGGGAGAAAATTGAATAAAGGGGGATAGGATAGGAAGGAGCAAAATATAGTTAGTCTTTCACAACATGAGTATTGTGAAAGGGTTTTACATAATGATACACATGTGGCCTATGTTGAATTGCTTGCCTTCTTAGGGAGGGTGAGTGGGGAGGAAAGAAGGGAATTTGGAACTCAAATTTTTAAAAACAAATGTTCAAAAAATCTTGTTTTTGCATGCAACTGAGAAATAAGATATATAGGGAGTGGGACATAGATATCTTTCCTGACCTACAAAACAGTAAAGGGAGAGGTGATGGGGGGGGGAGTGGGGTGACAGAAGGGAGGGGTGACTGGGGAGCTGGGCAACCAGACTACATGCCATCTTGGAGTAGGGGGGAGGGTAGAAATGGGGAGAAAATGTGTAATTCAAACTGTTGTGAAAATCAATGCTGAAAACTAAAAATATTAAATAAATTAAATTAAAAAAAATAAACAAGAAACAAGTGGAATTGAAGACAGAGAAGTGAAATATTTGCCCAAGATCACACCGGTACTAAGTGTCAAACACTTAGAGCCCAGAATCTCCTCCAACACTTTCATTTTACAGAGGAAACTCAAGAAACAGAGACCAGGCAGGTGTAGTGACCTGCCCAAAAGTGAGCCTCAACTCCATTCTTCTGAAAAATGAGGCAAAATGGCAACATCTGATTCAGATGCAGTTTCTGCTTTTGATAACTTCATAGCAAACTCATTCTAACTGCATGAGGGAGAGACAGACAGACAGATTCAGAGAGGAGAGAAAGAAATAGAGACAGACAGAGACAGAGACAGAGAAAGACAGAGACAGAAAGACAGAGAGGCAGAGAGATAGACAGAGAGACAAAGACAGAGACAGAGAGACTGCATAGCTCTCTAAGAATATTTTATCTTTAAGTATTTATCTTTAGTCTAAAAACATTTATCAAAATCTTGGGCTCATTGCTTCTCCACTCTGGGCATCAGTTTCCCTCATTTGCAAAATGTATGCAACATGATCTCTCAGGTTTGCTCCTCACTTTGAAGCATTCTTCATTTTTCAGTCCAAGAATGTGAAATTTAAATACCTAGTCAGAGAAGTGACACTCCCCCTTCATTCATGTGAGCAAGGTAAAGGGCTTAATATAAGCTTTTAATATAAACTATTACAATATATTATATTATACATAAATGTATTATATTATATTAAGTCACATATGTGTAATGTACATCATTATACACATATGCATCTTTGCTAATCATGAGAGGCAGCTGTGGAGACACAGAAGAAGACTTGGATTAAGAATCAGGAACTGGGATGGACTGTCAGCTTAACTACAATATTATTGTACGATCTTAAGCAAATCACCACACAAAACTTTCTGGGCCTTGGTTTTCTTGTCTGTAAAGGAAAAAGATTGAACTAGATGATCTCTACATTTTTCCATTCTAATAATGTGTGATTCTATCATTGCTTAAGATAATATTTCACAATTTCTAAACAATATTACATATCTTCACTAGACAGGTGATGCCTCATTTATCAACACTCAACATAAAACCTTCTCTTCTTCCCATAATGATTTGGTTTCTGTCACTTTAAGAGCCCCACAACATCAACTGGGAATTCCGAAGGAAGGCCCAATGCAATAGAGACCCTGCTGTGCAGGTGTTAGAGCACACACTGGCCCTTCATTCCTGCCTTCTCACCTGCTCTCCCTACTCAACCACAACCAGCCTAGTCTCTGAAGTGTCCACTTCCCTCAGGCATTTATGTGCATCAATACCACTCTCCCCATCATTCTAGCCCAGTCCCTAGAGATTCTGGATCAGTCTAAGAGTCCTTAATATTAATCCCCGAGACAGTCTGCATCTGCCATTTTGCTTCTTCATGGTGTAGAGAGATGATCCTGGCTTGTCAAAGGTTATGTTAATGAAGCAAATGCTCTAGCAGGTCATATCAGGCTGGAACAGTCTTGAATATGGAACTGATGAAGCAATGTAGGTCAATCATTCAAGGTTTAGGTAGCTCAATTTAGAAAGGGTCATCGCCAAATATGGGATGTGACTTGGCTGTGGTGTGATGCCCTTTTCAGCCATCTCTCTTTTCCACAGTGGCAGATAGATGGCCTAGCAGATGTGGAATCAAGAAGATCTGAGTTCAAATATGGCTTCACGTGCTTGACTAACTTTACCATCCTGAGCAAATCACTCAACCTCTCTAAGTCTCAGTTTCCTGATCTGTAAAGTGGGGATAATAAAAGCATCTACTTCTCTAACTTGTTGTGAGGATAAAAATAAATCTTTTTTTTTATTTTGCTTATTATCTGGATAAAGAATAATGGCCTTTGCCATTTAAAAAATGGCATAATAATGGCTAATAAGGAGTTGATAGTCAAGATAAATAGGGAGATTGTAAGAGAATACTCTGAGGTTCTTCATGAATTCGAGTCACCTGTCCTAGATGAGCAACCTACTAAGACACTAAAAGAACTGACAGAGTTCATTGCTGAACCACCATTTGTGATCTCTGATCATATAAAAGGATAGGAAAAGGGCCACAGAGGAGCGGAGCTGTTGCCATAGTTTTCCAAAACAGAAAAGAAAATGGAGTTCTAAAATTGTCGGTCAGTGAGTATGATTTTAGGTGCTGGTAAAATTTTACAACATATTAAAGGGATGATGAGTGAATATTTATTTTTTTAAATAAGCAGTATTCATATCCTTCACCAAGCATAGGTTACATTATACTGATGCCATTTTCTTTTGCCATGTTAAAAATGGCAGATCAGAGGATTGTTGTAAATACAGTTTAAATAGATTTTTTCAAGCATTTGAGAAAGCCTCTTATGCTATTCTTGTGGTCTTGATGGGTACACAGAATCAGTTGAATGTCTGAACTTAAAGAATAGTCACTGATATCTTCTTGGAAGGAAATTTCTGATTGAATGCATCAGGTATTTGTACTTGACTTCATGCCGTTCAACATTTTTATTAATGTCAGGGACAAAGCTAAAACATCAGTGTCCCACTAACACAAAGCATCAAGTTTAAGCATGCACAGCTGGTTTGATTGCCGAAGGATGCCAACGATGGGAAGATTTCAAAGGCACAACTTGGATATGAGGAACTGGATTCAGAAAATGCCATTGTGCTAATGGAGTCAGTGCCATATTTTTTCCTCTACCTACCTCGCTAGGATTGTGATTGTCAAGCCCCTGGTGTCTCATGGGACAATGCTCTTTTAGACCTGCCCAGAAGAAAACAAATATGCAATATAAATAGATATGCAAATTAAATACATAACAGTTGTTAATGCTAGTGATCAGGAAGTATATTATAGCTATCCAAAAGTGAAAACAGATCAAACACCATCCTGGTTGCACAGCCCATACCAGCTTAACATAGTGCTTGGCACATAGTAATCACTTAAAAAATGTTTATTAATTGATCTTCAAAAGAGGCCAAATATCTCTAGATGTTCCTGTATTGTATCCATGGACTTTGATCTACTATAGAGATTTTTTCATAAAAAATTCTGGTTGAGTACCCTCAGCCGTTCCCCACTGTGGATGAGAGGGGTTAGGGGAAGGAAGTGAATTTCTGACTTGTCTGCTACTGGAGATTTGATGCTGAGTATAAAGGGTAATTGTGGTCTGGGGAATGAATGCACTAGATCCACTGATGTTAAGTACTTTGAATCATTTCTACTATTCAGATTAAAATCTATATGCAAATGTGTCTTCATAAGTACCTCAGGGGAAAGTCAGCTGTTTAAAGAATGAAAAGAAGCTCTAATAAGATGGAAGCCATTGTGGTCTGACAGATGGAAATACAACATACCCTGGATATATTAGAACATTAACACATTCCACAAAAGGGCAGAGCCTAGGGTGACTGGCAGCCATAAGCTCTGAAGTCCATGAAAGGCATGGCGGAAGGTGACGCTCCCTCCAGAGCACCCTCTGGCATTAGGTGGTGTGCATGACAAGGTATCTAAGTGGCTGATTGATAACTACAAGTCCAAGGTCCCTTCTGCACAATAGGGCCGGGCCCTACTGACATTGCCTTCCACAAAGGCAGAGGTGTCATGCTCATGAGATGATACAAAGCTGAGCAAACATAGGAGATGACAGAATCAGAATCCAAAAAGACCTCCCTTAGCTGAAGCATTGTGTTAAATGTAATAAGATGAAATTTAATGTGGAAGCTTTCTGTAGACTCAGTTTCTTCATCTGTAAAACCTCACAGGAATATTTTGAGGATCAAATGAGATAATAGTTGTAAAGCACTTTGCAATTTTTAACTGCCATATAAATGTTAGTCATTTTTATTAGGCACTTAATAAAGTTGCATTGAATTGAATTGTGAGTCCATTAGAGCTCTAATGATCTATGAGTCTATTAAATAATAAAAGTTATTAGATTACTAAAAGAAGATCCTTTGTAAGCTCCCACCTGTAAGGTAGTCTCACAGCAAGGACCCCTGAGTACATAATTATAATTATACCCACAGAATGGATGCATTCATTATTGACATATCCATGAAAAGAATTATTTTATGCACCAGTCTATCTCTAGATATGCAAAACAGCTCTTTATATATTTTTCACTTGATTTTTTATTGCTGTGCTTATAAAAGCCCATTTTAATTATTAAATCACACTAAAGCAACTGAATCAGCATCATTTAATAAATTCTTATTTGTTCTTTCTTGTAAAGGTGAGAGAAACTAGAGGGCATCTTGTGCATTATAATACATTTAGAGTGGATCAGTTCAGTTTAGTTCAACCAATAGTTGAAAAAAGTATATCCTTTGAGCAGATCATTGTGCCCTTAGAAAGGAAAACTAGACATTGTATATTTTTCCTGCCCTCCTGGAATTTGGGATATTTTGATACACACAAAAAAGTATAATTGATAATGATATGTAATAAATCATTTATCATAAAGCTGGGAAGGCCCTCAAGAAAATCAATTGACCCAGGATTCTACCTTTAAGCAAGATTCTGCAGATATGATATCTCATTACCACCATTTTATAACTAAATATCTAGTGTAAACTCCTTGAGAACATAAACTGTTTTTCAATTCTGTCCTTAGGCCTAACTCAGGGCAGCTTTATGATTCAGGCTCAATGTTACAGTGAAATGAGACATTGTAGAACATTTTAAAAAGCAATACGAATAATTTTATTAATGTAACTCCAGAGCCAATTGGTATGGGACTTTCTCTTTATTAGTGGAGATCAATGCCCCATACCTGCAGGTGGGGAAGGGTGGAATTGTTGAGAATTAAATAAGGGAGACCTCCAGTCTCTTCTGTCTCTTTAGATTCTTCAGTCTTAGCATTTTCTCCAAGTTTCTTCAGCTTCTGCAGTCACTTCAGAGCTTCTGGCTTCCAGCTTCAAGAGAGAAAATGGAAGATGCCAACCCTATTTCAGGTTGCTGAAGGAAAAGTCTTTGGTAAGGAGCCAATAGGAGAGGATCTGCCAGTCTCCATCATATACCTATTCTCAGTTTGCTACACTAGAGATTTTAGGGAATTACCCTTTGGGTGATATCTGGGAATTTCTTGGCTGAGCTTAGTTACTTTGCTGCCAATGGGAGAGTTCATTCCCTCTGTATGGTCTGGTATTTATTCTTCTACATATACTTTCTCTGACTTCTGTATTTCTCTTGATTTAAATAAATGGGTTTCTTTTCTATCTCCTATGTATGTTCATCATGGAACTGATATTTGGTGGGAAGGCAGTCCAGTCTTGGATATAAAACTTGGAAACCGCCTTTTCCCATTAATGAGCAGAAATCAAAAATTTAGCTCAACCTGAAAACCACAACCCCTAGACAAGTAATATTTAAAGGAGCAGATAGATATAATTCTAGCCCAGTATCCTCTCTCTCTGAGGAGAGCAACGTGGCTAAGTTTCTGTTCCCAACCTACTGCTTCCCCTCCTGAGAGGAATTAAAGTCTTCCTTAGGTAGGTTGAGGAGAGAAGAAGCTACAGATGTCTATTGTGACTTCCTTTGAGCCACACAACACCCCCCATACTACATGTGAAAGACAGCTTCACCATGCTAATGACAAAGAAATACATGTGTGTGTATATATATAAACACACATATATGTATATATACATGTATATATGTGTGTGCATGTATAGATGTATATATAATGTATGTGTGTATATATGTATATGTGTGTATATGCATGTGTATATGTATATGTGTCTCTGTGTGTACGTGTGTATATATATGTGTGTATATATGTATATGTGTGTGTCTATGTGTGTATATTACATATATATATGTGTATATATATATATATGAAATTCACAAGGCTACAGAAACTGAGTAATTCAAATAAAATGGCTACTCAGAGCAATGAGAATTCTACTAAAATCTTAGATACTAACTACCTATAAGCTGTGACTTTTATACTTCAAGCAATAAGCCAAACCAATGATGATTTCGATGTTGGTCTCTCTATACCCTTAAAGAGAAACCATCAGAACCTACATAAAACAAGTGGCACTCTTTGCATCAATTATGGCACCTCCCTCGTTGTAGGAACTTGATAAATATTCAATTAACTGAGTTAAAGAAATTAAAATTAAGTAATGTACTCAAAATCACACAGTATTTAATAGGGCTAAAGAGGATTGAAACAATTTAAAACTGGAATGGAATTTACATATCATCTAATAAAATTTCCTTACTTTACAGAGCAATAAACTGAGGTCCAAAGATGTACAGTGATTTGCTCAATGTCACATGGGGAAATCCAGTAAGGGAGATGTGAAAACAAAATGGAATATGAGGTCTGTGGTTGAGGGATGCATAAGGAAGGCAAGTACTGACTAGCAGAATTAAAAGAGGCTTTCTAGAAGAGGTTACATTTAAGTTTGATTCTAAAGGTGGGATAGGAATTGTGCAGGCACAAAGGAAGGGATTACAGGCATGGAGTCCAGCATGAGAGAGGACACAGGGGTGGGGAAGTGAAGACTAAAGACAAGGAGTAAAGAGTGGTCCAGTTTGTTGGGAATGTAAATTTCATGGAGTGCAGCAGTAGGAGATAAGGCTAAAAAATCAATATGGTGCCAAAAATCTTGAGGGTTTTGATTGCCAGGCAAAGGGGTTTAAACTTTACTCAGCAGACAACAGAGAACCATTGAAGGGTTTTAAGCAGATAAGTAATATGACCAGATCCATGCATATGTTTCCCTACATTTGCCCTAACTTTAAATAAATAGCCCTACAAAATATAAATACTTTCTTCTGTTGCATAAGTAAATTTATTTCTAACTCTATAGGTACACGTGTACATGCTCATTTATAAAGCAATAGTTTTGTCTCCATGGTGATATATTGGCTGTCATGCTTGTGCTAGTTCCAAGTGTATCTTAAGTATTGTCATGTATTTTTGCAGTGATTTTGTTCTTTGGCACCTTTTCCCTATGGTATCAAATGATATAATATGCATAAAACATTTAGCACAATGCCTAGCACATAATGAGCACTTAATAAATCCTACAAGGGATATTCCATTCTATGAGAAGCCACATGGCATAACTGATAAGGGGGTCACCTTCAGTTGGTAAAAATTGGGGTTTGAGGTCCACCTCTGATACATAAAAGTTGTGTAAGCCAGAGAAAATCGTATAACCTCTCAGCGTCCCAAGCAAATCTACAAACCAATGGTTCCCAAACTTAAAAAAAAAAGCATGACAGAGTGTTCTTTGCCATAAGGAACTGTAGCACATGAAATATTTAAACTGACACAACCAAGGGAGACTTGGGAGATCTGTGTAGTCAATTTCCTTTCAATAAGAGCAGCCATTGTTGGTGAATTCTTTGTGAGCATAAGGTCCAATGTACTTTGAGATTAGTTCATGTGTGTGAAAGGCAAATGTTTATTTTATGAAGACTATACATACCACACCAGAATGCTGGGTAAATAAAATTGGCATTAAACAAAATTATTCATATTTTTTTTAATCTTCAAGAGTTGAATCCAAAATTTCACAGCAAACCTAGTGAAATGTGTGGAATAATAAAGTGCTATGTTGTACCCTTTGAGAACAACTACTCTCTAATTCTAAGTTACAGAACAGCTTGCTGATATGCATCTCCTCAATGTAATTCACCAAACCAAAGAAGTTACAAGTCAAAATGAAAGGCGGGTGGAGCAAGGAGTCTCAAACCAAGGGTACAGGAGCAAGTATTGTAGAAGTTAGTGAGGCGGAACATATTCAGAAGTCAACTTTGTTTAAAGGTTCTTCTTTCTTTTATAAAATGTTTTTGAGAAACTTGTGAAAGTTGATTTGGTAAAATCCTTACTGCAAGAGGCTTCCTTTAATTCATATTCAAAAAACAATGCTTTGTATATAGTAAGTACTTAATAAATATTTTTCATTTACTCACAGGCACTTTCAAAGGTACCTTAACACATTCGTTCTCTCTTCCCTCACCTCCACCCTTTTCCCCCCTGTCTTCCTTCAAGTCTCAGCTCAAATCTCACCTTATATAAGCAGCATTTTCCAGTTCCTCACATTGTTAATGTCTACCTCATTAAAATTATTTCCCATCTATTCTGTATATATCTTGCAGGTATCTAGTTATTTTCATGTTGTCACCCCAGCCTTAGTAGTTATATAACCCCAAGCAAGTGACTCAACCTCTATTTGCCTCAGTTTCTTCAACTATAAAGTGGAGATAATAATGGCAACTAGCTCCAAGGGTTGTTATCAGGATCAAAGGACATATCTTTGAATGACTAGCACAGTGCCTAACACATGGTAGGTATTTACTAAATGCTTCTTCCCTTCTTTTATTCCTTTCTTCCTTCCATTCCATTAGAATATAAGCTTCTTAAGGGAATATTTTATCCCTCATTGTATCCCCAGCACTTAGCACAGTGTTTGGCACAAATGAGTGTTTAATAAATCTTTTTTGCTTGAGTCATTCCTTGAGACAATTTAAAGGACTTGCTTTGCTGCTGGCTGTTTTATTATGAGAATCAACAACCACTAAAAAGAATGTTTAAAATCAGTAATACTGAGATAAATAAAAATTTAAGCATCTGTGAGGTAAAAGATGGGAAAATTCAAGATGGGAGGGATTGTGAGAAAGCAGGAATCTTAGTCTACTGCTGGTGGAGTTCTGAATTGGTCTAAGCATTCTAAAATATGATTAACAATTATAAATCAATTGACAAGTATTTATTAAATACTTAGTATATATGTTAGGTAAGGGGATGCAAAAACAAAAGTGATACCACTGCCAGAGTTATAACACAATATTCACAGTAGGACTCTGGAAAAGTAAAGGGCTACGAAAAAGCTAAGTGGTTCAGTGGATAGAGAGCCAAGCCTGGAGTCAGGAGGACCTAAGTTTAAATGTGATTTTGGACACTTGTCAAGCTACGTTACCCTGGGCAAATCACTTAACTCAGTTTGCCTCAGTTTCCTTGTCTGTAACATGAGCTGGAAAAGGAAATAGCAAACCACTCCAGTAACTTTGCCAAGAAAGTTCCAAATGGGGTCATGAAAGGTCTGAAACAACTGAAAAAAAAAAAGAAGCAAAAGTACATAAAAACTAGGAATTAGTTTAATGAACTGTGGTATATGAATGTAATGGAATTTTGCTATACTGTAAAAATTTTAGAGGAAAGACTAGTATAGGGGGTTGTAATCAATCAATAAGCATTTATTCATTACTTACTATGTGTCAGGAACTATGCTAATACTGGAGATAAAAAGAAAGAAATATAACAATCTTGGCTTCCAAGGAATTAACAATATAGAGGTAAAAGAAAAAATATACACAATATCCTCAATAAGATAAACAACAATACTAAAACACAACCAAACTCAGATCAAATATGAAAGACAATGTCAGTATTCAATTATGACAATTGAAGCACAAACCCATACTTTTTGTTAATAAACTACTAATGATAAAAGTAGAAAATGGCAAGTACTCTCAGTCACCAATATTCTATTTTTCATTTTTGGCTAACTGTTTTGAAGGAATGTATTATGTGGAATGGCAGTATGGTAGGGGTGAGGTTTACTTTGGAATGTCTATCATCAAAACAAAGCATATATCAATGCCAAAAAAGGTATTTCCTTAAAGAGAAGAATCACAAAATCTCTCAACTGGAAGGAACCAGAACAAAAATCTCCTCTATAAGACGCCAAACAAGCAATCATCTAACCTTCCCTTGAAGACCTCTGGTCTTCACTACCACTCAAGGCAGATATTTTACTTTTGATAGCTCTAATTGTTAGAAAGGTTTCCTCACTTTAGCAGTTCTCAAACTGTTTGATCTCAGGTCCCTTTTACCCTCTTAAAAATCATAGAAAACACCAAAGATCTTTTGTTTCTGGTGGGCAAATCTATCAATATTTACCATATTAGAAATTAAAACTAATAAAATCTTAAAGACACTAACTCATTTTAAAATTACATTTACATGTTACAATTTACATTTTATATTTACATGTTACAATTACATGTTAACATAAATAATATATTTTTATAAAAATAACTACATTTTCCAAAACAAAACTAATGAGCAATGTCTTTTTTGTACATCTTTTTGCAAATCTTCTTTTAATTTCTGATAATACAAAATAGATTCTATGTCTTGCTTCGGTTGGAGGGCTTAAAGAAAACCAAGCCTCACAAAGATATATAGTTAGGAAAGGGACTAGTATTTTAATAGACAAATAATATCTTTATATCATCCTGAAAATAATTTGGACCTATAGATCCCCAGAAATGGTCTTAAGGACCCACAAGGAGTCATGGGCTCTATTTTCAGGTCTGGTATCTTATTTCAAGTCTAAGTATGCCTCTCTGTAACTTTTACACATTGCTCAAATAAGATAATGTGAGGAAAGTACTTCATAAACTTTAAATTGTTGCATAAATGTTTGTTGTGCATTCATCTCCAAGAGTCCAAGTCATCATAATCTCATTTGGGGTGTTCTTTGTAAAAACACTGGAGTGGTTTGCCATATCCTTCTTCATCTCATTTTGCAGATGAGGAAACTGTAGCAAACTGGGTTAAGTGACTTGCCCAGGGTCAAACACTAGTAAGTGTATGAAGTTGGATTTGAACTCAGATCTTCCTAACTCCAAACACAGTACTCTATCCACTGCCCCACTTGGCTGAACTGTAACATAAACATTACCTAGCAGCAGTAGCAGCAGCAGCAGCAGCAGCAGCAGCAGTACTGGTTCTAATTCTATCTTCTGGGGCCAGGCAGAACCAAATTCTCCTACACATAACAGCCTTTAAATACTTGAACACAGCTAACCACCACCAACATTCTGGTTACCCTCTTCTAGATACTATACTTGAACTTAGTTTAAACATTAGAATTTATTGACTAAAAGTTGTAAGGACAAAAAGTTAACAGCAGGAAAAAAGTTAACCCTCTACAGAATTTTAAAGAGGAAAAATAACTTTTAAGATTTAAAAAAAATAAACTAAAACAGAACTGGAATAGAATAATAAGAATACTCATCACTGGAGGGGTTCATATGGAGACTGGATGACTGTGGAGTGGAATGCTACAGAGTGGATTTCTGCTCCGGAATGAACTATATTAGTTGACATTTGAGATCCTTTCTATCTCTGGAATCTGAGGATTCTGAGATCTTTAGCTCTACCAAAATGGCATCATTTCACTCCCTTTTTGTTGACTTGTATTTTAAAATTAATTTATAAGTAATGTTCCTTGAAAATAGCTCAAGTAAAGGGGAGAGGGTTTTTTTGTTCGTTTTTGCAAGCCACATTTGAGATAATGCTAATGTCCTGCAGATTTCCCCAAATTTTCCATGTCTCCCATTTCAGATGGTTGTTTAGGACTATTTTATATCTCTACTTAACAATACTGTTCAATGTTACCCAAAATGGAAAAAAATGCATCTTTATAATCTATGTATAGGGTTGTTGATTTTAATATGCCTTTGAATCAGAAGCTACTTAAAATAACTCTGTGGAGAAATCACTTGGTATCTTATTAAAATAAAATAAAACAACCTGTTTTTCTAAAAGTTAAATTCTGGAAAAAGCCATGGGTTCCCTTTAAGCGAATGCGAATTATATCATAGTTCAGGCTGTGTACATTGTAGTTTAGTTCCTGACCAATCACATGTGCGTACATTGAGAAGAATGGGGTGGAGGAGTGGGAGACTGGAGGATTTTCTCAAATAGATAAGGAAAATAAAAGCTTAAAAACTAGCTGCCCTGATATTGCATAGGAAAAGGACACCACGGGATTACGAAGAGGGAATTAGAATCAAAGGAGACAACTTCGAGGAACAAATGGTGTTTTCCTCCCTGATAAGCTTTTGAAATTGAAGGAGATAAGACAAGCAGGGACAGCCCGTTCCAAGTGCAGGGAGGGGATTATTGGATAAGGAAACAAGATTAAGATAACAATAAATCAGCCAGCATTTATTAACCCCCTTCCTAGGTGGGGTTACATTGTGTTTTGTGCTAGGGAAGCAAGAAAAGGCATAAATATTATCCCTGCCTTCAAGGAGCTTACATTCTACTGGGAGAGACAACATACAAATAACTACATAGATATGAAATCCATGCAGTGTAAACGGGTGGTCATGTCCCAAGGAAGAAGCCAGGGGAAGGAGAGGGAGGGATGGGAAAGGCCTCTTGCTGAAGGTGGGATTTGAAGTGTCATGAAAAAGGAGTAGGTGACGATGAAAGACATGAGGGACAGCCAATGAAAAGACAGAACTGATAGATGGAATACTATGTGTGATGAACAGGAAGAAAGCCAGTGACATTAGATTGTAGAGCACATCAAAGCGAATAAATTTTAAGAAGACAGAGATGATTACCCAAAGTTTTAGTCATTTATGATGTATTCTTCATTCTCTCCCACTGCTAATCCAATGTAGTTCCAGATGAAATGTTCTATGGCCCCTCCTGACTTCTCTACACCAGTAGGGGATGGAGGGGGGAAAATTAGCATAGGCTAAACACTTTTGGATAGCAATAGAAGCTTAGGAAAAAACACAAATAACTTTACCCAGTGTTTGTAAGCAGCAAGAAAAATAGGGCACTTGAGAAGTGGAGCAGGATACCAAGCAGCTGTGTTCATTAACCCTAAAGAGTGCACCATCACTCCTTCATTGGGGCAGTTGATAGGCAGCACACAAAAAGAAGAAGAACTGGGGTTTTCAATTCTGATGTTTGAACTATCACCATAATAAGTCTGGTGGTGAACTTAACAATAAAGAAGAAAGAGAGAGGAGGCAGGAAAGACCTTGTTGTAGCAGAACTGCCCAGCAATGGAGTTCAAGTATTGTTGCTTATCTTTCCCTGGGCATCTGTATGAGTTTGCCCAGAGGAGTCTTTTGTACCAGGTCATATTTCTAAGCTAATCAGAGAGAAAGAACATCAAAAGGATTTGACCATGGTGAATCTGCAGCAAATTCCTTCTTCCCTCACATGTTCCAGTATCAGAGGCTCATGGATCCTTGGTCAAAAGTCAAAAGACCTTGACATTCATGTACATCTCACTCAAAATTGCATGTTATTTTAAAAATATAAATTAGTCATTTAGAGAAATCTCATACCTTGCTATTTTATTAATGATTCCTATTTTAATAGAAAATCCTTTAATGGAAAAGCCTCCTATAACCTTTAAGTTAGAAAAACATGCCTAGATAATTGGGCCATAATGCCAGAGCTATTTATCTTTTGCCAACTTACCTAAATTTCAGGCATGTGACAAACATCACAAATCCACCAAAGAAACCAACACAGTGATATGAAGAAAAAAAATCAACTATAGTCAACCAAAACATTTTGATGTGTAATTATTTTATACCATCATGTAGTTATTCCACTAACCATTGCAAAATAACTTGACATTTGACCAATTCGTACCGGACCAATCCAATTTATCAAACAACACCAATTTAACATCCAAGATGCTATTATTCGCATTTATTTTCTACGTCTAATATGCCTGATTTTGTTGCATTCTTCCTAGACATGCAGAATTGCTGTTAATGTACAGCATCCTTCTTTTTATCATGGAAGTTTTATCACCCTGCTTCTCATAATGAAGTCAATGAGAGTTCTGAGCACACAAGGAAGTACGTAGCCAGTAGAATCAAGCATTAAGTCCTGGAAACCCGGATAGTGGCCAATGCTTGCACTGGCACGGAGAATAACTCACCATCCTTTACTTGGAGCTGTTCACCTCAAAGAGTTGGGAGCTGTATTGGTGAATGGATGGTAAAAACGATAATCTGTGCTCTGCTGTTGGTTTCTGGGTAAAAGGAAAAGTTAGCAATATGACTGATAACCCGAAACTAAACATGAACTAAATTCATCTACAGTTTATGGAAATTAGTTAATTTGTGTGGAGAAAAATCCAAAATGGGGCATAATGATCTCTGAAATAAGAATATGTTCCTTGTATAGATATGGTATGTTCAATCACTCAAAAGGAAACAGTGGCTGAATAGATTATCTTAGCCACAATATATAATGACACTCCTCTCCCACCCACCCACACCCACATGAACACTCATTTTCTGAAGGGCAAGATTGTCTCAAGGTCTTATCCACACGAACAGCATTACCAAAGCACAGAGGATACAATAAGATCTCTCCCCTTCATAATGTAGATGTTGTCTTTTTAAAGCAAGCTTGATTATATTCTGAATAGGTCAGTCTGTGTGCCTGACATTTCTCCTCAGTTTCCTGTGACCTTTTAATAAGAATGACTCGTTTTTTGCACTGCAGAAAATGGAACTGTCCCTTTTCAATCAGTGAATATGAGAAGCACAGTTTGAACATATCACATTTGCTGTACTGTGTTATTACTCATACGACAACAAAGCAAATGAAACACCATCTTTTAAAAACATGTGTCCTATTTTGGCTTTAATTTTACCTTCTTCTGCTACTCTATCACATACATTTGTAAATATTTAAACAAATGTGCAGTCACATTTGTTCAGGGAAAGTAACAAATTAATAAAGCCTGTATTGAGCAAATCTGACTCTTATAATGTATGCTTCAACAGATGTCATCTTTTGAATTGCTCTGCAAAGAATTATTGACTTGGACCATCTATCGTAAGAAGGAGACAATTATCTACAGTAATCTGATTTTGAAAAAATTCAGAAATGCTACTATTTATTAAGATTCAACTGCAAAGGATTCAAGCAGACAGATCACACTAAACAGCATGAGGATGGGATCCACCCCATCTGTGAGATGCTAAATTGCATCCCTCAGGTACTAGCTCTCAAATTTCCCTTGGAAAGTCTACACAACTGACAACAGATACCTATTGTACACAATAATAAAATACTGATCAGATTTACAAAGCACAATTGTGGTAGCAACACAGGTAGAAGATTCTTATTTCTGTAACTGGACAGGAATTTCTTCATCCAGGAAGTAAGTTCTGATTAAGGGTAAAGACAGTCTTCCATTAAAGTCCATTTTAAGGTCCATCACACCTCAGAGGTGACTGTGGCTTCTCCATTTCTAAACCCAATCTCTGATAGGTCTTACAAAACTGTAAATCCTAGAGCATGGGTTCTTAATCTGTTCTCTGTGGACTTGTTTGTTTTTCCCCCATTATTTTGCTAACTGTATTTCAATATAATTGGCTTCCTTTGTAATTCTGCATATATTATTTTAAACATTTAAAAATATTATTTTAAGAAGGATTCCATAAAGGGACCCATGACAAACAAAAATGGTTAAGAATCCCATGGCTTTATAGGGTAGGCCAAGTCATGATTTGTGCATTTGTCATCCAAAGACCAACTTAGCCATAACAATAACAAAGGCCACAAAAATCATATGACCATATCCATAGATACAGGAAAAAAGCATTTGACAAAATACAATACCTATTCCTATTAAAAACACTAGAAAGCATAGGAATCAATGGAATCTTTCTTAAAATGATAATTAATATCTAACTAAAATGAAGAACAAACATTATCTGTAAAGTTGATAAACTTTGAAGCCTTCCCAATGACATCAGGAGTGAAGCAAGGATGTCCATTATTATGACGAATGTTCAATATTGTGCTAGAAATGCTAGCTAAAGCAATAAGACAAGAAATAAAAGTTGAAGGAATAAAAATAGGCAGTGAGGAAACAAAACTACCACTCTTTTCAGATGATATGATGGTATACTTAGAAAATCAACTAAAAACTAGTTGAAACAATCAAAAATTTCAGCAAAGTTGCAGGATATAAAATAAACCCACATAAATCATCAGCATTTCTATATACTACAAACAATACCCAGCAGCAAGAATTAGAAAGAGAAACTCCATTTGAAATAATTGCAGGCAATATAAAATACTTAGGAGTCTACCTGCCAAGACAAACCCAGAGATTATATAAACACAATTACAAAAGACTTTTCACACAAATACAGATCTAAACAACTGGAGAATACTAGCTGCTCATGGATTGGCTAAGCCAGTATAATAAATACGACAATTCCACCTAAGTTAATTTACTTGTTCAATGCCATACCAATCAAACTACCAAAGAATTATCTTACTGACCTAGAATAAACAGTAACAAAATTCATCTGGAAGAACAAAAAGGTCAAGAATATCAAGGGAATAAATGCTAAACAAATGTGAAGGAAGGCAGCCTAGCAGTTCTAGATTTCAAACTGTATTACAAAGTGGCAACCATGAAAACAATTTGATACTGGCTAAGAAATAGAGTGGTGGATCATTGGAATAGATTAGATACATAATACACAGTGGTAAATGTCCATAGTAATCTAATATTTGATAAATCCAAAGATCCAAACTTTTGGGTTTAATAACTCAACATACGACAAAAATTTCTGGGAAAACTGGAAAGCAGTTTGGTAGAAACCAGGTATACACCAACATCTCATACTGCATACCAACATAAGGTCAAAATGGATAAATGATTTAAACATAAAGGATAATTAGGAGAGCATGGGAAAATGTACCTGTCAGAAAAATGGATAAGGGAAGAGTTTAAGAGATAGAGAGGATTATGGGAAATAAAATGGATAATTTTGATTACAAGAAATTAAAAAGCTTCTGCACAAAAAGAACTAATGTAGCTAAAATTAGAAGGAAAACAGAAAAATTTTACAGCAAATTTTTCTGATAAAGGCCTCATTTCTCAAATATATATGGAACTGAGACAAATTTATAAAAATAAGAGCCATTCCCAGGTTGATAAAGGGTCAAAAGATATGAACAGAGTTTTCAGAAGAAGAAACTAAAGCTGTCAATGGTCATACAAAACTGCTCTAAATCACTACTGATTAAAGAAATGCCAACTACAACAATTCTGAGATATTATATCACATCTATCAAATTGGTTAAAATGACAGAAAAGAAAAATGACAAATGTTGGAGAGGATGTGGGAAAATTGGGACAGTAATGCATTGTGAGTGGAGTTATGAACTAGTCCAACTATATTTGGAACTACACTGAAAGGTCTATCAGACTCTGAATATCTTTTGACACAAAAATACTCCTACTAGGTCTATATTGCAAATATTTTTTTTAAAAAAAGAAATGGACCTATTTGAAGAAAAATACTTATAGCAGCTCTTTCTATGGTGGCAAAAAATTAGAAATTGAGGGAATGCCCCTCAATTGAGAAATGTGAACAAGTTGTGGTATATGATTGTGATAGAACATTATTTTGCTATTAAAAATGATGAGCAGAATGATTTCAGAAAAACCTGGAAAGACATATCAACACATGCAAAGTGAAGTGTCCAGAACCAGGAAAATGTTGTACACAGTAACAGAAATATCATAATGATGGTCAACTGTGAAAGACTTATCTACTCTAATCAAGACTATGCCGAGGGACTCATGATGAAAAATGCTATCCACTTTCAGACAAGGAACTGATGAACTCTGAATGCAGATTGAAACATACTTTTTTTACTCTATTTTTATTTGTGTGTGTTTTCTTTCATAACATGGCTAATATGGAAAAATGTTTTGCATGACTTCACAATCATAATTGACATCAAATTGATTGTTTCTCAAGGAGGGAGGAAATGCAGGAGGGAGGAAGAGAATGTGGAACTCAAAATTTTTTTAAAATGAATGTTAACATTTTTTACATGTAATTGAGAACTATTTAATGAAATAAATAAAAATAATTTTTGAAAGAAGACCAATTTAGCAAATTTTCAAGGAGTTCATTCTAAATCTAATGTAATGGATCAGTCAGACTATGAGGATTCAAATAAACAATCCATTTAAGGAAAAATATATTCAAATACCACAGAAGAAGCAGTCCCCAAGGCAGTTAAAATGGAATTCGGAAAGCCACTATCATGCAGGTTAAAAGCAGTAAGCATGGAGTTTCCCTGTAATCTTCTTAAGAGCTCTCTGATACAGTCCTAAAGGCTAACTCCCACAGTAGGGTCTTACATCAGTCCACCTAAATGCAAAGTTAATGTCTCAAGTCTATACCATTACTTCCTTGCTCAAAGCAGTCCTGGCTGGTGTGGTGGGAGTAAGCAAGGGGAGGTTAACCTGTGCCTCCTCAGTTACACCAGCATTGTAGCTCACAGTATTCATCACCAGAGGGTTGACCACCAGTTAGCATATTTTTTCAGCTATTATGAGAAAAAAAATACACAGAGCTAAGGTCCATCCTCTAAATTGTTTAATGGTATCTTTTACACCACTTTTGCTTCATTGTTTATTATTTCTAATTCATTACAGCTTTCTCACTCCCATCATACTTCTCTTCATTGCACTCTGGGTAATCCTCAGCTTTGAGAACTATAATGTTTTGTGACATATCCATACAACATCTCTGGGAGATTTTCTTTTTTGACCAGACATATGATTTTATTGGTATATGGAGTTCCTGGTAAGGAAACTCCCTCTACCAGTATAGCCCATCACTTGTTCTACAAATTATAATCTTGGGGGTTTCCTGGGGCTACTGAAAGGTTAAGTTACAGGAACAGGATTATACAGTAATATTCTCAGGAAGAGTATTAGTGTTAAAAATGTAGGCCTTTTTTTAAGCATTATTAAAATAATTTTGCAGTACATTAAAGACAATACAGCCTGCTATCATCCTTCTGTTCAATTTTGAACCCAACTCATTGCTTATTTGTAGTGTCAATCCAAAATATGTATACTGATAGACAAGCTCTACATGTTGTCCATCCAAAAAAGATATGATTGAAAAAGAAGGTGGGCTGGTCAAGGATAAGGAATAACAGGTGGCCAGAACATGCTTCACTGTTATCCTCACAAAATCAAAATAATTCAAGATTTCTAGCATTTTGGGTGAACCCCCTTTTGAAAACTCATGGGAAGATATGGACAGGAATTATACAGGATGAGTTCTTAGTATGGATGGCTTATAATCTTTACTACTTCACTACTTTATTTACAATCTTTACTACTATTAGAAGGAATACACACACCAATGAGATCACGGATCCATTTAAACACTTGAATATTATGTTTTTGCGTCAATCAAGGTGATCCCCATAGCAATAAATATATCTGTCCTCCAAAGTATCAAAGTAATTTTTTTAAAAAGGCAAAACCAATGTGACTTAACAGTGAATAAGTGCCCTGACACAAATGGGTATTTTGTGCATCAAATGCAAAGAACCATAACTTTAGCAGAAACATAACCTTTGTTATGTTTCAGGTGTTGTGTGCTAGAGGTATTGAATGGAAGCCAGAGAAAGTAGTACCAAGGAAATAGGCAGCTGTGATGGGCATATCCACCTTATAACCTGCTTCCAGTCTCCATTAGGACCACCTTGAATATTCTAGAGTTTGCTACTTTGCCCCATTTCCAATTTCCCACCCCATAATTTATCAATGATTGAGAGTTTTCTCAGATATTTTATGAAGGAATAATTCTATTTACCTTGGACATTTTAGGGAAATTTAGGGAAGAAGAACACATATTTAGCCTCGATCATCCTTAAAGATATGTTTCTCCTTGTATTTGCCAGTCAATCTTAGAAAGAGATAACCTTTGTTATATGGTAGGTGGATACCTACATAATGTGATTTGAATGGCTCCAAAAAAAACTCTGGCCCCCAAATATTTTCTTTACAACCCTGACAATTATTTTTGAAATTCCCACTATGAGATCAGGACATTGTTTGCAGGATGATCTTCTATAAAGTCAAATGAGGTGGAAAAATAACAATAATAAAAATATTTGATAAAATCACAAAGGTGGAGAGGTTCTGGGAAGATGGCAGAGTAAGTCAGAAAATTCCAAGCTCTTCAGATTTCCTCCACAAACAAGACAAAATAGCACTTCCGGGTGAACATAGAGTGGCAAAAATAAACAAAAATTGGGGCAGAACAGTGGTCCTCCTGGAACAACCAGAGAAGATCTGAAGAAAGACCCCAGGCCAGAAGTTCAGCCCAGTGAAGTGTAACCACCTCCAGAGTACCCCTGAAACAGAAAGTGGTGAGCCTTGGGGACAACTGGTTTGGGAAGTAGCCTTGACCTCAGCCAAAGGAATGTTCACCTCCTGGACAGTGTGAGGAATTGGGCCTCTGAGTGGGGTGAAGGGGGAAGATTGAAGGACCCTCTGCTGAAAGGGATGCCAGGCCCAGCTGTGCAGCCAAGACATCCTAGACAAGAAGAAACCAGCACATGCCCAGTCTATTGAGTGCAGAAGCCATGGGGCAAGATGCTGCTGGCTGTGGCCACTTACAGGAGAGCTGAGTTTTTGGTCTCAGTTCCAGACCAGAAGGGAAAACTGAAGGTCGTAGCCACTGGAGGGTTCTCAGGAAGCAAGAGCATGTCTAGCATAGTGTGCTGGAGGCAGGGGGTGGGGGGTCCTAGCTGTGTCTTGGAGGTAGAAAGGAGAGCAGAAGTTGGACCCAGAACGAAGCTTAAAGAATAACAGTAAGAAGGACCTGAGGCCAGAGTCCCCATCTCCCACACCCCAGGATTAGAGGTGATTATAATAACAAGCTGCTAAATCAGCAGGCAAAGGAGAAAGAACCGGACCATAAACAGTTACTATGGGAGTAGAGAAGACAGGGGTTAGTCTTCAAAGGGGGATACTGAAGCAAAAAAAAAAAAACCTCTCTTACCCCAAAGAGCAACATCAAATGGCCACCTGCCCAAAAAGAATTAATAGAAGAACTCAAAAAAGCTACAAAAATCAAATGACAGAGATTGAGGAATTTTTTTCAAAAAGTAAGAACAATCCATGAAAAACAGGAATACTATTAAAAGAAAGGTGACTAACTGGAAAAAGAGATTCAGAATTTTAAGGAAGAAAACAACTCCTTTATGAACAGGTAGTTTTCAGATAAAGAAATTAAAGCTATCTATAATCATGTAAAATGCTCAAAATCACTATTGATTAGAAAAATGCAAATTCTGAGGTATTACCTCACGACTATCAGATTGGCTACTATGACAAAAAAGGAAAATGATAAATGTTGGAGAAGATGTGGGAAAATTAGAACACTAAGGGGCAGCTAGATGGTGCAGTGAGTAGAGCGTGGAGATGTGAACTGACCCAATCATTCTGGAGAGCAATTTGGAACTATGACAAAAGAACCACCAAACTGTGCATACTCTTTGACCCAGCAATACTGCTACTAGTTTTGTATTCCAAAGAGATCATTAAAAAGAGAAAAGGACTCACATATACAAAAATATTTATAACAGTTCTTTTTGTGAGGGAAAAGAATTGAAAATCAAGGCGATGCCCATCAATTGGAGAATGGCTGAACAAGTTGTGATATAGGAATGTAATGGAATACTATTGTGCTATAAGAAATGATGAGTAGGAGTATTTCAGAAAATCCTGGAAAGACTTACATGAACCGATGCTGAGTGAAGTGAACAGAATTAGAAGAACATTGTATGTAGTAACACCACATTTTGTGATGACTTTGATAGACTTAGCTCTTCTCAGAAATACAATGATCTAAAACAATTCCAAAAGACTTGTGATGGAAAGTGCTATTTGCATCCAGAGAGAGAGAACTATGGAATCTGAATGCAGATTGAAGCATACTATTTTCTTTTTTTCCCCATTCTTGTGGTTTTTCCCTTTTGTTATAATTCTTCTTTCACAACATGACTAATGTAGAAATATGTTTAATATGATTGTACATATATAACCTATATCAAATTTCTTGCCATCCTGGGGAGGCAGGAGAGGAGGGAGAAAAAAATTGAACTCAAAAAACTTATAAAAGTGAATGCTGAAAACTATCTTTACATGTAATTAAAAAAACAAAATACTATTAAATGGAAAAAGCAAAAAAGAAAACAACTCCTTGAAAATTAGAATTGGGCAATGGGAAGCCAGTAAAGTTATGAGACCAAGAAATAATAAAATAAAATATCAAGAATGAAAAGAATATGATATCTTATGAGAAAAACCACTGATCTAGAGAACAGATCAAGAAGAGAAAACATAAGAATAATCGGATTACCTAAGAGCTATGTTCAAAAAAGAATTTTGATACAATAAAATCACTGAGGATAAAAATCACTTTTATGGATGATGTATAGCAAGTCATGGATAGAATTGTGCAGGGTTGCAGTCTTCACCAATTAATGAAGCATTTATACTGATGAGATCACAGATCATCAAAGTATTTGTGTAATGTCTCACAGTTCACCAAGTATCCTGTGACATAATTAGGAAAAGTATTATCAACCCCATTTTGTAGATGACGAACTGAGGCTCGATGGATTCTCAAGAAACATATGGTGACCTGCCTAAAGTCACATAGCTAATAATGTGAGAGAGCTCTGAAACCCAAATCTTTTGACTACGAGCCCAAGGATTTTTTCCATTACACCAAAATAAGCAGGCCTCAAGCACAGCTCTTCTGATATCAAGTCAAGTGTTCTTTGCACTACACACTGTAAAGTACTCATTACATTTTATCCAGATTCAACTATCTTTGACAACATAAGGAATAAGGTTCTGAAGAAATGAAACAAAGAACATATGACTTTTTATTGAGGTTAGTGGGACAGAGAAGTCCAAAATATGGCAATCTTGCCAGGAAATTAGAAGGAAGAAGAAAAATGAAAAGAAGACATGATACACATTGAGGCAACTCCAACTTGATTTAAACAAGCTGATAATGTTAAAAATAGGAAATGAATAAAAGAAATAATATCAACATTGACTGTCACCACAGCTTAAGGCACAGTATATTAATTATTTCTGGTTTTGTACATTTATTTATAATTATCTGTGCTGTTGCTTAGCATATTGTTGGTTGGGGCAGGGGAGGAATACCAGTGATGCTGAGAAATATGTTTATTCTTTAATGTTTCCATTCAAAAGTTACCCTAAGTCTTTCACCTGTAAGTCCTCTAAGAGTTTGTTCACTTATACATTTTCCATTTTGTTTATGTTTGGTTTATCCAACTCTGAGAGAGGAATATTAAATTTCCTAGAAATACTGCACTATATTATTTTGAAATAATTGTAATTTTCTTTTCAGAATTTAGATTCTATACTATTTGGTGCATATATATTAGTATTGCCATTAGTTCATCATCTTCTGCAATACCCTTAAGTATAAGTTTCTCTGTTTACCTCTGTTGACATGAGGAATTTTCATCTTTGGTTTGTGTGCTACATAATTACATCTCCTGCCTTTTTGGCATCATCACATGAATTGTAAATTTTGTTCAGTTTCCTAATTTCATTCTGCATGTGGTTTTATTTATTAGATGGGTTTCTTGTATAAAGCAAATTGTTAGGTTTCATTTTGTTTTCTTTTACTAAATTGTTATATCACCAATGTGAAACCCACAGCAGCTGCTATGAACATGCAGGCATATTACCAGGTTTGAATCGCAAGATATAACAGACTCTCTTCATTGAAGACAAAACCAAGACATTTTTTCAAACACCAAAAAGCCAAATCCATCAGTAATAAAGAAGTCTATACACACTACCACTGCAGTGGGCACCACCATCCCCAAGCCTTCCTTCTGTCAGGCCTCCCCACAAACAAGCTCTCTTAGGCAAAATGCCCCTCTCTCCCCCATTCTAGCTGCTCTGCTCTCTCTTTTTTGCCTCCTCTGTCTCTCCCAGCTTCACCACACTCAGTCTTCCTGCTCTACACCTTCCTGCTCTACCCGTTCAGCAAGCTCCTCCCATCACAGGTTCCATGTGACCCAGGCTCAGGTGATTCTGGCTTCCATGTGACTCTGGCTGAAAACAGATCACATAGGCCTATTAATGGATGGGAAAGATCTTCCCATTCCCATTAGCATCACAATTATTTAATACCTTTACATTTAAGGTTAAGATTGTTAGGTTTGTTGGTTTTCTCCATTTATTTCTTTTACTTTGATTTTTATTTCCTTCATTTTTAAAGTCAGCACTTTATCCACAAGCCTCATTATTACTGTAAAAGAGCAATTAAGATAACATCAATAACTACTGCCCCTTATGAATACTTTTCCATCTCCATAAAATCTTTACAACATTAATCTGCACGTTTGGAGGACAGACTTATAATAAAGAGATGGGCTTTCACAACTGATCTGTAATAGCAGATCACATGTTCACAGCCATACAATTGCCTGAAATGTAAAGAGACTGATGGTAATAAAAATAGTAGTAATTGTAGTCTTAGTCATATTGGTAGCAGCAGCAGCAGCAGCAGCTAAGATCTATATACCTTCACAAGGTTTGAGAAGAGCTTTAGATAAGTTATCTCATTTGATCTTCTATCATAATCATGATCTTACAGATGCAGAACTTGGAGCTAAGGGAGGTTAAGTGATGTGCCCAAAGTCACAGAGCTAGCAAGTGACAGAAGAAAGATTCAAACTCAAATTTTCTTGACTCCAAGTCTAAGCCTCTCTCCTAGCCGTCAAACCATGCAGCTGATAGAAAGTTGTCTTTTATAAATTTGACATTCAGTCAGGCAAACATTGCAAAATTTCTTGAGAGGCTTCCTGAGAAAGGGAGTCAATTGATCCTCTAAATTCCTTCATGTAGCGCTGTTTGTAGTAAAGCGATAGTTTTTTGGCCAAGAAAACACCATTTTATGTACAAAAATAAATTTTGAAAGATTATCTTACTTAAAAGTCATTGAAGAGGGCAAATCAAACAGAAGTGCTTTTGATCATATATGGCACATGTATATGGCTTATCATAAAAAAGAAATAAAAAACCTTTCAATATCTCAGATCCATTACATGCAGAACCATTTAGGCAAAGACAAGAATTAAGTAGAAAGACAACTTTGGTTGGCAGACCAGGTGGGTGGGAAGGGGAGAAAGCTAACGTATGGCTTTTGATAGAGGCATTGTTTGCTTGGTTTTACCATGAATAACATATAAACATTGGACCATAATGCTCATATGGGTTACTACAAATGTTTGTTCAAGAAAGTAGCACAAAATGTACAAATAGTAAAAGGAAATAGTACAAAGATTTAGTGGACTGTGGATGGTCAATGAAAGTGACTTATTTATTAAGAAACATTAAATATAGACCTGGAAATATATTTGCCAGTATAACAGAAATGAGACATTTCAAATTTAATAATAAGCAGCCATTTGATGAATGAACCAAAAATCAGTTATTAAGTGTGTGCCAAGCACTATGCTAAGTGCTAGGGGTACAAATGGGAAAAACAAGACATTTTTCTTCTTTCAAAGAGTTCACACTTTAATTGGGAAAGATAACACATAAAAGAAAATTAACCTTCATGGTAAATAGAAATAATCACACATCAGAAGGGTCTAGTGACTCTATGAATGACAAAACATAGGAATCCTTATGTCCCATCAATAGATCAGATAATAATACTGAGGTCTGGAGAGGGTAAAGAGAAGAGCAGATGATAAGGGCTGGAGGACCTTAGGACACATTGACCAGGAGAATAGCAAGGTCTGGGGGTGCTCCATTTCACTGGAAGGAATAGAGTTGGTAGCTCCCATTTTAGTCAAGTGATGCAAGCAGTCAATCAGATGACTTCTGGGTGGCCTGGGGCTAGGAAGGGGTCAAAGGAAAGACAAATGTGGGGAGGTGCAGGAGAGAAAGGCATTCCCAGTAATATTTGCCCCCCAAAATAGTACTGAAATTCAAGAAAAATGAATGTCATTCATTTTAATCTCCCAACAAGCATTATTTCCCATTTGTACAGGTGAGAATGAGAATCAGTTCCCCTCCCTAATCATGGAATGGAGATAAAACACTCCTCCATTTTCTGCTCATTATACTCCTTCCCTTCAACTCAGGGTGTCTTCTCATCGGAGAGGAAAATCTACATTTTCATAGCACAAATCTTAACAAGCTGATGCCAAGAATCATGGAACCATTCAACATTAGATGTGGAGATCATGTTTGTTAGTTGGATGAGTGAATCAATGAATGATCTTATTTTATAGATAGAAAACTGATGCTCAAGGAATTTAAGTGACTCACCTTAGATCATATGCTTTAAATAGCAGAGCCAGCACTGGTACAAAGATTTTCGCCTCTTAGTCCGCTGGTCTTTCCACTGTCAGGTGAATGGTTACGTGTTGTGACTCTTCTTTGCCATATCTCTTCCCCTTCCCCAAACAAATCCATTAAGGTTATGTGAAAATTTACATTTAGTATTTATCTCTAATTATAATTCCAAGTGTTTCAAATCAGCAGTGGCTTGTACCTAGTAGGCTTTGATAAATAAAAGTTTTTGTTAATGAAATCATAGAAAAGAAGCCTTATTCATGTGGATTTGAGTCTCATGAATCAAGAGCATTTAGACCCAAGCATTTAACATGCTTTTCTTTTTGGTTTGATTTACTGTATAATTTATAATCTTCACATCAAGGATTAATGCACTAGGCATATTATACATCGTCAGAAAAGGAAGCACCTGTAAGTGATCAGTTCCAAGGTCAGCAATCGGTTTTTTCACTCCCTGATTTAAAGTGAATGATCTACCCCAGTGTGCTATTGCCAAGTACGGTGGCTTAGTCTCCTTCCCTATTATCCCCTCTCACTTCCTGGTGCCATCATCATTCTAAGTCATGCCCTTGGTACTACAACAACTCCTTCATCCCAATTCTTCCTCCAATGATTTGCTGACCCTGGAGCAAACAGTCCACTATACTCAAGGACATAATGTACATTTGTGGTAGTGCCAGTCCTCACTAGCACATGGCACTGGGGGTAGGAATTCAAGAGATTTATGAATTCACTGACCACAATGCAGCTTATTTGCTTAAACAGTTAGATAAATTAGTTTCATTAACTCTGAACTTTCCTTATTTGCAAATGACAGTAAAAATCTAGTATCCTACTTCAGGTCTTCAACAGAAATGTGGTATTTTCCTACAAAGGACTGCAAAATCTAGAAGGGAACAGGGTGAATATATTTGCCAGGAAAGTAGAGTGATAAATGAAATTGAGCACTACATCGATTATGAGGCCTGTTACTCTTCCTACAGGATAAAAACTGTACATTGAATAGAAAACAGACTCAAGTAATTTAACTTAGGAGAACAAGAACAAGATAATAGCAGGAATTGGAAGAGAAATTACATGATGGTCCACCATCCATTATAATATCAACACACAAATCAAAAAATGAGATGGATGTGGTGAAAGTCATTTTTTCAAGAATCTTTTTGTAAACAAAAGAAAAAAATTTATTGAAAAAATCAACAAAGGAACAAAAAAAATACTTTTGAAAGAAAAAAATATTTCTGCTTCTTTGAACCATTTGGAGGGATGGAAAGACCAAAGGAGCCTGAGAAGTGCTCACTCTTTCCCAATAGCTTCCTTTTCTGAGAGAAGTGGAAATTCAAAACCACGGACTCAAGTATAAATCAATTTAGACTAGCCTGAAATCAGTTGAGCCACCCTTAGAAAATCAACCATATTTTGACCTACTCTTGAATCTCTTTTGCCGTTATCTTGGCAGACACAGACACACAGGAACTGACCAAGGATCTGAAGTCTCCCAGGGACACACAGGATAATTATGATAACTAGCATTTA
The DNA here is from genome assembly GCF_011100635.1 of Trichosurus vulpecula. Classification (NCBI taxonomy): domain Eukaryota; kingdom Metazoa; phylum Chordata; class Mammalia; order Diprotodontia; family Phalangeridae; genus Trichosurus; species Trichosurus vulpecula. Next base: position 273,992,474 of record NC_050573.1, on the reverse strand, counting down.
TATAGTGCTTTAAAGTTAACAGAGAACCTTACATATAATAACTCATTTGAGTCTCAAAACAATCCAGTGAAGCAAATGTTATTAACGCTATATTATAAATGTAGAAATTGAGACAGAATTCAAATTCAAGTTTTCCTGACTCCTGTTCCAGCACTCTATCTATCCTCTACCCCATCCAACTCCCTACCTGCCTACTCAAGACTAGTGCCCAAGTTCCTGGCCTGAAAGGAGCCACATTCTCTCAGAAATGAGAGTGAAAAGCAAGGCCAAGACAATTCAGGACCAGAGATTCTTGGCAGATCGAACACAAGCTCATCAAATCTTTCTCACTCAGAATGATAGTTGAACAAATAACTCCCCAGAAAAGATGTGAAATGAGCAAGTCAAGAATAAACTAACATGGAGATATTCTCCATGCAGGATTTTATAGTTGGAATAACATGACTGTTTCCAAACAAAGATGAGAGATATAGAGTTTGAAAAACATTAAAGACCATCTAATTAAAATCCTACAGTTTACCAATGAGGAAAAAAGGCCTAAGAAAGAGAAATAACTTGCCTAAAGTCATATTGGTAACAGTAAATGACAGATCTAGGATTCAAATACAGGTCCTCTGACTCCAAAACCCTTGGAATTTGAGCCAGAGAATGTTTCTACTATATCACATGACTAGCCTGTGGGTTACCACAGCTATGTCCCTGAGTACAGGAGTCTCAACTCCTGAGTGTGTTACTGTCCATAGTTGTGACATTTCTAACTAGCTATCAGAGACACTTAAGAATATATCAGATGGGGGCAGCTAGGTGGCACAGTGAGTACAGACTGGCCCTGGAGTCAGGAGGACCTGAGTTCAAATCTGGCCTCAGACACTTGACACATGTACCAGCTGTGTGACTTTGGGCAAGTCACTTAACCCCAATAGACCTGCCCTGCAAAAAAAAAAAAAAGAATACATCAGAAATATCTGACATTATTATTTTTTAAAAATCATCTCCAAATTAAAATATACATACATGTAAATGTATATATATGTATGTGTGTTCTTGTATATATACAAATGTGCATATGTGTTTGTGTATATATGTATATATATATATACATATATATATATACATATATACCTATATATAACATATATAACCTCTTTATCTCCTGAAGCTTTGTAAAGGATATATTCCCTCCCCCATTAAAAAAAAGTTTATTTACCTAACACCAGTTAGTGCCTAAAAATTGAAATATCATCTTAAGGAGAAGAAAGTTAGGGTGCTGAATGTTACCTCTCAAGTGAAGTTCATTAATATTTATTAGAAGTTTCTAAGTGTGGACATGAAATGGGCAGACATAGTTTCTATTTCCAATGTAAATACATTTCTGGAAAGGTAAAAAAGACCTAAGGGCTGACAAGAATTAAAATGGGTTCTTAGGTTCACTGATTCATTGTCTTTCTATATTGGCTTTGTAGACTTCAGGAGAGAAAAAAAAGGTTAGAGAGCTCTGTATTAAAATAGTGTTATTTCGCATGGAAAAAAAACCCAATATTCTGTACTTGAATTCTCAGCAACGGTTAATCACAGTGGTAGTGAAGCCTGACTATATTTTATTCTGTTTATTACAAATATGAATTCAGGGACAAAAAATAAAATTATAGCATTTAAAATATTTTACTTGGGGAAAATAATATTTTAAAAGATGTGTGTGTGTGTGTGTGTGTGTTATTTGGTTGTGAACAAGATATGTACATAAAAAGAGAGACCAACCCAGTGTGATAATATGCTGGCAACGATCTTGAGGTCAGTAGTGTGGATAGGTAACAGTGAGGATAAAAATTCAAAATCTCCTTGCTCCCAGTTGTAAGTGGTCACCTTCCCTGGAGCTTTAGTCCATACAAGGTGAAGATCAATGACACTCCATTTTGGGGAATGGGTAGAATTCACAGCCACTTATTACTTTCTAAGAAAATGTTACCATATATATGAAAATTAGTCTCAAATAATGGATGGGATATCATTTAAAATTTCATTATACAATATAAAGTTGTAATTTTCATTGTGTAAAGGGGTTGTTATTGCTTTGGGGAAGATTAAACTTCCTGCAAAGGGCCTGGAAATTGGTCTATAACTCCATGTCACATAACTTGTTTATATGTAACTGTGTCCTGGATGTATTTCAATTTCAGTTAGAAAAGCATGTTTTGAATCTGGAAACTATAAGCTGTAGGAGGATATCAATTTAATCATTTCTTCAAAGTATTATTTGCATGAAACAAGCAAAATAAATAGATGTGGGCATCTACCTATTTCTATCTAATGTGATTTATATATTCATACATAGTATACATATCCATAAAGTAGAATCCATTATAATACTGGTGTTGGGACAAGGAAAACAAAAGCCTATGTTATAGACTATCTATGTTGTAGGGAAAGAGATGCATTGTACAAATAGAAAATATAATTTGACCTTCAGTATGAATGAAGTTGTGAAACAATAAAGTACTTTATCACAAGTTTTACTACATACACATGCATTCATAGGTATCGTTTGCTTAATGAAAAAGAGGCATTCAAATCAATTCTATTCAATCCAACCAGGATTTATTACATTCATCCTAAGTTTGCTAAACCATTCTGCTATATGTTTTACCATTGTTTTCTATTACAAAACTGGAGATGTATTCCAATGAAAAAAAAATGTTAGTGCCTAGTTGTAATAAAATCATACATAAGAATGCAGCAAACCTTCTAAAATTACCTGTGTAAAGGAAATACATATCTATGTAATTAAAATAATATATAACTATTCAAAATGTTATATTTAAGGCAAACAGCAAAATAAGATAAAATATAGCCTAGGATTGACCACTCTAGTAACATTATCAGTTAATATGATATTCCCACTTTAGAAATAGTAGTTTCTACAATTTTGGCCATTTGCAATTATTATGAGCCTCAAAAACCCTGATGACTTTAAACTTAAGTCCAACTCAAATCAGCCATTCAACACCCACCAAATTCAGAGCAAATATGCAATATTTCAGCCCCCACGGAGTTTTTAGTCTTCTGAAATGACAATGTAGAATATGATAAGTGTGTTAGGTAATAACAGTACTTTTTGAGGTCTGAGGAACAAAAGTCTTTCTATTGAATTCAGGGGACAGGGTTGGGAGAGGATTCAAGTTGTTGAGAATGATGACAGATGAACTCAATCAATGAATCAACAAGCACTTATTAAGACATTACTGTGTGCCAGGCATTGTTCTGGTGCTGGAAAATAGTACAGGTCCACATGTACTTTTCTTATTGCCCCCATCCCAATCTCAAGGCATAGGGAAATTGACATAATTGAGGTAAGTATCCAACTGAACTTTACCTATATCAATGCCCACGGAATCTGGGCATATAGGTTAAGCATTGGTTTTAGGTTGACTACTTAAAAGCAGCATAAATTCATTTTGCTATTTGGTAATGTTCCTATTGACTGAAATTAAATTACCTTTTCCCCTCCCAGATATCATTAAGGCCTAATAACACTTATATAGATTATTTGAATAAAAGGAATATCCAAGGAAGAAGCTCGGGTCCTAAGCCACTGGTCTCAAAGGCAATCAGAGTTGTAAGAGTTCTAATAAGACATTTCAGTATCTGAGGCAAATTTGACAAAATGTACAGGATTGGTGGGGGGAATAGACAGGTAGAGGCAGAAAGGAATTCCACAGAAAAGGAAGATATTATCTAGTAACTTCCTATTTTAACTAAGTAGCAGAGATTACAGGATATACCACCACGCCCAGCTCCAAAACTACATCGTCATTACACTGTTGGTAGTTATTTCCTGACTTTTTGTGATAGGCTTCTTAGTCATAGATTTAACAAGCAAAATGAACCAAAAGACAATTTAAAGAGTATGTGATTTGGAGGGGACTGGGGAGTTTTGGTTTGATATGAGTGAAGCTTCACTACACCTTCTTCCTAAGTTAGGTAAGCTAACCATATGACCGTAAGAAAGGAAGACAAGGAAGAATTGCTCATTCATGAGACATGGGCACATATGGCTAATTTTAACATATGTAACTTATCTTATCTATTCATAAAATAATTCTCACATAATCTAAAGGAGGCTCATTATTGAAATATAATTTTTGGTCAAAAATTGAATAGGAGATTTTTTGTTTCAGGTAATCAAATTAAGATAAAAGCACAAAGTAATTTTTAAAAATATTTTAGAATGGAGAAAATCTTCCCTTCTCTTATTTCAGCTGATAAAATAATATCAGAGATTATATTAGAAAGAGGCCTTTAAAAGGATTAGAAGGATCTGTCAAGAAGAACAGAAACTATTAAATAGAAATATAGCAGCATTCACTTTCTAGACCCCAGGAAAAAGAGGAAATAAGATTCAAATATGACATTCAAAAAGTCGATAATATTGCAGTAGGAATGTGTGTGTATATATATAGTAATGGTGAGAGAGAGGAGAAGAAGAAGAAGAAGAAGAAGAAGAAGAAGAAGAAGAAGAAGAAGAAGAAGAAGAAGAAGAAGAAGAAGAAGAAGAAGAAGAAGAAGAAGGAGAAGGAGAAGGACAAGAAGAAGAAGGAGAAGGAGAAGGACAAGAAGAAGAAGAGAAGAAAAGAAAAGAAAAGATAAGAAAAGAAAAGAAAACAAAAGAAAAGAAAAGAAAAGAAAAGAAAAGAATATAAAAGAAAATAAAAGAAAAGAAAATAGAAATAGATTCCAGATAGAAATTCTCATTTCTAAGCAGGGTGGTAGTTGCTGAAGGTTGGGGAAGCTGTGGCAACTTCTTAAAATAAGACAACAATGAAGTTTGCCACACAGTTTGACTCTTCTTTTCACTTGAACACTTAGGGGTCATTGTAGAGTTATTAATTTACTTGATTTCAAGTCTTTCTGACTCCAGACCTAGTGCTCTATCCACCGAGCAACCCAGGGGCCTTCTAGGCAAACAGAGGTTAAGTGGCTTGCTGAGGTCACATAGTAAGTGTCTGAAGCTGGATTGGAACTCAAGTCTTCCTGACTCCAAGCCCTTCGCTCTATACACTGAGCCATCTAGCTGCTACAATGAAAAGATACATATGCTTGTACATGTTTATTCATGCAAGCATGCATGCATATATATTTACATATATATATAGATACATGTATATGTATACACACACAGAGTATACACTGTCAGATATAGTTTCTGTGTTAGATGTTCTGCTTATTTTTCTTTGTTATGAGAGTTTAATTTGAAGAGATGAGCTATAAGAAATAGCTGTTTTGTAAATACATAAGGTACCAATAAAATATATTTTTCTTTAATTGCCATTTTTTAGTCTAAGAGAATAGAGACTTTAATTATAAGAATTTAGCTATAAAAGATATGGTTCAGCAAGCTGGATATTCTCCTTGGTAGTGGCTCTGAGGACAAGATGGTAGCTATGAGATGGAAAAGGAAATAAGGAAAACCCAAATTCTGTACATTCCAATTGGGGCTTCATAGAATTCTAGAATCATATAATAACTGAATTGGAAGGGACTACAGAGGCCAAGCAGTTCAACCCTTCCTTTAAGCAAGAATTTCTGAGGTAGTAACTTTGACAAGTAGTCATTTGGCCTCCATTTGAGTACACTCAGTTATGATGAGCTCATGCTCCTGAAGTACATTCCACAGTGGGAGAACTTGAACTATTGGGAAGTTTGCTTCCTATAAATCTTCTTTCCTGTAGCTTCCATTTGTTGGTAGTGTGTTCTTCCCTGTAAAGTAAAAAAAAAGACCCATTTTAATCACTCTTCTACATTTAATCCTCCAAATTTTTGAAGACATCAATCATGCCCTACCTCTACACTTACAAATTTTTCTTCTCCAGGATAAACAACTGCATTTCCTTCTATTGATATTTCCACTGTGATTTTGAATCCCCTCTGTGGTGGGCTCACCCCTTTATGGCATATCAACACCTTTCCTAAAATATAGTACTCATAATTAAACATAATATGAGAACAGAGTACAGTGGCACAATCACCTCCCTCATTCTTGATATGACATTTCTCCTAATGAAAACTAAGTTTAAAATTACAAATTACTCAGACACAATGGAAAGATGAAACATCAATGAAAGTAGATGAATGCATATTATGAATAACTTGAACTTGAACATCAGAAATGGCATAGCAGACTTCATCAGAGACATAGATGAGCAGAAAAGGAGGTGGGGATATCATGTCCTGAGGATCAGAAGTAACAGATGGGTAGCCCGAGGGCTATAGTTGGTACTTCTGAGATACCAAAGCAACTAAAGGGCATTTGGGGGTTGCTCCTTATGCAGTTTTTGGAAAGACATGAACAAGAATTGCAAATATTTCAGATGTGTGGAGCTGTAATCCCATCAGCAGGTAAACTATCCACTCTGAAAAGATCACCATCTTAATCAAGGGTTCTTAGACAATTTTTTTCTGTTATAGACCCCTTACCAGTCCAGTGAAGCCTATGGACCCCTTCAAAGATTAATTCTTTTAAAAGTAGCCCTTAGGAGGAAACAAAAATTCCTTTTATCTTTCCTAACAACTTTCTTATAAGATCCTGCCATTCATTGGTATTTTCTGTCAGGTACCTAATCTTGTTTCCGTTTAAAAAAAAATCTGACTTCAGTTGAATTCTCTTCATAGCCAAGAGGCAGTCTCTTTTGGTAACTCTTTTTTTCTTCTACATAGGAAATGTTTGTATTTAGCTCCTTAGAATTTTATTTTTTAAATACACCCATCTGTCTTGAGACAATGTCTCTAATAGAAATTCAGATCATGGCATCTCTTATTTTCTCTAGACTTTGAAATCCAATTACACAAATTCTAAGTATACATATCCATCTACTGTCAGCATTCCCTATTTCCCTTCCTCAAACTCTTAGATGGCATGATTGTCCCATCCCAATGACACTGCACTAAGCATTTCTTCTTATTAGTCAGAATCAGGTTCAAAATCATTATCAATATCATCTCCTTTATTTTCTAAAAGATGAAATTGTGAACAATGCAAGTCAATCCTGGATACTGTTTTGCTATTAGCAAAGGGAAACCTTCAGAAGATGTCCAAATAATTGAAGTTTACTATTTCCATTATGTCCTATCCATGCCAACTTTATGAGCTGTCTCAGGAATTCATCTATTTCCCCTGATAATACAGTAGAGTATTCTAAAAGTCTTAGTGCTTAATCTAAACTATTAAAGCTTTAAAAATGCACTAAGACTTTTGGGACATCCATTATACTTTTTTCCCAATGCTGTTTCTGTCTCTTCCTTTTTTGTTCTTCATCTAAATAATACTTACAGGGTTTTCATCTTTCTTTTTTTCCATCAGCTTCTAGGGTGTTAAAAAAAAAGTATATCTCTTTTAATATACAATGCTGTTCCACAGCTTCCTTTAACTAATCTATACCTTTTAAATAAGGTGTAAGCTTTTCCATTGTGTAATTAGAGACATGACTCCCAACACACAAAACCAAGTTTCAATGTTATCTATAGAACTGTCTATACAATTTTTCACTAAGATTACAAGTCCAGTTTGTTTATTACTGTATTCTCTGCCTTGGTGGTCAGTCTCAAAGAGTGGAGTTGGTATTGATTTTAAAGTCAGTTGGCCTACATTTGAGTCCAGAGGATTGAGAAATAACCTTTGTGACCAAGTCTAGAGGTAGCAGAGACAAGGGTTTATCCAGCATCAGTATCTCATTTGGACATGAACTTGGTGCTGTGTAGTAAGTATGCTAAGTCTGGGCCCACTCTGTCTTAAGGCTAATATTGTATAAAGGACAGTGTGATCCCCAAAGCGTTGAGGGAATGTTTCTATGCCTGGTTGTGGTATATCTTTGCAATAAATATCCCTGTGAAAAGCTAATTGATTTTAAATAATTAGATGGAATGAGTATGCTAATCATTGGCAGCTATCAGCAGAGGACAGAAGACATTGGAATGGCACCTTAAACTCATAGCTTGAGAAATATACCCTAATTCCTCAACGATATCCTTGGAACCTGGAGGAAGAGATATAGCTACCCTTGCTCTGACAGAGCGTTGTCAGAGTATTCACTGCATATGTATCTGTGACCTTGTTCATAGTTTCAAGATACCATAATCTTTGAATTATTAAATGCTCTCACTATTCTATTTCCTTTGTATCATGTCTACTACACTTTATGGCAAGGGCTCTTAATCTGAGATCCATAAACTATATGTGCATATACACACATACATATGTATACACACACACACATAGATATAGATAGCTAGATTGCACATGTATATTTATGTATACATATATATTTATAACTATTATAATATAATTGCTTTTAAGTCTAGGCATTTCATTTTATGCATTAAAAACATTCTGAAAAGGAGTATATAGGCTTCACTAGACTGCCAAGGGATCCAGGACACCAAAAAAAGGTTAAGAATACCTGTTCTATGGTATCTGATTTGGAAGATGTATAGGGATCATTTTCTCTCTCCTCTATTTTTCATTTAAAAACTTCTTGTTCATATTTTCAAGTCTCTAGGTAAGCGTATTTTCTTAGCTTTCATTAGATTCTCTTAATCTCTCACCAGTAACTTCATAATTATTGCTTTATGCTGTCAAGCCCCAGAAATAGAAATTCAATTCTCTAGTACCATCTTCTTAGTCAACTTTTCCCTTGCAATAGTTTTTTCCCTTTACTAAAGCCCCAGCTTTTAGTCAACAGTACTGATGAAAATGGCAGCTGTTACCCTGAAGGATTTTAGTTTCCTACAAAGGGCTTCATAACCCCCACAGGTCTTTTCTCAGTTGTATATGGTGCTATCTTTTGTCCCTACAGAAATCTCCAAATGTGGTTATTGTTCATCAGCTTTGCTAAGCTTCAGGAAGTTCTCTGTCATGTCCCAGATGCAGCATACTCCAATAAGACCCCACACCAAAGTTCTGTTGCTTTGGGTAGATTGTGATAATTCATGAATTTCTCAAATTGAGAATTTTCAGTAATTAACATATTTCTGTACCTATGTCACCATTCGTCATTCTGTTTATATAAATGGTCTGTCAAAAATGGAGTTCAGTAGAAAGACCATTTATTTTGCAACTTTTGTGCATATACTCCCAGTAGAGCCTTTAGCCTGAAAGGAATAGTAGTTAGAAGAAGATCTGATGCAATATCATGTCAGGGACTTTTGGTCAATGCTGTGTGTGAGTTCTATGAAATTTTGCCCCTGCATCCCAGGATAGTTGATCAGCATTAATAGGCTCATAGACTCAGAGATCTAGAGCTTAAAGGAACCATTTAATCAACCCCCAGCATCTTATGTTGCAGATGAAGAGTCTGAGGATGAGAAAGATTAAGTGAAAAAGGCTCCTAGCCCAAGATCATACAGGTAGCAAGTGTTACTGGGAGAAGGGGGAAGGTGAGGGGGGGGAGTATCTTTTCTGTATTGACCCATTAATATAAGCTCCAGACCTCTAGAATTAGCATACAATCATATGTGCTAATGAATTATATAAAGAAGGTGTAATCTTGATTGCTTCAATCACTTGGAGAAAAGAATCCAATCCCTTGATTGTGCTTGGGAAGAACAAAATATTCAGCATTCTAAAAGGTTGTAGGCACAGATAGTAATTTACAGGAAACTAATCTGAGTACTTTTAAAGTAGAGCTGAGGGCTAATTCTGTAACTGGAGAGTGTTTTTCAAGATATCAGTGAGGTTGACTCATTCTGAGATAAACCACAGTCAAAGCAGTCAGAATACCAAGGGTTTCTTAAAAGGAAATGTATTTCCAGCATCACAGTAATGCTGGTAATGATGCTGGAGAACAATTTGGGATTTTTGTTGTTGTTAAATACAGCTAGCAGGACTGTATCTCCTTGGTATGCACTTCTTGGTTTTTCCATTTTGAATAAGGAAACAAGGAAAGAGATTGTGCAATGACAAGCAGCAAAGACATGTTTCAGATTTTCCTAGTCATCTCCCTTTTTCCTTTATCATTATTGTCATTCTCATGGATGATCAAAAACTGAAACTGACTGAAATTACAGAAGCACCACCTGGCCCTGCACTAGGAATCCTGATTGCAAATCATCTTCACTTTCTTCCACCTTGATTCCATTCTGGTTATAAACAAAGGAAGGAAGGGGGAAACACAAGGAAAGAGAGAAAAGGAAGAAGATATGAAGAAAGGGGAGATGGAGAGAGCACAGTCACTGAAAAGAAACAAATTGAGTCTATTTCTGATATTGTTTTTCTTTGCTGACATTCCATTCCTCCCCTCTGCAAAAAAGCACACAGTGTTACTGAAAATATTTGCAAACGATACCAAAAAATCTACAAATTAATCTATTTTGTTAGTATTTCTCTTGGCTATTATGTATGCCCTAAAAAAGTCATACTCCTTTGGTTTGGGGGCCTGTTACTTTAATAATTAATATTCTTCAGATGAACCATTCTAGAAATTAAGATTAATTGGTGACCTTTTGCAAAAAAAATAAGTTCAGATGATCCTTCTGACATTAGAAATGAGAATTGTGTTTTGTAAAGCACTTTAAGGTTTGAAGGGTACTCAACATATGTTGTTTCACTGATTCTCATGATAGCTCAAATGTGTAAAATAAGTAAGTAAAACAAGAATTGTTATCCCTGTTTTAGTTAGTCAGCAAGTATTTCTTAAGCATTTATCACATGCCAAATCAGTGCTAGTTGCTTGTGATACTAAGAAAATAAAAAACAGTCCCTACCTTCAAGGAGGGAATTGTAATAAGGGAAACGTCATGAAAATAACTAGGTGCATACAAACTATATTGAGAGTAGATGAGAAGTAATCTCAGTGGCAATCATGAGAGGCTTCCTACAAAAAGTTGGATTTGAGCTGAGTCTAAAAGGAAGCCAGGGAAATTGAGGCACAGGTGAGAAGGCAGAATATTCAAGAGATGAAGGAGAAGTACAGAGACACAAAAATGGGAGATAGAATACAAGTAGGCCAATGTCACTGTATTGTAGGTAGAATTCTTGCTGTGGAGTAAAATTTAAGAAGACTGGAAAAGAAGGAAGGGGCAGGCAGGTTGTGAAAAACCCTTATAAACGGGGTTAGATCTATGCTTCAACACAAACACTTTGGTAGCTAAGTGGAGGATGAATTAGATAGTGAAAGAACTTGAGGCAGGAAGACCATTTCTAAGAGTCTAGGAGAGAGGAAATAAAGACCCAAACTAGGGTGGTGGCTCTTAGTGGAAAGAGATGTTTGGAAGGTAGAAACAAGATTTGGCAATGGATTGGATATGTACGGTGAGTAAGAGTGTGGTATGGAGGATGTCACTGAAGTTTTGAACTTGGTAACTGAAAGAATAGTGGTACCTTCAACAAGAATAGGGAAGTTTCAGAAGAAAGGATACTATGGAGGAAGAAATAATGAATTTTATTCAAATGTGGAGTTTGAGAGGCCAAGAGAACATTCAAATCAAGATGTTTAAAAGACAGTTATCAATGTAAAATTATAGCTCAAAAGACAAATTATGGATTGAAATAAATAATAATAATTTTATAACACCAACATCTGCAAAGCACTTTTACATATGTCATATAATTTTATCCATAGTTTAACCTCATGAGACGGGTACTTTTATTATCCTGTATTTTATAGATGAAGAAACTGGGTCTGAGAGAAATTAAGTGACTTAGTCAGGATCGCATAGCTCCTAAGTATCTCAGGAAGTATCTCTAAACCATATCTTTCTTACTCCAAAGCTAACACTCTATCCACTGTACCATCTAACTACCTATAAAGATCTGAGAATCATCTGCATAGAGATGTATAATTGAACCCATGGGGGCTAGTGAGAACACTGAGTGAGAGAATATAGAGGGAAAAAAGTAGAGGACCCAAGACTCAACTGTAAGTTGGTGTGACATGGATAAAGACACAGCAAAGGAGACTGAGAAATGGTCAGAAAGGCAGGATGAGAAGAACCCAAAGGAAAACAATGTCATGAACACTTAAAGAGGAGAGAATATTCAAGAGGAGAAAGTGCTCAATAGTGTCAAATGTAAGAAATATCAGAAGCCAAAGATAAGGACTTTAAAAGGACTTTACATTTGTCAATGAGGAAGCGGAATCTCAGAGGTGAAGAACATTCTGTATGGTCACATGCTTAATACAAGAAGTGTCAGAAGCAAGATATGAATCCAGTCTTTGATAAATCTAATATTCTTCCCATTAGACAACTTACCTCACAAGAAGTTAAATTCTATCCATCCTTTACGACCTAGGACCCACGAGTCTACTTGGTCAATCTTGTCTTGGAAATCCCAGTCCACGCTCATCTCTTCTTCTGCTTAACAGATAAAATCCTACAGGTTATGTCTTATTCGGCATTTACTATACCTATCTTATGTAATTAATTATTTTAATCTATCTATATATGTGTAATGTAAGCTACTACTACTCCATAGGTGAAAGGGTTGTGTCTTCTGCGATTTTATATCTCACACTGCACTCAACACAAAACCCTCTATATCCATGAATTCACTCAGCAAGCAAATATTTCCAAAGAACCAGCTATATTCAAGATGTGTTCTAAGTTCTGTGGAGAATGAAATGATTGGGGGGGGGTAGCTAGGTGCACAGTAAATAGAGCACTGGCCCTGGAGTCAGGAGGACCTGAGTTCAAATCCAGCCTCAGCCACTTGACATGGACTAGCTATGTGACCTTGGGCAAGTCACTTAACCCCAATTGCCTGGTCCTCCACCCTCCAAAAAAATAGAGAATAGAATGATGGACAAGACATATTTACTGGCTCCAAAGCTCTTACAATTTAACAGGGGAGAAGGGAAAAGGAATGAGAGAAATGCACAGACACATAATGCAAGAGAGACGTTTTGAGTCCCTGAAAAGAGGTGCAGAAATGATGTG